>NW_025422382.1:0-1200000 GCF_011764305.1 Mustela putorius furo | reverse complement strand
TTCTTAAAGATGTTATGGGTTTATATGACAGAGAGAGAGAGTGCACACAAGCAGGGGTAGTGGCAGAGGGAGAGGGAGAAGCAGGCTCCCCACTGAGCACGGAGACCGATGATGCAGATCTGGATCCCAGGACCCCAGGATCCTAACCAGAGCGGAAGGCAGACACTTTACAGACTGAGCCATGCAGGTGTTCTAGAAGAAAAACTATGGTTAAAATATCTATACCACGAAAATCAATCTACAGATTTAACACAATCCCTATCAAAATAGCAACAGCATTTCTCACAAAACAAGAACATACAACCCTAAAATTTATATGGAACCAAAAAAGACCCCCAAAGAGCCAAAATAATCTTGAGAAAGTAAAAACTGGAGGTCTCATGATTTCAGACTTTACATTCAATTACAAAGCTATAATAATCAAGAGTCTGGTAGTAGCACAAAAGCAGGCACAGACCTCAACACAGAACAGAAACCCAGAAATAAACCCACACTTACATGGTCAATGAATCTTCTCAAGGAGGAATGAATATCTGACAAGCAGCAAAACAGTCTCTTCAACAAATGTGTTGGGAAAACTGGCCAGCAGCATGCCCAAGAATGAACCTGGACAACTTTGTTTCAATGCACTCAAAAACAAACTCAAAATGAATTAAGAACCCAGGTGTGAGACCTGAGAATATTAAAATCCTAGAAGAGAGTACAGGTGGTGATCTCTGACATTGGCTGTACCAATATTTTTCTAGAAATGCCTCCTGAGGCAAGAGAAATTAAAGCAAAAATAAACTATTGGGACCACATCAAATAAAAAGTTTCTGCACAGCCAAGGAAACAATCAACAAAACTGCATGATGACCTACTAAATGGGAGAAGATATTGGCAAGTGACAGATCTGATAAAGGGTTAGTATATAATATACATATATTTAAAGAAAAGTTCTACAACTCAACACCCAAACCAAATAATCCAGTTAAAAAATGTGCAGAACATATGAACATTTTTCCAAAGAAGACATCTAAATGACCAGCAGACACATGAAAATACGCTCAACCTCACTCATGACCAGGAAAATGTGTATCAGAACCACAATGAGATGCTACTTCACTCATGTTACAAGGACTAAAAACAAAAATCAAGGAACAACATGTGTTGCTGACAATAAAGAGGGAAAGGACACTTGGTGCGCTGATGGTAGGAATGCAAAGTGGTGCAGCCACTGTGGAAAACAGTACGAAATTTCCTTGCTAAGTTTAAGACAGAGCTATCTTCGGTAATCACACTGTTGGGTATTTACCCCCCAAATCCAAAAACACTAATTCAAAGGGATACATGCACTCCTATGTTTGTTGTAGCATTATTTCCAATAGCCAAGTTGTGGAAGCAGCCAGTATCTATAGATAGATGAATGGATAAAAAAAGGTGTGTGTGTGTGTGTGTGTACATATGTGTGAGTGTGCACATATTACACACAATAGATTATTATTCAGCCACAAAAAGAATGAAATCTTGCCATGTGCGCAGCATGAATGGAGCTAGAGAGTATAATGCTAAGTGAAAGAAGCTGGAGAAACATCAATACCATAGAACTCCCAATGGGTAGATTTTATTATTTTTCTTATTTTTAAAAGATTTTGTTTATTTGTCAGAGAGAGAGAGAGTATGGGTCGGGGCAGCAGGCAGAAGGAAAAGCAGTCTCCCTGCTCAGCAAGGAACCTGATGTAAGACTCAATCGCAGGACCCAGGCAAAAGGAGCAGAGCCAAAGACAGGTGCTTAACTCACTGAGCCACCCAGATGTCCTACAGGTAGAATTTAAAAAACAAAATGAACAAGGGGGGAAAAAAGAGACAAACCAAAAAACAACTCTTGACTATACAGAGCCAACTGATGGTTACCAGTCTGGAGGTTGGGAGGGCGGGAGGTGGAGGAAGGGCAAATAGGTGATGGGATTAAAGAGTGCACTTACCACTATGAGCACTGAGTGATGTATAGAATTGTTGAACTGCTCACTGTCTTGTACACCTGAAACTGATTTAACACTCTGTGCTAACTATGCTGGAATTAAAATAAAAACTTAAAAAAAAAAAGTGGCGCATAAACAATGAATCTTGGAAGACTGAAAAAAAAAGTAACAGAAAATCTGAGAAGACTACCATGACTTAGCTTACAAACCTAAAAAAGAAAATATATTCAAAAGTTAGACACCAGGGAAATTGGCAAGGAGATGGGTAATATAACCACTAGTATTTCTGCAAGTTAAAATACAGCTCTTGTAAGTTAAAAACTCAGCAGAATACTTAGAAAAAAGGGCAAAACTAAAGAACATATATATATTTTATCAATTTATATATTGCAAAACAGTCACCAATGTATCAGTAGCTGGTGGTTCCATCACATCTAATAACTATCTTTTCTAAAAAATAGGGGAAAAAAGGGATGAGACACCAAAATAGAATGGAAAATCATAGTATAAATTCAACAAAATGAAATAAGAACTTTTCGAGAGGCAGTATTAAAGGAAATAATAATTAATAATTTTCTAGAACTTTTGAAAAATATGAAGCCTCACATTAAGTAAGCTTAAGTTATTCTCTCCATAAATGTGTAGATAGGGAGATACATGTATCTCTTTCTCCATACACACATGCATGTGTGCGCACGCGCGTACACACACACACACACACACGGGTGAGAACTCCTTATATTATATTATACATTATAGTAAAGAAAGGAGAAAATTAAAGCAAAGACTATTAAATCAGAGGGAAAGGGTAGTAATTCTAAACATAACATGACAAAAATTTAGGTCAATGTCAGGATTCATGTTAACAATACTGACCAGACCCTAGAGAACATTTCCCATGTGCTTAGTGATAACAATTTAGGTGTTCATATGCCACTAAGGTATCATTCAAGACTAAGGGGAAAAAGAGCATTCCCAGACAGAAGAATGCACAAGAGGGGCACCTGGGTGGCTCAGTGGGTTAAAGGCTCTGTCTTCGGCTTGGGTCATGATCCCAGGGTCCTGGGATGGAGCCCTACATCGGGCTTTCCATTCAACGGGGAGGCTGCTTCCTCCTCTCTCTCTGCCTGCCTCTCTGCCTACTTGTGATCTCTGTCTGTCAAATAAATAAATAAATAATCTATTAAAATAATAATAATAATTTTTAAAAAGAATGCACAAGAAAGTTTGCTACTGGAGAATATGGTAGACAGCATTACACATGGTTTATGTCAAGACAAAACTAACCCTAGAATGAAAACAAGAGATTTAAGAAGAAATGGTGACAGAACAAGTAATACATTTTTTTAAAAAATTATTTAATTGAAAACTACTGCTCCATTTCTAAATAGGCAGTAGCTTCAAAATAATAAAGTTCATCAAAAAATAGAAAATGAAAATTCCAAGGAAGAATGGATAAAATAAGAACAAAGATAATTGCTGAAGAGGGGTCTGAGCATATATATCAAGCCATATCCATCTTTAGACCCTTTTAAAAATGAGGGTTGTTAAATGTACTTGTCACAGTCAAGAAATCTGGGGATGTATGAATGAGCTGGGGACGCAGAGCACAGTGGGTAACAGAATTAAATCTATTTATGGGAGCATAAGAGATGGTGGACACTTCTTTACTGATGAAGCAGAGAAGTGGCCAGGCAGGTCATCTGGACAGGCTCCCGGAACCAGCTCTGGAAAAAAGCAAGACAGGCAGAAAGCTTGGAGGTGGGGGGAGGGGGCAGGGATTGAATATGGTTTATAGGAAGTCCATATATGGAACAAGTGGAGTAGGTGACACCCCTCCAGTCACACTCTTGGTCCTGTATCCTGTACTGGGTCATTTTAGATTACACAGAGGACAGAGATCAAGTGGCACAGACTTTACCCAGGTCCGTGGAGAACTATACACCTCAACAGAAATTTAACACAATTCCTGAAAGAATTAGAGATCCTATGGTTGATGCTTGTTCCAGAATCTAAATTATCTTCTTATTGCCTTACGCATGAGGCAAATCAGCAGCAGAGTAAGGAATGGCCAAGAAGAACTAATAGCATAAAAGGAATGAAAACAATTAGAACTGCAGGCTTCAAGAGAAAATTTAAACATTCCAAATTCCTATTTTCAGAATGACTCAAGAAGGTACTGGTTACATAACACCAGAATATTATACAAAATGAACTACCAAAAAAAAGTAAGATGGAGTGGGGAAGAGAGTTTTAAATTTGTATACTCATTATGTAAATTAAAAATTTTAAAATATTGAAGCAATTACATGGAAAATAGCTAAGTAGTAGGTTTCATGGGTGTGCAACTTACGCAGTCACACACAGCCACAAGCTGAGGAGAACCTCACACTTGGTTTCATGCTCTGCTGTGCTTGTCCTGTAAATAGTAGTCATGTAACACAAGGCCCTACATTTTCATTTTCTATTGGGTGTTGCAGATTACACAGTCGGGCCTTCAACAAAAGGTGTACTTAAAGGAAGAACACAAGTACACCTTTTTGGAAGAAAAATCTGACTCACTCTATTTTTATTCTCCTAAAGTCTTGATTTTTTCTCTTATTTTTTTTTCCTACAGTTTTTATTTCTTAGGTCCCTAGAGATCAAAAGCAAAATTAATATGAATAACAATTGTGTTTAATACTTAAAGGACATAGTTTAGAAAAGGGAAGGTTATATAGGGGTGAATTTTTTCCTAGAGTTTTAAATATTTTTTTCTCTTTTATTTAAATAAGTCATTATTCAATATTTTCTTTAGAGTAGATATGGGTGTGAGGCCTAGAAGATATACACATACAAAGAGTTTCCTCTGATGTTAAAAATGGAGATAGTTTTTAAATGTTTGTGTCATGTTTTAGCTCTGTTAAAAATACTTGTGACTCAACTTTCCCAAGATAAAAGGGGATTAAAACTGGTTTATAAATAAGGGTAGTATTGATTGGGGAAAGAGGATTACCTTGAAGCTTATCTCTCTATGAATATTAAAAAAATAGAAAAGAAAAAGAAAAACACAGGTATATGTATCAAAAAGTTCAAGTTAAAGGGTTATTATGGAATTTGTTGTATTGAACCTCCCATCGTGATGGTAAATAGGTTAAAAATTATAAAAAATTAAAAAGAATGAGAATAGTAGGAAGAAAATAAAAATAAAAGTTGTATTTATGAAGTATACAGGTTTTAGGGCAATACCAGGAGTTTAATATCTTCTTTTCCCCTGATATTGGGGTTTTACAGTTTTATGAGGACTCTGTGGTGGTTGTCCTCTTGGTTTTTTTTGGGGGGGTGGGTGGGTGGGCTGGCTTTCTAGGGGAAGGGACTCCTGCGTGGTTTTTCAGGCAGTCTTCAGGCAGAAGAGTTGAGTCCTCCTGCCCCCCCCCCCCACCCCATCAAGGGGCTGGGCTCTGAGGAAACTGGTTTTTCAGGCTTTTGTTCTCTGGAGGGTTTTTTGTTTTTCCCTTTGTGGCTTTTGGCAGTTCTTGGTCCTTAGGAGGTTTAGAGGAAAGCAAACTGCACCCAGACCTCCACCTCAGAGAGAAGCCTCAGTCTTTTCCCCTCTGGGTGGTCTAGAGCACATAAACTCCCCTTCTGCCACCTCCCACTGGCAGAGCACATCCCCAGCCACAGTCTCAGGGGTCGCAGGAGCTCCCATTTGTCTCTATTCCCCGGTGTTACTAAAACTTTGAGCAATATTAGAGCCCTGGCTGACATCCACACCAGACACTGTCATGTGCCTGTGGGAAGCTTGAGGACGACGGCCTGGATGCTTCGCCACACTCCTTCTGGCATGGCGCTGGTGGTAGCCATCCTGGGTCCGTGGGCTTAAGCCTGTGCCCGTAATTGCCTAATTCCACCAATTTCCCCTAAGATTTTTTGCTCTTTTTGAGTGTTTTTAACCAGACTCCAAGTTAATGCTGGTCCCCAATCACAGGGCACTTTCGTATTGGGGTATTACTTTTCAAAGGGTCGCTTCTGGTGGCTTCCTCCTCCTTTTGTTTATCTTCTGATATCAGTCCAATGTTCCCACTCTGCTTTCCCTGTCCACTGGCATCTTCTGCCCCCCATAGAGATCCAAAAGTGTATACTCCTACATCTCAGGCTAATTTCATGGGTGTTCAGAGTGTTCTGGTAGATAGCTTACTTTAGAGGACCAGTTGAAACAGCAGCTTCTCCTACTTCTCTGCCACAAGATGGAAGACCATTCCACGCTCATGGGTCAGAAGAATAGATATTGTTAAAATGTCTATACTGCCTAGAGCAATCTATAGTTTCAATGCCATTCCGATCAAAATTCCACCAGCATTTTTCAAACAGCTAAAGCAAACAATCCTAAGGAAATGTTGAAAAAGAAAAACATAACTGGGGACATCACGATGCCTGATTTCAAGCTTTATTACAAAGCTGTGATCAGCAAGACAGCATGATACTGGCACAAAAATAGACACATAGACCAGTGGAACAGAGTAGAGAGCCCAGATATGGACCCTCAACTTTATGGTCAAATAATCTTTGACAAAATATACAGTGGAAAAAAGACAGTCCCTTCAATAAATGGTGCTGGGAAAATTGGACCACTATGTGTAGAAGAATGAAACTCAACCATTCTCTTACACCATACATAAAGATAAATTCAAAATGGATAAAAGATCCCAATGTGAGGCAGGAATCCATCAGAATCCTAGAAGAGAACAAAAACAGTAATCTCCTTGACATCAGCCACACCAACTTCTTTCAAGATATGTCTCCAAAGGCAAAGGAAACAAAAGTGAAAGTGAACTTTTGGGACTTCATCAAGATCAAAAGCTCCTGAACAGCAAAGGAAACAGTCAACAAAACAAAAAGGCAACACACGGAATGGGAGAAGATATTCGCAAATGACAGTACAAAGGGCTGATATCCAAGATCAATAAAGAACTCCTCAAACTCAACACACACAGAACAGATAATCATGTCAAAAAATGGGCAGAAGACATGAACAGGCACTTGTTCAATGAAGAAATACAAATGGCTATCAGACACATGAAAAAATGTTCATCATCACTAAGCATCAGGGAAATCCAAATGAAAACCACATTGAGATACCACATTACACTAGCTAGAATGACCAAAATTAACAAGACAGTAAACAACAAGTGTTGGAGAGGATGTGGAGAAAGAGGAGCCCTCTTACACTGTTAGTATGGAAGTTGGTGCAGCCATTTTGGAAAACAGTGTGGAGATTCCTTAAGAAATTAAAAATAGAGCTACCCTATGACCCTGCAATTGCACTACTGGGCATTTACCCCAAAGATACAAATGTAGTGAAAAGAAGAGCCATCTGAATTCCCATGTTCATAGCAGCAATGGCCACAATCGCCAAACTGTGGAAAGAGCCAAGATGCCCTTCAACAGATGAATGGATAAAGAAGATATGGTCCATATATAGAGAATCGAGTATTATGTCTCCACCAGAAAGTGGTTTTATTTTTGATTATATTAACATTTTGTGACCATAAAATTATTAGAATTCAGATGTTAATAGACTAGATGTATCTATTGATAAATACATACAAAAGTGTATTTCCTGAATTTAACTGGTCTACATTTTATACATTTGTATAGAATTTTAGATGATTTTAAGAAATATCTAAAGTATGTGTAGACACACAGAAGCACATGTGTGAACATAGGCATGCACATGTGTGTGTTGTACAGGATGTATTCATCCTATCTCTCAAAACAAATCTTGGGTATAAATCTCAGCTCCTGATAGACATTTCTTTGCAATCCTTTTCTTCTTCTCAGTACAGCATTTGTTCTGTCACTATGACCTTAGCACATTTATCAGATACTGTTTCTTTCACAGTATATCGTTCACCCATCAAGCACTTGCTAAGTAAAACTAGATTAAGGGACATCTGGGTAGCTTAGTGGGTTAAAGCCTCTGCCTTCGGCTCAGGTCATGATCCCAGGGTCTTGGGATCGAGCCCCGCATCAGGCTCTCCGCTCAGTGGGGAGTCTATTTCCTCCTCTCTCTGCCTGCCTCTCTGCCTACTTGTGATCTCTCTCTCTAATAAATAAATAAAATCTTAAAAAAAAACTAGATTAAAATACATTAATCTGTAGTAATTTTCATTATTTATAAATATATTACTATGTTGGGGGAGCCTGGGTAACAGAGTAAATTGGTTTTGGCAAAAGTTTTGGAAAATGCACCTTAACCCAAATGAAAAATATTTTACTGCTGAAATTTTAAATATGTGGCCTGTCAACAAGTATTTTATATATAGGAGCCTTCTCACTTTTTAATCTCCCAGTAAAGTTAACCATGACACTTAGGTATCATGCATATTATGTACATATAATTTTACATACATATTATGTAACAGCAGGTATTTTTGTATGATTTTAATTTGCATCACACACACACATTACACACACATGAAGTAAGAGCACTAAGAATGTAAGAACTAGCTTTCAGGTTTTCCTAACCTGAGATTTACATCCTTGTATTTTTAGGGATCGTGAGACTGACTCACAGAAGGAATTAGCTTGTGGGTTTTTTTGTTTTGTTTTGTTTTTTTAAAGATTTATGTATGTATTTGAGAGAGAGAGAGCAAGCGAGCCAGCACACAAAGGGAGAGGGAGAAGGAGAAGCAGACTCCTCACTGAGCAAGGAGCCTGATGCAGAGCTGGATCCCAGGACTTTGAGATCATGACTTGAGTGGAAGGCAGTCGCTTCACCCACTGATCTTGAGTTCAACCAGATTCGTGTTTAAATTTGTGTTTAAATTATTATCTGCTACATGCTACATGCAGATAATAATTTCAAGTAAAGCTAAGAATTATAATTTTTTTAAGCGTCACCATTATTGGGCCAAATAGATTAAAGTTCAGGTTTCTAGGAATATTTCTACCAAAAATATAATGCTACAAAGATGAGTAGAGAATATTTATTGGAATTGCTCTGAGTAATACTTTATGAATAAAACAGATGAAGGTCACTTCTCTGGTACCACATTATTTCATTAATTTAGAGAAAACACTGCGTACCCCATTACACTTTTTTTAAACAAAATTGTAGATGGTGTCTATAAAATTAGACACTAGGAAATAGCCCAAATCATTCTTTGTTGACAGAGAAAAGTTTTAAGTTATTACCTGCTACTGAACTAGGTTTAAATTCAAAACTCCATTACTTTACTTCTTTCTCCATGAGCATCCTAGGAGACTTATCTCCCATGTTTATGTTTCATAGATACAGGTTAAATACTTCTTTCCAAATTCAGTTATAAACAATATTGAAATTGGTGTTTATAATTCGCATTCAAGTGGTTTATACTTTTCCGTTTCTTCATTAAAATATCTATTGTTCTGTGCACACTCCAAATCTTTATTAATGGAACTAGATACTTTCCCAACTCAATCTTTTCATCCACTCTCTTACTGGAGAGATGCACAAAGAAAGATACATGTTGGTGTGGGACTGTATCCTAGTGCATGCATTCATCAGTTTAGCAGCCTAGGATTAAACAAATACACACTGAGATAAATTACATATGAAACCATCCAGTACTTCCTGCAATACATTTTTCCATCACCTTGAGAGACAATGTGATGAGAAAAGTCCTGAAATGATTACCACTTCATTTTACCTCCTGCTTTGATTTACACTTAAATAAGGAACACTTTTTTACTACTACCAGTATGGTTATCCTTATTTAAGCAGAGTTAAGATATGAATCCTCTAACTCTAAAATGTACATAGGTAAATCAAGGATCTAAAATGTCTACTGGCCTCAGATTGCAATGCCGTTTGTAGTGCACCTGTCAGAGATCCACACTGTGTTGGATCATAACACCGTGATTCAAACTAGATTAAATCAGGCATTATGTTGTCATCAGATGTTTTACATATTACATGGATCGGGGGCTTAAGAATCGTTTTTTTGCATAAAGAATATTTAGTATGACATTTTATGAATGCTACCCAAATCATTTCACTGGGAAAGCAGTAAAACAGGTCTATGCCCGATGAAGCCCTATATGCCATATTTTATATTGAATCTCAGAAAGATTCTTTCTTGGAACTGATCATCATTATTCTAAAATAAATTACATTCTAATATATTTTCAAATAGGGCATTTTACCATATTTTTCTACACATTTCTAAAATAGGCAAAGTAAATATTGTTATCCAAAAAAGTGAGGTTTTTTTAAAGATATTTTAGTTATTTATTTGACAGAGAGATCACAAGTAGACAGAGAGGCAGTGGGTGGGAGGAAGCAGGCTCCCCACTGAGCAGAGAGCCTGATGCAGGGCTCAGTCCCAGGACCCTGAGATCAGGACCTGAGCTGAAGACAGAGGCTTAACCCACTGCGCCACACAGGACCCCCAAAAGTGAGTTTTCTTATGACACCAATGGGCTAAATAGAAAGCAGAGCATTTTTCAAAGAGATAAACTTTGAAAGAAAACAAATAAAAGAACGTAAATAACAGAAAGAAAGAAAATAAACATTTTTATATGTAACTCAGAGATGCTGGAGGACACTCATATTCATGTTTTAGGGGGAGAAAGATTTGATATTAGTGAAACACCACATTTCATTTTCAATCATGCTCAAGATCAGAGGAAGATGGGGAAGCCCATTCAATGCCTTTGGTTTAGATCCTCAAGTATTTGGACTCCACAGTTTGGAGCTAAACATCCCCTCTTTCAACCCAGGTTCACCTTGGAGACTCTCTGAAATACTGTGTTAAGAAGGATTGAGGAATATACTCAAATCATACCAAATATGCATTTTATTGTAGGTATAGTATCATTCTAAATATACATACACATTTATGATAAGCAAAAGATATAGATCAAAAGTTAACACTGAGTATAGCTGCAGTGTGATTCCAGATGTGTTTTCCTTTCTTGATTTTATAAATGATAGTCCTTTAAACAAAAACTTTATTTGTTTATAAATGTTTAGTAACAACTACTATATCAAAGCTCTTGTTTTAGATTCTGAATAGTGAATACAATAATCTTTATTATGTTGATTATAAAATCAGGGTAATTTCTATTTGAAAATATAAATTTGATATGGTGACAATTTTGTAGAATTTTGTACTTGAAAACCATGATTATTTCTGCATGATAAAAATAATTCTTAGTTTATTCTTTCTGTGGTTGTTAAAAATGTTTTAAAATACAGCAAGACTATTATTACAAAAAAAGACAAAAACTGTCTTAAAACCTTACATTCATTTCAAAATATGATTTATATTTTTCTGTTCCAATTATTGAAAAAACTCTCATTCTGGAAATATTACCACCGCGACAGCCATGTTTTTCTTCCTATTTTCAATGGTTAGTCTCTTTTTTATTTTTTAAAGCTCAATTTCTGCCTCATCAATAACACATTAATACATCCTTTTATTACTAAATAATTTAAAATTTTTCTTTATTCACTCCTTTTTATCTTACATTTTTAAAAGACTCCTTTTTAAAAGATTTTATTTATTTATTTAACAGAGAGAGAGAGAGAGAGATCATAAGTAGGCAGAGAGGCAGGCAGAGAGAGAGGAGGGGAAGCAGGCTCCCTGCTGAGCAGAGACCCTGATTTGGGGCTTGATTCCAGGACCCTGAGATCATGGCCTGAGCTGAAGGCAGAGGCTTAACCCACTGAGCCGCCCAGACACCCCTTGTTTTACATTCTTTTCTTCTCATCTCTGCTCTTTCCTTACAAATTTTGCTTGAATTTCATAAATTTGTGTTCTGCTATGAACTTAAAAAAGTAAATTAAAAGTGAATTTTTTTATTTAAATTCCAGCTAGTTAACATACAGTGTAACATTTGTTGCGGGTGTGCAGTATAGTGATTCAACATTTCTGTAAGCTACTCTGTGCTCGTCATGCCAAGTGCCTTCCTTAATCCTCATCACCTACTTCACCCAAACCCACTCATAACCATCCATGTTTCTCTATAGTTAAAGGTCTGTCTCCTGGTCTTTCTCTCTCTCCTTTTCTTTTGCTCACTTGACTTTTAAATTCTACACATGGCTGAAATCATATGGTATTTGTTTCATTCTGACTGGCTTATTTCATTTAGCATTATGTATTCTAGCTCCATCCACGTCACTGCAAATGGCAAGATTTCATTCTTTTATATGACTGAGTAATATTTCACAGTATATTACTCAGCCATAAAAATAATGAAATTGTGCGTGCGCGCGCGCACACACACACACACACACACCCCACCCCTTCATCAGCTGACAGACAGATGGACTGTTTCTATAACTTGGCTATTGTAGATAATGCTCCATGGATTCCTTTGAATTGGTATTTTTGGATTCTTTGGGTAAATACTTAGTAGCAAAATTGCTGTATTTTTAACTTTTTGACCAAACTCCATACTGTTTTCCAGAGTGGTTGCAACATTTTACACTCCCACCAACAATGCAAGAGGGTTTCCCTTTTCCACATCCTTGCCAACACCTGTTATTTCATCTGTTCTTGATGTCAGTCATTCTGAAGGGTTGAGTTGATAGCTGATTGTAGTTTTGTATATCCCTAGTGATCAGTGATGCTGAGTATCTTTTCATGTGCCTATTGGCCATTTGTATGTCTTCTTTGGAAGAAGAGCTATTCATGTCTCTTGCCCATTTTTTAATTCAATCATTCATTTTGGGGGGTTTCTTAAGTTCTTTATACATTTTGAATACTAACCTTTTATCATATATGTCACTTGCAAATATCTTATCCTATTCTGTGATTTGCCTTTAGTTTGTTATTTCCTTCACTGTGCAGAAGCTTTTATTTTGACAAAGTACTTGATAACTACATGCAAAAGAATGGAAGTGGACCATATTCTTATATCATGCACAAAAATTAATTCAAAATGGGTTGAAGGCGTAAATGTGAGGCATAAAACCATAGCAGAATATGGAAGTACTATAGGAGAACTCAGGAAGTAAACTCTGACATTGGTTATAGCAACTTCTTTCTAGATATGTCTCCTGAGGCAAGGGGAACAAAAGTAAAAATAAAACAATAGGACTTCACCAAAATTAGTTGTCTTCTAATTATTAATCAACTATTTTTTCTAAAGTATGGCCTGGCTCCCTCTTTTCAGATTGACAGGTCTTTTTATTGGTCAAGAAGATACACTCCGATGTCCTTTATCTGTTTGCTGTTGTTTTTTGGTGATTGTCCCTTTTTTTGATTTGCATAGTATATAATCAGAATAATTCTATTAATACCTATTTGGCAAGATAAAAGAATTTTCCACTCAGTGACCTCCTATAAGATGACTCGTTCTCATTTTTACTCTAATAGCAACAATTAATGTTTATATGGAGTGGCCCCAAACTTATTTACTCTGTGTTTTTTGCAGTGTCTATTAGACTCAGTTGTGAAGCCTTATTGCCTGATTCCTTAGAAAACATAAACCTGTATTCCTCAGTATACATGTTACATGGTCTTTTCCTTTTTCTTCTTTCATTCCCAACAGTTTACTCAAGGAAACTGTAAGTTTTGGGAATGCAGTTAGGGATGACTAAAATACCCACAGTGGGTATTTTAGCACAAGTACAGATATACATTTTCACAGTAGTTTCAAGTGCAACTAATTTGAGACCAGATCTCCAAGTGCCATTTTAAAATAGTACTGGGCTAGTAAAGTATCACTAAAGAATGCCACTTGAGACCCAGTAATTATTTCAAGACAAATAATACTCAAAATCATAGTTATTTTACACCATTAGAAAATGGACTTGGGAACATGAACCCTGTGAATATAGAAAAGTAACAAGTCCCCTGGTAGTTGAGACCCATGGTGGACTTAACCTTTAACAGAGAAGTGAGAGGAGGAAGAAACCTCCCTAAACGTTATGAGGAAAACAGTTGAAATTTAAACATGGGAAATGACGCTCTGTCCCTGGAGTGGAGGCAGGAGAAGTAAGGGTCACTTGTCAAGGCACAGCAAGGGGCCTGGCAGAGTAAGGATGTATGTAGAGGCACAGGAGAAAGTTAACAAGTGGCTGAACCTTACACAGGCATCAGGCCCTCTAACCTTCGATCTCAGATGAGTAAGTTGGCAGATGAAACAGTCTCATTTTTATGGGAAAAAAATTTTTATCAGTTTTTTTTATATAAAGTCCCTCACATTTAATGAAATATTAAGAAATGTGAAAACATATTACTAACGTATTAATGTTATCAGACCCAGAAATGTCCAGATGTCGGAATTACCAGAAATGGATTAAGGCAACTAGGATTAATGTGTTAAATAATTTAGAGAAGTAAGCATCATGAGGGAATAAATAATGCTTTTCAATAAAGAGATGGAAATTTTCAAAAGCACTGAATGGAAATGCTACAATAAAAAAAATCACATTAGGCATTAAGATTTATTTTGGGGGGCTTTCAAGAGAACTATAAATAGCAGATAAAGATCAATGAATACATATATTTCAGACAAAATGTGGAAGAACTTATCTCCAGCAGACCTGCTAAATAAAGTCTGTTAAAAGAATTTCTTTAAACTGAAGAGAAAAGTGCCATATAGAAAACTAATTCTGAATGGATAGCAATGCCTGGAAGAATAAATACATGTAAATACAACAATTTCAAAAAAACAAAATCTAAACTAAAAAACCTCTTCATAAATTAGTACTTGGCCTTATTAATATCCTTTTTCCAGTCTTTAATTAAGCAAAGGAAGTCAGTGAATATATGGCAGATTGGAAGAGTGTACCATTTAGACTCTTATATAACATAACACCGAATATTGGTAAAATACACATTTCTCTCAAACGTACTGGAAATACTCAGTGATAAAAGCCATATGCTGAGCCACAAAACAGATCGCATTTTGTTAGAAGAGAATTTGTACAAAATTTGTTCTGTATTACAGTAGTATCCAATTCTAAGTCACTAAGTAGTATAAATCTAGAAAATCTCCACATGCTTGAAGATTATACAATCTATTTCTAATGGATCATAGGTCTGAACATGAAAAACCTCAAAAATAATTGAGGAAAACACAACTTCTTAAAAGTTGTCTCATAAGCCAATCAATGCTTAGATTTTATAGCATTAAATGAAATAAAGATAAAGGAAAAGGGAGTCCAATCTAGGATATAAACTTCCAAATTAGTTGAGGGACACCTAGCTGGCTCAGTGGGTAGAGCATGTGACTCGTGAGTTGTGTTCAAACCCCATATTGGGTATTGAGATTACTTAACAAAGAAAAAAAAGTTCTTGGGGCACCTGGGTGGCTCAGTGGGTTAAGCCTCTGCCTTTGGCTCAGGTCATGATCTTGGGGTCCTGAGATTGAGCCCGACATTGGGCTCTCTGCTCAGTGGGGGGTTAGCTTCCCGCTCTCTCTCTGCCTGCCTCTCTGCCTACTTGTAATCTCTCTCTTTCTCTGTCAAATAAATAAATAAAATCTTTTAAAAAAAATTCTTAATGAAGCTAGTTGAATAAAATAATCCCAGAGTCGATCAAAGTTGTCAACATGATAAAGAAAACCTTCTACAAATTTAATTTATTCCATTAAAATTCAAGGAGAAATATTATATGCTAACTGCAAAAGATGTGGCGAATGACCTTGAGAAAAGGCAACATACATTCATGATAAAATTGCTCAGTAAATTAAGAATAATGGTAACCTCATATATTAAATCTCAAAAACAAAATTGAAACCAAAAGCTATAGCTGATACCATAATTAATGCTGAAATACAGACCACCTTCCCCATGATCAGGAACAAGACAACATGTTTCAATCTTGCCAGGGAAATTAAACAATGTATCCAAGACCGTATAGCTAGTTCAGTAAATCAATAGTCCTAAAGTCATATTATATCTCAAAATAATATTTTAATAGCTAAGAAAATAAGATGCAGAATGGTATTTTGAAAATAAGATATTATGAAGACCAAATAACAACCATCACAATAAACCACATAAGGAATAATCATTTAAGGCTCTCATTCTCATGTTTTCCATATATATAGATAAACACACACACACACACACCTCCAATTCTTGTCAATTTCAATATTATCTGAGGTTTTCCAAAATTAAATGTAGCAGCTGATCTCCATTTTCAGTGTGATCTATCAGGAAACTATGGTATATATGTGGGGTTTCTGATTCATTTGTAATGCTTCCTCAGAACTTTCAGAGTTGCTGAAGAGAGGTCATTTCTCAGTCTTGGCTTCAAAGAGGACCATAAAAATTGTTCTTGACTCATTTATTAAAGTATGTTGTACTCTTAGGAATCGGTTAAGAAATTAAATTATATATTTCAAGCTGTAATACTTGGAGAAAATAAGGAAACAATTTAACTCATAATGAAATTAAGTTTGGAGCTATTATATAGGTTTGTAGATTATGGCTTTATATAAGACAATCAGATGATTACTGGTAGCACATAAACATGAAACCTTTCTTATGTAGAGAAGTAGCACTGTCATCCTTTAGTCACATAAGGCAAATATTTTCCTAAATCTGTTACATCTCTAACTTATCATAATTACTTGTTTCTATGCCTCCTTTCATATTCTCTTGTCCACTTCCAAGGGAAACTTATAGGGGACTGTTATCTTATTTGGTCTCAGAGCTGAACACAGTTCCTAACTCAATATAGGAGTTTTGAATTTAATTAAATTGGATTTTAAGGATCAAGCAGATATCCCTAAATTCTAGAGAGAGCAAAACAATACTCTTAGGATCAAATGTAAAAACATGGGCCAACTAGAAAAGCCAACACACAAGGAGATTTTGGACATGATAGTTGTTTTTTTTTTTTTTTTTAATTTTAAACTCTGAAAAATTTTGTAGTAACCAATTACTGAAAACAAATAACAAAATAAAAACAATTTGTTCAGCACAATGGAATATTTTAGTAGTTAAAACATAATGTTAACCTTTCATGGGACAACTATTTATATACACATAAATCTATTATGCATTCTGAAAAATTTGGGGAAAAAATTGACTTGAATCTCTATATAGATGTCTCCATCTGCTGTTGAAAGCATGATTATTTTGAGATTGCATGGAGTAAACCCTCAGAGGTCCCTCAACAATCTTCAGGTGAACTCTTACATTTTGGATTATAGGGAGTAGGAACAAATTACCCCCTCTTAGAATGGAGCAATGGTATAGTAATTTGTAAATGGATTTAAGTAACAATGGTGCAGCACTGAAGACTTACATAAAAGTTCCAAGTGTAGATCAATATTTTTGAAACTAACAGGCAATACATTGCCTCTTAAATTCTACCAAGTCTTACTTTTGTTATTCTTAACCAGAAATATCAGTATTCAAAGCGTACATCTCCAAAATTTGACATTAGTTAGGCTGCAGATGTTTTTTCACTGGCAGGTTTGAACTTGTTGGATAACCATGAAATTATGGTTATCCACTCTGAAAGCAGAGTGAAATTATTTCCTTTTTGGAGAATTAATGAATTTTATCAATATCCTTTAAAGTTTTTTTTAATAATGCCAACTATTCACATACCCACTTTTTACTAATATCATTCTATAATGGAAGAGCTCTGCAGTCAAAACTGTGTTTTTAGGGATGCCTGGGTGTCTCAGTCAGTTGAGCAGCTTCCTTCGGCTCAGGTCATGGTCTCAGTATCCAGGGATCGAGTACTTCATTGGGCTCCTTGCTCCATGGGGAGCCTGCTTCTCCTTCTGCCTCTGCCTGCCACTCTGCCTGATTGTGTTTGCTTGCTCTCACTCTAACAAATAAATAAAATTTAGTGGACTCTGAAGAACTAACTGAGGGTTTTGGGAGGGGAGGGGCTGGGAGGTTGGGTGAGACTGGTAGTGGGTATTGTGGAGGGCACGTATTGCATGGAGCACAGGGTGTGGCACATAAACAATGAATTCTGGAACACTGAAAAGAAATTTAAAAATAAATAAAATTTTTGAAGAGTTTTGATCAGGAAGGGATGTTGTACTTTGTCAAATGCTTTTTCAGCATATATTGAGAGTATCATATGGTTCTTGTTCTTTCTTTTATTGATGTGTTGTATCACATTGACTGATTTGCGGATGTTGAACCAACCTTGCAGCCCTGGAATAAATCCCACTTGGTCGTGGTGAATAATCTTTTTAATGTACTGTTGAATCCTATTGGCTAGTATTTTGTTGAGTATTTTCGCATCTGTGTTCATCAAGGATATCGGTCTATAGCTCTCTATTTTGGTGGGATCCTTGTCTGGTGAGAGGGCACATACCTCAATATCATCAAAGCCATCTATGAAAAACCCACTGCAAATATCATTCTCAATGGAGAAAAACTGAAAGCTTTTCCGCTAAGGTCAGGAACACGGCAGGGATGTCCATTATCACCACTGCTATTCAACATCGTACTAGAGGTCCTAGCCTCAGCAATCAAACAACAAAAGGAAATTAAAGGCATCCAAAGGGCAAAGAAGAAGTCAAATTATCACTCTTCGCAGATGATATGATACTATATGTGGAAAACCCAAAAGACTCCACTCCAAAACTGCTAGAACTTATAAAGGAATTCAGTAAAGTGTCAAGATATAAAATCAATGCACAGAAATCAGTTGCATTTCTCTACACCAACAGCAAGACAGAAGAAAGAGATATTAAGGAGTCAATCCCATTTACAATTGCATCCAAAACCATAAGATACCTAGGAATAAACCTAACCAAAGAGACACAGAATCTATACTCAGAAAACTATAAAGTACTCATGAAAGAAATTGAGGAAGACACAAAGAAATGGAAAAATGTTCCATGCTCCTGGATTGGAAGAATAAATATTGTGAAAATGTCTATGCTACCTAAAGCAATCTACACTTTTAATGCAAAGTACCATCCATCTTTTTCAAAGAAATGGAACAAATAATGCTAAAATTTATATGGAACCAGAAAAGACCTCGAATAGCCAAAGGGATATTGAAAAAGAAAGCCAACGTTGGTGGCATCACAATTCCGGACTTCAAGCTCTATTACAAAGCTGTCATCATCAAGACAGCATGGTACTGGCACAAAAACAGATACATAGATCAATGGAACAGAATAGAGAGCCCAGAAATAGACCCTCAAATCTATGGTCAACTAATCTTCGACAAAGCAGGAAAGAATGTCCAATGGAAAAAAGACAGCCTCTTCAATAAATGGTGCTGGGAAAATTGGACAGCCACATGCAGAAAAATGAAATTGGACCATTTCCTTACACCACACACAAAAATAGACTCAAACTGGATGAAGGACCTCAATGTGCGAAAGGAATCCATCAAAATCCTTGAGGAGAACACGGGCAGCAACCTCTTCGACCTCAGTCGCAGCAACATCTTCCTAGGAACAACGCAAAAGGCAAGGGAAGCAAGGGAAAAAATGAACTACTGGGATTTCATCAAGATCAAAAGCTTTTGCACAGCAAAGGAAATAGTTAACAAAATCAGATAAAGGACTAGTGTCCAGAATCTATAAAGAACTTAGCAAACTCAACACCCAAAGAACAAATAATCCAATCAAGAAATGGGCAGAGGACATGAACAGACATTTCTGCAAAGAAGACATCCAGATGGCAAACAGACACACATGAAAAAGTGCTCCATATCACTCGGCATCAGGGAAATACAAATCAAAACCACAATGAGATATCACCTCACACCAGTCAGAATGGCTAACATCAACAAGTCAGGAAATGACAGATGCTGGCGAGGATGCGGAGAAAGGGGAACCCTCCTACACTGTTGGTGGGAATGCAAGCTGGTGCAGCCACTCTGGAAAACAGCATGGAGGTTCCTCAAAATGTTGAAAATAGAACTGCCCTATGACCCAGCAATTGCACTATTGGGTATTTACCCTAAAGATACAAATGTAGTGATCCAAAGGGGCACATGCACCCGAATGTTTATAGCAGCAATGTCCACAATAGCCAAACTATGGAAAGAACCTAGATGTCCATCAACAGATGAATGGATCAAGAAGATGTGGTATATATACACAATGGAATACTATGCAGCCATCAAAAGAAATGAAATCTTGCCATTTGCAACAACATGGATGGAACTAGAGCATATCACGCTTAGCGAAATAAGTCAAGCGGAGAAAGACAACTATCATATGATCTCCCTGATATGAGGAAGTGGTGATGCAACATGGAGGCTTAAGTGGGTAGAAGAAGAATAAATGAAACAAGATGGGATTGGGAGGGAGACAAACCATAAGTGACTCTTAATCTCACAAAACAAACTGAGGGTTGCCGGGGGAAGGGGGTTTGGGAGAAGGGGGTGGGATTATGGACATTGGGGAGGGTATGTGATTTGGTGAGTGCTGTGAAGTATGTAAACCTGGTGATTCACAGACCTGTACCCCTGGGGATAAAAATATATGTTTATAAAAAATAAAAAAAATTAAAATAGATCAAAAAAAAAAGAAAATATGCAAGATAATGTTCAAATGATAAGATTATCTAACTCATTAAAATTGTACGAGAATCAATTGTCAAATTTGAGAATGTGGACTTAAGAAGAATGTGTATTCTGTTTTTTTAAGATGGAATGCTCTGAATTTATATGTGAAGTCTATCTGGTCTAGTGTGTCATTAAAAGTTCTTGTTTTCCCATTTAAATAAATAAATAAATAAATAAATAAAATTTTTAAAAAATGAAACAAAATTTTTAAAAAACGTGCTTTTATTTTTGTCTGATAGATACATACATAATACAGTAAAAGGTAATTTCCAAAAAAAAAGTCAATATAGAACACAAGAAGGGTTCATTTAGTACTCCTTAATCTGAGGCAAAAGTCTCATGCATAGAAATAAATACCATTTAAGTTTATCCTCTGCAATACTAGTACCTTTTTAATAAAACTAAACACAAATTTTGGTAAGAAAAGTGAAAGTTTCATTTATTTGGTCATTTAATGAGTTAAAAGTTTTACACATCAACCATTTGTTCTTAAAGTCATGGTGAATGTGTTAAAAGCAAAAACAAGTTTTTGTCCTCTAAAAGATTTTAATCTTATAGAAGGACATTGGAGGATATGTAAATCTTGGAGGTAAAAACCAATGAAAATAAAATCAAGTGTCAGAATGTGTGGTGCAGAGCAGAAATAAACGCTAGTATTTCCTTTGCATCTTAAATGTCACTTATGATACAGATCAGGAAGCCAGATGTAGTGATATTTTCTAAAAATCAAGGTGATCTATGTCCTTTTTATGACCACGCATAGTCTGGTTTCTGAATAATCTATGGTCTTCTCAAACCAATGAAGAAGTTAATAACAACAGTATTTCTTTGAAGAATGTTTTCATTTCTTGTATTGTTATTTAAGTGACTAATATAAGTATAAGCCAGGTAAAATCACACAGTTAATGCATAACACATTTCAAAAAAGTTAGTGTAATTAAAAATACTAGCTGTATTCTCAAAAGACCTAGGTCTTTCCTCATCTTTGCTAGGAGCTAGAAAATTACCTCTATGTTTTCTAGGCTCTAAAATTTTGAGTCTAGAAATGTGGTCTAACTCACAACATTATGAAGATCAGATATGCTCAGTGTGATAGCATTTTTTAATGACAAAAAATGCACAGTATCCATAAAATATTGGGAAGGTTAGGATTTCTGTAGACAAATAATAGTTTTAATGGTTCTTTGTACTACAAAGAACCTGTACTACACAACTTTTCTGCTGCAGAAATCAACCAAATTCTTCATGAATTACAAAAATAAATGTTATTTTTTTACATTTAACATTTTACAAATGGTTGTAGCTCAAGTAGCTGGTTCCATTTTTCCAGGCTCTGTTAATTTGACCAGTTTATAGGAAATCTGAAATGGAATGTCCAAATAAAAATATTCCTTAAGAACTAAATGAATGCACATATATTAGGAATGAATTTTATAAACATGCTTCCTTTTATGTTCTCTTTGCCCAAGACAGCACTGTAAGTAACAAAATGCTCTTCATTTCTCATACTGATCTGTTATGATTTTGTAAAGAAACAGTACCAAATTTCCATGCTGATTGTTCTAGAAAATCTGTGTTTTATTTCTTCCAGTAAGTCCCTGATTGCCGGCAGCTAGACTCATTTTAGAATTCTACTTCTTATAGTCATTAGTAAGATGAAATTAGTAACATATCACTTGCAGTATTAACATTCTGTCTCAAACTTGTTCTCCCAAAGCAACTTCACAAGGTGTATTTTCTACCTTCTGCTTTAGCCAGGCTAACACTTGTAACTTCACCAAAACAAACTATGGACCACTACTTTTTCAGTTTCCTTTAATGGTAAAATTTGTAAGCCTCTAATCAGGTTACCAAAAAAAAAAAAAAAAAAAAAAAAAAAAAAAATTACAAAAAAGACACAAATTACAAATACCAGAATTTGGAAAGTGCCCATCACTACTGATCCCATGAACATTGCAACATTACTAAATGAGTATTATTAACAACTCTATGCCCACCAATTTGGTAACTTGATGAAATAGAACATTCCCTCAAAGTCATCATCTAAAGAAACTCCCACAAGAAGATGTAGAATCTGAATAGATCTCCATTAAAACAACCAGCTCAGTGACTAACAACCTTCCTAAATGAAATTACCTGTTGCAGGTGGTTTCACCAGTGAATTCTGACTAACATTTCAACAACGATACCAGTTCTCTACATAATCTACCCAAAAAATAGCTAGCACACCCTTCCTAACTCATTCTGTGAGGTCAGTATTACTCCAATAACAAAACTAGATGGCAACAGGAAAAAAGAAAAAAAAGGAAAAGAAACTACAAACCAAGATGTTTCATGAAAACAGATATAAAAAACCTACAACCATCCATTAGTAAATAAAATTCAACCCTGTATGAAAACAGCGATACACCATGAATGGGTGGAATGGATTCCAGGTATATAAGGCCGTATCAACATTTTTAAAAAGATTTTATTTATTTTTTTGACAGAGAGAGAGATCACAAGTAGGCAGAGCAGCAGGCAGAGAGAGAAACAGGCTCCCCGCTGAGCAGAGCCTGATAATCCATTGAGCCACCCAGGTGCCCCAGCAGACATAGCGTCTGTGACACAGCTATCTTCTGTGATCTATTACTCTACTTGCCCAAGCACATGTGTTACAGAACTACTAGAAAGTGTCAAAACTACACCACCACCAACAACAACAACAAAAATCTTGTTATTAAGGACTTTAAGGGGAAAAAGGGACTGCAAAAAATGAACAGTCTATCAGACAAGGAAAGAGACTAGCCATATCAGAGACACTAAATGAGTAGAAAAACCCCAATCCTGGGGCATAAGTAAGCGAGACGCTGCATTCCCTACCTGAGATAAGGAGCCCCAAACCCCATCTAGCCTATTATTTACTTTTTATTTTGCTTGTTTTCTGTGTGCCAACCTGTCATTTAAATTCCAGTTTGTGAACATACAGCGTAATATTATAGTTACAGTGTAATGTTTTACAGGTGTAAAATTTAGTTATTGATCATTTACATACAACACCCAGTGCTCATCTCAGCCAGTGCTCCATCTAGTTTACATGGTCTCTCGGAACATGCCCACAGCCCCTTCCCTTCATCCTACCTCTGCTTCATTATAATGTTAAAATCTCCACTCGAGGGGCACCTGGGTGGCCAAGGGGGTTAAAGCCTCTGCTTTGGCTCAGGTCATGATCCCAGGGTCCTGGGATCGAGCCCCCACATCAGGCTCTCTGCTCATGGAGGAGCCTGCTTCCCCCTCTCTCTGCCTGCCTCTCTGCCTACTTGTGATCTCTGTCTGTCAAATAAACAAATAAAAACTTTAAAATAAATATCATCAACAAGGCAAGGCGATCTCCTTTCACTACCCTTACAAGCATTGTATTGGAAGTCCCTGCTCACATAGTAAGAAAAAAAGTACATAAAAGGGACGCAAGTTGAGAAGAAAAAATAAAGGGCAAATGCAAACACAGAAGAAACTACTCAGTGTCTTAAGGCATTAGGGAATTGCAAATAAAAACAACAAGATACCACTATACATGTAGAATGATTAAAACCCAAAACACTGACAACACCAAAATACTGCTGAGAATGTCCAGCAACAGAAACTCCCATTCATTGCTTGCATGAAAGAAAATGGTCTCAAATGGTCTAATGTAGAATACAGTTTGGAAGTTTTTTTCACGAAGTTTGTCACAGTTTTATCACAATATCCATCAGTTACTCTTCTAAATATTTACTCAAATGAGTTGAAAACTTGTGTTCACTTCCTTCATAATTGTAGGATTTTGGAAACAACCAAAATGTCATACAACAGGCGAACAGAGAAATTGGTATATCCTAACAAGAGAAAAGCATCCAGCAATAAAAAGAAACAAACTATCAAGTTTTGAAAAAACAGGGAGAAACCCTAAATGATTATTATGTAGAAGCCTGTCCACAAAGACTACATACAGTAACCTTCCAACTAAACGACATTCTGAAAAGACATATATATGGAATGGTAAAAAGATAAGTGATTGGTGGGGGTTAGGGATATGAGTGAAAGATAAGTAGATCGAGCAAAGGAAAGTACAGGGCAGTGAAAATACTCTGTAGCACACTGTAATGAAATATATACATGATACTACGCATTTATCAAAACCTCCAGAATATACAATACCAAGAGTGAACTGTAACACAAACTATGTTCCTCAGGAAATGATAGTATATCAGTAAGGATTCAATTTTTTTTTTAAGATTTTATTTATTTATTTGTAAGAGAGAGAGAGTGAGAGCGAGCACAGGCAGACAGAGTGGAAGGCAGAGTCAGAGGGAGAAGCAGGCTCCCTGCGGAGCAAGGAGCCCGATGTGGGACTCGATCCCAGGACGCTGGGATCATGACCTGAGCCGAAGGCAGCTGCTTAACCAACTGAGCCACCCAGGCGTCCCAAGGATTCAATTTTAACAAAGGGATTACACTAATGCAGGAAATGACTACCCTGGGAAACTAAGGGAAACTCTATGTGGAGGAAAAGGATTTATACCAAATTCACAGTTTCTGCTTCATTTTTCTATAATCCAAAACTAGTCTAAAATATGATCTATTAATTTAAAAAAAAAAAAAAACCTCATTTCCAGTCCCAGCTCTACATATAATGAAATTGGAATTTCTTGCTAAGTTAAAACAAACAAAAACACTAAACAGATTGAAAAATCAGTAACTCTTCTGGGCTAGGAGAAGACAGGACACAGGGCAAACATCACCTGCCCCCAACACCAGAGAGACAAACACAGGAAGACACAGGAGTTATGCCGTAGAGACTCCAGAAATCACACTGAAGGAGAACTAGGGTAGAAAACCCGAGGTCCAGTTGCTGAGTTCCTAGAGGCTCAACACAAACAACTCTCAGAACTAAAAACTCCCAGGGAGAAGAGTCATAAAATGGCCCCCACCAGATTCACCTCCAGGAGCTTGACTAGGTTTCCTCAATAAGTAATGGAGAAAACTCCCCCCACTTTTAGGGCAGGGGCGGGGGAAACTTGAGATAATTATTCAGGATAAAATGCTCAGTATTTTGGAAGTCATTATACTATGCCTTCTACTTCAGTGAATGTTTGAAATTTTCCACAGTAATGAAAACAATGATAAAAAGCTAAAAAAAAAATTTTTTTTGAGAAGAAAAAAGAACTAACCAGAGCAAACTGCTTTCCCCTCAACAAAGCCTGCCCTCAAGGGAAACTACTTAACCATAGTTGAACCTGCTAAGGTGTTAGGAGACCCAGCTCACCTGCTGAAAGAAAAATAACCCAGTCCAGACAGTCTAATTTTCTATGGGAAAGAAGGGAAATAGCCAAGTATAAACTATTCTAGCCATTCTGTACCACCTAAAGGAAAGGGAAAAAGCAAAGAAAAAAACCTGAGACATCCATTAACTAAAAGACTCACTAAAATATCGTGAGGCTTAACCATAGGACTATAGAATGCTTCTCCTCTCCTCATACCTCATACTGCAACACCACAGGTCTTTTTATTTTTTAAAGATTTTATTTATTTAGTTGACACAGAGAGAGAGAATACAAGCAGGCAGAGCAGCAAGCAGAGGGAGAGGGGGAAGCAGGCTCCCTGCTGAGCAGAAAGCCCCACGTGGGGCTCGATCTCAGGACCCTGGCATCGCAGTCTGAGATGAAGGCACACACTTAACCAACTGAGCCACCCAGGCGCCCTGCAAAAGTCGATTTATAGACACTCAAATTTAGCCTCTTTTGTTTTTAAGCCCTTATAGGGGAGTAAATAAATGACTGAGAGGCTTACTGATTTTAAGTTAGAGCATTAAGCAATCTGGCCACAGCTACCAGCATCTAGTATTTAAGGGAAGGATTGGACTCCAGCATTATGTTCTTTCCCTTTCCCATCACCGAGCATAGATTTAACTGCAAGTGGCTGCAGCAACATGCATGTGACCCAATTTGAAGTACATCTTGCAAGCAACTTTGACTTCCTCAGCGCTCTCGTATTCCCAGTGATTTAGCGATAATGCTTTCCAACATGTTATTGGTCTCACATGTTAACAAAGTCCCTCATCTAATTCCAATACATGTTTACCATGTTTTTGAGATGACAGTCTTGCTTCCCAAATAAAAATAAAATAAATTACAGTTTGAAATGTATCTCTCAAGTTGAAATTCTGCCTAAATAGAATGTTCCATGATTCATATGAGTACTACGGTTTTGCTATTTCATTTCTCTGCGGCTCATTTTACAGATGATAGCATGAGGCCCGGGCCAGCTAATTGATCTCAGGGCACAGAGGTTATACAGCATCCTGTCCTATTAGTACTTCTACACAGCTACCAGGAAAAGGCAGCATGACCAAAAAATGCCATGGGACATGAGGTCTTCTAAATAACCCCACTGTAATTTTTCAAATTGCTGCCCAATGTCTTCTTCAGAACGGCAGGAAATGTCAATGAGGACTCAGGTGTCTCTTCAGGGTAGAATCACTGTTGTTAAAACAGCAAGAGAAAAACAGACCAGATGCTCTAGTCCTGAAGAGAGGAAGAAAGAAGGGCCACTGATTCTACCTATTATTTCAGAGACAATATATCTCTTTGCTGAGCTAGAAGATCAGTGTGGCATTGGCTTTGCCTAAACTAGGCTAGTAGGGTGATGGCAGAATCTAACAGTATGTGAGATTCTTAACTATTATCATCAAAGTGGCAGCAAATACTACCTTGCTACCATCTGAGCAAAACAGCCTGTACCATCCACCTTTACTGACAGTGACAGCCCCTCCACCCTGGCAATGTTTAAATGCTTCACAGAATTCAAAAGAGGAGACTAGAGCTTGGATGTCTGGTTGACTTATCTGCATCTTTGCCTAGGCATCATCTCACAGAAACAGTAAAACCCATGTGTTTGGAGAAAACTTTGATTTTTGTGGTGAGTGCTCTGACATAAGGATCAAAATGAAGTTTAGATCATTTGTTTTTATCATCTTTATCATTTATATAAAAAGGTTCAAGATATTGATGTAAGGGTTGAGGGTTACAGATAAGCAGAGGACTTGGTGCTGGTCCAAAGAGAAGAAGGTTCTTTTTGTCTTTTTGTCTGATCTCTTCAACTGCTTCCTCTACCCAAAAATGATGGAGTTTTACATTTCATCATGGGTGAAAATCACAAATACGACTCTCCCTTGGTCATCTTTTCAACCTCCACAGACTGAGATGAAAACTGTTCTTTTTAAAACCATGGTTTACCAGAAAGGAGAGGAGAATATGATAAAAATACACCTCCCCACCAGCTCCTGGAGCCACATCCCACTGACCTCACTTGAATTTTTCCAGAGCAGCAATCACTGCCTTGTACTTCACGTGATGGTTTCTCTACTTGCTCTCTCTCTCTACTCTCTCTCTCTCTGAGAATGGAAGTGCCAAATGGACACAAATTTTGTTTTGTTCACTTTTGTGGCTCTAGTAAAACTAGCATGTTTTTCACCCTCAGTGAACATCAGCCAAGTGAAGGAATAAAGGCAGAAAAGGTTAATGAGAGCCAGGAAATGGTGGGGAGAAACACCAAATAACGAAGGCTAGAATTTATAAAGAGAAAAATGGACGCTGGTGATTTTGTTTTACACCTTAGACTTCTCTCAGTTTGGTGGAGATTACTGATATGGCTGTGTGTATAATATATACACATATGTGCCAAATATAATCTTGGAAAGGTTTATACTGTGAGAATAAATGGACATCAAAGGAGAGGAAAAGGAAGATAAACAAATACAAGACAAGTGATATGAAAAGAAAAGAAAAAGCTATCTGCATCCAAATCCATTTTCTGCCCAACTCTTTTGCTTTCCAAAATACTATGTTTTACTAACCATCTCCTTACCTTCCTGTAGATGGAGACCATCCACAGGCTGTGATACAAGACATATCACATGGCTTCTCTTTCTGATATGCAGGTCACTAGAGTAACTGTGGTTCCTTGGCTTCCGGAAGTTATACACTCCCACCTCTTCATTGTTGCTTTGGTGTTGCATCTCTTCTATTGCTCTAAAGCCAAACTCTGTGATCGTCTTTCTTACCATCAGCGCTGGCCTACAGAAAAAAGTCTCTACAGTACAACATGGTACCAGTAGCCCTTTCACCAGTGGTGTTCCTGATGACTTTGGTAAATGGATGTGCCCTCTGGGCATTCTTACTGGATATAATCCTCCATCGAGTGGTCTGGTCTCACAGAATATATTCCCCACCCCACCCCACCATGCGCAAAGTCGCTTTTCTGAGCCATGTTGACCCCTTCTAGAACTGTATCCCAGGGAAATTCAGGCATTCCCACTTTGTTCAATGTAGACACTCATTCTCTCCAGGCTTTTAAGAGCCACTCCACCAGTGAACTTGTCCTATTTTCTGGGTCTTCACTGGTTGTTAAACTCTATACTGGGAAGATGTTCCCAAGTCTATGAACTCTTGTTTCCCCAGCCTCAAGTTCTGTACCTCTTTGTCTTGACACCCTTAAACAAGCACCATCGTATTCCTGCTGGTACATATTAGCTCATTCCTGCACCTCCTTTGGAATGTTCATGACTAATGACTCAGATTCTTGATTAGCTTCAAAACATGTTTATTTTTTCTTACCCCATCCATGTTTCCCACTTATCTACTGATATGGTCAGGAGTAGAAAGAGTGAACTACTCCTGACCTGTGTGACTCTAAAAGCATTGTCAAGTAGAACAAAGAGGTGGAAGAAAATCATGCTCTATTTCTAATAACCAGTTGACAAGGAAGACTCATTGAGACATTTTTCAGACTTACAAAGAGAAACATAACGCATGCATTCATATAGGGAGATAGCTTGCTTAAAATGGATAGAGTTACTATTTGCTTAAAATGGATAGAGTTACTATTTGTTTTATTTTAAAAGGGAGGCTTCATAATCCCAGCCCCTTCTCCCAACCCCCCTCCCCCCAGCAACCCTCAGTTTGTTTTGTGAGATTAAGAGTCATTTATGGTTTGTCTCCCTCCCAATTCCATCTTGTTTCATTTATTCTTCTCCATTGGGGAGGGTATGTGCTTTGGTGAGTGCTGTGAAGTGTGTAAACCTGGTGATTCACAGACCTGTACCCCTGGGGATAAAAATATATGTTTATAAAAAATAAAAAATTAAAAAAAATTAAAAGGGAGGCTTCATCAAATGAAAAGATATAAAGCTGATGTAGTTTTTTAAAAATATATTCACTTTAATTACATTCATTTATCTGGGAGGAAAATCCTTACCCTTTTAGATAGAAGGTGAAATGAAATATCATCTTTAGGAAGAAATAAAATGTTTAGAGGTAACATAGTTATGAACTGGAGAAGTCTAATAAATGGAGATTTTCTATGGATAGTATTTCAACAAAAATACTACTGAATGTTGACCTTTAAATTTTCTCTTCAGTATTCCTTTGAATTTGAGTTGCTAGCACTCTTTACTTGCAATATTATTAGAAATGTGTATAAATTTTGGAAAGTTAAAAGAGAACCCTGCCCCTGTTGAAACACGCATGCTTTGTTTTCTCACTTGGAAACAGTAAATTGCAAAATGCATTTAAGCAGCTAATTTCCTGCTTGAAAATACTAAAGCACTTCTGATTTCCCCTTTGTGCTTTGCTAAGAGGGAACTTTTATCTTGTGCCCTAGTAATGATGAGGTGGATACTTTCTCTATTTCTGTTAGGTGCTCTAATTTGTAACATTATTTACAGCTTTATATAACAAAGACCATCATCCACAAGACAAAACAGATTGGAAAAATGAAAAACAACATGAGATTTACAAAATACATACATGCATACATACAAAAACTTATTGTCAGTCAGCCTTGAGTTATGGTACCAGTTACCCAGTGCAAACTGCATATATTCATTCTTTAATTTTTAGAGCAATCTTGTCCAAATTTTGTTATTGTTTCATAAAAATCTTTTTTTTTTCTTACTTCTATGTGTGCCACTTGTTTTATGTAGCCTACTGGTTTTATATAATCAGGTTTAAGTACTTTATATTAAATATTTTTGGTCTATATATAAATACTTGAATGTATTGATGAGCAAATTTTAAAAAGATATAATTTATTCTAAACACCATGTTCTATGAATGAGAGATTTATTATTTAATTCATGCCCCATAAGATACTCCCCAAAGGTTTTTCTACCTTTTTTCTTGGAGAGGGTAGGGGTTGATAATGTTGTTCAGTTGATATAACAATAAATTTATGGCAGCTATACTCCACATAAATAATGGCATAATCTCTTCTTAAAAAAGACATCTGAAGTTTTCGATGTCAGGTCTTCAAGAAAGGGTCCTATAGTTTGGAGTTTTGGAGAATAACGATGGTGAATTTAAAAATATTTTAAATGAATACAATGTATTTTTCCCAAGCTGGAAGCTCAATCTATTCTTTTAGCTTAGGTATATTTCCTAGCTTATCAATATGAGGTAAGATTGAAAACAACAGTGGATAAACTGAAATGCATCACTAAATAAAAAACAGGAAGTAAGTCAACAGTTGCCTTCCCTGTTGTATACATATATGAAGAAACATATTTAGCACACATCAGTTCCATCAACAATATCATTGAATAATCTCTACCTGTATGTTTACCCCAAATATTTTATATATTTAACTTTTCATACTTTGATTTAATTGGAAGTACAATGACTGACTCTCTCCCAAAGAGTCTGTGATAACCTTAACTTCAACATGTCAAGTCCTGTTCCTGTTTATTGATAAACTTGAAATGTTAGCTTATGTTCTAATAGCATAAATACATTATTTATAAGATGAATTTGTAATTAATTTCCCAGACAAGGAAAATCTGAGAATAAAAGAGGCACTATTATTTGTAATAAAAGAAAAGAGGGTATAACCTGGGACAATCCTGGACATAATGGCTTCAATTATTAAACATTGTGGATAGCTTACCAAGATATTCATTTCTAAATTCAATAGTCCCAATTTGCTTTCTTTTTGCATTTATGATCCCTACTGTAGAGTCTAATTTAGACAAAATAGAATGAAGTTGAACAGCAGAGTCTGTACACAGACCACATTGGTTCAAATCTCAGTTCGTCCACTTACTATTTGTGATGTCTTGGGAAACTTACCTAAACTCTCAATGACTTATTTCCCTTACCTTTAAGTAAGACTGAATATTTCAGTAAATATTTCATATATTTGTGAGGATTGATTATGATATAAGATATTTAAAACTGTGCCTAGCACATAGTAAATGGTTAATAAATATAAATTACTGTTACTGGCTGAAATATACTGCAGTCAGTTCTGTATATAAAAATCAGAGGGGAGGAAGCCCAAATTGTATTTTCTTATTATATTATATTACTTTGTCATAAAAAAAATAATGATAAATTAAGTATGTACAATGAAGAATGAAGTTTTGGTGACAGGACATGAGGAAGAATATCAATTTTGCTCCAGCTTTCATCCCTGCAGATTTGTGTGTGCACATCATAAGAGAAGTTTATTTATTTCCAAAGACTTTTTCTATTGCTTTTTAAAAAATTAACATATAATTTATTATTTGTCCCAGAGAAATCTGTCTGTGAATCATCAGATTTACACATTTCACAACACTCACCATAGCCCATACCTTCCCCAATGTCCATAACCCAGCCACCCTCTCCCTTCCCCCTCCAACCCCCAGCAACACTCAGTTTGTTTTGTGAGATTAAGAGTCTTATGGTTTGTCTCCCTCCTGATCCCATCTTGTTTTATGTTTTCCTCCCTACCCCCATGACCCCCTGCCCTGCCCTTCAAATTCATCATATCAGAGAGGTCATATGATTATTGACTTTGACTTATTTTGCTTAGCATAATAACCTCTAGTTCCATCCACGTCTTTGCAAATGGCAAAATTTTGGCTTTTGATGGCTGCATAGTATTCCATTGTGTATATAAAATATATAATATATTATATATATCATATATATATTTTATATATATGTATCTATATATATTTATATATATCACATCTTCTTTATCCACTCATCTGTTGATGGACATCTAGGCTCTTTCCATAGTTTGACTATTGTGACATTGCTGTTATAAACATTTGGAAGCAATGCCCCTTTGGATCCCTGCATTTGTATCTTTAGGGTGAATACCCAGTACTGCAATTGCTGGGTCATAAGGTAGCTCTATGTTCAACTTTTTGCAGAACCTCCATGCTGTTTTCCAGAGTGGCTGAACCAGCTTGCTTTCCCAGCAACAGTGTAGGAGGGTTCCACTTTCTCTGCATCCTTGCCAACATCTGTCATTTTCTGACTTGTTAATTTTAGCCATTCTGACTAGTGTGAAGTGGTATCTCACTGTGGTTTCTATTTGTATTTCCATGATGTCGAGTGATATTGAGCACTTTTTCATATGACTGTTGGCCACCTGGATGTCTTCTTTGTTGAAATGTCTGTACATGTCTTCTGTTCATTTCTTGATTGGATTATTTGTTCCTTGGGTGTTGAGTTTGATAAGTTCTTTCTAGATTTTGGATATGAGCCCTTTATCTGATATGTCATTTGAAAATATCTTCTCTCATTCTTTATGTTGTCTTTTGGTTTTGTTGACTGTTTCTTTTGCTGTGCCTTTGGAGACGTGTGTAGCAAGAAGTTGCTGTGGCTGAGGTCAAAGAGGTTCCTGCCTCTGTTCTCTTCAAGGACCTGGATGAATTCCTGTCTAACATTGAGTTTTTTCATCCACTTGGAGTCTATATTTTGTGTATGATATAAGAAAATGGTCCAGTTTCATTATTCTGCATATGGCTGTCCTGTGTTCCTAGCACCATTTATTGAAGACACTTTTTTTCCCCCAATTAGATATTCTTTCCTGCTTTGAGGAAGATTAGTTGACCCTAGAGTTGAGGGTCCATTTCTAGTTTCTCTATTCTGTTCCATTAATCTGTGTGTCTGGTTTTTTGCCAGGACCATACTGTCTTGATATCACAGCTTTGTAATAGAGCTTGAAGTCTGCAATTGCATTGCCATCAGCGATGGTTTTCTTTTTCAACATCCCTTTGGCTATTCGGAGTCTCTTCAGCTTCCACACAAATTTGGGGATTATTCATTCCAGTTCTGTGAAAATTGTGGATGGTATTTTGATAGGGATTGCATTGAATCTGTGGATTGTTCTGGGTAGCATAGACATTTTCACAATGTTTGTTCTTCCAATCCGTGACCATGGAACATTTTTCCATTTTTTTGTGTCTTCCTCCATTTCGTTCATGACTATGGTATGGTTTTCTGAGTACAAATCCTTTGCCATTTTGGTTAGATGGAGTCCCAAGTATCTTATGGTTTGGGGTGCGATGACACATAGGATAGAATCCTTAATTTCTGTTTCTTCTGTCGCATTGTTGCTGCAGACAAATGCAAGTGATTTCTGTGTATTGATTTTATATCCTACCACTTTACAGAATTCCTGGCTGAGTTCTAGCAATTTGGGGGTGGAGTCTTTGGACTTTCCACAGAAACTATCCTATTGTCTGAAAAGGGTGAGAGTTTGACTTCTTTGCTCATTTAGATGCCTTTTCTTTTTGTTGTCAGATGGCTGAGGTTAAGAATTCTAGTAATATGTTGAACAATAGTCATGAGAATGGGCATCCTTGTTGTGTTCCTGACCTGAAGGGAAAAGTTCTAGTTTTTCCCCATTGGGAATGATATTCTCTGTAGGTTTCCCATAGATGGCCTTTATGATGTGGAGGTATCCTTGTCCCTCCGCAGTAGAGTTTTGATCAAGAAGAGATGCATTAATTTGTCAGATGCTTTTTCTGCATCTATTGAGAGTATCCTATAGTTCTTATTCTTTCTTCTATTAAGGTAGTGGATTCCATTGATTGATTTTCAGTTGTTGAACCACCCTTGCAGTCCAGGAATAAATTCGATTTGGTCTTGTTGAATCGTCCTTTGAATGGGCTGTTGAATCCTATTAGCTAGTATGTTGGTGAGAATTTTTGCATCCATATTCATCAGGAATAGTGATCTGTAATTCTCCTTTTGGGTGGGGTCTCTGGTTTTGGGATCAAGGTAATTCTGGCCTTATCAAAAGGGCTTGGAAGTTATCCTTCCAGTTCTATTTTTAGGAAAAGTTTCAGAACAAGAGGTATTAAATCTTCTTTAAATGTTTGGTAGAATTCCCCTGGGAAGCCATCTGGTGCTGGGCTCATGTTTCCTGGATGATTTTTGATGACTGCTTCAAGTTTGCTGCTGATTATGAGTCTCTTCAGGTTTCCTTTTCTTCTCAGTTCAGTTTTGGTTGTTTCTATGTTTCTGGGAATACATCCATTTTTTCAAGACAGCCTGATCGGTTGACATAAAGTTGGCATCCTATGTTCTTATACTTGTTTGTATTTACTTGGTGTTGGGTGTGATCTGTCCTTCTTGATTCATGGTTTTATTTATTTGGGTCCTTCCCGTGTTCTTTTTGAGAAATCTGACCAGCGGTGTATCAGTCTTATTAATTCTTTCAAAGAAGCAGCTCCTAGATGCATTGATTTGTTCTTCTATTTTTTTGTTTCTATTTCATTGATTTCTGCTCTAATCTTTATTATTTCTTTTCTCCTTCTGGGGTTAAACTTTCTATGATCCTCTTTCTCCAGCTCCTTTAGGTGTAGGGTTAGGTTGTGTATTTGAGACCTTTCTTGGTTCTTGAGAAATGGTTGTCGTGCTCTATACTTCCCTCCGAGGACTGTCTTTGCTGCATCCCAAAGATATTGGACAGTTGTGTTTTCATTCTCCTGTGTTTCCATGAATTTTTAAAATTAATCTTGAATTGACTAGGTGAACCATACATTCTTTAATAGGATGCTCTCTAGCCTCCACGTATTTGAGTTCTTTCAATTTTTCCTCTTCTGATGGAGTTTCATTTTCAAAGCATTATGGTCTGAACATATGCAGGGAATGATCCCAATCTTTTGGGATGAGAACGAACATGGCAGCCTCCCTATCTCTGGACCTGGAGCCGAGAGCTCTGGGCTCTGCTCCTCAGTGCGTCCTCACAGAAGTGGTCCATCCCTTGTGTCTCCCTGGTCTCTGTCGGCACTCTGTGCTCACCGGTCCTGTGACCAACATTTCTGTGTCTGTCACACAACCCAGTTTGGAGTCTTCAAGCCCAGCAGACTACTGCAGCATGCTCAAGCACCACTCCTCCTGGGGGAGGAAGGGGGCTCTGTCCAGGTGTGCCTCTTCTTGGGTCCCTTCTCAAAGAGTGAGGTGGCCAGACTGCGCTGTGGATCACAGTTTATGGCAACCTCCAGCTTAGAGCCCACTCCTGGGATCACTCTTTGTCAATGGCTTCCCTGCTTCAATACCTGGGAGCTCTGCTGCCCTCAAGCACTCCTGGTCCCCCTGGAACCCTGAGGATCCTGAGACCACACTGTCCCATCGAGGGTTTCACACCCTGCCCAGCCACCAGAGTGACATCCCTCACCAGAACAAACTTCTGAAAGTTCCAATTTTGTGCTCTGCTGCCCTAGCACTTGTCAATAGCCGGCTGACAGAGGCTTCCTCCCCCAAGGGTTTATCTTCCCACCTATCAGCTTAGACTCACTTTTCTCTACTTCCTCCCTTGTGGGAAGTGGTCTCTTTTCTGTTTGTAGCATTGCTGCTCTTCTTTTCTTGGATCTGTGCTTGAATTTGCAGGTGTTCAGAATGGTTTGATAGCTAGCTAGCTAAATTCCTTGTGCCAGATGAAATGAAGGGGTCCTACTCCTCTGCCATCTTGGACTCTGTCTCTCTCTTCTTTCTCCAGATTGCTTTGGGTATGGTGGACATGTTAACATTATTAATTCTTCCAGTTAAAGTGCATGGCATACGCTTCCATTTATTTGTTTCATCTTCCAAATCTTTAGCCCATTCACCCACCAACACGCACATGTTTTTCCTTCCTTTTCCACCAGGTGTTCAGTATACCAGGGCTTCCTCATTCTTGGTTACTTTTATTCCTAGATTTTTTTTTTTTCTTGATGCAATTATCAATGGCATTGCTTTCTTAATCTCTTTGTGAAAGTTGGTCATCAGTACATAAAAATACAAGTCAGGGCACTTGGGTGGCTCTGTCAGTGAAGTGTCTGCCTCCAGGTCAGGTCATGATCTTGGGGTTTTAGGAATGAGTCCAGCATTGAACAGTCCATGTTCAGCAGGGAGTCTGCTTTTCCCTGACTTTCTGCTGCTCCCCCTGCTTATGCTCTCTCTCTTTCTGTCTCTCTCCATGTCAAATACATACATTCTTTAAAAACAAGAAATGCAGCAGGTTTCTGAATATTGACTTTGTATCTTGCAGCTTTACTGAATTTATTTATTCTAATATATTCAAATTTGTTTATTTGTTAATGAAACATTTTGTGTGTGTGTAGACTCCTTAGGGATTTCTACATATAGTGTGTCATCTGAAAATAGTGACCATTTTCTTTTCCTATTTAGATTTCATATTTTTTTTGCTTTTTTTTTTTTTTTCTAAATCATTTGGCAAGGGCCTTCAATATGATGAGGAATGAAAGTGATAAGAGTGGGCATCTTTATCTTGTTCTTGCTGGTAGAAGGAAAGTTTTCAGCATTTCACCCTCAAGTATAATGTCAGCTGTGGGCTTTTCACATAGGACCTTTGTTTGGTTGAGGTGTGTTCCCTCAGTACACAGATGGTTTAGAGCATTCATCATGAATGCATATCGAATCCTGTCAAGTGTTCTTTCTGCATCTATTGTAACAATCCTAGGATCCTTATCTTTTATTTTGTTAAGGTAGTGTGTGTTATTGGTGGATGTGCAGATGTGGAATCATCCTGGCATCCCTGGAATAAATCCCACTGGATCATGTTATGTGATTCTCCTGATGGACCGTTGAATTGATGTCGCCGATAATTTGCTGAGGACGTTTGCATCTCTGTTCATGAGGGATATTGGCCTTTCCTTTTCTGGTACCATTCTTGTCTTGTTTTCGTAGCAGGGTACTGCTACCTTCATGAAAAGAGTTTGGATGTATGCCCTTCTCTCCTTTTTTATTTTTATTTTTTTAAGATATTATTTATTTATTCATCAGAGAGACAGAGTATGCACAAGCCGGCAGAGAGGCAGGCAGAGGCAGAGAGAGAAGCAGATTCCCCAGTGAGCAAGAAGCCCAATGTGGGACTCAATCCCAGGACCCTAGGTTCATGACCTGAGCCAAAGGCAGCAGCTTAATCTACTGAGCCACTCAGGGGTCCCTTTTCTCTCCTTTTAAAAAACAGTTTGGAAAGAGTTGGTATTAATTCTTCTTCTATCGTCTGTCTAGAGCTCCTTGGTGAAATTGTCTGGTCTTGGGCATTTGTTTCCTAGGAGGATTTGACTATGGAATCAATCTTTTTATTAGTGATCAGTCTGTTCAGATTTTTTTTCCCCCTTCATGGTTCATTCTAGGTTGTTGTCAGGAACTTATCCATTTCTTCTAGGTTGTCCAAGGTGTTGGCCTCTACTTGCTCAGAGTACTCTCCAATGATCCTTTGTATTTTTGTGATATTCTTTGCAATAACTCAAGTTTCTTTCTCTTTTTTTAAGTTCTTCACATTTTTCATTTAAATTCAGTTAGCCAAGGTATAGTTTTTGATGTAATGGTCAATGACTCATTAGTTGCACCTAACACCCAGGGCTCATCACCACATGTCCCCTCCTTAATACCCAGCACCCAAGTACCCTGCCCCCCAACCTACCTCTCTTCCAGTCTGTTTCCAATGATTAAGAGTCTCTCATGGTTTGTCTCCCTCTCTGATTTCTTCCCATTCAGTGTTCCCTCCCTTCCCCTGTGGTCCTCCACACTATTCCTTGTGTCCTCCTATGAATGACACCATATAATTATTGTCATTCTCTGCTTGATGGATTTCACTTAGCATAACCCCCTCCAGTTCCACTCATGTCGATGCAAATGGTGGACATTCGTCCCTTCTGATGGCTGAGTAAAATTCTACAGTATGTATGTACCACATCTTCTTTATCCATTCTTCTGTTGAAGGACATCTCAGCTCCTTCCACAGGGTGGTTCTTGTGGACATTGCTGCTATGAACATTGGGGATCATGTGTCCCTTCTTTCCACTGCCTCTGTATCTTTGGGGTAAATACCCAGGAGTGTAATTGCTGGGTTGTAGGGAAACTCTATTTTTAACTTTTTGAGGAAACTTCATGCTGTTTTCAAGAGTGACTGCACCAGCTTACATTTCCACCAACAGTGTAAGAAGGTTCCCCTTTCTCCACATCCTTGCCAACAGTTGTTGTTTACTGTCTGTTAATTTGAGCCATCCTAACTGCTGGAAGGTGGTATCTCACTGTGGTTTTGAATTCCCTGATGAGAATTGATGTGGAGCACTTTTTCATGGACTGTTGGCCATTTGTGTGTCTTCTTTGGAGAAGTGTCTCTTCCCGTCTTCTGCCCATTTCTTGAGTGGTTTCTTTGTTTCTTGCGTGTTGAGTTTGAGCAGATCTTTGTAGATCTTGGATACCAGACCTTTCTCTTTCCTTTATGTGTCATGTCATTTGCAAATATCTTCTCCCATTCTATAGGTTGCCTTTAGTTTTGCTAATTGTTTCCTTTGCTGTGCAGAAGCTTTTTACCTTGATGAAGTCCCAACAGTTCATTTTTGCTTTTGTTTCCCTGTCCTTCCTTAGAAACATTTTCCAGGAGATGCAGGGTGTCTAAGAGACAGTTGCCATGTCTTGCAAGAAGTTGCAGTGCCCAAGGTTGACGAGGTTGTTGTCTGTGTTCTCCTCTAGGACTTCAATGTGAGACAGGAATCAATCATCTTTCTTTCCTCATTGTATTTGAGCCCTCTCTCTTTCTTGGTGAGCCTAGCTAAAAGTTTGTCAGTGTAGTTTATCTTCCCAAAAACGGCAGCCCATATTTTCATGGATCCTTTGTCTTTTTAGTCTCCATTGGATTTATTTCCGCTTTCCTTTTTTTATTTCTTTCTGTCTACTGATTTTGGGCTTTGCTTGTTTGTTTGTTTTGTTTTGTTGTTTGTTTTTTTGTTTTTTTCCAATTCTATCCCTTGTATATTAGGTTGGTCATTGGAGAGCTTTCAGATGGATTGATGAGGACCTGAATTTCTATGAACTTCCCCCTTAGAGCTACTTTGGCTGCATCCCATAACTTTTCATAGCTTCTCTTTTTGTCTCAAGATACTTTCAAATTTTCTTTTGATTTCTTATTTGACTGTTGGTTATTAACTAGCATGTTGTTGAATTTCCACATATTTGGGACTGTCTCATTTTCTTCTTGCAACTGATCTCCACTTGCATACTATTGTGCTTGGACAAGATTTGAGCCAGAGCATGAAGGGAACATTCAGTTTAAAGGATAGTTTCCTGGGGTGTGGTCTGAGGGCACACCATGACTTCCAGGGGGACAGAAGTTTTTGTGAGACTGGGGTGGGGGGAGGTGGTCAGCCCTTGTTAGAATTATTGATTACTACCATGCCTGCTGTGTACCACTGTTCATACTATAGCCCTGATGGACATGTACTTCCTTAGAAACATTTTCCAGGAGATGCAGGGTGTCTAAGAGACAGTTGCCATGTGAGTTCATGGCATGGCCCAGGTCATAAACCAGGATGTATGGTAAACTGGGGCATCAGAGTCTGACTTTCTGTTGGAAGTGATAGGAACAGGGCATGGTGAGTTTCATGACAATAGCTGAGGTCCGGAGTAAGCCACTGCATGTTGGTGGTGGGTGGGGTAGTGGGGCCAGCGGACCTTTCTCATCAGAACCTGTGGAATTCAGGGACCCCCTCCTGTCTGTTGAGTTGTGTGGAGACAGGTAGACAGCAGTCTCTGGCCAGGCACAAGGGTCACACTATACTGCCACCAGAGCAGCAGCGTGTGGTGGGAGCCAGTGCTCCATTTCCATGAAAAGCCATCAGGATCTGGTGACTGTGATTCCTAGCAGCAGCATGGGGGGAGGAGGGCGGTGGTGGTGCACACTTCCTAAGGTTATGGTCAGCACTAATCTGGAGTCCACTGAAGTCAACCACGCGTGACACAGAAGGCACCCAGTCACTGTAACTGTGGCCACCGTCCCGGTGGCACTTTCATCCCATGCTGCCGCCTCCTATTTTTCATCATCTTCATGTTCATGAGCTCTTGCCTCATGGCCCCCTGGAGTACTGCCCTCCCTCCATCCAGCCCTCATCCTCTGTCTTGTGCAAGCCGATGCCAGGGTAGCCTTCTCAAGAGGCAGTTCTGTCAGTCTCCTGAGGGAACACTTCACCCTGTGAGGTGAGGACGATGCGCTGCCCTGGAAGGGGGCTGCAGGTCCCCAATCAGGAGGGCCACGTCTTCCTTTTCAGCCTGGCTTGCCCTCCCCTCAGTCCTTCTCAGGGAAGCCCTCATACTTCCTCAGGTGACAGCTGTGATCTTAAAAACCAATATTGTTTTCTGTTCCTCTGTGCCTTAGTTCATCCGTGGCATGTCTTTCTAACCTCTCAGTGGGTTTTCAGCAGTCCTGCAGCGCTGTCTGCTCAACGAGGGCATGACCTCGGAGGGCCAGCCTTCCCTGCCACCGCCCTCTGCATGTCCCTGAGCCCTGCAGCCAGCTGTCCCACTGAGTGCTGAGAGACCTGAACCAGCACATCCTGAGCCCAGGCTGTCAGCAGTGTAGACTGATGTGTGCTAGGAGTGGTGGGCAGGTGGCATGGGCCAGGGGCAGGCAGTTTCTCTTTCTTATTCCTCCCCCTCCCAGAGGTAGCTCAGAGCAGCCTCCACAACCCACATCATGAGATCCCTTGACCTGTGCCCCCAGCATTCAGCTGGAGAGCTTGGTGGCTCCCCGTTGCTTCTGTGTCCCATATACGCACCCATGGCAGTTCCTGGAGCAGGGGAGGGATCACCCCCTTGTCTGTACTTGATGCTCTTTCTACCCTGCACTGAGCCCACTCACCTTTGTGTCTTCCATGGATGTGCTTGGAAGCAACCTCATCCACAGGAAATCTAGTAGCCAAATGGATCCAAGTCAAGGCCACTGAATTAGAGATCCAGGATAGAGAACAAACCAACTCTGAAACCTGTCCCACACTTTGTGACCATCTCATACTAAAACACACACAGTAATAGCTTTATGGATATGACATGGCATCTTTCTCTACTTACACTCTTGAATGCATAGGTGTTGATTCTGTATGAAAAGGGACCATGGCTCCTGTGGGCTAGGATTAACAGGTAAAATATAAGAACTTAGTGAATTTTGAACTCGAGGCATAGAATGAATAAATATTGATGAGAAAATACTCTTAAGCAAGGCATATGAACATTGTGTATCAAAGCTTTTTCAAGTAGGTTACTGAAAGAAAATCTTTTTTATTGTTTATTTTAATTCCAGCCAAGTTAACCTAAAGTATTATATCAGTTTCAGGTGTGCAATAGCGTGAGTCAGTAATTCTATGCATTACTCACTTCTCATCGACAAAAATGTACTTTCAGTCCCCTTTGTCGATTTCACTCATCCCTCCATCCACCTCTGCTTTGATAACCACCAGTTTGTTCTCTGTTGTTAAGAATCTATGTTTTGGTTTGTCTCTTTTTTCTCCTTTATTTCTGTATGTTTCTTTCTTCATTTCTACACAAGTTACACCATATGGTATTGTCTTTCCCTGACTGACTGATTTCACTTAGGATGATCCTCTCTAGATCCATCCGTGTGGCTGCAAAGGGCAAGATATCATTCTTTTTATGGGTGAGTAATATTCCACTGTGTGTGTGTGTGTGTGTGTGTGTGTGTGTGTGTGTACACATCCCTCAGCTCATTTAGCACTTTATGAATGAACACTTGGGTTGCTTCCATATTGTGATCTTGTAAATAATGCTGCAGGAAACATAAGGGTGCATGTACCCTTTTATGTTACTGTTTTTGTATGTTCTGAGTAAATGCCCAGTAGTGCCGTTGCTGGATCACAGAGTAGCTCTATTTGTAACGTCTTGAGGACCCCCCACACTGTTATCCAGAACGGCTGTGGCAGGTTGCTGTTCCACCAACAGTGCATGAGAGTCCCCTCTTCCACATCTTCCCAGCACATGCTGTTCCTTGTGACTTCGATGGGAGCCATTCCAACAGCATGTGCTAATACCTCATTATACTTTTGATTTGCATTTTCCTGAGCTTGGGTGATGGTGAACATCTTTTCATGGGACCGTTGGCCATCTGTATTTCTTCTTTGAGGAAATGTCTGTTCATGCCTTCAGACTCTTTTTTAACTGGGTTGTTTGTTTTTTGGTGTTGAATTATATCTACTCCACATATTTTGGACACTGTCCATTTACCTAGGATATTTGCAAATATCTTCTCCCTTTTAGTAGGTTGTCTTATTATTATTACTTCTTCCTAGGTCTTCTGCTGTGCAGAAACTTTTTATTTTGATACAGTCCCAGCTGTTTATTTTTATTTTTATTTCCTTTGCCTCAGGAGACAGTCTAGAAAAAATGTTGCTCTGGTCCATGTCAAGAAGTTACTGTCTGGAGGCACCTGGGTGGCTCAGTGGGTTAAGCCTCTGCCTTCAGCTCAGGTCATAATCTCAGGGTCCTGGGATTGAGCCCCACATCGGGCTCCCTGCTCAGTGGAGAGCCTGCTTTCCCCCCTCTCTCTGCCTGCCTCTCTGCCTACTTGTGATCCCTCTCTCTGTCAAATAAATAAATATTAAAAAAAGAAGAAGTTACTGTCCGTGCCCTCATAGGATTTTTTATGGTTTCAGGTCTTCCGCTGAGGTCTTGAAACTGTTCTGAGTTTATGTGTCTGTGTGGTGTAAGGAAGCAGAGTAATTGCATTCTTCTGTGCATAGCTGTCCAGTTTTCCCAGCACCATTAGTTGTAGAGACTGTCCTTTTCCTTTTTGATGTTCTTGCCTGCTTTGGGGAACACTAACTGGCCCACAATTGCGGGTTTATATCTGAGCTTCTCTCTTGTTCCCGAGGTCACTGTGTGTATTTTTGTGCCTGTGCCATACTGTTAGGATGACCACAGTTTTGTATAACTTAAAATCTGGAATTGTGACCCCTAGAGCTTGTTTCTCTTTCTCAACATTACGTTGGCTGTTCAGTATCTTTGGTTGAGTTCTTTTTGTTTAACTGAATGTCAACATCATTAGTTTCACATGCAGTATTCAATAATAGATCAGGTGTGTATAACCCCCAGTGCTCATTGCATCGCGTGCCCTCCTTAATGTGCATCACCCAGTTTCCCCATCCCCCATCCAACTTTCCTCTGGCAATCCTCAGTTTGTTTCTGTAAAGAGTCTCCCATGGTTTTTCTCCCTCTCTGATGACTTCCCATTCAGTTTTCCCTGCCTTACCCTCTGATCCCTTGTGGTGCTTCTCATGTGAGTGAGCCCATGTGCCAATTGTCTTTCTCTAATAGACTAACCAAGGTTTGGGCTGTGCTGCCTTGCCTGCACACAAATTGCAGTGCCTGGGTCAGGTCTTCATTGCAACCGCTGAGCCAGCTTAGTGAGGACCTTGCCCAGGACACTAGCCCCATGACACTGAGGGCACCGCGAAGTCAGGAAATGCGACGAGGGACTCTCCATCAGGGTAGATGATGGAGGGTATCGTTTCCCAGCAGACTGGACCCAAAACATGTAAATGACAGAATAGTAAGTAGTTCAGCATACTCTATCTGACGGCAGGAATGGGAAAAGTGAAGGATGGGGTCAGAAAGGGGAGCGGGAGTTCCAAGAAGCAGGCTGGAGACATCAGGGGGTAGGGGGTGTCTCCTCCTGGAGGAAGGGACCAGGAGGCTCGTCTGGAGTTCCAACAGGGCAGCATCAGGGTGTGTGCTCTGCCTGACCCATGACCCCTGGGGGCACTGGGGGCCTTCTAGCTCCAGAGGATCTCCAGTAATGCCAATCGGCCTGAGCAAAACCTTCCTGCTAAGTCTTCTTTGTTCCTGGGGGTGGCTCTTTTTCTGCTTCTGGAGGCTGATGATTCTGCTTTGTTTTCCTCTGAGCTGCACCATTTTGCACTCTTTGATTGGTGTGGACTCAGTGCTGTAAGTTGACATAAATTCTTCCTCAAAAGAAGCGGAATAGAAGCCATCCTTGTTTCCAAGTAGACCTGAATAGATTCCACAGAGATAGCTCTTTCCCAGGCCCCTGGGCCCTCACAGGCTAAGTCCAAGATTTTAGAAAACATCTTCTATTCTTAATAGGTTGAAAGCATTAGCTTGGTTTTCAAAAATTGAACAACGTCACACTTTGCATCATCTATACAATGACCTGTAGACATTGAATAAACAAGGCTTGACAGGATGAAGAATGGGCTTTGCAGTGGGGTTTGGGGCACTGTCGACTCACTGTTGTCCCCGTGTGGCCACTCTCCAGATAGCACGTGGCCGAATATTCCCATTTAAAGGGATTCAGGGAGAATAAGACCAAAGAAGGTTGGTCCCTGAACTCCGTAGCTCCTAAAAGCCATCCTCCAATATATGAGCAATATTATAAATTGAGTATATCTTAACTAGATATTAGGGTTGAAGTCAGGGTCAAGTTACGTACATTAACTAGTGATAGCTTTGTGTATGTCAGTCTTACCAGCCTAAGATGTTTTTAAAAAAATACAGTGGGAGAGGATATGGTTACCAAAGCACTGAGCACATGGCTTGTCCCTGGAAATAGGTCACTCCACAAAATGATCGTTTCATCTTAGCTGAGGACCAGGAGCTGGTCCTAGAGGTAGCATCTGTGGCCAGCTGTGGCCATCTCCCCCTGACAGCCACACCCAGCTCAGCCCATCCTCTGCTCTGCTCATGCTCTTGTCAGGCATGGCTTGCTTCCAACAGGTAGAGAAGTGGGTCAGCTCACATGCACATGACGTGTTCCCTTGGTTCCTTGTTATCAGCCTTGTCTTTCTGTCACCTGGGTCCTGAGCCTTGATTGAGCTCCTGTGAGAACATGGGTTTGCAGATTTCTGTGGATATTTCCAGGTGTAGATCTGTGTTGCCTTTGTCCCTGTCCTGGGGTTGGAGATGAAGGCTGGAAAAGTCATCCTACTTTGAAGGCAACAAAAAGAAATATCAAGTGTGCTCTGTCCCCGGCCCCTAAGGTGTGAAAGCCATGGCCAGCAACGCACTTCATGTTCTACCCAAACAGCTTTAGGGACTCACGGATGCATGTGACATGAACTGGTACTGAAAGAAATCTTGTTGCCAAACTTTTGCCTTACAGAAGACAGTTTAGAGACATCGCCCCTCACCCATGCTGTCATTTCCAGTCTGGCCAATGCCCAGTCACACTGACATGTGTAGCCACCCAAGGGCACAGCTGTGAAATCCTCCTGGAGCATCCCCCTTCTCCCCATGGTCTGGCCAACCCTGCATACCCCCAGTCCTCCTGAGTGTTCCTTCTCATGGCATTTGCCACACAAGGCTGTCATTTGCTGTCTCTTGGTGTGTCCTTTCTGCTTGAGATCTCTCTCACAGACGTCTGGCTGGATGACAGGTGGATGAATGGTTTCAGGATCTTTGGTCCTGGAATTGCAGGTGTCCCTCAAAACCTGGGCAAGGGGAGTCTCTGTCCCTCTGTGTGCCCCCAGCCTCGGTGGAACCTAGTGTCCAGAACAAGGGACTTGGGAGTCCTCCCAGATGAAGTTTGTGCTATGAAGGTGGCTTCCTTCTGAGATCACTCTGCAAACACACGGAGTGGCCACTCATATGGGACAGAAATCACGCTACTGTATTGTATTCTCCTTGCACACTGTGGCTACCAAAGAGGAAACACACGCTCACCCCCACACATTCACACTCACACCTCCATTTCTGAGCATCACTACTACGGAAACAACGGTGAATTCCCGTTGGGCTGCAGACCTGTAGATGTGCCATTCAAGGTGTCCATAGAGGCAGATAGAGATGGTGTTTTGGCTAAAAGGATGGAAGTCCTTGCCTCTGGGGGTAAAGACATTAGATTTGACCCAGAAGGCACTATGTTTTGCTCAAAGAAAGGACAAGAGCCTAGGATCTTTGAGACTGGGGACGGGCACAGAATTTCCGGAAAGTCTTCTGTAAAGATCATCTGTGAGGTGTTGTGGTCCACGTGGTGTCTCCGACAATGATTCCACTCTTGCCTTGTGGCTTGAGAGCAGCCACAGAACTTTAGTCTATAACTAAAGTTCCAGACACACAGGATTGGGAGAATCCGGGGGGAGGGGTCTATTTGGCCCATGGGTGGTAGTTTCCCCCACCCCAGATCTGCCACAAGATGGATGATGGGGGAGAGGGCTCTTCTTGTCCAGTGGCAGAGTGGGAAGACACGGGGCTCTATCCTGCCTGACCCCCGGCCCTGCCCATGAAAGGGAAAAGAAGTTGATATGAGATTGGCCAACAATGAAGGCCTCAGCAAGAATTCCCTTCCCCACCCCATTTCTCTGTCTGCCTCAAGCTTCACACAACACGTTTGTCTGCAGTTGAATCCCATGTACGTGTTTTTTGGCTGAGTCAGTCCCCATTGTCTGGTGGGTATATCTTGTGGGTTATATACCACATAGATGCTCATCTTGTTCAGGCCAAGACCATGGGCACATTTGGGCTTCTCCGGAGTTAGCGGAGGATCAGGCATGTGTGGACTTCAGGATGAGGATGATTCAGCCCTAATCAATGTTATGGAGCACCTGGCTTCCTAGGCCCTCTGTGGCAATGGCACGGGCCGGGCCTAGGCCACTTGAGCCATCGCAGTGGAGAAGCCTAGCTTTTTCCATCTTCCTCTACCTTCTGTCAGCACACAGGTTTCCCACCGACCATGTCTTTGCAGACAAACTCTGAGATGGCCCATGGCTTGGGACTCCATTGACATCCCAGAGTCTCAATGTAACCAGTGTCAGAGGCTTCTGGGGTCCTGACATGACATTTATCTCCAGAATATGCCCCATGAAGAGTCCTATGAGAGTGCCGGAGCTCAGGAAAGATCTGCAGGTGCTGAGGTGGGATCGCCGGGGGCCTGAGTGGAGGGCGGTGGTCAGACAGCACTTCCAGTTCTGGGTTTGTGGCAGGGCGGCCACCAAAGTTGGCAGTGGCCTCAGGGGAGTCTACAGTTTCTCCCCTTCTGTGGGTTCTGTGCAGCTCCAAATGGCACGGTTTCCTCCGGGGGAGGGGGGAGGCAGGCGGTCTCCTGGGATGTGGCTCAGAGGTCCCCAGCCTGCGGGCTTTTAGGGCCAAGACTCTGTGGATGGAAGCATGGGAACCCAACCCGGGGTTGGGGTTCAGGCCAGGGGCCTGGCAGGGCCCACCTGTCACCAATGAAGCAGGCTCCCTGGGGGGCTGAGTAGAGGATGGGTTTTGCTGGCATTTAGAAGCGACTGGAGCCACATGTGCACTATGAGCACTTTCCCATAGGCTTCGGGCGACACCACGCAGGACCCCAGATTGCACCCAGTTGGCTCCCTCAAAGGCCCCTGTCACCGGAAGGCAGTTTGCCAGGGCTTTAAGGCCAATTCTCACAAGCTTTCTGCCCAAATCGATGTGGATTTGCAAAGCCAACCTAGGGTTTGGGTTAGGGCCTAAGGACATGTCAGGCCCCATCTGGGGCTGAGGAAATGGAGGTTTTGGCCACACATGCACCTGGCTTTTAGAGCGCTTTCACGCAGGGTTTGGGCCGTGACAACTCTGGACCTCTGGCCAGGCCCAATCGGCTCCTCGGAAGGACTGCGCAGCTGGAAGGGAGTTCGCTTGGGGTTTCTGGTCAATTCTCACGAGCTTTCTGCCCCGGGGCAGAAAGCTCGTGAGAATTGACCAGTGTTGTGCAGTGATTCAGACCAAACTAGCACCCACTGTTGAGCACCACTTTCTGGCTACGTGTGTGTTGCAATCACCCGGGAATTTGGGTCAGGGACACCCAGTTTCATGGGTGGTAAAGTCAGAAGGAGTCTTTGGGAATTCTCCTGGATAGAGGCATGCTGGTGGCTTCAAGGGCTTGGTGTCAGGAACCCTGGGGTAAATTTCACGCCTGACACTGGGCAAGTCAGGTTATCGCCAGGTTCTCTGTTTCCTTCTTAGGAAATTGCTGGCAGGGAATGTTCCACTTAAAGAAGAACCCTCCTGCACTGTTGCTGGGCATGCGGGCTGTTGCAGTGACTCTGGAAAAGAGTATGGTGGTTTAAAAAAAAAAGAAAAAAAAAAGGAGAGAGTATGGTGGTTCCTCCAAAAGCTAAGCATTCAGGAGGTAGCCTTTTCTCTTTCTCATGAACGGCTTGGGCCAGTGTAATTTTGGAAGAAGGAGGGGATCCCAGAGCTTTGCGGCAGATGGGAGTTCCAGGTCTGCTTAGGGCTGACAGGGGTCCCTGAGGTGAGCTGAGCTAAGGGCATGCAGGCCCGATCTGCCAGTGCTGAGGTGGGTGCTGGGATGCTGAATTGAGGGTGGGGTCAGGGGGCATGTCAGGCTGCGGGTTTGTAGCCAGGGGCTGCAGAGTTGGGGGTGTTCTCAGGGGGGCATGCATGTTTCGCAGGCTCTGAAGGGTTCTGCTCAGCTTCAAACGGCACAGTTTCCATCTGGGTGGCAAGCGGACTCCTGGGGTATGGCTCTGGGGTCCCAAATCTGGAGGGCTTGGGGGTCAGGCCCCTGGGGACGGAAGCCTGAAAATCCAACCTAGGGTTCGGGAAAGGGTCTAGGGTCATGACAGGCCCGATCTGCCAGCGCTAAAAACGAAACCCCAGGGGGCTGAGTAGAGGGAGGGTTTGGCGACCCGTGCTCTTGGCTTCTAGAGCGCTTTCTCGCAGGGTTTGGGCTGCGACCACTCGGGACCTCCGGCCAGGCCTGGGCAGCTTCCCCAAAGGCCCACGCAGCCGGAAGGGAGTTCCGCTGGGGGTTTCCGGCCAAATCTCATGAGCATTCTGCCCAAATTGACACTGCTTTATGTAGAAAACTTGTGAGAATTGGCTGGCGTTGTGCAGTGATTCCCCCGCGCTGGTGCCTGCTGTTCAGAGCACTTTCTCGCCACGTGTTTGTTGCGGCCATGTGGGAACTCCACGGGACCCATTCGACTCCTCTGAGGCCCACCGCTGAGGGGAGCTTTCCAGGGCCAGAGTTGAGGGAGGGGCTCAGGCTGAGCCTCAGGCTCCGTGTCTGTGGCCCAGTGAGGCACCGAAGGTGGGGGCCGCCTCAGAGGTGGGGAAGGATATATGCTGGTTTCTCCCTCTCTTAGGGTTTGTGCAGCTCCAAATGGCACAGTATCCTCCTGGGTGGCAAATGGAGTCCTAGGCTGTGGCTCAGGGGTCCCCAGTCTGGAGGGCTTGGGAGCCAGGCCTCTTGGGACAGAAGCCTGAAAACCCAATTTAGAATTAGGATTAGGGTCTAGGGGCATGGCAGGACCAATCTGCCAGTGCTTAGGCGGGATCCCTGGGGTGCGGAGTTGAGGACAGCCATCACGGGGCGTGTCAGGCTCCGGGTTGGTGACCAGGGGGCCACCGAATGTTGGGGTGGCCTCAGGGGGGCATGCAGGTTTCTCCCGGTGTCACAGTTCTGCACTCCAAATGGCAGATTCCATCTGGGTGGCAGGTGGACAACTGGGGTGTTGGTCTGGGACCAGAAACTGGAGACCTTGGGGGACATGACCCTTTGGACGGAAGCCTGAATACACACCTAGGGTTCGGATAGGGCCTAGGGGCGTATCAGGCCCGATCTGCCAGCGCTGAGACGGATGCTCCAGGGGGCTGAGTAGACAAGAGTGGCCACGTGTGTGCGTGGCTTTTAGAGCACCTCCACACAGGGTTCGTGCGGGGCCACTCGAGACCACGGGGCAGGCACAGGAGGCTCCCCTGAAATCCCGCACAGCCGAAAGCAAGTTTGCTGGGGCTTTCAGGCCTATTCTCACAAGGTATCTGCCCCAATGGGCATGGATTTGGGCAGAAAGCTCCTGAGAATTCGCTGGTGTTGGGCGGCGATCCTGGCCCCGCGCTAGCCCAGTGCTGAGAGCTCTTTCTCCTAGGGGCGTGTTGCGGGCATGCGAGACCAGCTGGACCCACGTGTATCCCAGAGACACCCCCCCCCCCGGCAGAGGCGAGCTGGGGTGGGGTGCAGAGGGAGTTAGGGTGTGAGCCTGACCCTCAGGCTCTGGCTCCTTTTGGCAGAAGGGGGCGCTGAATGTGAGCTGAATGCACTTGGGCTCTGCACCCCCAGCCCGAGAATCCTTGTGAAGCCACCAGCATCAACAACCTCTGTAATGCATACCACATGCTTGAGGAATACGTTCTGGCCCAAGTTTAGTTTTAAAAAGGGAATTTTGAGGGCACCTGGGTGGCTCAGTGGGTTAAAGCCTCTGCCTCCAGCTCAGGTCATGATCTCTGGGTCCTTGGATCAAGCCCTACCTCAGGCTCTCTGCTCAGCGGGGAGTCTGCTTCCCCTCTTTCTCTCTCTACCTGCCTCTCTGCCTACTTGTGATGTCTGTCTGTCAAATAAATAAATAAAATCTTTAAAAAAAAAAAAGGAGGGGGGAAGAATTTTGTCTTGCACATGGATTTCTGCAATTCTTGTGGAAGGGGTAGTACCATGCAGAGGAGGAACAGGTGCAAGCAATGAAGCCTAGGCAGACCCGGGTTCCAATTCCTCGGCCACCAGGAGCTGTGTGTTCATAAGTGTCCCAATCTGGTGGGACTTGGCTCACCCAGGTAGAAAATGCAGAGAACAGTACCCAGCTGTCAAAGCGGCTCCAGGTATTAAATAATGCTGCCCAGGAGAGGCTTTCTAAGTGTGAATACAGCAACACCCATTACAGCCACTGGAAAACAGCCGAATTTGATGCTCATTTATTGGTCGCTCATGTTGGAAGCCTGGCCACATCCACTCCAACTGATCCTTTTGGGACTCTCCCTGTCTGCAAATGCACAGCATTTTAATTCCACGGGACTCATGTGTCCCCAGTACCCAGAGCACACAGTGGGTGCTCAAGAAATACTTGTGCTTTTTGGTTTTATTATTTTTTTAAGATTTATTTATTTATTTGAGAGAGACAGGGAGAACGTGCGCAGAGAGGGAGAAGCACACTCTCCGCTGAACAAGGAGCCTAGTGTGGGGCTCAATCCCAGGACCCTGAGTTCATGACCTGAGCCAAAGGGAGACACTTAACTGACTGAGCCATCCAGGCGCCCCAAGAAATATTCGTTGAATAAGGGGAGATGGATAGCCTAAACCCATTTGAAGGAGTAGCTCTTCCACAGGCCAAAGATAAGCAGATGCTGTGGTGTTTGACCTTCAGTCTCTCCAGTCCAGAAGTCAGTGCTTGTTAAGGGCAGACATCGTTGGTGGCCTCATCCACGTTTGTTCCCTCCTGTGTCTCTGCTCACAGAATCTCAACTGTGCCCAGAGCGGCTGTGAGTCCAGCACTTGGTGGTGGATCTTGATTGGTTCACACTAATCATGACGATCCTTTCTCTGTCTTCCCAGTTTCCCTTCTAGGTAGGAACGGCTGTGCAGCCCATTTTGGCCAATGAGATCTAAGTGGAAGCCTGTTGGGTATGTGAGAGGTTTCTGGGAAAGTGTTAGCTTTTTTGGTATATGGAGGCCAATGCACCTGCAACTGTCCTTACTTCTTCCTGTCCTGAAGGTGGATGTGATAGCTGGAGCAGGAGAAGCTATCTTGTAAACATGAGGAAGAGGCCAAGAGAACTGCAAAGAAGCTGGTGCCAAAACTGCTGAGTCACTAAGCAATGCCACTCAGATTTCTTGTTGTAAAGGAAAAATAAATCCGTCAGTCGGGGTAGTCAGACTTACTTTTGCATGTGGGCAATGAAAGCCTGAATGATACACAGGTTGTCTTTTTTTTTCTGTTTGAATAAATTGAATCCCATATGACAGATGAGCAGAGGCCTAAAAGAGTTTCAGAGCCTCTACATTTCCTTGACTAAAGGGGTAAACTGGTAGATTAAGTCCAAGAATCTGAATTTTATTTATTTATTTATTTATTTATTTATTTATTTATTTAAAGAATCTGAATTTTAAAGAAGACTTTTATAAAGAATCTCAGGGGTCATGTGCTCACCTTCTCAATAAAAAGAAGAAAACCTGCAACTTTCTTAGCATTGAATGCCTCATTTTCAAAGCAGCAGCTTCACCCTCCTACTTGCTAGAAATACAGAATCTCAGGTCCCACCCAGCCTTCACCACCTCAGAACCTTAAATTTAACAAGATGCCCGGTCATTCATATACATGTGAAAGAGGGAGACACACCCTTCTCAGTGGTTCTGTCTTGGCTAGAACTTCTTGGGAATGCTTTAAAACCACCAATGGCCGGTCCCCATCCCAATCAACTGCTGTATCCAAGAGTGGGGGGTCCCCACACCACTTAAATAAACAAAAAGTCCCAGTTGATTTCATCACACAACAAGGCTTCAAGAAAACTCAAGACAGCCCATGCCATTGGCTAGCCATGTCTTTGGTCAGGTTACTTATTCTCTTTGGATCCCAATTTATTTTATCCATAAAATGGTCACAAAACAAAGCACTTGCCTCGTAAGCGTTGCTGCCAAGATTAAGCTGAATTATGTAAAGGATTTGCATAGTGCTTGGTACAAAGCATGTGCTCAATAAATTGGGTTTTCCTAGCCTTGATGTTGATAATGATTACCTGGGGAATGGGCTAGCCATCCTGCGCTCTCCTCTGGGGGAGGCACACACGTGTGGGAAGGAGGCCTGAATGAGCACTCCAGGTGATTCTTACCACTAAAAAAAAAAAAAAACAAAAAACAAACAAACAAAAAAAGATAAACAACAAAAAAAAATTTTAAGGGGGTTCCACACGGGCCTTGAACTCACAACCTTGACATCAGACCTGAGCTGGAATCAAGAGTTGGACGCTTAACTGACTGAGCTACCTAGGTGCCCCAATCATTAGACAAATTTGAAAAAAACATTGCCAAAATGTGAGTTCTTCTCCTTATCCTCTTTTTGTTTTTTATCTGCACGCCCTTTTTATTTTAGAAAACTTCAAACTTCAGAAAAGTATAATGTAATGAACACCACATACCATTCACTAATACTAAAGGGCATTTTACTTTACTTGCACATATTCTCTCTCTCCACATGTGTGCACGCACACAATTTTACCGACCTACGTGAATGTGCATTGTACACATTGTGACCTTCATCCCTAAATAGTGCGGCAGGCGCGTACTCCTGCTTGACCAAACACTACCATCGCATCCAAGAAGTTCTGCAAGGATTCAACAGCATCATCTTAAGTATGGTCCATATTTAAGATTTCCCTCTGTTGATCACTCTTTTTTCAGTATCTCACTGTCTGTTAAAATGTCTTTTTCCATTATTAAGCCTCTCTATTATGAGACTCACTTCTAACTCCCTGTCCCTTCCCTCTGCTAATGTGCTGGAGGGGTCCAGAATCTTTTCTGCCCCTGGCTGTCCCTGAGATGTCTGAGAGATGGTTGAAGACAGTTTCCCCTCCAGACCCCTCCATCCTCATCCTGGCCACCATTCTCTGGACCCTTTCCTGAGGGTGGATGAGCTTGTTTGATGTGTGGTGCCTACAACTAACTGTGAGACTGAGGGTTCCGCCTTGGGTCTGAGCCCTGGAACAGGGCAGGCTTGCTGTCTCCATCTCCGTGGCAGCTATGTATCTTCAAATGGGTCAGAGGGAGCCTGAGTAAGCTACACAGTGTTGCACTTTTTCACCAACAGCTAAGTATGCCTCCAGTGCTTGTGCAGTTATGTCCATTGGTCGGAATCGATGTGGAGAAAGAGACCAGAACCAACATATGCTGGGACCATAGAGCATGTGCGGCCCCTCGGAGATGGCTGTAGAATCCTAGAGCCCCAAGGCTTTGTGGGAGACTCTGCATCTCAATGCTCTTGTTTCCGGAAGGGGTGAATATTACAGCTTCCTAGGTCTGCTCTGAAGATTTGCTAAGAATGCTCAACCCTGGGATGCCTGGGTGGCTCAGTTGGTTAAGCAGCTGCCTTCGATTCAGGTCATGATCCCAGTATCCTGGGATCGAGTCCCACATCGGGCTCCTTGCTTGGCAGGGAGCCTGCTTCTCCCTCTGCCTCTGCCTGCCACTCTGTCTGCCTGTGCTCTCTCGCTCTCTCTCCCTCTGACAAATAAATAAGATCTTTAAAAAAAAAAAAAAAAAAGAATGCTCAGCTCTGATTTGGGTGTTGATGAAAGAATGGGATTTGGGGGTCCTGAGAATGTTCCAGCGATAGCTGCACGATGCTGTGAATGTACTAAATACCAATGCCCTGCACGCTTCAAAATGACTAAAATAGTGAATTTTATGTTAAGTGACTTTTACCACCATAAAAAAGAAAAGAGACTGTGTGGAGATTTTCCAAGCAGAGAAGGTGGGTGGGAAGCACATTTTAGGCACAGAAATGAGTTTCAAAGAGTTATAGATGGAGGGGTGCCTGGGCAGTTCAGTGGGCTAAATCTCTGCCTTCTGCTCAGCTCATGATCCCAGGGTCCTGGGATCGAACCTCGCATCAGGCTCTCTGCTCGGTGGGGAGCCTACTTCCCCCTCTTTCTCTGCCTGCTTCTCTGCTTACTTGTGATCTCTGTCTGTCAAATAAATAAATAAAATCTTAAAAAAAAAAAAAAGAGAGAGAGAGAGAGTTATGGATGGAACACTACGCAGGATGCCGTCAAGGGCAGACACCACCCAAGATGTTTCCCGTGCAAGATGGCTTTCAGTGGGCACTAGGACCTTATTAGGCACCAAGATAGCCTGAAAGATTTTTTCAAACACTTTGCTAACCTCAAGACCAAGGTGAAATCAGCCTGAGGGGAGTTGGAAGAAGTTTTACTCAGTTGAAGAGACTGGGGCCGCATTGAATCGGCACAGTGGGTCCCAACCTTTGCTGCCTCCTGGGGAAGGTTGAAGGAAGTATCTGGAGTTGGGCATTCCTGGGGGTGCTGCATGTACCTGAATAGTTTTTTTTTTTTTTTTCATTTATTTATTTGCTTAATAGAAGGAGAGCACGAGAGCACAAGCAGGTTCAGTGGCAGAAGGAAAGGAAAAAGCAGACTCCCCTCTGAGCAGGGAGCCTGATGCAGGGGTCTATCCCACAACCCTGGGATCATGACCTGAGCTGAAGGCCATTGCTTAACCAACTGAACCACCCAGGTGTCCCTGAATAGCTTATCCTAAGCTCCTCAGGTGTTTCAACGTACAGTCTATGTTGAGGGCCAGCCATAAAGATAAAGCAGCCTAAAGCCTAACATCCCTCGTAGGGAAGGCGTTCTCTCTGTTCTCCAGTGGCCCCCACAATGTGCAGAACTCACAGCCAGTCTCACAAGCCACCTGACCTCTAAAGGCCTTGGTTCTTTTCAGAGGGGGCTGTCTGAAGCCACGTGTGTAGAAATGGAATAAGGCCCCAAAAAACACAGACATGTTTACAGCGCAGATCTTTTAACCAGTTTATTGTATTTTTACAATCATAAAAATAAATTAGTCATACACAAAAATAGTTGTCGTTTTTGCTAAAGAGAAAACAGATCGCATTTACTCACAGAATTCACCTTCGACCCCCACCCGACCTCCTTCAACAATAATTTAACGCTCTAAGGGTGACATGGAGGCAGTGGCGTATTTAGTAAGTTTCTTGCTCCTGGTTGTGCAGGTGACAGGACAACCCAGAGCCCCCACCCCGGCAGTCCCAGCGGGGCGCACCCCCCACCCCCCACAGCCACAGACCCTGCCTCACCCATGGCTCTGACCAGGCCTCCCGAGTAACAGTGTTGGTGAGTCTATGATGATGGCAAGACAAAGAGAAGGGATGAAAAGAAGACCCTTATATCCTTCTCCAACTAAGGTATAACAAGAAGGCAGAGTACATGAGCAAACATAATATGTAAGATGAAAAGCTGGCGAGGCAGAAAGACCTGTTTCAGGTACAAGACCAGGACTAAGCCCCTGAATGAGTCGGAAAGCAGAGTGATTTATATTCGATATTGAAACCCAAATAATTTGGCTAGTCAGTATACTAAATCATAACTATGACCTCAGAATAGGACGTCACGTTGCAACTTTGCAGGAAGCTGGGTTAGTAGGACCAAATGATTTTACACAAATGTGGATTGTATATGTAAATAAATACCTATTAGGTCCCTTTAAAATTAACATATTCTAAATAATAGAACTACTTTTGTGTAGTGACTCATTCTGCCCATAGAGTTCAGAATACACATTTCCTATAAACATCTTGTATTTACAAAGAACAAAATAATAACTTATAACAAAGTATATCCTTCTGTCAAACTGAACTGGGGGTCAAGGAGCTGGAAATTCGTTTATGTAACAGAACGGCTTTCCTCTCATGAGGCAAAGGGTTCAACTTCCGGAAGATGCTGAGAAACTCGCCTGGAACTTTCTACTCTCTTGTGGGTGCCCTTCCTCAGCACATCAGTGGAACTCTCTGTTACCCAAAGAAGAGAACCAGGAGTGTGGGATGGTTTGGGGTGGAGAGAATGACTTTGCTCCAGTAAAGGTGCGGCAAAGCAAGGTGAGTTGAGAAACAGAGAAGGTATTTAGAGGGTCTAGTCTAGTCCATCTACTGCTCATTAAATGTGTGACCCTGGGCAGGGAACTAGCCATCGGGATGCTGGGTTACTTGTCCACAACGCAGGACCCAACAGGACAGCTCTGGCCAAGCTGCTAGTGGTTCTGAGATTTGAGGCCCCATCCACCTCAGGTGAGGGGTGCAACACTGGGATCAAAATGGCAGACACAGAAATGGGAAGTGGCTCAGACGAGGCAAATCACTCAAAGCTGTTCTACTGACAGAGTCACTAAAGCCTAGACTCAGAAGTCATATTCTAAGTCATATTGCCTCAGCTGGGTGCTTGACTCCCCTTTTCAGCACCTCTGATGAATGGTTATTGTAATTCCACTGAGACCATCAGGGACTGGACAGCCCTCTACCTTCAGGGGCTTTCACCTGTGGAAAGTTGGTTCTTCTGCAGGAGCTAAAGTCTGTCTCCCTGCAGCTTTTATCTCCTGGCCTCAGGGTTGCTCTCATAGCTCTAGCCCATCTCAGAGTGCCGGCCCACCCCTCTTCCTCTCCAGGCTAATCATGAAGTCCTCTCCACCGTTTCTAACTCTCGACAGCCCCTCCTCAGGATTGGGCGTGCTGATCTGAAGGCTACCCAGCACCAGTGTTCTTCAAGTGTGGTTCCAGCAATCACAACCCCAGTGTGGCAGGACCCTCCCTAATGTTTTCTCCTTAGGTAGCCCAAGTACCTCATTGTGTGTGTGTGTGTGTGTGTGTGTGAGAGAGAGAGAGAGAGAGAAAGAGAGAGAGAAAGATTTGGAGTGTTTCCACCCCACTTCCTTAACTCACACTGAGCTGAGCCCGCTGAAACTCTTACATCGCCACCTCATATTGGTAGTTTTGTTTTTGTTTTAATTCCAAAGCTAGACTTAGGTTGCTTCCTGGTGAATTCCTAAGATCTGGGTTTTGGTCTAGTCTCCCAGATCTCTTTGGATCCTGAGCCCTCACTGTCCCTAATTTCACAGTCTCCACGTTTCATCAGTAAGGTGTTCAACTTCCCATCAGAACCGTATTAAGGATGTTTTCTATGGCAAGCGTCAACTGTTGGCCTCCACCTGCCAGGCTGATACAGGTTCTTCCAGGTTTTATTTTTTTTAGCCTGTTTTAAGGAAAGCCATATTTCTTTTTGCCACTTATATTTATGCCTTCTACATTAGGAAGTCCATATTCAAATTCTGAAATGCCTCAGTTAAAAAAAGAAAGAGAGAGAGAGAGAACCAAGAAGGTTTAAGAAGATACTAGTATTATCCGGATTTCTCTGCCAAAGTGCAGCTGTCCCAGACCCACCGTTAATGAACTCAGAGGACTCCCGACTCCCTCTAGTGGCCGGGTTTACAAGCTTGCTTTACTGTGTCTTGGGCTGTTTGTTTGCTATGGGGGAAAAATGTGAGTCCCAGTGAGGGTTGGGAGGCTGGAGCTCACTGAATTACCTTTATCTGGGGTGCAAGGGGCATGCTTTCCTTTCCCAATAAGTGAAAGTAAAATAGCCAACTCTTTCTTCTTGGAGTTTGTTGACTTTTGTGAAAAAACAGGTAACACCTTCAGTTCATCAAGTTTTAAAATCTGGAGTCTGGAATGAGGTGATCCACTTCACAGAAAAAAGAAAAACAGCCTTAAAATGTAACTTCCAATTCTGGAAGTGTCCGGTTAAGGGAACATGGAGGGGGATTGAGAAACAGATGGTAGATCATGGCAAAGAAAGGGTGCGGAGGAAGGGAGAAAGAGGCATCTCTGTGGGGAGAGTCGTCAGAAGGTGAGCATTCCTCCAATGGGAACACCGAGGGACTTTCTCAGACGTGTTGTGCGAAGGACAAAGGCATTTAGATGTTGACATAACAAACCAGGAAGTCAGCAGAAACTGGATTTCGAAGACAGATAAGTCATTAAAATGCCTGTTCTAGCAATTTATAGCCTTTCCAGAGATGAATGGAATCCAAGAACAGCTCTACTATTTGTTGGAAGAGAAAAAAAGACCCTTAGTTTGGGTACATTTTCCTCCCAAAGACACACAAACGCATTTGCTCTGACTCAGTTCCACCATTGGCGGGATAAGCATTCTCATGGAAGATCTTGTCCTTTTTAAACAACTGTTGGGTAACATTTGGGGGCCACAGAGCACAAAGAGATGACAAAGAGACCAAGCCAGCATTGACAGAGTCATCATGAGAACCCTGAGTTGGAAGGACCCAGGATGCTGAACTCCTACTGGATGAAGACGTCCCCTTTCAGACACAGCCATTGCCCATGTAGGGTAACCCAAACCTCTGTTGGGCAGGCTGGACGACTCAAGGTTTTCCCTCAATGTGAGCCAAAATCAGCCTTTCTCTGCTCCCACTGATCTTGTTCCTCCCTTCAGCATGTTAAGAAAACCTCCTCCAAGGAATCCTTCAAATGAGTGGCTTATTCAGTAAGATCTGAGAGCAGCTACATAGAAGTAACTCTTCTCTTGTGGCAAAAAGCAGAAGTAGGTGGTGAGAGAGAGAGAGAGAGAGCATGGGACAGAAACCATCCATTTGGATTCTCTGGTCTTTTTGTGCTTGGTGGGCAAGGGAATCAGGGTCTCTGCCATATTGCACAAGTTGTGCTGTGTACAAAGGAGAAGAGATGGGCGTGCTTTTGCAAAATGGTGGCTGTGCTCTCCAAGAGAAGAATGAGTACGGGATGGGCGGGGCTAGGTAGGGAGAGAGAGGGAGGGGGCTTTGTGATCTGGCTCACTGAAATCCCCTAATTGCGTGTGTGTGTGTGTGTGTGTGTGTGTGTGTGTGTGTGTAAGGAAACCAGAGATAAGGGAACACACCAGACCACCCTGCCTGGGGGGTAGGGGGGCAGGGCTCTTCTTTTAGGACTGTCACCTGTGACCAACAAAGAAAAACCTGACCCTAAACAAGTAAGCCACTAAAGATGTTACCACTAGTCCTTATGTGAACCAAGATGTCACAAGACTGATAAGGCCACTAGCTCCCTGGTCAGTTCTAAATAAAAAATAAATAAACAGTTAGCGGAGACCCAATGTTAACAACCCTGGCCAGACCCCTCTTGCTGCTAAGAGCTTTACTCTGTACCCTTGCTTAAGAGAACTGTGTTGCTTTACCCCCTCAATTTCAGAGAGATTCATTCTTCAACTCACTGAGACAAGAACCTAGCTCTCTGGCAAGAGAACAGCCATGAAAAGGCCAGATAGAATTTCTGAAAGCCAAGGGTAGTGAGAACCAAACCCAGTGTGTCAGATTAGGCGGGCGCGACTCCTCCCAGAACCTTGAAGCATCATCAAATTAGCAGGTTTTGGGGTTAGAGGCTTCACAGAGGAAACTCTGTTACTAAGAATCGAGGCATGCTTTAGAAGAGAAATTGACCTAGGACTAAATAGGGCAGATTTCCTGCACGCTTACAACTTGTTTAGCCTGATAGTTTCCTTGATTTTCTTAATTGGCAATCTTTTCTTAATTGGTGAAAGAATGCATATATATATATATGCATTCAAACCCTTGAACAACATGGGTTTGAACTGCATGGGTCCCACGTATATAGAGATTTTTTTTCTGATAAATACCACAGAGCCCTGTACCTGTATTTTCTTTTCCTTGTGATTTTCTTCATGACATTTCCTTTGTCTAGCTTACTTTAAGAATACACTATCTAATACGTATGACATATAAAAATATGTATTGATTGGTTATGTCCTTGGTAAGGTTTTCAATCAATAGCAGGCTGTTAGGAGCTAAGTTTCTGGGGGGGTCAAAAGTTATACATGGATTTTCATCTCTGCAGGGGGTGGTTTGCATCCTGAACCCCCATGTTGTTCAAGAGTCAACTGTATGTGTGTGTGTGTATACATACACACACACACACACACACACACACACATACCCCTACTCTTTCCTTTTAATTGGCTTTTCAGATCGTTTGCCTTTCAATGTGCACTTTATCCCCCTTGTGCCCCGAGGCCCCCGGAATGCAGTTAGGTGAAGGGCACTGGGGAAGACCCAGCCACTGTGGCTGTCACTGGAGGAGCCCATTCCCCCCAACCTCCCCACCAGCTAGTGGCATGAATGCAGATCTTAGGGCTGAGTCTGGGACTGTGGGATATGGGTCACGAGTCATAGTGGCGGGGGGAGGGGGGTGGGGGCGGTGGGAGGAATGAGAAATCACAAACAGAAATCCATAAAGCAACTTGGAAAAACCAAAGGGAAACTCTTTCTAATATAAACACAGGTTTTATACTGAGACAGGTCGGTTAGACGTTCCACTGTGTGGCGCACAGCCCAGGGAAGGGGGCTGTGGGCCTGAGAGAGCCCAGAGCACGGAGACCGGACAGGTTCTGTGGCCAGAGGGCCCCTGGCGTGCAGTTCCCTAGGGGGCACATATCATTGGGGAATGAACAGAATCAGACTTGCTACCCCAAAGGCTTTCTTGTGTCAAGGACAATTCCTTTAAGGAAGGGGTTTAACAAAACCTGCACAGAGTCCTGTAAGCAGTATCTGTGACCTTGTCCAGGAAGACATAAACAGAAAGAAATATGGTAAAACAACGGAGTCCTACGGGGACCCTCTTGACCGCTGGCCAGAGGAAAGAATTCTAGAGCTGGGCTCTGATTGCTGAGTGGGAAATTTCTTAGTCACTTGGTCTGAAATGAAGACCTAAGGCTTCTGGGCGGGTGAGTTGTGTGGTCAGACTCAACCCTGCCACCCAACAGGTCAATATACCGGGCAGGTCAATTCCTTAAATCAGGTCTCCGTTTCCTTGTCAGTAAAGTGGGGATAGTGATTCAGTCCCTGGCTCCCATTCTGGGGCTTTGTGAGCCGCTAACGATCTATTATCTGTGAATACACCTGCGAAATAAGAAAGCACTATTTGACAGGAGATAATTTGTGTCACAAGGCAGGAAAAAGCGTAATGTCTTCGAGCATGAAAATAGGCACCATGGGGTTGAGGTAACAGTGGGAAGCAGGTGTCTCAGCGAGGCTCCGCAGGGCTCCGCAGGGCTCTGGGGTGGGACCCACCTCTTGGACTCTCCAAGGGACCCCGATGTTGAAAAGGCCAGAAGCACCACGGACGAGGCAGTGCGCCATTAGGGCCCACCTGCTGACTTAGAAAGTGCTGGAAGGGGAGTTGACGGAGAGCACAGCACCCCCACCGCTTAGGTTTCAGAGAGCACAGTACCACGTGCCAGGGTTCCCACGCAGGGATCCTGGTTTAAGGCGATGCTAAAGGACAACCGTGGCTTGGCCCCAGGGCACCACATGGATGCGCTCTGCAGCAGGTGGAGTGAAGACTACGCCCGCTGGCAGCAGGGCGGGGTAGGGGAGGGTGGTACCGGGAGCCCCTGGCCCCAGGGCTCCCCGCGCCTCCCTGACCCGCTCCCCTGATGCCGCGTGGGGACGGGGCTGTTATCTGCTCCCCAGGAAGCCCGCCTGCCTGTTGGCCACGCGGGTGCAGGAGGCACAACAGGCGGTCTTGTAGTAGTTGTAGACGCAGAGTCGCGCCTGGACCACCACGTTGCAGTTGTAGTACCTGTCCTTGCAGTTTTCATCTGCAGCAACAGAGAACAGAAAAGACCCTCTGAGCACAGCGCCAGCAGGGAACCATGGGCGGAGAAGGCGCGCGGGGATGCGGTTTCCCTACTGGTCCTGCTTTATTACCTAAGGGAGGTGGAGGCTGGGCCAAGAGCTGCCCTTCTTCTTGTCTTTTAAACATGGTGACAGGATGAGGTATAGAGAATATAATTCAGTGCACTGTGGTCTCGCTGCTCACCCGCATAGACGCAATTTCCAGAGTTCACTCGGTGACACCCCCCCTTTCTCCTCCCTCGCAAGGTAATCAAGCCCCACATGGGGTGTTTATTATCCCCAACCCTGTCTTTATACCTGAACTGTAAACGCTGGTATCCTAATCACTAGGTGGCATTTCAACTTAAGAAAAAAAAATGGTGTTTGTTTTTTTTTTATGCAGATTATATATATTCCTTGGCAACGCTGACTTGGCGTGATTCTTTCAGTTTACGGACTGCTCTAGGGGGAGTTCATTTTCATTACTGAATGGTACCCATCTACATTCCACAACTTAAGGATCCATTTCGCACCCACACGACAGTTTAGCTGTTTTCAGTTTTTTACTATTGCCAACGTTGCCCCTTTGCACAGCCATTACACATGCCCTCTCTGGGTCTTGCTTGGGTATAAGGTATGTAGACAACCCTACTGGCTCTCACTGGATTGCTCTCTGAAGGGGGTTGGTGCAACTATTTATATTTTTGTCAGTGGTACAGAATGCTTTTGCTTTTCTTTTGCTTATGCTGCATGTTTTACTTTTTTGCACACATAATCTCATGTGTATTTGCCGCCTGAGTTTCCTTTTTGGCAAATTGCTTTTCCTATCCCTTGCTAATTTAGTTGACTTAAAACAAATGATTCTTGGAAATTCTTGACATGTAATGGTCCCGATCCCCAATACGTTAGATGTGTTGCAAATATCTTCTCCACACCTGTGGCTTTTCTTTGCTTCAGTGTTACTTGTTTAAAAGAGTTTATTTTTAATATAATAGATGTTATAATAATATTTTTCTTGGTGGTTTGGTACTTGCGTTTCTCATTTACGAAATCCTTCCCTACACTAATGTGCTTATTTCCCCATATTCTCTTCTAAGAGTTAAAAAGAATTTCTCTTCACATCACCAGGAATTGTGTGTGTGTGTGTGTGTGTGTGTGTGTGTGTGTGTTGATAAGTAGGAATTCAATCTAGTTTTTTTCCTATACAGATAAACAATCATCTCATCACCACTCCCTGAATGTTCACGTTTCCTCCCCAGACTCATACTGTTAACTTTGACCATGTATCATACACCATACCATGCTCAGATTTATTTGTGGGCACTCTGTACTGTTCCATCAGTTTGTCTATCTTTGTGCAATATGTCCTGAAACATGAAGGATACATTTCCCAACATTTTTCGTTATCAAAATTACTTTGGCCATTATTGGGACTTTGCCCATGATCTTTTATGTAAACTTCAGACACAATCTGTCTGATTTTTCAATGGAAAGCCCTGTCTAGATTTTGATTAACATCGCTTGAATTTACAGACTAACTTGGAAAGTAACCGAATTTTACCTGCTTGCTTCTTGACATTACTGACAAATCCACTGAATACATTTATGTATCATAACATTCAGCTTCACCACATTCTTTTTAGGACGTCAGTCCTATCCTGTGTACAGTAACATAACTAACCATTTCCTTCTCCTGGTAGAAATGTAACTGCTTCCAATTTTTATGAGTTACAAGAAATTCTACTGTTCATTCATTGATTAATTCTACACAATTTACTGAGCCCTATTCTTCGTGTATATGTATATCTGTACAATTTTGAGAGGCTATCTTTAGTATATGTTTCTAGAAGTGGAGTTACTGACATACCAAATACTTTATATATTGAGCAATATTGCCAAAGCTCTCTAAAAAGATTACACTCAGTTACAAACAGGAACCTGACTTTTCCCCTCACAACTTTGCCAACAATGAATGTTATCCTGTTTTTTATAGAAAAGTTTTCTAGTCTTATGGAAAAACACAAACTGCCCTTATTTTTAAAATTTGCCTTTTTATTTACTAGTGAGGCTGGTTACCAGCTCAGCCTCTTCCATAATGTTTGTTTCCACCCTTCATTCTTTATAACCCTGGACGACTTGTCTTTTTGATTCATAGCAAGACTGAGGAGAAGGTACAGAGGAACAGTGGTTCTTTTTGTTTTCTTTATTCAACTAATTTGAGTGAGTTCTATGTATATCAGGGATTTAACTCAGCTTGAATGGCATTTATTTGATTCTAAGATACTATCAATTGTAAGATGATTTAGTAATGTCTCTTTGGAATTACATGAAAGATTATAAAAATGTATGTAGGTTAAAAAAAAAACTGATAACAGTCTGATTTTCTTCTTTAGCATTATAATCAAATGTGCACCTGAGCCCCGGTCACTTTCTGAGTCCCTAGAGATTGTTGGAGGAGCAACTGTCTGGGATACACTTTGAGCTTTTAACTCCCACTCGCAGCCTAGACATTTTTAGTACCTTTGGCTCTGATGGTATAAACCTAAAGCATACCAAACAATACCAAGGTTTTGCTTACATTTTCTATTTTGTTAATCCCATTGTTTCCCTTTTTTCCTTAATTGACTTTTCTGTATTTGGAAGCTAAGTAGTTTCTTTCCTTCTCCTAGAGAAGACACCATAGACAAACGGAGAAGACAGAAGCAGACTCATAAACAATTTCTCTCACGTCATATTAGTTAGAAAACTGTTTGCCAGCCGAGTGACGGCTCTCCAGAACAGAGGGGCTGGTTATACTAATCACTCCTAGCTCTGCAAATTGTACAATCAATTCTAAGGTTCTGGTAATTTTGACTGTCTTTAATTATCTTGCCCTGGCCAGAGGCGAAGAGACGACTTTATATATGTTTCTTTCCAGTGTTGCATTACAGTATACCCTTCTAAAAACTATGTACATAACAACTGGGATCCACATTTAAATCAAGTTCTAATTATTGGTGCCAATGTAAATAAGTCAATGGAGGGGACATCTAGATGGAACACGTCTGTGTGCATGAATTGTAACTTCTCTCACTATTTCCTCATCCTGGCTCCTGGCTGGATGTTTTCTTCTTATATTGATTGTATCACATTCCAATAATGTATGTTTCACATTTTTCTCACAATTATTGCTCATTCTCCCTCTCTTTTGCTTTCTTCTTTTCTTCCAACTTGGACTATGATGTGTCTGATGGTTAATTTTATGTATCAACTTTACCCGGGATGGAGAGCCCAGATGATACATGATTTCCAGGTGTGTCTGGGAGGGTGTTTCTGGATGGGGTCAGCATTTGAACTGATGGGCCCAGTAAACCAGGTGGCCCTCCCCAGGGGAGATGGGCCTCCCTCACTCAGGGCCTAAATAGAACATCAAACAGAGGAAGGAGGAATTTGCCCCTTTCTGCCTCAGGCTTGAGCTGTACATTTCCTGTCATCTTCTCCTGCCCCTGGGGCTGAAATTTACACCATCAGCCCCTCTGGTTCTCAGGCCTTGGAGACTCAGATTGAATTACACCAGCAGGTTTCCTGAGTCGCTAGCTCGGTGACTGGTAGGTTGTAGGACTTCTCTGCTTCTATGTTCGTGTGAACCAAGTTGTCATAATTCATTACCTATCTATATAATAAATTATGACAAATTAGTCATTATCTATCTATCTATCATCTACCTACTCACGTATCCATCCACCCATCCATTCTAGAGAACCTTGACTAATCCACTGTACTTACCAGGACAAAAGTTTTTTAATTTATTATGTTATGTTTTTACATTCAGCAATAAGGCCTTTGAGTTTTGTGTCTAGCTTACGAAGCCTTAACTAACCCCAAGATATATATTTTTCTGGTATTTTTACAGTGTGTTTTCTATGTAAGGGTCTTTAATCCTTTAGGCATTTATGTTTATATATGGCATAAAGCAAGATTTAAAGTGTTTTGCTTTGTTTTTTTCAAATAGATCTTTGAATCTATTCAAAGAGGGAAGTCTCTCCTCTCCCCAATTCCCTACCATTAGGCTTTTATTAGGCACCTGGGTGGCTCAGTTGGTTAAGCCTCTGCCTTTGGCTCAGGTCATGCATGAATCCAAGGTCCTGGGATCAATCCCCACCCACATCAGGTTCTCTGGTCAGCAAGGACTTTGCTTCTCCCTCTATGTCTGCCCCTCCCCACTGCTCATGTATGTGCATTCTCTTACTCAAATAAATAAAATTTTTTAAATTAGGCCTTTATCATACTTTACTTCCCTTGTATATCAGAATTATGTATTGTAACACTCCTACCCCGTCTCTTCCCGACTCAGTATATACTTTTAATTTCTGTATTTTATAATGTGTTCAATATATGTAAGGCAATATATTTAAGCATTTTGTATGTTGAGCCTCATGAGCCTTCTTTTATCCTCTTTATAGAATTTTTTTTTTAAAGATTTTATTCTTTAAGTAATCTCTACACCCAACATAGGGATTGAACTCATGACCCCAAGATCAAGAGCTGCATGGTTCACGGACTGAGCCAGCCAGGTGCCCCCTCTTTACAGTACTGAGTGTTCCCATCCATGAATAGTTAGTCTCTCTGTCCATTCACATTTCTTAGTATGTTCTATACCAAGTTTTTCTTATTTTAAATTATTATTTAACATTTTTCTTCTAAATAGGTTTAGACTTTTCTTACTAATTTTCTTCCTTCCACTGTTCTGCACCTACAATTCCAAGTTGAAATCTCACTACTTCAGCCTTAAAGATAATGGAACCCAATCTCTGAAATCATTACCATTGTTATCAATTTGCGCTTAAGTTTGGAGGGTGGCTTGGATCATCACCCAGAACAGTCATCTTAAACTATGAAACTTACCACACTGAGAGTATTTTGACCCCTGGAACCCCGTGACTGTGCACAAGGTCACGGGGAGACCCAGATGGGCTTGGCATTTTGATACCAGGGAACCCGCTGGGGTTTAAGAAGGATGTACCTTCTCTCTGAGATAGGAATCGCTACTTACCAACTTCAGGGACACAGTCCTGAGGGTTACAGGATTCTTTCTCTTCTGGTTTCAACTGCGGGTCACAGAGATTGCTTATGGTCATGTCATCTGACAGGCAGCGTACTTCGCGGACCCGGAAGCCACCCTGGCAGCTCTTGGAGCACTGCATGGTGACAAAAGGGGGGAGGTGGGTTTTTGGCCGTCCGTTCGCTCAGCACACTGGAGCGGCAGATACTGGGAAATTTCAAATATCTTCACAAGCAGACTAAATACGAAAACAAACTCTCATGCATCAACCAGCGTCAACAACCATTAAGTCAGGGCCATTTGTGTCCCATCTCTACCCCGCCTGAATCCACTCCACTCCACTCCTGTTTTGAGGCAAATCTAGACAACACATCACTTCTATCACATTTCAGTTTGTCACTCTAAAAGACAAAACTCTTTTCAAAAGTTAACACAACAGTTATCATTACACCTGGAAATTAACAATAGGTTTTCAAAATTATCTTCAAAATTACATTATCTTCAAAATTATCTTTGGATCATCTTTTAATCATATCAAAAATTATCTTTTGATATCTTAAAAAAAATCAAGTTATCTTCAAAAATACATTCAGAGTTCCCATTTCCACATCTCCTGTGAATCTCAAGTTTTTAATACTTTTTTTGGTTTGCTTTGTTTTGTAAATCAGGATCCACATCAGGCCCCCACATTGCAGTTGGTAAACAGACCTTTTAGGACTCTTTCGAATCCACAAGTTCACCCCCTTGACCTCCCCCCACTGCGCATTGTACTTTATTGTCAGGAGGAACGGAGTCACCTGTCCTGTAGTTGCCCATAGTCGGGATTTTGCTGACGGCATCTGCGTTGCACAGTTTAACATCATTCTCTGTTCCCTGCATTTCCTGTAAATTGGAAGTTGGGTGTAGAAGAGGCCCTCACAGGTGCAGGTTTGGTTTTTTCTGCTTCATTGGATGCATGTGGTTATCTCTGTTTTGGGGCTGTCTGCAGCCACCCATGTGTCATGTCTAGATCCATTATTTCACTTGTAGCCAAAGAATAGTGGCAAAACTCGATCATTGCTGCTGCTTTTATTAGCTAGGAAACGAATATCCTCCCTGCCCCTATCCCTACCTAGATTTGCTCTCGGGTACACCCAGTGGTGCAGTTGTTTAGGAACGACAGGGTAAATGCTTGATTACTTTCCTTTATTTCCCAGGCTTCAGAACAATGAGAGAGTTTCCCTAATGGAGGATCCTCTAATTGATTTTATTATTATTATACACCTATTATAAATGGATGGGTTTAAACACATAGGATGTATTTCATTCAATCTATGGCAATTACTATCTTTACTGATGTTCACTGATGTCTCCTCAGTGGCTAGTCTGAGACCCTAATACTTGGTTCTTGAGTCCTTTGGGCAAGAGCTAAATTGTCTGTGAGAATTTCCTTGCTGCCTGGAGTAAAAAAGATACTCTAATCTAATTTGTATGTATTTGGTCCCAAACCTGGAATCAGCTCTTCTCTAAGAACTCTTGGTTGCTTTTAGGGAAGAATGGTATTTTGAAACCACACGTTGGCTGATAGACATGCCCTTCGCTACTGGGTTGGCCATTGTTTCTAGGCTCTTTCAATGGGTAAATGGGTAAAACTGGGAAATCTTTTTTTTTTTTTTTTTTTTTTTTTTTTTAAGGATAATTTGTGAGTTCATACTGATGTTTCTAATTCAAATTCAGAAAAACAGGATTTTCACTTAAACCTCTTCTATCTCACCTGGTCGCATTCTCCTAATTTGAGAATCCTGTTTCTCATGGATACTGGGGAAAATGGAAAGACACTACCATATTATCATATAAACTATTATATATATTATCATAAAGTAAATTACTTGTTTACTTTATCACACACTATCCACCCAACTATCTCCAATTATAATTACAACACTCCCACTAGAAATATGATCCCTGCAAACAGTGTCAACATTTTCTGACAATTCTCTTGGTCCGTAGGGATGGACAGTCAAATTACTGTTTTTTTGTTTTGCTTTTGTTTGTTTGTTTTTCAGTAGGCTCCACTACTGGAACCCAACCAGTAGCCTGGGTGCAGAGCCCAACCAGGGCTTTGAACTCATGACCCTGAGATCAAGACCTGAGCTGAGATCAAGATTTGGATGCCTAACAGACTGAGCCACCCACGTGCCCCAAAGTAATGCATTTTAAAGCCACCTGGCAATCGTGCCCATGTTGTCAACTGGGTATGTGGTTAGGTTAATTTGTTTCATTATATTTTCCAATTTTTAGGGGTTGCTTCTCTCAAATTTAATTTTGTTTTAGAATTATCTAAATATAATTTTACTTGGCTTGAAACTCAAATTTGTAAAACGAGGCATATTCAAAGAGATCTCACTTCCATCACTGTCTTTGCTGTTGTCATAATCATTTATTTCATATTTTCTTTAGTGTATTTGTTTTCAATTTACATACAGAAAAAGTCACTTTTTGTGATGGCGCACAGTTCTTTTCCAACAAGTTCACTGAATTGTGTATTTCCTGCTGCAAATAAGATCCAAGAGTTTCGTCAAACATGCAGACACTCTTGTGGCGCCCCTCTGTAGCGAGACGCATCCCACCCCACCCTCTGGCCATCACCGATGTGGTATCTGCCCATCGGGTGGCCTCTTTTTCAGAATATATGAATGGGATCATACCATATATAACTTTGGGGTCTTTCTCTCACTTAGTAAAGTGCATATGAAGTTCGACCATGTCAGCTCATTTCCTCTTGTTGCTGAGTGCTCTCCTGTGGTTTGGGGTGTACCACAATTTGTTTACCCACCGACCTATGGAGGCATATCTGGGTTATTTCCAGCCAGGTGTTTTGGGAGTCCCTCTCTTCTGACTGGCCTGGTGAACTCTGGCCCTTTCTACCCCCTCCAAACCGAAAGGCAAAATAATATAGTGATCTGTTCTGCATTCTCAAAGGCTGTGGCCAACATCAAAATGATTGAATTCCATTTCCCGGAAGTCGACAAAACACCTTTCAAACTCAACACCTGCTTTGTTCCCATTTGCCTCTGAGGTGTGGTTTACCCGGTGCCCAAAGGCTGTTATCACTAGAGCAGACATACAGCTTTTATACATATATTTCATAAGCAAAATCCTCTTTATCCCCTTTGCATGATTCTGAGGAAGGCTTTGGCCTCTATTCTGGCCTCACCTATGGGCCCTGCTTGATGATCCTCAGGGACAAAAGGCAGAATGAACCTTCTGCCACCCCCTCTCGTGTCCTCGCATTTTATCACCAGCAGTGCCGCCTTAGGCAGTTTTCTATTTTAGGAATTTTTTGAAAAAAGATTTTTTTAATTCTTATTTGCATCCTTTCCCATTCTGTTCCTTAATTACCTACTTCCCTAATTTTGTTCCTTAATTAACTCTTTCTCTGTCTCCTCATTTACACATTACCCTCCCCTCTCACAGAAAAGATTTCAGGGGTCTTAAGAAATATTTAATGGTTTGTAAGATTTAAGGAAAAAGAGGTAAGATGAGTGGAGCAAAAAAGAAGGTAAAAATAGGAAAGAGAGGGAAAAGCCGGGGCACACTGGCATACAAAATCCACTCTGTAAGGTCGGATCAACTCTCTCCTAGAGATGGGCCCCAATTTTGGTTCTGAGTTTCCAAGGGGCCAATTCAAAGAGAAAAACAGGATCAGTCACATAATCTACAATCCATAATGTCTACAGGATTAGGAAAAAAGTACACACACACACACAGGTGTCCGAGGCCTGACAGAAATTCCTTCAGTGAGTTTTTCGAGACCGCCGCACGATGCAGTCTTCCCAAGAGCATCCTTGGATCCCTTCAGCCATTATCTGCTGCAGCAGCATTTCTCAAAATGCAGCCCAAGGACACCGGCATCCAAGGGACCTCAAGAGCTTGTTCAAAATGCAAATTCCTCAGCTAGAGTGGACCCAGAATCTGTCTTTTCAAACAAAAGCCCAGTTGATTCTTACGCACACTGAGGTTGAGATTCATGGCTTGATGGTCTCTACAGTTTAGAGATCAAGAGGGTCCTAGCCTCCCAACAAGCAGGCTACGTTCAGAGGTGCCCCGAAAGTGACAGTCTAGAGTGGGTCACTCTGGCACACAGTAGGTGCCCTGGCTGTCTCTGGGAGGAAAGCAGACGAATGATGTACTAAGGCAAGCTCTACTAAGAACACCATGACTTACCATGCTCCATTCTGTGTTAAACCATTTGGCCCCACAAGGCTTGAGGTGGCACGGTTGCTGGCTGGGGGGTTTCTCCAGGAAGGAACATTCATAGGGGTCCAGGACTTCAAAGATGTCCGCATTCTTCCTAACACAAATCACCTCCCTCTGTTGGGTCCCACTCCCACACTCGATGGAACACTGGAGAAACATCAGAAAAGGATGCATGTCACATGATGGAAAGGGGACAAGAACATCAAGGGAAGTTTATGAGGGCTTCCTATCATCAATTCAGTCAGGATGAGCCCAGGGACACCTGGAAAATGTTACTGGTTAAGATGTCACTGGTTAGGATGCCAGTTTTCCTGAGAGCTCTGTGTCAGGAATGGAGAGTGGGTGCCCTGAGTTATCACAGGGCCATGATGCTGGTCAGTGAGATCGTGGTGCCCTCTGTGGGAGACTGACATAATTTCTTTTAGACAACCTCTTCAGACGCCCCCTGTCCTGGCACACACAGAGGGACACATCAGCCTATCAGTCTGGTTCTTTTCCAGTAGATTCTGGAACTTCTCACTGTAAAACAATGAACTATCATTCTGGTTATCTGGAAATGAATTAATCTCTCAGAGCCCGCACACTTGTGGACGAGGGGCTATATTAAAATTCTTTGGGACACCCAGAGCTGGGAGGATCCCAGATTGGGGACAATTTCCCCTATGGTGAGCCCTCCCCTCCCCATCCCAGCAGGATGCCTTTGACTGTGGAGTCCAAGCCTCTCCCTTCCCAGCTTGGTGGGAACCTTGGGAGTGTAGTCACACAAAGAGGGCTGTCAGACAATGACACGTGTTGGCATGTTTTGTTAGTTTACAGGAACATGATGTGTATAACTTCTCACAAATTATTCCATTTGATATCGATTACTTTGTAAAATGTTTCCTGTTCATGTCTGGTTTACTCTTAATATTTCGTGATTACAACATTTTAAAGCTGTGATCCAGATATTTCTAGAAACCTTAAATAATCTACTATCTTTACAAAAGCCTCTAACAATTTCTTTAGTTGAAACCCTTAACATTAGCTTTGCTGTCCATAGACAGGAACACCGTCAAATCAAAATAGGGGAAAAAAACACACATATCTAAGAAGGAAAAGGTAAACCCCAAACCAATAGACTATGGTCTGTTAGTCACACAGGACTTAATAAGCTTCACCTGCAGCAATTTCCACTTGGTGCCCTTTTTTGGAAGGGGGAGTCTTCATAAGACATCTGGAGAACAAGTCTTCTTGGTTTGTTTTTCTTCTTTTCTTCCAAGTGAGTTAGTGATTGATTTGGGGGTATATTTAGGTTTTGTCCTTTGCTTCCAAAAGCTGTGGACATGACAGCACTGAGGTAGGAGAGGGGTGACCGGCCACCAGGAAAAGGCCTGGCCTTCCCTGCAAGGGGGGTGAGAGTGTGTACTGAGGATCCAGGGGGCAGCAGGGGGAGAATGGGAGACGTGGAAACTAGTCCAGACATCATCATTAAATAGCTCTGCATCTTTGGCCAAGATACTGCACTTTCCTAGGTATCTACTATCTCACTTGTAAAGTGGGGGTTTGGAAACCTGACCTGAAAGACCCCTGACTGCTCTGGGGGTCTGTATCTGTACTGAGCGCTTGGCAGTATAGTAGACGACAAGCCTTGACCAAAACCTGAAGCTATTTTCTGCTATTTTGACAAACCCCTAAGAGATTAGGCAGTTAAGGGAGAATGAGCACATATCTCAGACTTCCACCCTAAATGCCCAGAAATGGCAGAATACGTGCGCTAGGAACACGTGAATGGATGTGTGGGTTGGGTGTGTGTGTGTGTATGTACATGAAATAGCATTTGAAAATGGGAAAGGGCATTCATCCCTGGTGGACCAGAAATTATGGGGAATATTTGAATGGTGAACGGCAGATGGGATTAACTTGAAGGAGCACATCATAGTTCAAAATGCAGAGAAGAGGCTGCCCAGCAGAGAAGAAGCAGTTCTAGAGCTTCAGGGAAGAAGGAATACGAAGAGCAAGAGGGAGGCCTTAGAATGGTGAGAGAGTGATCAGCTGCTAAGGCACTGACCAGGAACAGCTGAGCTGGCCTGACTGGCAGGGGGACATGAAAGCATCTGCCCCTACTATCAAAGGGCAAAGAGAAGACATTTTCAGATGTTCAAGGGTTCAGAAACTTACCACTCGTGATCCTGTTACTGACTAGTGGTCTCTGATAAACTGAAAAAGAACCAGGAGCAGACACAACCAGGAAAGACACAAAGCAGAAGAGTTTGCAAGAGCTATTGTTAATAACAGATAAAGGGGCTTTGGGGGATGATGAAAATGTTCTGGAATTAGACAGTAGTGATGGTTGTTCAGTTTTATGAATATACTAAACACCACTGCACTGTAAACTTTAAAAAAGGTGAATTATATGATATGTGAATAATATTACAATAAAAAAACTTTGGAGGGGAGACAGCTATTTTAAAACCCAAATCAGTATTTTCTATAAAATTAATTAACATTAATATGGAGCTAGATTCAAATGATCTCAGCATCTTTTTGGAGATATTGTGGATTAAGAAAATGGAGATAAGTAAATGAAGACTTATGGCTTTTGGGGGAAAATGTGATTGCTGATAGCCTGACACAGATAGAAACATGAAAGTTTAAAGCTCTGTGCTAAAAATTTGAGTGTTATCACAAAGTGAATAAAAATTGGATTTATAACTTCCAAAATGTTAAAAGGGAAAAATGGAATTAAGGAAACCTGATCTGTGCACATGTGCAGAAAGGAAAGAAGAAACAGACCAAGAAAGTTTCCTAAATAGAAACACAAATTAGGATGGCTGGGAAAAGTCCAAGCATGGAAGTGATTACAATAAATGTAAATGGTTAAAATTAAGAAACAGACTTTCAGATTGGGTAAAATTAAAGATAAAAACAGTCCTGCATGCAAAAGACATATCTTAAAAAATACATAAAAATTGACAAAGATATACCAGGTGAGAAATCAAAAATGATAAATAACTGTCATATAAATTTATCAGATAAATATCTGATAAGTATCAAATATAACAAATATCAAATAAAATATAGTTCATAGAATTCATAGAAGAAAAGTGTAGAAGACAGAGATGGTATTTAATAGACATAATTATTTCCACTGAGCAGTGGTAGCAATTACATGTGTTTCTACATCTGAATAATTCCTGTAGTTGTATTCTGGTGGATCACTGATCCAAGATGAGAGTGGAAATGTTTGCTCAGATACCACTGAAAATAAATCCAGACCGACAGGCAGACAAGAGGGCTGCTCCCAATGGTCAAGACTGTGAAGGAGACCCCACAACAAAGGCAGTCTACAAGGTGAAAGTTGTAGGGAAAGTTGGCAAAGTTGGCAGGGAAGAAAAAAAAATCTGTGCATCGATTTAGGCACCAATCTAGACACTGATAGAATATCTTATGAGTAGGAGTTGGGCTACTTTGGTGCCAGGTAGAGAAAAGACTCCTTAAATTTGATAGGTCTCATTCTCTTGGGCTGGCTTTCTCTGCAAGCCTCAAGAAGGCCACTGCCAGCACCTGTGCTCACAACTTCCCAAGGAAGTCCCAGGGAAGGGCTCTGCTAGGTACGGTTTGGGTTCCATGTCCACCCTGGATAGTTCACTGTGACCAGGCTTGTGGGGTGTTCCAGATACCAACTACTATTCAAACCACATGGACGGAAGGAGAATTTATTTTCACTCTAGTTCCAGTACATAAGCATGCCCTTTTTCATTTTCTTTGGGGATAACATCAAATTCCCAGGGTAGGGAAGGGACAGCAGGCTCCAACATCCCTATAAATCCAAAACTAAAACCTTGTCACATTCAGTCATGTTGTGACCCTTTTGGCAACAAGGCAATAAATTCCATGTTTTGAGTGTGAGCAGAAACAAACACTGCCGTCCCCCAGATTCACATCACTCTCAATTCTCTGAGCAAGCCTGGGGTCAACAGGAGGCCCGCAAGCAAAAAGGAACCTGAATCTTGGTTCCTTCTCCTTTTCTGAGATTGGCAGACATTCAAGTTGATTGCACTGCTTATCTTCACCATGTGGAAGCTGTTACAATTTCCCAGAGGACTCTTCCCTTTGCCTTGTTTCTGGGGATATTTGGTATAATACAGTTTACTCTGAATTATCTTTGGGATTTGGGTCCTAGGTGTTTTGGTGCCCATAGTGATATGAAAACAGGTGGCAGACAAAACGATAAACATAGGGAACAGGGAACTAATGCGTATTAGTAGGTATTCTCATCCTCATAGTTGGATGGGAAAACAGGTTCCGAGAGGTCATGTTGCCTGCCCCAAGCCAGAAGAACTCCAGAGAAGTAGAGTGGGGACCTGCTCTCAGGTATGTCTGACTCTGATATCCACTCAGGAAGCACTGAGAGTACTTAAATTCTTTTTCTTTTTTAATTTTCAATATTTTACAGTTTGTATTATAAAAACATTCAGGGAAATTTGAGGAGAAAACATTTCCCCAGGTTGTTCACTTAAAAACCCATTCTTCAAGCGTCCTGAGATAAAGTTCATATTATTCTCATGTTCTGGTTTTCACTTCCAGTGGATTGTGTGTACTTCCTACCTCTCCCTAATTATCACTGTTGTTGTTACATCATATTTTAATGAGTTAGGATACATTGTAATATCCCTCAGTGCCCTGCTGTCATGAACACCTCGTTTAAAAAATCTTTTTTTTTCTTCTGTTAATTATTTCCTTAAGATGAATCCTCAGAAGTGGAGTGACTGGTTAAGGCAAATGAACATTTTTATGGCTCTTGACTTTTATTGCCAAATTGCTTTCCAAGGGGGTTGTATCAGCTTACAAGGACAGGGCATTCTATTTTTTTCAGGGCCTGTTTTTAGAGCTACTTAAAAGAAATCAAATTCTGTATGGAGCCAGAGGTCCTGATAATGTGTAAATCATGACCATCAGCCAGAAAGTCCTTGGAGAACAAGTCAGCCCTGAGAGCCAAATGCTAAGGGGCCCAAGAACTCAAAATACTAACAGCAATCAGAACAGGGCAGGAAGAGGGAACAATCTTTTCCACATTTTCTTAGGGGGGCTGTGTTCAATTTTGGAATGCTGAGGAAAAAAAATCAGTTGATCAATGACATTATTTTATTAAAGTTATTCTGTATGATCTGCTCTTTGTGGGGAAAAATTGCAATTTTTCCTCTATCTGCTTCTATTCCCCCCCCCCGTTTTATTGAGCTATAATCGCCAAGTAAAATTGTGATATATTTAAAATGTACAAATGATTCAATGTACATAGGCATTATGAAAGGATTCTCACAATCAATTTAATTTACACACCCATCACTTCATATAGTCGCCTCTTCTGTGCGTATGTGAGAATGCTTACGTCCTTCTCTCTTAGCAAATTTCACTGAGCCAGTATGATCAGTTGTATCACCGTGTTATATGTTAGATCCTTAGAACGTATTCATCTTATCACTGAACATCTGTACCCTTTTACCAACCTCTCCCCATGCAACCCCCTCCAGACCCTGGCAACCGCCATTCTGCATTTCCCTGAGTCTCATTTGTTTTTCAAATTCCACATTTAAGTTATACCATGCAGTATCGGTCTTTCACTGTTTGGCCCATTTAACTTAGCATAAGGTCCTTCAGGTCTATCAATGCTGTCATGAAGGGCAGGATTTCCTTCCTTTTTATGGTTGAATAATATTCCATTGTATATATAAATATAATATATAATATAATACAATATAACATATAATATACATAATGTGTATATGTATTATATATATATAGTACATATATACAACATACACACAATATACAATATACATATTTTATATAATATATAATATATTATATATTATCATATATAATTATAATATAAATAATATATTATATATGTGACATTTAATACAAAATTTTATATATCATATATTTGTACATTTTATAAAATATATATTAATATAAAATATATAAAATTATATAACCTATAAAATACATATAATACATATAATTATATGTATATTCCATTTTATATATAGACACAATATATATATATGTATATATATCTTCCTTAGGTTATCAACAGACATTTAGGCTATTTTCAGACCTTGGCTATTGTGAATAATGTTGCCATGAACATGGCAGTGCAGGCACCTCTTTGAGACAGTGGTTTTGTTTCCTTTGGATATATCCCCACAAGCAGGATTGCTGGATCATATCTATTTGGGCTTCTGACACTCAAATACAAACAAAACCAGCTTTGTTAGCGACAATAATGGCGGTGGCAGCTACAATTTATTGTGTGTTTGGGTCAGGCACTATGCTGCATTCTTCAGAGACATTACTTCATTTCTTCCAAAAACAACCTCACACAGTATGGTCATTAACAGCCTTTTACAGACAAAGAAACCATGCTGGATCATAAACTCCCTGAGGGTAGGGATATTTGTGTTGCTTGTTGACATATTCTAGGTGCTGAGATGAGCAAGAAACTCTGCTGACTGAGAGAGGCTCCAGAGCATAAGCATAAGGGCCATGGGGAGCACCACTGGGATTCAAACCCAGGATGCCTGAGATACACTGAGTCCGGTTTCCTGACCCACCCACCCGCCCGCACCGCAGTGTGTATGCTCGCTGACCAGGGCCAGAAGAACCCAGCCAGCTCCCGCCACTCACCTGACTCCAGCTCCCTGCAAACCACTCCACCTTGCCCGTGCAGGGCCCATTGTCACAAGGGGTGGCCTCCGCAGGCCGGTTGTTCCCACAGCCCTCCAGGGGCAGGCTGCTGATGTGGTTCGTCATGCACACCACGGAGCGTGTCCGCACTCCAGCCCCACACTCCGCTGAGCACTGCAAGACAGGAGATGGGTGCATTAGAGGGGAGGCCCCCTGCAGGCTCTGGGACCCCTTTCTAATGACATGAAGGACTGAACATCTTGTTTCCCTGCTTACTATTTCCCCTAGGAGTCCCTGACCATTTTTCACGCACAGCCTATTCCATTATGGGACATCAGTATGGCAAACCTCCATCTTAGCTTTTCTAGGATAGTCTTCATTCCAAATATCCTGTCCCACTGTTGCGATGGATATGCTTACACTTGTCAGGCAACTTTTGCTTTTGAAAACAGATCCAGTGGCAGAAGAATGAAAGCATGAACACTTGGGCATAGGTCTACTTGCTGGTAGCTGAGTCTGGGCTGTTCTGGGGAAGCTGGGGAAGTGACGTCTGTCACCTCAACATTGCTGCCTAATAGTAAGGCAGGGGTCTCAGTCCCTGAAGGCCACAGCTGTGACAGTATTAGCAGACAGCTTCCTATAGAAAAAGAACTTGACCTGGGAACCAGACATGCCCATGTTAATATTCCTACTAGCTGGATGGCCTGGGGCAAGGGACCCGGCTCCTTCCACCTGTGGCATGCTCATCTGGACAGCTGGCATAGGAGCACATTCCTGGCAGGATTACAGGTAATGAATAATGTGGTCTGCATACAGCAGGTGCTCAGTAAATGGTATGGGGGCTTGAAATATATATCCCCACTCTAACGTAGAGAAACTGAGGCAAGGTCTTCACTTAAAGCCACGTAACCACCAGTGATTTCTCTCCTGCAAGCACACTCTGTCCTCATCTAAAGCCTACTAAACACATTCCTGAGTCATACCCCAAAGCTTTTCCATCTGTCTGAAAGAGCATTTTCCATCTATCTTGAAATGCTTTGGAATGCTGCCTTATTTTGCTTCTCTTCCTGTCTGTTCAGAACTTTCCGGATCTCTTATCTGAGTGCTCCCCAGATACCTCATGTTCACCATGTAGAACAATGCAGCACCGCCTCACCCCAACCCCATTACTACTCTTGTCCTTCCAATTTGTGCTTACATTTCTACCAGGATTCAAAAGTTGACCATTCTTTTGAGTTCTTGCTTCTGCCATCGAGCCAACCTTCCTGTCTCACAGATTCCAGTTTCACCACATTATTCCTGTCCTGTTTCTTTCTGCCCATGGTTCCCAACACCACTGATGTTCTTCTCCTGGACTATGGTCCCAGCCCGTTGCTCAGTCTCACCACCTTTTCTAATTTGCTGGGCTTCCAGGTGCTGGGAGTGCCATGTTGAAAACCCCTTTGATGCCGTCCCAGTCCAACATGGACCTCCCCACCTGGCCTTCAAGCTCTCCTATAAGACAACCTCAGTCAACCTTGGTCTTCTAGGCTAACTTCCCAATATTCTTTCCCATACAGCTCACACTGGACAGAGCTTGGGTCCTCCACTTCCTGATGGCATGAAGTGCTCATGGTGCCTTGTCCATGCTATTCTTTCTAACTGCCTAGAGCACTCTTTCTCTTCATGAGGACACATTGGAATCCACGAAGGCTCCGCTTAAAGGCCATCTCCTCTGTGAAAACTCCCTTGATTGCCGGATTCAAAAAAAGAGTATACTCTTTCCAGCCTCAGAATTCTCAAGGCATGGTTCATCCTCCTATCTTCCTGTGTGTTACATTTCTTTATGTCCTGCTTTATTTTTTCCTTTATAGAAGTAGGCTCAGTGAAGTCAGGGACTGCTGAATCATCTTTACTTTCTTCTCAGGTCAACACCTTACCCATGGGCAAATCCATGAATATCAGTTAAATAAATGAACACCGACTTGGGTCCTTCCTTGCTCCTTTCTCTTCTGTTATCAGCATGTTCCACCTCTGAAAGTGGCCCTTTAGGGAACAACCAGAGCCCATTCTAAGGGTTTCTGATGGGTATTCCCTTAAAAACAGAGTCACTGTTTTTTGTTTTTATCAATATGACTATTTTTTTTAAATAAGCAAAAGCAATATAATTTAAATAAAATTTGAGAAAATAAAAAAATACAACCCTGGTTCCTTAACAAAGTTTCCATTTTCATTTTTTTGCATTGCTACCTAGTCTTGTAAAATCATAACCCAGAAGACCAGGCAAACATTTCCATGACTACTGCTGGGCTGGGCCTAACTCTTTAGGGAAAAATCTCTCTGGAACAAAGAGCCCGAAGGGGATTAAAACATGCCACCCCAAAATATGCTGCTTTGACTTATTTTGAACTGAAGGCAATTGAGAAACAACAGATCCAGGAAAGGCTCTCTGCCCTTCTGCTCCCTGTCTAAAAGCAGTACATAAATTTCCACCTGGTATCAGGAAGAAGAGAACATTTTTATAATTGCTGTTGGGGATCTGATGCCAAGATGAGTTTAAAGAAATAAACTTTATGAAAATAACCCTTCTCTTCCATTAGGTTCCCCCATATATTTCTCAGCCACTTTCCTACATTTCCTACATGTAGGAAAGCCCCTTTCCTTTGTCTAGTCATTTCTTCAGAATTTATCACTCTTTGTTAAAATGGTATAGAGGTGTTCAAGCCCAACTGCTTCTTTGGGATTTTCACTTCTTTCCTATGAGGTTCCCTGTGTCACACAGAAAAATTAACATCACATAAAATGTGTTGGCTTTTCTCCTGTTAATCTTGCTTTTGTCAGTTTAATTTGCAGGCTTCTACTGCAGATCTTAAGAGGACAGAGGAAATGTTTTTTTTTCTTCTCCCTCACAGGCTCACAAACCCTTTGCATGACTCTATCTGCATTGTTATTAGGAATGGGAGCCAAGGAGTCAGTCCTTTTTACAACAAAACAACAACAAAATCCTTTGTTACATTGATTGGAATGTTCTAAGCTAAAGGGTTTTTTGCTTCAGCCATATATGATGTGATCTCTTTCCTAGCTTTAAACACTCAAGATATTGAAATCCTGAAGAATACAAGGCAAATTAAGTTATCTTCTTGTTTCAAAACCTAAGAGTATTTCTTTCCCTGTAATTTCCATTTGGCTAACTTAATGTCTGCTTTCCAAACCAAGTAATGTTTTCACATCTGGGAAAATTTCCCCATATCCCCATGTGCTTCATATAAAAGAAGAATGTTAAGGACCAAGCCAAGTGCCCAATGAAAGAACACTATGGGGATGAGCCCTACCGAGGGACTTCTTTTTATTACATGACCGGCAGCGAAAAGCACAAGGCATTTCAACTTGGAAGTAGTTCCCCACACCGGCCCTGGCTTGGAAGCCTCCCAGCAGGAATGAAGGGGAACGATGGGCCCCTGCTGGGCAGCAGGGACCACCCTCTGAAGCCAGGCACTGAAACACACCCATTCACTGTCCCTGAAGGACATGCCTGAGAAAGGGACCAAATCCTCTTGGTAGCCAGAAAAGGACCTGACTCCTAGCTGAACTCCGGGGCTGACAAATCACAGAAACGCATGAAATTTCTAAGCAACAGTGTCTTGAGGATTGTCTTCTCGCTCCAGTGACAGCTGAATGCTAAATTTGGCCCAATCAGCCCTGGAGGGACCGACTACAAGGCTCTAATGGCTCTTCCTGAATTTCAGGTTCATGTATCATCTTCCATAATTAAGTAACAAAAAGCCCAACGTCTTATTTTCTTCTCTTGGAAAACATCCTTAGATATTAGGTGTTACAAAATTGAGGCTGGTGGACTTTCTGGTTTTTTTTTGTTTGTTTGTTTGGTTTTTTTTGTCTGTTGTGATTAAATATTGCCTGTGTGTTTAAACCTGTCATTGATTTACAGAACTAAAAAGTATCTGATGCCCGTGTCTGCTAAGGCCTGCCCTCAATTAAAGGTGGCTGCAAAGACGTGTTTATGATGAGTCATTGAGTCAGAAAACTACACAGCCCTGGAATTTTAAGAGAAGACCCAGGTTTGAGTTTACACGTTCAATTTAATCAAGTAGAGATTAATTAATTTGATCTTAAATTGGGCAAAAGGATGTATTCTGGATCCTTAAGTGTTTGTGCACTTCAATCACATTTTCTTTAATCTCTCCCCCTTGAGCTCATTACATGGAGGGTGTATCTCACTCATGCATGGCATTACTAGGTGCTTAATACATGTTTATTGCCATTGCAAAAAAAATAGCAGAGGTCAGCTAAAGCTTAACAAGGTTGATTTTACACAAAGCCGCTACTCGAGTGTGAAAGACTGACACCAGCTGGTCATTCCCAGGACTACGTGGTGACTCCAAGGCCCACCCCAGAGCACCGGCCTCAACCAGATCATGGTTCAAGTAGGTTATCCCATAATGCTCATTCAGCAATGTTACCAACGAGGAAACTGAGGGTCAGTGCACCTTCCTGGAAACCACCCACGCCTCCTTCCCACTAATCTTCTCCAGGCATGAACATTCGGTAATAACATTGTGTTCTGGGGCCGATAAAGCAAAAAGTACCTACTTATTTACATCACAGCATTAAACTGACATGGCTTAAAACATCTTTCCAAAAAAGAGCAAAGAAGTTCTTTAAACAGAAGAGTAAAGGGCTCATCTTTTCTCTATTTAGAATTTTAAGACAAGGGTTAGATTCAGCAAGTACTTATGTTAAAATGTAAAGCAAATTTACATTAAAAGGAAATTTACAAGTATTTGTTGGAGAGGAAATAAAGAATAGGGGTTGATTCAGTTATAGTAGACAAACAATAGCTTAGTCTAATTAAAATTCATGCTCTAATGGTTTTTAATGCCACTAACATGTGTATAATTAATCATATGTGAAAAAGGAAGGCCACTAAATTATACCTATATAGCATTATGATTTGTATCTTTTAAATATGTATGAGTACAAAAAAAGCTATATATGTAAAGTATCTATGTAGAAAAAAGCTTGACAACATAGCTTAAAAATTTTAAATTATTATCTGCTAGTGAAGAGATTATAGGTATGCTTTTCTGATTTTTTTTTAAGATTTTGTTTATTTATTTGACAGATGGAGATCACAAGTAGGCAGAGAGACAGGCAGAGAGAGAGGAGGAAGCAGGCTTCCTGCTGAGCAGAGAGCCTGATGCAGGCAGGGCTCAATCCCAGGACCCTGGGATCATGACCTGAGCCAAAGGCAGAGGCTTTAACCCACTGAGCCACCCAGGTACCCTCTGATTATTTTTTTTAAGTAGCAGTATGTTTTACTTTATGACCAGAAAAAATGAACATTATTTGATCCATAACTACATTAGGTCTTTAACTGGAAATGCACATTATTTCAGTGAAAAATATATTTGAGTGAAAATGTTTGCAAATACCCCTTAAAAAAGTAGAAATGGCATTTTTACTATTTTGTTAAATAAAGATAAGTTATTAAGTGTGTAGTCATATAAGAACCATGATTAAATATTTTAGATGAAATATTTGAGATGCATTATAAACTCAGTTGTCTTGCATTGCCTGTCTTTGTATGTAGCTTTTTATTGATTATATTGTTTGTGTTATATAAATAATTTTCTTTATATTTTAGAATAATGATTAGTGAAGGTGAGGAAGCATTTACTGAGAAAATAATTTCCGCTCTTTTAACCTTTACATGAGCATTCTAAAACCTCCATTTCCTCTAGTGAATGTGAACCTTTAGAAAAATTTCCAAGCTTCGGTCTACTTAGACATACGAGTCATTGAATATTCATGGAAGAAATTATTACCTTAAGCTCTGCATGTTCTTTATGAGAGTTCATATACTATATTAAGGATTAAAAGGGTTTAAGAGCTCTAGACTTCAAATGATCTTGTTCCTTTTGTTTCATAACTTAAACTGGTATTATAAATTCTGTGTTTGTATCACAAACTTTTATATTATAGGACACAGACATTTTAGCTTAAGGCCTTACATATATCTGACAAAAATAATTTTTGTCCAAAATTATTTTACAAAAAGTCTTCCCAGTAGAAAAATGGAAGCCTGGCATCATTCTCTTTGTTTGTTTGTTTGCACACTAACTTCACGGTGTTTACTGTGAACCCAAATGCATTTGGGGATGGCTAGAAATCCAGAAACAAAAGAATTAGTTGAAGGACCTAAGAATTTTTAGGAGAAGAGGAGGAAGAGGTCCCGAAATATCTGTAGGGCTGCAGTGGAGGGGGGAGGGATGACATCCATGTTCTACACGACCAGAGTGGGAGTTCGCAAGACACATTTTGGTCCCATGCCAGAGAAACCCTCTGGACACGGTGGGCAACGGCCTCAACCTGAGGATTTCTGGGAAGGAACTGGACTGAGTCAGGGACGCTGCAGAGGGTTCCTCATGCTGGCAGGAGACTGACCACAGTGGCTTCTAGACAGCCTCCCAGGACTGCTTGCCTGCCAGGAGCTGAGGTGTGTTCTGCTGGGAGGCTTGGATGGGGGGAGAGGGGATGTGCAGACAGAATGGGGGTGGGCCCTGCTGGGCTCAGCCTCCGGTGCCCAAGTCTGAATCCGTGGACACATTTTGAGAGCACCTACCCTCCATTTGTTTCCTTTGAGTCGGTGCCTTTCCCGAGGGCTAATTTGCCTATTTCAGCCCATTCCTGGGACAGAGGCCCAATTCATGGCTTACTCTTAGAGTTCAGTGTTTACATATGGGCTCTCTATCTGGAGGCCCTCTGGGGACCAAGGGGCCGTGGCCGGAAGCCACAAGGTGTCCGGAATCCACAGCAGATCCATCACTCGTTAAAAATCTCCAGGATGATCTCTGCATGTGGGGTGGAGGCTGCGTTGGCAGGGCTGTTCCTCCACCACTCCCCCCGCTGAGGTGGAGTGCTACTGTGATCACGATGATGAAATTCAGGGGTGTCTTTGCGCTGGATGGGGTAGAAACCCCTATGAGCATTGGCCGGGTGATGCTCAGAATGCTGGACAACCGCGCCATGGTGGGCGCTCACCAGTGGGAGGGATGCTGGCCCAGGAATCCACCCACGGGGCGGGCTGGCGACGCAGGAAGCTTTCCCCCTCTGAACTTGAGATAGCGCCCTGTCCTTCCCGTGATGCTGCGGGGAGAGGAGGCTCCCGAGCTCAGTGTTTCCTGACACTCTAGGAACTAGCCTGGTCCCCTCTTACCCTTGGCTCAGCGGCCTCCGCAGCCCCTGGGAGTCTGTCAGGAAGGCAGATTCCCGGGCCCACCTCCCAGCGGGGGCTCAGACTCAGCCCTCCCGCGGGGGTGACCTGTAGGCACACTCCAGTTTGGGAGCACGGTGAGGTATTCCGGTGAGGGAAAGGGGCCCACCTGGCCCAGCTGAGAGGGAGGCACTAAGGACAGAGACAGCCAGTCCTGTTTCCATCCCAGTTCAACCCGCAAGGGCTCTAGCGAATCCAGAAACCCATACTCCCTTGGTGTGGGGGCCAGTCTGCTGCCCTGGCAGGAATCCCGGGACGGCCTCTCCCCTGCCAGTCCATCAGTCAGCTTCCGTAAGAAAAGGAAGGTGGAGCTCCTCATCTTCTTCCCCCTCTCTCTTCCCCACCCCAAGGTATGCTCTGTAATCCTGCTTAGTACTTTTCCCTAAACCTTTGTTTTATTGTGGTAAAATACATGCAACATAAAATTTACCATTGTAATCATTTTAAGTGTATACTTCAGGGAAATTGATTACATCTACACTGTTGTGTAAGAGTCACCATGACCCAACTCCAGAATCCCTATAAATCCTATTTTTGTCATTTTTCTTTTTCTTTCTTTCCTCCTTTTTTTTTTTTTTTTAAAGCAAGCGTGCACATGCACACATGTGAGTGATGAAGAGGGGGCAGGCAGAGGAGGAGGGAGAGAGAGAGAATCTCAAGTAGGCTCCATGCCCAAGGGAGCATCACATGGGGCTGATCTCACCACCCTGAGATGGAGACCTGGGCCGAAATCAAGAGTCGGACTCTTAACAGACTGAGCTACCTAGGCGTGCCGAGTTTTGTCTTTGACAGATGAACTCTATCTCTGGCCGCTTTCCCTTGCACACAGTTAACTGTACATGCCTCGGACTTCATCTTTGACACCTGCCCCCCCAGACCCCATAGGACGCCAGGTTACTGGGGAAGGGGGCCAGTCTGTGAACTGTGCTGAGTTCGTAAGAAGGAGGGAAGGGCCTGCCATTGGCCGAGGGCCTTTTATATGCCAGGAGCTCACACAACGTACGAGGCGTGGGAATACCTGTTCGCCTTACTCAGGATTTCACTAACGTTCACGTGCAGCGCGAAGGAGAACTAATTCTTTCAGGCCCCTCGGTCTTTGTGTAAGGAGAGAAAGCCTTTTCCCCCCAAGCCTTGGGATGCTCAGCCAGGGACTCCTCTTCATGGGGCTGGGGCGCCCGGGACGTGCAGGCCCCGCCCATGGGTGCCGTAGCCCTGGGTCGCGGCCGTAGGAAGCGCGCTCTGCCCACCCGCAGCTCACCCGTTCACTCCACTCGGTGAGGAACCAGCTCTTGGCACAGGGCCCCATGTCGCAGTTCTCAATGTCGTTGGGCCGGAGCTTCATGTTGCATTCCTCGTCGTCTACCACGTCTCCGATGTTGCTCACGCACTTCACATCTCGGGTCCTCTGCCCCACTCCGCAGGGCACCGAGCACTACAACAGCAGGAATACATCAGTGGGATGTGCAGCTTGACCTCCGGGGGCCTCCCCAGCCCTGGTGCCCTCACCCTTGTCATCCGCCACCTAAGCAGATGATGGCCGCGGAGAGACTCCCTGGGTGGCCCCAAGTCCCCTGCAATGCAGGGCCCCTGGGGAGCCTCCCAGCCCTAAAAACCTCACCACCACTTCTCTGAGACCACCTTGGCTGTCCCACCTACTCTGTGGCTCTGGACCTCTGTGCTGTCACCTGTGAAACCCGAGTATGAGACTGGAAGGAGCAGACGTTTCATGACACGGAAGACAGGTGACTCCCACGGGCTGCGGAAGATTGGGGCACACTAGCCTTAACCCTAGTGTGCTGTTGGTTGCATCCTATGGTTCTGTAGACAGTCCTTCCAGAACTCCCCAGGAGGGGTTCCCTCTAGGAGACCTCAGGGCTGTCCCTGAGTGGGGCCTTTGGTGGGGTGGGGATGACAGCAGTGGGTGGGGGGGGAATGGCCGGGAGTCTGGCAGTGGGAGCTCCAGACCAGGCTGCCCGCCGCGCCTACCGAGGTCCAGTCCGTCCGGATCTGCCACTCGCTGCAGATCTTGAGCTGGCAGGTGCTGGTGGTCTCGGGCTTCTCCAGGTGCTGGCAGCGGTACGGCTGCACCGTCAGGCTGCGGTTGGCGTATACCTGGCGGCACAGGACCTGGCGGTGTTGCATGCCCAGGCCACAGGTTTTGCTGCACTCAGACCACTCTCCGATGTCCCAGCTAGCTCAGGAATGAGAGAACGCAAGAAGGCCGGATCACCTTCAGCTGGGAAGAGGGCACAGCCCCAAGAGCCCGTACCACCCTGAGAGCCAAACCGCATAGAACCATTAGCACCATTAGGGGGGTGGCCCTCACCCCAGAGCACAACTTAAGTGTCAGGCCCCGTGAAGCAATGTAACTCTGTCCACAAGCTCTTTACCGGTGGTGACAGCCCGGTTTTAGAAAATTAAAGAAAACGGAGAAGGTGCAAATGATTTTTATCTAAAAAAAACCCCCAAACTCCAAATGGTAGTTTTAGCATCCCCCGGTAGAACATTAACCCACGTGGGATCTTGGAGATCTTCTGCAGAGTTCTTTACTTCTCAGGAGCTACTTCCTCGTCAGTTTCACGATGCTCCCCTGTCACCTGCTTAGTCTCTTAGTTACGTAAGACATCAGCACATGCTCTATACATAGGAGAATGTTTCTATTACTTTGAAAATTATGTGGAGACCCCATCTCCTTGTTCTTCTGAAAGTGTCCTCTTCATCATTCAGTAACCACCCAAGACCTCTCCTGAGATACTTCTCCCGACTTCTTCTTGCCCACGAACTTGTGACTCTCCTCATTCTCTCTGCTCACAGCTCACCTACAACACCGACCATGCCAGACTGTCGTTCTCAGCTTCCTCTTTGCTTTCCCCACCAAGCTTGCACGTAATTGCTCCAAATAACCACAGGTGTGTGCTCATGGCTAAAGGCTACAAGCTTCCTCGTTCACCCCCAGATGGGTGCCCTTGCTGAACAGAACGAGTCTCATGGCTCTAAATCAGAGGTAGACAGATTTTATGTCTGCTACTAAGGTCTTATGCACAAGCCCCCAGAAGCGACCCGGTAACAGGCGACCTCTGCATCTTACAAGGCTGGGCAAGGGAAGAGGTTGCAGGGCTCCTCCTCGGGGGTAGGCTTCATGCTGGAGTCGCAGTAGCTCTCAGGAACCTCTTCGTGGGTGTTTCTGTGTACACAGCGAAAAATAGGGAACTGCGATCCTGCAAGGGCAAGGAGAACTTGTCAAGGACAGCTCCGCACAGACGAATGTCGGGCTCAGGGTGCAGGTGCACAGAGATCCGGGTACCAATAAAGAGGGGCTGCAGGAACAGAGCATGCACACACACACACACACACACACACACATGCACACACACTCTCCTCCTTCATTCATGCATTTACACACACCTCCCCCACAAGGGCTGTGCCAGGCACTGTGGGTGCAAACAAGAGCAGGAAGAGTTACTGCCCTCCAAGAGCTTATCATCTCTTTGCGGACACAGTTGGAATGTGCTAAAGGCAGATGCGATTTTCCTAACAATTCAAGATACCATGAGGCAGAATAGTGATTATAAAATGACCACAAGTAATAACTGTTTGGAGATTTTCTGGAGACATCACAGAGAAAGGGTCCTAGAGGGTCTAGCTGGATCCTAGAGAAGAGCGGAGTTTGGGTAGCCATGCGCATGTGTGTCTTGGAGGGAGGGGGCTGTCCAGGCGGCTGAACAGGAACAAAAGTGCCCAACACACCAGCCTGCCTGTGCCTGGAATGTGTGAGTCAGGCTTAAGCAGAGAAGTAAGAAGATGCAGGACGGGTTAGGAGAGCAGCTGGCTTCGCCCTACGCTGTAAAGCATTTTACCCATTCCCCTAATAAAGCACTGATCCAATGGTATTTGAGTAGATGTTTGCTTCCTGTGAGAGAGAGAGCTTCTCAGGGGCAGAACTAATTCTTGTTCATCGCTGTAATCCCGGTACCTAGCAGAGTAACAGCCACTCAGTAAAAATACTGAATGGATATTTATCAGAGGTCTAATATTTGTTTATGTTACTTTGTAAAATATACTAACTGCCTCCGGGTTGTTGTTGTTGCTGTTTTGTTTTGTTTTAAATACATAGCTGAGTTTCACTGAGGTAATATGAATCAATGTATTTTTTTATTATGTTATATTAGTCACTATGATTCATTGTTTGCGTATAACACCCAGTGATCAATGCATTTTGGAGAAAAAGTCAGAATCCATTAAATGGAATCTCTAGCTTGACCAAAAAAAAAAAAAAACACAACACCGGACCATTCTGCCTGCCTCTCTCTCTCTCTCTGCTTCCCTCTGGTGGTAGCATGGGGTATTGCTAACGGATGTGTACAAAGTGAGGAAGGTAACCAGGGAACAGGCCACACAACTGTCTGAAAAATACGTTTTTCCACAAATAATTGTCTGTCCTCCCCCCAACCCACTGGCCCCAGTCTAGGCCACTACCCAGTTCCTGCTGGGCAAAACACAATCACTTATTCTACAGTTCTGCCTTAGCTCTGTTGCTAATTGGCCTGGTGTTTGGGGTTTCTGAACTTCCAAGTTAAGATAGTTTAATTGTAACCGGAGGGTAACTTTTCACATAAGTATCTCCATATTTCATCGCCCATGAAAAGCATGTCATTGCTTGTGGAAGCTGATCTTCTGTGACCCCTGAGCCAGAGGGCAGTTCCCGTAAGAAACCGGACAAATTGGAAGACAGTTCTGAATCTAAAATGATCATTTGTTTCAAAACGACTCTGGCAGTAAAAACTCATAATGTAGCTTTGAGACCATTATTTAAAAAATAATGTTCTAATGAAGTATAATTATTGGCAGAGTAAAAAAAAAAAAAGTGTAAAATTAATAGGAGACAGAAACTTCTATGGAATTAAATTTTGTCCCGTGACATATCTGCTTCCATGAAGAGATTGTTTAAATTAAATTCCACAAGCATTAAGCACCTCCTGCTCACTTACAAAGATGAATAAGATTCCATTCACGCCTCGTGGGGTACCCACTTGGGACCCAGCTATTAAGGGATTAAGTAAAAATATTATTATTTATCCCTCCAGACCCTGTGGGTTTAATTTTTTAGCTGTCAAGTTTGCAGACTGGAAAGCAAAAGTTACTACTCCAACCCTATGGCACTCCAATGAGAGGGTAATTTAGAATCTTTAGCTGAAAGGATACAGGATGCCATAGGAATGCTCTGTGCCTTGGAGAGATGGGTCCTGCTCAGGGCTGTTTGCACGTGGCCACGGATCTTCCTCATCCTTAACTGCCCTTACACTACACTTGTCCACCACGGTCCAGCTCCAGTGTTCAGCCAAGGACGTAAATTCAGAGGCTCGCTCTCTGTTGGTGTGAAAACACCAGAACTATGATTCTTGACTCCAATGACCACGTGGTTTTTTCCTTTGGGTCAGTTTTGATTTCTGCAGAGAGGGAGAGTGTCACTCCAATGGTACCTGGCCATCTCTTCATTGTACAGCATGCCATTCTATTCCGCCTCGAATTGCTGGCAAGTGAGACTGGGGTTGGTGAGGTCAGCTGCTGGCTGGGCTTCAAGCGGCAGGAAAAATCTGGGACCAATTTAGTTGGGTTTTATGTTGTGCGTGTTGATCAGAACAGAAGTATGTTATCCTGGAGGAGGGAATGGGACCGCAGGTAATCCGCAGATATTAAAGGAGGCAAGTCAGTGAGGCAGAGAGGTTGGTGTGGCATTGTGGAGAGAGGGACAAAATACGGAGCAAGAAAAAAATGAAATCGTCCAAATCTTGGAACCCCAAAAGTCAAATGATCCAAGCCAAGTGTTTGGCCGGACAGAGGTCTGCGCAACGCTGGATGGAGTATGACCCACTACCGGCTGCCGGCGGCAGGACCCCTCACTGTGACGGTGATACCATAAGGGGGGTTTTCCTTGAGAGGCATGGAGACATGTGGTCTGGGGAGCTCCACCAGGAAAGATGGGAGAAGATTTGTGTGGGGACGAATGGTGAGGTCACAGGGGGCGTGGGTCTGCGTTGTGCATACAAGAGCAAGATGGCACCAGTGGGCTTGGAAGGGCGTGGTCCTGGTGTATTTGTCACTACTGTTGATCTGAACAAGGGCGCGTCCACATTGCCTTGTCTGCCTGCAATCCAGCCATCGCTGCCGGGAGCAAACCCTACAGGGAGCAAAGGAGGGGCATCCATGGGCTGCTGCCATTTACCCAGCGGAAGAGCTAGGGGCTGGGGGTACGAGAGAAGGGAGGGCTGGGGAAAGATGCTGTGTGTGTGTGTGTGTGTGTGTGTGTGTGTCCACAGGGCAAAGGAGAAAGACTATTTTAAGAACATTAAACCAAATCATATGGAAATGTCGAGAAAAAGACTCTTCAGCTGTGGGTACATAAATCCACATTCTTCAAGCTACGGACAAAACACAGTAAGGCAGTACCGCCTTGCTTATCCAGGATGCAATGATGTATGAACCACTCTTACATCTTTTCTAATAGCTGGATACCCCTCCTTTGACAATAGATTCATCAGTGCAAGAAACACTTGAGGAGCATCTCCTTGTGGACTGGTGATACAAGGAGTCCACAAGCAGAGACAGCTAGGCCATGCCGAGCTGGGGCAAGAATGTGGCCCGAGTTGCTATGCGGTCTTATGGGGCAAGTGCCCCCCTGCACCTTGCAAAATCAGGAAGAGCTTCAAGGAGGAAATGCACCTGAGCTAGATCGGGGAGTGTAAGCGGTTTTCTGGCTCCATACCAGGGAATAGAGTAAGGGAGGCTGGTGTTTGGCTCAGTGTGGATCCCGCAGGCTGGGGTTGGCTGGGGAAAGATAACCAGAATCTTTAGAAATGGGGTCCCTCTATCATGCCTTGAATGACCCGTTGAATGGCCACCGGGCTCTGTGGTGTCTATTTGGTGAATGCAGGGCTGTGTGTGCAGCATGAAGGGTGCGTTCCTTGATACAAAACCACAGGACGGCAGTTTTTCTTCTTTTTACAACTTTCCCTCGTGTGTACCTAGCACAAAGGTGTCTGGTTCCTCCGGTGGGCGTGGCACCGCTAACTCCGTGGTGGGAAACGTCAGTACTCCCACATTTGGACCCCGGGTCCCTATGTCAGCTGTGTTTCATCCTACTCCCCTCTGCAGTTCCAGGGGTGACCGAAATGACTTGGCCTTCTTGTGTAATTTAGCTTTAGCTTCCTGCCTCTGTTCAGACATATTCTATGGGCATTTCCTTTTCCCTCCTAAAGCTTAAAAAAGGGGTTAGGCCAATGAATCTCCAGTCCAAATTCTTTGCACACGGATTAAGCAAAAACCCACGAATATCCGCATGGTGTCAGCTCCAGAAATCAGAGCTCCACTTCTCTGTCATCATGGAACCGGCTGGGGGTCCAGGCAGGAGACACCCCAGGCCCCACGAAGAACCAAACACCTCAATTCTCTTCTCAAAAGCCACTAAGCCAACACTCTTGGGAAAAAGATAAAGGCTTTAGAGGCGGTTGTGAAAATTTCCTGGGTGCAAATTATAGCAGAGCTCCCACATCTTGTACCCTCGGGCACATGTCTCTTGAAAGAAAGAAAAAAAAAATCCCCAAACCAATATTCTCAGTGCATCACAGTTTCCTGGCAGCAGGACCTTCTTGGGATATGGCCTTCCCATTTCCGTGGCCACCTCCCTTCCAAGGACAGGGGTTTTAGGGTCACAAATAGGACTTCCTTACAAATAGGAGGTGATTACCATGCATCATAGTCCCCAGTGGTCACAGACAGATCCTTGCCCTGAGGGGCTACGACACCTTGAAACTAAGAAATAGCCTCGATTTCCAACCCAGGTGCCAGACGTTCAACAGGGGCCTTCTGGACACCACATTCCACGCCTACCTTAACTCTGGAGTGTTCAAGGAAATAGGGCCCCGGATCCACCCCACAGTTCAGACTCATATTGGTACTGACCCCTTTGCCCACAGCCTTGCTTTGCTTTGAGCCTATCAAAACCCCGCTCTCTTTAAATACCACCTCAACTCCCTCCGCCCTTCTCCCAAATCCTGTAACTCTTTTCTTTTGTTTGGAGAGACACCTTTGCTCCCTCTCGTGTCTCCGGTGGTCTCCCTTCCTGCTACGAGTCCCCGGAGCTGGCGCGGCTGGGCCGCAGACTGGCTCCCCAGAGTTGTAGCTGATGGGCTTAGGACAGTGGGATGACCAAGGGTGAAGGTTTTACAGAGAGAACAATGGGAGCTGTGACCATTGGTGAGCGTAAGAGCCTAGAAATACCTCAAGCCCCACGGATGTGCTTTTTTTCTGGAATCTTAGATTTGGAGAATGAGTTTCACCTGGTATCTCTGTGGGTATACCTCAACTTCTGGATCTGAAACTTGGTGAACACATTCTATGGTGATTCATGAGCGTGTCGTGCAGGAGAGGGTTAACTCAGCAGACCAGGGGTTCTCAACCCTCCACACTCCTAAGATAGGCCTGTCTTCAGGATTGGCCCTGGAGCAGGGCTGGAGACAACCTTTGAGCCCGCGGGCTATTCTGCTGATAGGAGTGTTTTTCCATGCCCTGGACCACACTGTGTCAGTCTGACGAGGTAGCTAACGCTAGCAATGAAATTGGGCTAAGTGGTCTTGGACACCCTCCACACAATGAACCACCAATGAACCACCTCACAGTGGGGCTCAAGGAGGGGAGAGTGTGCCACGTCCCTCAAGCCCAGCCACCCATTCCTCGCAGAGACCCTCCTCGCCCGCACTGGAGCTCACCTTTCCCACAACTCGTGGAGCATTCTGTGGTCCCGAGCTGTTTCCAGTTGTGGTCCCGGCTTCGCCTTGGGGGCTGCGGGGCCGCTGGAACCAGATTGTCGGGTCGGTGGGAGGAAAATCCATCTGGATGCCTGACTGGGAAGGTCTGTGCTGATTCCGAGGTGAATACTTCGGGGGCCCCGCCATGCACATCTTCCTTCTCCTCGGCCCCCTCTTTCTCTGCTCCCTCCTCCTGGCTCCTCCCATCTGTTCCCAGCTGGCCATTGAAGGGCTCCCCTAGGAGAGACAGGTGCATGCAAGGTGGCAGTAAGACTGGTCTGGACCCGGAGGCCCCCCGAGCACAGCCCTCCGACATTAGAAATCACGTAGCATGAGGTCATTTCCAATTCAGAGCATACGTATTTTAAACATGCAGATACCAATTTCCCCAAAATTCAAAACATGGTTAAAAATGAATAAGAAACAGACAAATATCTCAGTAGGGAAAGCAAGCAAGGGCCAGGAAGAGGCCCGGCACATAAAAAGAAACACAAGTAGCCCAAAGCCGTACAAAAATGCACAACTTCACTCATAATGAAAGAAACTCATGTGAAAACAAAAAAAATGCCACCACTTTATTAGCCTCATGATAAAGGAGAGAAAATCTGGAGACCCTTAAATCCCTAAACCCCTCATTGAAGGTAGAGGAAAACCAAGGACAAGGAGCCGGCAGATAGACACAAAGTTTTGGAGGGCAATTTGGCCAGATCTACCTAAGTTTGTTTTATTTATTTATTTACTTATTTAATTTTTTAATGTAAATTCAATTAACTAACACCTAGTGTATTATTCATCTTAGAGGTAAAGGTCAGTGATTCACCAGGTGCATAGAACACTCAGTGTTCATTATATCACGTGCCCTCCCTCATGCCCGTCACCCAGTTATCTCATCCCCTCCCATCCACCCCCCGTAACTCTCTACCCAAGTTTTATTTATTTATTTGAGAGAGACCATGAGAGAGGGAGACCACGAGAGGGGAGAGGGTCAAAAGGAGATGCAGAGTCCCCAATGAGTGGGGAGCCTACGGGGGGCTCCATCCCAGGACTCCAAGATCATGACCTGAGCAGAAGGCAGATGCTTAACTGACTGAGCCACCCAGGTACCCCACCCTCTGCCCAAGTTTTAAATGTACATACCCCTTGACTAGTGATTCAGTTTCTAGGACATCTACCCTACAAATATTCCCATTCTTTTACACAAAGCTGTGTGTACAAGCATGGCTACTAAAGTGTGTTTTAAATTAGCCAAACAGGGACGCCTGGGTGGCTCAGTTGGTTGGGCAGCTGCCTTCGGCTCAGGTCATGATCCCAGCATTCTGGGATCGAGTCCCACATCGGGATCCTTGCTCAGCAGGGAGCCTGCTTCTCCCTCTGCCTCTGCCTGCCATTCTGTCTGCCTGTGCTCGCTCTCTCTCCCTCTCTCTCTCTGATAAATAAATAAAATCTAAAAAAAAAATAAATAAATTAAATAAATAAATAAATAAATAGATTAGCCAAACAGTAGAGTGAACTTAAATGTCCACCAGTGGTACTTGTTTAAAATACGGCATGTTATGTTATTTTTTTTTCTTTGAAAGAATGAAGCAAAATCATATGTTGTGATATGAAGATATGACTGATACATTGTTTGATGAAAGAAAAAAGCATAGCAGAATTCATTTTGTATATATGTCTACACAGGTGTGGCAGGAGCCCTTATGAGAGATTAAATTTGTGTTCTGCCCTTCGTGTCTGTCTCTCCTCTCCCAGACCAAGTGGCCAAGCCCTTAGGTGTTCTGGAGGCAGATTTTTGCAGGGAAGTAAAAGCTGTGGGAAGTCAACAGCTCTTCCTTCTCACTGTGAAAGCCTGAGGTCTCAGTAAGAATAACAAGGCCCAGATCCTGGGGCCAGCCAATGGCAAGGAGGAGGAAAGAGGAGGGAAAAGTGGAGAGCATTTTTGTGGGGGGAGAGAAAGAGAGAGATGTTCTCAAGGCAAGGAGAGGCTAGAGTCAGAAGGCCAGAGTTTCCTGAGCTCCATAGACCTTATCTGTGCCAAGCAGGGATCTTTACTCCTACCGGAGTGGGGGGGATGATGCCCTGTATTGGCTGAGATTCAGTTTTCTACCAGTGTCAAGGAAGTTTGCAGTGGAGGCAAGATCTAAGTTAGACGTCCGGAAAAGACTGGCACCCGATGTTCCCTGTACACGTAGATGGCAGACAAATGTTCAAACTGGTTACATGCACATTTCTACATGCACAGGAAAAGGCTAGGTGGAAAACCTCCAAATCATGAGGAGATATTCCCTCCTGGAATAGAGTTGGGGGATGAGGTTGGGACATATTGGGTTGTTGTTGTTGTTCTTTTTTTTTTTTTTTTAAGTAGACTTTATTCTTTTTTTTAGAGCAGTTTTAGGTTCACAGCTCAATTAAGTGGCAAGGACAGAGTTTCCATTCCTCCCCTGGCCCCACCTAGTGCACGACCCCTTCCCCCCATCAAGATTCCGCACCAGCACGGAACATCCCTTACCATCCACGAACCTGCATCGCACGTCATTATCACCCAAAGCCCATAGTTACAATTAGGGTTCATTTTAGTGGTGTACATTCTATGGGTCTCGACAATGTAGAATGCCATGTATCCATCAGTGCAGTATCATCGAGAATAGTTTCATTGTCCTAGAAATTCTCTCTGTCTGCCTGTTCACCCCTCCCTCCCCTGTAGCCCCTGGCAATCACTGATCCAAAGTTGTGCCTTTTCCATAATATCATAGAGCTGGAATCATACAGTACGGAGACTTTTCAGATGCACATTTAAGTTTCCTCCATGTCTTTCTGTGGCTAAGTAGCTCATTTCTTTTTGTGCTGAATAATATTCCATTGGCTGGGTGAACCTCAGTTTATCTATCCATTCATCTTGGTTTCATCCAAGTTTGGGCAATTATGGGGCACCTGCATCTTCCTTCCTATGTTTCTATTTTGGTTGAATATTATTCAAGCATATACTAGTTTGATACAAAACAAGGAGGCAAATTGCAGAGTTACTGTAGAATCCAGTTAAAACTCAGGGCTTTCTCCACCCTCCACCACTTACACTTCATGGCTTTAAATATTAAATACAACTTAAATCAATGGAATCAAGACTACGCATACTGACACAAGCGGGACTTGTGACTTTGACTTACCAGACAAAAAGATCTTAAAATCTTTTGCACATCTTGCAAGTACTGGGCACTACGCTGGATGGACACCTGATATTCAAAAAAAATATCTTGGCATGTAAGGTTTTTTCCCCTTCACTATTATGTAGATAGGGAACTTGCTCAGAGAAGTTTCTGACTTGCCTGAGGGTGCACAGCAAAAAACAGGCAGAGCTGGATTCATGCTCATGGAGGGTGGAGAAGGCCCCTCCTCACCAACTTTTTACAACTGACTCCTTCTGGGCCCGCCCTGTCCCAGGTAGCTAATCCCATGCTACCCATTAGCTGAGACCCATCAGGCTTGTTATGACCATCATCATGCTATAGGATTTTGAATAGTCTGTCCAACTGTCCTTATCCATCAGCATCATATCTCAGGAACATCCATACTCTGCCATCTGAACCTTGTTTCTCAGACTGTGTACCATTCCTGCAAATGGCTTGCCCATCGTGTTGGGCTGAGTGTGCTGATGTTCAGTTTGGACAACACGCACAGCCCACGTGCCCGGCTCACATCCTGCTGTCTCCAAAGAGCTGGGTGGCTCCTCCCCTGACCTGTGACAGTCAGATAACCCAGTTATCCATATGGAGGGCCAGGCCTCACAACTGTGCCCTCATTGCTGGGACAGATGTCAGAGCAGCTAACCCTAGGTGGTATAACAGACAGGGGACTGAAGTCACTGTGGGACCTAGACATAAAGTCCCTGTTTCTGAGTTTCCATTTGTTAATTTTTTAAAATTTATTTGACAGAGAGAGCATAAGTAGACAGAAGCAGGCGGAGAGAGAGGTGGTGGGTTCCGTTATCATCTGGTAAAGAAAATTCTACAGAGCCAGAGGGCTGCTTGCTTGTATATCGCAAAGCCCACAGGAAAGAGGTAGATAATTAGGTGTGAACTTACTATTCTTTCCTTACAAGTCAAAGTAGTGTCGGTAGAAGAAAAGGGGACCAAGAGAAAAGGCCCGAGGTGGACAGAATAATGGCCCTCTGAAGGTGCCTGCATCCTAATCTGTGAGGATGATACCTCATATGGCAAAAGGGGCTTTGCAGATGGGATGAAGTTTGAAGATCTAGGGATGGAGAATGGTCCCAGATTGTCTGGGGGGCCCAGAGATGTGATGATAGAAGAAGGGGGGTCAGAGCCTGAGACCCGAAGGTGCCACACAGGAAGAAGCTAAGAAGCAAGGAGAGCAGGAGGCCTCTCGAAGTGAAAAGGGCAGGGCGACAGAACCTTCTAGAACCTCCAAAGGGAGCATGGCCTGCTGACACCTTGATTCCAGCCCAGCAGAACCCATTTTGGACTCCTGACCTTCCCGAACTATAGGATAGCAAATTTGTGTTGTTTTAAGCCACCACGTTTGACGTAATGTGTTATGTGGCAGCTAGAGGGAACTAATATCGGGTATCTCTAGATAATGAACTGGAAAGACAGAGTCAGGGTGTTCACCTCGTGTTTGAATCAAGTGAATGAGACCCTCTTATCAGCAAAGGCTCAGATAAAAGGTGAAGCATCCTCTGATGTCAAGGGCGCGTCCATGCATTTTCTCTGTGTTGACTGAGAGACACAAGGGAGATGCACGAGAAGAGACAGAGGGCTTTAAAAAGAAATGACTGGGGGCGGGGGTGGTTGGCTATAGAACAAGAGGTTTTACCTGGTCTCCTGTGAGGAGGCACCTGCGGGCTGATGGCGTTGGTCCCCATGATGACATACTCATAGTGGACTCCGGGATTGGGCTGCTGGTGGATCATCTGACAACACAGAGGTCAATGTCACTGCACCTGCACACGCTCACATCCCTCTCCTGCTGGCCCAGTTTGCATGGCACTATCTACACATGAGTGGGTTGATTCAGATCTAATTATATTAGTGAACCTGTGACAGGTTAAAGGAAAGCTCTTTCTGGATGGTTTTTTGTTATTTGCTTTTGAAGGGTGAAGGACTTAGAAGAAAACTGGGCTGAAAGTCAAGATGTTATACATCCCAAATAGAAAGACAGGAGCAATGGTAGCAGAGCCTTTCCGTGGGCTCTCAACCATCTTAACATCATGGTTTAGATTGTGCTAGGTGCGCTCAAAATGGCCAAGCCACGTGTCTGCTCCAGGGGGACACATTTGAACACTAGGTGGCGAGATACAGTCATGCCAAGAAGAGCCAGCCCTCTTGGGCAGAGCCAGCCTGGGAGCCTTCATGTTCCTTCAAAGAACCCTACCTAGCCATGAGGTTGGCTCAGGAAGGGCCTGCCCCACCCTCTCCAATGCATTTTCTGGGTCTTGTCCCCTCTCATCCATGGAAAGCTCTAGAACCACAAAGAGAGGGGTTCAGGACAACTGGTGTCAGGGAAGTAAGTCTCCCTGGTTCCTATCCTCTCAGGCAGCAATGACCAAAGCAGGATATCAAGCAGGAAGCTGCAGAAGGCCGTGGAAGTCAGGAATTAAACATCTTCTGGGACAGAAAACACAACATAAATCAGCACGGCTTGGCAGAATAAATCCCTCTCTACTGGCTTCAGAACACACAGTCCTTTGTGCCCCGGGCCTTCCTGGTGAGAAGCAGGGTGCTGGGCTTAAACGGAGCGGCAGAACAGGGATCTGCTATGTGACTATGAGCCAGGCAAGGAGACACTGTCCCATTCTGATATTTCTGTCTCCACTGCTTTCTAAAGGGGCCCTCCTTTGACCAGTTGTGTCACCTCGAGCAAGCCCCATGGTCTCACAGTTTTTGATTTCCTCATTGGACGAAAAGCTTAGGGTCAGAGCTGTCTCTTTGGTCCTTTAAAGCCGCGAGCATCTCCGAGTCAGCCCGGCACGGTGGGTCTTGCTGGTTCATGGGAGTGTAATTCTGTCCGCTATCATCCCTTACCCGCTCTCTCCATGGGAACTGGGGCCTCCATTCTACAAACCGCTGAGGGAAGGCAAACATGAGAACCCCTGAGCTCCTGACATATAGGACCCATGGTTGTAAACAGAACCCCAAGGGATGAAGGTGCATGGTCTCTGGTTCGCTGTTGACCCCTAATTCCCTCATTTCTCTTTTCACATATTCTGACAGTGGGTCTGAGGTCAGAAGCTCTCCTTGCCTCTCTCATGCCTCTTCTGCATGAGCGTCCTGCCAGTGCAACCCTTGTCCCATTTATGAAGTTATTCTTGGCCACCGCATCCTAGACCACCCACAGTGGCCCCTTCACAACCGGGGTTTTTACCCCTGATGCCATTTGAAACTTACCCAGAGTCCAACAACCAACTGGACAGTCTTAAAAAAAAAAATTCAAAATTAACTATAACAAGGCTTCTTTTATAGTTTCTAGTCTATGAGCCTCCAGGCCCAACAGGAATGAACATGTAACTATATAGTTGGGAGAACTAATACTTATAAAATTCTAACACAGCAAAGTAGCATGTAGAGTCGCATGGCTTTGGAGATGGTAAGAGAACGCAGATCTGTGGGTGAGCTCGTCTTTATCAAAACCCGATTTCGAGCTTTTTATTTCTTGTCACTTTTTAAAATTTCCTGATCTTTTGAAGAAGACTGGATTTTAGTGCTTTCTTTTAAAAATAAGGACCATTTTAAATCTGGGGCGAGCTCATAATTTAGTTTCTTGTAAAATAAATCCCAAATTGTATCTTCTGCCAGGTAAGGAACCTGTAGTAAACCTCCGTATTGTTACTCCGAGCTTTATTGTATCATGTGGAGTACTCTGGAGTTCTCATTTCTTCATTCGCTTTAATAGAATTTGAAGAGGGCTGGGAACTTGAGCGGTCTTGTCTTGCTTTAGGCATTTGCTTTCTTTTGCCATAAAAAGAAAACATGCCAAATTAGCATTAGGAGAAAAGTGCCTGGAGGGAAGCCAATGCTCATGAAATAAAGGATATGTTTTGCCTCTGATTTGGTTCAACAAGTAAAAACGGTTTTAGGAGGTCCATAAACTTGGAGGGTAATAAGCATCTGGTAGAGGTTAGGTTTCTAAGAACTAGGGACATTCAGAATGGCAAAGATGGACACCAAGCACCCAGACACCTCAAAAGGCTCAGCTCGAATGGTTTTATTGACCACAGGCACCGATTTGTCGCTTATCTGTGCTACGTGTGGTCCTGGGAAGAAACAAGATGCAGAATCCCAACCGTCTGGAAACATGCAAACTCACATAGACATCCAAGATCTCATTCGTGGGGCCTTCAGCCAGAAAGGATTCTCCAGCGGTGCTCGAAATCTCATTCGGACGCTTGTAGGTGAACATTGTCCCTCCACCCTCGTACCTTCCTGGCCGGTCAATCGCCCAGTTCCCGTTGATGATTGAGCGGCCGGAACGACTTCGCAAAGCTGGCAAGAACAACGAGACAGTTCCTCATGTAAGACAAGGGTGTGCACAAGAGAGTGAATGGGTCCCCTGCCCCCTAGCTGCTGGCTCATTCATTCATCAAAGTGTTTCCCGAAGATCCACTATAAAGATCCGCTATGAAGAAGACTCACTATGGCAGGCCATGAGCTCGGCCCTGAGGAATCTAGGGCCCGATCACTTCTTCCACCCGTTCAAGCCCTTCCACTACTTGGACTTAGTAGAGAATGGAGGAGTGGGGGTGGTTAGGAGAGAAGGATGTGGAAATGGAGAGGGGAAGGGGAGAGTCAGAGGAAGAAGAGGAAAGAGGAAGAGGAATCATGTTATATCCCACTATCTGGGTGAGAGGTGGCACGTGGGCAGCCCGGGAGCTGATTTTGGCCCACAGAGAAGCTTAGTTTGGCCTTCATCATGTTTTGTTTTGTTTTGAAATAATTAAACCCAAACTCAACTTGGGTTCCCTAGCTTCTAGCTTGTCTTGTAAAACAAGAAGACATGTTAGCTTTGGCTCCACATCCCCTCACTGCAGCAACCAGCTGGAGCTGAGGAGGACCGCCCCGTTAGATGGGGTGTGTGTGCTCTGGTTTGTTCCAACCCCACTGCTCCCTACAACTCCCCAACACTGAGGCTAAGTCTCAGTATATTGCCCATTCATTTAGGATTGTGGATTATTTATCCCATCTACGATCATGCTTGCATGTGATTTCTCTCACAGAACAGAAGTTTTCTTAGAATTCTTTCTACTTGTAGGTCTACTAAAAGTGACAACGCTAAAGATAGGTCAAGCAGGTCCCATGATTTTCTCCTACCTGATCACCTTCATTCATTTGTATGACCTTCCAGACTCCTGTGGGTTTTTGAGGCTATGAACCCTGCTAGAGGCTTCCACGTACACAGTCAAGATTGACCCTCACGAACTGCTAAGCAGGTGTCTGTCCCTGTCTCTCGGAGCATGGTTCAGGGATGAGAGGGAACTTGTTCAAATTCGTGAAGATGAGAAGTGACAGAACTATGTCCATACGTAGGAGGGAGGTAAGAGAGGAGAAGAGGGGCAAGGAACAAAGTGTTCAGTTAATGAGAGAAGAGAGGACAGCCTATGAGAACATTTGGCACCGTGAAATCCCCAAGGCAATGTTGGATTGGGTTTAGAAGATATCGGGTGTTATGTGTCATTACATAGTGGGCCTGTGATGGTCACTGGCTCTCTGCAACTTCACTTGCACAGTTACTAAATTTAATTTTTTACCATGTATTAGGGGAAAATTTATGTATAAATGAAGCAGTGAGAACAGTTCATAAACCCTTGTGTCTATATCACCCAACTTCAGTTATTATCAATTCATGGCTTACCCTGTTTCACTCTGCAAATCCCAGACCCATTTATCCTTACATTTTTCAGGAGGTGTCTCTAAAATAAAGGGACTCTTTGTTTTTTAAACCCATTTTCAGCAGTGTTTCTACAGTGGGTCTCTGGGGGTCGGCAGAATCAGAGCTGCTCCAAGGGGTGGAAGACCTTCCTTTTTAGAGGCGGAGACCCCCGCAGACTCCATCCCTGGCTGACTGGTTCCCATAGCCACTGGGAGACCACAGCTGTGGAGCACTGAATACTGAATTATCAGATCAATTCAGCTTACTGAGTGGCAAAGAAGGTCAAAAGTAGAGACTGAGGAAGAGTAGGTTCAGGGCTGTTTTCTCTCAAAACCACACCTAAGAGTGGTCCATATGTTCTCTTCAATTCCTCACTTCCCCTTCATCCTCAGCCAGCTCCAACCTGACTGCTGTCCCCTATATCCCCCTGAAACAATTCAAATTAATGCTAGCAAGCCCTCCGTGTTGCTAAACCCAGTGGGGATCTTCCAGGCCTTCCCTTGCTAGATGTCTCAGTAGCATCTGGCACAGGTGACCACTCCATCCTAATGGAAACATTCTTGTTCTCCTCCTGCTCTAAGGCTGCTCATCTGTTCTTTCTTTTCTGCATCATCTTTCTCTACTCGGTGACTGACTATTAGCATTCCTTGAGGATGAAGAGTAGATCTGATTTGCGTGCTATACTTTCTTGGGCAATGCCATGGCTTTAATTATTGTATTCTGGTGGCTTCCAAATTTCTGTTTCCACCCAGATTTCTCCTCTGGTCCCTGACTTCTTTATCTGATGGCTTACTTGCTTCATGCAGATGCCCAAGACTGACCTCATCCTTGACCCCCTCCAGGGTCTCCTATGTCAGTAAGTGGTACTACCATCCACTTCATTAGAAATGGAGGAATTATCCTGCCCCCCCCTTTCCTTATCCCTATATCCAATCCAATCATCAAATTTTATTTGACTTCCTCCATATTTCTTGAACCCATCAACTTCTCACCAAGTCCACTGCCATAATCCAGGGCAAGACCACCACCAGATCTCATATAACTCAAAGCCTTCTAATTGGTCTACTTATTTCCCTTCTTTTCAGCCAGAGTAATCTCTTTGGAATGCAGGTTTGACCATCCTCTGTTGGCTCAACACCCTTCAATAGCTTTCTATTTCTGTAAGAGAAGAAACCCCTAATCTTTAACGGGTTGGGCCCATGGTGAAATAGTGGAAACTCATCCTACATTTTTCTGTTCTTTGTACTCTGCTCCTTGGCCTTCTTTTCACTCATCTACCTCATCATGTTCCCTCCACAATCTGTTCTTTCCTCCAGAAGTATTTCTCTGAACCTTGAACTGTATTTGTTCTTTAGATGACAGCTCCTTAGGGAAGTCTTCCCTAACTCCCAGTTCAGGCCTGTGCTTCTTTCATGTGTTCTAAGGCATGCAAAAATCCTCTCTTCCAGAGGGCTTAACTCAGTCTCTACACACATCCATTCAGAGCATGGCTGGACTAATACCCGTCTCCTGGAGCCCCAGAAGCTCTGATGGGTGTTTCCTCACTGTTACAGCTCTAGTGACCGGTGCAGTGCTTACCACATAGTAGGAATCCACATTTGCTGAACACAAAAATACATAGCAGAAAAAGACACCAGCTCAAAAGAAAGACAGGCAAAGAATGATGAGCAGGCAATTCAAAGAAAACAAAGTACAAATACTCCATACGCAAATGGAAAGATGCTCTGCTTTACTTATAATTTAAGAAATGAAAATCAAAACTGCACTGGGATCTTCTTGAGCCACCAGACAGACAAAAGTTTGAGAATATTTAATATCGCCAGAATTGGCAGGTGTGTGAGTAAGCAAGCATCTATAACTGTCGGTGGGAAGGCAATCCCAGTTAACCATACTAGAGGGCCAGTTGGTTATATGGCTAAAACTTCAAGTGCCTGTACACTTGACCTAAAATTGTACCTGTAGGAGACTACTTTGAGAGATATACTTTTTTAAGTATACAAAATTGTTTGTAACAAGGATATTCCCTGCAGATTTTTTTTTTTTGAGAGAAAACCCCCGATCAACCCAAATACCCTTCAGTAGAGAATTGCTTACATAATTTGTCATACTGAATGTTTATGCAGTGGGTTCCATGCAGCCCCCAAAATGGTAAGATGGGTCTGTGTATAGGGGTATGGAAAGAACTCTGTGATAAATTTTTAAATGAAACCAAATGCAGAACAGTGTATTTGGTATGATCTCATTTGTGTATACTTTTAAGTCAGAGCATATACATAAAACATGTATGCACACACAAAACTTTTCAGAGAAAGTCATAGAACTGTAAATATTTGGGAACAGGAACTAGGGTTTAGGTTGGGATGGGAGATGAGAATGGAAACATTTATTTTGCTTTTTATATCTTTTTAATTGCCATTTAAAATTTGTTTTACCATACTCAGAGATTGCCTTCTTTAAAACATATCTTTTTTAGTTAATATAAAAGACATGATACAAGCAGAAATACTCCTGAGGGATATACATGTTTTCCCTTTCTTTTTTGGCTCTTCTTAAAATCCCATTCAGAGCAACCAAAGCTCAAAACTGAGGTAAGTTCTGGCTAAGCTTTTATTGCTCTTAATGGCCATCTTGTAGAAGAGGTTGTTATCTGCAAACCAAAAAAATCCATTAAAAACCATTTGAAATACTGCACAGGGGAGAACTGCATAGGCTTTCCAGGAAATAAAACACAGAGACCCCAAATTTTTTTTACCATCTACGACTGTTACCCCAGCACCCGCTCTCGGGGTTTAGATGAAACTTTCACCATATAATAGCAAAGCGTGTGAGATTTTTAGCAGACACGGGCCTGGTTCCATATGCCCACAGGTTAGCTTCTGAAATAGGTCCAGCACTAGCCCCCACCTGGGCTTGCATATTGAAAGCAGCCGCCCTTACAATTTACGTGCCTGTAAGCAGTTTCAGCGCTATGTAATGGTGTCCAGAACTACCCCACAAAAAGGTGCAGGTGACTCATGGCTCTTGCTAGTGGGTGTGTTCACAGAAGGTCAAGGTTTGGTGAAGCTTATCACAGCTATGTCAATATGAGGAAATCTCCACTTTCGTCTGACATATGGATTTTATTCGTTCTAGCTGTCAACACTGGGCATATGTATTTGGACTTAACTATCTGCACCAACAATGCTCTTTTCCAAGATTCATATAGAAATTGCTTACTCATCCAAGCCCTGCTTCTCAGACACTTTATCCCACAATCTTTTTTTTAAGATTTTACTTACTTGACAGACAGAGATCACAAGTAGGCAGAGAGGCAGGCAGAGAGAGAGGGGGAAGCAGGCTCCCTGCTGAGCAGAGAGCCCAATGCAGGACTCGATCCCAGGACCCTGAGATCATGACCTGAGCCAAAGACAGAGATTTAACCCACTGAGCCACCCAGGCACCCCTATTCCACAATTTAATGCCCGCTGTTGCCAACCCAACCACTGATTCCCATATCCAACCAAAAAGCTGGTTTCTTTATTGCCAACAGATTACTGTGATCTAGACATGTTTATTTTTCTTCCTTAAAAAAAAAAATAAGATTTTATTTTATTTATTTGTCAGAGAGAGAGAAAGAACAAGCAGGAGGAGCTGCAGGCAGGGGGAGAGGGAGAAGCAGGCTTCCCACTTAGCAGGGAGCGGGATGTGGGGCTTGATCCCAGGATCCCTGGGATCCTGACCAAGAGGAAGGCAGACCCTTAACTGACTGAACTACCCAGTTGTCCCTGTTTTTTCCTTCGGAAAATGAAAATTGAGTTCCTCCTCCTAACAAAATTCCAAGTTTCAGCCGTTCTTAGAAGCTATCTGGGAAGTAGCATAACAAGCTCAAGGGCAAAGGGGTCGGACATCACTGGTCGCCACCACAAGGCCAGCTGGAGGGCCACAGCCCTGCCATTTTCACTCCAGTGTGTGAGCTTTCATGGGAGCTCACACATGGGCACAAATCCAAGTGAGTCTCAGAGTATGTCAGCTAACGTGGATAACCTTGAAAATGGAGCCCATCTCTTCACTTCATATGACCACCCTGGAGGAGTCCGTCAGTTACAAACTTATTGTAGCCTTCCATTATAAATTCGGCAGGCAATCACAGTATTAGCAGTACCATGACTGTGTCACCAACAGAAATCACGTATGTATTATGAACACATATATTACAGCTGTTAGATATTTTGGAATATTTTTTTTAAATATTTTATTTATTTATTTCAGAGAGAGAGTGAGAGACAGCACAAGCAGGAGTGGGGGCGGAAGGACATGGGTGGGGAGAGGGAGAAGCAGATTCCCCGCTGAGCAGGGAGCCCAATGCTGGGCTCCATCCCAGGCCCCTCAAACCATGACCTGAAACGAAGGCAGTGGCTTAACTGGCAAAGCCACCCAGGTGCCCTGCCTGATGATTTTTACATTTGTATTACACCTGTCTTCTACCTGAATAAAGACCATTCTACACCTCCAGAAGGCAACCTCATGGTCCCCTCCAAGTCACTACTCTGTCCCTACAAGACCCAAGGTTCACCACTACTGTGCCATCTAACACCACAGTTTTGCTCGTTTTTTTTTTAATTTCAAATAAATGGAATAATACCATACATCTTTTGTGCTGGAGATCTTTTACCTAACATTATGCCCATGAGATTCATCCAAATTGTTGCATTTATCACTAACTCTTTTTTTTCATAGCAACTTACTATTATATGAATATGCCACCATTTATTTGGTTTCTCTATTACTAATCGGCTTTTGGGTTGCTTCTAGTTTTTGGCTCTTCTGGGTAAAACTGCTTTAAACATTTGTGTATGTTTTGCTGGATATAAGTCCTCATTTCTACTTCCCATATGCCCAGAAGTAGAATTGCTGGATTATGGGTATACATGTATATATATAACTGAGCATACACACACGCGCATGTGCACACACACACACACGCACACACACACACACACACACACAGGCTTGGTTACTGTGGGCTCTGCCAAATACTTTTCCAAAGTGTTGTACCCAGGGTTGGTGTTGGGAGCCAGGGATGTCACTGTGGAGAAGAAGAAATAAAGATGAAATGAAGGACGACCAGACAGAACCCTGTGGCGATGGATTTGACTTTGAGATAGTGTGAATTCACCATCTTGAAATGATGGATGTGTATGTGCATATTTATACGTGCATTTAGATGTGTGTGTGGGAGTGTGCACACTTTTACATCTGTGTACACACGGGTGCCTATACACGCATGTGTTTCCTGGCTCTGTCTGCAGAAACACGCCCCAGCAACAGGCACGACTGGATCTCTGTCTGGAGGTCCATGTCGGGTTTTCAAAAGCTCCAAGTCAAGTTTTTTTTTTAAGTTTTTTTTTTTTTAAAGATTTTATTTATTTATCAGAGAGAGAGAGAGGGGGAGAGAGAGCGAGCACAGGCAGACAGAATGGCAGGCAGAGACAGAGGGAGAAGCAGGCTCCTTGCCGAGCAAGGAGCCCGATGTGGGACTCGATCCCAGGACGCTGGGATCATGACCTGAGCCGAAGGCAGCTGCTTAACCAACTGAGCCACCCAGGCGTCCCTCCAAGTTAACTTTTAGGGGATAACTGCTAGAGGTACGTAACTTGATGAAGGGAAATCCATGTGTATAATCAAACAACAAACTGGGACAAAGCCCCGCTATTCTTTGTTAGGCTGTGAACATCGACTGCCAGGGATGAAGGTTCTAAAAGCAGGCCATGGGCACAGCTCACACTAAATCCTGCCACTGACTCCATCACCGTGATGCCCCACAAAACTGCCCAAGGTTAAACGTGGTTCAGAATCGGTTGTAGGGGGTGCCTGGGTGGCTCAGTGGGTTAAGCCGCTGCCTTCGGCTCAGGTCATGATCTCAGGGTCCTGGGATCGAGTCCCGCATCAGGCTCTCTGCTCGGCAGGGAACCTGCTTCCCTCTCTCTCTCTCTCTCTGCCTGCCTCTCCATCTGCTTGTGATTTCTTTCTGTCAAATAAATAAATAAAGTCTTTTAAAAAAATTAAAAATTAAAAAAAAAAAAAGAATCGGTTGTAGGATCTGAATATGAAGAATGCTTAGAGTCCAGATTTGATAGGGACAGAGAAAGTAGCATCTATGCAAACATGTATGTTACGGTTGCTTTCTATTATTGTTCATTTCCCTGCACTTATAGATTTCCATATGTGCTCCCCTTGCTAGAAGAAAGAGTGCTTTAAAGGCAAATGCTGTGACATACGCATTTTTGCCCACTATTGGGCAATTGATTGGGGCTTAATAAATACTTGCTGGATAGAAATAAATTATGAACTGTATTGTTCTCATCTATCGTATGAGATAGAGATAAGAGCTGAGATTCTTGGAAACTCCTTCAAGTCCAGCTTATATCTGAATAATCCCATTTAAGAATTCCAATCTCAAAAATGTCCTCCATGCCTCCTGACCACAATGGTAAATACGTGCATTGATGCATAAAAATGCTGTTTAAAAAAAACAATGCAAAAACACAAGCCTTTCTCTTTAGGGAGGTCTGGGTCCAGTTTGACAAAGTATCCCAATTACAGTTTCTGTTAAATAAATACACATACATATCACACAGTAATTTTTCAGTTCAGATTTGCTTGGGCATTTGGGGTTTGGAAAGAATTGAGCCTATGTGATTTTCTAAAGCATGACGTAACACAGTTGGACTGAAAAGCAGAGTATAAGAGAAAGCGGTTGGCTCTCTCTTTGGCATGCTACGATCACAGGTTGAATAAAGGGAAATGCCAAGTCTTTGTTCTCATTTCACTGCTAAATTATAGCTAAGTATGGCTAATTCTCATTCTTTACGATATTAACATTTGATTAATTTTGACTCCAAATTTCCTTGGACTACTTACTAACTATCAAGGAAACTTGTGTGTTTTTAAGCCCCAAATAAGGCTGTATGAAATAGATACCACGTATGGTTTAAGTAAGAGAGTAAGCAGGGCATAGCACTGGGTCAGGGGTGCTACAAAGATAAGACTGCCCACAGCTTCAGGAGCTCAACACATACATGTGAACAGAGAGGGTGTCAGAGTTTCCTTGGACACACAGGGGATTTTGGAGAGGATGGGACATTTGAGTAGGAATTGGCAGGGTGAGTTCACCAGACGGAGGACAGGGAGGCCATGCCATCTGGGGACAGAGAACGGTGTGGACAAAAGCCAGGGCAGGAACCGGCCTGACCTTGGAGGGGGAGGGGTGGGGGGCAGTGTGGGATGCTAAAGCCAGGGCATCCTGAGTACTGGGGGCTGGAGTGGAGTGGGGTTGTGCAGGGAGCACCCTTGGACATGAGGTGTGAAGGGGAGACCTTGGGCTGACTGCAAGGTTGGCTTGTGGCACTGGGGAGCCATGAAAAGATGTTGACTGGGATAGTGACAGTGGAAATCTGTTTGGAGATAATGCTGGCTGCTGAATAAGAAGTCCCAAAGCTCATTCACGCCACAGTTGCTGAGTACCTACCATGCCTCTTCCCACCCTTGGGGGCAGTAGGTCCACCATGGCGGCTCTAGGGGTGGTGGGATCTCAGGGCCACTCTCCTCCTCGTGACTCCACTGTCTACTCCCCAGGAGCAGGGAAAGACCATGTTTAGTACCTTCCTTCAGAAAGAATTCCAGAAGCTAACTGCGGCAAAGGGCCTCACTATAGCTCAGTTCATCTAGGGATAAACCTAGTATCTTTCTTCCCCAAAATGAGCCTGCTTCCTAACCCCTCCATTTAAAGTTTGTTTTGTTTTGTTCTGTTTAATTTTATTAATTAATTTATTTATTTATTTGACACAGAGAGAGATCACAAGTAAGCAGAGCAGCAGGCGGGGGTGGGGGGGAAGCAGACTCCCCGTTGAGCAGAGAGCCCAATCCCAGGACCCCGAGATCATGACCTGAGCCGAAGGCGGAGGCTTAACCCACTGAACCACCCAGGCACCCCTAACCCCTCCATTTAAAACATTGTTCTCCCACTGTTCACCATCTTCTGCCCTTTCCTACCTTTCTTCCTGCTAGCTGATCTCTCCTCAGCCATATCATCCTGTTTGCTGCCACAGGGGTCCCCTGCACTCCTCTCCTGCCCCGTGGCCTCCCCTCTCTGTTCTCTGTTTGCCTCACAGCTGGACCGCAGCAGAGAATCATGGATCTCCCTGTGTGCTGCTCTAGCTGGACCTTCTGAAGCACCCCTTTCCTCCTGTCTCCCCCTGGAACCCCAAGCTTGCAAGCCAAGGGATAAAGCCCACCCTCCCCTGATCCACGCTCAAGGTCTTGTGTGATTCGCCCCTCCTTTCAGCTGCTTCACACAGCCCCCTGTTGGCATTCAATCAAGTGTGCAAAATGTTAGAGATTTCTATGTCTGCTTAAAAAAAAATTCAGTTGTGATTTCTCATAGGGCAGGAGCCCTATGTTACTTAGTACTTGACGAAAAGACACTCAGATGTTGTCGGGTACGGCTAGGGTCCCCTGCTCAGCCCAAGGGTCCTGTTATAGCATTGTTGTTCCTGCTTCCAACCTCTTCACTCCTCTCGGGGTCTATGCCCTGTTTTCTGACACTCCATCCTTGCTGTCTTCATTGTTTTACCATGGTAAATGCTGATTCTAAACTCCACAAGATTTTTTTGACTTCAGGGGCAGACAGTTGAATTAATCAAACTCCTCAGCTGATGACAGTTTTGCTAGGCAAGACCTCTCTTGCCTTATTTTACTTTTCCCCTTCAAGCTGGATTCCCACTGCCATCACCCTGCCCACCCAGCAAGCACCTATACAGATGTGAAATATATGTGTATCTTCACGTAAATTTACCATGTTTCCAACAACCCTTTCCTTTTAAGGTCTACCTTTGTCTCTCTGCAATGACTGTTGGAGTTTTCTAAATGCTGCATAATATTCCGTGACATACGCCTGCCTCAGTTTACTTATCTGATCTCCTAGTCCTATGAGGACTGGTTTTTTTCATGATCCACAGGGTCAGCAAAGAGCTGGTATTTAGAAAAAAGTCAATGAGTATCTGTTGGCAAAGCCAAGAAGGTTCATTTTTAAAAACAGCTACCCTATCAATAGTAAGAAGAGAAGTATTTCATCAGGGCCCACAAATGTAGGTAAAAGGTAACAACTTGTTTGCAAGCATGCATCCCCCCCACCCCCGTCCCCGGCATCAAGAGGGACAATTAGAGCAGTCTAAAAATTATATGTCAGAAAAAAATGTGTCAGAGGTGAGATTAGAATTCAGCTTCTCCTGCCTCCTGGATGTTCTGGTCAGCTTTGCCCCAAACATTCTCACTAAGGAACATCATGACCGCACGGAGTTGTGTTAGGAACCTACATTCAGGATTCCGTGTGGGTGATCAGAACACACTGAAAAGGAGCATCCTGCATATGTAGTAAGAGGTGAAACCCTAGGAGGGGTAACCTGCTTGGTCTGAGGGAGGAAGGCGACGGCGGTCAGGTGTATGCAGGATGCTAGCCCACTTACTGGTCTGGTGCCACCCCTAAAACAAACCTCAAGGATTTACAGTCCCTGTCACCAGACTGCAAAAAAGCCCCAAACAACCATGACAAAGAAACACAATCAAGACATACAGACACCGCACACACATACTCCGTAGAACAGAGAGTGCCCTAGGAACACAAGAGGAATGGAATGAACCATTGGGCCTTTGTGCATGCTTCAGAGACACTGCTCGGCCGAACAGTGTGTCCCCAAAATTCATGCCCATCCGGAACCTGTGTGTGTGAGCATATTTAGAAATAGGATCTTTACAGAATTAAAGATGGAAATACCATATGATCTAGTAATTCCACTACTAGGCATTTACCCAAAGAAAACAAAAACACTAATTCCAAAGATATATGCACCCCTATGTTTATCGCAGCATTGTCTGCAGTAGCCAGGATATGGAAGCAGCCTGAATGTCCACCAGGAGATGAAGGGGTAAAGAAGATGTGGTGTAATATACATACGATGGGATATTACTCAGCCATAAAAAAAAAGAATGAGATTTTTCCATCTGAAATTGCATGGATGCACCTAGAGGGTCGAATGCTAAGTGAAATAAGTCAGAGAAAGACAAATAACACATGATTTCACTTCTTTGCAGAATCTACTAAATAAAACAAATGAACAAACAATCAAAAAACCCAGATTCTTAAATACAGAGAACAAACTGGTGGTTCCCAGAGGGGAGGTGAGTGGGGGGATGGGTTAGGTAGATAATGGGGATTAAGAGATATAAACTTCTAATTATTAAAAAAATAAGGGGGGGCTTGGGTGACTAAGTCAGTTAAGCACCTCTTGATTTTGGCTCAGGTTGTGATCTCAGGGTCCTGGGATCGAGCCCCACGTGGGGCTCCATGCTCATTGTGGAGTCTGCTTAAAATTCTCTCTCCCTCCACCTCTTCCCCCTGCTCTCTTTCTCTCTCTAAAATAAATAAAATGCATTTAATTTAATAAATAATAGTAAATAATTATAATAATAATTTAATGATTTTTTTAATTTAAAAAAATTTTTAAATATCAGGGAGACCAAAAATACGGCACAGGGAATACAGTCAATAATATTGTAATAACTTTGTATAGTGACAGACGGTGACTACACTTGTGGTGAGCACTGAGTCATGCATAGAAATATGGCACTACTATTAACACTTCATATTTACACTTTATTACATTACACTTCATGAAGTATAGTCAGATTCATTTACTTCAATTAAAAAATTGGTGACCAAAAATAGGAAGCTTGAAGCATAACTTGAATCCAGTAAAAAGATTTGAGCATGTGAGGGAGATTCCCAGCAGTGGATCTGATGGCATTGTTGCCAGGGACTCCAAGATGACATCACTATTTTATCCCTAATCAGTGAATGGCAAAACGCATTTAATCTAAAAAAGAACATAGGATGTACTTTGATGCTAATTTAGTATAAGGGTTTTATTGTATGGATACAAAGCAACCTAAACCTCGGGATGCTTTTTGAGTATAAGAACTCTGAGTAATAATTTCCTCTCGTTTTTAAAGTTCTCAGAGAGCAAATTGACAGGAAGAAATTCCTGCGTCATTACTTTGGGGAGCATGATTCTTGCATGTGATACTCCTCTAAGACTGAACCACTTAGGTCTCTGGACATATCTCACAGTGGCAGCTTGTCCATCCAACTAGTCAAACAGGTGGAAAACATTTTCCCATCATGATAATAATTTAAAACATTATCTTTAGATGAAACCCAATGGATACAAACTAAAATGCAAAATCACATTTGGAAGAGAAAACAAAATTTCAAAGGCATTTGGACTTGGAGTAGAACAATGTCGGGCTAACTCCTTCGTCTCTAGAAAGTGTTAACCTTCCTAGGCTAGTATGGCCTGAAAGGGAAAGTCTAAGAAGCCCTAAGGAAGTGGATGTTCCTCTAGCCACCTTGAGAATTTAAAAATAGCATTTACGTTTTCCTCTAGCACACGTTCATCCTTTATATTTGCAGTCTGCTCTCCAAAAAACACATCATTTAAAAAAATGGAACTGTCAAATATATTAAAAATAAACAAAGCAAGAAAGCAAAATCTCATGTACCCATCACCAAGCATCAAAGAACGATCGACGTTGGGTCATTCTTCATCTGTATCTCTGTAACTGCTTCCTTATCTTTCTTACTTTCCAACACTTTCCTCGGACCTGGGCCAGGGGTGGGAAGCAGAGATGCAGTTTTGCTCTTCTTCCTGGAAATACTCTCTTGGTTCAGACTCCAAAAATTTAGTTGATTTTTTTTTCTTCTCTGCTTTAATTCCATTTCCAAATTGGGGAAAGAAATGCAGGTGGAGCTCAGAATGGAATTAACCCCATTTGATTAGTGTTGCTAGAATCTCTGAAAGTGGGGCCTCCTGGTGATTCTGTTGCACACTCAAGTTTGATAAGGACTGCCCTGGAGTTTAGGCTAACTTGAGACTTGGGCGGCTGCACAAATCAGGGATAGGATATCCAAGCATGTTTAAGTTTGCGAGTACATGCGTGTGTACTCGTGAATACACACACTTTCATATAAGCATATTCTTATTTAAAATAGCCTAAAAATTTATTTCTATATGAAAACTGGGATACAAGATTGGTATAAACAATAGGATACAATCAGATGAAAATCCCTAGGCAAAACTTAAGCATCCTTGTTACTATATTTGATCTTAATTCTGCTTTCAGATTGTCTTATAAGTCATGTGCCATAGACATGTGTGATCCCACAAATTTTGACACATTGTATTTTCATTTCCATTCAGTTCAAAATATTTTCTAAATTCACTGGAGACTTGCGGATTTCATTTCCATGTGTCATTTACTTCAGGTATTTGGGAAATTTCCAGATCTCTTTGTGACTAATCGCTAGTTAGATTCTATCGTGGTCAAAAAAACATATCTTATATGATTACAATTATACTAAATTTGTTAAGGTCTGTTTTGCAGCCCAGAATATGGTTTATTTTGGTGACTGTTCCATGTGTACTTGGAAAGAAAGTGTACTTCTGCTGCCATTGGATGAAGGGTTGTATAAATGTCTATCAGGCCAAATTATCTACTTGTTCTATTAATGACCCTGAGAGGTGTGCTAAAGTCTCTGAGTATAATTGTGAATTATACTCAGTTTCCCCTTCCAGTGCTATCATTTTTTCAATATGTGTTTTTGGGCTTTTGTTTTCGGGCTTTTGATTTTATGTGTTTTTGCACTTTTGTTTAGGTACATATGCGTCTACCATGGTTATGTTTTCTTGGTCATTTTCCCCTTTATTATTATGTTTATTATTATGTACTTTCCCACTTTATCTCTGGTAATTTTTCCTTGTACTGAAGTCTACTTTGTGTGATCTTGGAATTACCACTCTGCTTTCTTTTGATTAGTATTTCCATGGCATATCTCTTTTTTTAACCCTTTACTTTTAGTCTACGTATATTATTACATTTAGAGTGGGTTTCTGTAGATAGCATTTGGCCTTTTGCTATAAATGTGATCAGACAATATTTATCTTTATTTGGTGTTTTCGATTACATGCATTTAACATAATTATTGATGGGATTTAGCTATACTATTTTTTTTTTAAAGATTTTATTTATTTACTTGACAGAAATCACAAGTAGATGGAGAGGCAGGCAGAGAGAGAGGGGGGGGGAAGCAGGCTCCCTGCTGAGCAGAGAGCCCGATGCGGGCCTCGATCCCAGGACCCTGAGATCATGACCTGAGCCGAAGGCAGCGGCTTAACCCACTGAGCCACCCAGGCGCCTAGCTATACTATTTTACGAATGTTCCGTTTGTTTCTTCCGGTTTTGGTTTTTGTTTCTTCCTTTTGTTCTTCTACTCATCCTTTTCCTCCCTTCCTTGGGATTTGAATAATTTTTAGAGTTCCATATAATTTATCTACTGACTGTTCACATCTCTTGTGTTACTTTTTTTAAAAAAGATTTATTCATTTGAGAGAGAGCATAAGCAGGAGGGGCAGAGGGACAGGGAGAGAGAATCTTCAGCAGGCTCCATGCTTGTGTGGAGCCTGACACGGGGCTCGATCTCACAACCCTGAGATCAGGACCTGAGCAGAAAACAAGAGTCAGATGCTTAACCAACTGCACCACCCAGGCACCCCTCTCTTGTGTTTATTTTTTAGTCGTTGTCTAGGGATTATAATAACCTCATTGGTCACGGTTTACTTAAAGTTAATATTTACCACTTCAAGTAAAATGCAGAGTTCTTGAAAACAGATAGGTCCTATGACCCTCCTCTATTTATTTGTCACATGTATTACATCTACATCCACTGAGATCCTTCCAATGTTACAATTTTTGCTGTCCATATCGTGCACGTTTTTCATAACGTCAAAGGATATGACCTTGGCTTTTTTTTTCTTAACTTGACAATGCACAATAGGCAGTGGGCATTATGAGCTCCACTTTAGAGAGGAGGAAACGGGTAAACTGGGTGACTTGTTGGCATCCATGCAGTGGGGTAACAGCAGAACTAGGACTTCCCCTGTTTGTCCTCACTTCCTGTTCCTCTCCCTTCCACTGGGCTGCCTTTTGTTCTTCACGGGCTAACTTACAGCTTTGGTACAGAAAGTAGAGTCTGTGCAATTCAAAGCCTGGGAACTTGCAACAAATATTATTTCAGCATTCTTCCTTTTGGAAATACCTTGGTGAGCTAGAGGAGGTGCTCTTTTATCCTACGCGTGGCACCGAGATAATAAGCAGAAAGATCTGGGTCTGGTTTCCAAGGCACTGGGTTAACCGCACTGCTGGCTGATACTCTCCATGTTCCCCACTAACAAATAGCTCAGACCCACGGTCATTTGTGTTGGCTCTCCTCCATTTGGATGTCGCTACTTCTAGTCCTCAAAATAATGCGGATTCCAACTACAGATGGCTGAATGCAAATTTTGTTTCTGTGGAAGTCCTATTTCCCTTCCCTTAAATTGGTGGTTTTTAAAAATCTGTGTTTCCTGGAGTCCTGGAGATTTTCATTAAGTTCCCAGATTTCCATTCAGGGGTCGAATGGTCCTGGGTGGATGGGTGTGGGGGGGTGGGAAATCCACTTCCTTCCTCCTTTGTTTGTTTTGAATATTTTATTTCCTTTGAACACACAGTTCCTTGGAGCTATAACGGAAATTTGAAAACCTTCACCTAAGAGCCTTGACTCAGCCTTTCGGGATGGGAGGGAGCTTGAGGTTTGTCGAATTTAGCCATCATGGAAGTCTTGAGCTTATCACCACCACGGGACATGCAGCTCGGTCTGAGCAGCCTGAGGACAGGGAACCTCCCCATCTTTAGCACCTTTCCCCTTCCGTGCTTAGCTCCGATGCTCTGCATCATTCTGCAAATCGTTGCTTGGTGAACTCGCCTGCCCACTGCAATCACCTGGACCTGGACCCATAGAGTTTTCTAAAATCCTGATGCTTGGGCCCCTCCCCCAGAGAGGCTCTAATTTAATTGGTTCGGGGTGCAGCCTTGGGAATGGGAGATTTAAAAGCCTCCTAGGTGATTCTAATTTGCACCAAAGGTTGGGAAACATTGCCTTCGATTTGTTGAGACCCACCCCTCTGAAGTGTCCCCCCTCCTTTGGAAAGACACAAGTCACCGGTCAAATCCTTCTTCCGTAAGAACATTTGCAAACCCCAGAGACAGCTTTCATTTTCCTCCCAGAATTTCCCCCTTCTGATTAAAGTCCTGGGGCTCCCCAGATGTCTCCTGCCACCACCTGTTATCCGTCAGGTCTCTATTTATCTTAATGAGGTGCCTCCTTGGAACACAATAGGCTAGGACGGATTCGAGCATCACATCGGAGGAGATCTAGGTATCCCTCCTTCTCCATACTCTGCTTGGCTTCCTGCATTTCAAACTCGCCCCAGCACATGCGTGATTTGATAAAGAGCCTCGTTCTGCTGCCAAGGTGCTGCTGCCAAGCTCCTCCGCCCCCCGCCCCCCCACCCAGCCCCTTGCATTTGGACACAAATGCTAATTTCTGACTAAGAAAAAAGCAGACCCTGCTGACGCCCCTCAGCCTTTGACGGTTCACAGAATCAAGTCACACACCTTATTTCCAATCCCTCCCTCTTCTCGCTGTCCTGATTCCCAACCTACCATTCAGGTGCAGCAGGTGGTTTTCCAACAAGGCGGAGGCATACCCCAAAGCCCCAGGTGAGTGAGTAGCTAGCAGAGCCAGGAGGGCGTCCAGCAGGGCTCCCCCTTGCGTAGTCAGCGAACAGGGCACCCGGCCCCACAAGCACGGCCGAACTGTGCTGTCCACAGCGGGGCCGGGAACACGACCTCATGGAATGTTACCTCCGGGATAGTGGCTGCTTGGCGTGGCAGGGTGCCAGGGCCACCCAGGCTCTCCAAGCCGCCAGCGTGCGGCAGCCTCAAAAGGTGGGGGGTGTGGGGGGCTCTGCCATGGTGTGGGGACAATAAGGCCAGGTTTCAGGCATTACCTTCCCCCTCCCTCCAAACTGCTGAAATTATGTAGGGGCTTTAAAAACTCCTTGGAGAAAGACTCTCATGTGCCTGGCTGAATCAACATCAGAACCAAAACTAAAACTAAATACCACCGCCCCACCCACCACCCAAAACAAAAAACAGATCAGGCCAGAGAGTGGCAATCCCGGTGGCAAAAATTCCTCACCCACCTCGTGATGGATGCCCTCCTGCACATTCACGCCATCCCTCCTTCTCTGCGGTTCCTGCCCTACCTCGTTGCCCTGGGACCGAACAAAATCTCTTCCAGCAGCTGATACTTTCCCTATACGCCCTTGTGGTTTCCAGCTCTGCTCTGACCCTGGTTTTCTCATCCTTCTTTGAACCCCCTCAGGACTTTCTCCTTTCAGACTCCCGTTGCTGACCCTACTCTGGGTCTTCATGTCACCTATGTCCCTGATCGGACTAAAGTCAGCATGACACCCACCGGCTGGGCAGTGGGCACGTTCTGTCCCAGGCGCAGCCAGTAAGGCGATGCCGAGTCGGCAGAGGATTTAAGAACAAGCGTCTAGGGGCACCTGGGTGGCTCAGTCCGTGAAGCATCTGCCTTCGGCTCAGGTTATGATCCCAGGGTCCTGGGATCAAGTCCCACAACAAGACCCCTGCTCAGTGGAGAGCTGTTTCTCCCTCACCTGCTGCCTGTCACTCCCCCTGCTTGTGCCCTCTCTGTCAAATAAATAAAATCTTTAAGAAAAGAAAAAAAAGCATCTAGCAGTTGCTGCTGTTTATTATTACCTTGATGACATGCTACCCGCTGCCGGGTGAGAGCGCTCCCACCAGCCCTCCTCTCCTGCCCCGGTGTGCCTCCAGTACCATTGAGTCACCAATGTCCATCCCAACCTGGGCTCCATTTCTGACCTGCCTCTTGGGCAGGACAGATGGCAACACCTAACAGGCTCAGGAAGACTTCTACAGAACTTCCCACACCGTTAGTTGTGAAGGAACTCAGTTAACTCTGCGAGAAACAATGTGTGAGATAGAGCAGCTTGAAAACCAGAGCAAATGGGACTTAAAAAAACCTCTGAGAACACACTCTCAGATAACACCGGTTATTACCAAGCACTGGAAAGCACCGCGCTGGAAAAAGAGGGCATGAAATTGTTTTTATTTGAAAGGTATTTGTTTGAGAAAACTATACTTTCTCCAAGCAAAATGTTAGCTTGCCTGGTTAGAAGTTAATGACACTATTTATTGCTTAAAGCCAGCCTGGAATTTTGGCTTGAATTCTTATGAGCCTCTGATTGGGGGGGTGGAGGGAATTACCTATGCAACCCACGGCCCACGAGCTAAAGGTTGATCTGATAACTGCCTATTTCAAAAGGACCCAAAAGATAAGGAATATGTCCCCGAGGGAGGAAAAACAAAACCGTGGTTTTAAATCCAGGAACATTATCGGGGAGCTGCAGGAATGTTTGTTACCGGGGATGTTGCGACAGGAGGAAATGACTAAAAGGAATAAAGTGATTAGTTGCCTTGATTCTCAGATTAATAAGGTCCTTGTTCTTTTGATGTCTTCGCTATTCACATATTGGTTTAATTAAGATATTTGGAAGTGGAAATCCAGGGTAAACAGAAATCATGCGCTTGATATGCTGCTAATGGACTTGAGCTTGATCGTTCTAACCTGTCTCAAAAGCAAACAACCTCTTTGTTAGTCATCTCTCTTCAGCCCTGTCTTCAGGGCTGGGTACCACTGGCTAACGTATCTGGGCCTCTGGACATCCCGACTATGATTTCCAGCTGTCCCCATCTTGGTGCCTATTCGACCCTGAACTTTGGGTTTCTCCCAAGGTTCTGGCCTCAGTCCTTTGATTTTCTTCTTCCTGCATAATCGAATTGATTGGTGGGGCTTCATTGCTCACCCCTGTGTGACTCTCCAGCTTGGCCCTCCCACCTCAGCTCAGAGACTTTAATTTAAAATGTCAGCTGGTCTTGTTCTCGACTTAATCCTTCCTGCCTCCTTCTGCCCGCCCTCCAAGCATTCCTTCTCCTTTCCATCTCTTATCTCCCCCTCTCTCTGCCAGCTCCTCTCCATCTTCCAAGAAATGTGTTTGTCTACCCTTACCTTAAAAAAGGAAAGAAAACCACCTCTTGCCTCAGTCCTGGCACCCCTTAACCTCTCTCCTCCTCTTCACTGTCAAATTTCCTAAATAACATTGGCTCCGGCTGCCTTGCACCTGCCAAGGGCAGGAGTCACGTTCTGGTTGCTGGACCCAGCCGTGTATGTTTGCAGCCTGTTAACCCTTTCTGCTAGGACAGAGACCGCTCCCCGAGGAAGCCCTCCCATCCCTCACTGACAGGGAGTTCCCTCCGCTGACCCCTGCCTACCTCTGAGCACACCTCTGGTCCGCCTCTGTCTCCTGTTCTCCAAAGGGAGCTGTTGCTCCGGTCAGCAACTCTCTCCCCTCCGCTCTCTCCCTCAAACAACCCCAACTCTCCACTCTGAAGAGATGACGCCCAATTGATATCTTTGGTCCTGATCTCCATCCTGAACTCCAGCACTGGGTTTCCCACGGCTGGCTAGAACTTTTCCTGGTAACATTTCATACAGGCCTCCAATTCAACCCATCCCAAATCCCACAGGCCATATTTTTCCTCCCAGCTCTGCTTCTTCCTTCCTGTCCTGGCCCAGGTGTCCCCCTAGTCACTGGACCAGACACCTTTATTTCCCCCCAGCTCCTCCTTTAGCTCGAGCATCTAGTCAATTACAAAATCCTATTTCCCAAAGAAACTGCGAACCTTATTCCACCATAGGGTAGAACTTCCACACCTCCGGGTCCTTGCCTATACTGTGTTCTATCCGGAAGGCTTAAGCTTGTCTCTTGTGAGGAGGGGACCATGTGGACAGAAGCGGCCCCTTTCCAGCCTGGGCCTCAGTATCCTCACATGCAAAATCAGGGGCTAGGAAGGCAATCTTTGTCTTCTGTTTTTGTTTTTTAAGATTTATCTGAGAGAGGGAGAGAGACAGCAAGCATGAGCAGCGGGGAGGGGCAGAGGGAAAGGGAGAAACAGACTCCATGCTGAGCAGGGAACCCTACTCAGGACCCTGATCCTAGGGCCCCGGGATCGCTACCAGAGCTGAAGACAGACACTTAATCAACTAAGCCACCCAGATGCCCCTAGAAAGGCAATCGTAAAGCTTTGTGATTCTCTGGAGGAAATTCCTCACCAGGTCTGTATGTCCACAACCTACTTATCTTTCACAATTCACGGCGGTGGCTGCCTCCTTCCAGAGCTTTCTCTGTCTCCCTCCCTGCTCCGCCCCAACGAAAAGTCACATTTCTCCATAACACTTTATATATCTCCATGAGGGAATTTATCACCGATTACGTCTTATCTGCCACGGACTGACCACACACTTTTGCAGGGAATAGGTGATGTCTAGTGTTTTCTTCTTTGGATCCTTCTGGTGTGTAGTAGGCAACCATGAAATAGTCATGGAATGAAGAGTGATGATGGAAACTCACGATTGCTTCTGATTTTCTCCTGGCAGCTGTCCTGAATAGGGCCAGAGTAGCTGGCCTGCACAACAGAGGCCACTCAGATGTCTGCCAAGGAAAGCGGGTCTAGTTATCCTTGGGGTTCTAGTTCTGCTAGTTTGGAGTATGGAAATTGAGGCACTGCCACCATTGGCCTCCCTTGAAATAAAAATTGAGGGACAGCTGGCCTTCGGCTGGTCCTGGGTCCTTGGGCACCCCTCTGACCCTGCTTCTTTCCAGAAGGACCCTTCTCTCCTGTCCTGGGACCTCCTGACAGCCCTTCCGTGACTTAGAATTATCTGCATCCTTCGGTTTCTGCCTCTGCCCTCCAGATTCTACACTTTCTTCAAGGCTTGGCCCAGGTTACTCCATGTCTGTCCCACCCCCGATTACCTGTCACTACTTTCTTTCTGTTTTCAAGACCCAAAGTGGACTTCTTATATCTTCCCCAGGCCAAGCTCTTTAAATCAGAACCTATGAAAATAGCATCACTATCCACTTCTCACTCCAAGAGCCAAAGGCTGCCCCATTTGCACAGCTAACAGGGGAGGCTGGGGGTCTGGATTCAAAGCTGGGTTTGGGGCCCAGTGCTCTTGTGACTTTCATGACATCGCGCTCTCCCATTCCATCACGTAAGTCATTGGAGGTACGGGCTGTATCAATGTAGCCCTTAAATCTCCAGAGTCCAGTGCTTGATTCATAGTGGCTTCTGGGTAAAATGCACAATACCTCAATGAATACTTAGCTCTCAATCCTTTAAGTTTAACCTTATGCACTATCTTCATCTTGTCACTTGGCGATTTCACTGTAAGAAAATTGTGTGTCTTTTTTTTTTTTAGGGTGAAATCACTTTAGTAATGTTAAAAACCTTTTCATTATATGAAAACAGTTTTTCATTAAATATTGTCTAAAATTGGCCAAGATCATTGCCCCTCACCAAAAAGGGCAGAAGACAGCCCTGACAGGAAGAAATGGCGGCGGGTCCCGAGAATTAGAGGGTCTTTCCCCCAATTCCCCCAGGCAGAGGAATCCTGACCTGCCCACACGTGGGTTTCCACACACGAGCCCCACACTTGTCCTGAAGACCTGCCCTCACTTCAGACCAACTGAGGATCCATTTCTCTTATACCATCTGTCTACACTGCAGGCCCAGATGAGCTGTCTTGGGTAGAGAGACCAGCAACAGGTCAGAGGGCAGGGCTGGCTTTAGCCATCAGAGCACAAACTCTGGGGGCCTGGCCCTTATGCTGCTTAAGATCTCCTTGAAATCTGCCCCTTCTCTTTGCCTCCTGCCTCAGGTTACAACCTCTCCTTGCTGGCTCTGACCACCACCCAGGAATGACTGAGTAAAACATTCAGTTGTCATTGGACAGCTGAGCAAAAGACACAGCTAACGGAAATATGTTCACTCTCCCTTAGAATGCAGACAAATTAAAACAATAGAGCTGTATCATTTTTCATTTCCAAACAATTAAAGCATAATACACATTTCCTGGGCCACATGAGGAGATAATCACATCAGAGCAGTGGCCAGAAATCTTTAAAAAATCGGTATCAGAGTTGTTCCTTCATTCGCTTAAATGCTTCCTGAGCACCTACTATGTGCCCTGGGCCATGACAGGCAGTAAGAACACAACAAGGGAGACACCAAGTCTGCTTTCTTTGAGGGAAAAGATTGCTGAAAACAAGGTTCTAGTTTATATGTAGTGAGTCAAAGAAGGCCACTCTCCGGAGGTGTCTGAATGTGGGGAAGGAGCCAGCTTGGTGAAAAGCAGGGAACTGCATCCCAGAAAGAGGGACTAGCCTGTGAAGAGGCCCTGAGATCAGAAGAACTTGGTTTGAAGACATGACAAGAGGGCTGGCTGATGACTTTTTGTTCCCATGAAGAGAGCGACTGTGGTTACCCTTTTGGAGATGGGCAGGTAGGAGGATGGCAATCACATCCTCACATGGTAACAGAGGGGTAGGAGTTGGCTCTCATAAGAATCAAGAAACTTACAAGGCTGAGCCCCCAAATTTGAGGTCTTCAATCTAATACAGTTTATTAACGCTCCTTCCCTGGACCTCTGATTCCTCATACATGAAATGTTAGATCTCCAACATCCCTGTGAGTGAAAATTTCTCTTCAAAGATGAAACGTAATTAAAGTAATGAATTTGAAATGATGACATGAATCAATTAACTAAAAGTTAAAATATGATGACACACTCAAGAGTCTTAGGGCCGCCTCCTTCTGCTTTCTCTTGGGGCCTGTGACAGCACTCCAGGCTGTGGTGGGGGGAGACTGTGGGTGAGGCCCTCAGAGAGGAGCCCTGAGCAGCGGGTGGAGCCTGAGCCCAGGAGGAAAGTCACAGCAGCCATGTTTCAGAAGACTGACAGTCCAGAATACCTCAGACCGAGGAGTGGCGGGTCGGGGGGCGGTAGGGGACTGGGCGGGGGGGGCAAGGCGCACTAATCTGAAGTTACTTTTCAGATCTGACTTATTGGCTGTACATGAGTGTTACCTCTGACAGTTTTATTTTCCACGTGGTTTTCACCAGAACAATTTGATTTTTTTTTTTAAATATCACAGAAATAATTTTTTAAAAATTGAGCATTCTAAAAGTAAAAACCCAGGGTGCCCAGGGGACTCAGTTGGTTAAGCATCTGACTCCTGATTTTGGCTCAGGTCATGATCTCAGGGTCATGAGATGGAGACCCAGGTTAGGCTCTGTGCTCAGCACAGAGTCTGCTTGAGATGTTCTCTCCCTCTGCCTCTGCCCCTCCCCCCATTTGCACACATGCTGTCTAAATAAACAAATAAATAAAATCTTAAAAATAAATAAATATAAGTAAGAAGCCAATGCTCTCACTTCTCCCCTTAGACCCCACCTCACTTCCCTCCATGAGGATAATGACTTTTAACAGTTTGGTGCTTATCCTTCCAGACCTGTGCAGACACAGACCTATATAAAATTATGTGTAATTTCATACAGTGCATTTTTAATACAAAAAGGGGACCCTACTATAACTTTTTTTTTTTTTTCTTAAGCCCAGCATCCTTTCAAGGATCTTCATTCTGTGTCATGGAATGTAGAGTGACTCCATTATTTTAATGGCTGAAGAGTGTTTCATAGGATGGAAATCAAGCATTTAATCACTTTCCTACTGTTCAGCAATTGGTCAGCATTTAATTTTTTCAGCTTATAAAACTGGTTGCAACAGACACTCTTACTCAGGTCTTTCTTTGTGGTCCTAAAGGAGTATTGTCATAGGGTCCCCAGTAGTGCAACCGCTAAGTCAAAGCTTTGCATACTGTGGTATTACCAGCTCGTTGTGCCTCCTCTCCCACACCATATTTGTACCCACATTTAAAATTTCTGCAATCTGCAAAAATTGTACTGTGACACTCTGCATTTTTCTGATTACTGATGGGGTTAGATATCTTTACATATGGCTTTAGATCACTGGAATTTTCCCTCTGGGGCTCACTTGCTTTTATCATTTGCCTGTTTTACATTAGGTTGTTTTATCTTTTCTTAGTGAATTGTTAGAACTTTCCTCAATATTAAGGATGTTAGTCATAAGCCCTTTGTCTGTTACATATCAAAGATATTATCTTTCAACCTATCCCTTGTCTTTAATAGTCTTAGACATGAAGAAGCCTCTGATTTTTATTAAATCAAATTTGTAAATATTATTAGTGCTTCCAGAGGCCAAAAGCATTTCAGATCTCATTAGAAAGTCTCTCTTCACCCCCATGATTTAAAAATATTTAACCCAGGTATTTTTACAGACTTTTATGCTATTACAGATTTTATTTATTTTATTATTATTACAGATTTTACATGCTATATTTACTTCTATATACTTGTAGTTTTTGTATTGGTATAGATTTTGACACAGAAATCTAATTTTACTTTTCCCTTCATAATTATCCTAAGGCTGATTATTGAATTATTCAACCTTTCTTCGATTATTTAAAGTGTACTTATTATCGTATGCTATGATCTTATATTTACGGTCTATTTCCAGACTACATTTCTTTGTAATCTCTTTGGCACCCTTGGGTCAGCCCCATACTGTTTTTTTTTTCTTTTATCATTACTCTTTAACTTTTTTTTTAAATAATTTTTTTTTTTTTACTAATATATAATGTATTCCCATACTGTTTTAATTACTGGAGGTGTCCAAACTTTTGATACCTGGTGAGAGACATTCTCACTTCCCCAATGTGTCCTTTCTAGTACAATATTCTAGCGAAAATGAGAGCTATCTAGCTTTTTAAAAAACTTCAAAGAGGAGATCTCCCATCTTGTGCCACAAAATGAAAGAGAAGGCTCATCAATATCCAACAGTATTTTCCCCTCAAATACATAACTCAAACGCAGGTTTTGCAAACATCACAGCTTGCAAAAGCCCACGTGTGGATCAGTGGTGTTGAGGTTGGTCTGTCTTCCTCCTCTCATTCCATCTGATACATTCTGGACCCCAGCACCGGAATTCTACATCATTCCTATTCTGTGGTGTCTGTAATCACTTTTCTTTCTCTTTTCATCTAGGTCCTAAATACATATTCTTTCTTGACACCAGAGCCTCTCTCAATATTTTACTGGCCTCCTTCCCCTGCGGATTGGGCCTGGAATGCCCTGCCAGAAGTTGGCTCAGAGAACAGGTGTATTTAGGTCTATGTGTCCACGCACCCACTTTCCCGAAGCAGGTGCTTCCCTTCATTTTCCTGAAATGAACGTGAGTTTGAATGCCGAACCCCGTGTCCCAGCACGCTCCCCCTTCTGCTAGCTGGCTGCTAGTTCCCTTCGTCATGCACCTCTCACAGATCCCGCTCACGTCACTGTCCTCCAACCTCCTCATCCACGCTCCCCTCGCACACTTCTGGGACCGCTCCACCAGCTAGGTTTTCCGTGTGTTTCTGTTAAAGCTCTCCAAATTAGGGGCACCTGGGTGGCTCAGTGGGTTAAAGGCTCTGCTTTCAGCTCAGGTCATGATCCCAGGGTCTTGGGATCAAGCCCCGCATCAGGCTCTCTGCTCGGCAGGGAGCCTGCTTCCTCCTCTCTCGCTGCCTGCCTCTCTGCCTGCTTGTGGTCTCTATCTGTCAAATAAATAAATAAAATCTTTTTAAAAAAAATAAAAAAATAAAGCTCTCCAAATTAATATTCCTTCTAGAATTCTCCTTGGGGCACCTCTCCTCATACTTCCCGTTTGCACTAACAGCTTGTAGCTGTGCTCTTAACAGTGGCAACCCTAATTTCCCCTTTTGCTTCCTTCCCCCTTTACCAGCAGATGATCAAAGGGCACTTCTCCCCACGTTTCCAGTTCTTCTGCCCCCAGAAGCTGTGTGTTCTGAAGACCGCCCCTCAACTCACACGAATTCCTGATTCCCCTGGAGTCTGCACTCTGACCTAGCTGGACACTGGGTTCCAGGGACTCTTCCTGCTTGGGAGTAATTTTAGACTGACCTGAGGCTTCCCTGCCTCTTTCCTTCTCTCCTTCCTACAGATTCCCTGCATCTCAGGCTGCCACAGGGCCGTGCAGTGTGGCAGAGGAAACAGGAGTCTGGTGTGCTGGGAATTTGGTGTTCTTTCTCCTTTTGTTATGCTTATTTTAACGTTTGGGCATTCTTTATCCTCCAGTTATACCGATGGTGTGATTTTTGCATAGTTTTGGTTTTCCCTTTCCTGAGGGTCTGTATTGTTTCTGGAGGAACACTGGGAGGTAGGCACCTAGATGCCTCCAACTATATTCAGCTGCCCTGCCCTTCTTCTTCTTTTTATTTTATTTATTTATTTGAGAGAGACAGTGAAAGAGAGCATGAGCGAGGAGAAGGTCAGAGGGAGAAGCAGACTAGGAGCCCGATGCGGCACTCGATCCTGAGACTCCGGGATCATGACCTGAGCTGAAGGCAGTCGCTCAGCCAACTGAGCCACCCATGCGCCCGTGCCCTGTTCTTCTTTTAAGTGATAATAGCTACCATCAAAGAACTGTTTTAACAGACCAGATACTTATATAATAACAGTAAAACTAGCTAACATTTACTGAGGACTTACTATGTGTCAGGCACATCTCTAATGCTTTCCCCATATGAACTCGTGTCATTATCCAGCCACCATCTCAAGTCGTTACCTCTCTTATTCACAGTTTACAGAGAAGCGGAGTTCCTTGCCCAGCATGCCCACATTAGCCTACACAATCTTCACAAGGTCTCCAGGTGAGCATTATTTTCTCCATTATATAGATCAAGAAGTGGAGGCTCAGAAAGGCAAAGTAACTTGCTCAAGGTCACAGAGCTCCTGAGACGTAAAGCTGGCATTTGATTTTGGCTCCCAAGCCCTTCCTCCCCGCTTGTGAAGGAAGAAGAAAGTAGCATGTGTGCGGGATCCTGGGTGTGTGGCACCAAAGCTGTTCTTAGACATGGGGACAGTGACTCTCTAGACAGAGTTGGAATCGGGCCACCTTCTCACAGGCCTCTACTGTGCTCCCTGCCATGTCTCCCTTCATGAGGGGGCCCAGGCAGAGCAGCAGAGATGGCAGAGATGGCAGAGGTGGGGTCCATCTGGAGCCCTCCTTCCCGCCGTGAGACTGTGGTCTACCTTCTTTGGGGGCATGTCCAGGTGACTCCCTTCTCCTGGAACGGCAAGTGTGGGCAACGGACACAGGAGGGGACCTCGACGGGATTTCTGGAGGGGAGAAGCTACAGTGTGCCAGCCTCTTGACTGAGCTTGATCAGCTAGAGAGATAGCAATAGAGCACAAGCATCTCACTCGGGGGATTGAACCTGACTCTGACCTAGCTTCCGATCCAGCTGCCAGGCAGCAGAACGCAGAGTACAGAGGAACAGGGTAAGGTGCACCAGGATCGTGCAATCAGCAAACTTACACCTACAGAAATCATGACAACCAAACACCTGGGTCCCCAACAGGTAAATGATATAGAAGAGACATCTGTAGAGGAAGAGATGCTTAAAGGACCTAGATAAAAACAGGCAATACAATCAGGTCAGGGGGCGCCTGGGTGGCTCAGTGGATTAAGCCGCTGCCTTCGGCTCAGGTCATGATCTCAGGGTCCTGGGATCGAGTCCCGCATCGGGCTCTCTGCTCAGCAGGGAGCCTGCTTCCCCCCCCCCCCGCCTCTCTCTGGCTGCCTCTCTGTCTACTTGCGATTTCTCTCTGTCAAATAAATAAATAAATAAATCTTTAAAAAAAAAAAAAAATCAGGTCAGGAGATGCCCAACCTGGGCAATTCAATCACAAACAAGCGTAAGGAAGTGATTTCTATACCAGTCAGGAGAGGGAGAGCCTAGCTGACTCTGTCCGGAGTTCATGACCTTGTAACAACAACTCACTGAGTTACACACTTGTTCTGCAGGATTTGGGGATGGGCGGAAGAGGAATAAGAAGATACAGAGCTAAGAAGATACAGAATAGTATGTGAGCTCAAGAGGTATAGAAGGTGGCTGGCAATTACACACACGCATACACACATGCACACACACTAGTGCCTTCATGTACCTCTCTGCATCCCCTGACCTGCTCCAGCTACGGGCTATCCTGGCTGCCGGGTGCACATGGCTCTCTCCATGCAGATGCCATGGGGCATTCTGTGTGGTTCGCCATAGTCCCGTGGGGTCTGCTGGGGTAGTCTACAGGGTTGTCTGCAGCACCGTGGGCTGCTCTGGGTTGGGCTTCTCCTGGCAAACACATGGTTATGGTGGCACATTCTGAAAATGCAAGTCCAGAACATACACACGTTTGCCTGGGACAGGAGGACCCTGGCAGCTATCATTAGACCCTTCCACTTGTTTGTCTGTTCATTTTTAATGGCTTTCTTATTTCAGAGCAGAAGTTTTCCATTAAAAACTGAAATATTTGGGGGCACTTGGGTGGCTCCGTCAAAAAGCATCTGCCTTTGGCTCAGGTCATGATCCCAGAGTCCTGGGATCAACCCCGCATCAGGCTCCCTGCTCAGCAGGAAGCCTGTTCTCCCTCTCCCACTCACCCTGCTTATGTTCCCTCTCTTGCTGTGTCTCTCTTGTCAAATAAATAAATAAATAAAATCTTTAAAAAAAAAAAAAAACCTGAAACATTTGGACTATAACTTACAACTGAATGTGAATCCACAATTATTTTATTCAAAATTTCCATTAAACAAGACAAAAGAAGGGAAAAAGAAGTTGCGATGAAACTTGTTGAATAAATTGAAGGAAAAGGTATCATTCTGGAAAACCCTTTTTTAAAAATCTTATTATTTTTTTTTTTTATTTGAGAGAGAGAGAGAGAGAGCACGAGCAGGGAGGAAGGGCAGAGGGAGAGGGAGCATCAGGCTCCCCACTGAGCAAGGAGCCCAATGTGAGACTCAATCCCAGGACCCTGGGATAATGACCTGAGCTAAAGGCAGATGCTTAACTGACTGAGCCACCCACGAACCCTCTGGAAAAGCCTAACCATGTTAAAAGAAAATGTGATAACTTAAAATCATGCTTAATGTAAGGGGATTACTTAATCAGAGGGAGTCATTTCGTTATTTATGCGGTAAACTTAGATAGACCCTCACACTCTTGGGATGTACTAATGCTAGATATTTGAAGAAACAAAACCCAAACCAAACAAAACCCAGGACAATTATTAACACTATAAAATAAAATGTTAAACAAGGAAGAAAAAAAAAATTAGATTGACCCTGCCCCTCCCAGAGGAACTTACTTGCAAAGCCCAGATACAGGGGTGGGTCAGGCCAGGTGGAGACATCCAATCAGTGGGGCACGCATATATCTACTAGGGTGAATTGTAACTTAATTGGCCGCCCATGTGTGGCCTAACATGACTTTGCAGTTTTCTCTGTGGATTGTAATCTCATTGGCCACCTGTGTGTAGCCAGGCTCAACCACATGGCCTTTACTCTATAAAAACTAGTCTGTGAGGCAGGGAGGGGTCACCTCTTTGCAAGAGACGGCCCTGACCGGTCAGTTTGATTCTGGATGCTTGGTGCGAAATAAAGCTTTGCTTGACCTTTGCTTTGTATAAGTCTCGCTCCTTTGATCACGGACCTAACACTTACAGGGTGTCAGGCCTTTGTTAAAAAGTAATCAGAAACCGAGCTCAGGAAAAAGCCAACCAGATCAAAACCTATATTGTAGGGTAAAGTATAATGTAAAGGAAAAAGTGCAAAGGGAGAAATGGAACCATCCAGAATTAGATGAATTGCTGTGGTAGCCCAAGAAGGATAAAGTCACTAGAACACAAATGAAGGGGTGCCTGGGTGGCTCAGTGGGTTAAAGCCTCTGCCTTCAGCTCAGGTCATGATTCCAGGGTTCTGGGATCAAGCCCCGCATCAGGCTCTCTGCTCAGCAGGGAGCCTGCTTCCCTTCCTCTCTCTCTGCCTGCCTCTCTGCCTACTTGTGATCTCTGTCAAATAAATAAATAAAATCTTTAAAAAAAAGAACATAAATGAAAATCCATTCAATGACTGATGGCTTTTCTGAACAGAGCACCTGAGGGACAACCTTTCCCAGATGGTCTTCACCAAAGGGTCAGCCTTCATCTGAAAGATCTCTTCCCATGTCCTTACTCAGAGCCCCACGCTTGACACAGGCCATGTTCCTCCCCCTTCTCCCTCCAATTCAAAGTCTTTTGTTACCAGTGGACCCAAGGAGACAGACTGTGGGACTTGACCCTCCTTCCCCTACATAAATGGATGTATGGATCACCCCATGATGCTTCCACCTGAGGGATTTTTCTGGCTTTCCACATCTTTGATAGAGATGAGAAATGCCTCCCTACCGAGAGTATGCATGGGGCAGTAGCAGGCGGGGGCGGGGGGAGGGCAGTTCTTGCTTTTCCTCTTCCACAGGCTGTATTTTCCTCCAACATCCCCATATTCTGAAATCAACTGTGGTTAACATCGGGGTTGAGTTAGTCTTTAAATGAACCTATGACTAAACACCTAGAACCACAGCAAGAAATTTGAGACATTTTTTATTTTATTTTTTTAAGATTTTTTTATTTATTTATCAGAGAGAGAGAGGGGGAGAGAGCGAGCACAGGCAGACAGAATGGCAGGCAGAGGCAGAGGGAGAAGCAGGCTCCCTGCCGAGCAAGGAGCCCGATGTGGGACTCGATCCCAGGACGCTGGAATCATGACCTGAGCTGAAGGCAGCTGCTTAACCCACTGAGCCACCCAGGAGTCCCAAGACATTTTTTAATCCGCTCTCATTGGATTGGTTGGTTGAGGAAACTGTCCTCTCTTCCTTAAGTGCCCCCTCCTCCCATTGGAAGTTTATGGAATTATAATTCCAGGACAGTGACTTGTAAAGAAGGTTTATCCAAACTACTTAAAATACGAGATTTAAAACATCCAAAGTACTCTCAATATGAGATGCCACCCGGGTTAGTGTTTCCAAAATGTCTTCCCTGGAATACGAGTCCCGCCAGACATTGGGCTGCAATGAGATTTCTTGGTGCTGGGAGCACAGCCAGTGAACCTGGTCTGCGGCCACCAAGTGTCACTTCTCTCCTCCACACTGCCTACTGCTGCTTCTCTAAGAAACCCTCAGATGCCAGAGCTACCCAGATGCCCCTGGTCCAGTCCCCCAGGCACAGAGGACGCAGAGTGGGGCGGGCAGCTGGAGAGATTGGCTCTGACCACTGCGCTGAGCTCACCTTGGCCGGCTCCTGGCCTTCAGCTCATGGCTAGTTCCCCACATGCTGTAGAGGGAAATCTCACAATGCAGTGAATGCAAAAAACAAATCCACTGGAAGAAAATGTGTCCTGCCGTAAAGTGCAGCTTTTGTCTACCTAAATGTCTTTGGCATCCAGCAAAGCAAAAGGGAGAAAAAATAGTTATGAAGTGTTCTGAAGGATGGCCTGTGAGCATAATTCCAGTAAGATGACCTCATAATCTCTGTAATTCTCAAAACCCAAAGCAGCAATTCTGCTTAGAATAATGGAAAAATCAAAATTAGACTCGAATGTTCTCTCCCATGCACACATAAACCCATGTGTCATTTATCAGTTTGTGCCTGGATGTTCCAGAACGCTCATTTGTACACATTAATGTCCTGGTATTTTGTTGCCTTTAAACGAATTATATGGGAAACTGACTTTACTAAGACTCTGGTCACTTGAAGAAAAGAACACACCCGTGTTCTTTTGGTGAACGTCCCAGCTGGAATTCTGTTACCCCTCGTGGGGAGGTCAAACATTCCAGCCCAACCACACTGCCACTTTTGGTTACTCAGGCTGTCACCTGGACGACATGATCTTTGGGAGTCTTGATCCTTGTTTGGCTTTGACCTTCCTATGGATGAGCACTGCCAAGACTTCATGGATTCACTGCCCTTGGACAAGAGCCTGCCCAGCTGGCCTGAGTCCAACTGGCGGTCCGACAGCCTGCAGTGCCGCCCCCAGGAGTCCCCAGAGCAAGGCTCCCTGCATAAGACAGGGGAGAGAATGTCCGTCTCCACACCCTGAAAAAGAGAAACTCTTCCCAGAGGAGAGGAGGAGACAGAGGCACATGTCAAGTTCTCACCATGTGCTGAGAGCCCACGAGGGGGCAGGTACTCCATTATGAGTACTTTCATGATCCCCACTCTATAGATGAGGATAATGAAGGTCAGAGAGGTGAAGCCCTGTGAATGGGGCAGGCCAGCCAGGGAACGATGACACCGGAACTCAGCAGCTCTGCCTGGATTCAATGTCTGGGCTCCTTTCTCTCCAGGCAAGCTGCCCCTTAATGATGAACTAACACCGTGGCAGTCACAGTGCCTAGCCAGGTGACAGTAAAGAATGACAAACCCATAGTGGGGAGGGAGAGGTTCCTACTGCTGCCGTAGCAAATTACTATAAGTTTCGTGGCTTAAAGCATCACGCCCTTATTACCTTGCAGTTCCTGGGGGTGGGGGACGTGTTGGTGGGTGGGTGGTCAGAAGTCTGAAATTGATCTCACTGAATTAAAATGAAGGTGTTGGTAGGGGCTTCTTTATGGAAGTTCCAGGGGGATAATCATTTCCCTGTCTTTTCCAGGTGCTAGAGTCACATTTCTTTTACTCCTTGGCTTGGAGCCCCTTTCTCCATCATCAAAGCCAACATCGAAACGCTTTCAAATCTCGGACTTCAACTTATCTGCTTATTCCCAAGACAGGGAAGCAACCTGAGTGTCCAACGACAGACGAATGGTTAAAGATGTAGGACACCTGCGTGCACACGCACAAACACACGCGTGTGCACACACACACAGTGGGGTATTACTCAGCCAAAAAAAGAACAAGATCTTGCCATTTGCGACATCACAGATGGACCTAGAGCATAGTGAGATAAGTCAGACAGAGAAAAGACAAGTACCATAAGATTTCACTTACAAGTGGAATCTGAAAACCAACACAAAACAGAGAAACAAACTGGAAACAGATCCATAAATACAGAGAACAAACTGATGGTTGTGGGTTGGCAAAATAGGTGAAGGGGAGTGAGAGATACAGGCCTGCAGTCATAAAAAGTCATGGGGATGAAAGGTCCGGCATAGGCAATATAGCCAAAGGTATTGTAACAGTGTTGCACAGTGACAGATGGTAGCTATATCTGCGGTGAATGTACCATAATGGATAGACTTGTGTAATCACTACATCGTGCTCCTGAAACTAATGGAACGTTGAGTGTCCACTATACTTCAATTAAAAAATGCTCAAGACAAAAAAAAAAAAAGGAGTCTCAGAGCCCCATATGTAATTATCCACCTATCACAAAACCTCATTGATACCAACAGGGCCAAGACAAAGGATGAGGAGAGAGCCCTTCTGCAAATATCCCTACGGCTAGACTTTTGCTTTATTTTTCTCTTTATTTTTCCCTGTAAGGTTGATTTCAGTGCTTTACTGAATCTGATTCAACTGGCATAAAGGAAACCTTTACTGAAGAAAGGCTTGGGCATTTATCCCATTTTATGGATCACCAGTGGGAAGGTCAAAGAGGCAGATTTGGGGAGAATAACAAAGACTTAGGAACAGTCAGAGCTGTTCATGGTTGAAGAGGCCGCCTCGAGAGGAAGTCAGCTCTGTGCCTCTGTTTTCAGGAAAGGCAGGGCTGGGGCAGTGGGGTCCAAACAGAGCTCCAGACAGGACTCTAGACTCAGAACCCAAATGGAGAGAAGCAGTACTGAGAATCCTCTCTAGATGAGGGGCTAGCACTCTTCTGTGCACCCCTTTCTTAGTCCCCATGTCCTCAATGAGGGTATTTGCTCCACTTCATGGCTAAGGCAGCTGAGGGGAGGCACGGAGACTTCATCCCAGGTGCTCAGCTTATCCTTGGGAACAAGGACCAGGAGCGCTAGGAGGACAGCCGAGCCTCCTGGCACTCTGGCCCCACTTGCCTTTCTGGCTAAGGGCGAAGCCTGGAGCCTGGATGCTCCTGGCTCTCCTTCCTGCCTCCCTGATACTCTGATAGCCTTAAGGGTGGAGGCAGCATTCTAGAACATCTCATTTAAACCCTTCACTGCGTCTATCATTCCTACGTGAGGAGAAGGAGATTCCAAGAGGTTAGATAACACGCCGGAGATCACAGAGCCACCCAGGGCTGGATACAGAATTTAAACGCCGACTGCGGCTCCAAGTCTGGGGCTCTCTCCGCTGTCCCTTCACACTGCTGCTTCTGGAAGCCCAGCACTCCCAGGCACCCCCTAAAGAACCCAGGGGGTGGCTTCCAGAGCAGGAAGTCCACACCTCAAGTCCAGCTCCTCAGTCCATCCCTGGTCTGACTACACATCCACGTGAGGATAGTGAAAGAATAAACACTTTATGCTGAAAATAAATAAAAAATAAATTAAAAAAAAAAAAAGCACTTTGTAGAAATTCCACTAGGAGGAGGAGGACTATTCTGGGGGTGATTTGAGACACTATCAGAATCTCAGTGAGGAGGAGTTAAATCAAAGTTCTCTGTGTGTCCTTGTGGGCAGAGAGAGCTTCGAAGTATAGGACCCCTGGCACTTCCTTGGCACCCACTGATGGACAGAAGGCTTTCGCATGCGCTCCCTCATGGGCCAGCCAGCGGGCAGAGGATGTAGTCAAATGACCCTGCTTTCCAGAAGAGCCGGACACAAGTGGTTCGGCTGTCACAAGCTGTCACAACTGGAAATGGAAATGTCAAAGGGAATGACTAAAAAGAAATAAATAATGGACAGGAGGTGATTATTCCAAGATGTTAACATTTTGCCCTCAAAAGTAGGTTTTTAAAAAATTACACGCAGCTCACAAAAAGAAAAAAAAAAAAACCCGAGAGTATTAAACAGGTAACTTAATAGAAATGCGTTATTCTTTTTAATTATAAAGGTTTTAATTTTCCCCCTTCCCCCATTATTTCTGCTAATAAGCTTGTTGATGGGGCTGGAACTGATTATGAAAGGCTGGGAACAGATTTTATTACCTGGAATAACATTTTTTACACATTAGCATTTTACTTTCAATTTTATGAATCAAATGCAATATGGAGTCTCTGAAAGTTAGGACACAATTCAGATATTACCTCAGGATTACTTCATTTAAGCATGTAGCAAATACACTCACCTTTAGGGTAAAGTCTGGGTCCTGGTAATTCTATACAAACCCTTACAGGCAGAAAGGAAAATGTTCTTTGCTACCTTCCGGAGCTATAGGAAAATTCAAGGAAGAATTCTGGATGGGGTGTAAGATAGGAGGCTGGATTCTAAAGGCTTCCCACCAGTCCATAAATCAAAATGACATGCTAAGTGGTTTACCGGCAGGGAGATCATCCACATGGGCACAGTACAGCATCATGAAGAAAAGGAGAGACTTTCACTCAAGGAGGTTTTGTTATTGAAAGGGGACAAAGAAGAAAATTATTACACAGAATATGTACGAACACGTGTGAATGAAACAAACATTTACAAGAAGCTATAATTGAAGTCATGACTGTAGCCCAAGACAGAACCAGCTCCTAACAGACTCAGTGAATGTCTGTTGAATGAATTAATGAATGAGTGTAATCTGCACACAGGCATTCAAATATTTTTGACTGATTGATGGTTGATGCAGATGAATTTCTGAGATGTTATTTGTTAAGGCTGGTTTGTGAACTCTGTCATTTAAGTGGTGGTTCATTTTTCTCTGATGGCCTTTTCCTAAAAATAGGAAGCACCAGCCAGGAGAAGCAGTGATGCCCTGGTTATGCCCTCCTGATCCAAACAGCCAAGAACGCATAATTTTGAAAAATTAAAGTAGATCAGCATAATTTTTCATATAAAATCAAATTCTTGTTTAAAACAACAGAACATAACACAGAAAAGTAAACTCAAGGGCCCTAAAGAACAAGCAATTAAAGAAAAGGAACACCCAGTAAGATGTTGGCAGCTTAAATTTTATTTCCTAGTGAATGCTTGCCACTATCTACCCTTCAGCTCAGAATTGACCATGAAACTTTTCTCAGCTAAGTATTGGAATGAGCAATGAGCCCAGTCTTGGTACTTGTTAACAGGCAGGATATGTGATGCCAGAATTCTCCTCTAGATGACCAACATCAGGTGAAGAATGAGATATAACTCAGAGCTAGTTTTCAGCTCTACCAGGCATTAATTTAGTGCAGGCTGGCAAACGGTAGCCCATGGGGCAAATATGGCTTGTGGTTTTTGTAAATAACATTTTATGGGAAGCTAGTCACTGCTTTGTCACTACAACAGCAAAACTGAGTAGTTGTGGTGGAGAACATATTGTATGCAAAGCTTTGATATTTACTTTGGCCTTTAAAGAAAAAATCTTGTATAATAGTGCTGGAAACAATGCAACTCATCAACACCATCACCATCACCCACCCCAACATCATCACCATCACCACTACCATCACCATCGATCATCACCATCATCAGCACCACCACCATCACCTCCATCATCATCTGCCATCACATACCACCATCACCATTACCACCACCACTCTCATTATCATCTTCACCACCATTACCATCAACATGATCACTAACACCACCATCACCATCACCACCATCACCTCCACCACTACCACCACTACCCCACCACTACTAACACCATCACCACCATAACAACCACTACTGCCACTATCATCTCCACCACCATCACCACCACTACCACCACTACCCCACCACTACTAACACCTTGACCACCACTACAACCACCACTACCACCAACAACACAACTTCACTTTCTAGCAAGCATGGCTCCAAGGATTTTTCCTCTCTCTGTCCTTCCAACCTGTGCTTAGTTACATGGCATCTGTGGGTAAAAGTCCATGTCATCACTCTCTCTGCCTCCAATATGTTCTTGTTTCGTGGTTTATACAGAAAGACAACAGCTGGTGAAATGAGGAAGAGTCCTCTGGCCATCTCAAGACAAAGGTACCCAGGTAGAGGGACAGCTGTCCCCTTTTTGTTTGGTATAAAACCTACAACTCTGATTCAATCAGTACAGGGTAGGAGAATGATTTTCTTACTTTTCTAGCTCACTCTAACTTCTGAAATGATGCACATTCTCCAGAGCAATGAAATCAGAAATTAACAGCACACATATAACCCTTAAAGATATAAATAAACACCATGCATAATTTGGGTTAAAAAGTAAGTCAAAATTATACCCAATGGATAAGGAGTTTCAGCATTGGAAGACAAGAGAAGTCCTGGGGCTGGATGGGAGTGATGGTTACACAGCAATGTGATGACACATTGTAAGGCCACTGAACTGTACATTTAAAATGGTTACAGTGACACATTTTATGTTACATGTGTTTTACCACATTTTTTTTAAAAAGTTAACATTAGGGAGGCAAGGTAAAGGATATATATGGGAACTCTATACTATCTTCGCAATTTGTCTATAAATATAACATTATTTCACAATAAAAAGCTTTTAAAAATTATAGGTGCTCCATTTACATAGAATAGCGTTTCTCAAAGTGTGGTTGCTGAGACCCTGCCAGAGGGGGTCTGTGATATCACGTCTGTTTTCATAATAAGGCAAAGATGTTATTTGTCTCTTTTTCCCCTCCTACTCTCTCATGAACATCAAGGGCATGAGAGGCTATTGACATGGTTTCAGATTCCACATTGCAATTAATTTTTAAGAAACGACCCCTTTTCTGGTTTGGTGTGGTACCAAAGAAAAAGAGCCACAATTATCTGAAAAGACTTACTAAACTTCATTCTTCGTTTTCCAACTATATATCTGTGTGAAGCCAGATTTTATTTGAAACCAGATTTTATTCACATGCTTCAGCTAAAACAATATATCACAACAGACTCAGTGCAGAAGCAGATATGAGAATCCAGCCATCTTCGATCCAGCCAAACATCAAAAGAGATTTGCAAAATTGTAAAATAATGCCTCTCTTCCCAAATCTTTGTCTTTGTCTCAAATTTTAAGATACTTTAAAAAACTGTTATTACATAGTGAATTTATTATTACTATTTTAAAATGAATCAGAGAAGACATACAAATGGCTAACAGACACATGAAAAAATGTTCATCATCACTAGCCATCAGGGAGAGTCAAATCAAAACCACATTGAGATATCACCTTACACCAGTTAGAATGGCCAAAATCAAAAGACAGTAAACAACAAGTGTTGGAGAGGATGTGGAGAAAGAGGAACCCTCTTGCACTGTTAGTGGGAATGCAAATTGGTGTAAACACTTTGGAAAACTGTGTGGAGATTCCTTAAGAAATTAAAAATAGAGCTTCCCTATAACCCTGCAATTGCACTGCTGAGTATTACCCCAAAGATACAGATGTAGTGAAAAGAAGGGCCATATGTACCCCAATGCTCATAGTAGCAATGGCCATAGTCACCAAACTGTGGAAAGAGCCAAGATGCCCTTCAAGGGACGAATGGATAAGGAAGATGTGGTCCATATACACTATGGAGTATTATGCCTCCATCAGAAAGGACGAATACCCAACTTTTGTATCAACATGGACGGGACTGGAAGAGATTATGCTGAGTGAAATAAGTCAAGCAGAGAGAGTCAATTATCATATAGTTTCACTTATTTGTGGAGTATAAGAAATAACATGGAGGACATAGGGAGATGGAGAGGAGAAGTGAGTTGGGGAAAATCGGAGGGGGAGACAAACCATGAGAGAGACTGTGGACTCTGAGAAACAAACTGAGGGTTTTTTCGGGGGAGATGGGTGAGCCTGGTGGTGGGTATTAAGGAGGGCACCGATTGCATGGAGCACTGGGGGTGGTGCCTTAACAATGAATCTTGGAACACTGAAAAAATAAAATAAACTTTTAAAAACTGAAAAAAAAAATGAATCAACAAATAGTTTTCAAATTTCAGTTTAAATTTTGAATACTATAAATCAATACATACAACTGAAATTTAAAAAGATTCTTTGGGGCCTTCAATAACTTTGAGTGTGTAAAGGGGAGTCCTGAGACCAAAACATTTGAGAATCACTGACAAAGAAAATAAAAATGAAATGGATACATACTGAATTTATGAGATGTATTCAAAGCCATCGATACCTGTATTTTTTAAAAAATTGAAATCAAGGTAGAAATGTTAGTTTATGGGTTAAAAAAATCCTTGCATTAGATCCTGAGAATTGGTTCCTCAAAAAAAATTTTTTTGAACTGAAAATTATGACCAGACCCATTTTTGAAACCAAGGTATAGGGGCACCTATGTGACTCAGTCATTAAACATCTGCCTTCAGCTCAGGACATGATCCCAGGGTCCTGGGATAGAGTCCCACATTGGGAATCTCTGCTCAGCAGGGAGTCTGCTTCCCTCTCCCTCTCCCTCTGTGCTCTCTCTCTCTCAAATAAATAAATAAAAACTCTTTAAAAAAACAAAATCAAAGCATAATGACATTATTTTAGTTTCAGAGATGCAACATGATTAAATATTTGTATATATTGTGAAATGATCACCACAAATAAGTTTATTTAATATCCGTCCCCATGCACAGCTACAAATTTTTTCTTGTAAGAGTCTTTCTTTTAAGATTAGTTCTCTTTGTAAGTTTCAAATATGCCATACAGCATTACTAACTATAGTTGCCATACTGTACATTCCACTCCCATGATTTACTTATAACTGGAAGTTACCTTTTTAATAAAGCTACTTTAATAAAGGAAAAAAAACAACAAAGCCCAAGTAGACAATATTACCACTAAAGGAAAAATGCATCACAGGACATCTATATTATAGGTGCAATTTACAAATACTTTTATGCCTGAACACTTGAAACTCTCCATGAAAATGATACACTAAAAAAATTACCACATTGACTGAAGAGGAACCAGAAGATATGATAGAGTAGTAATGTAGAAGAATTTTTTAAAGTTACCAAAAATCATTTCTTCCAAAAAAGGATTCTAGGGCCAGATGTTTTTTTATTGGTGAGTTTCCATCAAAATCTAAAGGACTAGGTAATGATATAAACTTTTCCAGAGCATATAAAAATTGGAAAGCTAACCTAACCCAAGCTTCAGAGACGTAGTATGAAAGGAAGCAACGGGCCAATCTCATGGATGAAAAACGGTTTGCAAAATCCTAAGTAAGGTACCAGCACACTGAGTTCAACAGAACATTAAAAGGAGCACTGAGGAAGATGAAGCAGGTTGTATTCCAGGAATGCAAGGATGATTTAATATAGGAAATTTTTAGGAAAAAATAACTTAAATAGATGCCAAAATGACATTTAAAACTCACCCTGGTAAAAACATTTACAAAATTAGAAACAGACCTTCTCCATATGATAATAAGCCTGTAATCATACATTAATTTAAAATATTTATTGAGCATCCTTCTATCTTTCTTGATAGCAAAAATTAGAGGTCATTCACATTAAAATCAGAGATAGGTTAAGGATGTCTGCTATCACTCAGTTAGAAATTGGGGTGACCTTTGGTAATATATCACAAAAAAGAAATCAGAAGTATGACTATCAGAAAAGAGGCAACTTTACTATTATTTCTACATGATATGATTATGTCATTAGGAAATCATGAGAATCAAATGATTATACTCGGAATGGATACAAGTTCACCAAAGTAGCCGCATAGTGATAAATGTAAGAAATCTGTAACTTTCCTTTCTTCTTCTTTCCTTCCTTCCTTCCTTCCTTCTTTCCTTCCTTCCTTCCTTCCTTCCCCATCATAGGCTCCACACCCAGCATGGATCCCAACACAGGGGCTCAACTCACAACCTTGAGATCAAGACTTGAGCTGAGATCAAGAGGCAGATACTTAAACTGACTGAGCCACCCACGTGCCCTGTAGAAATCTGTAACTTTTCTGTACAGTAACAGCAACTTTGAAAATAAAATAGAAACCAATTTCATTCTCCATCACCATCATCACACAACAAAATACAAGTAAATACTAAAGACCAATCTTCATAACTAAAATGGAAACACGACATGAAAAAAATCTCAAAATTTTACTGGCTGACCGAAAGTGTTGGAATAAGTGGAAATAACTGCTATGTTCTTGGCCTGGAGGTATTAACTATGTCTATGCCTTCCAAACTGATTTGTAGATCTAGAATTTACATCTTTACAGAACTTCCGGTGGGGTGCAGGTGGCAATTCAAGTGTGAGAGACCTGGGACCACCGGACTCCAGCAGCATTCCGCTTCTCGAGCAAGGCGCCTGTTCTACTCTTTCCCTGGATGATTTTCTCGATTGCACAAATCACCACCTGAAATGATGTCTCTGTTCTCTGGCCTCCAGTCTCCCCAACCAGAAGGTAAATCATTGGGGTAGAGGTATGTCTGGCGTCCCAAGTGCCTAGAACAGAGCCTGGCACACAGCAAGTACTCAGTATCTGTTTATCCAGTGGATTTAACACAACCACAGGAAACCACCAATAGGATTTTTTTTTTTTCTTGAATGTCACAAAACGATTCCAAAAATTCATCTGGAATAGAAACACACTGGATTGTCTAAAAAATTATTACAAAGACGCACAAGAGGGATGCCTGGCTGGCTCAGTTGGTTCAGCGGCTACCTTTGGCTCAGGTCATGATCCTGGGATCAAGCCCCCCTATCGGGCTCCTTGTTTGGTGGGGAGTCTGCTTGTCCCTCTGCCTGCTGCTCCCCGTGCTTGTGTGTTCTCTCTCTCTCTCTCTCTCTGACAAATAAATAAATAAATAAATAAATAAATAAATTTTTTAAAAAATAATTTAAAAAAGAAGCAGAAGGGAGTAGCTTGCCCCGCCAAATATTAAAGCACGTTTTAAAGTTGCAATAGTCCAAATGTGGTACATAAATTTTATGACAGATAACTGGAATGGAACATTCACAGAACAGACCTAGGATAAACATGAGGACCTAGCACAATTCTAACTTTCCAGTGTTACATAAACAAAGTATTCAACAAATTGGGTTGGAAAATTGGCTAAATATTCGGGATGAATCTTTATTCTCATTTTACACTACACTCCAAGTTAAATGTGAAAATGTTTAGCAACCTCACCCCCCAAGTGAAGCCAGATGCAAAAGAGTATATGCAATGTCATACCATTTACATAAGGTTTTTTAAAAAGAGGCAAAACTAATCTAGGGCATTACCAGGGTAGTGGTTCCTTTTGGGGTTGGGGCAGATTAGTGGCGAGAGGGGGGCACTTGAAGGGACTCTTGGAATGTCAATAAAGTTCTATTTCTTGATCTGGGTACTAGTTATGGTACTGTGTTCACTTCGAGAAAATTCATCAAAGCTGTACCATTTTGGACTGAGGGCTCTTCTTATGTATGTTATTTAATACTTCAACAAAAAGCTTATTTAACAAAGGGATAAGTGTTAGGGCAGTTAATGGCTCTGGCCAGAAGTTAGACTTTCTGAATTTAAATATGCATTTCTTTTTCACTTGTGCTTTGAGAAGGGGAGATAAAGCTCTGTGAAGAAAAGTTAAGCGTATTTAATTGTTATCAATTAACGAGGCCGATAAAGACCTCGGGTTGAACTGCTTTTACCCCCTTCCAGGAAGGGTCTGTGTCATAAGTCCCCTCGGAGTCCCCACGCTGAGCTACCCTGAGGACCAGAGCCCTCGGCTCTCAGGTGTTCACAGCAGAAATCTCAATTGTTCTGTGGGTCTTTGAGATGCAGCTGGATATTTTAAAAATGAACAAACGCATTACAGAACAGAGTCAGGGTTCACATTAAAAGTAGAATGTCTAAAAGCCAATTCCTTGTTCCTTGCCCAGACCTTAAATATGAGCATTCATCACCTTCTGACTGCGTCTGTGAATACCTTCAGAACATCTCAAGCCAGTGAGCTGAGTCAGGGGACACCCCAGTGACTGGATGCTTCCCAAACACTTCTTGATCTAGTTCACTGTCAGTTAAAAAGCATGTGTCCTAAAACTGTGATTTTTCTATTGCCTTGATATGGTTAGCAAAAGGGTCTTCTGTTTTTGGAAAGGTATTTCTTGTCCAGGTAAAATCCCAAAGCACAAATATGGGGCTCTATAAGCAAACAACCCTGGACCAGTTTCTATAATGGTAACGACAACGAAAATAGCTTGTTGAGTAAGTATTTCCTAGCAGCCACTGTGCTAAGTGCTTTCCCAGTAGCATCTTATTTAATTCTCCCAATGACCTATGAGCATTATTGTCAGATCATTTTACAGAGAAAGCAAATAATATATGCAGAGGTCAAGTAATTGGCTGAAGGCCATAGAGCCAGAAATTTACCCTGTACAATCTGCACAATCCTGCTTACACTGAAATGTTTGGGATATTGTATGTTTGTATGTTTGAGACTTTGAGAAAGTACTCAGGGTACTTTTGCCAGTGAAACTGGGGACTGCTAATTTTTCTTACAATTCCAAACTAGTTTTAGCCATTTACATTTTTTTTTTTAAGTAAAGAAGACGCTGACCACAATGTGGAGTCTTCATTCAGAAGAAAACTGAAATCAGTTGATGCAATCCTTTTTCTTTGATGTGCAAATTTCTATGCTCCTAATAAACAGTTGTCCTCAGGGCTGACACTGGTCTTCTTGCAGCAATTCTGGGAACTTACCAGACAAATGATGCATTAGGGATAACTGAAAAGAGAGAAATTCAATTTAAACAAAGCACTGATGAAGGATGGGGAACAGGCGCTCTGCTGGCACTCTGCTGCCTGATGAGAGCTTGCTGCAAGGATTAGGTCAGGGTGAAGGTCAAGAAGACGGGTTAGCTCTGGTGTCCCCAGAACTCACCAACGAGGAAGATGAGACTGAGCTAGGTTTCCAGAACGCTGTATTGGAGAAGAGGGAAGAAACTTAGCTTCTCTCAAATACAACTCTGATTTCTCTTTGCATATTATCTCCCCCTAACTTTGTCTTTTAAAGTAAGATCAATCACTTAACATTTCCAACTCTGGAAATTACTCATCTGTCCCTTCTACATTCATTTGCTTCAGCTCATCTCAAAATGCCAAATGCACTTTATCATGCTATCATCTGGTAATACTTTGATGTGTGTTATGGTTTTGTATAATAAGAGGCATAGTCTACAGACATGGCTTAAGGAAATGTACTTAGACTCAAGTTTTCAATTAAGGTTCAGTTTATAGTTTGGAACCACTGAGCTCACTGATAGGCCAATACCTTTGTTTATCAGCCATTTCCTGTCATCAGACTCTTGGTATAGACTAACCTTTCTGAAACACTTGCTTTCTGGTTCCTCTCCTTCCCTAAGACTGCCCAAAAAATGTCTTTAGAGCAGAGGTGTGATCCTGTCGCAACATTCCTCCTGCCCAGCGTCTTCGGTGGCTGACCCTTGGCCCAAAGATTAAGCCAAAGGATGGAGTTCGGAATGAAAGGTCTTCCACAGTCGAACTCATCCTACAGCTGCAGCCTCAGAAGTCAAGGCTGCCATCACTTATTTATAAGACACCGTGTCCAGACGTGCGTCTCCTGTCCTCCTCTGTAGCTCGTGAAGCTCTTGTGGACTGCAATGTTCTTTCCCCTGTTTTTTTCTGATAAAAGTTTGTCCATCCAATAAAACAGGGGCTGGCCAACTACAGCACAGGGATCAAATTTGGCAACTGCCCTATTTTGTATATCAAGTCTCACTGGAACTCAGCCATACCCATTCATTCACAGACTGTCCATGGTTGCACTCTCACTACCAACAAATGGCCTGCCAAGACGAGAGTATTTACTAGGTGGCCAGTTCCAAAAGCAGGTTGCTCTAAAAGCCCAGTTTAAACGCCGCCTCCTCACGCTCCTCCTCAGATTATGCCGTTAGAAGTAATTTCTCCATCTGCTCTAGTCCCATAGTGCTGGGTCTGCTACCAAAGTCATCAGGAATCTCAAATGGATCATAGACGCCTGTGGGGCAAGGAGCCTGTATCATTCACCTTCACGTCTCTGCACCGCCTAGTAGGTGCTTAGAGATATTCACTGAAATGTTCAACTATTTAGCATGATTATTAAGTCAGATAAAGAGCAATCTTTACCTAATTGGATTATATAACTACTAGATCAAGGGCAAAGTCGATATAGATCGAAGAGATAAATTATGCTTCCAAAACATAATAAACAGAGGTGTGACTATCAGGCCACAAAATAAGGCAGGAGAAGAAGCTATGTGAAAGCCTGTTTTCCAAGGAAGGACATGAATATTGACTTAGAACGCAGACAGAAGGAGTAGGCTATTCCCATATTGACATTTATACAATTTCTAATTCAAGGAATCTCTCATCCAAGTGTCTGGCTCCAGGATAGGGTAGGGCAGAATTAGGAGAGGCGGAAAGTTCTGAGTGTAAGGCCCTATTCAGCCGGAGTGGCCCCACCCCGGCTGAACTGCCACTTTGTTGTAGAACTTCTATTGACCTTGCCCCCTTCCGGGGGAACTTACTTAAAAGCGTCGGGGAAACCAGTCCCAGGTAACAGCCCAAATACAAGGGTGGGTTAGGTCAAGTGAAGATAACGGCCCAAATGCAAGGGTGGGTCAGGTCAGGTGGAGATATTCAATCAGTGGGGGGCGCAGACTGTCTCCTAGCTACCAAGGTGATGGGCTAGTTTCCATGGCTACTGTGGGGTGAACTGTAATTCAATTAGCCACCTGTGTGTGGCCAGGCCCAACCACATGGCCTTTGCTCTATAAAAGTTAGTCTGGAAAGCAGGGAGGGGTCGTCCTCTCTGTAAGGGGTGGCCCCGACCGGTCTGTTTGACGGTCAGTCTGATTCTCGATGCTTGGCCTGAAATAAAGCTTTGCTTGACCTTCGCTTTGTATTTCTCTTGCTCCTTTGACCATGGACCCATTATTGGGGGACCCAACATTTGGGACCCAACACTGAGAACTGTTGATGCTTGGTTAAAACTGCTGGCGAAGAGTTAATAGAAGCAACCCACAGTAGAAGGAGGAAAGAGGCTTATCTTCAAAGCTCACCCCTTCAGGGATTCATTGGCAAGAAGAAGAGCAGAATCTGACTGAAGTTCTGCTTAACGATGGAAGGGAAAAGTTGCTTAATTTCTCCCATGGGAAGGTGAGACCCTGAGAGGGGAGGGGGCGGTCCTGGAAGGCAGATTTCCCATTTCCAAAGCTCTAACCTTTGAAAGAAAGTAAAGCACATCCCAAAAGATGGGATGACCCTGGGGCAGACAAGGATGGGTGGCCCCAGATGCTGGTTAAGAAAGCCTTGAAGTAACTGTCTTTCTCAGCTGCCACTTCTCTTCCATTAAGTCAACTATAGTTCATAAATGTTGTTTAAAGCCTTAGATATTTCTTCCTCATCTTATATTAATTCACTATGATGGAGGCTCCATGATCTAACACGTTGCAAAAAGCTAGACTTTGTGATTCAAAGAGGGAAGCCTTCCCAGTGCTTCCAAGCAGGTTAGGGGATGGGGAGATCTGGGAAGGCACTATCCATGCCAGACTTACAGATATTGGGTTCTGAGTTACCCTAATCCAGGTAGGAGACCTGGGAGCGATTAGCAGCCCTGGTAAAGAAGTTCTTCTGAGGCGCTGCTGCCCAGAGTGGGCTGGGGGAGAATCCTATTCTCCCTGCAGGGACAGGGCTGTCAAATCACTTCCATAAAAACCCGAGACTCAGCCCACTCTGCAGCTGTTTCCTGCACTTGAGGAAAACCTTCCATTAGGTAAAGAAAAGCAGGTGTGGGCACTCTGCCTATGTCTGAGATAGAGGATGCAAATCAAAGGGAAAAAAAAAATCACAGCCCAACTCTTCCCCATGAAGCAAAAGGCAAAAAACCACGTACGAACAGGCAAACTCTGTCTTACACTTCCAGGCAACAAGGTGCTAACCAAAAAGCAGAAAATGGGTACAATAATGAGCAGAAGAGAGTAGGGGCAGAGCTGGTTTCATTTTGTTCCGGCGTATGCAAAAGCCTTTCAAGGCAGAGTGACTGCAGAAGGGAAAAGCAAGTCTGCATCAACAGATGCAAGGACAGGAGAGCTTTTCAGCTGTCAGACACCAGGTGGAAAGTGTGTGATGCAAAAGGAAGTCCAGGAGTGCGAACGCAAACAACAGCATCTTCCCAAATCACAGCAAGATGGCCCAGTCTCCCTGGCACAGGACCTTTGTTTGCAAAGATTTGGTTTTGGACAGGAATCATACAAGCTTGCTGCTGAAGAAAAGGTGAGAGCTGAGTCCAAATAATAAAAATCAAATACTCAGCGATCCTCTTGGCTCACGTGGCAGCATTGATGGGAAATCTCCAGGCATGAGGTGTTTGCCATTGGACCAACTCCTGGGGCTGCCACTCCCTGTGGCAGGTTAAGTGAGGAGGGTCACCAAGCCCATCTCAGCATCCTGTTCTGACACCCAAAAGCAGACCACAAGTTATGTCATATCATCTGTTTAAATACTCTTAAAAATGTGCCTGAGGTGCTGGCGAGGATATGGAGACATTAGAACACGTGTGTGTTGCCGATGGGAATGGACAATGGCCCAGCCACTGTGGAAAACTTAGGTTGGCAGTTCTTCAAGAGTTAAGTACAGAATTACCATCTGACCCAGCAATTCCACTCCTGGGTACCCACCCCCAAAGAACTGAAAGCTGGGACTCAAACCCTGCCCTGTACAAGATCACCAAAAGGTGGAAACAACCCAAACATCCACCAACCGACAAGTGGGTAAATTAAATGTGGTATCATACACAAAAAGGAACAAATTTCTGACCCACGCTATGACATGGATGAACCTTGAAAATATGACTCTAAGAGAAATAATCCAGACACAGACAGAGAAATACTGTATGATTCTACTTGTATGAGGCACCTAAAATAGGCAGATTTCTGAGGCAGAAAGTAGAACAGAGGTTACCAGGGATTCTGGAGAGGGGGAAATGGGGAATTATTGTTTATGAGGTTCAGCTTTGGGGATGATGAAATAGTTCTGGAAGCAGAGAGTGGTGATAGTTGTACAATATCATGAATGTATTTCATATCATTCAATGATAGGCTTAAAATCATTAAAATGATAAATGCTTTGTTTATATACATTTTGCTACAATTTAAAAGAAAGAAAGAAAGAAAAAAAAACAGGATGTTTCATGTCTGCAAAATACCCCACTCTTTCTAAGAACTGGATGTTCTTGTAGATGCTGGTTTCAGAAGAGCTCTGCAAAGGCAGATGTTCAAGGTCTAGTGACCAAGATGGAACCCTGACAACCTAGCCCAAGGGCTCTTGGTGCAAGGGCAGGCCACATGACTCTCATCATGGTAGTAGCTGGGTGGGGGGAGGCATAAAACAGTGTGGAGGAGACAAAAAGGCACAAGGAATTAGAATACATCCTTCTATTGCTGGGGGGAGAAAGAAGACACAGTTTCTCCCCTACCTCCCACCACCCGCCACGTCTTTCTTGTCAATGACCATGGGTATGGTCAAAGGAATATAGGCCAAGGGCAGTGCCTGGATTTGAGTCTGTGACTCAACCACTCATAAATCGTTCACTCAGCAGGTCCCTCAACCATCCTGGGCTTAGTGTTCTCAGCTATAAATATAGGTGTTGACACAACACCTTACCCCCTTTTCCCAGTTGTGTGAGTTTTGTGTTACACGAAGGAGGTGGACCCAGGATTCCAACAGGCTAAGAGTAACGTAGGGCTCTGGCACCATGAATGAGGTCTTGTGATCAAGGTGGGTTAAAGGTGTCTGGGCATTGGCCCCCAAAATGGGCTGCACAGCACATGCGGAGCCTCAGGAAAGCCTTGATTTCTGTATCCCACTACTCCGTGTGCGGTTGCTGGCGCACAAAGGGTACTTGAGAGAAGGAATGTCTAAGGCTGGCCTGTTTGTCTTCAAGGAGTACACACCCTAACTGGGGAGAACACAGGCATATGAACAGAAAAATTACAGTAAAATACGGTTCAGTTCCAAACTGGAGATATGATCAAAGTCTTATGGGACTCCAAAGGAAAAATCCAGCTCTTTGCTGTTCCTTTTCTCGGTCTTTTATTCTTCTGCCATGTATTAAGAAAGCAAGCAAGGACTCCGAATGCCAGAAAGGCAGGCTAGGGGAAGGTGCTCTGAACTGGAACTTCTGTTGCTGGGGCTGCAACTCGGGGGCCCAAGGCCGACAGGCTGAGTGAAATATTGAAAGGAAATGGAAGGAGGGGGCTTGGGTTACAAATGGAGAATTCAGAGTGACTGGGTAAATGCAAACCTAATGGCAGATAGAACAGTCATTCCAGTAGCACCTCAGACATTTATGACTATTTTTGAGTCACCATTCTTTAAGTGACCCATGAAGCTTTAACACTAAAGGGATCTAAGGGTGCACATAGGCCAGGGTTTCTCATCTCATCACTGCCGACATTTGGGGCTGGGCAGTTCTTTGTTTAGGGGCTGTCCTGAGCATTGTAGGATGTTTAGCCACATCCCTGGCCTCTCCTTGGGTTGGGAGGCAAAATAGCTCCTAGCCAAGACCCACAGTAATATGGAAATGGTCTTTTGGTCTGAAAAGCAACTGGAGTCACCCAGGGAGCTTAAAAAAATCCAACACCCAAGCTGTGCCCCAGACCAGTTAAACTGGGAGGTGGGAGCCAGCCATTGCTCTATTTCAGAGAGGCCTCAAATATCACACACACCTCCTGTGATTCCAATTCCAGGGTGAGAATCGCTGGTCTAGAATGATAAGGGAACAGTTATTGAGAACCTCTAAGATGATAGGTATTTTACACACGGCTCGCTTAAAGTCAACAGCTCCTCAAAACCACATGGCTTTCCTAATTCATCTAAGGAGGACAGGGAATCTCAGAAAAGTTAAGGAACTTGTCCAAGAGGATCCCAGCCAGGAACAGTAGCTCTGCAAAGGGCAGTTTCAGTGGCCAGGGCTGGACTGTAAATGGAAGAAAAGCCAAGGACTGGAGGATGGACAGGAACAGAGCAGAAAAAGGCCTCAAAGTCCAAGTTCATGAAGTCTGAAGTAGAAGGGGAAGCCCATGATTATGGATGGGTACCTCACAGAAGCCGTTTTCTGGTTAGAATGAGGTCAGCACAGGCGAGATACCATACACACATATCCACTTTTGCTTCTCTCTTTGTTCTAGGGGGGAAAAGGAACTACTCCCAGAAGGACAGTAGGGTGCAGAAGCCATAAGGGCAGAGCTAGAGCAATTAAATTAGAGCAGGTAGGCTTTGGATGTCTAAGGAGAAAAGCAGCAAATCTGTCACTTGAGCTGCGATAATCCTGGAAGCTTCTAGCAGTGGGGTGGAGGAGAAGGGTGTTTCCTGTTTAGCCATTATAAGGAAAACTACAGTCTTGGTATAGGGTAGGGAAAATATAGACCCGCATGCTAGATGTTTCATGTTCATAATCCTAGTGAATCGACGCACATCTCTAAGAGATCATGGGCATGTATCTACTCCTTGCCCATGAACACTCAGGGGAGACCTGTCAGACACTGAACCATAGTGGGTCTGCTCCACTTGAATGAAAGACCCGTTACAGAAACAGACGTAGGTCACTTAGTCCATTCCAGCGGCTATCACAAACCCCACAGACATGGTGGCTTGTGAACAATGGACACTGATTTCTCACAGCTCTGGGGGCTGGGAAGTGTAAAATAAAGAAATCTGCTTTCTAGACAGTTGTCGCAAGGGGTCAGGGATCTCTCTGGGGCCTCTTTTAGAAGGACACTAATCCCATGCATAAGGGCTTCACTTTCATGCTCTAATTACCTCCCAAAGGCCTCATCTCTTAAAACTACCATCTTGGAGGTTAGGATTTCACTAAATAAATTTGGGGGGGGGACCTAACTGGGGGAGACCTAAACATTCTGGCCCTTGATGCCAGACATAAAGGCAAAACACCCTTGAAAGAACCCTTGCGGAGAAAACAAGCCAATGTGGAGAGAGAGTACAAGCAGGAGACAGAGGCTATGGCCAAGGCCAAAACGATAGGACTTCGCTTCAGGCATTTATAAACAGGACTGAACATTCTCAACATCCTCCTTTCTTTTACCATAAACACGTACACAGCTCCAGTTTTTGCTCTTTCAAATGGCACTGAACACAATATTTGTGTTTTTAATATTTGTGCTTCTTCTGTGGGGCAAGAAATCTGAGAGGGAGTGAAGGAAGCCTTAAGTTGGGAACAGAGTATTTTTATAGAGTTGGCATATGCTTTGAAGTAGCAGCTAGGTCACTGTAGTTACTGGACGGGACCCACTTAATGTATCTATAATAAGCAAATATCTATCAAGTTTATAAATATAAATTGAGAAATAATGAAAATCAGACACCGGAAGGAAAAAAGAAACAGGAGCACGTTCTGATAACAATTGTTAAAGTCTGGTTACCGAAAGAACATTCCTTACTTTACAATAGCCAAACTGTGGAAGGAGCCAAGATGCCCTTCAACAGACGAACGGATAAAGAAGATGTGGTTCATGTGGATTATTACTCAGCCAGTCAGAAAGGATGAATACCCACCATTTACGTCAACATGGATGGAACTGGAGGGGATTATGCTGAGTGAAATAAGTCAATGAGAGAAAAACAATTATCATATGGTTTCACTTATTTGTGGAATAATAGAAATAGTGCAAAGGATCATAGGAGAAAGGAGGAGAAACTGAATGGGAAGAAATCAGAGAGGGAGACAAACCATGAGAGACTCTTGATTCCAGAGACTAAATGAGGGTTGTAGAAAGGGAGGTGGGTGGTGGGATGCGGTAACAGGGTGATGGGCATTAAGGAGGGCAGGTGATGTGATGAGCACTGGGTGTTATATGCAACTAAGAATCATTGAACACTACATAAAAACTAATAATGTACTACATGTTGGCTAATTTAATTTAATTTAAAAAAAGGAAATTTCCTTACTTTGATAAAAGTTATATATCAGAAAACTCAGCAAATGTCTATTAGAAATATTCCCAATGTCAAGAACAAGATTTTTTAAAAAGCCCACTAACATTATTATTCTATACTTCTGGATTATTCCAAAATCTTTTGGAGGTCTGAGCCTTTAAGTGCCACAAGACAGGAGAGAAATAAGAGGGGGAATATGTCACAGGAAGACAACATTATTATCTATAGATATCAAGATTTTCCATATAGAAGAACCCATGTCAAATAACTGAAAAATTATTAGAATTGCTAAAGGAGTCTAGAAAGATGTCTAGGTAGAAAATGAATATATAAAATAAACTGACTTAACACATATTGGCATGACTAATTGGAAATATAGTGGAAAGAAAGATCTACCATATGAGCAAAAACTATAAAATACCTAGAGAAAAACCTAATAAAACATATGCAAAGTCTAGGTAAAGAAATTTTATTAAAGAACACAAAATGGGAAGATACACTATACTCCTGAATTAAAAGAATCAATGTTATTAAGACATTTCTTTTCCTCTTCAAATTAACCCATAAACTCATTGCAATCTCAATTAAAATTTCAGTGCAAGTTTTACGGAATTTGACAAACTGATTTTAATGTGCATGTAAAACAAAGGTATGACAAGACTCAAGGAAATTTAGGAAAAGAACAAAGTGTTTTGGTAGGAAACTGGGGAGAGGGCAGTAAGTTGACCTATAAAAGAATACAACAGAAAACTATAATATTGAAAACAATATGATATCAAAGCAGGAAGAGCCAGATAGATCAATGGACTTGAATCAAGAATCCACATCTATTTGATCCAAACAGCTCTCTATATTTGAATTTAATATATGGTAAATGTGGTACCTCAAGTACGTGGGGGAAATTTAACAAATTGTGTTGTGACAACTGTTTATCTATTTGGAAAAAGGAACTTAGATTCCTACCTCACACCATACACAAAAACAAATTTCAAAGAAATCAATATCTAAGTATACTCTAAAATGAGTATAAAAATAATGGAAGAAAATATTAGAGAATAAATTTTATAACGTTGGAGGTGGGCAGGTCCTCCTAAGCAAAACAAAACTCACTAGCTATTAAAAAGAAATGATCAGCAGATTTGACAAAAAAGATTAAAATTTTTCTCCACAGAAAAACAGATATCATAAGCACAGTTGAAACACAAGATTAAGACTACTATATTTATGTATATATATGTGTATATATATACTTATAATATAATAATATATAATATAATATATGCAGAAGGTGGTTATTATTCATAACTTATGAGTTCTTAAAACTGGTAAGAAAACCACAAACAATTTAAAAATAGCAAATTCACAGGAGTACAAACCACAATAAAATGAGTTGTCAAGAAAATGCAAATTAAAAAGATACAGTAAAAAGTTTAAGTATGATTATAATATTTCCTGTTAGTAGAAGGGTGGAGAAAGGCACTTTTGGTGGGGGTGTCCATTGGTACCACTGCTCTGGAGAGGAATCTTGCTTCCTTGCTCAGAATTGTAAGTGTTCATTCTCTTCTACCTACAAATTCTATTTCTCGGAATCTATCCTACAGAAGTATTTATAAAATATTTGAAATAAGTATGAAAGGATATACTTATGAGGATATTCAAGGCAGCATTACTTGTAAGGGGACCTTAACTTGAATTTTCTTCTCCAAGAATTTGCTGTTTCTTCTAGAGACAGCTTTTCCAGTTATTTATCTTGGGCTTTCTCTTTCATGCTATAGGCTTTAGAAAAATGTCTACTGACCCTTGGTTGTCCTCTTAGGTTCTATCCATTGATGTTTAAGATGAAAACAATGGGAAGACTGTCTGAGAATTCTGTAACAAGCTCAACAGAGCTTGTCAATAGGCCAGCTTTGAGCAGGTGAGAGAATGGGGCACCAGTCAACGGAGCCACCATTTTACCTGTTGCCCCCAGACTCAGAGGCCCCTGGCATCTGCACTCAGGCTGCTCCCTCCTCCTCACAGTCCCCTCTGCTACCTAGGCTGTGATTTCCTCTGCTCTATTAGAGAACAGTCTTCCATCTGCTTTCAGAAATTTGTTCCAGAAATTTGTTAAAATCATTTCACAGATGCCCCCCTCTTGTTTTCTTGGTGGTTGTAGGTTATAGCCTGTCTTATTCCCTTAGGTTCACTTTGATGGAGTATTGGGAGGAAGGAGGAAAACAAACAAACAAAAAACAACTCATGTACTCAGTCTGCCATCGTGAACCACAAATTGGATGTATTATTTGCAATATTAGGAAATGAGACAACATAAACATTCTTCAATAGGGAACTGCTAAAATGGATTATGCTACCTCTGATGTATGGAATACTCTATACTCAGAAAATAATGAATCAATGCAGTAATAGGAAAAGGCATGATATATTAAAATAAAGGAGCAAACTGCAGAAAGTATGTATAGTAACCCCACTTTTAGAAGATGTATATATGTACTTTCACAAAGGACTAGAAGATGCACAGAGAATGGCTAAAAGTGGTCATTTATCTGCCTTAATAAATGAAAGCAGTGGACCTGGTGTGGGGTGGGGACACAGAAGGAATTCCACCTTTTTGGTCTGTATCATCCATATTGTTCAGAATTTTTACAATGCATACAAAAAATCTTTGGGATTAACTGTCACACAAATATAAGACATCCTATTATTTAAATACTCCAATCCTTCCCATAGAGAGAGCTGCTCGACTAAGTTAAAGGTTGGCATATTATAGAGGATCCAAGATACCTGATTTTTTTTTAAATGCTGGCGGTAATTATTATTCTTTAAAACTTGTAAGAAAAAGTGCTTAACAGTAAAGCAATTGCCAGTTTATGTTTAAAAACTTATAGACCTTTAAAAAATGCCTTCCAAGTCATTACATGTTGGCAGGTAGAACATGTCCTGTAGAATCAATTTGGCTTGGTATGCTTTTATGTCTGATTTCTGAACTGTTACATAATGACATTAGTAAACTGAGCTAGCTGAACTGCGCCAACTTTGATATTTCGGCTAGAATAATTTTACAACATCTTATTACTAAGGAACTGGTAAGGAATATAAATGTCCATCATTTTAATAAAATTAGATTTAGCTTTTTATTTCCAAAGATCAGGGTCCAGAATAATGCACATGCAAAAGAGAATGCAGAGGCTTTAGCAGATACATGGATTCTAAAGTCTTCTCTGCTAAAAAGAAAATGTGTATCTAGGAATCTGTAATCTACCAGCCAGTCAATATTTTGGAGCATGTGAACAAATTCAAAGAAAGACTGAGAAATGGAGCTCGAGTCTGCAGAACTTCATTGGCTTCCAAGTTAAAATAAAACACAGATATTTTCTCCTAAAATCCATGCACCATTGAAGGTCATGATTTCTCTAGCTTTGCACAGAGAACAGTGAGCATCGTGAAGTCCCAAGTTGGCCTGTTGCTCCAGCCCCACATGGGTCTTGTCTCCCTGTGAGTTAGGCAGGGCTAGGGCCAGAACTCAGGACTTCAGAATCTGAATCGAGCACATCCAGTTCTCAATGGTCAAACCAAATTAAGCCGTAAGCTCAGAGTCAGGATGAACAAACCATCACTATTTACATAGGAGGCAAAATTGGGGGGGGGGGGGTGCATGCCTCCTTCTACATGTATGGTTTCTGATTTTTAAATGTCAGTTTTCACATCCTCACTCTGTAATTGGATCTTTAGTAAGGCTAGATCTTTCTTGAAGCAGGCAAAGTAAAGAATGTCCAATTTGAAAAATAAGAAGGCCATGCACGTCAAAATTCTTGGAGACTGAAGTACTTACTACACATAGAGTATGACTTCTATCATTAACTAGGTGATCGGCATGTGGGGAAGGTCACTTACTCATTTTTAAAAAAACTTTTAAAATAAGATGATAAGACCATCTTTTCCAGCTTTAATAATTCAAGTCCTTCTGTTTTCATAGGTATCCATTTTCCATCAAGTTTGCAGAATTGGTCATTAAAAGATACCAAGTGTTTCACAAGAAAAGTTTCATTTGCATTACAAATAACTAAAGCTAACTCTGGGAAGCAATAAGGCACCCCCCCCCAAAAAAAAACCTTTAAAATTTGTGTATTTGTTTTTGTTTTTAACGCCAAAATTTTTATTTTTGAAAACTGCTTAGAGCAAAACTGTTTCACAATTCAGAAAGTGCAAATTTATTACTTCCTGCATGAACCATAGTAAGATTAAAGAAAGGAAAAGCACAATTTTTAAAAAATTTTATAAAATTTTAAAGACCAACTACATAATTAATTTAGAGTTCAAACAAATTCAAAAAAATTTGTGTATTTTTTGAAAGCAATGATACAAACTTGAACTATTCATTTCTTGTCTGTTGACAAGTCTATAAACAGCCAAATCAATTTTGGACATCAAGTCACATTTTTATGCGATATAGTTTTCCTAGCTGGAAATACAAGGGAAGAACACTGAAACCTTCATCATTACCTGGAAAACTGTAGAAAAACTCATCACATATCTCATTGAAAAACATTTCCACGTCTGAAAATGTATAATGTAAAAACCGGTCCTTGAAGAGTTCAACATAGCTTGAGAGACCCATGTGCTGAGGGCTTACCCATAATCTCAAGCAGTCCCATGCCATTTAACTTTTAAAATATACAGACCTCACAGAATAGGAGATTTAGCAGGATAGGTGACATAGGTAAAGAGAAAACCTGTGATGAGAAGACCATTTGGAATGCCTAGGGGACAGGTCAGTGGGGGGCCAGTCAGTGGGGCTTCCGACTTCTGGTTTCAGCTAAGGTCGTTATCTCAGGGTCATGGAATCAAGCCCTCTGTCCAGCTCTGTGCTCAGTGGGGAGTCTGCTGGAGCTTGTCTCTCTCCCTCCCACCCCAGTCTCTCTCAAATAAAAAAACCCTTAAAAAAAAAAAAAGACCATTTTAAAAGGTTGAATTTTATGATATGTGAGTTATAACAAAAGGAAAAAAGGAGGTTAAAAAACAAAAAAGAGCATTCCACTGCTTTAAATGATTTAAATGCTGCAGACAGAAGCTCCCAATGATCCTTCTGGAACGTTTCATTACAGTCTGCTCTTCTGTCTCCATTCTCCCTCCTGTTCCTGTACCATGTAATACTGCCGATGGACTCAGGATTTCTCAGGTCCTCCACTGGTCTCTGGGCATCTACCAGGGTGAATTTGATTTTCTGAATTAGTCTCTCACTGAATCTTTTTTAGGAGGGAAGGGAATTTTGACTCCATGAAGCTTTGGTATCCTGACAAGTTCTCTGAGACAAAAGAAAGGGAATGGCTGTTCGTTAATTGTTGGTAAGTGACAGGGTTCTGAGTATCTGTTATCCTATCGATTGTCACAAATAATTATAGCATCAAGCTGCTTCCTCCCCTACTCTAGATGAAAACACTGAAGCTATGACTGCAGTTTCATGTTCACCCAGGATTTTTTTTTAAGATTTTATTTATTTATTTGACAGAGAGAGATCACAAGCAGGCAGAGAGGCAGGCAGAGAGGCAGACAGAGAGAGAGAGCAAGGGAAACAGGCTCCCAGCTGAGCAGAGAACCCAATGCGGGACTTGATCCAAGGACCCTGAGATTATGACTTGAGCCAAAGGCAGAAGCCTAACCAGCTGAGCCACCCAGGCGCCCCACACCCAGGATGTTCTCTTTGGAAGGCACAGCTTAAAATCAGTTTTCTGAACTGAGCAAGGGAAAATTTACTAAAAACAACACAAAGCTCATTAAAAAAAAAAAAGTGGCATCATTTGCTGGTACCTTTGAATTTGAACATAATCACACTTTGAATAATCCCCTGAAGAATATGTGCCTTCTAGAAGGATATTTATGGAGATGTGGTTTTCCAATATTCAAAAAAAAGAAGAAGAAGAAGAAGAAAAAGAAGGAAACACACAAAGACTATTTTCTCACAACTGAAGATAATGCACAAACCCCTCATTGGGAAAAAGAGACTTATTGCTCCTTCGGCAGCGCGTGGGCTTGCCGGAGCAAATGGGACCTCTTTTCCCTTTAACTGGACTTGTCTCAGAGTCTCATCTGCCATCCCTTCCTCCTCCTTCCAATCAATCCAGGTCAAGCAAATTTTGGTTGCATTTGCCTGGGTGCAGAAAGAAAAGCTGCAGCATCTGGAGTTATCTTCTGGGGTGCTCCTGGTATCCGAGATTTGCAAAATGAATCATCTCTCAACTGCTGCAGTCACTGATGGCTGCATGGCCAAGGCTGTACAAGAAGAGCTCAGGTTCTGAGAACTGCTCATAGGTTCTGAGAACTGCTCATGGGTGTTATATCTTGGTAGAGATTGACTTGAAGACAGATTACTTGGGTTTGAATCCCAGGCTCCACCTCTTCATAGCCGTGTGAACTTAGCAAGTGACATACTCTCTCTGTGGCTATTTCCTTATCTACAAATTAGGGCTAGGAACAGCTTCCATCCCCCAGAGTTGTGGAAAGGGTTCAATAATTTAGTACAGAAAAAGCATTAAGAATAGTGCCTGGCACATAGCATCTGTGCTATTTAAGTTCCTGTTCAAGAAATTATTAAAAAATGGATGGAGGAGTCAAGATGACAGAAGAGTAGCAGACTGAGATGACTTCAGGTCACAGGAGTTCATGTAGATAGTTATTAAACCATTCTGAACACCTACAAACCCAACAGGAGATCGAGGAGAAGAAGAGTAGCAATTCTAGAAACAGAAAATTGGCCACTTTCTGAAAGGTAGGACCTGTAGAGAAGTGAATCCGAAGCGACAGGAAGATAGAACACCAAGGAGGGGCCAGCTCCCAGCAAGCGGCAGAGCAACGGAGCACAAAATCAGAACTTTCAGAAGTCTGCTCCACTGAGGGACATCACTCCAGAGGCTGAGCGGGGGTGAAGCCCATGCGGTGACAGCGTGGTCTCAGGTCCCACAGGGTCACAGAAGGATCGGGGGTGTCTGGGTGTACCAGAGATCACAGGTATCAGAGTGGGGAAGCCAGCTACAGAGGTGGATCTAAGGAGTGAGCTCAGGGTTACCTTAAACTGTGATCCATGGCACAGTCAGGTCACTGCTCCTGAAACAGGGACCCCACAAGTAGCAGATCCGGGGAGACTCACCTTCCTTCTCTGGAATCAGAAATCTGCTGGGTTTGGAGACTCCAAACAGGACTGTGTGCCCGAGAGAGAGATGCTCGGTCACAGGCCAGGTGAGCTTGGAGCGCAACAGGAGACCAGGGAGATGGGAGGGACTGAGGGGCCCCAAACTCTCAGCTCCTCCAGCCAGAGATTGGGGAGGCCGCCATTTTCATTCCTGTCCTCCAGAGCTCTACAGAAAGCATTCAGGGAACAAAAGCCCCCAAGAGTGAACTGAGCAGATTACTTAGCTTGGCCCCTGGAAAGGGCAATGCAATTCCGCCTCGGACAAAGACATTTGAGAATCACTACAACAGGCCCCTCCCTCAGAAAATTAGCAAGAACATCCAATCAAGACCAAGCTCACAGATCAAGGAGAATAGGGGAATTCCAGAGGAGGGGAAAGCAAAACATGGAATTCATGGCTTTCTCCCCAAGATCTTTTAGTCTTGCAAAGTTAATTAAATTTTTTAAATTTCATATTTTTTCTTAATCTAATTTTTTTTCAATTTTTACTCTTTACTCTTTTAATGTTTTTTAACTAGTTTATCTTAACAATACCTTTCTTTTAAAAAAATCTTTTTGAACCTTTATTATTATAGTCATATTTTATCCTTCATTGTATCTAACTTTATTTTTTGTATACATATAGGGTTTTTTCTTCTAAAAAAAATTTGGAATACAACTTCTTTTTTTTTTTTTTTAATTTTTTATTTTTTATAAACATATATTTTTATCCCCAGGGGTACAGGTCTGTGAATCACCAGGTTTACACACTTCACAGCACTCACCAAATCACATACCCTCCCCAATGTCCATAATCCCACCCCCTTCTCCCAAACCCCCTCCCCCCGGCAACCCTCAGTTTGTTTTGTGAGATTAAGAGTCACTTATGGTTTGTCTCCCTCCCAATCCCATCTTGTTTCATTTATTCTTCTTCTACCCACTTAAGCCTCCATGTTGCATCACCACTTCCTCATATCAGGGAGATCATATGATAGTTGTCTTTCTCTGCTTGACTTATTTCGCTAAGCATGATACGCTCTAGTTCCATCCATGTTGTTGCAAATGGCAAGATTTCATTTCTTTTGATGGCTGCATAGTATTCCATTGTGTATATATACCACATCTTCTTGATCCATTCATCTGTTGATGGACATCTAGGTTCTTTCCATAGTTTGGCTATTGTGGACATTGCTGCTATAAACATTCGGGTGCATGTGTCCCTTTGGATCACTACATTTGTATCTTTAGGGTAAATACCCAATAGTGCAATTGCTGGGTCATAGGGCAGTTCTATTTTCAACATTTTGAGGAACCTCCATGCTGTTTTCCAGAGTGGCTGCACCAGCTTGCATGGAATACAACTTCTAATAGATCAAAATATACCATAAATCTAGCACAGGGTTTTGTTTAGTTTCCAGCCTGAGCAAATTCTCTCCAAGTTCTTTTCTTTCTATTCCCAACCAATATATCAATTCCTTTTTTACAATTTTTTAAAAATTTTTATCTTTACAGTCATATTCCATCCCTTCATTGTATTTACCCTTATTTCTGTGTGTGTGTTTGTGTGTATACATATATATTTTTTCTTTTTTTAAAATTTTGGTAGGTAGTTTCTTCTAAGAGACCAAAATACACCCAAAATCAAGTGTGTGGCTCCGTTCTATTCAGCAGTCTGATATATCAGACCGCTGAATATATATATATATATATATTTTTTTTTTTTAACTTCTTTTTACCCCCTATCTTCTCCCCCATGATTTGGGGTCTCTTCTGATTTGGTTAAGGCACATTTTTCTGGAGTCTTTGCCACTACTTTAGTATTTTGTTCTCTCATGCATATATTCTTATCTGGATAAAATGACAAGGTAGAAAAACTCACCACGGGGGGGGGGGGGGACCAAGAAGCAGAACCAAAGGCTAAGGACCTAATCAATATAGACATTGGTAAAATGTCAGATCTAGAGTTCAGAATGATGATTCTCAAGGTGCTAGCTGGGTTCAAAAAAGGCATGGAAGATATTAGAGAAAACTTGTCTGGAGAAATAAAAGCCCTTTCTGGATAAATAAAAGACCTAAAATCTAACCAAGCTGAAATTTTTAAAAAGCTATTAATAAGGTGCAATAAAAAATTGAGGCTCTTACCACTAGGATAAATGAGGCAGAAGAGAGAATTAATGATAGAGAAGACAGGAGAATAAAGAAGCTGAGAAAAAGAGAGACAACTACTGGACCACGAGGGGAGAATTTGAGAGATAAGTGATACCATAAGATGAAACAATATTAGAATAATTGGGATTCCAGAAGAAGAAAGCGAGAGGGGACAGAAGGTATACTGGAGTGAATTATTGTAGAGAATTTCCCTAATTAAAAAAACAAAACCCCCATCAATATGCTGTTTACAAGAAATTCATTTTAGACCCAAAGACCTCCAGATTTAAGGTGAGGGGCTTGAAAACAATTTACCACACTAATGGACATTCAAAGAAAGCGGGGGTGGCAAACTTTACATCAGATAAATTAGATTTGAAGCCAAAGACTATACTAAGAGATGAGGAAGACACTATATCATACTCAAAGGGTCTGTCCAACAAGAAGATCTAACAATTTTAAATATCTATGCCCCTAACATGGGAGCAGCCAACTATATAAACCAAATAATAACAAAATCAAGGAAATACATCGACAATAATACAATAACAGTAGGGGACTTTAACACTCCCCTCACTGAAATGGACAGATCATCCATGCAAAAGATCAACAAGGAAATAAGGGCCTTCAATGACACACTGGACCAGATGGACATCACAGATACATTCAGAACATTCCATCCCAAAGCAACAGAATACACATTCTTCTCTAGTGCACATGGAACATTCTCCAGAATAGATCACATCCTGAGTCACAAATCAGGTCTCAACTGGAACTAAAAGATTGGGATCATTCCCTGCATATTTTCAGACCACAATGCTCTGAAATTAGAACTCAATCACAAGAGGAAATTTGGAAAGAACCCAAATACATGGAGGCTAAAGAGCATCCTACTAAAAAATTAATGGGTCAACCAGGAAATTAAAGAATAATTGAAAAAATTCATGGAAACAAATAATAATGAAAACACAACTGTTCAAAATCTGTGCGACCCAGCAAAGGCAGTCCTCAGAGGAAAATATATAGGGATACAAGCTTTTCTCAAGAAACAAGAAAGGTCTCAAATACACAACCTAACCCTACACCTAAAGGAGCTGGAGAAAGAACAGCAAAGAAAGCCTAAACCCAGCAGGAGAAGAGAAATAATAAAGATCAGAGCAGAAATCATTGAAATAGACACCAAAAAAAAAAAAAAAAAAAAAACAATAGAACAAATTGATGAAACTAGGAGCTGGTTCTTTGAAAGAATTAATAAGATTGATAAACCCCTGGCCAGACTCATCAAAAAGAAAAGAGAAGGGACCCAAATCAATAAAATCATGAATGAAAGAGGAGAGATCACAACCAACACCAAAGAAAAACAAACAATTATAAGAACATGTTATGAGCAACTATACACCAGCAAATTTGACAATTTGGAAGAAATGGATGCATTCCTAGAGACATATAAACTACCACAACTGAACCAGGATGAAATAGAAAACCTGAACAGTAAGGAGATTGAAGCAGTCATCAAAAATCTCCCCAAAAACAAAAGAGCCCAGGGCCAGATGGCTTCCCAGGGGAATTCTACTAAGCACTTAAAGAAGAATTAATTCCTATTCTCCTGAAACTGTTCCAAAAAATAGAAATGGAAGAAAGACTTCCAAACTCATGTTATGAGGCCAGCATTACCTTAATCCCCAAACCAGAAAAAGACCCCATCAAAAAAGAGAATTACAGACCAATATCCTAGATGAACACAGATGCAAAAATTTTCAACAAAATACTAGCCAATAGGATCCAACAGTACATTAAAAGGATTATTCACCACGACCAAGTGGGATTTATTCCAGGGCTGCAAGTTTGGTACAACATCCACAAATCAATTAGTGTGATACAATACATTAATACAAGAAAGAACAAGAACCACATGATACTCTCAATAGATGCTGAAAAAGCATTTGACAAAGTACAGAATCCTTTGCTGATCAAAACTCTTCAAAGTGTAGGGATAGAGGGTACATACCTCAATATCATCAAAGCCATCTATGAAAAATCCACAGCAACTATCATTCTCAATGAAGAAAAACTGAGAGCTTTTCTGCTAAGGTCAGGAACACAGCAGGGATGTCCATTATCACCACTGCTATTCAACATAGTGCTAGAAGGCCTAGCCTCAGCAATCAGACAACAAAAAGAAATTAAAGGCATCCAAATTGGCAAAGAAGGCAAACTATCACTCTTTGCAGGTGATATGATGATTCCTGTGGAAAATCCAAAAGACTCCACTCCGAATCTGCTTGAACTAGTACATGAATTCAGTAAAGTGTCAGAATATAAAATGAATGCACAGAAATCAGTTGCATTTCCATACACCAAAATCAAGACAGAAGAAAGAGAAATTAAGGAATCCATCCCATTTACAGTTGCACCCCAAACCATAAGACACATAGGAATAAACCTAACCAAAGAGGCAAAGAATCTGTACTCATAAAACTACAAAGTACTCACGAAAGAAATTGAGGAAGACACAAAGAAATGGAAAAATGTTCCATGCTCATGGATTGGAAGAACAAATATTGTGAAAATGTCTATGCTATGTAAAGCTACCTACAGGTTTCATGCAATCCCTATCAAAATCCCATCCATTTTTTTCAAAGAAATGAAACAAATAATCCTAAAATTTATATGGAACCAGAAAAGACCTCAAATAGCCAGAGGAATGTTGGAAAAGAAATCCAAAGTTGGTGGCATCACAATTCCAGACTTCAAATTCTATTACAAAGCTGTCAGTATCAAGACCATATGGTATTGGCACAAAAACAATCACATAGATCAATGGAACAGAATAGAGAGCCCAGAAACAGAAACCTCAACTCTATGGTCAACTAATCTTCAACAAAGCAGGAAAGAATGTCCAGTGGAAAAAAGACAGTCTCTTCAACAAATGGTGTTGGAAAAATTGGACAGCCACATGCAGAAGAATGTAAGTGGACCATTTCCTTACATCACACACAAAAATAGACTCAAACCGGATGAAAGACCTCAATATGAGACAGGAATCTACAAAATCATTGAGGGGATCACAGACAGCAACCTCTTCGACGTCAGCCACAGCAACTTCTTCCTAGAAACATGGCGAAAGACAAGGGAAGCAAGGGCAAAAATGAACTATTGGGACTTCATCCAGATCAAAAGCTTTTGCACAGCAAAGGATACAGTCAACAAAACCAAAAGACAACTGACAGAATGGGAGAAGATATTTCCAAATGGCATATCAGTTAAAGGGCTAGTATCCAAAATCTAGAAATAAAACTTATCAAGCTCAACACCCAAAGAACAAATAAGCCAATCAAGAAATGGGCAGAGGACATGAACAGACATTTCTGCAAAGAAGACATCCAGGTGGCCAAAAGACACATGAAAAAGTGTTCCACATCACTTGGAATCAGGGAAATACAAATCAAAACCCCAGTGAGATACCACCTCACGCCAGTCAGAATGGCTAAAATTAACAAGTCAGGAAATGACAGATACTGGTGAGGATGCAGAGAAAGGGGAACCCTCCTACAGTGATGGTGGGAATGCAAGCTGGTGAAGCTACTCTGGAAAACAGCATGGAGGTTCCTCAAAAAGTTGAAAATAGAGCTACCCTATGACCCAGCAATCGCACTATTGGGTATTTACCCTAAAGATACAAATGTAGTGATCTGAAGGGGCACTTGGACCCAAATGTTTATAGCAGCAATGTCCACAATAGCCAAACTATGGAAAGAACCTAGATGTCCATCAACAGATGAATGGATAAAGAAGATGTGGGGTGTGTGTGTGTGTGTGTGTGTGTGTGTGTGTGTGATGGAATACTATGCAGCCATCAAAAGAAATGAAATCGTGCCATTTGCAATGACATGGATGGAACTAGAGGGTATTATGCTGAGCGAAATAAGTCAATCAAAGAAAGACAATTATCATATGCTCTCCCTGATATGAAGAATTTGGGAGGCAACATGGGGGGTTTGGGGGATAGGGAAGGAAAAAATGAAACAAGATGGGATCGGGAGGGATTCAAACCATAAGAGAGTCTTAATCTCACAAAACAAACTGAGGGTTGCTGGGGGAAAGGGGGTAGGGAGAGGCTGGTTAGGTTAAGGACATCGGAGAGGGTATGTGCTATGGTGAGTGCTGTGAAGTGTGTAAACCTGGTGATACACAGACCTGTATCCCTGGGGCTAATAATACATTATATGTTAATTAAAAATTTTAAAAATCATTAAAAAATGAAAATGAATATGGATGTTCATTAAATGACTTGAAAAAATCGCTTTCCTTATATTATTTTGTTAACTCGTCTGTGCATGCTCATGTGAATTAGAAATTGGTCAAAATCAATTCTTATGACCCAATTTGCTTTGCATAAAATGCAATCAGCCAGCAACCCAGAAGGAAGGATCAACAAAGATCTAACTCTTTGTGGCAAGATTGGTAATAATGGCCTCTTGATGTCTATGATATTACCCAAAATGTCTGCAGCTGTTCAGAAGATACACACATACTCAACACATAAACCACTGCCCTGGGGAAGATGAAGCAGAAAGAAGAGAAACATGGTTTTTACTTCAGACCTTTGGGAATGAAGCTCCAGACAGGATCACTGACTGGCCCTGTTTGAACTCCAGTAGAACGAAGACTGGACTGTACCTCAGCTCCTCAAAGAGCCTCCCCCATCTCAGAGAAACCATTTAGCCCAGTATCTAGTGCATAACCATGTTTTTCTTGGAAGGAACAAAGGCTGGCTTAAATGTGTAGATATTAAATATTTATTTGCAAGGACTTCAAAAATTTCCTCCACCCACGTTTCTCATGTTAAGGAGGAGGCCAAACGGTGCTTTGGCATTCTCCAGTGGCACCTTCTCCAAGTCCAAGGACATCTGGTCACCACCGTGTCACGCTCCTGGGAAGGAATAAATCACCTGAGAGTGACAGACTGTTTCCTCTGGAAAAAGACCAAGCTTACCCAAATAGTTGTTGCTCTTGTGCATCTCGGTGATGTTGATTTTGGTGGCTCCTTGGGGGATCTCGACCACGCGGTGGTAGCCCAGGCTGGTAAGGGCGTGCTTGAACACGCCCGACACAACCTGACAGCCTGTGTTGTCGCCGCCGCACACCCCGCATTTGTCCACCACCTTGTCTGAGCCCAGGTAGTCGTCACAGCCAATGCTCTGCAGAGAGGTGGAAAACAAAAGACTCTTGGAGCACATCACAGGAGCATGGGGGGAGACGGAGAGAGGAGGGAATGGAAAATTTTTTGGTGGGTCTTGAACTGACCTCCCTCCTGCCCCCCATTCAGCTCCTGCAGTGTCCAAGTGCATTCTTCCCTCACTTGACAGAGAGTCACAAAGCATCCACTCTGGGTAAGGAACTTCTTCCCAAGGTATGTGGGATACGTACACTCCGGGAGCAAGGGGGAGGCCACAGACAGTAAAACACGACACGTAAATCAAATCAGTATGCTTGGGGGTGGCAAATGATAAGGAGAAAAATAATGGAGAGAGAAGGAATAAGGAGACCGTGGGGACCGGTCACTTGTTTACACTGGCTGGACGGTGAATTTGTCTTGAAAATCCATCCCCCTTGTTGGACTCAGAGAAGAGACCATCTGGGATTTTTTTTTTTAAGATTTTATTTACATATTTGAGAGAGAGCATGAGCGGGGGGAGTGACAGAGGGAGAAGCAGACTCCCCACGGAGCAGGGAACCCGACTCAGGGCTCATTACCGGGACCCTGGTATCATGACCTGAGCCAAAGGCTTAACTGACTGAGCCACCCAGGTGACCCCATCTGGGGTTTTTATATAAAGTTCTTTGGGGCCATGATAAGTACTGTATCTACAATTGGGATTTGTCCCCAAGTTCTTTGTTCTACATGATAGACTGTATAAACGCTTAGCAAAGGATCCTCAGAAGTGGTACTCAGAGGCCCAGTGTCTTAGGAAATTAACACAAATTTGTTGAGATCTGGGTCTCCACTGGTCAGTGGAGCTCTGAAGAAGCAGGAGCAGCAATATTTTCCTTGGCACCCCCAACGCATTTTTCCCAGGGGTAAAGGGGGAAGGGAGGCAATGGCCAGATGGTCCACATATAAATAAATAAAGGGGTGATCCTTGTTCAGACAGGCCTATCAGCATTGAAAGGAACTCCACTGACCTTCCTGAACTTCCTCCAAAAAAGATTCTTCCCATGACTCATTATAAGACCTTTTAGCTTTATCATTCCCCTCCCTGTTCATGTTTTCTGTTGGGACAATTTTTTTTTGCATGAAAAAAAAAATTAAACCTTGGAACAAAGGGCAAGATCATTATCTTTATGCCATCCTTTCCCGCTTCTGGAGCTGATTCCATAGGGCTCACGATCATGCTTTCTGAACCTAAAATTTAGACGTGTGGTCTGAGCAAAGAATTCCGTCATGTTTCTACAGGTAAATGGAAGGGAGCAGACAACAGCTTGGACAATGCAGTACTGAGATGACAGGATCAGTTCACTGGGTTCTGGGGATCGGGAATGACACTTGAAGTCGAAATGGGATTCTAAAACTTGAGACGCATGTTTGCTGAATCACAGGCTTATGTTGGTTCTCGAATTCTAAGAGTAATCATCAGACCACATCTCAGGGGGAAAAGTGGTTAACAAACTGTTCAAAATCCACTTTTGGTTTTGTGATATATCCTTGGGTCTGTTTTTGTGGGCCTTACAGGTCAAATCCTATATGCAGAGTCAAATCAGAGGAGGTTCAGGCTTTCCCCTCCAACCTCACACTTGACTGACATCTTTCTGTAGGCACTATACCTGTACATTATTATTTCCATATTCCTGAGGGCACTTTAGTTCCTCAATAATAACTGGTCTCTTCACAAATAGCTTCTCTGTAAAACATTATTTCTGACAGTAACAGAACATCATCTCAGTATGTTCACCCACATCCAATTAACCTTTCAAAATGCCATGTTTGCTATGTATTTCTCCTCCCTCAACTATTTTTTGCCCCTGCTCCATGCACTTTTTAGTAGAAAAATAAGGAAAATGTTTTTCATGCATAATTTCCATCCCTGACCCCTTGGGTTCTCCTTGGCTTTGAAAGAAAGCAAGAAATAAACAAAATACCACAGGTCTCACCAAATTAAGGACATGCCTCTGATTGTCCCTGATGGGGCAGATGGAGAGAAAAGTGGGTCGGCACACAGTCCGTTTCCCGTCTAGCAAAGCCTCACCCTCCTTCCTTTGCATTCCTGCTACCCATGGACTCCGTTTGTCCCAGACCGAGCTCATCCTCACGGGGCACACCAGTATAGGGAACGCTGAGTACAAGGCGTGAGGTAGGAATGAACACACAGGAAGTAGGAAAGCATGTTCGCGGAATGACTTGGCTCCAGTGTAGGGTTGCTGGGAGGGATGAAATCAGGCTGGAGAATTCAGCTGAAGCGTTTAAGAATCTTGGTTTCCACGATGAGGAATGAGAATTTTATCTGACGGCATCAGCAATAACCACTGGATGTCTCAAAAAAGCAAGGGCCGTGCTCGGATTTGTTTTCTGGGTGATAGCTTTGACTGTTGTGGAGAGGGTCCCAGAGTGGGAGGAACAGATAAGCTAGTGAGTCTCTCTCATCTAAATAGAGTGTCAGGGATATTTCAAGGATAAATGAGAGCCCTCGAAGACGAGGACGGACATCCCACGAATCCTCAGCCCCCAGCCCAATTAGAATGGGATGATCATAAGGTTGGTTTCAGACAACCACAGCTAGGCTAAATGTCATTTAATCTTGTGAAACAGATATTATATTAAAATGCTCTGCACAGTTCCACCAGTGCTACCCCACACACCGGTTTCCTGCGTAGCACGGCCTCTCTGGAGGACTCGAGACATAGGAAGGGAAGATTGTAGCAGTTTTTCCTGACTGACGTTCAGATGGCCTGGAGGTTGGCTTCCGTGAAGCCTGCAGCCTCACAAGTGCGACCAAGAACTAAAGGTGACATCCTGTTTCCTCAAGGTTGGATGGTGGCTTCCTTCTGGGGTCATTGCGGAAGACATTTCCACCACCATCCATACGTTTGGGGACAACGCCCAGAAATGAATTGGGCCAGAATTCTGGCTTGCACCTTAGGAAGCTGGTCAGTTGGTCTCTGATGGGGATGACTTAAAAATGCTGGTCTGTGTCTCCAAACTCAGAGGTCTGTAGGGGTTTCAAGTGGGCACTCGAGTCTGCTGGACCCAGGTTTTGTGCTGGCTCGGCCACTTGGCAGTGCTAATCTTTGGATGTGTTAATTAGCCATCCTGAGCCTTTGGTGTTTTGTTGCTGGGGATGGTATGTGTCTGTCTCACAGCAATGCTGGGGGATCTAATGAGGTAAACATAGAAGGCACCTAGCAAAATGCCAGAATAGGGGGATTTCTCAGAAAACATGGGGTTTTGTTATTCATTGTCTTCCTATACTGGATTTCGTCAGTAAGCTATCCATTTTCAAGTAAATTCTATCATCACGTAACCACAGACCCGCTCCTATTTCTAGAACACTCCCTAGTACTTCCCAGTTGCAGACATTCTCTTCCTCATTTGGAGAAAGTCAGAAAAATCCAAAGAGCTAAGAAAAAAAGTCACCTTTCCCCATAAAGGTAAGGGGCGTTGCATGGCCCCTTCACCCTCACTGCTCCAACAGCGCCAAGTGAAAAGGGACAGGATGAACAAGGATGAACATCTGCTCCTCGATCTACTTTTATTTCATTCTTTTTTTTTTTTTTAACCATGTACTACGGTTCCAAAGAGATATTTCCAGCTGTTACAAAGGCAAATGGACAACTATCAGACACCCTTAGTATTCTTCTAGCGATTTCTACAACATGTTGTAGGAGAATTTTACACGTTGCAAGCCATCACAAGAGAAATTGCTCAAGAATTACCCCCAATTGTGTGCCAAATTAACCTAAATAAAATTTCCTGAGGGAGATAAGCCATCTGCATAACGTGTCTGGTGGTGGATTTCACTGGGAGGAGGCCTCCGTATATCCTGGCAGGGTAGGCCGGTGCCAGGCCTGCAGATAGTATGGCTTCTGATTCCCTGATGGGAAGCAGATGTTTCTGTGTGTGCTCAGTAAACACACCAGATATGGAAACCCCAACTGGTTGGCTAGATGACACAGACAGGTAACAAGATGGGTCTTAATAATTGTGCCATCACAACAGGGTGGGGGAATGTTATTATTAAAATGATAAGTAGCTAACACCAATTTACTTTTATTTGTAGTAAGCTAATTTGTGAGAATACATACAGATGCCAGAACTTTTATTCATGACATTCTGTTGAAAGAAGTCCTTTGCATAAGGATAAATATCTCTCTCTTATTACTATTAGGAATGTACATCAATACAATCTTCCTGGAAAGCCATTTGGTAATATATACTGTTTGATCCCAATTCTTCTACGAATTTATGCTAAGGAAGTGATAAGAAAGCAGGCCAATGATTTCTGTAGGAAGCAGCTCATCACAGTTGTTATTATCAATTAAAAAAATCAGAAACATTTTAAGTGTCCAACATAGAAAAACAGTTAAACAATATATAGAAATTCTCTGGAAAATGCTGAATGGGTCTTTCTCCCATTGTCATTCTCATTAAAATCTGCCAGCACTTATGCCTGCCTGTTTGACCTTCAGTATCATTCAAGAAATATTTCCTGAGGCAACCCCTACTATGTGCCAATAAGTTGTAGACAAGGAGACATGAGGGTAAAACAAACATGATTCCTACTTATGGTCGAAATCAGTGGTTGGCAAATGACAGACCATGGGCCAAATCTGGCCCACAACCTGTTTTTGTAAATAAAGTTTTATTAGAACACAAACCTGCCCATTTGTTTACTTATTGTCTAGGGCTGCTTTTGTGCTGTTACAGAAGGGTTGTATGGTTGCAACAGAGATAGCATGGCCCCCAGCACCCAAGATATTTATGATCTGGTGCTTTATAGAAAAGTTGCCAACCTCTGGACTAAATTGGAAGGTGGACATGATCCCATGATTCAGTACAGTATATCGAGGCAGGAGGGAGATGTGCAGAGCCCTGTGTGGCCAAGACTGAGGATTGGGCTAAAGCTTCCAGATTTACCTCTGCTTGCTCTCACCTATTTCTTATATGCCACCCACTCGACTTCTCCCAATCTGTCTCGACCCTAAAACAGAAGGCAAAGAGCTGCCATCTTCTACCTCACTAGTCTTCAAGTGTTGTTGTTGTTGTTGTTGTTTTAAGCAGAAGAAACATACTTCTCAAACAAAACCTCATGCAGAAATGCAGGATTCCAACATACAAAATGAGATAGGATTTGGAAGTTCAGCATCTCACCTTCCTACCTTCTCCCTCATGACCACGGTTTCTCAACCATCGCTCTAGGGACATTTTGGGCCAGAGAGTTCCCAGGTGTGGAGGCCTTTCTTCTGCATTGTAGGATGGTTGATGACACCCCTGGCTTCTGGATGCCAGTGGCATTTCTCCCCTCAGTGGGACAAATGAAAATGTATCTAGACATTGCCACATGTCCCTGTAGTAAGAGTCACCTTCAACTGATTAAGAATCAACACTCTAGCATAATCCATAGCTCATGGGACACCAGAGAAGAGCAGGATAGATCCCCCAGAAAGCATCAGAACAATGGAAGTTCCAAAGAAGCACCAAACAGCACTCTGTCCATGTCAGAATCTAATGAGCAAAGAATATTTATTATCCAGTTTTTTAAAAAACTATTTCCACACTGCAATCAAACTAACCAGTATCCTAGGGCTCTTCAAGCTTGCCATCTGACTTAATTTTAGTGTGAGCAGGATTATGTACTGGAAAGAGCATGGTGCCTAGTATGCAGTAGGTACTAAATAAGTGTTGAATGAAAGAGTAGCTGGTTGAGGCATCAAGAGATCAAAGTTACAGGACAAATTTTCTCCCTCAACTGCTCATCTCTAAGGTGTCTTCTGGTGCTGAGCTGTTTCTGAAAAAGAGAGGTACAGCCCCAATGTGAGGAATCCTGCCATGTCTAAATTCAGAGGAATTTGCCGTATGTCGACAAAATTAAATTAGAAACAGGAACCCATGGGAAACAAACTGACACTGTCATTCATTTGAAGAGAAGAAACGGTCCACGGGATGAAAGGTATTTTGGCTTCCCTAATGAAGGCCATTGTGGAACTAGTGATCTGGTTTTAATCAGGCTTATGCTTGTTGCTTTTCAGTACCTTATCCTGTTTCATTAGAGAATAGCACCTTTACCCAGTGACTTCAGTGGAAGAAAATGTTGGCGCTCTCGTCGGATAAAGTTGGGTGAGAATCAGCTGCAGTGATGTTTACTAATCTGATGAAAGAAGCCCCGAGAGGGAAACATTTCACATACTGTAAGGCAGTTACCACCCTCGTTGCCATGAGGGTCGTCTTTCTGTGGAGAGTAGGGGTGCTCCAAACTAGAAAGTGCCAATGCTTCACTTTCATGGTCTTCCTCCAGGTGGCTTAAAATGGGGGCGTGGGGGGGGGAATGAATGAATAATGACAATGACAACTGCTTTTATTATAAAAATGAGGAATATATTTTTTTGCATTGAATAGTAGAAACCTCTAGACTTCCCTTTACTTTTTTTTAATGATTTTATTTACTTTGTCAGAGAGAGTGAGAAAGAGAGAGCACAAGAGCACAAGCAGAGGGCATGGCAGGCAGAGGGACAAGTAGGCTCCCTGCTGAGCAAAGAGCCCAACGTGAGCCTCGATACCAGGACCCTGGGATCATGACGCATCCTGGGATCATGACCTGAGCCGAAGGCAGACACTTAACCAATTGAGCCACCCAGGTGCCCCTCCGCCTTACTCTTTAAAATGTACTGCTGTATGGTGAATTCTCTGTTTTAAAAGAACTCTGTTTAAAATACTTGGTCAGGGTACCTGGGTGGCTCAGTGGGTTAAACCTCCGCTTTCGGCTCAGGTCATGATCTCAGGGTCCTGGGATCGAGTCCCGCATCTGGCTCTCTGCTCAGCAGTGAGCCTGCTTCCCCCTCTCTCTGCCTACTTGTGATCTCTCTCTCTCTCTGTCAAATGAATGAATAAAATCTTAAAAAAAAAAATAAAAGAAATAAAAAAAAATAAAATACTTGGTCAGAACAAACACATTAAAAAATGTTCAACATCACTTGGCATCAGAGAAATACAAATCAAAACCACAATGAGATACCACCTCACACCAGTCAGAATGGCTAAAATTAACAAGTGAGGAAATGACAGATGCTGGCGAGGATGTGGAGAAAGGGGAACCCCCCTACACTGTTGCTGGGAATGCAAGCTGGTGCAGCCACTCTGGAAAACAGCATGAAGGTTCCTCAAAAAGTTAAAAGTAGAGCTGCCCTACAACCCAGCAATTGCTATTTACCCTAAAGATACAAATGTAATGATCCGAAGGGGTATATGCACCCTGATGTTTATAGCAGCAATTTCCACAACAGCCAAACTATGGAAAGAACCCAGATGTCCACCGACAGATAAATGGATAAAAAAGATGTGGTTCATATATACAACAGAATGCTACTCCGCCAACAGAAAAATGAAATCTTGCCATCTGCAATGATGTGGATGGAACTAGAGGGTATTATGCTAAGCGAAATAAGTCAATCAGAGAAATACAATTACCATATGATCTCACTGATACGTGGAATTTAAGAAACAAAACAGAGGATCATAGGGGAAGAGAGGAGAAAAAAACAAGACAAAACCAGAGAGGGAGACAAACCACAAGAGACTCTTAATCATAGCAAACAAACTGAGGGTTGCTGAAGGGGAGGGGATGGGGTAACTGGGTGACGGGCATTAACGAGGGCACATGATGTAATGAGCAGTGGGTGTTACATAGACCGATGATGACTCACTGAACTCTACCTCTGAAACCAATAATACATTATATGTTAATTAGTTGAATTTAAATTTTAAAAAATGGAAATAAAAAGAAAAGTGATTCAAAAGAATCAAACTTAAAAAATAAAGTGTATATATATTTAGAGAAAAAGGGAAATACTTGGTCAGATTGTATGGAAACTCTATAGGGCCTCAGGAGGGGCCCATACCATGTGGGGTAGGTCTGTCAGATACTGTGGCTTGGGGTGGCCAAGGGGTCAGGACTAGGAAGTTTCCTGGAGAAAGGAGCAAAGAGACACTGTCTGCATTCTGTAAGATGAAGTTCTGGAAGCAAGTATTGGCAAAAAGGCAATGGTGAGTTGGGTTGATGACTGTGTCCTAGGATGGAGGCTGTTTGCACTCTGGTCTCATTTCTATGGCCGTCTGGGCTCAGGCAGCCTGAAGTCTACAGGTGTGGGTCCAACCAGAAGGCTCTCAGAGGACTGTGGGTGAATCCAGCACCTACCAGAAGGCAATGAGGGAGACTCTTGTTTGCATACTTGTCACTTCCTTGACACAGAGTGTCTTTCCAAATGTGCCTGTTTGCCTCTCTCTCCACAAGATGGCACCTAGAAGCCTTGGTAAAAGGGTACTCACCTAAGCAACTAATATTTTAGGAATAGGAGACAGTGGTTGAACATTTAAAGGATGGTTGTTGAGAAACACCAAAAGGGCCGGCTCAGCAATTCAGGCTGATTGCATATTGATGCTTGTTACCATAGGACTTTCCCTTCTCAAAACGTTTTTGTGGAGCATTTAAAAATGTGAGTGGGGATGCCTGGGTGGCTCACCTTCCGCTCAGGTCATGATCCCAGGGTCCTGGGATCGAGCCCTGCATCGGGATCTCTGCTCTGTGGAGAGCCTGCTTCCTCCTCTCTCTCTGCCTGCCTCTCTGCCTACTTGTGATCTCTGTCTGTCAAATAAATAAAATCTTTAAAAGAAAAATGTGAGTGAACTATTCAGACCTTTTATTATCTGATTGTTCATGTCAATGCTTAGAAATCTGCATGAATGCTTTAAACATTGGGAGTTAATGGGCTTTTGGATGCCACTGGATGATCTCCAAGGATGGCTGAGACTGGCTGGCTGGGGAGATGAAGAAGGAAAAGTTCTGGGGGCTTGAGTCCCAAGGCTGTGAAGTCAGAAACGGCATACTGAAATGCTCTTTTCAGATGCTTAGCATACACAGGAGTGGAATTGGAGATGAAGAGACTGGAGGTTGAGAAGCACAAAGACAATTACATTTGGATGGGCACAGGGGGAAGGAGACCTGGATGGAGAGAGGGATTAGAATGCAGGGTAAAGGCACACTGCCGATGTTATGCTGAGGGCACAGCCAATGGACTATTCTATTGAAGGATGCTCTGTTGAAGGTGAAGAAGGGAAGACTTCTAGGTCCATGGTGTGGGAACCTGGAAGACTAGAAATGTTGCCTATTTCAACCAGAAGCCTTACAGATGCTGTGGGGGGCGGGATGGGAGGTGTGCAGACCCGTGATGGAGTCATCTCAGAGCCAGGATCTTGGTCATTACTTCGTTCACTGGATTTGGTCATATTAATTCTCTCTTTTTGGGTGGAACTTTCCTCTAACACCCTAAACATTTTCGTTTTAACTTTTTGGGTGGAAATCCTTCCAAAGTATATATATTTTTTTCTCCTCTGTCTCTCTCTCTCTCTCTTTTTTTAATCAAAAATAATAAACATTATTTGATCTTTTCTAGACCCTTGTTACTCAAGGTATAGTCCATGGACCAGCAAGCACAGGCATCATGTAAGAGCTTGTTAGAAATCCTGGCCACCATCTCAGGCTTCCTGAAATTGAAATTTGTGTTAGAGCAGCACCCTTAGGTGATTCCTGGGCAATCTGGGATTCTTTGGCTTTTGGGGGGTCACTCTTGTTTACTTCATGTTCTATTTACTCTTCTCAGGTTGCACACCAACCCCTAAGTGACAGCCAACTCTCCCATGCAGGCAAAACAAAGACAGCGTGACATTACTACCCTTTTGCTTAAACTGAAAAAAATGCCTTTGGGGAGCTTTTCCCTGTGAGATTTTTAAGGGGGAGGGGGTCGGGATGCAGGTAAGACACACATTCACACACAGTCTCCGGAGAATTCCAGGGCTGCACAGCAGGAAAGGCTCTGGGCCTCCTGCTTCTTGCCTCATAGATGAAGAACCAAGTCCTGGGAGGGGAAGTGATGTCTCCTGGGCTGCAGAGAGAGGACTTCATGCTAGGGACTCCTCAGAGGAGTCCCTGTGATGGGACTGCGATGGCCTCCAGCTCCTTCTGATGCAGGGTTTTCTTGTCTCCTCCCCTCATATGGTCCCTCTTCTTTCCTTTGTGCTTACTATGTCCCCCTAACCATGTGAGAATGCTTCTGTCTACCAACTAGAAGAGCAAGTCCTTTTAACAAATGGTCTTTGTGAAAATACTTAGATAAACTGCTTGGGGTCAGCAGAAACCAAGGCAACAAGAGATAAAGGTCAACCTGAGATATGGTTAAATGGGAGGAGTCTGGTTTGGCTTCCAGGGCAGGAGAGAGAAGAAAGGGACAAAGCAGGGGAGAAGCTAAGAGTGGTGGAGGGCCAACTAGAAGTGGGTGGGAGGACCGCAGTTAACCGCCCGTGATTCAGTCACCTGAATCTCGCTCGCTGACGTTTAAACCTCCTCCGTTCCTGGCCCTCCCAGGTCTTCCTGGAAGTTCTACACTGGCATCAGGCCTGTTCTCCCGCCGTTAGGATTTCTGGCTTAGACTTCTTGAAGGCCCCCTTCTTTCCATTTCCATCCTCTGAAATTTCTCTTCTATGTTCCCCTCTCTCCAAAAGACTTTCCTTCTAGACACATACATGCCTAAGAGCATTCAAGATGTCCTCAACACCTGCAGCTGTCATCATTTTCCTGAGTCTTACACAAAGCCAGTAGGCACAATTCTCAAATCCTCTGTGAGGACTGAATGAGAAAATGCAGATGGAGACACCTAGTTCAGAACTGGCATAGAATAGGGGCTGGGAGAATGATGGTATGCTTTCCTCCTGGAGGGTGTGTCTGTCCCACTTCAAGGGACCTGTCCCTGGGATGCGCAGTGCCCTTTTTCTCACATAAGGCACACACATTTCTCTACTCGCAGAGGAGCCTGGTCTGTTTCCTCTGTCCACTGAAATCTCACTTCTACAATTCCAAGGTGGTGTTTGAAGCCACATTAACAGGCAAATCATGGTAATCATTCACATTTCCACCATGTTCTGGAACAATAGTGACCAAGATTTTCAGAGATTTTCTTATAAATTTATGATCTCTCTCTCCCTCTCTCTCTTTTTAAGATGTGTTTCTTTTATGAGTCTTTCCTGGCTTGTGTTGGAGACCAGCTATGAAAAAACCTCAAAAATTGTCAAGAGGTTATGTTCATTTTAGAAACAGAGCAAGGGAGGCTATGGACAGAGCTTACAGCTTGGGCATAGCAGAGCACAGTCTTAGAGGATTTGGGGTGAAAACCAGAGGCAAGCAGGGATGCAGGCAGTCTGCAGGGATCCAGGAGGTAGGAAGTACCAAGTCTATAAGTGACAGCTATCACAGAGAGAGCACTCACCCAATACTAGGCATCTTCTGTATGTTAGCCTGTTTAATGATCTCGACTCTTGCTATTTTATCGAAGCTCAGAGAAGGTAAGGTCACACAGAGGTCTGACAGAGGATTCAAACGAAAGTCTTCCTGGCTTTAAAGCTCAGGTTCTCTGTCCTCTGCTGGTCGCATAATCTCCAAGTCTAGCGGAAAGCCTTCTTGTAAGAACAAAGCCTGTGACCAAGGGCCACATATACCAAGGGCTAGAATGACCAAGAACTACATAGGGATAATTCCTCCTTATTGCCCATATCTCTAGGCTTCCCCCAAGACCCTTACTCATGGACTCTAGCTGTAGTCTATTGCCTCTTCTCTCATGAGGACTAACAATTGATTTGATTGATTTGGCAATCTCCTAATCTCCTAGAGCTTCTCTTCCTTCTGCTCTCCCGTGTTGTCTCGTTCTGTTCATTCGGTGCACATTCACACAAGGGAGGTAACATCTATAACACTACCCTTTCTTTCATAGCAAATTCCTAGGTTCAAAATTATTCACCAAAATAGTAACTGTCTTTCTCATTTGTCTTCCTAGGCATGGAAACTGCTGGTTTATCAAACTGGGAAATATTTATGACCTAAGAAAAAGCATCCTGTTCAATGGGAGATAGGATGACCCCATCCAATATCTTGCTCTTCGGTGCTAGAATGACCAAGAAATCAAATCACGATAAATTCTTCTGATTCTCTCTTTTGACCATCGACGCATCCAACACCCCAAAATAATATTCATTTCATTAAAAAATGAAGGCACTGTGTGTTCCACGCATGCTCAGAAGGAAGAAACTGGGCTGACATATTTAAACATGAAGGCTCCTTCACGCTTCTTTTGAAGGATGGCTAAGAAGAGGGTTATCTGTCAAACTCAATGTGTTCCATAACAATAATTCAGGTGACAGCCAGATGAATAATTCTCATGCTTACAGAGAACTTTCCGACTCTTGCAACTTGAAAGCAAAAGGTAGGGCCGTGGCAGATATGACACACAGCTTCCAAGTGATCACATTAACAGTGTGCACTTGTGTACACAAATATTTAGGACATGCAACCCAGTTGGATAGATACCGCTCCTTTACCTTCTTTGGGGAAGCCTTGAAATTCTCAATTTTCACCAGTCCCTTCTTTAAACAGATCCTATTGATGGGCTTTTAAATCATGCCCCCAGATGCGTCAGCGTACGAAAGGCGAATGCTGTGATTTCAGGTAATTTTTCCTGCATGTGGCTGTGAAATTTATCTTCCCATGATGCTGCTGTCATCATGTCATCCTTCTGACTCAAAAGGCTTCCTGATGTCAGCTGTCACTTAAACAAGCTGATTATTTCCTCCCAGGCAATATGCCTGTATTTGAGTCCCTGATTCCAGGTGGACAGGAAAGCCTGGGGCAGGAGCAGCCCAAGGAAAAGCTCCAGCCCAGGTGTGGAAAACCAAGCGAAGTAGGAATTTTGAAAAGAACCCAGCCTCCTTCTGCTTCCGCAGCAAAGGTACTTTGTCAAAGCGACAGTCCATGCTAATTGGGAACGCGCATTATTAAGGATGTATTCTAATTTATTGGGTTGGTCTGGCGAGGCTAAGGGCAGATGAAGTTCGCAAAAAGCATCTGACACATGGAAGGCACCCAATACATACTATGTTTTATTTAAAGTCAAGTTAAAGACAACACAGAGGGCACATTCAGAGAAATACAAACAAATGGTACTCGTTCCTAGCTTAAACAATAGCTGCCTTGGAATGTGATTTAGTGAGAGAACGGCCTGCGTGGTCTTTGAAGAATGTGGGATGGCAACAAATATGGAAGCAAAAAGAAAAGCTTTCTCCGGCAGAGCAGAATAACCCTAGTTAAAAGAAAGCCAGAGCCAAAGTCAAAAAGTCAAAAATGCCCTTTTGACCACGATGGACTCTCGGGGGCCCATGAAAAAGGTGTCCTCTTATGACTCAGAGAGGCCTACAGAAGTTCTCGTGAGCATCAAGGAAAGCCATCAGTGTTTGCTGAGGATCTCCTCAGGTGAAAATATTTACTACCATCTTAACAGAGGAGGGAAGAGGGAAGTTCGGTGACTCCCCCACGGTTACACAGCGAGGCATCAGGATACGAGCCCATGTCTATGGAGCTCGAGAACCCAGAAGCAGGGTGATAAGATGAAGGCCAAGCTCGTGAGGAGGACACAGCGAAGAGACGGGGACTGTGGTGGTGAACAGCCCGTGCTGACAGGTGAGGAACAGGGGCTGCAGGGTGAGGGAGTGGGAACCGCTCTGGAAGGGGGTGAACACTGGGGCCACAGAGGCAGGTGTCCACGGACTGAGGACATGCAGCCTGCGGGTTGACAGGTGGTGGCGGGAAAGGCGACTTCTGAGTGCCTGCTCAGATCCTTTCATGGAAAGGATCACCTTTCATGGGACAGCTCCAATTTCCCAGAAGCTCTGTGTCCTCTCTTTTCCACTATCCCCACAAAGCCCTGACACTAAAAAGTCTCCCAGCCACTCTCTCCTGTTGTCACAAAATGATTAGATGGAGACTTCCTCTCCAAGGCAGACCCAAGGGTCTAGGACATGAAATACTTTGGATGACTTCTCTTTCCAGGAGGTTCCCTCAGCCTCAGGCCTCCGGAATGTTCTCCTTTGATAAGCAGAAAGGGAACCATGAGCTGATGGATCAGGGTTTCCCCTAAGACCACCTTTCCTTGGGATTTATCTGAGTCATGCTAGTGATCCTGGGGATTTTCAATTCTTTTTGAAATCTAAGGTCACCCTTTTTGTGACTGTATCCTACATATATTTGAGGGCTGCAAAGAAATCATTGTATGATTTCAATTTCTTCAACTTGTGTGTGTTTTTTTTTTTAAGATTTTATTTATTTATGACAGAGAGAGATAGTGAGAAAGGGAACACAAGCACAAGGGAACTGGAGAGGGAGAAGCAGGCTCTCCACTGAGCAGGGAGTCCTGATATGGGGCTCGATCCCAGGACCCTGGGATCATGACCTAAGCCCAAGACAGATGCCCAGTGACTGACCCATCCAGGTGCCCCTCAACTTGTGTTTTTAAATGATGATTTAAAGAAAGAGTCCGCTCCCTTTAAGATAAAGAAACTTGTGGAAATCTTGAGCACAGGAAGGCTACAAACTATAGTTTAATAGGCATTGCTGCAGAACATTGATTTTGAGTTGTTAATGCCTCCTGTGGGTTCTGTGAGTTATCCAAGGCATGAACCCTGAGATAAGAAGTGAATTGGATTGCTAGAGAAAGTATCTACTTGAACACTGGAAAATCCTTGCCTCAAGTACATTGGTAATGGTGATATGGTTAACGCAAAGCTATTGAGATAGTAACTAGCAAAATGATATATTTGCTTCTTAGGATGGCCAGGAAACCACATCGTTAGCAGACCTAAGGATGCTTGTCTTCCTCTCTGCTGTGGCTCAAAATCATCCACAAATTGACCCAGGTGTTTTAATAGAAGCTAAAGTATCAGGGAACAGAACACATGCAAAGGTGGCATAGGGCATTGATCTAGTTGGCCTTGAAAATCAAATTTGGATTTCCTTATAAATTTGGACCTTATGGGTACCAATGCCTGTCAGCCACGACCATTCACTCTCCTTGCTGAAGAAGACCCCAGTTCTTTATTTTATACAAAGATCACTAAATGGATTTGAAATAAAGGTCATCTATCCTTTGCAGAAAATATAACTTTGAAATTTCATTTCATAACAGATTTCTGTAATATTAAGAAGAGCAAAACAGCCCATCCAATAAGATTAGGAGAGGCTTATCAGAGTCAATTCGGGCTTCTTAGCAAGGATTTCCACTAAACACAGCATGCTGGAACTGCAGAATCTTGGGAGTAGAAAAAAATCATAGAAGGCATGCGGTCTAACCAAGGTCAGAGGAAGTGCCATAGGGGTCAAGTTCCATACCGGAGCCAGCCTAGGATCCCTGCCAAGACCCTGGACAGGTCACAGGACTAATTTAACTTATAAAATGTGTCTGTTAGATGAGATAGATCCATAATTTTTAAACTATTTTAAGGTTTTAATGTTTTCATAATCCTGTTATCGTATTTTCAAATTGTAAGAGTTCGAGAAACATCATCCTCAACTGTAGTTCCCACTTAACACACTGGAGGCAACTGTACTAACTTACTTTTGTGCAGCCCTCAGGACAAACTGCTCCCATTTTAATGTAATCTAAGAGACTACCTGTCTAAAATCCACAATTTGTTGTCTGCCTTAATCAAGAACTCCTCAAGAGTCGTAAACTGAAACAAAATTCAGAAATGAACTGGGGGGCAGGGGCGCCTGGTGGCTCAGTCGGTTGAGCATCTGCCTTCAGCTTGGGTCATGATCCCAGGGTCCTGGGATTGAGCCTCGTGTGGGGCTCCCTGCTCAGCAGGAAGTCTGCTTCTTCCTTTCCCTCTGCCCCTCCCCGTTGCTCCTGCTCTCTCTCTCTCTCTAATAAATAAAAATCTTTTAAAAAAAATAGTTAATCAGATTTGAAAATGGCAGTAACTCCATTGATTCCCTTCTCCCTCCTAATGGTGGTTGCTCTTCCAAGAGAACCATTTTCCCTGAGTTTTCTATGTATTCTGCTGCCATCGGTAAACTCATCATGTTGTTACCTCTTCTCACCTGAACCCCTAATTCAAAAGATGGCTCTCTTGAGGAGACCTTTAGGTGTTGGTGTTTTCCAGCTAAAGTCCCTGGGTTATACTCGAAAAACATTCTGTTAATTATTGTCTTTTCTCTTTTTGACTCATTGTCCAGGAAACTCAGGAAAGAGATTAAGGGAGGAATGCCCTCATTTCTCAAGGAACGAAACCTCAATCTGTAAAGCAGTTTTGAGGGAGAGACTCACTGTCATCCAGAGCTCTTCTCTGAGGAAGCTGCTTACAAGTGAGAAATCCCTGGGCAGAAGGGAGAGCTGGGCCAGGTCCTCTTTCCCTCAGCGATGTCATGGGAGTCAGAGAACTGGGAGCTCCTGATTCCTGGGGGACCAGCTGGGGTCAGGGGATAGAAGACACAGTGAAGGACCACTGGCAAGGGCTAAGCAAAGTAAAATTTCTCAGTGCTGGGCTCCACAACCAAGAGCCAAGAAAAAGCCAAGAATTCAGAAGCAGAAGATGCTGGGAGCTTCAGTCCAGTGATGAGAAAAAGAAATTACTGGAATGAAATGAAATGGAGGAGGAGTAGGAACTGACATTTGTGGGGCACCTCAGGATTTTATTTATCCGTGTTTCATTTCATCTTTTTACTAGCCACGGGTCAGCTATTGCCTGTTCCCCGTTTTACTTCAGTGGAAGAACTGAGGTTCAGAAAAGTTAACCGACTTGGTGGAGGTCACATGACAGCCCCAGAGGATACCCCGGTCTGTATGCAAAGCCCACGTGCCTCCCATGCTACCTGGATAAACAGAAGGTGATGAGCAGAAGCCTCACGGCAGACAGATCTCCCTGAAATCTGAGTTCGGACCCTGCCATTTGCCATCTGGGTGACCTTAGGCAAATTCCTTAAGCCAGTGAAGCCTCAGTTGCCTTATCTATAAAATGGGCATATAGTAGAACCTACCTGATAAGCTTTTAAGAGTCAAATGAGATCATACATGAAAACCGCATACACTTAAAGTGCCATGTAGTAAAGCACCTAATAAACATTAACTCCATCAACCTTATGATTGTGATTATTTTCAATATCCCCTTCAATCCCACGTCCCCGCTCCGAACCCCACGGCTAGGAAAGAATCAGGAGTTTATTTCTCAGATAACTGGCGATCTCTACAGAGTATGTTTTTGATTCTCAAACATTTGGTAACCACAAGATCATGTGTTCCGACCAATCCATGATGGGTTTCCTTTAGAAAAAGGCAGATACGAAAGAAAATAGACAAGGCTTTCAGCCTTCTAGCAAAGTCACGGTTGTAAATTGGCCCATTTTTACGTTCTCAGAAAACCAAGCTGCTATCATCAGACCATCTTCTCACATGATTACTTTTCCCAGAGAGCTTTTCATTTTCCAGGGCGCCTCACACACACACAAAGCGCATGTGTGTGTGTGCGCGCGTGTGTGTGCGCGCGTGTGTGGGTTCCCACCCTATAAATCTCTCGCTTGGCAGAGAGTGTTGATGGTTTCTGTGAAAGGGTCTTTGTGTCCCTTTTTGTCTAAAGGCTTTTTCATTAGAAGCCTGGAAGTCAAGGTAAGCGCTGCAGGGATTCGAGGATCTCTTGGCTTTTCTCTCACGTCCAAATTATCTCCTGGAAAAGTAAAAGTCCTCCATTCTCTGCCCTCGGTTAAAAGAAGTGACAGCTGGGAGAGCTTCAAATCTGGCCTTAATTAATGGGCACTGCACAAATGTGACCAAAGCATATTTGCAGAGAAGAGGCTTTAAATAGCATCAAATGTTTGTGAGCACGAGGCCATGCGATGGCAGGAAATCTCTGACCATCTTAATGGGATCAGGCTTTTGTGTGCAAACAATGGCGAGCAAACCACAGGCCAGCTGACAGCCATTAGAATAGCGTTCTCATCTGTGGTGGTGTGTGAAGGCTCTTAAATCACCACTCATCAAGACAGAGGAACATGAACTATGGCGTGAGGTAACTATAATAAAACTGGGTGCCCAAAGGAGTGGCCTCCACGCCGGTGCTTGTACAGTTTACCCAGAGTGGTCTTCCCCTTGAACTTGCGGCTGCCGTGGCCATACAGGAGCATAAGATCCTTCCAGAAACTCTGACCTTCACCTCTGAGGCTAGTGTTTTCCACTCAGTTCTGACCAATCTTTCTTCGACTTGTTCTTCCCATCCCCTCAGTCCTCAAGTCACTGTTCTTCTTTGCTCACATTTTCCATGTGAATTATCCCCCAGGGGAGACTCCTTCTCTCAGATCATATAGGAATTTAAGACTGTCCCTTATCCGGTTGCGGCCAAAGTTCCCAATGCACCAATGGGCTGCAGATGTGTTCCTACTTACCTAAACACTTATACTGAAGATGGCCAAGACCTCAACACGTGGGCATGATGTGCACTGATGCATTTCAGATACTTTCATTTCTAGATACTGATCTAGAAGCTGGTGATGTCTACAAGAAGACTCCATGTACTCAGGAAACTTCTAGAAGCTATCCCTGTCCCTGCTGGCTGAGCTACGTTGGGTAGGGAAAGCCCTCTGCTGGGTGCTTTACTTATGTGATTCCACTTAGTCCTCAGAACAACCCAGTAAGGTGGCTGCTATTATCCTTTCCTTTGATCAATTATAAAACTAAACTGTGAGTGACAGTGCAATCAGACAACTCTCCCCCAGCCAGGGAGCTGGTGAGCACAGAGGCTGGACTAAAATTGGGCTTATCTGTTGCTAAGTCCCACAGCCTTATCCATTATTCTGTGCTGACTTTCCTCTCTCATCGTTTGGCTCCCAGGCTATGGAGGAAAACAGACAAATAAATTCACAATTACTGATAATTATCGTCTAGCAGGAAACTGAACTAATAGGAAGACAACTATTAAAAATCTATACCAGTACCCAAGTAAGCTGTATGTTCAAGGAGCCAAAATTTGTCCCTTCAAGAGAAATACTGTTCTTTTTTTTATATATCTTATTTTATTTAAATTCAATTAATTAACATAGAGTATATAATTAGTTTTAGGAATAGTTCCGTGATTCACCAGTTGCATAGAACACCCAGTGCTCATTACATCACGTGCTCTCCCTCCTCAATGCCCATCGCTCAGCTCCCCCATCCCTCTGAGAAATACTGTTCTTGATTTTAAGTCACCGTGTTTCTCCAGCTCCACCTGTCTTCGCCCTCAGTGGAATCACTGTCACAGGAGGAGTTGGTCATCTGTACACCTGACTTAGAACCAGAATCTGAAGAGTAAAAATTTAGGGGCAATGCAACAGAATATTCCTGGAAACTATTTCCTGTTGAGAGTCCACAAATGCCCAGGGCTTCCGAAAAGTTTGATTTTGGTCTTTTGGTTGCTTTTCTTCCCAAAGTCCTTTTTCCTTTCCTGTCCCATCTTGACCCTCAAAGAAAAGGACAGACTCTGGGGTAAGTTGCTGAATTGGGAAGACCTGGCATGAAGTGGGTGTCCCAGTAATGGGGAGATGTGGTACAGCACTAGGCTTGGATAAGAGCTGAAAGAACCCCGATTTCAACCTCCTCTCACTTGTGAACTAGACTTTATCATCAGCCTCTGTGTCCTCAGGAGAAAAATTCACATGTAAGCTGTTTGTATAGTCTTCGTATTAATATAAATAAACAAGACCCTACATGAGATGCAAAAAAGAAATTAATCGGGACCAGGCAATGTTTCCAAATCACTTACAGTACTTGCTGGGAAAACAAAACTTTATATTTAAAACATAACAGAAAAAAAATGTTCAATACTTCAGTCCAAGATATATAAACTGTGGACAGAGGAGTTCATTCAACTAATACTTAGAGTGACTTGAAAACACGCAGACATTTAAAACACAAGCAAGGGAAGCCAGTCAACACTCTTTGGTCGTGGGAACCAAAACTAACAATTCTGAAACACTGGGAAACCACAGGGTGGCCAATGAAGTAGGCTCTGGCCATATGGCTTTTGGAATTCACCCTGTTGGTTGCAAAGACCCCCTGGAAACTTTAATCAGGAGTCACATGAGCCTAGTGACTCCTGAGAGATGTTAGCTGGGTGGCAGAGCAAGGCAGACCTGCCAGAAGAAGTGACCAGTGGCACAGAACTCAATACCAAAAGAGATGGGAAGGAGCATGCCACATTGTCAAAAGACACTTCCAAGGAACAGGAAACAGGACTTCTTGACCCACTAGATGCTCACAGAATAAATAATGACAGTGGCTAATATTTTGTGAACGCTGCACTCAACGAGTGCCCCTATGAGGTGGGCATGATTATTATCCCCATTTTACAGATGGGGACACTGAGGCCCAGAGAGGTAAAATGGGTTATTTCTCTAAGAGCTCTCAACTAGTAGGACATGAGAACTGAATATAACCCTACTGACTCCTAAAGCTCATGCCCTTAATCTGCCTGTTGTGGTAGGAATCAGAATGCAAACTGAAGGGAGACTTTCTAGTTTGGGATGTTAGGTGGGATGACAGCATCCTGAAACCCGGAAGTCTGACATTAAAGCAGCCTATTCCTTTTCTTATACCTTTAGAGGGATAGAGGATTTATGTACCACAGAGGAAAATTGGGGAGGGGGGCATCATGAGACCCTCAACGTTATCCTGCTGAAACCATTTCCCTACCTTTGGAGAACTGGAGCCAAGTGGTCAAGAAGGACTGACTTCTCAGCATCAAGGCTGCTTCCCCTCTTGGCCCATATTTTCTTCCTTAACTCTACCCGTCGGCCTCAAAGTCTCAGCTCTCCTTTTCCTTCTTAAAATCTCCAGGACGCCCTCCACCCTGCAGGATACCTCCTCTCACTGCCAGCTGTGGGGTGTTACCAGCCTGCCCAGCCCTTCCCAGCATATCTGAGAGCTCTACCAGCCACCAAAGATTGCACCAGAAGGACCAATCGCAGACTTAGGTTGTTTGTCGGTCTTGGTGTTTCCCGTCTGACTCCCAGAGTCACACTGCTCATTTCACCCCTTGGATGGAAGTCATGAAGTGCTCTCTCTCTTAACCCGGAGTGTAGATTAGAGTCACTTAGGAGGCCTTTAAAAGCTCTTGAATTGATTCCTGGCCGTACCTCCAAGACTCTGACTGACTTGGTCTGGCATGCCTGGCCATTGCAACTTGTTGAATACCTCTCAGGTGATGTTAACATCTACTGCTCCCACGACCCTGCCTCTTAGAAGGACCCTGTTCCAAGTCATCTCATGCAGCGGTGTCTGTCTCTGGGGAGGTCTATTGTGCTCTGCCCTGGGGACATTTGGAAATGTCTGGAGACTTTTTTTTATACAGATTCTTCCTCCCTCCCTCCCTTCCTTCCTTCCTTCTTCCTTTGAGAGAGAGAGAGAGCGAGAGAGAGCGAGAACAAGCGATTGGGGGTGGGGGTAGAGGGAAAGGGAGAAGCAGGCTCCCCGCTGAGGAGGAAGCGGGATTCGGGATTGGATCCCAGGACCCTGGGATCATGACCTGAGCCGAAGGCAGACGCTTAACCGACTGAGCCACCCAGACACCCTGTCTGGAGACATTTTGATTGTGTAATTGGTGGAGTCAAGGGGAGAGTATCTGGCAGGTAGAGGCCAGGGATGCCGCCAAGCATCCTACAGTGCATGCGACAGCCAGCCCCCTCAGCCAAAATGATTGGTCCAAAATGTGAACAGTGCCGCTGTCAAGAAACCCTGTTCCACCCAAACTGGCACCCTCGTGACACACACTAGTACATTTGAACACCCTTGCACCTTGGAGGCAATCCTCAGTGCTGCAAGAGACCCTGGTTGGAAGGTCTCATTCTTTCTGAGGCTCCTTCTTTCCTGGACAGTCTGACTTCTATTACCCTTCTGGAAATGTTGCGGCGAAGGGTGTTTTGCCATCTCCTTTCGGACTTTGTGCCTGAAAGGTCGGAAGGAACCTTTCTCTCTCTTCAGGGGAGGGGATCCCGCTTTGTAGTTCTACGCACAGAGTCATGCTAGAATGCTCGCACCTCTTTCATTACATAAAGTTCTCAAAGGAAGCATGACAAGAAACAAGAACCCTGAAATTGGGGGTAAAATATAAACAAATGTTTTGGCTGATGTACTGCACATTTTTTAATCACAAAGTGTGTTTTCAGAGAGTACTGAGCCCTGCCCAGAATGGCTCTAATTAAAGATCAAAGGCAGTGCCATGACAGGCAGAGCAGAACACTGGGCCAACTCCACATCCCCTGCCCCGCCCTGGAAATAGCCATGTGGTCATCCGTTCGCCTCAGAAGCACCATTTCAGCAAGCAGTGATTAAAGGAGGGTTTTTGTTTTGTTTTGTCTGTTTATTCTCTCTCTCCCTCTCTCTTTCTCTCTCTCTCTCTCTTCTTTATTTGGAGGAACATTAAAATGTGGTTAGAGAGCAACACGTTTTCAGAAAAGTCAGAAAGTGACTGCGAGCAAAGACACAGTTTGATGCTCAGAAAGTGTTCCCACTTTTACTGAGAGATTCCAACTTGAGGCAGGAGGAGGACAGCCACCCAGGGGGGATAGAGGCCCCTCTCTGAGCACACACAGGGCATGACCCCATCAGCCAAGGAGCCAGGAAGGGTCCCGGATCCGAGCCGTCTCCTGTCACCTGGAGGAAACGGGTCCCTGGGAGCGAAATGTCCCCGAAGTACTTCTCAGGAGGCAAGCGCACAGGAAGACGGCTCTAGCAGTCGCCTACAAGATGGAGTTGCTTGGGGATGGGATGGGGTGGGGTGGGGGTGGGGAGTAAGTGAACAAAGAGAAGCTTACAGAGAGGCTGACGCAACAGTCTAGGTGTGGGATGTGAGTTCAGGGGCCAGGAGCTGGATAAATAAAAGAAAAACCCAAGGATGAACGTCCCAAGGGAATAGCCTGGAAGTCCTGAGAATCTTCTTATGTATCATAACCTCTAGAGCTGAGCTTCTCAAACTCCCCTCACCAAGACGTAAGCAATGGAGGTACAGCCAGAGAGGTGATGGATGAGAGCTAGGAAGGAACCGAAAGGTGGGCTTGTGGTGAGGAGTACTTGGGGAGGACGCTTTAGCATTGCTAGTCAGGGAGGGTGATGTCGGAGTGTGGCCTGAAACACAGGAGTCATCCTTGGGAGGACAACGGAGGCAGCTCAGAGGCGGAGGGACAGCTGGGGAAGGCCCTCAGGGTTCCCCCCGGCGCTCCGTCTTGAAACCTGTCAATGGTGTTTGATGTGACACAGCTCAGGTCCCCTCCCCTGTCTGGCTGCTCTCCCCTGGATGAGGGCCAGTTTGTCACAGGCCCCACTGAGATGGGTCCCAGTGATCTGAAGCCAGTCACCGCGCTGCGGGCTGACTAGGCAGAGGGAGCCCGGTCAGGACACGTCTATTCATGCAGACGGAGCCTCTGTTCGTTCTCTGGCAGCTCTGCTGCCTTGTTTATTCACAGTGAGCCAACCTGGTGACAGATTGGACAGAGAGCCTGACAGAGTGAGAAAAGTCAGGGTATTGCAAGGGTTTGGGCCAGGAAAACTGTGAGGTAGCCATGTAACCAAACCCCACAATCGGTGTTTTGGTTTAGGCTCAATCCCCTAGATTATAAAAGTGCCTTGTTTATCTTTGCATTTCAAGTGCCTAGAGCAGTCTCCAGCTTACTGCGGGCACTCAATAAATATTAGTTGAACGATGAGATTGACCGGCCCTGTTTCTGTCACTGCCGGCCAACATAGGCAGAGACTTCCCAAACATGTGTGGATGCTGGGGAATATCTCCCTGTTCTTCTTTGGTTTTCTTACTTGGAAAATAGAGTCATCAAATCCATGTATAGTCTGACTCCCAAACAACTTTATCAAGATTGTCTATACCACAATGCTCAAAGTGCCTCCCGTAGACCAGCAGCATCAGCATTACGCGGTTCTGCTTACTAAATGCAGGACCCAGGACCCCCTGAAACAGTACCTGCATTTTAACAAGTTCTCTAAGAGACTCCCGTATGCACGCCAAAGTGGGAGCACCCCTGGTCTCTGTCCAGATGGGCTCTGCCTGGGTCCTGTTGGTTCAAATCCTGGTTCTGCTCCTTAGGCGTTGGGCAACCTCAGGCAAATTATTTAATTTTTTCGGGTCCCTAGTGTCTTCCTATTTAGTATGGGGATAAGCGATGCCCTGGGTTGCTAGGAGGCATTAAGGAGGTTGTGGGTATAGTACTATCCAAGGCAGAATCTGGAATCTGGAAGGGCCCAGGGAATGTTCCGCATGTGACCCTTTCTGAAACGTCTTCTTGAGTGCACAATCAGCTAGCAACCCTCACTTACATTTCAAATCCATTTTCAAAATTGAATTCCTGTCTTTCCCTAGAAGAGGCTGTGCTTGAAACCTCCATGTGATTTTTTTCTAGCAATGGAAGACATACGACACCACCAGAAACATCCTTCCTTACTCTGAACTCAAATCTGTTTCTCTCTGCCTTCTGGGACCAGAGAGTATGCTGGAAATAATCAGTAAGCTGGCCCATTCCATGGGGATTCTCTCAATATAAGAAACACATCCCTCTTGCCGCTTACTATCCTTTCCCACCCAGCTCCAACAGGCAGTCCTCAAGGATTTCTGGAATCTTCTCAACCCTGCTCAAGCTCCCCTGATGGCCAGTTATTGGCTCTTTATTGATAAATACATGTCCTAAAAGCTAACCCTATTTTTTAATCTAATGAAAGGGTTTATATGTAAGTTCCAACTCTCCCTGAAAGGGTTTTCAGTCTTCACCAGCCTTTTGCTGCCCGAGTCAGCGATCCAGAAAAGGCCAAGGCCAGGATGAAGTACTTTGAACACTAGTCCCAGATAAAGATGTCAGAGAGTTTTCATCCTACACAAACCCACAAGGGCTGAGCATCTTGCTTCTTGAGGCCCCCTTCTTAGAACAAACAGAATACACTGGTCACAGGAGGGGGCACTTCAGTCCCGTCCCCTTTACATAGATAAAGTATTCCTTTTTTTTTTTTTTTTTAAGATTTTATTTATTTATTTAACAGACAGAGATCACAAGTAGGCAGAGAGGCAGGCGGAGAGGCAGGCGGAGAGGTGGGGGAGAAGCAGGCTCCCTGCTGAGCAGAGAGCCGGATGTGGGGCTCGATCCCAGGACCCTGGATCATGACCTGAGCCCAAGGCAGAGGCTTTAACCCACTGAGCCACTTAGGCGCCCCATACACAATGTATTCTGACAGTCCTCTGGCTCCAAGATAGGATGTCTCTTTGACCTTGTATAGCTTATGGGGCACTATTCTCTTAAATTACCCAAATGAATACCCTTCTATCCATGTTAGATGAGCATCTAAACAAATTAGGTGCCCAAACCAACAGAAGACTTATACAGACCACTGACCACTACCTAAGCTGATACAGTAATAATAATACAGTAATATGCCCCACTCCCCTCCCCCAACATAGTAGGCCTAGATGATTTTACAGGTAAGTTCTACTGACTGTTCAAGGAACAGATAATCTCCATTTCCTAAGTCATTCCTGAGTACAGAAAAAGAAGGGAAGCTGCTCATTTCATTTAATGACATTTAGCCTATCCTTGATTCCAAAACTAGGTAAGAACAAATGAAAGAAAATAATAAACCTATGTTGCCTACTTTAATAAGCACAATCTTGAATAAAATATTAGCTAATGGAATCCAGTAGTGGATTAAAAAGGTAATAAGTATAATCAAGTGATTTTATCCCTGAATGCAAGGATGGCACAGAATTTGATAGATCAATGCATTTATTCCATCATTGGTACTAAAGAAAAATATCATATGGGCATCTCAAAAGATGCAATTTAAATAGAGCATTTGTTGAAATCCAATTCTTATTTAAGATCTAACATTCCTAGAAAAAAACTTAGAAAGATGCTTTCTGAACCTGAAAATGGTTATCTCCCAAAACGTACCCAGAAAAAACACCACTCTCAAAAGAGAAATGGAGACATATCCTTCTTAGGGTCCGGGGAAGACAAAGATGCCCACAGTTACCACTTCTCTTCAATAAGATACGGGGTTCCCGGCCAGGGCAATGACACACAGAAAGGAAATAAGAAATGTAAGGACTGGAAAAGAAAAGACAAGATTGCCATTGTCTGCAGATGATATGTTTTCTCTACTATCCCAGTCTCTGTGCCTCTTTCTACATTAGGGCTCTGTCATCTGTCAGTTTCTGCCCATCTGACTGCAAGCTCCCTGGCTTGCAGTCAGATGGGCAGAAGGCACAGGGTGATTCTTCCTGTCTCTGCACTACTACCATTGACACAGTGCTTAGAATATAGTAACTGCTCAATCAAGGCTTATTGTGTGAATGAATAAGACCCCTGCTTGCCTGCTCCCGTTTATTTGTTAACCATCAAGATAAACACAAGAATCATCTACATTTGAGAATGATGAGTAAGGTGATGAATGTAAATAAGAGGAAGGGAAAGAAGATCTATGAGTCTCTGTGGTTTTTCATAATCCCTACCCCTGCTTTCTCGTTCCTAATTCTGTCCTGTGTCTTTTTGTCTTTTTTTTAATTATTATTATAAGAATGCAGAGTTTTCCAACATCTCTTTACCATCTTATTCCTAGATGATAGTCCCCAGTTCCTCTAAGAAGATTTTCATTCTGAGATTTAACCCACTGAAGAGTTCCAATATGTCCAATAGCTGATCTCATTCCTAAAGATTCCCATAGAATAGACTGATTGATCAGAAGTCTCCAATGACCCATAAGAAAGGGGTTCTCAAACTCTGGTGAATTTTGGAGGCTGTTAAAAAATAAGTATGCCTGGACCCCACTCCAGCCACCAGGAATGGGATTCTTTAGTGAGGTGAAGTCCAAGTATGCATATATTTTGTGTGTATGTACCTAATATTTATCAAGATCAGCAGTTGTATAATGGAGAGTTCCCTAGGTGATAGTAGCACATGGTTTTGTCCACACACCTCCTCTCTGCAGGTAAGCCCAGTAAGGTCTTCTTGATGGACTTGAAGGATGACTTCATGACACCATCGGAGTTGGATTCCTGGCCAGAGTTGACCCTGTCCTTTCCCCAATTTGAAGCAAGAAGTGCAGACTAGACTTCTTTTATGAACAAGGTATCATAAAAAAGATGGCAGGTGTGGAAACAATATTGGATTTACACATTAACACCAAATGGGTCAAAACAGTGTTCCAATTAAAATACACACACCAAATGCCTCCTGTATTGATTATCTTCATCTAGAACTAAGGCCACCCTTCCTTGGCAAAGAAATGTACTGACAGATTTATTGGGTGTCTCCTCTCCATCAGAAAGCACTTTAGAAGAGAATATGACTTACGGTGTTTACAGACTGAGGAGCGGGTAATTCAAAAATATGATCTGTTCCTATGTTTTGTTGTAGTGATGCTGTGTGGTGTGATGGCAAGAAGCCCTTCAGGATTGAGGCTACGGACTCACAGCTGAGTCCCTCCCCAAGACCTGTCATCAGCATAAGGGAGTTGCTTTGCTCCAAGGTGACCCTCCCTTCCTGGGGGCAGCCAGCAACCACTGACTGCTTAATGAAGGAGTAGAGGGGTCTGGCCCCCTTGCCTTTATAGGGACAATCTGAAGGGTCATTCTAACTCCAGTGCTCCCTATGAGATCAGCTGAAGCCTCGGTCCATTCCTGCACCCCTCCCCTCTCATGGATATTGTTCCCAAGTACTCTCTCCAGTAAGCCTCCTGCTTCCAAATCCCAAAGTCTATTTCCTGAAGAACCCAACCTATGACATCCATCTGGTTCACGTTGTATGATTCTCTGGTTGGGTTTTAAAATACCAAAATACCTCTTAAAATACTGGGTCTTAATTACTTAAGATGTACTAATATCAAGTACAATGCAAAACAAATGTCGGCTAGTCCTCATTTGTACCCTTCACATGGTTCTAATTTTCTTCTCTTATAGCATGGGTTCAGGTATCGGGAGACTCTCACGCTACCAATTACTTAAGGGAAATCATTTCCTTTTTCTAAGCCTCAGTTCCTTTATCTGTAAAATGGGATTGATAATAGTATATATCCCATAAGGTTGTTGTGATGGTAGGAGAAGAATAAATGAAACAAGATGGGATTGGGAGGGAGACAAACCATAAGTGACTCTTAATCTCACAAAACAAACTGAGGGTTGCTGGGGGGAGGGGGTTTGGGAGAAAGGGGTGGGATTATGGACATTGGGGAGGGTATGTGCTTTGGTGAGTGCTGTGAAGTGTGTAAACCTGGTGATTCACAGACCTGTACCCCTGGGGGTAAAAATATATGTTTATAAAAAATAAAAAATTTAAAAAAAGATTAAATAATCAATGTAAATCATTTAGCAACAATATCTGACACGCAATAAGCATTCAATAAATGGTAACTGTTGTTATTAATGCCAGAGCACTGACACCAGTCCAGTGACCTTCTTTGATACATTACCCAACCATCACCTAATTTCTTGCTATTTTAATAGAAACAAGTCTTCCTGCACCTCAGTTTTCCTTATCCTTCCATTTCTATTCAATGCCACTGAATTATTTTCTTACAATATTGCTTTCATTATATTATTTCTCCACTCAAAATTCTTCAGGGACACTTAATTACCCAGACCTTCATCAATTGGCACTGCTATAGTCATCCATCGATCATTCCAATGGAGAAAACTCTTCTTTATTGTCTTTGAACCACAGCTATGTCTGAATTCCTCTCACTTATTATTAATTTTTCACTTATTTTTCTTAAATATTTTATTTATTTATTTGAGAGAGAGAGAGAGAGAGAAAGAGCATGAGAGGGAAGAAGGTCAGAGGCAGAAGCAGACTTCCCATGGAGCTGGGAGTCCAATGAGGGACTCAATCCCAGGATTCCGGGATCATGACCTGAGCCGAAGGCAGTCGCTTAACCAACTGAGTCACCCAGGTGCCCTACTTATTATTTTTTTTAATCAATCCAAACTCAGTGTAGCTCAAAGTGGAACCCCTCAATCAAAATTCCTTTCAATTTAAGTCCACAGCTACTCCTGTCCTCAGCCTTCACTTACCCTAACACTCTTCCATGCTTCCAATACTGCATAGTTAAAGACATTCTTAAAGTTCTAGATTTTCCTCAGGTTTCGGTAATTGGGTCAAAAAATCCCTTGATAAGCTCTTCATCAGGAACTCCTATAAAGGCTGCTATTCTGAGGGTCCTCATTGGTCCTTGGGTGCATTTCACATCATTAAAATTTACAAAAGGCTGACAGTAAAAAATGGAGTAGACATCTCAAAAAAAAAAATAAGATTTAGAAAAAAAGTGACTCCCACCTATAAATAATACACAAGACCAAATGCTGAGCCGTGATGAGGTAATAAGACATATGGAATTTGTCTAGAAGGAGTCGACTGGCTTCCAGATTTGGAGGTTTGATGCCTCTGAGTTATTTTTACTGGTAGAGATTCCATTTTATGAGTAATATCTGGAGCATGGTATCAACAGTCAACAGTTCACAAACTCTAAAAAGTCTCCCAGCAGAAAAGGTTTAATTAAGCTTGACAGAAACGATCTAGCAGCTTTCCTAAGTAATTGCTATTACCCAAAATAGGACCGACTCATAAACTGCATGATTTCAGAAATGATGAATCAATAAAAATGTTTATAGAAACAGCATTTTGATTAATTCCTTCAGACTAACAAATTCGTGGCACATGTGATAAACTGAGATTTCTACTGTCAATTAGGGAAACCCAGAAATCAAACCCAGCCCTTGAATACTGCCTTTTGGATAACTGGTCCCAGATTTTGGCATTGGGAGTCACTTTTTAAGCAGCAATATCAAGACCAACTGCACCACACCTCTGGGCTGTATTCTTGGGACAGTCAAGTTCCATATCGCTCCAGTTCTCAGCCACACTAAGAGCCATGGTGAGACTGACTACAGATAATGCGTGTTGTGATCATTATGATGAATCAAGCAACAGGTCACCCACACACCCATAACTAGTGGCTCCTTTTTATGCATATAAGCTCAACAGCAGCCGAAAATCACTACCAGTTACAATCAAGCAATATCTCCTCTAGAACTAGGATAAGAATTAACAGGACGTTCCATTTATCTAGAGTACAAAGAATAAATATGTTCTGTTCTACGGCACTATACTCATAGCAAATAACCTTTGCGTTCCCAGAAGAATCCAAAGGACCTTTGAAGTCGTCAACAAATACGAAATTATTTTCACTATCATTTTAGGGTCCAAACATATTATTTGAACATAATCCACGGGTGACAGCTAGAGTAAGACTCAGCTGATCAGAGTATCAGGGCCTTAAACATCCCAATGGAAAACTGTTTAATAGGTACATTACCTTCATTCCCATAAACCATCTTGGTTTTTTTCCCCCATACCCTCTATAGTCACTTCATATCTACACAAAATAACTAACCAGAGAGCAGAAATAAAGTTAATGTATCAGAGCATCTCAGGGCTGAAAGGGACCTTCAGGGACACCCAAACTCATCTCTCCTCTGGGACAACTGTCCTAGCAGCTCCCGGGCTGTATTCTGTTGACATTCTCTATTGAAGTGACGAGGATGGTATACTCTCATTTTCAGTCAATATTTGGGCAGGAATTTTTCATTTTTTCTGTGGAAACTCTTGGCAAAATAGCACTTACTACGAGCACCTTCTCTTGCACTTACTGCTGCATTTCATAGGAATTTAAATTGCCATCAATGTAATACTCTGGTTTCTTTTCAAACAGCATAAATCTTTCACCTTTTAAATTACTGTCAGTTTTAAGTTTTCCTCTGATGTTCTAGATGGTAAAATGTGAAAAAAAAAAAATGGGCACTTTAGAATAGAACACATGGTCGTTTTAATGTTTAATCATACTTGGAAAGAACAAGAAATCAAAAACACGCAGGATACTGCCACAAAAGGCTCCAGGAATCATCTAGTCTAACAGCTCATATTCCCATCTTTAAAGACCAAGAGATTTCAAGCCAGGGGTTACTTGCCCAAGACGATACCATGGTGGGTAGCTGATGGGGAGGCTGGAAACACAGCTGGACTTCCACCCCACCCACCCTGCTACTTTGTACCCTTTTCAACTCTCATCCCACCTGAGGGCTACGATGTTTCCCCACCAGCAACAGGGTCACTAGGGTAGCGAATGCGGGGTCACTGGAAGAATGGCACGGCACAGGCCCAGTTTGAATTTATTCATCGAATGCCTCCCTTCACAATTTGTACAAGGTTACACAGAGAATTCACTGATCTAATTATGTTCCTTGGATACCAAGATATCACCAGGCTTGTTTCAGCTGATTTCTTCGGCTAGAACACTGAGCTAATCCCAACGTCCTCCCAGTGACAAGTCACCATGCAAGAAGATGACCTTTGGCAATAAGGAACTATTGGGACTTCATCAAGATCAAAAGCTTTTGCACAGCAAAGGATACAGTCAACAAAACCAAAAGACAACTGACAGAATAAGAGAAGATATTTGCAAAAGGCGTATCAGATAAAGGATTAGTATCCAAAATCTATAAGTAATTTATCAAACTCAATACCCAAAGAACAAATAATCCAATCAAGAAGTGGGCAGAAGACATGAACAGACATTTCTGCAAAAAAGACATCCAGATGGCCAAGAGATGCATGAAAAATGTTCCACATCAGTGGGCATCGGGGAAATACAAATCAAAACGAAAATGAGATACCACCTCACACCAGTCAGAATGGCTAAAATTAACAAGTTGGGAAACGACAGATGCTGGCGAGGATGTGAAGAAATGGGGAACCCTCCTTACACTGTTAGTAGGAATGTGAGCTGGTGCAGCCACTCTGGAAAACAGCATGGAGGTTCCTCAAAAGTTTGAAACAGAGCTACCCTATGACCCAGCAATCACGCTACTGGGTATTTACCCTAAAGATACAAACGTAGTGATCCAAAGGGGCACATGCACCTGAATGTGTATAGCAGCAATGTCCACCACAGCCAAACTATGGAAAGAACCTAGATGTCCCTCAACAGATGAATGGATAAAGAAGATGTAGGATATATACACAACGGAATACTATGCAGCCATCAAAAGAAATGAAATCTTGCCATTTGCAACAACATGGGTGGAACTAGAGGCTATTATGGTGAGCAAAATTATTATCATATGATCTCTCTGATATGAGGAATTTGGGAGGCAGGGCAGGAGGTTGTTGGAGGGTAGGGAAGGAAAAAAATGAAACAAGATGGGATCAGGCAGGAGACAAACCATAAGATATTCTTAATCTCACAAAACAGAGGGTTGCTGGGGGGTGGAGTGGAAGGATAGGATGGCTGGGTTATGGATATTGGGGAGGGTATGTGCTATGGTGAGTGCTGTGAAATGTGTAAGCCTGATGATTCACAGACCTGTACCCCTGGGGCAAATAATACATTAGATGTTAATAAAAATTAAAAAAAAAAAAAAGATGACCTTTGTTTGGTAAAGAGCACATGGATAGTTACAATCCCCAGGCAAAATCTTGATATGCCAATCTGATCAAAGCTGGACCAACATTTTTGCTATGTTAAAGCACTGCATGCCAATCATTGGTCTTTGTAGAGCATTCACATAGCTCTACCTGTGTCTAGTGTTGGGGACGAGTCGGGTACAATTATGCTTCCAAACACTAACAATATGTCAGGCACCATAATAGTATTTTACATTACTTATCTCACTTAACAACCCCATAAGGTAGGAATTACTAACCTCATTTCCTGGATGAGAAAACAGAAAATCAGAGATGTTAGGTAACTTTGCTAAAGCCTGACAGGTGGTAAAGTGACAGAGCTGGGATGTAAAGCCCCACTTATCTCACCCTGGAACACCAGGTTGTTTTCTCAATGCCTCCCCACAGCCCTCTCAAAGGCTCTGAACATGAGTTAGCATCAACACCACGGGCCGTGCATCCAATGTCTTTCTTCAAGCTGACTTGTGGGAGTGCACATGAAAGTCTAAAGAGTTCTGTGTCATTCTAGTCTTCTAGGCTGGTCACTATTGAGAGAGAAGATGTTGAACAGAGACTAGCCGAACTGAAGTTATACTATGTTTCATTTAGATAACCTCACACCTTGGTTGGCATCACTGATCCGAAATTGGAAAAATGAGTTGGAATTTCCAACTGAGCTGGAAAAACGAATTGCCCTGTCAAATGGACCTACCTCCATGTGTGTGTATCTATTTCCACTTAGCAGATGGGGTTCTATCTGGAATGGAGAGCTGGCGGTGCCACTCACGTGTATGTCCTACTTGGGTCTATCTGTTTGAATATAAGGTACAGAGAGAAGAGGTAACTTGGGCCACAGAGTAACAGAAGAAATAGAAGCAATGGAAATTTTGATCTCTATTACCACTGAGTAGGAATAAAAATTTGTACCAGGCAAGTAGAATGTGAGCAGGAAATGAGGTGATTAGGCGAGAAGCATTTACCCAACAGGCTGCTGAAACAGAAAAGAAGAACCAATTTGAGCGTAACACTCTGGTACTTCTGTCCTCTCCAAAGATTAGGGTCTTCCCTTGTTTTCTCAGATGCTGACTCTCCCCACTCTGCTGGGTTTGGAGAGTGACCCCTACCCCCCCCCACCCCACTGCCTGCCCCTGGTGCTTGATAGCACATCCACTCTTTTGGTTTAAATCCTAGTTTGGGCTTTATTTTTAACTTGTGAAATATGGAAAACTGCCTAAAAGTATAGAAAATAATACCCAAGCACTCACTGAATCAGATTTTTGTTAAATGTATAACATACATTATATAATATATGTAACACACATATTATATATATATATATGTATGTATGTATGCATGTATCAAAGCTTTATCAACCTTATACAACATTATTGATAATGTTGAAGAGGCTTTGCTATCCCTCCCTACTCCCATCTCCTCCCTGGAGGCGGTTTCTGAGGCTGGGGATCTCCCACGCATTTTAAGTTTGTGTTCCCTTTAAAGATCTGCCTGGTGGTAACAGTATCTTTAGTAGCTTGCTTTCTTCAGTCTGTGTTCCTGAGATCTATCCATGCGGACACATATGCATCTAGTTTATCCATTTGAACTGTTGTTAAGTGCACCCATGTGGGAGAGCTGCCCTCAAGACTATATACCTAGAAGTGGAATTGCTTGCTTTTATGGTGTGTGCATTTTCAGTTTTACTGCAATGGGCCTCTGTCTTTAAGTTTCACTCATCAATACACGCTGTTTCTACAACTAAACAAGATTACCTCCGACAGCTCTGGACTGGGAGAGAAGTCCTATGAAAATCTGAGTGGGGTTAAACAAGCATCATAAGTTTCTTCAAAAGACCACTTTCGGTACTTCTCGGTTTAAGACCTTTCCGTGACTGAATGTGTTTCCAAGCTTTGGGCTAGGACCAGCGATGGAAAATAAGGACCCTTGTTGTTCAGAGGTGTGTGCTGATTGTTTGGGGTCTGTGGACATCAGCTCATGCCAGCCGGGTAGGAAGTGGTAAATGGCTCCTTTGAGGAAAAAGATAAACAGAAATAAATGTCAGAGCTAACTGGAAAACTGTTTTCATAATTCAATATTGTTTTACATAACCTTGCTCCCTAAATGTTAGCAATTTCACTGAAAGAGCTGTTGGTGTTATTAAGTAGTCACTCAGTGCTGTGAAGAGACAGCTCAGGAAAACTCATGGATCGAGAAACCATTTGGGGGTGGCTCGCTGCATTTTGTTCCAGGTCCCTGGGGCCCAGAGGTAATAACATCTGTATTTTTAAGACCGGCTTTGCACCACACCTGCATATCAATTCCCTTTTTCAACCGCTGCCTCTAAACCAAAGCCAAATGTGTGGCTATAGACTGGTTTCCAGGGCTCGGCTAAGTATGAAATGCAGCAGCTCCAAAACTTCGCTGGTCCCACAAAAATGTTTTTAAGTGACGCTAATTGAGTCCTGGGAAAGTGCAGAAAATTTAAATTCTTAGAGGAAAAGGAGATGAAAGGGAATGAAAGACAGGAAGGAGAAGGAAAGGGGCAGGCAGGGAGAAATGACCAACAAACCCAGAAGTTAAGTCTAAATGATGGCGGAGAAATTTGCAAACTAAAATAATTTAGGACAAACTCCTACAGTCTAATTTCATGTACTTCTGTTCATTTATTTCTGGCGTGCGTCTGATCTTATTTAAAAAGTGGAAGACTGCCGTTCCCTGTTCTAAAAACAACTGGAGGAAAGGGATACGACATAGGGAATTTGAGGAATTCAGGACATCCCGGACTGGAGTTTCCATCAGTTGATCTATCACAATAAACTTCTGCTGACATAGGCCATGATATCATACACTGCGATGTAAATCGATTCTCTAACTTACAAATTATCTTCTACTAATGAGAAGTGATTAGAGATCAGTCACTCCCAGGTAGGGTAATGGCTAACCTCTTTCGAACCCCTACTGCAGGCTTGGGCTACCCTGAGCAGTTGACCTGGAAAGCAATGTGAATGGAGCCTCCAAGGGCCCTTGCTGCGTAGTGGCTCTAGTCTGACAAGGTTTCTTGAAGAGCATCCATCCTACTCATGATGAATGAAGTGGGCCGTCATGGATTCTTGGAGTTGAAGACCACCCAGTTCAAACCTCTCACCAAGAGCAGGAATTCCACTCGCAGCTTCCCCACATGGGACAGGCCAGCCACTGCTGCGGAATGTTTGCACCAAATTCTGGTGTTTGAATTCGGACCCCCTATTATTTCTACCCGTGGTGCCCCTGCGAGTGGTAGAGGAGATATCCACATCTATTTTCCGGGGCTTTGAAGATGGCACTGTGGCCTCCTCCTGCCAGCTCTCTCGACTGTACTCATTTGATGGGGAAACTATTGACGAATCCTGGTCACCCTCCTGTCCCCCTCCCCTGCCCCAGGGTTGGCCCTTCTTAAAATGAACTCCTCAGAACAGAACATCCTGTGGTCTGTCCAGCAAAACCCAGAAGGACCATGATTGCTCACGACACTGTATTGCTATTAATGCACGATGCAATTAGATCCTCTTTGAAAATTTTTCATTGCACTAGTGGTTTTTAATGAAGGTCAGTTCAAATTTCCTGATCATGTCTAGATGAATTGCAGATTTTTTCAATCCAGCCATTTATGTCTGTTCCAGATTGGAGGGGTTTTTTTTTTTTTTTTTTGAACAATCACCAAGTTTAAAATGTTTGCAGTTTGCAAATTTTACCCTTCTTCATTTTAAAAACGTAGAAGTCTGTCCGTTCCAGTGTTGGCACATTCAACTGGCACATTTGTGTTGTGTGTCTATCTGAGCCAGATCCTGTGCTTGGAGCTAGGGATGGCAGTGAACAGGACACAGTCTCCACCCTTGAGGAACCTCTGTCCAATGAGGTGAGTCTCGTGAGTGAAGAGAAGGTTCTAATAGCCCAGGAACAAGATGCTATGGAAAAACAGTCATCCACCATGAAGGGGCATCTCTCCCTCTCTTCCATTTTATTTTATTATTTTTTTAAGATTTTATTTATTTACTTTACAGACAGAGATCACAAGTAGGCAGAGAGAGAGGGGAAAGCAGGATCCCCACTGAGCAAAGAGCCCGATGTGGGGCTTGATCCCAGGACCCCAAGATCATGACCTGAGCTGAAGGCAGAGGCTTTAACCCACTTAGCCACCCAGGTGCCCCGCTCTCTCCCATTTTAAAAGGAGGAAGAACTAGCTTTGAACTTCCTTGTCTCCATTATTGTTCTCTTAAAATATTACATATTCTTCATCTCCACTCAAAATTTCATCTTCTTAAGCAACCTTCCATAACTCCAACCAACACCGACCTCTCCCCCTCCTTCCTGTCCTCGAAGTATGTCTTCCAGGTAAGCATTTCTGGATTAAATTAAATATTTTCAGAGGCCAGAACTTAAACATTTTAGACTCATGGCTCTGCTTTCCAGTGAGATGATGGGGTTTATAAAGCTGGAACGAAATCTTACTCTGCTTTTATCAAAAACCCAGGACAAGGGGGACCCAGGCAGTACGGTAAACCTCTGTTCTAGAAAATCATTAATGGACATGACCACTCACCACAAGACAGCTCCCAGAAGCAGGCAGCTTTTACACCTTTACTTTGCAGACAAGGAAACAATACATTTGGGAAGAATTGACAAGACAAACAAATCTGGGCTTGGAGTAGGAAATTAGGGAAGTCACAAAGCGTGTTTAGACAGCCTTCTCCATCCTAAGCTCCCTATCTCTGGTGATAAGAAAGTCTCTGTTTCTCCTGGTAGAGGGAGGATAACTTCCGAGATTGATTCCCAGCTTGCAGGGGGTCACGGAGGTCAGAGGGTCTTCTTATGCCAGCTAGTTCTTAAGTAACTTTATTTATTTTTTTAAAGATTTTATTTATTTATTTGACAGATTGAGATCACAAGTAGGCAGAGAGGCAGGCAGAGAGAGAGGAGGAAGCAGGCAGGCGGAGCAGAGAGCCCAATGTGGGGCTCCATCCCAGGACCCTGGGATCATGACCTGAACTGAAGGCAAAGGCTTTAACCCACTGAGCCACCCAGGCGCCCCCTCTTAAGTAACTTTAATTCCGAAATCATCAATACGCCATGGCGGCATACTCTGGGGAAGCCTGGACCAAACCTCATCGATACACAGGAAAGTCAGGAAGAATTTTGAAGTAATGTATGAGAATATTCGAGAGCAGGATAGCTTCACAGCGTAAAACCAAAGTGAGTTAAATAAATTCCATTTATTTGAGCAGGACACAGAAGAAAGAAATGATCTTTTACAGATCTGCCCTCATGCTTTCTAATTGGTGATGCAAATGTCACAGGAGGTCAGGGAGACAGTGATGTCAAAGATAATCCTGATGTTTTAGGTCCAACGTGACTGGGAAATTTATGATCCCATTGAAAGAAACAGTAATGTTTGGAGGAAGCAATAGGTTCAGTATGCTTGTTTACCCCAACCCCTCGCAGCATTCCCAAAGGACCGGAAATGAGACTCCAAGCACCAGGTAGCTGTAATAAATGAGATAAATGAATGGGAACATTCCAGGCGGAAGGTGGAAGACTGGGCGGGCTGAGTTTAGGACAATGTGTGAGGACCGGGAACACTCAGCATGCTGCGATCTGGGACAACTGAAATCTCAAGAAATCTCCAAGGAGGTAAGGGTAAAGACCCCTGTGAGAATGGCAATCAGATACGGTCATCAGTTACCAGTGTCCTTGAGAGTGAGGGGTAGGTGGAGCCCAGCCTGGGACAGGTAATAGAATGAAGTAAGATGGCGGCAAAGAAATGCAAGAGATAGGTAGAGTTCTTCCCAGACACTTTTGGGAAGAAGTGCTTTATTTGGAGCAGGGTGAGAAATATCCAGCCAAAGCCAAGTGGCTGGGTTTTGGGAGCAAGCATTTCGATTCTACTGTTCTGATGTCCAGCCCAAACCACAGAATTTCCATGTCCGAAGCTGGCTTCTGTGGTTACGAGTTGCATTAGTAAATATTCCCTGGGGTATGAGGAGGCCAGGGAAAAGGGTCTATTTCTTCAGTGAGTTTATGGTCTAATCTACAGGCAGCGAACCCCCAGCCAGACCATAGAAGGGTATCAGTTACGCACACGCAAAGCCCAGGTGAGCTATACTTACTCCCCACATAAAAGGAGGCATATTGGTCAGCTGGGAATTTGGCCCAAATGTGATACTTCATTTCACCTAATCAGGACTGGTTTATTGGAGTACACAGGTTCTGCATGGTTTAGATGGGATAGGATCCCACATGTGGGTAAAAGAATCCTTTAGAGCACAGCAGTTGGTATGGATGTAGGTTCATAAATAGGCTGTGGAGGAAAAAACTGGCACAGTCGGACCAGTCTTGTTTGGGTCGATGTGGGGGGGTCTAGATGTGGAGGGGAGGTTTGGAGAGAGTGCTTATGACATATTTACATGTGTGGCTCCATATAGATATATATTTGTATATATATCTATCATTTGGTTAAAGATGAACTAGCTCAACCTTTTCAAAAGTAAGGAAAGACAATTAATAAAGCAACACATCCTACTGTACTTATGTCTTACTTCTCCAAATCAGGCTTTCCTAAAGTTCTTCTCAATATGCAGGTTTCAAAAAGATATTAGAAATGGGAAAAAAAAATAATGAACCCCAAAATAATGGCTCCATGGACAACAAGTTTGGGAAATGTTAAATTATAAAAAGTCAACCAGGTTTCCTTAGTGTAAGTTATCTTAGCATCTTTACTGCACCAGGGGGCCTTGTGAATGTCTTAGAAGGGTGTATAATACACGGCATGTCTCGAATTTATTCACATATAAAACCCTTCTCGTGTAGGACTCTCACAGGACCAAAGGTACTGGAACATGCTTTAAGAAAGGCCACTCTTCACCAGGTCCACTTATGTAAACGCCATGCATGTGACTATAGCCATTAAAATTGAAAATGCATCTGCTTTTTTATAAGGCAAGGAGATTTTAATGATGCTTTTTATATTTTTCTTAAAGATTTTATTTATTTATTTGACAGAGAGCGAGAGTGCACAAGCAGAGGGAGTGGCTGGCAGAGGGAAAGCTCGGAGAAGCAGTCTCCCTGCGGAGCAGGGAGCCCGACGCTGGGCTCAATCCTGGGACCCTGGGATCATGACCTGAGCCAAAGGCAGATGCTTAACCAACTGAGCCACCTAGGCATCCCCAACGATGCTTTTTAATTAAAGAAACAGACTCCACAAATGCTTTACCTAGGTTATTCACGTGACCACCTGCCAAAGGCCTTTATTAAGCAAACAATCCCCTCAAGATAGAATTATTGCTAAAAGCAGAATTTATGAATTTGCTAACTCCTTCCTACTGTTGGCAAGAGCACTCTGTCTTCAGCCACATGGAGCAACAATCAGAAACTTCAGAACACTTACAACAATCATCCACCTTGCTCTAAGCTCACTGGAGTCCTGGGTCAGGCCTTTGGAACATATCAATGCACTGGCTCTCTGTTGGGAAATAATTTCACAGCTGGGGCCTCTTTCTAAGTGTGACCTTTTCAATTGTAGAATCCAGAAGGCAGAGCAGACGTGAGAGAGGAAGTTGAATGGCCTCCCATTCCAGTCCCAAGGCAATGTGTCAAAAGTTGAAGCAGCTGCGTATCCCTTTCTCTGTCAACAGCTGCAGCCATGGGCCCACCCCTTTTCACAGGCGTTGGCCCAGAAAACAGCCATGGAAAACCTTGCACAGGTTCACGCACTAATAATCCCAGTAACCTCATAAGAGTCTGGGACATCATTCTGGCTTCGGGCAGCCTGCCCTTTGAATTCCATATCCCCCATCTTCGTGCAACCATTTCTCTACAAAATACCAGTGTTTAGAAATTCTTCACTTCCAGGTGCCATCTTATAAAGAAACCTGCAGACGAAGTCTGGCCTCGACCCCATGGTGGGGAGGTGGTTGATGAGTTGAAACTGCCAACTCATCCAACCTTAGAAAGCCTCATCGCTTTGCAACGACATGGACGGAACTAGAGAGTATAATACTGAGCGGAAAAAAGCCCAAGAAAGATAAATACCATAGGATCTTACTCATATGTGGAATTTAAGAAACAAAACAAATGAGCGAAGAGAAAAAAAAGAGAGAAAGAGAGAGAGAGACAAACCAAGAAACAGACTCTTCACTCTAGAGGACAAACATGGTGACCAGAGGGGAGGTGGAGGATGGCGGGACAGTCGGGGGTCGGCCGGTGGGGGATTAAAGAGCACACTTCCCACCATGGGGGACAAGAAGAAAGCCTCATTACCTCTTTTACAAAAGGTCTCTAATCCTCCTTTAGTGATGACTGACTAAAGCACAAAGCTGTCATTCCTGACCTTTCTCCAAAGCTCTTCCAGGCCTCCTGGCCCCTCTCTGACCACACAAGCTAGGGCTTCCAGTCTCTAAGGGCTCTCCATTTCCAGAGAACTAGCTAAGAGGGGCTGTCTTTCAAACGATCAGGGCTCCTGGGGGCCCACGCGTCTAAGCCACAAAGTGTACACAACATTCACCGACTGAAACGGCTCTCTACAGCCACTGTCTTTGGCAGGGAGTTCCACTTCTGCTCGGCTCAGTGCCCCTCAGACCTGACTCCTGCCTCACTTTCCAACTTTGTTTACAGCCCTATCCCTCTTCCCTGTGCACATGCTCCCCCAGCACCCCCAGGCATTCTGGCACTCCAGGTGATTCCTGGTCCCTGCATCCTATCAAGCTGTAGGCTCTGGCCCATTCGTCCTCATTGGCCTGGGAACCAAAAATCATCCTTTCAGTTCCAACGGATAGTGCATGTCCTCTGAAGCCTCCCCTGACCTCCCCAGAAAGGGTTCATCCTTCTCTCTCCTCTGCACATACCAGCAGTGGCTCACCTATCACGTTACACAGCAGTCAGTGATCTGACTCTCCTAGGTCTACGCTGGGAGCTCCAGAGATTTCCCCGTGCTGAGCACAAAACCAGTGTCCATAGAGCGCTCTCTGTAAAAACAGAACTGCTGGGCTTCTGCCCTGGCTGGGCACCGGGGCCGCTAAGGGAGAATTAGCTTCTGCAGGAAATGCTGGCATGGGACGTAGGTAAGAGCAAAATGCAAAAGGCTGGCCTGGACCACCTTGGATTGAGTTCCAGAAGGAAACTGGTAATTCTCTCATTTTCAGTGACAAACCCAGGACTCCAGATGCCCGGTGCGGAAACCAGATCGGCACAACAATACTGGGAGACAGCAAGCCTGGGAGCACAGAAGGACAATGTCGTCCATCCACTGGACTAACTACCAACCATACTTAGCATATTACCGACTGCAGAACTGGTAAGTGACATGACCGAGGTTCAGGCCCAGCAGTCCTGGCGGAAGGCTGGTGCTTCTCCTTTTAAGGCACCTAAGTGCCCTTTCCAAATTGCCAAGGCCTCCATCAATTGTATGCTAAGAACAGACATCAGCCTGCTGTTCAGTCCAGAGATCTTCCCCACACTCCATTCTTTCTCTCTCTCTCTCTACACACACACACCCCAACCCACCCAGGGCACCTCTCTAGACCCCTAAACCCACAAGAGATGTGTTCGGCCTATGCCATGCTCTCTGTTCCCCTCCAATTTACATTTGGGGACTGTCAGAGTTTTACTTTCCCCTGTGTAGGCAAAGAGAGATGAAGACTGGCGTTTTATAGCCGAATTATGGAGGCAGCCCACGTGTCCGTGAACAGATGGACGGATGAGGGGGATGCGGGCACACAACGGCAGGTCACTCGGCCACAAAAAAGACTGAGGTCTTGCCACTGGCAACAACACAGACGGGTCCAGAGAGTATCAGGCTAAGTGAAAGAAGTCTGTCAGAGAAAGGCAAATACCGTAGGATTTCACTCACATGTGGAATTTAAGGAGCAAAACAAATGAACAAAGGAGAAAAGAGACAAACCAAAAAACAGACTCTTAACTGTAGAGAACTATAGAGAACAAGCCAGAAGGGAGGTGAGTGGGGAGATGGATGAAATAGGTGGGGGTTAAGGTACACTTGTCACGATGAGCACTGGGTAATGTATGGAATTGTCAAATCACTCTATTGTACACCTGAAACTAATACAACACTGTTGTGTTAACTAAGCTGCAATTAAAATTTTAGAAAAGACTAGAATTTCATATAACATAGGGAAGGAGAGTCTATTAATACAGGAGTATATTCCAGAAAATATGTGTATAAATGTATACAAATTACCTGAGAATACTCTTTTTTTGAGAGAGAGAGTTGAGGGGTAGGAAGAGAGAGAAAATCTTAAGCAGGCTCCATGTCCAGTGCAGAGCTCAACATGGGGCTTGATCTCACGACCCCAAGATCATAACCTGAGCCAAAATCAAGAGTCGGATGCTTAAAAGACAGCCAGCCAGGCACCCCATCTGGGTATACTCTTGAAAGTGTTAGTAAATTCCCAGAACTAGGATCATCTTGCACACCTGACCCTGCTAAACGAAGCCTCATCCCTATGGTAATCTCCATCCCGCTTTAGGAGAGGCTGTTTCTCAAAGGGCAGTCTATTTGCTAACGCAAGTCCTGTTTCCACAGGAGCTCTGTCGTGAACACATTACTGCTGCCTTGAGAATGTCCCCGCGCCTTCCTGAGGATGGCCGTTCTCTGGACGCGGGTCCGTCCCTAGAGTTCGCACGTACTTAGGGAACATGCTGCTTTCTCTTAATGACAGGAGCAGTGAGTAAAAACCAAGGGGGGTGGAAGATGAGAGAGGGCAGAAGGGGGAATGAAGGTGCCTGCAGTGGGGAGTGACACGAGGGACGTTTGCCTTCTGGGCCAAGTGCCACTGCCCAGCTCCGCCTCTCTGCAGCACAGATTTCTTGAGACATGTGAGCGGTTGCCATTAGTGATTATTTGTCAGTCTGAGGCTCTCCCCTGTTTAACGCCAGCGTGCTCTTCTTCGCACTAGGGAAAGAAGGTGCGTGACTGCTGTGCCTTGAAACAGATTATTTAAATCTCTCTGCAAGCAGTTTTCACCTCTTTATTGCTGAAGATAGTCTTGGGCTCCATGTGAGGGAGGCTGTCTTTAAGTTGGTTTGCTTATTGGGCCCCAAATGCACCTGAGGAAGTTCATTTTCTCTAAGTGCCGGGCATATAGTAAGCGCTAAATAAGTGGTAGTTCTGATGGTTATTTTTCTTACACTCCCCATGTGTGACCAAGTGAGATTACTGGCCAATTTGGGTCTTTTAAGAGACCAAATCGAATCCGTGTGGCCACAGCCTGAGTTAAATCCTGAGGGGACCCTGGACCTCAAGATGCATCACCTCTGACCCTCAGGTTGGAAAAGCTAAAGAGATTCAGGAGGAATCAGAGAAGCAGTTGAGCTGAGAACAGCTCAACTTTGTTCCTAGAGAAATGACCCCTTCTACCATGAATAACGACACAACTCCATGCAGAAAGGCCAGCAGTGGGTCCTGGTTTTGAGCTTACTTGTATGAACTCACATATATGTTGCTTATTATCATTAATAACCTACATTACATTTCTTGTCCTTTTGTTCCCCGTCTCCACATAATCAGTCTTCAGCTCATAAGTGCCCCAGGAACAGGAAGCCGTGTGTTAAGAAAGGGTTCTCTTGTGTTCGTGGTAGCTCATCACCACTAGACGAGGCAGCACTGGGAACAACACGCAAGGGGACCTTGTGCTTCATGTCACTCTCTGGATTTAAAGTCTCCAGTGGGGTCCTTTACCTGCCCAGGGACAACAACGTGGCTGTCAGATGAGCCGGACCTGGTGTTGGTTCTGTGTCTGTGTCTTACTAACCATGTGACACGGAGCTAGTAAAATAACTTGCTGGCCGCAATTTTCCTTATCTGTAAATTGGAGATAATACTCATTTTATGAGACTCTAATGAGGATTTTTGACGACCACATCCACTGTTGGAGAGTATGCGAGGACATGCTGCCAACTGAAACAGACATTGGAAAGACTTGTTTGGAAAGCCATTTGGCAATAGGGATCAGAAGTCTTAAAATGTCTGTGCTCTTGGATCCAGACATTCCAACGATGGGAATCAATCCTAAAGGCATAATCTAAAACAAGGTCAAAGCTGTAAATACAGCTTTGCTTGTATTTACATAAAACTGGGGACAACCCAAATGCACGATGGTGGGCGAATGATTAAATAAATTATCGCACATTTGCACGATAGAATATTAGATAGTGCTGAACACGGTGCTTATGAAGAGTCTTTAATAATATGGGAAATCCTCTTTAAAATGTTTGGTGACAGGGCTCCTGGGTGGCTCAGTCATTTAGGCAGCTGACTCTCGATTTCAGCTCAGGTCATGGTCTCCAGGTCCTGGGATCAAGCCCTACAGTGGGCTCGATGCTCAGTAGGGAGCCTGCTTCAGGATTTTCTCTCTCCCTCTGCCCTTCCTTCCCACTCGCTCTCTCTCTAAAATAAATAAATACGTCTTTTAAAATACAATGTTCAGTGATAAGAGGGTGGAAAAGAAGTTATGTAGTATGAGGAAGGAATACATTAGATGCTAACCATAGAGGATTATTTTCTTCTTTCCACTTCTTGTGTTTTACACTTTTCTTATACGGAGTGTTTTTTTTTTTTTTAATTGAAAATCACAACTAAACTTGAAAATATGAAAATCTTAACAGAAGGCAGGTGACACGGGAGGCACATAAGTATCAGTCTTATCCTCCTCCCCCTCAGCCTGCCTACTAAGCCGCAGCTGAGCTGGCCCTGAGCTCATGGCCTGCTATAATAGGACTCTAGGTGCTTCCATACATCTGACCTTCCTCCACCTCCCCGACCTCTCCTGCTCCTCCACGCCCATGTTGGAAAATGTTGCAGGTCTCTCCTACACACACCTAGCCAAGCCCTGTTTAGCAGGATCCTAAGTGCAAACTTCCGCTGAGACTCAGGGTTGCGTAAGGTTCTACCTCCTCATTCCCCAGTTACCCCGCTTATCATGCTTTGTGCTGTAATGACCACACACCTCTATTTCAACCAAATGACAAGGAGGCAGATGACATCAAGTTTGGGCACTGTACCTTCTCACCCTTGATCCTCAGTACTGGGCATGACACTGAGCAGTCTTAGCGGTTAGTCAAACGACTGCAGGAGTGAAATGTTATTCCAACATCTTAACTCCCCCCTTGGTCACCTCTCAAGGTCCTTGTCATTTATAAGTGCCATCTGTCCTCACCTATGAGCTATCTTGCAAGCTGGACCATCTGTCTCTGACCTTCCCAATTATTACTCATTCCCAAGAGAGTTCACCTGCCTTTCTCCAACCTTTGCAAAAGCTCCGAAATCCCACCTTTTCTTTGAAACGGAACTTCCTCTGCCACTTGCCAGTCAGGACTCCTGGGTCCCCATGGACCCATCCTGGCTCTCTGGGATCAGTGGGTAGCCAGTGATAGACCATGTCCATCTGTATCTCTTGCAAAGGTCCCAAAGTGAACTTACCGCATTGCCCCCGGCTGACCCCTCTTCCTCCCAACACATTTCAGCTATGGCACTGCTCAGCCTTTGGTTCCCCCCAAAAGCTCTGGTGATACTTTCACTCTCATGCATCCCCCAAACCTAAGTTCTCATCCAGCCTTGCCTTCCCTCCCCCACCCCGCCCTCTGGAATGTTTTGAGATTTCATCCCCCAATTTTAAGGATAACCACATTACAACTGCCACTTGAAAAGTGTTTTTTCTGGGAGGTCTTGTTTCTTTAAGCCATTTATCCCGTCTCCTTGCTGGAGTCTGCCTCCCCTGAACTGCTTTCATTTGCCGCAGAAGCTTAAGTGACAAGGAATACGGGATGAGTTAGCAAATCCCTGCAAAATGCCCCGACCCCAAAAGGAGCCAGAGGCCAACAACAGAAAGCCACGTAGCTTTTGTGCCCAGCCGCTGCACAAAGGAGGAGAGAAGAGGTCTCTTGGAGAAATTTCCTAAGGACCAAGGGGAGTATGAGTATGGAGAAAGGAAAAACCAAACCAAACCAAAGAAGGTCCCACACCAGGCTTCTACCCTCACTATGTACATGCATGCTCACAGTCAAGGTCATCGGGGGCTGCCATGAGACTCAGTCTCATGGCCAAGTCTGAGGCCTCATCACACCTGACCTAACAAAACCGTCAGACCCAACTGATTCCTCTACCTCCTTGAAACACTTTCTTCAGTTGGCCTCCAGTACCGCACTTTCTCCTGGTTTTGTGTCTGTCTCGCTGGTTGCGGCTTCTTAGACTCATTCGCTGTCCTGGCCAATTCACTGACTTCACACAACACAGCATCTGGGGCTCGGTCCTCTGACCACGCTCTTCCCTCCATCTGTACATGGTAAGCCCATCCAGTCTCTTGGCATGAGATGCCCCACTTAATATCTCCAGCGGAAGCTCTCCCTGAACTTCTGGCTTCCACAGCTGCTGGCTCTCCAATATCTCCACTGGGTTCAAAAGGTGCTGCAAACGTCACAATCCAAAGCCTAGTTCCTAATCTTCCCTCCCCAATCTGTTCCTCCCAGAATCGTTTCCATCTCAATTGTGTGTTACTCCATCCTTCCCATCGTTTAGGCCTAAAACTTTGATGTCACCATCTGCTCATCTCTTCTTCGCACACCCCACATCCAATATGCCACTCTTCCTTCAAAAGACTTCCAGAATCCAGATAATTCTCAAACTCCACTGCCACCTTGTGACCCAAGACACCCTCAGTTCTCACTTGGTGAGCTAACTGATCTTCTCTTCTGCCCACTTGTCATCTCTTCTCTGCAAGGCAATCAGATGATCATGTTAGAGCTAGGTCTCTGGTTGAAACTGTCCCGAGTCCCCCTTCTCAACATGTGTAAGGGGAGAATCTTTAACGGCCTCTACTTAGGGTTACCATAAAGTCTCTCTTCCACACCAGAACATTTGTTAGAATAAAACAGTATCAGGATAAGGGGTCCAAATTTGGATTGTCCGGGCAAACAAGTCATATACTTATCTGTCCTTTATAGCTCACACAACCTGGTCCCCTGTCAACTTTATAAGGCCATTTCCTTCTCTCCCTCTCCTTTGATTTCTCTGCTCTAGCCACACATCTCCATGCTGTTTCCTAGACAGGTCAGACACACACCCTTCTCACCCTCTCTCTGAGCATCATAACCTTCCCCAATTTGTTTCCACGGCTCACCCTTCACCTCCTTCCAGCCTTGGAACAACTGTCACCTTCCCAGAGAGTTCTTCCTTGACCATTCCACTTAAAATGGAAGCCCACTCACCATGCATTTCCTGCTGGCCTTTCTTGCTCTATTTTTTCCTCCATAGTATTTCTTCTGCCATCAATTCTAAAAAAATATTTTCACTGAAGGTAGAATGTAGGTTGACAAATTTTTTTTCTTTCAGCACTTAAAGATACCAGAAGACTGTGTTCTGCCTTGCATATTACGATTGACATTTTATATATCTTAAAACCGTAAAGTTTCAAATAAGTCAGAGGAAGACAAATACCATATGATTTCACCCGTAAGTAGAATTAAGAATTCTACAAAAGTCAACAAAAATGAGCAAAGGGAAAAAAGGGGAAGAAAGAGAGAGAGAGGGACGGATGGAGGGAGAGAAACCAAAAAACAGACTTTTAACTATAGGGAACAAACTGATGGTTAGCCGACGGGCTTGGGGATGGGTGACACAGGTGATGGGGGTCGAGGAGCACACTTGCTGATGAGAACCCAGTATTGTATGGAAGTGCTGAGTCTTTATATTGTACACATGAAACTAATGTAACACTGTATGTTTACTATACTGGAATTTAAAATAAAATAATAAAATAAAAATAAAATAAAATAAAATAATAAAATAAAAATAGTGAATGACTGACAGTTAATGATTCATACACCTTTCCCAGCCTTTGCTCACTAGAACCTTTCTGGAGCTCCCATGTGTGTGAATGAGGCCTTTGCTGATTTGATTCAGGTAACCTCCATTTCACCAGGCATCAGGGCGGTGGGAGGGGGGAGACGGTTGGGGGATGGGCCGTGTGTGTCTCATCTTGCATCCAAATATTCACGGCCTTTCTGATTCTTCTTGGACTCCCCATGTCACTCACCTGAGGTCATCTCTCAGATTTAAGTACCTTTGATCTGAAATCCTCCAACTACTGAGTGGAATGTCATAGGAAATCCAAGCACACAGTTTCATGCAGGACAAATTTACCATGGGGAAGGACTGTGATAAAACTGTCACCATAAATAGAGTAAAAGATAGCAAAGCAACCTGTAAACTATAAAGTGTCATACAAATGCCCTTGGATTGCCAGTGTTATTACTCCTTCATATTTCCCACTGACACAGCGTTTGGACCTTGCCTTTGTAAAGCAGAAGGCAAAGAGGAAGAGTCACCTGTGTCTGGGGTGAAGCCTTCTCCATACTTGTTCCTATGTCACAACCCCAGACTCATTACGTCCCCAGATTATTTTATTATCTTTGGCCCCTTTCTATTTCATGTCCATCCTTAGCACCTTCTACTTTCTAGTCTTCCAGACTGTAAAACCAGGCGTTAAAAAGAAGAAAAACATAGTAGAGCTCTCTTTTACTATATACCCTCATCTGTGGCCAAGGCTACCATTTTTTCCTGCTAAACATCACCCTGCTTCACTCCTCTTGTCCATCTCCAATGCCAAAATCTTGAACTACACTCTTCCCAACTCGTGCCCAGATGGCCACAGCTGGCCTCCCTGACACACCCAGCATTCCTTCACACAAACCTGAAACTGCCGAAGAACTTCTCTCTCTAAAGCATCACTGCCCACTGCACCAAATTATAATTCCCCCATTAAAGCAAAAGGCATTTCCAACCCCCTGTAGAATGGCCCCTCCCACAGACCCGACCTGTAACAGCCCACCAGCTGCAGGCTCCCAGAATGCCCCATCATCATGAGACCTAGGTAATCCCTGGACCCCTGGAAGCCAACACACTGGGATCCCCAACCTGATGTTGGGTGGGGTCCAGGACTGGTCTTGCTATCCTCAAGGCCAGTAAATTGTGTTACTTCCTTCTCAAAACTTTACTGTGTATCTCCTGACCCATAGCTTCTCCACAGTATCTGTCAGACAGCATTACTGCATTTGTAGTAAAGCTACATTCTGTTCACTGATCAGAAATTTGTGGCCAATTTCATGGCTATGCCTTCATAGGGTCCTGACAGAAATGACAGAAGGACGCATAATCTAGAGGGAAGAGCACAGGCTTTGGAACAAGGAAGCCCTGGGTCCAGATCCCAGTTTGCAGACTAATCTCTAGCTTCATGACCTTGAGAATGCAGGTCTCTTCAAGCCTTGGTTTCCACCCCCTCCCCCTTCTGGAGACATAATCATATCGTACCAATCATACAATTTACCATTTTAAGCTATACAACTCAGTAGTATATTCATGAAGTTGGACATCCATCATAACGACTTAATTCCAGAACGTTTCCTCACTCCAAAATGAAACCCCATACCCTTTAAAAGTCTCTCCCACTTCCCCCTCTCCCAGCCGCTGTGAACCACCAAGCTGCTTTCTGTCTTGGGATTTGCATGAGCCTCAGCTTTGATGACTTCCACACCAAACCTAACACTTACCATATAGGATGGTAATTATTTCTCTGGCTCCTTCAGATTTCTCAAGATGAAACCCTCAGCTCCAGTCAATGCATCTTCTTTATCACTTGTGCTCTCCTTGCCCTCTCTGTCCTTAGCCCTCGGCTCATTTGAGTCTCCCAGATTCCTGCCTCTCTAAAGCCCACATTTAAGATCCAGCTGAAATCCCACCTCCTACATGTGAAACCTTCCCTGGTGTAACTTCTGTTTTCCCTATGGTTTTCCTAAGCTACTATGAAGAATGAAAAATAAGGCTTTCATGCTTCTTAGCCTGACTCGAAACATTTCCAATCTAGTGAGATTCTGGCCACAACCCAAGCTAATCCGACTTGTGTTTTTTTTTCTAGATTTTGCTTTGTGACACTTAGAGGGTGGCTCATACACACAGCTGTTTTGTCGCAATAATGAAAAACACCGCTATGCTATTTTGGGGAGAAATTTCTGATCTTGCAACAAACCTCCATTACAAGATGACATTAAAGAAAAAAAAAAGTGACATTTCAGTAGCCTGTACATGACAGCTATATTTTTCCACATTCTTAGGATTTGAAAATTTAGAGTCATCAAAGATTACAGCCTCTTCAGAGTTTATTTGGTTTTGGAAATCTTCTTAATGAGCTTGACATTTTCATTAGGCTCAAAGTCTTCCACCAAAGCCTAGTGCGATGATAGTCATTTATAAAGTAGCCAACATGAAAAGAGGCTTAGAAGACCCAAGACAATGGCTCACGAGGTCCAGTGGCCTGGGAACGTTCACCCAGTTTTCCATTCCCATACTGGAAACAGGATGGAGGCCAGGGAGCCAATTGCTGGGGCTGGGGTATGAGTGGCTGATAACCAGCAATGCTCTTTCTAGCTGTGAAATGCTCTTCTTCCAGACTGACTTGACAAATGCATCAGTTCCTCCCACTCCCCCACCAATCCTTGAGGGAATAAAGGGAAAGAGCCTCCCCTGCCCCAGCAGAAATTATTCAATGACAGTCGTTAGTACAACAGAAGAGCCAATGGCTCTCTCTCTGTAGTCAGAAGGACCTTGATTCCAATCTCACTTCTATCACTTTCTCATTTCTCTCTAAAACCAAGTTTCCCCATCATTAAGATGGGCACCATAATATGGAAAGTGCTGACCACACAGTGTCTAGAATATAATTGTTCAACCAACGATGGCTTGTGTTAGTATTTTAGGTGTCCTCCTCATCTTCCTCATCAGACAACATACTCCTGAACCAGGCTTGGAGGTCATCAAAAATGGCTGAGTATGAGTACAAACTTCCAGTTATAAGACAGCAAAGTTCTGGGGATGGCATGGTGACTACAGTTAATGTTATGGTATTGTATGCTTGAAAGCTACTAAGAGTATAGAACTCAGGCATTCTCATCACACACACACACACACACACACACACACACACACACACATGCACACACATAGTTGTAACTATGTGAAGGGAAGGATGCTAGACTCACTGTGGTGATCATTTTGTGCTATATACACATATCAAATCATTATGCTGTACACCTTAAAATAATCCAATGTTATATTTCAATTATATTTCAATAAAACTGAAAACCAAACCAAAATGGTTGAGTATGATTAACTCAAATAATTTCCAGCCATTTCTTTTCTACTCTGGTGTCCCAAATACTCAAACAGTACTGCTATGGGTGTGTATAGCCCTGTGCTAGGAATTATGGAAACTAAGGAAACTGACTAAAATGACCTGGAGTCTTCCTTCAAGGATCTTAACAAAAAAGTAAAAGGCACCAATGCATGCATTAAGATAAGACAAAGAAGAAAAGGAAAAGAATTCCAAGAGAAGAGCAAATAAAGTCTTATGGGAATTCAGAAGGGGAGTGCGCAGAGGACTGGAAATCAGAGAAGGCTACCTAGAGGAGGTGGTACCCAAGGTAGCAAAATGATGATAAGATTTGACGATTTGAAGGGTAGGAGACAGGCACTCTGGGAAGAGGGCGAGCCTTTGAGATCCAGAACTTTCTGTGTGAGTGGCAATATTGTACAGAATACTGTCTAATCCACAGAATTGACTGTAGCTAATTAGTGGTATTTTCCCAAGGTCACATTGCTATAAAATCTAAATTGCTGTTTTCTTCTTAAAAAAAAAAAAAAAAAAAAAAAAGCTTTTGCTGCTCCAATCAGTCACTTTGGAAGGGCAGTTAAATAGGTTTTCACCAGATGGAGTCATAACAGAAAGATGACACTAAGCAAGCCTGGCTGGTGTAGAATTTGAGACGTGAGAGTTTTCGGGGGAACAGAGAGCCAAAGTACATATCAGTGAGATTTGTGACTCCGCTGCTGAAAAGGGCCTTCTCATCCTAGGGGGCATTGTGAGGAAGACATTAGGCCTTTATGCAGCTCCCAGGCTTTAGGCACAAAGGGAGCCTCTCCACACAATGCAGGGAGGGGACATTTGCCCTTGAATGCACACACATTCCTCCGGGCCTGTGGCCAGCGTCCACCAGAGCAGCTGAGTGGCCGAATGGAACAGTTCTTACTTTAAAAAATGTGCCTCATCAGGTCCTCATCAATAGAGCCAGGCCTTGCAGGGGCGGGGCAGGGTGGGATGGGGGGGGTTGGGGGGGGTGCCTACCACCCGACTGATGAAGTGTCATCAGCCTGCATTAGGATTTGGGCAGGTTTCCTAGTTTGAGGTCCTCGCTACCCTTGAGGGAGTCCACAGCATTTCTGTGACCACACCGGTGATGAACAAGGTCTGATCAGAACAGTGGACAGTCTGCATAAACCTGAGCGTCTAACTTAGGAGCTGGAGAGCACGTAAATGATGTGCATGGGACGGGCCTGTCACAGCAGGGGCTTAGTCTGTGTCTGCTGGGCTGGTGACAATGTGAAGAAATGTACTGACAGAAAGTGGAATCTGCGTGTGACATCCGCCTGGAGGACTTGGATTCTCCCCAGGGAAGAGCATCCCTGCTTCCACTTGGCTGGGAAAAAACCCACAGCAGATCAGTCAGTCAAGTATTGATCCCGTATGTACCATGGAACCAACAGCGCACCGTGCTCGCCTCCAGTCAGAGGGCCAGAGTCAAAGAAACAGGAAGCATGGTCCCCTATGTCAGAGATTTGCAATTTTGTTTGGGAGATAAAACAAAGCCGCATGGAATACATACTTGCACCCAGTATCATTCAGGGTTTTACGAAGGTTTTCAAGTGGTCTCAGCTGTCCATATTGACTTTGAGTGCAAGTAGGATTCAGTCAGCGCCAGTCTGAGGAGCTTAAAAAGATGTCGCGAGGGGGGCAAAACTTCAGCTAGGTTGCCCCTGACGGGGTGACATGTACCTCCACCCTCCTTACCACATAACTCCTGAGAGAAACAGGAGGAACTTTGTCTACTAGGTTGTTTCTAAGCCCTCACTGGTCTTGTGAGTTGGCTGCCTTCCCGGGTTATTCACTCTGTCAGAGGCAAGGGGGGATTTGAACCCAGAGCTGTTCTGGAACTTCATTCAGCTGTCCAAGTACATTTGCTTGAGCCCTGTTCTCCTTCTAGGTATTATAAAAATATGGTTCTTTTCGAAGCATATTCAGAATAACATGGCTCTTCTAGAGCTTGTGTAAATTCTGTGGCTGGGAGGGATGGAAAGAAATAGCAGCATTCGATGGAACGGATCTACTGTGCGTTGGCACATAAATTAAGAATTTATGAAGGAGATTTGTTCTCCCACTTGGGAGCTTAATTGTGAAAACACTGTTCTTGGCATTAGCCTGAGCCATCTGCCTTCTTGAAGACCATGAGCAACTCAGTTAGCAGCGACACAGGTTACAGAGAAGCCTTCAAGGGTTAGCAATCTCAGCACTCCTCAGAGCCTGTGGTGAGGTTCTCTCAAACACAAACCCGTGGCCCTCGCAGTTCTGGCTTCAAAAAGACTGAGTCCCTGGGTGTGAGTGGAAAACTCCACCACAAAGCACGGGGTTGGGGGGAGGGGAAGAAGAGGTGAGTGACTCAGCAAAATACTGATCCCTCTCCTCAACCTTCAGTCAAATCCTGGCCTTCACCAGTATCCCCTGGCTTGCTAGAGTTGATATCATGTATACATTCCAGCCTTCCTCTTCTTAATATCCACCAATGCCTACAGATTAAAGGTCAAACTCAGGCTTGGCAAGTGTCCTGACGGACCTCTCAAGCTTCCTGAGGTAGCCCACTGGCCAAACCACCATTTTCCAAACATACCATGGGTTGGATACCTTCTGCCCTTGGTTCTTGCTCTTGTGTTCCCCTAGAAGGCCATCATCTTTCACCAACCTGATCAACTCCTTCAAAAGCTAACCTCACAGTGACTGGCTCTATGGACCTTTGCTAACCCCCATGACTCAACCTTCTGGAATAGCCTTTCCTATATGGTTTTCGCTGTTCTCCTTGCTCAGCTTTGCTTGTTCTAACGAGCCCTTCTCTCTCCCCAGAGAGGCTAGGAGCACCTTGAAGGCCTAGGTCATGATTTATTCATGGATGGTCACCTGGATGACCCTGGGATACAGTGCAGGACCTGGCTCACAGGAGGCACGCCCTCAATGTCTGAGGGAAGAATGAAAAGCAATTCAAGGGGACTCCAGGGGGTGCCTGAACTCCCTCCCATTGGAGCTGTTGCATGATGACATGCACTGCATAGCCCTGGGGGGCACGGAAGCTGGGCTTGGGGATTGAGTGGGGTTTGCTCTCCCACCTGAGGAGATCCATGGATGGAAGAGGCCCCTCTTACACAGGGAGCTGTGCTTGTTAAAACCCTAAGTATCATCCAGTGACTCAGTAGGATGGGGGGAGAGGATGCATTAGAAACTTGCATAATTCTCACCAGCTGGACCAGGGAGCTGTTCATCTTGTTCTTGCTTCCAAGTGAAATACAGAAGACCTATTCTCGTAAGCATGTTTTTTGGTGAAAAGTTTTTTCTCTATACATTTTATCATCCTTATAATGACTTCTTCTCCTGTTACTTTTTTTTTTTTTTTTACAGTGCATGTTGTCTGTTGAAAGAACCAGCATACATATTCTCTGTATTAAGAAGCTGGGAAGAGCTGCGTATACTGTAAATATGTGTCACCTATTCCGCAACTCTCTGGAAATTTGCAAAATACATACCAGATGCTAAAGATCCAAACTGTCTGTCTTAGCCAGGTTGTTTTTACACATGCTTGCCTCTTTGACAAAGGAGATTCTGAGTAGCCCCAAAGAAGGCCGATGACGGAAAGCGTAGCCAGGAATCTGAGAAATCTGATGCTATAATTTAGAAATAATCTAAATAGTCTATGTTCCACCCAAGAACAAGATTAAAAGAACAATATTGTTGGAACATTAAGAAAAGAAACAACTTCAAAGCTAAACCTTCAAGCAAGGAATTTGGACTGAAAGAAAAAAAGTGAAATGTAGTCAAATATTTTGGTTTAGCAAGAGTTCCTGTTTGCCTCACCCAGCCCTGTTCCCTAAAGCTTGTGGCTCCGATGTTTCTTGGCCACTTTCCTTCAGCCCCGCCCCCCTCTCTGGCAGCAACTCTTAGACAACAGCATTCCAAGCCCCAAGGGCCAGGGTCACCCCAGGGCCCAACAAACCCCCACCATTCCTTCACCTCCCTCTGCTTCTGCTCTTCCCGGACAGAGCGTCGTTCCCCAGCCAGGAAGCCGGGTTCCACCTCCACCGCACACCGCGAGAAATGAGCAGAAAGCGATCCCGTCACTAACAGGTGGTCCAACCAAGCCCCAAGAACACTGGCCACACAAGCACTGCACTCAGCCTCTTCTACTCCAGGAAACTTTGGGATCCAGAGTCCCCATGCACGTCTCAATGTGGAGTCACTGGTTAGGACATAATTTCTCAGCTTGCTCCCAGGGAACCAGGCTTAGGTAGGTACCGTAACCCATCTGAACGGCCACTCACAGTTTATAAAAATACAAAGTTCTTAGCAATAAGCGTTCACAGCACCTTCTGGAAGGTGCACACTTGATGCCTTTATTGGGTGAGAGAAACAAATGTCTGCTTCTGGAATGTGGTGGAAGATTTTTTTCCATTAAAAAAAAAAAAAAAAAGCTTTGGATAATTATCTTGTGTTTGTTCTTGGAGAAAAGAGTTAGGAGGAGAGAAAACCACAATAGCATCATCATTTTGACTCCACATCTACCCAGACAGGGGTGGCACACACCATGTCATTTGTGGAAGGCCACTCTCCCCTCAACCCAGTCAGCAAAAGAGAAGTCGCCTCAATGTTTCACTCATCACTCAGCGATTTGTCCGAGACATGTTTTTAATAAAGGATGGAATGAGTACTTACAAGAAACAAAAACACAAACAAGGAATACCTCAAGGACATTCTGGTTGTGATTTGAAAAATGAAAAAAAAAAATCTAAACAGAACCTTTTTTGGGAAAGGAGAGCGGTGATGAGGTCAGACAGAAGGACGCATGTCCCTACTTTAAGGGTCAGGGGGTGCCGAAACAGCTATGTCTCCTCCCGCTGTGAAACATGGTGTGCAGTTTTGCAAACACAGGCTTGTACCTTTCTCTGCCATTTACGTTGATCTTGGGCAAGTTTCTTTGCTTCTCTGGGTCTTGGTTCCATCATCTACAGAATGGGCATAACAGTACCTTCCCTCTTGGAAAGGAGGATATTGAACTGGCAGATCTTGGGGCAACAGGGTAAGGGGGTTCTTCTGCCCTAATAATTCAGGGAGAATGTTCTCCATGGCGGTACAACCATAACTAATTATGAACAGGACTCTTTGGAAATCAGAACTACAAGAACCAGTGGAGGATGCTATCTGTTTCCTTGGGACTTGCGCGCACACACACACACATGCAAATTTTAACTCCTTTGAACTTCCAAAGCTCTAACTACACTGTTTATTAAACCAACTTTTTTAGGATTCACAGTGTCTGACTTCTAAGCCCATCTGCCCATCGCATCTTCCGAGCATCATCCACTATCTCCACAGAAGTACCAACATGTGGTACAGATTCCAGTCCCAATCTGGTTAAAGAGAGAAGTTTGTAACAACCTCACCAAGCCGACCCTGTCCTCTGGGCTCTGACAGTAGCTGAGCCCTCTTGGTCCTACCACACCCTCCCACTCAATTCCCACCACTGTCTGTGCCCCCACACAGTTGGTAAGTGCCTCCTCTGCTTCATTGCCCTCCTTAGAAGTCTCCTTCTCAGAGAAGGCTGCCCCGTTCCCTGCCTCCCAAGCAGACCTAGCCACTGACTTCCCGGTTCTCAGGCTCCCTCATGCATAACCCATACCCAGTTTATTTCTCTCTTGCTTTCAACGATGAATTCCTGCAGACCATGCCTCTATCGCACTCCCTTCCGTGTTGCAGCACACCACATGACGTAGCAGTGAGTTAATGCTGGCCGGACGAATGAAAGCAAGTGCATCGCGAGCGGCGTATCACCTTCACGTACCTGTTGCCAAAGCCACGGAGGCCGCCACTGGGACTCCACGGAGGAGGCCTCGGAGCTCCCGTGCAACAGCATGGGAGCCTCTTTGGTTGGGGAAGCCTGGATCACCAGCTCACACCTGGGCCAGGCTGGAGCTTCCTGGGCTAGGGCAGAAGCTGGCACACAGAGGGGCAGAAATCCCTCCCTCAGTCACTGGAACCTGACCTTGATACTCCAAAACACACAGGCCATGTTCCCATCTGAAAGGTGAACCACGAACACACGCTCCTATAGGATGTATGTTCCACCTGTGGCCTGGTCCCCAGACCTGCCCACAGAAGCCAATCCAGCCCCTAGTAGGTTCCATCAATGTTCTGCAAACCAAAACCCTATCCCCAAGGAGGACACGGCTTGTGCAGGAAAATGGGTTCCGAATTCTAGCTTGTGATGCAGGGCAAATGGCTTCTCCCTGCTCCTCTGCAAAGCTGCAACAGCTCAGCTGCCAGGACGGCAGGGTCCTGTGGCTGGGCACGTTGGACAGAAGGCTCCTAGGGCAGCAGGGCGGGGGAACCATGGGACTGCCACAGCCTCCTGCACCCCATGCGACCTCTTGTAGCCCCTGCCCCTCAGGCCTTTCACAGCTGGATGGGATACGCAAGAACAGAGCATTCACCTCAGCAAGCACCCTGCTCAAGCCTTGAATGGTTTCCTTGCCGAAAGATCCAAATTTCCTCTTCCGGTATTCCAGGGACTCCAAACTCTACCTCCTCCCCTGGTGACCACACGTTGCTTTATGAATGCATGTTCTCTTTCGATGTTTACTGCTACATGATATGGAGGAAAAACCCTAGTTCAAATCCCAGCTACATGGATTACAAACATGCAACCTCAGACCAGTGAGTTCATGTCTTAGCTCTCCTTACCTTCTCTCTCTCTCTTTTTTTTTTTTTTAAGATTTTATATATTTATTTGATAGAGAGAGAGATCACAAATAGGCAGAGAGGCAGGCAGGGGTGGGGGAGGGATACAGGCTCCCTGCTGAGCAGAGAGCCTGATGCGGGGCTCGTTCCCAGGACCCTGAGATCATGACCTGAGCCGAAGGCAGAGGCTCAACCCACTGAGCCACCCAGGTGCCTCTCCTTGCCTTCCTTTTAAACGGAGGGATAGTAACACCTGCCTCACAGGGGTGCTAGGAAAATTACATGAGATCATGTTCATAAAAACCTACCACACTTAGGTCCACAAACATTTAAATGTTTTCATCTTTTCTTCCATGACTTAGCCAGTGAAACCACTTCTAAACAATACCATTCACACTGACTTGCCTCTGTTTATTACACAACCACTGTTTTGCTTGTTAGCTCTTGGGATATGCAAGATGTCTGGGTTTGATGTTTTGGGGCTCAGGAAAATATCTGGCCCCAGTCCCAACCTCTCTCACCACAGATGGGCCGGCTGCGAACATTCCTGCAGAAGGTTGCCCCGGGCCCCAGTCCCCGAGCAGCTGCCCTCTGATGACTCTTGATGCCTTGCCCTCATGAGTCCACCAGGTGCCCACCCTGGATGTCTCCCTTTCAGTGTCATCTGTCACACACGAAACATGCCACATGCCCAATGGGGAAGGCGGATGACCTGCTCTTATACCTTGACAATGGAAGGGAGCTGAGATGACGGTCACAGCACTGTTCCTGCTTCATGTCTCCACAATAAACATCTTTTTACCACATGGTCATGTGTCTGTGACACAAAGCAGTGAAAAAAAAAAAAAAAGCCTTAAAGAATGACACCTGGGGGCGCCTGGGTGGCTCAGTGGGTTAAGCCGCTGCCTTTGGCTCAAGTCATGATCTCAGGGTCCTGGGATCGAGTCCCACATCGGGCTCTCTGCTCAGCAGGGGGCCTGCTTCCCTCTCTCTCTCTCTGCCTGCCTCTCCGTCTACTTGTGATCTCTCTGTCAAATAAATAAATAAAATCTTAAAAAAAAAAAAAAAAAAAGAATGACACCTGGGCTTTGGTCACACACTCTGGGTGGGCCAACACACCCATTCTGAAAGCTTGAAAAGACCCCAGGCAGCGCTGTTCAGTTCCCCACCTCACTACCTGCTCCTGCCTTGCCTTAGACAAGTCATTCAAGGGCTCTCAACTTCAGTGTTCTAAGCTTTAGGATATGAAGTGACAGCCTCCACTTATTTTCTGACAATAAAAGGAGAAGATGTCTGCAGAAGTGCTTTCTGATTTTGAAAAGCCCTTCCAACATACATGGCCACGTTCTTATGCTCTCGTGCACATGACTGTATGAGGTGGCCTGCTGGTGCCCCCCGTGCCTGGTCTAGGGCCACATGGCCTCCGTCTCGCCACCAGTCTCCACCCAGTGGTGGCTCATGAATTATCCTATCATTCTGTTCTAGACAAATGCACCGTGGACTATTTCACACCTACAGACAAATCTAGGGAAGACTATCACGGACCCTTGTGTTCCCGTCATCCAGACTTGGCAGAGCAGAACAGAAGGAAGTCCTTCTCCTAATCCCACTCTCCTCTCTCCTTCATCTGCCAGAACCCCTATCCTCACGTACATGTTATTAGTGTCGTGCACGCTTATATGCCTGCTAGTCTTTGCAGATCCATAAATAACGTGTTTTTTGTTCTATATGTTTTTAAAGTTTATATAATGGTATAAAGATACATAATTCAGAAACCATCTTTGAATTTTATTTACTTATTTATTTTTGGGTCCACAATGATACATTTTGAAGTGCTGCTCTGTGCTTCATTACATGCATAAGCCACGACTTAACTGATAGAGTCTCCTGAGGATGGACATTGAAGGTGTTTCCAATTATTCACGATTATAAATGGTGCTGCTAGGGATATTATTGTACTTGACTCTGAGTACGCATATGTAAGAGTTTCTCTGGGCAGTATTTTTTAAACTCTTCTGACTGCAGCCCCCAGTAAGAAATATCTTTTATACCATAGTATACTAGATGAAACACCAGATATGTACGTACACACACACACACACACACACACACACAATGGAGCTGTTTCAAGAAATACGTATTACCTTTACTGCATCCTCTGTCCTTCAACATAATCTATTCCATTCGATATTTTAAATGCCAGTCGAAACCCACTAAATTGATTTCATGATCTATTAATGGGCCTGGGATACCTACCCAGGCGTGGAATTGCTGAGTAGATGGAGGGCTATGTGAACTTTCAACTCCCCATTAAACACCGTTATTTCAATCACTCCCCAGCTAAAAAAACACAGTGGTTCCCTAATGTCTAACACCCCACAGCAAATTCCTGGGTCTCTTTGACAGGTCATTAACCCTTTGACAGGTTTCCCTCTTGCCCCACTGCACACTCCTTCCTGCCTTTGCTACACAGCCCTGCCTGCCTGCCCCCACTCCCTCCCCCTGCATAACTGTGCCCATCTCTCTGCCAAGGATCTCAGGCTACTCCCGCCCCACATTGCCCTTGAACTAAGCTGTATTAAAAACACCGCTATGATATTTCAACAGCTTTCTGGTCTCACTTTGTTCCCAAGGGACAAGATTCTTGAGGCTGGAATGATATCCCAGTGAAAATTCTGGTCCAGAACCAGAGGACCTGGTAAATGAGATCTCACCTGTGAAGTGCTTTGCAAACTATAAAGGGGCAGAGAAGGGCTTGTGTGTGTGTTCCACGTCCTCCACAATGGACAGGATGCTTGTTGGTTGAGACAAGCAGTCTCCCTCAGGGGATGCAGACAGCTCCGTGAGGGAGACAGAACAGGGTGATAGGTAGAATGCTAAGACCACTGCCCCCTCTCTCCCACCTCCACCTCCATGCTCTGGACAATCTTGCAGGACTACACATGTGATGGAGTTTACTTTCGCCATGAAGTAATATTAAATGGCACAGCTGACTATTAAGATACAGCAGTTACCTGAGGGGCATGACCTACTCACAGGAGCCTTTTAAAAGCAGAGAGTTTCCTCCAGCTGGTCGAATATTTGAAGCGAAAGAAGGATTTGTCGCACTGTTTCTGGCTGGAAGATGGAGAGGTCACGTGGCAAGGAATGTGGGAGCCCAGAGGGTCCCCAGCTGATAGCCAACAAGGAAAACAGGGACCTCAGAGATGAAGTCTGCCATCAACCAAGGAGCTTGGACCATTAGTCCGATAAGGACAGCAGCCCTCAGGGGCACCCTGATTTCAGCCCAGTGACACCCCAAGCAGAAAGCTTAGCCATGCTGTGTCCGACTTCAGACGTACAGACATGATGATGTAATAAACGGTACACATGCATTCTTGTAACGTATATGCCTCTGTATATAATACAGAAACTATGAAATAGTACATTTGTGTTGTTTTAAGCTACTAAATCTGTGGTAATTTGTTACAAGGCACTAGAAAGTTGATAGAAATATACATAGAACTGGCAGGTGTAGTCACTGACTGAGTTTTCCATCCCTCAGCCTGTCAAATGGGTGTGGTTTTACTCTCCAAGTCATGATGGCTCAGATACTCCAGAAGTTACCAATGGAAAATACAAACCAAGGTTGAGGGTAGAGAGAGATAAAGGAGCTAATGCGGGGAGGTATCCACCATGTGGCGGTCGAGGCACAGGAACCAGAATCACGCTTCAGGAGGAGAGTAGCCATCTTTTCCAAGGGAAATTATTTGGATAAAATACTGTTTTGAAATGCATCAGGTTGAGAAGGTGAATCCAGATGGTTGAATTATTATTTTTCACACATAGGCTTTCCCTCTTCTGGGGACTTGTTTATCCAAAAGTTTGTTTGTTTGTTTGGTTGGTTGGTTGGTTTTTTTGAGGGAGAGGAGGGAAGGGCAGAGGAAGAGGGAGAAAAATCCTCACACAAACTCCCCATTGAGCATGGAGCCCAGCACGGGACTCGATCCTAAGACCCTGAAATCATGACCTGAGGTCATGACCTGAGCTGAAATTGGAAGTTAGATGCGTAACCAACTGAGCCACCCAGGCACCCCATCCAAAGGCATTTCTAATTCCTTTTTGTCATCAGGATCTCCATAGACTTGCAATAGACAGGTCACCATGACAGCAGGCCTGGGACCCCTTTCAGAAGGACAATTATCTCTAGGTAATGCTCTCTCAAGGGCTGGCCGCCTCAAGCAAATTAACAGTAGGTCCTAGATGCCTGTGAACAGCAAGATCTTATGGAAAACATAAAGAAATAACATAATAATATTCCCTTGTCTAAATTCAATTTATCCCCAATTTATAAGGCCAAATTAGCTTAAATTGAAAATATAAATTGCCACGAATTTCATAAGAAAAAATGAACGCAATCCAGAGCCCCCAGTTAAATCAATGTATGCAAAGAAAAGAATACCAAATATTGCTAAACTGGTCGGAATTACTCTACTAGAAAGAGTTAGTGTCATAACATAACCAGGAGTTTTATTTCCTTGATTAGTTAGTCTAACAAACAGCTTTTATCTGTCCTCCTTAGCCTATTACCCCTGTATACTTAAGACTAAACTAAACAAATAAAATATGCGTATAACACCGGAAGTTTAAATAATTCAACCTTTAACTTTAAAAAATGGTAAGTCGAAATAGATCGACGGACATATCAGAATTGACATCACGCTCACCAAATGAGTTGGTGTCATCGGGAACAGCATCCCAGCTGTACCTAGTAAATCACAAGTCATCTGAAAGCAGTGTGTTCAGCCAGATGTTGGTGCCAAGCACACCACTGCCCAGATGACCACCTGGAGACCGCCACAGCTGCTCACAAGGTGAAATCCAAACTGGTTTCCGTAAATACCATGATGGCCCCCTTGGAGCTAAATCGGGGGCACAGAGTGGAAGTTGTAGTCAAGGCAAATGGTTGTAAACCAAAGGGGCATAATTACACAGTACTTTACAGTTTACAAAGCCTTTCTCCATCTTGAGAGCATCTCCACAATACCGTATTTACAACCTACCTCCACGCATCTGGTAATTGTCATTCCTTCCAGTCTCCTGTCCTCCTACTTAATCAAGACTGTGAAGTCCCAGGACCTTAGAGAACTAAGCCATCGTGGTTTACAACTTGAGAAGCCACAGACTAGGTGAATATCCTCTCTTCTGCCCACTGGCTTGCACCTCATCTTGGAAAGCTTGTCTGATTCCCCAGAACTCAAATCGGTGGATTAATCAATCAGCACGTACTCACTCAGCATTCCTTATGTCCCGGCATTGCTCTTAAAACCACGAGGGATTTAAAACAACATATAAAAACGAAACTGCTTACCACAGCAGGGTATGTTCTAGATTGGGAAACAAGGTGATAATTTTAAATAAAAGAATACTAAAGGGGGTTTTTTTGGTTAGTTTTTTGTGTTTTGTTTTTATGTTAGGACAGTCCTGGAACATCCTTTGGAGGTAACTGCAGTTTATGCTGAATAATCTAGTACTTTCCAAAAAATACTATTATATAAAAAATTCTATTTAATTTTAAAAGTATTTGTATATCACTCCAACATAGGCTTTGGGTGTGGGTTATAATAAAAGACATTTAACGTTGATAAAAACTGAAGAAGAAACTGGGAAGCTGGAAAGGTATCAGTCTTAAGGCTATAAATAAAGTTGTTTGGGTTGAGTATGAAATCTGAATTTGAGGCCACTGGCAGCAAACTCAAAAAAGATAACATGTTACCTCATCTGAAAGGAGGAGAAAAGATAAGCCCACAGGGCATTGGAAAGGATCCTAAAACGTCCCTATACGGAACTTTGTGTTCTGATGCGCAAGAGAAGTGTCCTTAATGTCAGCTTTAAAATAAAACAAGGACAGAAACGGCTTTTTAACTATTGTTTCATTTTTTGATCTTGTTCAAAGGGTAGGTTCCAAATTCTCAGCTAGAGGGAAGGAAGGAGACTTAGACTATCTTCCTAAATGCCACCTTTTCAAAAACATGGTTCAGGGGCATCTGGGCGGTTCAACCAGTTAAGATACCTAAGCTTTGTTTCTGCTCGGGTGCTGATCTCAGGTTTGTGGGATCCTGCCCTGTGTCAGGCTTCTTTGCTCCCCATCCCCGCCACCCACGCCAGCTCTCTGGCACTCTCTTTCTCTCTAAAATAAATAAATAAATCTTTGAAGGAAAAAAAAAGGCAAAAACAAAACATGGTTTATAGAATCAGATGGGCTGTAAATGACAGGAGATTGAATATATACAAATGTAGTAAGAAAGGTTATATTACATGTGCCTATATTGGTTCCCTTTCAGAATTTTGAGGTTTTCAGAATTTTAGTTAAATTTTTTAAATTTCTGGAAAGAACGAGGAAGGCTCTATGATTTTGTTCATGCTCTCGTCTCAAATAAGAACTTTTTTTTTTATTTTTAGAAAAAAAAGTGTCTGATCTACTCTTAATGTCATTTCATTAAAAAAGAAGTCTTTTTAACACCGAAGAAGTAGAAAGGATATAATATCAGAGTAAAAGAGAACTTTTAAAAATGAATAGATCTAGCTTCTAGCAAGGCTTTCTAGAATAGTCTTTACTTCCACATTTCGCTCAGGGCCACCAAAAGCTGAGGTGAGGAGCATAGGAACCCACACCCCGACCTAGATTATAAGCGTCTTGCAGGTAGGCGCTAGCCCACACATAGCGATAGCATACCCAGCCTTCTTCACTCAACTGCCAAATATCTGCACATCCAATTCTGTACAAAGGACACATTCTATGCCTTAGAGGGGCCATTCATAAATGTCCCATAGTCCTCCACAGAGTCCTTCTAGCCACAGCCCCCTTAGAGATGACAGTGAGGGGGCGTCATCTAGTGGTACAAAGGGTAACTGCAGGCATTCCCCTCTAGATGGGAATTTCTAGATTCTCATCTAGAAAGATTCTATCTTTATCTAGAAAGATTCTATCTTTCTAGATGTAACGTCCAGGTATGAATTTTGCCTCAATGTAGGACTCCTAATACAATGTATTAAAAGTAAATTAAAAAAAACACTCGGATTTTCAGTACATTTCTGGGTATAGGAAGGCCCTTTGCTTTCTGATTCATTCTCTCATTTTATTTATCATCTACTATATTCAAAACTTACAATTTACAAAAACATACAGTGCAATCAAACAAGACGCTGAAAGTCAGTAGAAAGGAAGTATGTTAAAAGGAGCAATAATATGAAATTGAAAGTGAAATCAATACCAAAATACATGTCACAAGGTCTCTGTATTCATTAGTAGTGGATCACATGTTCAGTTTTTGTTGTTTTTTTTTAAATTTTATTTATTTATTTGACAGACAGAGATCATAATCAGGCAGAGAGGTGGGCAGAGAGAGAGAGGAGGAAGCAGGCTCCCTGCTGAGCAGAGAGCCCGATGAGGGGCTCGATCCCAGGATCCTGGGATAATGACCTGAGCCGAAGGCAGAGGCTTTAACCCACTAAGCCACCCAGGTGCCCCACATCTTCAGTTTTGAGCTTTCTAGTAGACAACTTGAAGAGAGAATTTTGTTAGCTGCCCGAGTCACAAATCTAAGATTCAAAACCAGTCCAGCTCGAGAAAAGCCCAACTGTGCCCAGTACAGAGACAAGACAGGAATCTCTCCCATGTGTCCTACCATGGGCAATGTCTTCCAACAACAAACTGGGAAGAAAGGTGACAAATAAATATAAATAAAAGTGAGCTATATATATTGTCTAGTTTTCTGTCATTTCCCCTGCATATGGCCATTGGTCAAGCTGTAATAACGCATAATACAACAAGGTATGTTGCTCCCGCCAGTCTGGCTTGATCTGAAGCTCTTCTAGGGTCTCTAGAGAAGTGGGCTGATTTCATCAGCTTCAGGCAATCCCTGAGACGTACTTTTTCCTGCCAAGTGTCTGTGCCCCCTGCAATGTGACTTTAGAGCTCCTCCCATGAAGAGAAGGGAGTCTATTTCTTGAAAACCCTGCATGTTCCTCCCAGGATCTTGGAATTCTAACACTGTCATGTGACCAAGCCTGGGTCCATTGGACCCTGGTAGAAGGGTCCTGGTAGAAGATGAGTGCGGTGTGGTCCATTTACCTCTATCACGTGGGTGGATAGCCAGGCAACTGCCGGACATGTCTGTGAGGTGCTGTCTTAGCTCAGCCAGCTCCCGGCCAACCACAGACACAGGCGTGAGCCCAGCCAAGGTCGAGATGCGTGGCCCAGATTGGCAGAAACCGTCCCCACCCAAAGATGACCTGTAGACTAGAGGGCAATAATGAATGGCCCTTATTTCATAACTCCTCTTTCCTGCCCCCATCTTGCATCCATCGTCCTGTCCAAGTGATTTTCTCCTCCACATTCTTGTGTCCAGCTGCTCTACTCCATCTATCCTGGTGCCCCATCACCACTCACGGGCACTGCAAACCGAGGCTCAGAGACAAGAAGGAACCACTCAGCGTCACACAGCTTTGCCACCTGACACCCCATTTCACAGCCACTGCTGCTGACTTAGAGAAAGGAGAAAGGAGATCCAGAAACCGATTTTGGTACCATGAGGATGCAGGGGAGTGAGCCAACCTCCCCTTTGATAGCACCGCCTTGGAGGAGTGGCTCAGTGCTTGCAAACCTCAGTGAGCTCATCTGCAGAAGAGGCTAATGCCAGGGTGGTTTGCAGGTTCAAAAGGAGGAAGCTCTTGTGAATCTAAGAGACCCTAGGAAGGTCTGCTATTGGGCTGGTATACCATGGGTACGCCATAAAGGCTGAGTACATAAAGGAAAGGCTTTGTTACTGCCTAAGGCGCAGGCTTGAGCTAAGAGCTGGGGCTCCCCAGCCCACTTTGCTTTATCAGGGCTGGCAGGTCAGCAGACATTGGCTGAGTGCATCCTGTGTGTTAGGGCAAAGTGGAGCGTCGGAGCTGTTCTGTTATTTTCCCAAGGACTGAGCTGTGGCGTCACCTCTTACGTCCACGCCCACCTGAGCTGCAGACTTCTTCCTGACCTCTCTGAAATTTCTCTGAGGAGTATTTTTAAAGGACCTGAAAGTCCTCCTTTATTCAACAGACATTTATGAGGCACCCTGCTCGCTCTCAGTACTCTAGTAAGTGCTGCGGACACAGTGAAAATCAAAGGTAATCAAAGCGACACAATTAGTATTAAGTTACTAAATGAAGTCACAACGAGTGAGCTTGCAGGAAATCAATCAGAGCTCATACTGACATTTATTGTGGCTCATAATCCTTCAGAAACAGTGGATTCATAACCTACCCTTCCAGCAATGTGGAGCATGTGAATGGAGCACATTGTATAGGGGAAATTAGATTATCCTAGTCCCTAAAGAGTAATTAATTTATACAGTGGATTTGAGGAAATATTTTTACATTAAAGCAGTATGGTGTTTAACTTATTTCACAGGTGGTATTTCAGGGAAAAAGGGACCCATTGAATAGAATCAAACTATGTAATTCACAAAGCGGAGAATAGAGTTCCGAAACGTCTAGAAACATTCCATTGGCCGATTGGTTCCTGAGTCAAATACTTTTTTCAAAAACCACATTCTAGTTTTTGCTCAGGGCTAAACAGTAAGGTCTGTTGGGGTCCTTGGCTTTAAGATCAGCAAATTGCAGCCATGTCCCTTCCTATAAGGTCTTTCTTATAGGACCTCTCCGTTCTCACTGCTGCCACGCTCAGTGTCCCCTCCTGGGATCTTGTAACAAATTCTGAGCCCCTAGCGTATGCCAGGCAGCAGTAAACAGAAGTCACACTTCCTGTGTTCAGGAGGCTCAGAATCCCCACCCAAAAACTGTCCCCAGAAACCCCCAAGTCTGTCGTCCCCTATAGATGCCGCAGTGAGTTTCCCCAAAGTGCATATCCACTGAGTTCAGGCCTCTACATGTAGCCTTAGTGGCCTCCCGAAGTCTTTGGGATGAACTCTGTCGGAAAATCAAAAGCTTCTTAGGATGTGTCCCCTGCGGGCCCTTCCAGCTGCCGCCCCCTTCATGCCCTCACAGGATTCTAAACTCAGGCCACAACAAAGCCCCAGCCTGAGCCCAGCCCTGTGGGGATCCCTTTCTTGGCACTGTTTGCCTTTCCTGGAATGACCTCCCCCTTCCTCCTCTGAACCATCCTTCCTTCAACCGTGTCACTTCGTCCTTCAAGAAGTAGCTCGAGAGTGAGCTTCTCCTGGAGGGCTTTCTCCCTAAGAAGCCACCCCCAAGAAGACTTTCCAGACCTAGAAAACAATCAAGAGTTACTGAACATGACTTAGTATTAGAGGGTTCAGCAAGCCCTTTCGGACTCAGTTGTGCCCCAAGAGGACGGCTCCTAATATCAGGCATCACAGTAGAAATGTGCTAAACGCCCAGTGCCAGTGTGCCCTCCCCCTTTCCCTGGGAGCAAGCCGGTGGCTTTTCTTTCTTTATCCCTGGCCCTAGCCCGGTGCCAGGCATGAGCTGTTAGCGGCAACTGCCGTCAGCTACTACCGTAAAGGTGGGCTGGTCATAAAAGGGTGGAAACCATCTCCAAGCCCAACACAAAGGAAATGTTTACAACAGCTCTTCGCCCATCAACTGTATATTATGCGGCTATTAACAGTCAGGGTTTTGAAGACTACTTGATGATTCAGGAATATCGCTCACTATTGAACATTATTATTATCCCCCAACTGGAAATCCACATAATTGGCAAGGGTTGAGGATAAATAACTACACACAAACATACTTGTGTAAATCCAGAACAGTAACAGCAAGAAATTTGCTGCGCTGGGGTTTTATTGTTTTTTTTTTCCTATATTTCTCTCTGCAATCTCTCTGTCTCTTTCTGTTTCTCTCTGTCTCTGTCCGTCTCTCAACAATGGGCACAAGTTACTGTCATAATAAAGGACAAACATTTTAGGAAGGAGAGCAATTTAGAGTTGGCAGAGACAAGAAGCAAACGAAAAAAAAAATTTTTTTTTTTGAAGATGCCGGAAGGAAGAGAAGGGAATTCACAGAGAAATTGGCAAGGCAGGTCCTAAATTGCCAACTTAGCTCGTGGGATAAGCCGTTTGTGGCCAGTCCCAGGGCTGGAACTTCCATCATCGTGGGGTAAGACAGCCACACAGAGGTCTGTACACAGAACACAGAAGTTCCACACATGGGGACGAAAGCTTGTTTGCGGGCTAATGATGAAACTTCCTACAGATTTTAACACGACCTTTACAACTAAAATTCTAGGGTGGGCTTTGAGACTCATTCGGAGACTCTGTCTCCTACAGGGCTCAGAGGAGAATCCTGTCCACGATATGTACTCAAGTGCATTCTAGGGGCTAAATATAGGCATTTTCAGAAAAGCACAGCAGACATCTGGGGATTTGGTGAGGCGAGCTTGCATTAACACAATGGGAACATGGAAATCACATTTTGAAATATAAGCTCAGGGATCTCTTTTTTCCATTAAATGAGGAATTTCTTGGGATTTGCTAAACATTTCTGTTTTATTCAATACAGAAACGTTTAGGCAAAGGGGTGCCAGAAACAAACCTGGAACCTAAAGCTTTGGACAGGGTTGATTTATTTGGGCAAGGGAAACTAACACACAACATTCCCCCCCTCTCCCCCCAGGGAAGCCCTCCACGGAGACACGGCTAACTTGGAAGAATCCAAGATGTGTACATGGGATCTCTGGGCTCAGAAGAGGTATATGAGGGAAGGAGGGGAGGGAAAAGAGAGTTCTTCACCAGGTCCGGATCAAACTTTAGGCACTTTCCACACTTTGACTCTTCCTCAGAAAATCCATGGAAGATGAACTCTCCATCAGTAACAACAGAACGCAGCTAATACTGTGGAAACATCCATAGAACACCGTGGGCTCCAGGGGAGTTCTGTCTTTTCTCAGCCTGAAGACGCAGCCCGCGAGGCCTGGCCCCAAGCAGGCGGGGGACAGCAGGGAAGGGTAAATGACCCACAGAGAGGCAGCCAAGCTACCACAGAGCAACTGCTAATGCGAAAATGACTAGAACACTCTGGAGTGTAGTCTGGGAAACCGCCTGGAGCCGCAGAAACCCAGCGATGAACAGGCTGTCGCAGCTGGAATGAATATTCCCAGACAAGTCATCAGCCTCCTGATTTTCCAGCGGGCGACACTGCAGCCCGGAGGGAACAGAGGAGGCTTGCCCAACACCACACGGCCAGTCAATGGCGGGCGGACGCACAATTACCTCAGGGAATCCAGCCTGACATCCTAGTGGCCAGTATCCATATTCCCATCACCAGGGCTTTGCCCCCTAGATCATGGAGTCATGGAGAAGGCTCCTCTGAAAAATCCGAATTTACAGTCCAGACCCACCCATTACTAGCGATCTGACCCTGCTCTCCTCATGGAAAAATAATGGCTTTCTGACCAATATCTCACAGAGTTATTGGGACTAGTTGAGTAAGAAGACACATGGGAAGGCCTTTGACAAACCATCAATTTTAGTTTTATGAATAGAAGCAGCTGTGTCTCACGCATGGGGCGTGTGTGCGGTGGCTACGCTGGTGAGGGTCGTGCTGGGCATGGACGTACCCGCTGATGTTCGCTGTTATTACTCTCATTAAAAACGGCAATAACTGGGGTGCCTGGGTGGCTTGGTGGGTTAAAGCCTCTGCCTTCGGCTCGGGTCATGATCCCAGGGTCCTGGGATGGAGCCCCGCATCGGGTTCTCTGCTCAGCGGGAAGCCTGCTTCCTTCTCTCTCTGCCTACTTGTAATCTCTGCCTGTCAAATAAATAAATAAAATCTTTAAAAAAAAAAAAACAGCAATAACCTTCATTCTCTTGGACATAAAAACAACCATTACCAAAAACATTGAAACAAATCACTTGGGCGTTGAGTCATATTCAGAGAATTGATATTACCTGTAAAGTAGCTAATATACAGAATATTATAGTGCAAAACCCTTGTGGTATACTTAGAGAACTAGTGTCATGCTTAGAAAAAATACCTGATTTTTTATGCTATTAAAGTTACCAAATGCTCTTGTTTTATTTAAGGCAGGGCATCTTTTGGTAAAACTGTCATGAAAATTTTCTTCCTTCCTTCCTTCCTCTTTTTCTTTCTTTCTTTTTCTTTCTCTCTCCCCGCTCCCTCCCTCCCTTCCTTTCTTGTTTAATTGAAGTATAATTGACACATAATATTATATTAATTTCAGGCATACAACAGAGTGAGTGATTCGACAATCACAAAATGCCCATCATATGTATATTTACCATCTGTCACCAAAGAAACTTATTGTAATATTTGACTATATCTCCTATACTGTATTTTTCATCCCTGCGACTTATTTATTTTATTTTATTTTGACTTATTTATTTTATAACTGGAAGTTTGTTCTCAGTCTCCTTCGCCCCTTTTTGCGTGGGTACCACTGTCTGTCTGCATGAATAGTCGCACCGACTTTCTGAGTTCGAGGCCTAGTATCTTCTCCTCTTTGTATATATTCTTTTTTTTTTTTTTAATTTTTACTTTATTTGACACAGAGAGAGAGAGATCACAAATAGGCAGAGAGGCAGGCAGAGAGAGGAGGAAGCAGGCTTCCTGCTGAGCAGAGAGCCCGATGCGGGGCTCGATCCCAGGACCCTGAGATCATGACCTGAGCCAAAGGCAGAGGCTTAACCCATTGAGCCACCCAGGCGTCCCCCTCTTTGTATATATTCTATCCAAACACTTCACTTAATACCTCATCCCAAATGAATTCGCTTTTTTTTTTTAACTTATGAATCATGTATTTGATTGTGCTTCTGTCTTTGCTTTGGCTTCTGTGAAGCTCAGAGTAAAATTTCTGACCCAGACTCAGTAGGACATAATGGCCTGGATGTTAGACACTAGATTTATTCCTCCTATTTTTCTAATCCAAAGTTTTCCCGTTGCTCCATTTTCTTCCTTTACTTGTTATCTTGTACACTATTACATTCACTAAACTTTTTAAGGTTATTTTAAATTCTTTTTAGAATGAAGGAATCATAAATAAGTATCTTTCCAGAGATGTTTGCAGTTAACATTGTTGATTATTGTAACAAACAAGACCGCCTAGGATTCCCCCTCCCCCCGCCCCCCTCCCTTCTTCCTTCCTTCCCTCCCTCCCTCCTTTTTACTGTAACATCTGTCTTAACATTTTCCTTGCAATGGGAAACCAAATGGCAAAGAAATACTTCGTGTGGGTCTCACTCACAACCATGAATATCAGAGGACAGAATCTTCATTTCTTCAGGGCTTCTGACCAGCAAAGAAAACAACCAATATCTTAGATTCCTGAGTAGCAGGCCACATTTGACCTTGGATACTTCTGGCAAAACATCTATTTTTAGAAAACAAGACATTTGGGGAAATGTCATGATTAAAGAATGTTCAGATGAAAGGAAATGCTTTTTTATCTTCTCACTTAAAATACATGCTCGTTGAAGCAAATTTGTCATATACTGTACAGAGAAGCCGTGAAAATACGAATCAACAAAAATCATGCATAAGAGGAAATATTTTAGATATCAGTCTAAAAAAAGAGGTAGTTATAGCTATTAAAAGTTCTGGAGGATGCCTCTGTTATACCTGCCTTCATTTATTTTTCTATTTTTCCATGGTAGGAACAGGGTCCCACATCTTGACTCAGCAAAACTTTGAATCATGGGCTCCAATTTGGCCATCGCAGTGATGTCTCGTCACATCACTCGTGTGATGCAGGAAGCTCCAATTGTATAGCATGTTGAGGAACACGTGCACTTTCCTTTGTTTCCAGTTCTCTGGTGACTGACGACAAACTTGCCCAATGAGCAAGAACTCTGTGGTTTCCCATGCAGTCAGCACCTTCATGCGGAGACCAGGAAGCTTTGATAAAAATCTTATTTAGGTAGAACAGCCTGGCAAGTGCTTAAAAGCAGTCCCAGGTTTGCCTTTTTTTTTGTAAACTGGATAACCAGTTTTTGTATTTATTTGTATCCAACTTATACCAGAACAGAAACTCAAGGGGGGGGGGGCTTTTAAAGGTATCCGTAAATACGATAAGAATAAATATATGAAAAAGCCAAGGCAGAAACAAAATGGCTAAGAGAAGGGCAATAAAAGCATGAGGTAGGTACAGAGATTGTATTCCTGGAAGGTCTTATCCAATAGCTAAAGTGAGGCTATAAATTGGTTCTGAGCTTCCAAATGGCCAAGACTGAGAAGCAGGCATGATGGGCCATCAGAATCACTGTTTGTAAGTCCAACTCACACACACAAACACACACGTACACACACAGGCACACATGCTCGCACACATGTGCACACCATGTGGCCTGGCTTTCCAGCTTTCTGACTGCTAATGGAGAGTCTTCTTGGGGTCTACAGCTGAGTCTGCCTGTGCCCTTCTGCACAGTTTTCTGCTCCAAAGGTAGTGTGCTGGGAACACCTGTGACTTCCTGGATACTTTGTTCTTGTTGGAACAAGCTGGAAGAGCTAGAGAGGTAAGGCTGCAGAAGCGGCCCTCAGTTGATGTCAAGGAGGGTGAGGGCACCAGCTTCCTCGGTCCCCTGTTGGATAATTCTGAGTTACGTGCTACACTAACTGGCAGAGGTCATTGTATCACTCTCAATGTGTTCTCATAGGCTCTGTAAAACACCTGGACTGGGTGTTTTACACCCAGGGCTCCCATCCCTGTCCCACTTTCCCTCTCACCTACTGGGGTTCCTCAGACCATCTGCCAAATGGACCACCTGCACTCAGGTGTTAGGCTCAGGGTCTGTATCTGGGGGACCCAAAGCAAGACAGGGTCACAATGGGGTCTAGTGAAATGCTGCCAACTTAATGATGATGCCATGTGTTGCCTCCTCTAAGGACTTCCAATACAGCCAAGGACAGTCCTGCATAGTCCATGTCAATGGCCACCCACTTAAGGCTCCCGGGGAGATCTGCTTGACAGAACCCACTTCCAGCATTGCTGTTCGAGGCTGAGCCAATAACTCTACCCACAGCTTTCTAATCTCTCACAAGAGAGGGGTGGCCCATGGGTCCCCTCCATTTCTAAGATTCTTTGACATAAAATATGCTACATCTACCTAACTTTAAGTTTTTAGGGAGAAAAAAAAAATCACAGTGCTCCCTGCTGAAGGGTTTTTCAGAGACTCCCACTGTGTTCTGTAGAAGCCTGCAGACTTGGAAAATAGGAGGGGCCCTGGAAGAGAGAAGAGGCCGTCTCTCTCACACGTCTCTGTGAGATGACCAAGGAGTAGGAAGAGCCTGGGGATGGAAGGAGCAGTGACAAAGTGGGGCCCTCGAGGGAAGAGGGCAATTTCTAAACCAAGAGAGGAAACAGCAGGGCCTCCTGGAGGCAAAGCAAGTCAGTTATAACCCACGAAGTATGGCTGCAGGTAGGAAGGAATTATGGGGAAAAATGGTCTGAGAGCTCAGGTCTGTATTAGAGAAACTCAGTGTACCAGGGGACTCATGGTAGCCTTTAGCAAGTTATGCTCTGCATGTTACTAACCTGTCCAGCCCCGCTTTCTCATCCCAAAATGGAATAATAATCCCTACCACAGAGGATTTTGCTGGGATTAAATGAGAAGGCCCAGCACCTGAGCACCAAGTAGATGCTCAGTAAATAGGGATGTCGCAATCTGTTGACACATCCAGAATTAAGGAAATACATGGACATCTCCGACGACAAGCCTCTCAACATTTAAATAGCGGGTATTTTTAGTCGTAGCTATTTCATAACTTGTTTGCATTTTTATTTGATTAAGTCCCATAAAGAGAAAACACATATAACATTCAAACCACGCACTGCTCCAGAATAACAAAGCCTTAAGGGTCCATGGCTTTGCTCTTGAATTTCAGCAAAAACAATTCTAACCCAAAACTAAATGAAATGCTTTGCTCATGACTGTTAAGTATTGGCTGTGGCCTTATCAAGTTATGCCTCTCTCTGGACCTCAGATTTCCCATAACTAACAGCATGGGGCACGGGGCCAGATGCACTTGAGGAAGCTGTTCACGTCTTTGGTCTGTTTGAATTCTAGGACCCCCAGGAAAAGCAAAGAGCGGACTTCTTTATGTGGCCACAGAGTTACTTCCGTCTGTCATCGTCACCCTTGTGTCCTGAGCACCTCAGAGGCTGGCTTAGAGCATCTAAACCTTAATGAGTCCTTTGCTTCTCTTCCCCTGTCAATAAATTACAGGGCGATGTTTTTCCTCTTGTTACCATTCCCTGTAATTTATGTCCTGTGGTCTCAGAGGTTCATTTAGGGCCCAGGAAAATCTGCCTGTTCTGTTCTCAGATTCAATGTTGGTTGGTAAAGAAAGTTACAAGAGCGTCCCTGGAGCTGAGATCAGAGACATAAAGTCTCTCCCATCAGTTCCAAGGCATCCTTCAAGGCTCAGCTCAGACTCTGCTGTGGCCGTGAACCTCTGGCCTATTAACGTTTCTTACTTCTCTAAGTCATTTCAACTAACGGGCTCTTGGCACTGCATGTAATTAAGGCCTTATTCTATACTTTGCTAGGTTCTAACTGCCTGCATCATATAATTGAGCAATGGTTTGCATGAGGGGACTCTATTCATTGGCGAGTGGCCTGGTGTAACATCAGACAGAAGGGGGTCCGAATCTTGGTTCTGTGATTAGAACCATGTGACCTAGGCCATAGAACGTGGGCACATCTTGCCATGCATGGATAATGGACATCTGTGATTTTTACCTGCCAAGTACTCCTTTTTCTGGAAACAACCAAGCTGATACCACTGTGTGATCCAGGCAGGCTGAAACAAATAACTCCGTTTCCAGGGAGTGGAAGGGCCCAGGACTTGGACAGGCTAATCAGATATTTATATCCCCTTGGCTACAGTGATTGGCTCAGGAACAAGCACGTGACCTGGCCCAGCCCAATGAGAATTAGCACTAGGAATTTACTGGAATTACAGTCACAGCCCTTTGATTCAAAATTCTAAAATCCAAAAAGCTTCAAAACCTAAGACTTTGGGGCACCTGGGTGGCTCAATCAGTAAAGCATCTGCTTTCAGCTCAGATCATGATCCCAGGGTCCTGGGATGGAGTCCTGTATGGGGCTCCCTGCTCAGCGAGGAGCTTACTTCTCCCTCTGCCTGCTATTTTCTCTGCTTGTGCGCTCTCTCTCTCAAATAAATAAATAAACAATTTTTTTTAAAGGAAAAAAAACCCCAAAAACCTAAGACTTTTTTTTTTTTTTTTGGTCAGTTCGGGATTCAAATTTATTTGGTAACAAAACATGACTTAACTGATGTGATACTATTAATAATAGTCTTTAATTAATCCCACCTAGTATGACTATTGAATATGACTAATCAAACTGTTTGCTCTCGATATATGTATGTATTTGATGAGAACCCTACTTGGGGTGTTACATAATACACAATGTATGTATCATATTATCCTTCTAATATCAAAACAAATGACCACATTCTGAAACACATCTGGGCCCCAAGAGCTTTAAGTAACTTGTACTTGTCACTTGCCTTTGTACACACTGTTCCCCTCTGCCTGGAAAGCTCGGCACCCCTCCCCTCGTCTTCCTCAAATGGATGGATTCTTCGTTATTTATGCCCCAACCTAAATGTCCTCTCCCCTGTGAAGCATTCCCTGACTCTCTTCAGCGTAATCAGCCACGTCTTCACCTGGGTTCCCAGGGTGCTGGATCTACACACATTACACTATAGATGTGTCCACACCGCATTAAGGTCCTCTCTCTGTGCGCTTTTGTCCCCCCACCCCTCCAGTGGGCTCCTGGGAGCGGGAACCAATCTTTGCCTCCTCAGTTTTTGGATACAATGCCCACCATAAGCCTAGGGGCAGTGAAGCATCTCACCACTCCAGCTTCCCAAAGAGAGGGGAACATGGGCAGAAATGTCATACTTTTGCTGAAAGTCCATCAATCGAGTTCTAGAAGTTTCGACACAGAAGTTTCAGTTCTCATCCGTTGTGTGATGCTGCAAACCCCTAGTTTCCATTGATAGAGAAAAATAAAATAAAGAAAAACTCATTTTAGAGTCGGCGGACCAGCACGTTAACCAGCACAAGGGACTGAGAGGGCTACCAGCTGCCCCCATCAGTAACAAGGCAAGGCTGATAGAATGTGCAAGTCAAGCTACACCTCTGGGGAAAGGTGCACAGCTCCAGGACACATTCGCCGTGTGGGGTGAAGAGTTTGCCCTCCGACTGGATCCATTTACAGGAGAGGAGCAATGACCAGGAAGAAGGAGCCCCTGGCTGGAGAGGAAGCATGTATCCTTCTTTGCGTCTGGACAAAGCCGTCCCTACTGAGGCTACTGACAGCTATACTCTGAAACATGGAAATCAGAGGCCATGTAAGTACTCATTTTAACCCAGTAAAAATATGTGGGCTTGTGTGTGTGTGTGTGTGCACGCGCGCGTGTGTGTCTTTCTACTTCACTGTGCTTTCTTTCCCAGAAATAAAAGCCAAAGTAATTAAGCATTATTTGGCTTAACCATTATGGTGTGTATCCGGCTTTAAGCCTTGGCTTAGAATTCTGTTAATCATCAACAAGCTTCATGATGAGAGGGCTCCCTTCATCCAAAAATCCCAAGTGCTTACTCATAGTTCTTAGATGTTTTCAGTGTCATTTGGGATTTTGCTTCCCTTTGAATCGGTTTTCCAGAGCATTTAGAGGACCCAGTTCCAAAGGAGGTGCCGCCAAGGGTCTTCACCACCTGTGCCTCATTGGGAAGTTTCCCAGAGTGGTTTTGCTAATGGGTCGCCTGGCAAGACTCTGCTGCACGCCTTGTCTCTGAAGGGTGTCCTCATCAGTCTTGACACAGCTTTTCTGCTCCAGGCTGACATGAAGGCTCAATAGATGTGTGCCACACACGCACACCTGGGGCTCAGTGCCAAGCTCCACGGGACAAAGCAGGTAGTAGGAATGGTTTCCCCACCTCTGGGTGTTGATGGGCGCACTGGGGGACCCGATGTTCATGGAGGAAACTCAGATGAGAGCAAGTGAGATAGAACCGGATCCAAGGTTTGATGTGATAGAATGTGCCAGAGCAGATGGGGCTCCAGGACCAGAGATGGAGTGCAAGGGTGTCCTGGGAGAGGAGGGACTGAAATGGGCAGTGAGGGGGAGGTGCGATGACATCGAGGCGGCCCCACGTCCAGGCCCTGTTCTTCTGCTCCATTTCCGGGGACAAAAATGCTAGAGGGTGAGGTTAGGATCTTCGTCCGGTTGGCTCCCTCACTTAGAACAGTGCCCCGCACACAGTAGGCTCTTTGAGAATGAAGTGTTGATGAATGCAGTGGAGGCCTGGGGTTCTCCCTTCTATCCCTATGTCCCCACCACCTTGCAACAGACTCAGATGGTTGATATACAAATCTAACCATCACTACGGGGTCAGCATACTTGGGGAACAAACTGTATACAGCCGAGGTCTCTTACAAATAGCTTTGAACACATTCAACATATCTGGTTTAACTGTCGCTGCCATAAAGACTGAAAGCCACAACCACTGTCTTTCAAGTTACCCCCACGCCTTGCCTTGCCCAAGCTCCCAGATGTGACAACGAGGCCCCGCGTGCTTCTGTTGCTTCTAGACCATTTGCCCTCCAGCTCTGGGCTGAGCCACTGTGTGGTCTTGAGCAAGCCACATAACCTCTAAAAGATTCATTTTCTCTCTATGTGAAATTAGTGGGTTGGACTACATTATCTCTAAGCTTCCTTCCCAAAGAGTGATTCAAGAGACTGGAATTCGGTACGCAACACCACTCTTTAGCTCTCGGGGAAGACAGACTGTTTTTTATTCAAGCTCCAGATCCACCCTTCTGTGGAGAAAACCACAGTGACCTCCTGGCCCCCTCCTTCACCAGCCGGGAAGGTGTGGCCAAGTCGTTCCAGCTTTAAGGTATTCTGTGTTTGCCACTTCTCCCTTCGCAACCGCCCATCCCCATCTTCCTACTGTAAAGCACCCTAGATCTTTTCTTCTCCTTTCTCTTCCCCTTGGCTCTAGACTCCTTTAAGATTTGGTTAAAGAATCTAGGGCCACATTTTGGATCCTCGACTGTCAACCTCCCCTCTGTAGGACCACCTGCTTCTCTTCATTCTCACGTGTGCTCCCCCAACTCCATTTTGTCCCCTCTCATCCCCTCCCTTTATGTTTTGCTTGAGTGTGACAAGTACCTCCTCACACCTCATACCACTCCTCTGGTTGATACCACTGGTTGTTGTGGTTGATACCACTGGTTGATACCACTCCTCACGCTTCATACCTCTCCACTAGGCTTGAGAGATCAGATGCTTTTATGACAAGGATGGGGGCCACACGTTGAGTATCTGCTGCGCACCAAGAACTTTCTGAAAATTACCTCCTCAATCTTTACTAAAACTCTATGTTGACATATTCCTCAACATTTTAAAGATGAAAAAATGAGGGCACCTGGGTGGCTCAGTCAGGTAAGTCTCTGTCATGATCTCAGGGTCCTGGGATCGAGCCCCACATCAGACTCCCTGCTCAGCAGGAAGTCTGCTTCTCCCTCTGCCCCTCCCCCTGCTTGTACTCTCTCTCTGTCAAATAAATAAATAAAATCTTTTTTTAAAAAAAAGATGAAAAAGTGATGCTTAGAGAAGTCAGCTTGCCCAAGTGAGTACACACGGGACCAGAGATTCAAGCTCAGGCCTGTGTGTCTCTAAGCCCAAGCGTGGTTCTTCTCGTGGACTCTGCTAAAGACATTAACCCTGTTCAGGGGTTTGTGATATGCATTTGTAGTTTAGTGGTCACTCTTAGATTCAGAGATTTTTTAAAGTTGGAACATATTTAAGAAATCATTTAGTTTTAGTGACTTCTAATAGAGCCTAAGAAATACAAGAACATACCCACACAGAAGGAAGGAATGATACAATTATATGGAAGAATGCATGCCTATTATATACATCTATAATAAAAATGTAAGTATATCTTTACAGGCTTCCATGGAACAGTTACAAAAATTGGTATATTTGGCTGCAAAGAAAACCTCGAGCCTTTTTCTAAGGTTGAAACTGTCTTGTGTACAATATATCCCCAAGCTGCATCACACATACTTGATGTTCTAGCCAAAAGAAAAACAAAATAATTTGCCACGGTCTAAATATGCCTCTATCTTTCCCAGCTGGAAACCCTTCTTTACTCATACTGTGTCTGAGACTTGAGATGGCTTCCTCCACTATCTGTCAATGGAACTCCTAAACACTTGTCAGTCCCATCTTGAATGTTATTTTCTCCACATGGCTGTTCCTGTTCTTCCCAATAGGGTGTTGTGTGATTATTAGAGTAATGTGTACCTTAGCTTTAACTAACCTGCTTGTTGGGGTCCACCTTTAGAGAACAGATGTGGGGTGGCGGCTCTCCCCTCTTCATACCACAGCACTTAGCACAAACCTTCTACATATGATAGCACTCACTATACAGTTTTCGGTTTATTTGAGAGTTGTGTGTTTTGCCTTGGTGCGAAGTAGAAATTTAAAAAAATGTTAGATGAGCTGATTTTAGCGCTTTCTAATATAAAGCATTTGGTCTTCTACATCAATTACTCCTTATGTCCCTTAAATATGCCTGGGTTGAAATTTTAGCATTCTTTCTGTCAGTTCATATTAACTTTCCAAGCTAAAGTAAATAAATTTATGAACACGCTGAATCAGGAAATATGGATTTTTTTTTAAGTAAAGAAATATTTTGAAAGGAGAAGTGCCTAATGGAGTATGCATGTCAACAACACAGTGCAAGAAAATAGGGAAAGAAAACACCCTCGATAGCATTCATTTTGAGACTAAATAGATTTTTCCATTTATTTTGTGACTTTCCAGTAAAGCACCCAATAATTTCTTGCAAGCAAATTTTCTCAAAAAGTGTCAAATAAAATTTTGTTTCAGCCTCTCATGACCTGCCAAGCACAATTAATCACTTTTCTCTAATGTAGCTGAGCTGCTTAAAAGTATTAGCTACACAGAAGGAAAGGAAAGTTAAAGGAAGGTGCTAAAGTTATCCTTTGTATTTGGACAGATCTAAACAGTTCTGCAAAGCATTTTGTTGATGTTTTTATTAAATATTCCTCATATGCCATCAAGATGAATATTATTATTATCCCCATTTTATAGACGAGGAAATAGAAGTCTAGAGAGGTTATTTGTCCAACAGACATATGTTAGAAAAAAAAGGAAAAGGAAGGAAAGAAGAAAGGACAAAAATATGTCTTACAAAGGGTAAAGATGGCATTTGTTTTTCTCTTTCTTTTCCAAAATGCCATTCCAATGGCAGAAAAGATCCACATGTTACAACAACAATAAAACGAGAAAGCATACAATCAGCAGATAAATTTTTTGAGGAATTTCTGGATATTAGAAAGTTTATGTTGGCAAGAGACCATTGCAGAAATATCACCAAAGCAGACTATTGCAGAGATGGAGAAAATTCTAGACTCTGAAACCACAGGTACAATGAGCAGGCATCACCATCAACAGTGGTCATTATGTCAAGGACAGGACTGCTGAAGAACAGATGGTCATGCCCCATCTCCCCCAGAGGCCGAGAGAGCAGTTGGTGGGAGATTTAACATGTCTGTCTGAACCACCAAGAGATGAAGCAGGCAAATGTCAGGCAAAGATATAAAAGACTCAGACAATGCAATCTATAGCCTTGATATAATAGCTACAAAAAAGTCCCTGTACCCAGTGACTAGGAATGAACCTTTTTCTCCAGCTCATTTGGAATGTTGACAAAGACGGTCCATGCATTAGGCCATAATGTAAGTTTCAATAAATTTCAAAAACTCAACCTCACAGACACCCCATTCCCTGACTGGAGTGCGATCAAGTTAGAAACCAACTTGGGCCATACTTCTGAAGATGTAATTAAATAAAGCATGAATCTGAGAAAATATTGTAATGACAATTTTTAAACTACTTAAGGCCAAATAATAAGATATCTCAAAATATAAGGGATGCAATAGAAGTGGTATTTCAAGAAAAAGTTACCATCTTTAATGTTCATATTTGAACAGATTAAAGGCTGGAAATCAATGGGCTATACATAAATTTATACAAAGTTTAAAAAAGTTAGAGAAAAAAACAAAAGGATGAGATGAATCCATCCAAAGAAAGTAGAAGGAAAAAGGAAAGCAGAACCAAATGGGATAGAAAGCTAAGCTTCGATGCAGAGGATCGACAAAGCCAAAAGTTGGCTTTTCATAAAGACTAATAAAGCTGACAGACTGCTGGTGAGAATGACCAATAAAATGGAATGGGGAGAGCACAAAGGATGTCTGGAGCAGCTCTAGACACATCTCTAGGTGCTACAGACAGTGGAAAGATCATCAGAGATTTACTATTAATCTATTTAATAAAAACAGAAATATATCAAAACCAAGTGGATCTATCTCTGGAATGCAAGGGTAGTTTAACATTATATACTCTATCTCTGAACTTTATCACACTGACGGAGTATAGACGGAAAAACCATATGTTCCTCTCAGTAGACAGAGATAATGTGTTGCATAAAATTCAATACCTATTCATGATTAAGAAATAAATTGCTCAGCAGACCATTAACAGAAAAGGGTTTATCAGTGTGATAAAATGTATCAGCACTTGGAGCTAACTTCATTGTTTTTCAGCTAACTTCATTTTTCTTGTAGAAAGCACTTTCTTTTTAATTTAAACTCAATTTAAGCTAGCTTCCTTTTTAATGGCAACGTGGTAGAAGCATTCCCTTTAAATTAGGAACAAAATAACACTGCCTCTGAAAGTCCTCCCCAGAGCAATAAGAATTATTCTTTTTTTTTTTTTAAGGTATTAAGAACTGGAAAAAGGGAAAATTCAAAATGGTCATTATTCACAGATTATATGATTATGCACTTAGAAATCATAAAAGTTCCTATAGATAATTGAAATTAATGATGATTGAAATTCACAATTAAACAAATTATTTGGACATAAGATCATTTGTGTTTCTAAGCATTAGCAAAACAAAAAATCTAAAGACATAAACAAATCTTAAAAAAAAAAACAAATCTGGAAAACAGATTGGCGTTTCCTCAGAAAGTTAAAAATAGAGCTGTACTACTAGGTATTCATATAAAAGATACAAATGTGGTGCTCCAAAGGGGCACCTGCACCCCCATGTTTACAGCAGCAATGTCCACAATAGCCAAAATATGGAAAGAGCCCAGATATCCATCAACAGAAGAATGGATAAAGAAGATGTGATATATATATATATATATATATATATGTGGTGGAATATTACTCAGCTTTCAAAAAGACAAAGTCTCGCTATCTGCAATGATGTAGATGGAATTAAAGGTATCATGTTAAGTGAAAGAAGTCAGTCAGAGAAAGACAAATACCATATGATTTCACTCCTGTGGGTAATTTAAAAGAATCATAGGGGAAGGGGAGGAAAAATAAAGTAAGAAGAAATCAGAGAGGAAGGAAGACAAACCATTAGAGACCCTTAACTATAGGAAACTAACTGAGGGTTGCAGGAGGGGACGGCGATGAGTGGATGGGGTAACTGGGTGATGGGCGCTAAGGAGGGCATGTGATGTAATGAACACTGGGTGTTATACAAAACTCACGAATCCCTGAACTCTTTCTCTGAAACTAATAATATGATATGTTAATTAATTGAATTTTAATAAAATAAAATAAAATTTAATAAACAATTTACCATAGCAGATAATAACAATATAGCTAGGAATACATCTAAAATTAAAGACATGCAAGAACTTTATGTAGAAAATTGTACAATTTCACTGAAAAACTTCAAAGAAAACCTAGGTAAATGTAAAGCTTATAGTATATTCATGAATAGAATGGCTCAATATTGGAATGTTAGTGCTCTCATATTGCTTTACAGATTCAATACAATTCTGATAAAAATTCCTAAAGGATTTTTTCAAAAGAAATTGATTAAGTTCTAATTTCACCAAGAAGAGCGAATGTATAAAAACTGCTAACACACTCCCAAGGAGTAAGTAGAGAGATTTCAACAAATGGTCTTGCAACAATTGATTACCAGTATATGGAAGAAATGAAGTTAGGTCCATTATTCACATTATTCACACATTATTCACACCCCAAAGAAATCAGTTCTAAGTGTATCAGAGACATAAATGTGAAAGGCAAGACTTCGATAATTTTATAAATGAATACAGAATAATACCTCTATAAGCTTGGGGTTGATAATTTCTTAAGGAAGACAAAGTTCACATCAAGTCACTTAAATTCACACACACTAAACCTGAGGACTTCTGTTTATCAATAGATGCTACAAAATTTTAAATTTGAGGCACAAACTGGAAACTATTACATGGAATAACAAACAAAGGAGTCATATTCAAAACACACAAAGAACTAAGTCAGTAGTGAAAAAGTGAAGAACCACATCTAAAATCTGGAAATAGATACAAACAGGTATCTCAGGGGAGAAGAAACATGGACAGTCTGCACATATGTCAATATCACAGGACAGCAATAGTGGTTAATCAGAGAAATGTCAACTAACACACACCAATAGTATATTACGTTGACAAAAGCTAATCTGTCTGATGATGTCAAATATTGACAAGGAGACAGATAATTGAGAACACTTAAACACTGCTAGTGAAGGTGAAACCTGATAACCACTTTAGAAATCAATTTAACATTATCTTGTGGAATTAAACAAACACGTACTCTATGACCCACTAATTCAGTACTTCTAGGTATACACTCTAAAGGAATAGACATGGGAATAGACATGGTCCAAATGGCTCACGGCCGCATTGTTGATAACAGAACACAAGCCAACCTAGAAAGAACTCAGATAACTATCAACAGAGAAAAGACAGTTTATCACAGAGAATGCTTGCAGCGGCGAAAATGAATGAATGTTACATGCGTCCTTGTGTTGAATGAAAAATCAAGTTGAAAAAGGAACAAGATACCATGTTTATATAACTCAAAACAAAATAAAATAAACAATACAGTCTTAGAGAAATATATGTATATATGAATAAAATTATTTTTTAAAAAGGCAAGGAAATGACAACCATCTTCTCTCCGGAAAAGAAGAGAGGAAGGCCTGGTTACTAGCATATAGTATTGGGTATATTTTATGTCTTTGGTTAGGTGGTAAGTCCATAGGTGTTTGTTTTATTATTTTGCTTCATAACTTGCTTATAGTACACATATATTTCCCTATAGATATTAAATATTACACTTTTTTTAGAAATAGAAGAGAAAATAAACTACATACTCAAAAACCACCTCTTCACAGAAGGGCGGACTTTATGACTGAGTTCAACAGACCTTCAAGAAAAGGCTAATTCAGAGCGCCTGGGTGGCTCAGTGGGTTAAAGCCTCAGCGTTCAGATCAGGTCATGATCTCAGAGTCCTGGGATCGAGCCCCACATGGTGCTCTCTGCTCAGCAGGAAGCCTGCTTCCCTTCCTCTCTCTCTGTCTGCCTCTGTCTACTTGTGATCTCTTGTCTGTCAAATAAATAAATTTATAAAAAAAGAAAGAAAGAAAAGGCTAATTCCTCTGTTATTTAAACTGTTTCAAAACACACTAAAAGATGAGAAACTTTTGAATTTATTTTATAAACTAGAAAAACCCTTGTCTAGCACAAGAAAAACAGAACTCATTTACAAAAACCCCAAATTCAAAAGAAAATATTCACAAATCAGATCTAATAGTGAATTTAATGAATAAATCACCATGACTAAGATAGTTCCTAAAAGGCAAAGAGAGTCCAACATTAAGAAATATACTAATGGAAAAAAAAAGAAAAGAAATATACTAATGTACTAATATAATTCACTGTTTTAAATTTATTTAAAAAAAATAAATATATTTACTTTTTTAAATTCAATTAGCCAAGATAGAGTACATAATTGGTTTTGATATAAAGTTCAAATGATTCATCAGTCAGTTTAACTTACCTTTTGAGTAGATTAAAGGATACCCCATCAGCGCTTTGTGAAAGCAAACAACATTTGCCCAAATTGAACAACATTCCTGATAAAAACTTAGAAAGGACATTGTCCCTGGATAAAATTGATCTACCTGAAACATCTGGCAGGCATCACTCTTACTGATGACAGAGTAGAAGCTTTCCCATTTATGCCTGAAAGATGAGAATGTTCAATTTCATTGCTCTGATTTAACACCATGTACTGGAAGTCCTGGCAATTGCAAGAAGACAAGAAGCAGAAACAAGTACCAGGTATCAGAAAAGCAGCAGCGGAATTGTCATCATTTGCAAGTTGTAGGCCTATACACACATAGAGGCATAGACATGTAGGCATATTCTTCCATGCATACGTAGGCATATACACATACATGCATACACACATGTGTGTGTGGGCACAGACTCATGCATATGTAGGCGTATGTGTACACATACATACACATGTGTGTAGGCATATACACACATGTGCATGTAGGCGTATACTCATATGCATATGTAGGCATATACTCCGTGTGTGGGGGCAAATACACATGTGTGTGGGCATATATACAAATGCGCATGTGGTCATATATACACATGCATATGTAGACATAGACACACATGTGTGTATAGGCATGTAAATGCATACACTCATAGACACACATGCACGTTTGCACATTCCTTTGTGCTTTAAAATGTTTAGGAATAGTTCCAGAAGAACAAATGCCAAATTGTTACTGACGGTTTCATCCAGGGAGGAAGGATTGGGAAGGGAGTGGGGGGAAAGAGGAGCCCATAATTTTTCATTCTTTCCATTTCTTAAATATGTTTCTACAACAACAACAGCTTTCTTAATTTAGGAGAAAAACAATTCAAAATGCCAAAAGTCATATGGCTGGACATGGTAGACCCAAGACTCAAACTCAGGTCTTGCATGGTCAAGTTAGTTCCACATAGTTGGTTTTTCATTCTAGATATCAGAAAGCAAAAGAAAGGTTGAGCACTGCACACAGACATCAGTCATTAGGGTCACTGCGTGCATCCTTCATTTGAATTTGCCACAAATAAACTAAATAGACTAAAGTCTATTAGTAAAAAAAAAAAAAAAAAAAACTAAACTAAATAGACTAAAATCAGGGCTAGCTTAAGGCTACCACTGTTTACAAAGCAACTCTCCACTGATTAATTTATTTTAATCCTTAAACAGCAATTTCAATAACGTCCGACCATGAAAATGTCCCACAGTAGTAACCTAAATGGCATGTCATAAATGATAAAAATTAATCTTAAAACTGCAGATATGTAATTTCTGTAACTTTCAAAGGCACAGAGAAAAAATTCCAAACCTAGGGATCCAGGGACAAACCTTCTCCTGCCACATCCCCTCACAACGTATGCCTCTGTAATCTGAACCAAGCATTGTTTCCAGAACATGTCATGTTCTTTCTTATTTCTGGGGCTCTGTAGATGTTTTCCCTCTGCCTGGAATATCCTCCCTCCCTCTTTTTCCACTTAAAATGCCTACCCATCTGTGAAGAAAAGAGTTAACACAGCAGACCTGAGTGCTCGCCTTTAAGAAAACCTGCTAATGAGGTTGACCACTGACTGGCATCTGGGAATGGATTTGGGGAGGGCCCCTACACTCCCAGGGATGGTAAAAGTGGCTCACTATGCCTATGCTGTACTAACGATAGGTTTATGCTGAACACCCTGCTTACTTTCTGGAAATCTGTACTGCTGGTACACGACAGGCAGAGCTTGCCTATGTGGCCAGCCCCCCATAAAAGCTACAGGCAGTGAGTCTCTGACAAGCATCCCGGGTTGATAACATTTCACACGTGTTGTCACAACTCATCACTAGGGGAATCAAGTGTGCCCTGCATGACTCCACTGGGAGAGGACCTGTGGAATGCTGCGCTTGGTTCCCCCCAGACTTCACCCAGGCACCTTGCTCTGTAGCCTTTTGCTGTAACAAATCACAGCTGTGAGTGCAATTACACGCAGAGCATCACTGAACCTGGGGATTGTCTTGAAGACCCCGGACACACAGACCTTCAGGTCTCAGTTCAAATATGAAGTTGTTTGTGAAGTTTCTGTTCACATCATATGTGGATTTCATTGCTTCTTTGCCCCTCTGCCTCTGCTCTCGCAATTAAAGAGAATTTCGTATTGCATGATCATTAACTGTTTGCACTCAGTGCCCTTTTTCGAGTGGAAGCTCATCAAAGGCAAAAGACCTTCTCTCTTTCACCTTCCCTTCCTGAGCGCCTAGCTCGCACACCCAGGCAGCAGGTACAATAGTAACCACAGTAACTGCTAGTAAGTTTCATTCTGCCTAAAACACAAGCTAACTGCTCTATACACACCATCACCCTCCATTCTTCCAACCACCTCTTAAAGCAGCTACTGTTACTGCCCTCCTTGTAAACATAAAACACAGACAGGTTACATACACAGATTATATGCACTAAGTGATTTTTTATTAGATCATGTATTTTATTATTATTTTTTTTTTTACCAGCTAAGCGCATGCTTACTATACACAATTGAAAGGTACACAGGTGCATGGTGCAATGGAAATCCCTCAGGTGCCCTCCAACCCCAGCCACCCTGTCTCCTCCCCTTTCCTGTGTATCCTCCCAGAGAGGAGATGACAAATATGTTCATCCATTTTACACAAAGAGTAGCATTTTATACGGGGTGTCTGGGTGGCTCAGTGGGTTAAAGCCTCTGCCTTCAGCTCAGGTCATGATCCCAGCTGGGGTCCTGGGATCGAGCCCCGCATCAGGCTCTCTGCTCAGCAGGGAGCCTGCTTCCCCCCACCCTCCGCCTGCCTCTCTGCCTACTTGTGATCTGTCTGTCAAATAAATAAATAAAATCTTTAAAAAAAAAAATAAAAGTAGCATTTTATATATGTCGTGCTGCAATTTGCTCTTCTCCCTTCACAACATATCCTAGTGGTCATTTCCTACCCATATGTGCAGAACCACGTCATTCTTTCTGAACACCTGCCTAGTGCCCACGATCGAGGGACATTTGGATTTTTGCAACAACCTAATTCTGAAAAATGGTTCAGAGAGTATTTTGCACATTTGGAGTAGATTTATACAATAAAGTATTAGAAATGGAGAAGTTGGGCCAAAGAGCTGTTTCTTCTTCATTTTTAATGTCAAAAAAATTGATCTTTTAAAAAAGCTTTTACTTACATTCCAGTCAGTTTACAGTGCCGTGTTAGCTTTTTGTGTACGAGACAGCGAGTCCACACTTTCCTATGACACCTGGTGCTTATCTCAACAAAAATGGAGATATTATTCATATAACCACAAAATTTGCTTTTTAAAAAAGTACATACAGTTCGGTGCTTTTTTAGACACTCACAAGATTGGGACCACAATCTGTACCCTTTACCTTGATTTTTAATTTTAGTTTTGAATTTTGGTAGGTTTGCCAAATTGCTTCATCAAAATGAACATAAACATCTTTTTGACCCACTTCTACTGTTTTGATTTCCAAGTTGCCTCTCCCTCCCCTTCCTCACACATAACAGTGTCTCACTGGTCTTCTCTGAGGACTTAAGTCCAAATTCAGGAGAGAAAAATGCACACTTCCACTCCCACACACTCTCCGGCAGCGTCCAGCAAACAAACCAGATCCCGGCGTGTTTCGCACGCTTGGCGAATGCACTAGAAGTCCAGCCTGCTTTTACATTCTCCGGGGGAATATGTACAATCTCTACATGTTAACACTGCTGCTCTCCTAATGTTGACAAGGCCAAAGGCTTTCTAGTGACCTCAGTGTTCTTACTGGGTCATGAGAACCAAATGCTCCTACAACCGGAAAATCAGGGAAGGAACAGTCCTTCCCTGTGTTTGTTTTCAAACCCATGCGCCCACACCACACCAGGTTGTTTGTCCTTCGTTCACAGTTACCGGGGCCAACAGTGCCAGCAACAGGACGCCAAACAAGGCTTGCTTGGAATAACACCCCCTCCTCCCACCACCTGCCCACCCCTGCCTATCTGCAAAGACTTCACACCCTAGAAAACGGACTCCGAGCTTCTACCCAGAGTTCGCTGCCTGGCTTCCAGCCCCACGCTGAGCCCCCAGCAGCTACGCGACACAAGGTGTACAGCCCTCTCTTCCCCTTTCTCCTTTCCCCCCGCCCCATGTGTTTTTATGAACATCCAAAGGGAAGATAATTAAAACCTGCAAGAAAACCGGCTGGCAGCGAAAAAGAAAATCTTGGTGACTTGGGGACGACGCCACATGTTTATGGGTGAGTCTTGCAAGTAACAGGGCTATAAAAACAGGGGTTCTTATAAATACGTGCCACATTCTTCAAAGCTCTATATAAACGACATTCTTTTCAAACAGGGAAGGGGAGCTACTGGCATACTCCTGTTCCTTCCTCATCACTTCATTTCCAGCAAGGGGAAAAGAATCCTAATTGTACAGCTTCCTAGGAGCACAGTAGTTAACGGAGCCGAGGCTCTGAAAGTGACATGTGCACGGGCATGTGCACATGCACACGTGTGCTCCGAAGCAGGAACACAGAAACGAGGACCAGGCACATGAGTGCCTGTGTTTAGTGTGGCAGAGCAGAACAAAGGGGCAAGAGGGTAGGCATTGTGTCACCTCTGATTGGGTTTTCTGGCTATTAAGCCCTTGCACTTGAACGCCAAAGACAGAAGTTGGGTGAGCCAGTGGAATCCCCTTTCATTTTTCGCCTGCTTTGCTGACTGTAAAGAGAAACAGGGCCGCCCGCCTCTCTGCATGTGACACAGGCTTGAGGCACATGCATTCCAGAGTGGCCTTCCCCAGGAGCCAGCTGTGTGCAGGTAACTGCAGCCTGCCCTTAGCCTTGCTGTTAATAAGAGTAATTGGCACGCCACTGAGGGGCTGCTGGGGCGCTCTGATTTGCTCTGCACGGGGGTCTCCCCATACCATATGCGCAGGCAGCGGTGATAGAAATATTTTCCATATGAGCTCTCCTCTCACATGCTTAAGTGCTCCGGGCTGAGTTAGGCCGGCCCATTTGTCATTTACTCTGCACAGTAAAAAATCGACAGGGAAGTTGCAAACCCCGGCTACAACTAGAGGGCAATGGTCTGCTTTCAGCTTTCCAGCATCACAAACCCATTCAGTTCCTCCAGCTCCCATTCAAGCCCTCCACCGACCCCCCCACCCACCCCACTCCACCCTCCTTTAGCCCAGGCCCACAGAGTATCTGCAGAGCAGAGGACACGGGTAACTAATAGGCTAAAAGCCTGAAACAAATGACCCGTTGCTGCACGCCTCTGAGCCACATGTCTATTTTGAGCGCACGGTGAGCCCCACAGCCTGGCTTTGGGAGCGCTCTTGCTTCCACTCACAGAGGAGGGAAAAGTCATTACAGACTGCTTTTTCTTGCCTGTTCCATCCTGACAGTGCTAACAAAAGGCAAAGCTGTGATGTGGCCCCTGGCCTTTTTAGGAGATAGACTTTTCACTTGGCTTTTCGAGAGGAAGATGGATTCCGGAAAGAGCCTGTCCTTCCATTCATTGCTTGCACATCAGTCTTTGAGATCTTTCATCGGAATAAAGAGTAAAAGGAGCAAATGAGGCAAATGGCCGCAGCCTTATTTGCAGGTGCGGGTGGATACCCCTACGTGCTTCCCGCTCCAGGCCACATGGTGCCCCCCTTCCAGTCTCTTTGCTGCATCAAGACCTGGATGCCAGAGCATCTGTGATGTTCAGAAATGTATCCAGCAAACATGAGCTAAACCCATAAGAATAAAATCATCCTCGCCTCCTTGCCTTAGTAGGTCTGGGCATATTCTAGCCCTGTCATGTATCACTAGCCCACTGCAAACCTATGATCCAAAGTTAAACACAGATTTTTTTCCAGGCACATCAAAGCAAAAAGGAGGAAAATGTGATGCAAAAGAAGTAAAGAAAAACATTTCCTCTAGCATGCATATCCTCTCTCCAACACGAGAAACATTCTCAAAGGTAACGGTCCCTATCGGAATCTGACGTGCACATTTTTTTTTCCTGCAGCGGCAGAAAGAGAAATGTGCACGCTCCAGGCATCTGTCACCGAGGCCATGCCAATCGCCCAGGGTGGCAACTGTTTAGACAACCTCAGAATGAGATTTTAGAAATGATGGGATTCTTCAAGAAGAAAAGTCTTTCTGTAAGAAAAGGCAAAGCAAGCCTGAAAACGCAATATAAAGCATTACTCTTTGCACACCATAAAAACCCCGTTTCCTGATCCCTCTTGGTAGATAGAAAAGGAAATATAGTGCTGACAAAAATACAACTTCTGACAAGATATTTTATTTGGCTTACCTCTCCCCCAGGTCTTGCTAACACTGCTGTTTGAACGTGGAGCAATGTTAATATCAGGTAGCTGACAAACATTATTACCCAAAGTTAGAACTACCCTAGAGGAGAACTCCGTCTGCCAAGTGCTAACAGCTAGCAGATGCACTTGTGTCTCGGGATTCCAGCCCTGGAGTTCCGCTAGGCACTGCGCTGCTTCCCTCTGCTCTCCCTCACTGTACTACCCGGAGCTCCGAGCTCAGCCTCTGCTCTGAAGAAAACTGGTAAGCTGATCTCTTCATGTAATAACTTCTCCCGGCTGGGGGAGGGGACAGGAGCCAGCTGGGAGCTGGGGGGCTGCCTTGAACAGAAAGCAGAAAGGGGAGGGACAGAAATCAATGTGGAGTTCTGCATCTGGTCTCATTCATGCGAAGGGATCCAAGGTAAGCGCTCCACATGCAGGGGGAAAGCCCCGCTTCATCAAGAGTAGTGAGTTGCAGCAGGATGAGCTCCGGGCTGGGAGCTGGGAGACCCGGCGCCTTCCTAGTCCAGGATCTGCTACTGACAAACTGTCTGCCTGGATATGCTGCCAACCCATTACGGGCCTCAGTTGGTTTTCTCGCTGGTATGGTCAAGGGCCGGGTGTGTTCCCTTTTAGTTCTGACTTGAAGGCTGTAGCAATCTGGGCAGTCAAAGGCTGCGTTACCAAGGGCAGCCACAAAGGGGAAAGAAGCCACAAGGATGCTGTGTGTTTATGCACCAGCCACAAGGGCATGAATGGATGGGGACCCAAGAAGCCACTCTGGCCCCCACTTGCTGCCTCCCTGGGTCACTGCGCCTAACCAAGAGCTTGATGAATTCTTGCAGATGATGTAAAAATAAATGATAAGCGGGGAGCAAGTGAAGCCCAGGGCCTAGACGGCGCTGGCACAGTGCATTGAAAAGCAGGATGATTTTCAAGAAATATTTCTGGGTAGAATCAGTTGACCACCAACATGGGGCTTGGGGACACAGGGAACACGGGATCTGGCTGGAGAGTGGGTCCAGCCGAAGCCTACAGTCCACTTGAGATGCACCCTAAGTGGCCATCTCTTATTATGAAATAACAGAGCCCATTGTCTAAAATAGGCGGAGAATCCATCAAGTATTAGATTCTGCTTAGGACAGGCTCAAGAAAGCATTCTGAGGAGAAAGGAGAAAACATCAGCATGACGCAGTGGGATGGCCTGGGCCCTGGACCCAGGGAGATGTCGGTTCAAAGCCCAGGTCTACCACTAACTCCCCGTGGGTTTGCGGGAGAGTATTTAACTCCAGTAGGCCCTGGTTGCCCCACCTGTGAAACGGGGAAAGGCCATCTGATGGCTTTGATGACCATCAAGGATGTCACCAAGGCACAAACTTGGCATAGTTCCAGACACACAGTAAGTGCCAAAGATACCAGCTTTTTCTCTGATCTGAAATTAATATCGACACTCTGTCCCAGCAAGGGAATTAATCAATACTTGAAAAGCACCCGGCTGTGGGCATTTTTCTTGCCTTAATCGGTAAACTTTAAACCGACTGCCATTTGGAACCATCTCAAAATGTCTATTATCACCAGTCACATGACAATTTACTAGTGGATTGGTTTTTGCGGGGGGGGAGTGTTGGGTGAAGGGACTTAGAATCCCTTTTTCCAAGGCTAGAAGAGAGAACAAGTACGTCGGGGATACTGTCTCCAGTGAGAGAAAGGAAGGACGAAGTTTCTTCTCTTCCCCATCCTCCTCTTCTGCCTCCTTCCTGTTCATTATTATTATTATTATTATTATTATTACTGGTTAGGCTTGGGTCTGCCAGGCTAGCTGGCTGGAAACACAGAGTCATGCATTCAACAACCCACCCCCACCCCCACGCCCCAACGGAGATGCAGACATTGTCTAAGAAAGTCAAGGTTCTCCAAAGACCAGGGGCTCTTGTCTGGTCCAGGGTTTGGGAAACCTTCTGTAAAGGGTCGGAAAGTAAATATTTTGGGCCTTGCAGAGCATAGGGTTTCTGTGGCAGCTATTCAATCCTGTCCTGGTTGAACACAAGCAAGCGGCCAGAGACAAAATATACACCAAAGGGTGGGGCTGTGCTCCAAAAAAAACTTTGTTTATGGAAAGAGGCAGCAGGCCAGATTTGGCCCTAGTTTGCCAGCCCCTGGCATGGACAACTTCCCAATTGTCCCTCAACCCACTGCAATCTGACTTTTGACCTCTCTCTACAACAAGGGCTCTGGAAATGTCTCCGATGACCCCTGTGTCATAAAATGCAGAGGCTAATTCGTAGGGCTTACCTTATTTGACCTCTTTGCAGCATTAACCAATTTTTTAATATATGGTAAAACATACACACCCTAAAAGGTTACCACTTTCAACATTTTTTATGTGCACAATTCAGGGGCATTTAGTCCATTCACGGTGTTGTGCAACGCATCACCATCCCGCATTTCTAGTACTTTTTTCACTGTCTCAAGCAGAAACTCTGCATCCATTAAGCAAGAACTCGCTGAGTCTCCCTCCCCTCGATGAATTTACCTTCTCTAGGTTCCTCATCGAATAGTAATCATACCATAGCTGTCCTTTGGTGTCTGACTTATTCCACTTAGCGTGACATTTTCAAGGTTCATCTGTGTTGTAGCATGTATCAGTGCTTCTTTCTTTTTAAGGCTGAGCAATATTCCATCGTAGGTCTATACCACATTTTGTTTATCCATTCGCTTGTTGATGGACACTTGGGGTGTTTCTTCCATCTTCTGGCTCTTGTGAATGATGTTGCTCTGAACAGGAGTGTGCAAGTCCCTGGTTGAGTCCTGCCTTCCGTTCTTTGGGGCATATACCAAGGAGGGGAGTTGCTGTATCATATGATAATTCTACATTTGACTTTTTGAGGAACACCCAACCATTTCCCACAGTGGCCATTATCAGGTTATATTTCCACTGGCAATGCATAAAGGTTCCAATTTCTCCATATCCTCTCTAATGGTTTTATTTTCCACTTTTTATTTATAACAGTCATCTTCAGGGTTATGAAGTTCATGTGCTCCCTTCAGAACCACTCTCTTCCCTTAGCTTCCAGACCACCAAGCTCCTATTTTCCTTTGCCTCCAAATAGCCAACATTCTTTGAACACCAAGAGCCCAGCATTATTCTAGGAACTGTCCATAGAGTGTGTCACATAACCCTGACAACAGCCTTATTAGATTAAATAGCTTGTTCTGTGTCACACAACAGGTTGGTAGCAGAGCCAGAATTCTGGCCCTGGCAGCCTGCTTCTAGGACCTGGCTCTCAATAACTACATTGCACTGTCACCACTTTCTCTGGACACGCTCCAGTTCCCTTGCTACTGCCTGTGTCTATCCCTTAAATGGTTGTGTTCTACACCCTCTCTTCTCTAACCCCTCTCCCTGGGTCCTGTCACCCTCTCACTGGTGCTGACCACTCTTTATATGCACAGCGGTCTACAACCAGCTCTCCCCACTGACCCGCCAGCCGCTGTATCCAGTTCCCTAATGCGTACTTGGATCTCTCAAATGTACCCCAAATTCAACAGTCCCGAGGCTGAACTGCTTCCCTGACCAGTGTTCCTCCGGGTATCTCCGTCTCAGTGAATGACATCATTACCCATCTCATTCCCAGAGGTTGAAAACTGGGTGTTATCTTGAGCCTCCCTACTGTCTCACTTACTTGTCTAAACCATCCCCTAGTCTGATTGAGTCTTCTTCTAGAGATCTCTGCATCCTTCCCATGGCCTCAGACTCCTGCCCCTGCTCCCATCCGGGCCTCTACCATCTGTTGTTGACTTTCTATATAGCTTGACCTTGTAAGCTCTTGCTCTGGTCTTTCTCCTTCTAGCCTTCTTCCCCACTACAACCACTGGCATTCTTCTAAAATGTGAATCTTATCAAGTCACTCCTCTGATTCCTTTTTGTTTGACTTTTTATTTTGAAATAATTTCAAATTTATAGAGTAGTTGCAAAGATGGCACAGAGTCATGGTATATCTTCCCCCAGCTCCTTGTAACATTAACGTCTTAGACAGCAATGATCTGTATCTTTATGCAGACTAGGACATTAACACTGGCCCCAAATTAACTAACAGAAGGACTTTATTCCATTTTCCCAGTTTTCCCCCAAATGTCTTTTTTCTGTTCCAGGACCCAGTCCAGGACCCCATGCTGCACTGAATAATAGATGAGTCTTCTTAGCTTCTTCTGATAGGAGACAGTTTTTCTCCCTTTGTTTCTCATGACCTTGACATTTCTGAAGAGTCCTGGTCAGGAATTCTGTGCAATGTCCCTCAGTTTGATTTTTACCGAGTGTTCTGTCATGATTAGACTAAAGTCACGGGGTTTGGAGTAGAAGTGACGTATCCTTCCCATCACCTTGTCAGGGGTACCCTCTGTGAACATGGCAGTCTGGTGATGTTAACCTTGATCGCTTGGTTAAGGCGATGTCTGCCAAGTTTGCTCACTGTAGTTATTATTTTTCCTTTTCTATACCGTATTCATTAGAAATGAGCCAGTAAGTCCAGTGGAATTAAGCCCCCACTTCCTGGAGGGGGGGTATCAAAGCACGTTTGGACAGATGTTAAAACCATCAAAATAATTAATACATATTTGGGGAGGTATACTTTGAGGCTATGCAAATATCCCATTTCTCAAAGTGTCGCCCACCAATTTAAATATTCATCAGTAGATCTTGCCTGTAGCAGTTATTATTGTACTGTTTTAAATGGTGATTTTCTGCTTCCCACATGCTTTCTACCCATCTATTAATCAGAATTCATCAGAAGGGAAGATTTGTTCTTCTCCTACCTTTATTAACTCAATCATTTATTTATTCCTCCCTGCTTCTTAAAATATTTTGATGGCTCAAGGAAGAAGTCCAAGCTCCTTAATATGGCACTTGGAGGCTCTTTGTAATCTGGTCTCTTCCTGCCCTTCTAGATTCCTCTTCTGTTCACACATTCCACTCTCCAGACATCCCAACATCCAAGAAGTTATCCTCAAATGCCATGTGTCCTTGTGCTCTGGGCCTTCCTGCCTCATGCCAGTCCCCTCCTCTAGAATGTCCTTCCCCGTCCTCACTGAATTAGCTCCATCACTCTCTGCCTCTTTGAAAACTCAGCTTGTATTGTTTCTAAGCACCAAATACTGGAAACCCCCTAAATGTTCAGCAGGAAAGACGAAAGGAGTAATGTGTGACATCCATAATGTGGGATACTCTACAGCATGTAGGGGCACCTGGGTGGCTCAGTGGGTTAAGCCTCTGCCTTCAGCTCAGGTCGTGATCCCAGGATCCTGGGATCGAGCCCCGAATCATGTTCTCTGCTCAGCGGGGAGCCTGCTTCCCCCCGCTCTCTCTGCCTGCCTCTCTGCCTACTTGTGATCTCTGTCAAATAAATAATAAAATATAAATAAATAAATAAAAACTCTATAGCATGTAAAATAGATAAATGAAAGGGGGAAAAATGAGCTTGCTTCCTATATAATGATATGAAACATCTCCAAGATCTGTTACTCAGTGAGAAAAGTAGGATGAACAATCATCGCCCAGTATTTGCACACTCATGTCACGATTACTCCTATACCTATCATCTACCTGTGGAAGAACACCCTAGAGACTGGCCAAAATGGGCTGCCTCCATGAAGTCAGCAGCTTCAGGGCAGAAATGGGAGGGCAACTGATTACTATATAGTCACTGGGTCACCTGTGGACACTGAATCTTTGAAATGGGGTTGTTCCACATTGTGATGCATTATATGTAAGGTACACTTTGTACCTGTTCAAAGACGTGGTACAAGAAAAAAAAAAGAATGTAAAGCATCTCATTAATAGTTTTTATGCTGATTAGATGATGAAATGATAACCATATATATGTATATATATACATATATATAGGGTTAAATAAAATAAAGGGTTAAAATTAATTTTCCTTGTTTTACTTCTAAAAATGTGGCTACTAGGAAGATTTTCCTTTTTTATTTTTTAAAGATTTTACTTATTCATCTGAGAGAGAGAGTGAGCACGAGCAGGTAAGGGGCCAAGGGAGAAGGAGGTTCTCTGCTGAGCAGGGAGCCTGATGCGGGGCTCAACCCGGGGACTCTGGGATCATGACCTGAGCCAAAGGCAGAGGCTTAACCCACTGAGCCACCCAGGTGCCTCTACTAGGAAGATTTTAAATCACATCTTATCTTCTGTTGGATAGCCCTTCTATAGCCTTTTCATACTGAATTGTCAAACATGTGAATCAACTCCTATTCCAAAAACAAATAAAAGTGAAGTAACAGTAATAATGACAGTTAATGATATAAATAAATAAATGCACAAACCCTCCCACCACCCCCTCAGTGATCTGCTCACATGTCACCTTTTCTGAGAGTCGCGACTTGCTAGGCTCCCTGCCAAGCTCACGGCAGTGCCCCTGGCCGGTGTCCTCGGGCATCTTCTGATGACCTTCAACACTATATCTGTCCCACTGTACTGTTCATTGTTACCTAACGTATCTGCCTTCCTCAACAGAGAGCAGGGCCTTGATGACAGGAGATGTGTCTTTCTGTGTTGCCAAGACTCTGCACATGGCCAGCCTTTTCAGTGTCTGCTGACTAGAGAATGGACACAGGGGACAGTCCAGTAGGAAACTGTTGTAGCTTGTGACGGGCGGTCTTCTGATGGTGTGCCTTAGAAACCACGAAGGGGAAAATGAAAAGGAGAAGTTCTCAGAAGGTACAGCCCTCACAGAAACAATTTCCAACCGAACTTTTGGGTGACCCAGATAGGGAGAATATGAGTGAGTGGAGGACATGGGTGTATCAGAAAACTGGGAAGCAAAGGTTTTCCTAAAGCCACACATTTCACGTAAAATGGAATCACACACTTCTGCCTTAATCATGACAAACAAAGAATAAACCCACAGCCGACAGCCCCTCTCGGGCTATTTTATTTCCCTTAAAAACTGTCTGTCCTTTTATGAAGGAGGAAGTGAGATGTAGCCCTCCCCGCAGACGTATATACTGTATGGTTAAGCTGTTAAAATGATGTTTATTTCCTTAAAGATGCTTACATTGTGCGGAATGGGTCGGAAAAGCCTCCGTCACGAACTTGCCTATGGGTCTGGGAGCAGAAGCAGGTGTTAGTAATTAGCTCTCCCTTTGTGTGGACCCAGGAGCCATTACATAGCCAAGGGAGCGGGAAATGAGCAAAGGAAAGAAATGTTCTCGGTCCCACTGCCCTTGAACACAAGGAGAGCCACGAGAGCCTAAAGCAAAGGGAGTCACCGCATCCTTCCCTTTCTCTGGTGTCTGCCTGAAAGGGCCACAGCCTGGCGGCATGGACACCTGGCACCAATGGGGAAGCGGTGCACGTAGGCTGAGCACCTCTCGGGGTGGCTGAAAGGGCGGCTGTGTTCCCTGGATCGCCTTTGAAGTGTGCCAAGCCCTCCACAGACTCTGTCAGGTAGATATGCGCCCAGAGCACTCAGGGCCGGCTCACCTCACGTCTGCCAGCACGCTGGGAGTGAGCTGACTCAGAGAAGCCATCAGGCCATTCTCAGGTTGACCATAGTCTGTATTTTATGCCTTCATTCCATGGCAGAGGTTCTCACATCGTGGTCCCTGGATTGACATCACCAGGGAACTTGTCAGAAATGAAAATTCCGGGGTGCCTGGGTGGCTCAGATGGTGACATGTCTGCCTTTGGCTCAGGTCATGATCTCAGAGTCCTTAGATGCAGCCCCGTGTCAGGCTCCTCACTCAGTGGGGAGTCTGCCTCTCCCTCGCCCTCTGCCTCTCCCTCTGCTTGTGCTCTGTCTCTCTCAAATAAATAAATAAAATCTTGAAAAAAAAAAAACCACACACATAAATACTTACTGAATCGGTGGCATCTGGGGGCCCATGGATCTGTGTTGCAACAAGCCCCATGGGGTCCCACTAACGCTTGAGACCTGCTCCAAGACATGGTTCTGTCTAGCAACCCTTAATTCAAGTTGTAGAACTTAAAAATATTATTTTATAAAAACATGTTTTATTAGCAAATGTGACTATTAGATATTAAAACTAAGTCTAGAGCTGTAATAGTTAAAACAGTGGCAAATACTAGCAGGGTCAGAAAGATGGATTATTTCCAGAACTGAACATGGGAAGGATTTAATACGCAGCCAAGGAATCATTTCAAGTCAGCAAGGAAAGGGTGACAATGGTTCAGAATACTGCTAACCACTTCGCAAGTAGGTAAAATTATTTTCCTGCTGTACAGCATATGCCAAAAACAAACGGCAGGTAGATTCGGGATTTTAATGCAAACAATAGAAGAATCAATCAATATAAGAAAATAGGTCAACATTTCTATATTCTTGGAGCTGGGAAGGATTTTTTAGCAAGTCTCTAATAAAGGCAGAAATCATAAAAGGAAGGATTTATACAATTTTTTGTGATTCTATTTATTTAAAATACTATAAACAAAATTAAAAGTCAAATACACAGTAGAAAATGTATCGATCCTGTTTATTGGCTAAGATATGATCAGCAAAAGCAAAGTCCATTCCCGTCCTCACAGACCCTACTGGTAGGTGCAGGAAGCCAACATTAATGAGACCCCCAAGTAAATAGAAATTGCAACGTGGAAAGGGCTTAAAAGGAAAGATGTGTGAGGAGCTAGAGGCCTAGCCTCATTAGGGAAAAAATGGGAAAAATGGAAAGGGTGGAAAAGTCTCAAAAAATCCTATTCCATCTTTTGAAGAAAATCAAACCCATGATAAAAACCACTTGCATTAGCAGCCAATGGCTTTTCTGAGGACCCGAGAGGAAGCAGGTGCGTGCGGATGGAGAGAGTGAGCAAGTGTGGGCCACCCCGTTGCATTAGGCTCAAGGCCAAGAGGGGGCTGCGACAAAGAGTTTTGTCCTTTTCCTACTGAGAATCTATTTGAAGGACACAGGTGGCCCTTACGTGATTAGATTTGCATTTTGAAAGGCCACTGTGTAATGGAGAAAGGGCTGGAGAGAGGCATGACTGGAAACTGGAACACCAGGTAGGAGAAGAAGGCTGTGGGCCGGATGAAAAGGGAGAAGACCAGGACGGCGGAGAGAGGGAATGATTTCAATGATAATTTACAACACAGATAATGGAAAGGGGTTTTATGTATTTAAAAACCCATATATCAGATAAAGACTATTTTAATAGTGAAAGGCTAGAAGCAATGTAAATACATTATGGTATCTTCAAAAAGTAAAATCTTATCCAGTCATTTAAAATGATCATGTCCTATATTGGTGGCTATGGGCAACTTTTTTTTTTATATAAGATTTTATTTATTTATTTGACTGACAGAGATCACAAGTAGGCAGAGAGGCAGGCAGAGAGAGAGAGGAAGGGAAGCAGGCTCCCTACTGAGCAGAGAGCCCAATGTGGGGCTTGATCCCAGGATCCTGGGATCATGACCTGAGCCAAAGGCAGAGGCTTTAAGCCACTGAGCCACCCAGGTGCCCCATATGGGCAACTTTTGATGTTATATTGTTTTAAGAGAAAAATAGGTCACATATATGGGAGGACATTCTTTTCGGCAAATGGTGCTGGGATAACTGGATATCCATGTGCAAGAGACTGAAGGTGGACCCTCACCTAACACCACGCAGAAAAATTAATTCAGAACAGATCACAGGTTGTGACAGGCAAGGTAATGAAAATCTGACATTACTTGGCAAAGGAAAGTTAAGAGAGCAGATGGAATTAAGGTGGCTCATCAGATGGTTTTGAAAGAGGGGGCTTATCTTAGGATATCCAGGTGGGCCCCATGTAACCCCAAGGGTCCTGAAATATGGAAGAGTGAGACTGAAGAGGAAGTGGGAGTGATTCAATGTGAGAATTCAGCATGCCATTGTTGGCCTTGAAGATGAAAGGGAGTCGTGAGCCAAAAGAGGTGGGCAGCCTCTAGAAAATGGAAGAGGCAAGAAGGCAGGTATTCTGCCCTACAGACCCCACAAGGAATGCAGCCTTGCCGACACTTTGGTTTTAGCCTGGTAAAACTCACTTCAGACTTCTGACGTCCAGAGCTGTAAGAAAATCAATCTGTGTTGGGTTACTGACCCAAATTTGGGAGCTAAAGCTATAAAACCCTTAGAAGAAAATACCATAGTAACTTCATGACCTTGGGTCATGATGGTTTCTTAGATATGACACCAAAAGCACAAGTGTCAAAAGGAAAAACACAGGACTTCATGAAAATCGAAGACTTTTGGGGTGTTAGGTGGCTCAGTTGGTTAAGTGTCTGCCTTCAGCTCAGGTCAGATCCCAGGTTCCTGGGATCAAGACCCACATCAGGCTCCCTGCTGAGGTGAGCAGCTCCCTTCCCCCCTCTCCTGCCCTTCCCCCACTCATACTCTCTCTTTCTCAAATAAATAAAATCTTTTCAAAAACTGAAGACTTCTGTGCTGCTAGTGATATCACCAAGAAAATGAAAAGACAATCCACAAAGTGGGAGAAAATATTCACAAATCATACATCTGATAAGGAATGTGTACCCAGAATATATAAAAAATATTCTTACAACGTAATAATAAAAAGATAATCCAATTAAAAGTAGGCAAAGGACGTGACTAGACATTTCTCAGAAGAAGATAACACAAATGGCCAACAAGCACATGAAAAGATGCTCCACATCATTAGGGAACTGACAAAACCACAATAAAACCACTTCATGCCCCCTAGTAAAAAAAAATATAGGTAATAAAAAATGTTGGTGAGAATATGCAGAACTTGGAACCCCCGACGCACTACCGGTGATAACGTAAAATGGTGCAGCCACTGTGGCCCACAGCGGGGCATCAGCAACATAGAATTGAATGTAGCGTTAGTGTAATACCCAGAGATTTTGATTCAATGTGTGTATCTAAGAGAAATGAATACAGAGGCCCACACAAAAACTTTAACATGGATGCGCATGGTAGCAATGTTCATAATAGCCCCAAAGTGGAAACAACTCAAGTGCCATCATAGGACAAGAGGATAAATAAAATGTGGTACACCCATACAATGAAATGTAACTGGACAATAAAGAGAAATGAGGGTCCTTGAAAATATTATGCTAAGTGAAAGAAGAGAGTCACAAGAGACCACTTCTATAAGACCACTTATAATCCATGTAAATGAAATGTCCAGGAGGGGCAAATTTATAGGGACAGAAAGCAGACTGGTAGTTTCCCAGGTCCAACACATGTGATGAGGGATGGGAAAGGCCAGCGAGTGGGTACAGGATTTTTTTTTTTTTTTAGGGAGGTGAAAATCTCTGAAAATTGGCTTGTGGCAATGGTTATACAACTCTGAATATACTAAAATATGGCATTGTACACTTTTAGTGTGAATGGTATACATGAATTATTTCCTAATTAAGCTGTTTTAAAAAAAAAAAAGAAGGCCAGGGCGCCTGGGTGGCTCAGTCAGTTAAGCATCTGATTCTTGGTTTCGGCTCAGGTTGTGATCTCAGGGTCATGAGATCAAGCCCTGTGTCAGGCTCCATGCTCAGTGTGGAGTCTGCTGGTCCCTCCCCCTCGTTCCTCCTCATGCTCTTTCACTCTCTCAAATACATAAATATAATCTTAAAAAAAAAAATAAAAAGTAGGCCATTACTCAGCCATAAAAAAGAATGAAATCTTCCAATTGCAACGACGTGGATGGGACCAGAGGATATTATGCTAAGCGAAATGAGTCAGTCAGAGAAAGTCAAATACCATATGATTTCACTCACATGTGGAATTTAAGAAACCAAACAAATGAACACAGGAGAAGGGAAGGGAAGGGGAAAATAAAGTAAGATGAAAACAGAAAGGGAGGCAAACCATAAACGACTCTTAACTCTCGAACACAAACCGAGGGTTACTCGAGGGGAGCTGGGGGTGGGGGTGGGGTAACTCGGTGCCAGGCATCAAGGAGGGCACTTCTTGTAATGAACGCTGGGTGTTTCATGCAACTGGTGAATCACTAAACTCTACCTCCAAAACTAATAATATACTATATTCTAACTCACTTGAATGAAAAAAAGCAAAAGTAGGCCATTATATGGTATCCTTAATATAATTCTATTTTGGGTGATTTATCACATTCTTGTTCTTAAAACTTTAGTTATGCTTAAGAAAATTTAGTTATTCTTTTTCTACAATGAGCAGTAGAAAAAATAAAGTTAAGAAAAACAAAATTATTTTCCTTTGGAAGAAATGGTGTCTTTGACCAATGGGAAAGCCCAGGCAGCGTCAGCTCCCCAAGGAAGAGACAGAGATCCACTGCGAAAACGGAATGTGAACAACCACTGAACATCGGCGGTAACGGAAGAATTACAAAAACCAAACAACCTGATGCCAGGTTCCCACGATGCCCTGGAAATAACTTCAGTGAATGACGAACAACCATCCCGGGCAGGAGTGCGGGAAGCGGGCCGTCGGACCCAGGGCGGGTGAGAAGGAAAACCAGAACAGGTGCTCTGGGCTCCTCCAGCTTTGCTGTGCACACAAGTCACTCGGCCGCCTCCGTGAAGAGCCACCCAAGTAACTTCCTACCCGGGGTCTCCTTTCATCCCCCTTTTCTCGATCTTCTCCTCTCTTCCCTCCGTCCCTCCTCCCAGCATAGAAGCTGCGCTGGCAGGAAGAGCGGCAACGCCATACCGCGGCTGGGAGCTGTGACTTCTGTTAACCTCGGCTTGCTGGAAGCAGCAGTGATCTTGGCATTGACTCTAATGGGTCCCCAAGCTCTGAAACAGCCGTTCTGATAGCTAGTAATCTGCTCCGCCAGCGCATTCCAGGCTTGCAGACAGCGCTGGTTCAGTTTTTAGCAATAATTTCTACCAGGGGTATTTTATTTTCTTCTCCCCAGAGATTAAAAAAAAAAGAAGAAGAAGAAAAAAAAAAAGATTTGAAGATAACGTGACTGTAGCCGGTTAAGCCGTGGCAAGAAGGCAATACAAATTGTAAAAGTAGATACCGCAGCTCAAAGCTTGGCCCTGTGGCTCCAACTGATGTCGAGGTGAGCGGTCTAGGATACTTTACAAGTCTCCAAGGGTGAAAATTCATGCTCCTAAGCGTAATTCCAAAGCAAAATCCAATAAACCAAATCATTAAGAAAGAGGTCAAGGTTTCAATAGTTATTGGGTGTATTATTTAATATTTATTGTGCCAGGCATTAGGCTGGGAGGTAGACATGATCCCCATTTAATCCTCAACTCCTGTGGGTTATGTATCCCCTGATTTTATGATTGACGGAGCTGAAAACTGAGAAAAGTAAAACTATTTTCAGTATACTTTAAGAAAACACAGATGTATGTAGGATGCTTCAGAAAAATTTGGGTGGGTTGGTTTGTTTTTGTTTTTTTTTTTTTAGATTTTATTTATTTATTTGAGAGAAAGAGCAAGCGCACAAGTAGGCAGACGGACAGAGTGAAAGAAGGAAGTGGACTCCTCGCTGAGCAGAGAGCCGGACGCGGGGCTCCATCCCAGGACCCGGGGATCATGACCTGAGCTGAAGGCAGACGCTTAACCCACTGAGCCACTCAGGTGTCCCCCAAATTTTAGTTTTCTAATTTCAGAACTTCTAATAATCTAGAGAAACATAATTATCTTCATTTCTTCTGTCTTTACTGAGTTCCCCCTTCCCAGCCCAGCACCTGGCATCAGGAGTGGTTAATCTAATTTAAAATGGAATAAATGTAGTTAATCATTAACCTTGGCTTTCCACTGAAACTGTTAGGCAAAAAAAAAAAAAAAAAAAAAACAAATAGATTCCACACTGACAGAGAACTTTGTTCCATATTTCTTACAGTCAATATACACAGTGTATACACAATATACACAGTCTTACAATCAATATACATAGTCTGTTTTGAATGGGTAGACCGTGTAGTTAGTTTTTAATCAATTGGGAAATTTGTTTCCCCCCAGGAACAAAATATAAAAGGGTGCTATCGTGGTCAGAAGAATGTCAAATGCCGTCATAAAGGAAAGTTTTAAAAATTTACTTCTTGGGTCATCGAGATTATTATTAGTTCCCTCTTGTGTCAGGAAGATTGTTAGTAATACTAGCTGTTTTAACAGATTAACCTGGAGGTTCTAATGGCTTCATACCCAGAAAGTTTCTTTCTTGTTTGGGCCAAGTCCAGATGGTGGAGCAGGGGGCACTCTGCTCCACACAGGCACTTAGGGACCCAGGCTGTCAGAGGGCCTGCCCACTCCAGCATGTGGTGTCCAGGGTCGCCCTGGACACTGACATCCGTCCGGCAGATGGGGAGGGGAGAAGGTGGAGGATTGCCAGGCCTGGCCACCTTCCACTGGCCACATTCAGCTGCCAGAAGGCAGGGAAATATGAGACAGCTGTGAGCCTGGGCAAAATGAGTCATTGGTTTGGCAACGAACGGAACAGTCTACCAGAGCAGTCAGCATCTTCTGAAGGGGAGAGTTCATCCCCGTTACTGGTGTTATGTAAAGTGTAATACAGGTTTCTAGTAAGGTGACTCTGGATAGCCCAGACTTCCTCCCAGCTATCTAGGAGGCTGAGTATCTGCTTCGGATCCAGGTCCGCTGCCTAACCCTGCTTCATCTAAGACCAGCCAAGACATCTGACAAGTATGCTCCAGAAGCAGGTCTCATACTCCCATCAGATGACGCACAGATACTCCAGTTCCAGAAACAGAAGCTGAGGCCCAGGCAGAGAGCTCTTGCTCATATTATGGGGTAAAGAGACGCAAGGAAATGAATAGTTACCAAGCGGCTACTCGAGCTGGCTCTGGACAGATATTATCTTATTTAATTTTAACAACCACAGAGGAAGGAATTTTATTTCTGTTTTCCACAATGGGAAGGCTGAGGCTCATGGAACAGGCTCCTCTCCCAAGGCTGTGGCAATAAAAGAAGTGGACCCAGTCTAGGTCCTGTCTCGGTCTGTGTACTTTCCAACATGCTTCCTCGGAGCCAGGAGCTCGCAATGGGGAGGAAGCACCTCACGACGCCCTCCATGGAAGCTCCCATGTCCTTTGGGGCCACCACTCTCAGCTTCCAGGAGCTCCGTGTACCGCAAAAATACCCACAATATATGGGGCCAGGGAACGTGCCTCTAATCCTTACTGCCGACCCCGACAAGGTCGAAGGATGAGGGCTGTTTCCAAGTGAGCTGTCCTCCGCTTTCAACTTCGGTGGCTTCCACTTTGCAAAGTTGGGGACTGACCGGAAAGCAGGAGATGCTGGTGTTCTTCAGTCTTACTGAAAGCAGTTTTCCTAGGCTCACGCGTGGCAGGTACCAGCAAAATATAACAATATAAATACAAACACGGGTCGGAAGCAGCAGAACCTGAGCAATCTCGATGAAGAGACTTAGCCGCAGAAGTTGAAGAAAATCCGAAAGAAGAATCAGGAATGTGAACTGAAGTGCCCGTGCGTGTGGGAGTGCATCCCGGAGCCTAACTGATGCTCCTGGGACAACGTCGGTGGTTTGTAACCTTTTTGTGTGTGTGTCCACAGCACACTTCCAAATTCTCAAATGTTTGGCTGCACATTTGAACAGCCTCAGAGGTAAACATGGATTATGAAAAACAAGGCTTCGGGAAGCTCCAAAGGCTTCTCACAATTGTCACATGATTCACTCTCGCTGCCGCCCGTTTGAGAAAAATTGTTCACTACCTTGAAGCACCTGCTTTTTTTTTTTCCCCCCAACTATTCCCAAGAAATGTTTGCATATCTCAAGAAATGGCTGTTTTCCTTAAGGGATAACTTGATGGAATGCCTGCCCCTTGCCCGTGGCACAGAAAGTGTGGTTCATTCCCTGCCATGTCCGACAGACACCATAAGAGAATCTACTCGAGGCTGAAGCAAAAATGTCTTTTGCATCCAGAACAACATTTGGCATAAACTTAGGTACTGTGGCTCTGCACCCACCCATCATGGGCTTTGGGGACTCAGACTAGCTAACTGGAAATGTGTCCACTGGGGCTCCTGGGTGGCTCCGTGGTTTAAAGCCTCTGCCTTCAGCTCAGGTCATGATCCCAGGGCCCTGGGATTGAGTCCTGCATCAGGCTCTCTGCTTAGCAGGGACCCTGCTTCCTCCTCTCTCTCTCTCTCTGCCTGCCTCTCTGCCCACTTGTGATCTCTGTCAAATAAATAAATAAAATATTTTTTAAAAAAAAGAAAAAAAAGGAAATGTGTCCACTATAAGTCATGAGATTTTGGGCGCCTGGGTGACTCAGTGGGTTAAGCCTCCGCCTTCAGCTCAGGTCATGATCTCAGGGTCCTGGAACCGAGGCCCGCATTGGGCTCTCTGCTCTGCACGGGCTTGCTTCCCTCCCTCTCTGCCTACTTGTGATCTTTGTCAAATAAATAAACAAAATTTAAAAAAAAAAAAAAGTCATGAGATTTGCCCAAGTGGGATCCTAAACTCCCTTTTACGCACAGAGCTCTTCACCCAACCCATAAGCACACCAAGGGAGACTCAATGTCATGTTTCAAGTGCAGCCCAATGAAACAGTCTTTTTCAGGAGAAAAAGCAAACAAACAAACAACAACCCACCAAACCCAGCTTTAAAATAGAATCTCTAACTAGACCTAAGAACTGTGCCATAAAACTGCCAAGAATCATGGCATTTCTGTACTCAGTCAGCCTTTCAGGGACGGTCTCCTAACGAGAAAGAAGGAACTTGAAAATATTCTGCCTGTGCCAGTGATGTGTGATTTAAGAGAGGAAATACTTAGGGGCTTAAGAGACCTTTGCAGGGAGCTGGAAAGCTGGCTGCAAGTTTGAAGACATTTGCATTCCCTGGAATCCAGGCTCATTTATCTCTGGGAACCACCAGGATGTGGAGTCCATAAACTGTGATTTTAGAAGGTCCCTAAGTGAGCAATGAATCAGAACCAAATGAAACTCAGCGCAAGTGGGTAGCAATTTATCGTGGCTTTTTCCCCAGTATGTGAGGGAAAATTCAGACATCTGCAATGACGTGGTGATGAGTCCGTGAAAACACTTTACCATTTGATAATGAATCCAGGAGCAGAATGGGGCTGAACCAGGTTGGCTCTCCTCTCCTTGCCTCAATCCATTGAGCCCTGCTTCTTGGGTATCTGCTGTGCGCCCAGTGCTAGAAGCTCGTGCAGTCCCCTCCCTCTGGGCGGTCTCCAGGTCTTGAGGGGCTGAGGAGGGCAACTGAGTCTATAGTTAGGGATGCTAAGGCAGAGTTGCAGAGTATCAGATCTCCTCACCAGTGCCCAGCGAGGACCATAGTTTCCTCATGCACTTATGCAGCCAGAGAGATTTCTCTGCTTCTCAAAAAATCCCCACTGCTTCTGACTTTACAGCATGATTTAGGACACAGACTTCTGTGTCTGGGTCCCGTTTCCTCAGAGTTGGAATGTTCTGTCCATGGGCTGTGATAATGGTCCATTTTTTTCTAACTCATTGCTTGGGAAAACATCCCACTAATACCTGAAAACTTTGCATGAAGTTTGTTGTAAATCTGTTTAATTGACTCTCGACCTTGTAGTCTGAATAAACTTCTCCACGGGCACGGTTCAACCACCATCTCTCCCAATGGCTCCGAGCCCAGGCCCGACCTCGTCTCATTCTGTATCCCACTGCTTTCTGAATATTTCCATGTCCAAGTCTTACCAACATTTGTAATCCAAAACATCTATAATTAAATTCATGACCTGGTGGTCATGAATGTCAGTGTTAACATTAGACTGCTTGAAGTCAAATTCTGGTTGTACCACACACTAGTCGTGTGCCCTTGGGCAAATCATTCCATGTCCATGAGCCCCATATTCTCCATCTATAAAAATCTGATCACTGATGGTACCTATCCCTTAGGGTTAGCCTGAGAGTTAAATGAGATCTTCAGGGTAAACGTGGTGTCTGATACATACTGAGAGCTCATTGCAAAATGGATGTCTAGATTTCTGTCATGGGTGCCAACCATTCTCTACCTCAGATGGGGAATGCTAAAGATTGGAGGGTCCAGTGGTGGGATTTCCGCAAAGGGGAGGTTGGGGTTGATTCTCCCAGATATAAGGAAAGAAGGGCCCACAGCTCATCCCCACCCTATGAATGGCATTCATACCACTCTTCCTGGTGTCCTTCACCTGGCCACGTGAGAGGTAGAAGAGGTCCCTAGTGGAGTACGTTTGGGAAAGGCTGTCCCCCAGAAACCTGCCTTTAGGGCTGTGCCATAAACATGAGCGTGCTGAAGGCTTGGAGAAACCCTGCAGAAAAGAAGCCTGTTTGACCCAGTCTGATGCAGTGTTTCCCAAACTCCATCTGTCTATAGGACCACCCCAACCCCAGATACCTATAGATATTCCAAGATCCAGTATTCTACAGCACACATTTCCAGGAAACGGGTTTTAGAGTCACACTTAAAATGTCTCTCTCATTCTCACACCAGGTAGTAACCCAGTCCTAGTGAATTTCACCAAACACCTCCCGATTCTACCTCCTTCTCTTCACTCCCACGGCCTCTACCCTGATCTAACTCCTCACTTCCTCGGTCCTGGATGAAGGCCCAAGGAGCCATATCCCTGCCCTACCCTGGCCATCCCTCTGCCCCTGTCAAACTACCTTTGCAATACATTCATGTCATTGTCATGGGCTGAACAGTGGTTCCCCCAAACAATACCTCTATGGGGATTCGGAATCCCCAGCACCTGTGAATGGGAGTGCTGGGGTTCGGGACACACGACCTCAAAAAATGTCAACCTGGCATGTTGAAGATTTTCAGTTAAAGGAACTGGAGACCAGGCAGGTGTAGGAAGGACTCTCTGATCATCTCCTGAAACAGGTTATAAGACCCTCAGGTGAGAGGTGCTCTCCCTATACCCAGAGGAGAGGGGCACCCTTATCCCCAAGATGAAGGAACACCCACAGCAGTATGAGTGACTAGGCCTTGCTAAGTTTCCCCCAGTTTTCCACTCTGAGGCCCCTCTGCCCTGTCTGGGTTTGCCATGATTCTCCTCTCTTCATCAAATCTGGTATAAAGACTCTCGGGTTGAACCGTTGCTTTGGGTCTTCATTTCCTTAAAGGCTTCCACGTCACATAAAACTTGAAGCAAATAAATACGCATGCTTTCCTCTCGTGACTCTGTCTCTGCTCATATGCCAGGGGTCCCAGCTGAGAATTTAGAAGGGTAAAAGGAAAAGACATCTTTCCCTCTACTACAGGACTTCACTTGGACAAAGGGACTTGGCAGATGTCATTAAGAATCACAAGATGAGATCATTTGGGGTTATCTGTGTGGGCCCTAAATACAAGGACAAGTGTCCTTTTAAGGACAGAGAGGGGAGACACAGGGAGAAGAGAGAGGCCAGGTGCACATGGAGGCAGAGATGGTGGTGATATAGTTACAACCCAAGGAACGTCCAGGGCCACCAGAAGCTGCAAAAGGCAAGGATTGGTTCTCCTTCAAAGCCTCTGGGAGGGGGTACAGCCCTGCTGCCACCTTGATTTGGGAAGTCTGGTCTTCAGAACTATGAAAGAATAAATTTCTGTCGTTTGTAGTATTTCATACAGTCATGTATGAAATGGATACAATCATCATAACACCTTTCTAGTCCTCTCCAGAAATGAAGCAACATGAGTCACTGCAGATTTCCCTTCAAGGGCTGACTGTTCTGTTCCCATCACAGGCCAAAGAACAAGCGTGGCCGTCCTGGTGGTATATCCTGTGTGAAGGCGTAGTGCAAGGGAAGCTTCAAGAAGGCTGGCTGCCCTTGCTTCAGGTTCTAGGCTGGAGTCTGATTAAGTTGCTGGCTCAGAGGTTTCCAACTTTGGAGTTTTCTAGATCCTTCTTTTTACCTCCCAGATTTACTCCCACCATTCGTTTTCCTTCACTGAATGGCCTTTGAAGATAGACGTGCATAAACTCTGCCACTGAGAATCTTTGGTCCCACTTAAAGACATGAAGGTGATAAATCACACATTCCAGGTACAGAAAGTAAATGAGGATTCTGGGTTTGCTTGTTGCCTTTGCTTGTATTTCTCTTTCCCACATTTGTTTATTCATTCATTCATTCAGCCAATATTTATTGAGCACATACTAAGTGACAACCACTATACCCACTACTGGTTATGTTTAAGGATGAAATTCTGAATATATCTTTCAATCCATGCACAACATTTTCTACTTTCCCATACACTCTGCTTGAACTTACATGTTCCTTTTACTAAAGCATATGTCTTGGATTTCCTTCACCCTGACTCCTAACCCCATCTTCCAAAAGAACGACCTTTTACGTGTGGCCTCTCCAAGCCTTGGAGTGGAGAGAAAGCCCAGAGGACAGTTTTGCATTCGCTTCTACCAAGACTTTACAGTACAACTTGTTGGCTAATCTAAATAAATACCGGCTGTCTATAATAAATAATAATAAAGAAATAGGGGTGTGTGGCTGGTTGGGTCATTAAGCATCTACTTTCGGCTCAGGTCACAATGCCAGGGTCCTGGGATCAAGCCCCGCATCGGGCTCCATGGTCAGTGGGGAATATGCTTCTCCCTCTCCCACTCCCCCTGCTGTGTTCCTTCTCTCTCTCTCTCTCTCTCTCTCTCTCTGTGTCAAATAAATAAATAAATAAATAAATGAATAAATCTTTAAAAAAAATACCGATAACTTTGGGAAGGTATAAAGACTTCGACAAAATGTACATCTAACACAAAGGACTTCATTTTGGTTGGGGGGAAAAATGCACTCACGTAGAAATTGAAGATCCAAGGCCTGGCTCTGCCATTTTCCACTTGGGTGGTCCCTCCAGGCACCATCACTCCATCCTCAAGGGTGGGCAGGCCTCGGGGATCGGCAAAGCAGAAGCCCATGTCAAGTGCAGGACCACATTATGTTAACAGTGTGTCAGTGACGAGGGTCTGAAAGCTATGTGAATGCGTTCAAGACTCGAGGTGCCAACTCTCAAGGAATTTGTCACACAGGAGATACAGACTTGCTCTCCACACAGGTGGCTCCGGCTGCCCCTTACCGATTTCCGGAATAACTCCTTCAGACAAGGAGTAAGCCCTTAAGAACAAGGATCTTATTTTGCCTGTTTTTTGAGGTTTGGAGACTGGAATACACGTAATACACTTTTGCAAAATAAGTGGACAAAGAGCTACTGCTAATGATCTTTCTCTCCAAGGAGCTCAAAGGAACATTTAGTGAGAACAAAATGTGATCCACCAGATAAATCAAAAGAAAACGAACTGACTGACAGGTTAATGAATTCTTTGGGAATATAAATGAAGGACCAAGAGGGACGGACACTGCTCTTCTCCTTACTCCTGGCCACATGGCAGACCCATTCGTGGCCCTTCCACCGGTCCTGCAAGTCTAGGTATTTTCAGGTTGAAGCAACACACACATATGAGTAAAAAGTGACTGTGCCAAGCTCACTGAGCCTAAGAAAACGGAGATCAAATTATCCACCCATGTTTTTGGGTAGGAACAGATGAATGTCTAAGAAAATATATTTTTAAGAATGATAATATGAATTCAATTAAATACGATGCCTAAAGAATCCTATTTCATCATTTAAACCATTTCCTTTTAAAAACACCTTGCATATTTGTTTTCTTTTAAACATCACAGAAAACTAAAATACCTGACCGAAAACTATCCATAATTCCACCACTTTCCTTGTTTTTTTTTTTTTTTAAGATTTTTATTTATTTATTTGACAGAGAGAGAGAGATCAGAAGTAGGCAGAGAGGCAGGCAGAGAGAGGTGGGGAAGCAGGCTCCCTGAAGCAGGCTCCCTGATGAGCAGAGAGCCCGACAGGGCTCCATCCCCAGACCCTGAGATCATGACCTGAGCCAAAGGCAGAGGCTCAACCCACTGAGCCACCCAGGCACCCCCACTACTTTCCTTGTTTAGGGAGGTATGGAGGCTAGGGAAGTAGGTAGCTTTTTAGGTGTTCACTGAGTTCACTGAATTAACGGGGGAGGGAGGGAGTATTATTTGAATCATGACACTGTTCGATTTAATAGAGGACAAGTGAGTAGAGCAATGAGTTCTTTCTTTCTATTCACATCGACTTCCCCTTTCCCACCTGTGTTTCCCCCAAGTTCATCCACTCAGGGCAAAAGGAATCCATCAAAATCCTTGAGAACACAGGCAGCAACCTCTTCGACCTCAGTCGCAGCAACATCTTCCTAGGAACATCGCCAAAGGCAAGGGAAGCAAGGGCAAAAATGAACTATTGGGATTTCATCAAGATCAAAAGCTTTTGCACAGCAAAGGAAACAGTTAACAAAATCAAAAGACAACTGACAGAATGGGAGAAGATATTTGCAAACGACATATCAGATAAAGGACTAGTGTCCAAAATCTATAAAGAACTTAGCAAACTCAACACCCAAAGAACAAATAATCCAATCAAGAAATGGGCGGAGGACATGAACAGACATTTCTGCAAAGAAGACATCCAGATGGCCAACAGACACATGAAAAAGTGCTCCATATCACTCGGCATCAGGGAAATACAAATCAAAACCACAATGAGATATCACCTCACACCAGTCAGAATGGCTAAAATCAACAAGTCAGGAAATGACAGATGCTGGCGAGGATGCGGAGAAAGGGGAACCCTCCTACACTGTTGGTAGGAATGCAAGCTGGTGCAGCCACTCTGGAAAACAGCATGGAGATTCCTCAAAATGTTGAAAATAGAACTGCCCTATGACCCAGCAATTGCACTACTGGGTATTTACCCTAAAGATACAAACATAGTGATCCAAAGGGGCACGTGCACCCGAATGTTTATAGCAGCAATGTCCACAATAGGCAAACTATGGAAAGAACCAAGATGTCCATCAACAGATGAATGGATAAAAAAGATGTGGTATATATACACAATGGAATACTATGCAGCCATCAAAAGAAATGAAATCTTGCCATTTGCGACAACACGGATGGAACTAGAGTGTATCATGCTTAGCAAAATAAGTCAAGCAGAGAAAGACAGCTATCATATGATCTCCCTGATATGAGGAAGTGGTGATGCAACATGGGGGCTTAAGTGGGTAGGAGAAGAATCAATGAAACAAGATGGGATTGGGAGGGAGACAAACCATAAGTGACTCTTAATCTCACAAAACAAACTGAGGGTTGCTGGGGGGAGGGGGGTTGGGAGAAGGGGGGTGGGGTTATGGACATTGGGGAGGGTATGTGCTTTGGTGAGTGCTGTGAAGTGTGTAAACCTGGCAATTCACAGACCTATACCCCTGGGGATAAAAATATATGTTTATAAAAAATAAAAAATTTAAAAAAAAAGATTTTTATTTATTTATTTGATAGAGAAAGAGAGATCAGAAGTAGGCAGAGAGGCAGGCAGAGAGAGGTGGGGAAGCAGGCTCCCTGAAGCAGGCTCCCTGATGAGCAGAGAGCCCGACTCAGGGCTCCATCCCGAGACCCTGAGATCATGACCTGAGCCAAGGCAGAGGCTCAACCCACTGAGCCACCCAGGCACCCCCACCACTTTCCTTGTTTAGGGAGGTATGGAGGCTAGGGAAGTAGGTAGCTTTTTAGGTGTTCACTGAGTTCACTGAATTAACGGGGGAGGGAGGGAGTATTATTTGAATCATGACACTGTTCGATTTAATAGAGGACAAGTGAGTAGAGCGATGAGTTCTTTCTTTCTATTCACATCGACTTCCCCTTTCCCACCTGCGTTTCCCCCAAATTCATCCACTCAGGGCGCCCTCTGATCCTGACAGTTGGTCCACCGACATGTCAAGATCAGTGTGGTCATGGAGGAACTGTGCTGTTCACCTGTGGGATCTCTGCTCCACCTCTGTGTTGCTTTCCTCTCTCATTTGTCTGGGGTTTACAAAGACTTCTTGGAAAACACTTGCCCCAACCTGGCGCCCGTATGTTCCTCACCTACAGCAGAGTGATTGAGGATTGACCTCAAGTACCAGGTCGCCGGGGCTCAGATCTCAGGTCCTCCACTTACCATGGCCTTGGGCAAGTCATATAACCCCTCTGGAGCTCAGTTAGCCCACCGGAAAAGGGGGAGCGAGAAGAGCAGCTCTGTCATGATGGTTGTGTTTACGGAAGGAAAAATATGTATCAAGGGCTCATTGTATAACCTGAGTGGTAGTAAGTGCTTCATTAGCCCTAGTCAGTGATTATTACCTCCAAATGAGAGTCTCAGTAAACTATCCCAGGAATGTGGAAGTATGAGCCTTCCCCCCGCCCAAGAGCAGAGGGATTAAAGAGGTCAAGACACTGTCTTGTTTAGACGACACTGCTCTGCCCCCACAAGTTGCCTAAGAAAGCAGTCCCAGGAAGGAGGCCCTGGCTCAGCCTGTGGCTCCCCTCCACGCACAGGAAGCCATGGGAAAGAGCCACTGCCAGGGGCTGGAGGTTTCCAGTATGCGCTGATCAGGAACCTTCTTCTGGGGTCAGTCAGGGTGAATGGCATCAGAGTGGACTTGTTTACCCTCATCACTACCTCCCAGATCACCGAGGTCATCTGGGTCCCATCTCCAGACCAGGGCACCCCTCCCTCAGTGAGGTTACACCCCAGCCTTCTCAGACAACCCCTGAACCTCACCACTCTGACCTCTAGAATTAAGAATCTGTCATGCCGGCCACATTAGCAGCTGCAAGTGTCTCAACCCTTCCGTGTTTCAGTTTCCTGTATAAGGTCGGGGTGATCGTGGTACCTACACGTCAGGATCATTGAGAGGACTAAAGACGTTATTCCACGAAAAGCATTTAAAATACTGTTAAACACACATGCTGTAAACTTACTGCTGTGATTTGCCACCGTCGCATGTGAAGCAAACTCCCTGAAGCTTCATCATCGGTTCTAAATGGCCCATTGTCCTTCGACCCACTCACTGGACCTCGCTAGCCACTGCGGCTCCTCCTCACATCACAAATTCCTCAGGGCTGGGATGGAAGTCGAATAAAGACAGTCTTGCAGCCACCCCCAATGCTGTTTGCAAGGCACTGTCCCCCTCCCTCAAAAGCCTCTGGCCCCTCTGATGTTAATGTTCTTCCAGCCATTTCCTCCATTTCCTGTCTTGCTCCTGTACTCACTCTTCCCCACACAGAAACAAGAATAATCTTTTAAAAAATTAATTCAGATCTTGTTCTTCTTTGCTTAGAACCCTTCTGGGGTGTGCTGTTATATTTGGAATGAAACCCAAAGCCTGTCTGCACATCTCTCACTCATTCCCATTGACTAGATAGCAATGTTGACCTTTGTGGTTCCTGAAACACTAACACTCACTCACCCCAGGGCCTTTGCACTTGCTGTTTCTACTGCCCTCAACACCCACATTCTGGATCCTTCATGCCATTCAGGTCTGAGTTCAAAGGTCATCTTGTCAGAAAATCCTTCTAAGAACTTCCAGCATAAATAACCCCACATTCACTATCTCTTTACTCCATCTATTGCTCTTATGGCACTACCAACATCTGAAATGATCTAGATTTTTTTTTAATTTACCATTTTCCTGTCTTTCCTCTCTAAGATATAAGCTCCATAAGATCAGGGATCTCTTTTTTATTGTTCATTGTAGAATGCCTGAGCCTAGAATAGTGCCTGGTCTGTAGTAACCCTCAATAAATATTTGATGACAAAATGAACACAGACCTACAGGGTCCAAAGACCACAGAGCTCTGGCATTGGACTGACCTGGCTTTGAATCTGAGCTCTGCCGCCTATTGGCTGCATGACCTTTGGCAAGTTGTTTACCTCTCTCAGACATGAAATTCCTCAAACTAAAATATCGGCAAAAGTAAGGTGCCTGGGTGGCTCAGTTGTTAGGCATCTGTCTTTGGCTTGGGTCATGGTCCCAGGGATCTGGGCTTGAGCCCAGCATTGGGCTCCCTCCTCAGCAGGAAGCTGCTTCTCCCTCTCTCACTCCCCCTGCTTGTGTTCCCTCTCTTGCTGTGTGTGTGTGTATGTGTGTGTGTGTGTGTGTGTCTGCCAAATAAATAAATAAATAAGATCTTTAAAATAAAATATGGGCAAAAGCAGTCCACACCATCAGGGCTGTGATGAGGATTAATGAGATTACATCTACAGCACCTGACACACTATTAAATTCCAAGCATTCAACAAATAGTTGTTACGGTTATCACTAGCCAGAAGACAATGCAGACTTTAAATTTTAGTAAGATTAAAGTTTGTTAAACTTGGATCTGTTTCTCTTTTTCAGAGAATGGAGCAGTACAGAATGTAGCCAGAAGGATGGTTCCACGACTCCCACCCAGGTAGGAACTCTTCATTTTGGACAAATGCCTCCCTTTGTCTGAGAAAGAGAACAGATCCTCACATCACCTTCCTGGGAATAATCAATCCCATATTTCAGGTTTAAAGCTGACAGATGAAGGATCCCAAGGTATCATAACTTCTTGTATAAATTAGCAAGAGGAACTAAATTTTCCATAGCCTAATTGAATGCATTTAGAAAGAGGGGGGGAGAAAACGGAAAACACATTTCCCTGCAAGGAATAAAAAGTCTCAACTTTGTCCTCCTAAGGAAGGGTCTATGTTGTGCAATCAAGCAATGCATATATATTCCCCAGGGCATCTTATACTCAGAGCTCTCCAGTCCGACTTCTCCTTTGCTCTCCTCTCTGGAGTCTCTGGATAATCCGAATAAGGAGAAAGGGGTCTGTTCTGTTCTCCTCAACAGTCAAGGTCAACAGACAAAGCGTACATATATCTATGCAGCATTTCCCTCTCTCTGGGGATCCTTTCAAGCCTTCTAAGCACTAGGCAGGGTCATTTTTTATTTTAAGAGAGGTTGCATCAAGCTTTTTAAGGAATCCTCCGCTTTTAGCCTGCTCAACAAGGTGACCAACGGTAGCTTTGCGCTCCTCTTCTGTGGGTCTGCAAAGAAGTGTGATCGAAAATTCTCTTGTTCTTTTGAAGATGGCTTTGAAGGAGGAGTAGACTAAAGCAAGAAGCTGCGTGTGGTTGCGTCAGTGAGGGGCAGCTGGGATTTGCATGGGCAATGGTCAGTTTTAGGCATCTGACAATGAGATGCCAGTGGACATCTACCCAGAGAGGTCCAGTGTGCCACTGGTCACAGCTCCAAGAAGACCACTAGGAGGTATCCCTTATTCACATTGCAACCGACAATGTCCCTCGGCCTGACATTATTGCAGTTGATGAATAATTTATAAAACGAAATCCAAAGACACTTGGGTTTTGAATGAGGGAAGTTTCCACTTGGGGAGGAGAAAGGAAGCTAGGGAAGAACAGAGAAAAAGGACGGAGGCCAGGAGTGACAGCAAGGCTGGGACATGTGGAGGTGCAGCAAGAGAAGGAACAAGCAGGAAAGCAGAAAACACACAGCCACGCACGGAGAGGAGGGAGACGGACGGGAGGGTGGGAAGGGGACAGTGGCGTGCCAGGGAGGGAGGCACAGTGCGGGCTGCGGGAGAGAGGTGGTTTAGAGCACACTGAAGTCGATCTGTTACTTGAGTTTGAATGTGTCTATCCGCCTTGCCACTTACTTGGTTAATGGTCATTGGAATAAACTATTATTTGACATTTTTGTTAGCACCTCTTAAGTGAATCACTATTCACAGTTCTTTTGGTGACCTGACCATATATTAGCTTAGCTTGAACCAATGAAAGCAGTCAACATGCCCCGGGCAAACTGTAGACAGTGCCATGCAGTACAATTTTGTCTCTGTCCAACATGGTAGCCACTCACCACAGTGACTACTGAGCATTTAAAATGTGGCTAATTCAACCAAGGAACTGAGTCTTAACTTTTATGTAATGGAGTTAATTTCTCAGAGGATGGTAAGTACACCAAAGGGAGTAGAGGCAAGATGTATTACTTGTATACAAATGACAAATCTTAAAAATTTAATAGCTCTAAAATTAAAGGAACATTTACAAATAATAGCAAACTATTTTAAAGTATATTAGAAAACGATTATCTGGCACATCGAATGGTTGGTTCCACAGACATCGTAGCACTTGGGATATGAAAATGAAATAGAGCATTTATTCGAAGACAAATATGAGGGGCAGTACACGTGGGACATGAACACGGCGTAAGCTACGACGGCTGAACGCCCAGATCACGGGAGGCTGGGGAGTACTTGACGGGGGGTGGTTTCACAGTGCATTATACTGCAGGTTGACAAATGACTTTAATTTGTGACTTCGGACTCCCAGGGTGAGAAAGAAGAGCTGTTTTCCAATGGTTGCCATAGACGGGTGAAAGAGAAGAGGAAGGAGGTGAGAGACTACAAAATTCTGCCAAGCAAGCAGAGATTTGGGGGAATTCAAGCCACGCTCTGTGGTTTTTGTAGGTGCGACTGGATCACTCACCACCAACACTTCACGCTCTCCTTCCCTTGCTGCGTGGACTGGGGGTAACGACGCCGATGATACCCCAGGATACCCGGGGGACTGAATCAGGCAGAGCCACAGAGGCTGCAAACTACAAGAATCAAATCCCAACATTATTCCATTTTGTTCCCTTCTCGCTTTTCTTAGCTTTGTCTCCTCTTCCAGGACCCCACCTGGACCTCATTTCAATGGATCTCAGATAATTTATTAAGGAATACTAAGCAGTTTCTATGTTTTTGGCTGCCCTGTTTCCTACAGTATACAGACTAGAGTGTTTCCACTTGGTCCAAAACCCCGGCCGAGGTTGAGGGTAAGTGGTCCTTTACAATACCAAGGCCTCTGACTATAGGTCTATTTCCGGTTATTGGTGGAGGGTGTGTGTCATCGTGCAAGGAGGGGAAACCAGGTCCCTGCTTCTGCTGATCCTCTGAAAAAGACCTGCCAGGTCTTTGCCAGAGTGTGCCCTGAAAAACAGCCAAGGCACAAATTAACACCCACTTTCTGGCAATGGGAACAATTCCTGAAAAAGCCACTTCCACAAAACCCGAGGCAACCTGGAATAATCCAGGAGCCAAGACACAATTTATTACTTCACAAAGAACATAGAATTCTGATCCAGCAGCAAAGTAGCTGCTGGGTTTTTTTCCTTTCCCACACAAGCTGCATTTCAAAGGTCTGACAGTTGCAATTTACAAGCCCAGCCTGTGAGAGGAATGCTTTACATAGCCGAAGATTTATAGAATGTCATAAGTGAAGACAGCATAGGGTAGGGATCGGGTCCTCCTTAGTCCCTCATCTTAGACTCGGGGCCACCGAGGCCCAGGAAGAGCAAGCAAGAAACTTGCCCAGGATCGCACACAGCGATAGGCGATGAGCCAGCCAGCCGTGAAACCGAGCTACTTGGACCCCGGATCACTTCTGTCTCCAGCTCCTCCAATCTTTCGATCACATTCGAACATCAATCATGTTCTCCAAGTAACGTTTTAAAAGAAATATTTTTCATTTTCAAACTAGCAGAATCCAAAAGGGGATCCAGGCATAGCTGAGAAGTATGGAGCCTCGCAACAGCAAGGGTTAATTTTTAACCCTTCCAAGCCACGTTGCCATGAAAAGAGGTAGTCGGTAAGATGGGGCCTGACGTTGCAGTGTGCGTCCGGCGACCCAGGACAACACACGAAGGCACTGCTTGTGAGAATGTGAATGGCAAAACCATTCTGAAGAGAAAAAAAAAGACAATATGAATGAGATGTCCAAACCTCAGTTGTGAGCCAGAATTCCCACTTTAGGAACTTTCGCTGAGGAAGACACCAGAAGGAAGAGCAAACATGCAATGTACAACATGTTTCCAGCAAAACACCCAGAAACAATGTAAGTAACAGCAAGGTTTGGTGAAACACGCCTGGATATCCCTGTCCATGGACTGTCAGGCACAAGAGAGAGGGTATCTATGTATGTCTTCTAACGGGGAGGTGGTCTTTAAAAAGCACATCATGAAACGGCACAAATAGCACAATCCCACTGTTGTTAAAATAAGCCCTTTCTGTTTATTAGCAAGTAGTGAAAAATATCAGAGTTCACCACCCAATAGAAGCCCTCGAAGTGTTGAATTTTTCTCCTTTTGTTTGTAGCATCCATTTTCTTATAAAGGAAATGTATTAATTCAGAGAGGGATTTTTGTTTGTTTGTTTGTTTTGTTTTGTTAAAGATTTTATTTATTTATTTGAAAGACAGAGATCACAAGTTGGCCAGGCAGAGAGGAAGAAGTAGGCCCCCAGGCTGGATGCGGGGCTTTATCCCAGGACCCCAGGATCATGACCTGAGCCAAAGGTAGAGACTTAAACCCACTAAGCCACCCAGGCGGTTTTCTGGAAAGTCTTACAAATGTAATAGATTGATTATTGACTACCCAAGGTGGATACCCACAAAAGAATAACCTTAATACCTTCTCTACTGGCAGGATCCCGGAGCCGGATGGTGATGCTTATCTCTGCTCCAGCATCTGTCAAGCCTTCCTAATTACTCCTGCAGGTGGCCAGATGGAATGGGCTCGTGCCCAGGACAGAAATGTGACCTCAGTGACTAATGCCCTTCCTTCCCCTGGTACAAAGGAGTCTTCTTTCTGCTCCCTTGCAGATGTGCTCAACGATTCTTCTTCTTCCGTGTATGCTCAGAGAAGCTGATGTAGGCAAGGGGGCTCTAACTCTGACATCAGCTGGCCTGGGTTCGAGGACTGGCTCTGCCATTTATTTGCTGCCCAACTTTAAGCAAGTATCTTCACTTCTCCAAACCCAATTTTCTTCTTTTGTAAAGGTGTAATTTCACAAATGCACCAGCCTTAAGTGTACCGTTCCCCGAGTTCAGACAAACATTTGCAAACATTACAGATGTTTATACTCATGTATCCACCACCCGAGTCAAAGCAGAGAACATTTCCATTACCTGAGAAATTCCCTCCTGCCCCTTTCAAGTCCATTTCTGTAAACGAAAGCATCCACTTCCCAATTTCTGTTACCATAGCTTAGTTCCACCTGTCTTAGAACTTCACAGAAACCAAACCCTGTGGATCAGCTCTTCTGTGTCTGGCTTCTTTTGATCAACATAATAGTTTTGAGATTCAGCCATGTTTTTGGATCACAGTTTGGTCCTTTCTGTTGAATGTGTCTCTTGTGTGAATATACTCTGATTTGTTTATCCACTCACCTATTGATGGGTGTTTTCTGTTTGGGTCTGTTATGAATAGAACTGTGATTAACACTCTTGTTCAAATCCTCTCTGTGTATGTGTGTGTGTGCACGTGTATTTTGATTTTAAGTCCTCTTGGGTGTGTGTGTGTGTGTGTGTGTAAGCATGTGTGTGTAGGCATGTGTGTGTGTGCGCACATGTATTTGCTGAATCAGTTCTCCAAGTGGTTGTGCCATTTTACATACCCACTAGCAACGTATGAAGACTGCTGTCTCTCTCCTCACCAACACTTGGTATCATCAGTGGAGTGGCATTCATGGCATTGCGTGGAGGTTTTAACTTGTATGTTCCTGATTACTAATGATGTAATTAGTGACCATTTATGTATCTCCTTTTACTAAGTTTCAATTTAAGCCTTTTGCCCATTTTAACAGTTTGTTAGTCTTATTATTATTGGCTATGGGTTCTTTATATTCTGGGCATAAGTCCATTGTCACATAAATGGCTTTAAAAATACTTTCCTACCTATCTCAACAATTCAATTTGAGGACTGTCACAATGCTGTGACAGTCTATAAACTTAAATGATAGCCTTCCTTAATAAAATTCACAATTCTGCTATTTGTAAATAACAGTAAAATGGGGGCTAAAAGCATCCAAGGATGACACAGCATCCACAGACACAGAGGAGGGGAAGCCCTCGACTTCATCCCACTGCCTTGGAAAGCCTCCAGTACTGCTGGTCTACCACCAGATTCTCCATATTTTCCGTCTTCCCCAACCCTGCTTCCCCATCAACTCACATTATGATTATCACTCCCTCGTCTTAGCTTAAATACTGGATCAATTTTTTTGCTTTGATCTGACTGCTTTCCTTTTTTCTGAAATAATGGGTTTGAGCTTCTTGCAATCAAAGTTTATATTATTTTCTCATGTGACTTGCTGCTTATCCTAAATCCCTTCCTTAACCCACTTTCCTGCCTGTCCACCTGGTTTGCATGGTCTTGCTTTTCTACCAAGAGTTGAAAGGTTCTTGTACTCTGGCCCGTTCATGTGGCTTCAGGCCCTTGGATCTGTTCTGGGTCCAACCCATTCTTTATTCTTTGCATATCTGGGCTTGCCCATGATGAACCAGACTTGGTGCCTCATTTCTTACCCCAGAAATAATACTGCCAGAATGTCTGTGGGGTAAGACGTTGATTCTGTTTCCCCGGATAAAATATTAGCATGGCCTTAGGCATCAAGGTCTTTAATAACGGACTTCCTATCATGTTTCCCTATCTAGCTTTTGTTGTTTTTCAAATAAATTTTCCAACAAGAAAATCCATTTCTATTTTTCCCCATTAAAAGTATAAAATAATAAGCAAGGATCACAAGAGTTGACCCCTCATTGCTATTTCCATGGCAAATTACTCCTAGCTAGAAGAAAGAATCTGGGCTCATGGGATGTTTTTTTGTTTTGTTTTGTTTTGTTTTTCACACTCCTCTACATTCATTCATTCATTTGTTCACTCAGCATTTACTGATCACCAGCTAGCTGTGAGTTTCTGTGATTGGGGCTGAAAATATAAGTAAGCCTCAGACAAAAACCCTTACTCTTAGATGTTCACTGACTGGTGAGGAAAGCCAACAGATAAAGGACCTTCCTTCTACAAAACAGGAAGGGTTATAAGGCAAGTGCATGGTGCTATAGGAGTTTAGGGGGAAAATGGAATATTCATTCCAGAAGCCATCAGGATTGACAGTGATGGTGATCTTTTATGGAAAAGGTTGTATTTGAGCAGTGCACTAAAGGACAACTAGAAATTAAACACAGAAGATAGGGAACACTGTCAATAGAAATGTCTTTCACCAAACCCTTAATCTCCAAGATACCAGAAACAAGTTGGTTATAAAAATGATACCTAGCTCAAAAAGAATGTTTGAGAGAAACACACATACACACAGAAAGGAATAAAGACATTAAATAATGGCTATTTGACAATAAAAAAAAAACAAAAAGTATATATAGGTTGGTCATGCTGGGATGGTATATCTCCCACTGCTGTGCTGTCTGGGGCAAGCATAGGAAAAGACCACGCAAGCAAGCAACACATGGTTCCGTCCACAGTGTGACTGTGTTCTTCCTAACCCTGGCCAATCTGACAACCATTGGCCTCATCCGGGCAAACGAAGACCGGGTCCACTTGGCGCACAGGTCTGTCTCCAGGGCTGTGTCCAGCACCTCGAGGCACCGAATATTTATTAAAGAAATTGATGGGTGGGGTGCCTGGATGGCTTAGTAGGTTAAGTGACTGCCTTTGGCTCAGGTCATGATCCCTGAGTTCTGGGATCAAGCCCTGCACTGGGCTTCCATCTCACTGGGAAGTCTGCTTCTCCCTCTGACCTTCTCCTTTCTCACACTCTCTCTCAGTGTCTCCCTCTCAAATAAATAAATACATAAAATCTTTAAAAAATGAAAAGAAAGGAAGAAAGAAACAGATGCATGAAGTCATGAACTCAGGCAGCTTGAGGGTCCTGTGGCTCCTGCAGACAAATCGTGGCTCCTGGGCTTCAGGGCCCTCCCACGCCTGGATTTTTGTATTTCTGTTTCCACCCTGTGTTAACATTTTGATTCTTCTTCTGCTGCATCCCCGAAACCATGACGACTGGAAGGTGATCTCAGAATATTCTGTATTCTGTGTCTGCTTGAGAAAGGACTCCTGGGGAGATACTTTTGTGACAGGAATTTTTTTTTTAAGATTTTATTTATTTATTTGACAAAGTACAAGTAGGCAGAGCAGCAGGCAGAGGGAGAGGGAGAAGCAGGCTCCCCGCCAAGCTGGGAGCCCAATTTGGGGCTCGATCCCAGGACCCCGGGATCATGACCTGAGCCAAAGGCAGCCGCTTAACTGACTGAGCCACCCAGGCACCCCTGTGACAGGGAATTTTTAAAAGCACACCCTTAAGACGGCTCGAACCACTTTTACTCACAGAGACTATTCTAGGGAATGCAGCTCTGCCTAGGAATGTGACCCAGAGAAAGTATAAATGTATCCAATGTTTGACTGAGCCCCAAATGGTTACATACTATCGCCTCAGGTTTCTGTTTGTAACTGTGTCACAGAAGTAACCTCTGTTCATTCAGAAGAAATACCTAAAATGCAACTTGCTCTTTTTCTTGCAAAACAGCATCCCTGGGGCAGAGCTACCTGTGGGAGGGGCCCACACACAGAATGTGAACGGATGGGGGGCGGGGGCAAAGAGTGAGGGGCTGTCAGATCAGAGCCCCAGTGACACTACCTCACACCCACTGGCACAACTGCAGTCCGACAGACAGATGGTAACAAGCGCTGGTCGGGATGCGGAGAATGTAGAACCCTCACACAATGCTGATGGGAATGTGATATGGCATGGCAGCTCTGGAAAAGAGCCCAGCAGTTCCATGAAAGGTTAAAGTAGAGCAAGCCTGTGAACCATCAACTCTATTCCTAGGTGCGAATCTCAGGGACACGAACACATAACATTCACACAGAAACTCACAGACCAGTGCGTGCAGCATCAGTACTCATAACAGCCAAAAGACGAACACAATCCAAAGACCAGCAAATGATGATGGATGAAGAATCTGGCACGCCCATACATGGTTAACAACGCTAGCAAATTGATAGCGATGATAGTTGTACAACCCTGTGAATAGAGTATAAACTATTGAATATGTGAATTGTATGGTACGTGACTTATATCTCAAAAAGGTGTTATTTTAAATTAAAAAAAAAAAAAAAAGGAGTAGGCAAGATGAAATACAGAAGAGAAGTAGGGGTAAAGTTCAACCATAAAGGGAGGGCCAGACTTTCCCAGGACCTGGGGAAAGAGAGGTCCAAGATAATAGCAGAGCCACTCTTGGTTTTTGTTTTACTTTTGTCGTGGGGGTGATCTATTCTTAAGTAACCCTTGGGAAACTATAAATCTATGCTGATATCGCAGGGATGCGCCACACGTGGCTACTGAGATGTAATGATCAAAAATGCAATAAAATGGAAAACTTCCTCGGTTGCATGAGCCACTTTGCAAGAGCCACATTTCAAGAGCTCGGTAGCCCCAGAGTGGTTCTCAGCCATCCCACAGAGTAGCTATGGAACAGAGCTATCATTTCATTCTTATCATACAACATGGCTCTTGATGGCTCATGTGGCTACTTGGTGGGGTGTCGATGACTTCCCACCAATCCTCTTGGCTCTCTCTAAAGCCTAGACTTGAACTCTTCCAGCACTGTCGCAGGTAAGAATCTAGGCTCAGGCCAAGGAAAAAGGCAGGTCCCTGCAAAGAATGAAGCCCTGGCCAGGCCTTCCACAATGGCTGTGTCACTTGACACATAGGCATTGCTCTGTCCTGCTGGGATATTGGATTTTTTTTTTAATTTCTTATAAAACAAAAACAAAAACAAAAAACAAAGCAAAGAAGGAAAAGAACTATAGTATTGTTTTTATAATACCAGTGGAATAATAAACAACTGTTTAATGTTCTGAGCTGGGAGATTAAGCCCCGAGGGAAATAGAAGGGAAGATAAATCAGTATTTACCAGTAGTCCTTACCCCATGTTAAATAGTAGCTTAAACTTAAAAACCCACTTTTTGGTGGCTGCCTGTCCTTATGCCCGCATTTCATGGGTCTCTTGCTCTGGCAGAGAAATAATCATTTCAGAAGCAGTGGGGAATACCTGAACGATGTCTGTTCTATATGTTTTACTGTCATCTTTAATAGTTACTGAAAGAGCAGGGACTGCAGGAAAACACCGCCTGATCGAAATCGCTCACCCTTTGTCACACAGCAAGCCATCCGTGTCAGTGGGAGTCAACCGGTATTACTAATAAAGCCAGTAAAATGAAGAGGAATTTGCTAGAAGGTTTGCTGAACTGGACAGGGGTCCTGCCTTTCACAGATAGGCGTTAAGCCTCAAAAAGAGAGACATGAGCAGTCAGTCGTCGCTTGTGCTACACAGACAGAACCCGGACCTCCACACCAAAGGAAGAACACGCTGGGCAGAAAATCTACCCTGCGTTCAGCTGGTCCAGCCACACCCCTAGTCTCTCAGCCACCGGGGAAAACAGCAAAATTCCGTCTCCAGAGAAGCCAGAAGAAGGTCTCAGTAGGGAACATGGAGCCAAAAAACCCAGCTCATTATAGAACATCGGCTGGATGGCCCGAACGGCAGATTTCCTATTGCATATTGAAATATTCATGGGTATCGCCCTCCCTGGGGTCGCCCATAAAGATCCTTCATAAACACTAAGTGAATAAAATTCCCGACACCGTCTCCATGGGGGATGTATATTAAATAGTAAGCTTTTCTTATCAACGGGTAAGGCTAAGCCCCGAGAGGTGAAATAAGTTGTCTTAAATCACAGCGCGCCGGGAGGAGTCCAGGTGCACTGGCATCTGAACCTGCTTTGTAAACCCTCATTATAATTGTATAGGATATGACAAGAAATGCCATCATTATACAAAGAATTTTGGAAGTTAAGCGGTTATTTAATCAAAGTCACTTAAATGATTTATGGCTGGAAGGATCAAAGAATTAATGTTACAAAATTAAGCCAAAGCCAAAATGAAAGCAGTGGCAGGGGTGGCGAGAGGGGAAGGAAAAGGGTGTGGGGTAAGGATTTGGTTTTCCCACGTTTTAATTCCTCTGTGAAAGTGAACGAACAAATCCTTGAATATTTGCAATGAAAGTAAAGGTCTCACTCCCCTGAGAGAAAGGGGAAATGCCAATAAAATGGGTGAGGTTCAACTCAATGAGAAGACCCAGGCCTTCTAAGAGTCTCCTCATCCTCCCATCTTCTGCTAAGAGGGGCGTTGGGGGGGCCACTCTTCCATCGGTCCTCGAAGCCAAAAGCTGAGAGAAAGAGGCTGGCCTCCGCACAATACCAAATGTCCCTGGAAATGCCCACTGTGGTCAACCCAGCGGCCAGTTCCACAAACCACCCACAACCAGCACCACTCTCTTTCCCTTCCTCCGTATCTCTCTTGCTTCCCGGAATTTGGCCCCCTCTTCCCCTGACTGGCTGTACTGGACCTAGCTGCCATGTTGAATTTCCTCTCATGCCCGCTCACACTCCTCCCCTTGCTCTTTAGGACAAAATGGGACACCATCACACCACCAAGCACAATTACACTCCTCCTCTGGTATCAGAGCGTGGCATGTGGGAAGATAGATGTTTATTCCGTTCCAATAAAAATAAAAATATCTGCTTCCCTGATGGCCAACTGTGGTAAATGAGGAGCACTCTAGGTGTCCATTCATAACACAAAAGCTCCGCTCGCTCTCTCTAAGAGGATCCTCCCTAGGTCGCAGGTGAGTTGGGCCCGGAGAGAGACCATGGTCCAAGTCAGAACACGAGGCTGGGTTGCAAGGAAACTTGGCTCTTTTTCACATCACTCTAATGTCTGTTCGTAACCCAGGCAGTATCACCCACACCTTCCTGCCCCTGCTCCCCAGCCCTTCCCGTGATAGCATCTCACGGCAAAGGCCCCCTCTGACCACAGCTCACAGAGCCCCACCCACACCCTCTCTCTCTAGCTGCTTTATCCTATTCAACTTTTTTTCAGAGCAGTTATCATCACGGACACCCTGTCTGCCTCTAGAACACAAGCTCCATGAAGACAGAGACCTCTGACGTGGTCACTGCTGTTCCCGGTGTCTGTCCTTACAGCAGCCGCACAGTCATTGCTACGGAATAAATGCCTGGGATGAACAACTGTATGGAGAACATTTACCAAGGACCTGGTCATAATGTCTACCATCACTGAGTGCTGAGAGTACCTTCAGCAAGCTCCCTGGGTATTCCTTCAACACACGCATTCTCTGTCAATGGGTACTACTCCATCTTTCATCAGTAGAAAGTCTCTTGCAGCAAAGCCTAACGTCAGCTATGGACTTTGGGTGATAATGATGTGCCAGAGCAGCTCTATCTATCAGTTGTAACAAACGTACCAGATGGGGGAGGCCGGCAGTAGGGGAAGCCATGCATGGGTGGTGGGGGGTATATGAGAAATCTCCGTACCTTCTTCTCCATATTGTTGTGACTCTAAGTCTACTGTAAAAAATTAAGTTTTTTTTTTTTTTTTTTTGAGAGAGAGAGAAGGAAAGTACAAGTTGGGGTGGGGTGGGAAGCAGAGGGAGAGGGAGAAGCAATGCGGGGCTCGATCTCAGGACCCCGGGACCATGACCTGAGCTGAAGGCAGACCTTTAACCCACTGAGTCATCCAGGTGCCCCAAAAAAATAAAGTCTTGAAAAAAAAGTTTCTTGCCCTAGGATAGCAGTGCCACATGTTCCTAGGATTATTACCTTACCTTCTCTTCTCACCAGCATGGGAAGCTTATTACTTCTGCCAAAATAGGTATTAGAGCGGCTCCTACTGTGTTCATTTCATTTTTAAGAATATCCATAATATTTATGCACTGTGGCCTGCTGAAGAAAAAATGCTTTTCAAAGCCAATAAAACACCACAACAACCAGATTTAAATGCTTTCATTTAATCTAAATAAACCAGTTCTGTAGCTTGGTAGATGAGTTCTCCAAATAGGTACCAGATGGTAAGCTTTCTGAGGAAAGTAGCTTCAGACCTCACACCGAACCAGGACCAACTACTTTTCTTTCTTCTTTTTTTTTTAGAAGAATGCAACTCGACCATTCTCTTATACCAACTACTTTTCTTAATGAAGAATCCATTTGAAGTTCTCAGTTAATTTCCTATCAAGTGGTTTCTATGGACTAGAGGGTATGGTGTGGTGTCTAGGTGGTGAAAGCAGCCAGTATCATATATGGGTTGGAATTCTAACAGACCCAGACTGTTCCTGTAGAAGCCACGTTACTTCTGGAATTGATGTCTAGCTCTGCCACCCATCAGCCATGTGAAGCATCTTGCTGAACCTCTGAGAATCTAAGTGTCCTTGCTGCCCAATGCCCTCATTTAACTAACACGGAATAATGGTTTGGCCTGGGGGTTGACTCTATCCCACTTTCAAGCTAATGAGTTAAATTCTTGCTGGTGGAAGACACGCGAATCCTGTCGGAGACAAAAGATGTCATGCCTCCTAGCCCAGCAAGCAGTGTGGACGTGAGCCTCAGGCCCAAGCCCACAGGAAGACAAGGCAGAAGGGTCCAGACACGTGGTGCATGTACAGTGACTTTGTACTGCCACTGAGGGACCCTGAGCTTAGGGAACGTGCTGCTTTTAAAGCAAGCACTAAGCAAGCCTGCTCTTTGTTCTGGAGGTCTGTCTATCTCACTTCTCAGGTTTACTCACTGAAAACCCACCCTGAAGAATGGCTCAGGTAAAAAAGCAGTCATGGCCTCGTATTCTTGGCACAGACATGGAAGACCACGAGGGAGCCAAGGAGGGCCACCTCCCAATATTCCTATGATTAAACTATGCCCACGGCGCCTGCAACCTGGTACCCAGACATGCTATCTCTCTCTCCCCTCTCTTTCTCTCTGAAAGACATGCCCTCCCTTTTTTTTAAATCTAGCACCACTCAAAGAATTCTAAAATGTTTGAGATGGAAAGCATTTTGGAAACCAAATGGTTGTGAAAGTTTAGGAAGCTATGACAAATTATACACTCTGTTTTCCTTCAATGAACAGAGAAGTGTTTCATATAATGTTAGGAACCAAAGCAGGATCCTAATTTGTTTTCTAATACGTGAAAATACTTTACATATGCATGCTATTTTTCTGTGTTTTACAAACTCTGCAATGAAAAGGTGTAATAGCACCTCTATTCAGAAGGAAAAAAAAAAAATGCAATGTTCTAGTCCAGTCCCTTCACCTCACAGATGAGGAAGTGGGAAGCAGACAGGCCAAATGGCCTCCCCCAGGTCCTTGGTGGGCTCTTTGCTGAGCTGGTGTTAGACACACACCCTCTGATTTCCAGTTCTGTGGCTTGTGCCTTCAGAGGATTGGCAAGGAGCAGTAGGGCTGGGCATGGAGGGGCTAGCCTGGGTGACCATGACCCTCTGAACTTGGGCAAAGCAGTTGGTTACATGTTGAATGACTCCTGGAAGCTGGGCTCAAGTTCATCTGCCCATGACTATGCTGGACACAAGAGAGAAGATGAGTTCCTTTAAGCCTGAGCTTCTTATAGTAAGCCACTCACTGTTAACAGTTGACAGCCAACAGACATGTGGCTTAACCCAGGGCAAAACAAAGCCCTGAGACTCCAGTAGGCAGGACTGAGGTTGGGCTCTGGCACAAACTCCTGAACGGTTGGCTTCAGCCTGAGCTATCTGAATTACTTGTCTAGACAGTTCCCATTTCACTGGATAATTAAGTGGTCCTCCCGCTCCCGGAGCAATGTTCACAACTCACATGTCTTTCTCCGTCACATACTTATCTCTCTCTTCTCGTCCCAGTGTTATTTTCAAATGACATTTCTGTATGCCGCATTTTTATTTTACTTTTTGGTGGCAATGACTTTGACGTTCCTTCTTTCACGAGTAGAGCCCAACGCAAGTTATTAGAAGATCGGATTGGGGCACGGCTTGGCTGAGTCAGAATACGCTGGATGGAGCATCTTGGGGTTTCTCTCTCAAAGTCTTACAATGTAACTCTGGTCCTGCTTTCGTGGGGAGTGCATTTGGGGAGGGCATCTGGCTTTGTGGCACCAGTTATATACAACTCAAGTTTATATTACAATGCTGAGTGGGCTCAGTCCGGGCTGAGACCAAAGATGTGAGCCTTGCCTTCATGGGGTCTGGGGTCTCGTGGGAGGCAGACCAAGTCTGCAGGGGCAATTCATTGAGGTAACTGCTGAGGACCACATGCCCCAGCCCCCACCTTTCAAACTCCGGGATAACGAAGGGAGCAGGGACACTCTCAGCTAAAGTGTCCCCAGCTGAGAACACAGCAGAGGGAAATCTCAGTGTGGCTGAAAGGAAAACAAACAGCTGAGGGTAGGTTTTCAATGTGCACTCCCGAAAATCCTCGTGTTCTGCCACAGAGTGTCCTAAAAATAGTAGTTGACGGGAAAACTAAGGACCGACTGATTAAAACCTATGCAACTCTAGGACCAGAAGTCAGCAAAAACAATGAATTGGTTCCTGGGATAGAATTTAATACTCCAAGCAGGAAGTTTAGCATTCTAGAGTCTAGTGTCGGCCTCAGGGGATATTAAAAATGTACAAAGAGCAGAGAGTGGTGTGCCGGCCTGTGGGTGTTGGGCCAAGATGAGGAAGCACAGCTGTGAGCCCCAGGGCAGCCACTGAAGGGTACAGGAGGAAGGACAACTTCCCGGGGTCCTGAACCCTGCCAGGCTGAAAGTCTACTTCTGGAGGAGCCCTAGACAGACATGCATTTTTAATCTGCTTTCAACAGATCTCAAAAAGGTCCTGCCAATGCAGCCCTCTCCTGAAGGGTTTTGGGGGGTTTTGTTGTTGTTGTTGTTTCTTGATTTGGTTGGTTTTGGTTTTGTTTGGTCCTATAGAAGTTTATAGTTCTGCCTCCATGATTCCAGCTCTTCCGCCCTTCGAAAACTCACAGATGCAGCGATTTCACTTCCGGGGTACACCGACATCATTCCTCCTGTTACCAGTCACTTGTGAAGGAACCGATGTCCCGACAACACAAGTTATCCCACAATCGGTCGCACCTCCCAGGATGGCTGAGCCCAGAACACAAGCCCCATGAAGCTGGCAGAAAGATCTGGCCATGGTGGGGGATCTGCGTCTGTTCCAGGCAAGAAAGACAACCTGTTTTTCAAGAAACCATCAGTGGTGGAAGTAAGAAAACTAAAAAATAATGGGGATGATGGGATACAGTGGGACTTTTGTTTCCTCCATGCAACCTGCAGGTTTAATGTTGTTATATTGTTATAATGTTATATTGTTTTGTGTGGATTTCATCGATTTTTCATAACCTCGTGTTGACATTCTTGTATGGGAAGGAATGCCCAGTGTTGGCCCTTCTGCCAGATGAGACCACAATCTGGACAAACGAGGCTTGTCCAGCAAGGGAGTTAGAGAGTACAGCCATCCCATCCAGAAAAACTTCCTAGTTCTTCCAAGTTCATGGGCTGCTCCTCTTGCACGAACATGGGGAAGAGTGAGGGATCAGAACAAGCGGTACTTACCCTGGGCCTCAACAGAGCGTGTGGGGAGAGGCGCCAAGCAGGTCCACCCATCCCGATGGGTAACGTACTGTCCTCAGAGACGTGGTGAATGATGTGGGTTACAGAAGGAAAAACGCCAAAAACCCAAATCCTGCTTGCAGAAGAGATTTGGCTCCCAAAGCCTAACCCAGTGAATGTGCAAATGGCAGTCAGGAATACAATGGATATATGCTAAGTAGATCATACAGATGACAGACCTTGCACAGGGACCAAGTCCTGACACTGGGCAGAGAAGGCGCCTAATACATTCTTCCGAGTGTAAGAAAACATTCTGTAAGACTCTGTGGGCATAAACCACCTTGAGAAAACACAGGCATTTTTTTTTTTTATTTCTCAAAAAAAATACCCCAAAACACTTTGACCAACTTAACCTTTTTTTGAAGATGGATATTAGTGTCTTTGTTGTTTGTCTCTCAGAACAAAATAATTCTGTTTACACAAAGAAAATAACAGGCCCAAACTCGAGCCCTCTGGACAGTCCTCCTTAGACCTCGTCACTGAGCCCAAGCTGATCGTTATTAATCACTTTGGGGCTGCCAGAAGCTTCCTGCCCTTTCCAAATTGTGGTACTTCCCTTTTGTAAGATCAGGTAACTGTGTTATTTGGCTGTTCATTAAAATTTGCCTTACCTATTTGAAACATATTTTTCCATCTATGTTTCTGTTCCCATACAAACTCGAACCACTTAAATTTCCTCTACTTTTGCAAAATTTCATTTCAAGGTTGGAAGGCTTTGATTTTTAAGCTTTGGCTTCTGTGCGCCGCTTTTCCATTTTTTTGCATTTGCTATTTTAATCACAAACCCTGCCCCCTGTTTGATTTGGCTGTCGACTTCTGGCTGGCATTTCCCTCTCATCTTTCTCTTCTCTTCTAGATCAACTTCTGCCTTACAGCTCTTTGGTTTCCTTCCCCCGCACCATTAAGAGCATCTTTTTTTTTTTTTAAGATTTTATTTATTTGGGGTGCCTGGGTGGCTCAGTGGGTTAAGCCGCTGCCTTCGGCTCAGGTCATGATCTCAGGGTCCTGGAATCGAGTCCCACATCGGGCTCTCTGCTCAGCAGGGAGCCTGCTTCCTTCTCTCTCTCTCTCTCTGCCTGCCTCTCTGCCTACTTGTGATTTCTCTCTCTCAGTCAAATAAGTAAAAATCTTAAAAAAATACATATATATATATATAATATATCATGATCTAATCCATCATTCTTCTAGTCTACTGTTTCGGGTCTTCTTATGTTTTACTTTCCAATGCTTTAATTATATTTGTCCTTTCCTACCCTCTTTCAAAATTCCTTCATTCCTCTAACTTGTGAAGTGTAAAACTTGATACATTATTATTGTACACAGTTAATTTCAAGCTGGAAGATTTTAAAAAGGTTTTTTTAATTGTTCAGTCCTCTGTACTTGCTTTTGGATAAGATGGTGTGTTCCTGTGTGTCTGTGATCCATGATGACCTCAAGCTGTTTTCCTCCACAGAAATTCACAAAGAAACACAACCTATTATTTTCACTCATTTCCCCACCCTAATTTTCATGAACTTCCGTGTTCCTAGTTAATTTCAATAGCACATAAAAATGTTGAGATGTATTTTTAAATGCCTTCTGAACTGACCCGTGTTCTATACAAGCACCTCTAAACATCTCCAGACTAAACGCACAGACTTGCCCTGATTATGCACCATTCCTTTCAGTAACTCTATCAACTCTAACGATCACGCTATTTATCCCTATACAATGGAGCTCTAATTAAGGTCCAGTTCCCACAAATGTTCTGGAATTTTATGAAAATATTTCTCTCTGAGATCGGTATCGTGGATTAGTTCTACTTTATTCCTAAAATCAATCAATGTCAAAGGCCTCATTCTCAGTTTTATATTTAAACATGTTCCACATTCCTGGGCAGATCTTAAACACAGTTAAATAGGTGTGTTCTCTGCATGATCTGTTCCTTCTTTGGTGGCAGAAATTATGTAACACGAGTTAAACAGAGGTGGCAGAGACAGGAAGGGAAGCCACAAAGATGAGTCCATGACACCAACACAAAAAGGATCTTGGAGGTTTGTAAGGTGCCAGACTGGAAAGGGTTGTTTGCGTCTTTAATTCAAATCTGCCTTTAACTACCAGCTATTCAAGAGACTCACAAGAGTTAGGGAGTTAGGCCATTGGACACTGGATTGTTATATCAGCTCAGTCATGAAATTCCCTTGCTGCACTGAAATGCCCTCTCCAAAGATGGCTGATAATGACCTTGGCATTCCCTGGTATGAAGGCAGCCAACAGCTCATGTTGGCGGGACTGGAAAAGACAGCACAGAAGAGAGAACGGTGGGGGGTGGGGGGGGAGAGATGACAGTGACAATGAACAGCATACAGGCCTGGAAGCCAGACCAATCCACTTTGGGCAAACCCAGCCTCTGCCATGTACTAGCTGCATGACCTTTAGTAACAGAAGCTCTTCCGTGTGAGTCCCAGCTTCTCTCTTTGCAAAATAAGGAAACCAACGTTTACCTCCCGAGTTTGTACAGAATAATCAAAATAGAAAGTTTTTGGTACACTGAAAGTACTCAATGCATGTTCATTGCTTTTTCTCTCTTCCTAGCTCCTCAAAATAAAAAACAAAGCAACAACAGAAAACGGGAAAACAAAAAGAAGGAACCATCCACAGCTTTGGTGATTTGGGTTCTCACACCGACTCATCACCACTAACAATTTTACTATTATAAAGGAAGAGTTGTGCTAGTCACCTAAGACATAGAGCACCTGGCCCTCAAATTGCCTAGTAGGTAAAGATACAGGAAATGTTGTATATGGTATCCTAGGTGACATGGCAGAAAAATATCAGGGACACTATGTGCTTTGAAGACTCAGTGCTAGAGAGACCACTGCTCCATGCAGAGAGCCAGGCTGCAAGGAGGGGACAACCAACTCTGGGCACCAAGAATTATGATCAGACCAAAGAGTCTGTATTTGGAAATAATGAGAAACAAGGTGGAAAAGGTATGGTCTGTTTGGTCAATACCAACCTACCGCACTTCATCTGTCATGGCTTCAGTACTAATGAATGTTGTTGAACTTGGTCATGAAATGAACCAGTCATGTCATGAGATTAACCTGGCTGCCGGGAACAGGACTGATGGAGAAGGTGGGAACCTGGGGCAAAGGGAGCGCTCATGGTGGCCACTGCAATGTCTAGAAAGCAGAGACGGCACCTGAACCAGAAAGGGGGGAGGTCAGTGGTCATGGGAATGAGAGGAAGTAATGATTCTAGAAAGAGCCTAAAGGAGCATGAACATTAAGAGAGGCAGTCATGGGATTAAAAGATAGAGAGAGTGAGAAACTCTCTGATCCCCAAGCAGAAAATACTGATTCCTCACGACTATCAGTAAGATATCATCAACATAGGAGCACGGCTGGGATGAAAAAATTTTAAATATTCTAAAATACATTGAAGGCACCTGTTCACAGAAGGAATTTTGTGGGTCTCAACTTGCAATGGACCCTAAAATGTTGGCATTTTAATTAGGTGAGAAATAATCAGCTTTCTCAAGAAGAATGAGTTGTTCGCCTCTTAAAGCATGATAAATTACAATGCTATACGGATTATTCCCCTGGATTCTTTCTGATTAGAGAGTGTTACAAAATTTAATATTGTTCTCAGTAATATAATCCACCAGCAGAATTTCTATCTATTAAAAACTACTTAATTATTAAATTTGAGTGAGTATTAGGTATCTGTCACCCACCCATGCTGGCTCCATGCTGTTCCCAGTTAGGCTAAGTGCCTAACTCATTATAAAATCAGCCTACACCCACTCTTTCCTGGTGAAGAACTGAGTTTGTTTTTTTTTTTTAATTTTGTTCATTTATGTATTTATATATTTATTTTTAGAGAAAGGGATAGCATGCGTGCAAGCGAAAGCTGGGGGAGGGGCAGAGGAAGAGGACCGTAAGCAGGCTCCATGTCCGGTGGGGAGCCCAACACAGGGCTCGATCTCATGACTATGAGATCATGACCTGAGCTGAAGTCAAGAGTCAGATGCTTAACCGACTGAGCCCCCCACATGCCCCCCGAGTTTCTTTCAAATATAATTTAAACTCAAATATGTTTAATTCCTCACGTTGACATTTCCATTGGCTTTTACTATGCATTCCACCCACGCAGTACATCCAGTGGCTAATCCTGAAGCAATCTTCTAGATTCTACTTCTCAGGACCTCGAAACCTTTCCTTTTTTTTTGGACAAGGGCGCTCAAAACCCATTATGCCTATGCAACAAATGAGCAATCTTTCCAGCCCCATGGTTTTAGTCAACGACTGATCAGCACATGCTGATGAACAGGAAGAAAACACTGCAAAAGACTGCAGAGACCGGAAGACCTTCCAACCCAGTGCGGCGAGTACGGCTCCTCGCCAGGGAATTTCAGTCCAAAGAGATTCAACTTGATCTCTGTATACAAGACTCCTTGAACAAGGAAACAATGTAGTATGCCCTATAAAATGGATTTAAATATGCGAGTTCATATATTATTTACATGGATATGCAAATTTCATGGACGTACATGCTTTCATCATATAGCCATACTCCCTTCTCTTCTCCTTATTGGAAGACAATTAATTTGTCACCCTGCTCAGGCCACAAAGCTTCCAGCAAATGCTCCAGGAGTGGTTTCTCTCATTTTGGGTTGCTATATCCCAAGTGGAAAGGGGGTGGGAGTCACAGCACGGTCTTTTCCTTTCTCCAGTATTGCTGGTGCTTCTGGGTCACTTCCCTCCCCTTATCCTTCCATTTATCCCTTAGGACAGAATCCCAGTTTTATTTCATGCATCAGGGTGCCCCAACGAAATGGCTACAGCTTCTACCCTCTCTTGCTGCTAGGGGTGTCCAGTAGGAGTTGTCAGCAGAAGTTGTAGGATGAGTTTCTGGGCATGTTCTTTAAGGAGGAGCAGGCAGTAGTGAACTTTTCTTCCCTTCCCTTCCTTCATCCACTGCCTGGAATGCAAGTCTGTCAACAGAAGTTCCGGCAGCCACCTTGGACCCTGAGGCAGCCTGAAAGAAAGCTGCATCCCCAGGGTCATAGAACAAAAAAGCCAGAGGAACTTAGGATCCTCACTGCCTACACCCAGACTGCTTTGAAGTAGGAAAGAAAGAAAGGGGGAAAAAAAGAAAATCTTTTTGGGATTATACCATGGTTATTCTGAGTCTTCTGTTCAGGCGGCTGATTCTAATCCCAATTCATATAATATTTCATCCCAACACTTTTTTTTTAATTGTACACAGTCAATTTTTAATAGGAAAAACTTATTTTTTATACCAGAAGTAACACTAGGAAGACAAAGTTGTAGTTCAGGTATCACTACACATTCCTAAATTATCTCAGTTCAGGGGTGTCTGGGTGGCTCAGTGGGTTAAAGCCTCTGCCTTTGCTCAGGTCATGACCCCAGACTCCTGGGATCGAGCACCACATCAGGCTCTCTGCTCAGCAGGGAGCCTATTTCCCCTCTCTCTGCCTGCCTCTCGGCCTACTTGTGATCTCTGTCTGTCAAATAAATAAATAAAATCTTTAAAAAAAAAATTATCTCAGTTCAGCTTAACCAACCAACGCCTTGGATTCACACCTGACAAGTGCTGTTCTGAACTGATCCGTAACTTCAGAAAAAAAAAGAATGCTATTAACTGTCATCCACTCCCCTGCCACGGGAGAAGCCTCTGCTCCAAGCGGAGTCAGCACGTGGGCTGCTACGGGGAAGATGGGAGTGTGAACCCCAGTAACCCCTCTGGAGGACACACAGACAAGGCTCTGTCCTGCTTCCTTCCAGAACCTGAAGTTCTCATCGGCCCCTCTAGTGACTCTCTCAGAGGCTTCAACAAAATGCACATTTTTTTTCTGAAGTGAAACCTCATGAAACACTGAGAGATGAGATGTGTTGTGGGAGAGTCGCTGGGGGTAGTGAGACGTGTTTGTGAAATAAGGCGTCAGACTTTCTCCTCTATGGCCCACAGGAGAGGTTCCTAAACCCAAATCCTTTTCTGTTACAATGATAATAATGTTACCCCTCATTTTAATCCTTTACAATCTCTGCAGTCTGCGGATTTCCTGAACCAATAGCTTGGGCAGGTCCAACTTGATTTGTTGGGTATCAGATCCCCTGAGCAAAGAAAAAAATGCTTCATTTTCTCCTATATCGTATTTCTAACAAAGAGACACTATACTTTCTATATTTTTGGTTTCATTTAGGCTACAATTTGGGAGGGACTGGATACTGGGGACCATCAGAACGGACCAAGGTCCATTCCTTTCTTGGGGCAGACATCTGCTCTGGGAGAGGCTGGCTAATGGGCCATCCCTGTCTCTAGATTTTCACAGTAGGGCTGGAACTGCTCCAAGCAGTAGGAGAGGCGGTGCTCCATTATAACAGTCTCCAAAATAACCCAACGATTCAAGTTTATGGTGTGGAAAGCAAGGCCGGGTTGCTATTGGCAGCTGTCAACTTGAATTGTTAGCAGCTTCTACCTTTCGAGGGAACTGTGACTTAGGTCACACATACCATTTCTTCTCTCTCTTCTTGAAAAGCAGTAAATTGTCTACGTGCCCCAGGCCTCCCTCCTCTCAGCCATCATGGGCCTTAGCCAGGTCAGCTGTATCAATACTTTGGAAGGTGCGTGGGCCATTAAGTGGAAATTCAATGGAAGTCTCCCTACCAGCCCTTCACCAGACACATACACTGCCTCCTAGGCCCTGAAAGGGAAACATATGCCAAAAATATGTCGATTTACAAAATGTTTTCATATCTTTAGGGTATTTTATTTCTCCTGCTTCTTGTGACATAAATAGCATGTAACCCTGACCCCAGGATTTTTTAATAACCAGCTGTGAAATTTCACTAGCACTGGCATAAAATCAAGAGCTGAAAATAATTCATCCCCATGTATGGGGGCTTCTGTCCTCCTCTGATGGGGCTTTGATTTGGTAATGGTTTATAAAGCCACTCTTCTTCCTGAGCTGAAACAGAACTTAAAAGAAAAATATTGAATTCACTACGGGCAAGAATCCAGACAGTATTTCTTTTGGGGGTCCATGGTGTGGTGGGGGGAGGGGAAGGGAGGTCAGACCATGGAAGAGTAAAGGGGAAACTGTATAATATATAGTTAGCTTGCCTGAACGATTTTTAAAATATTTAATTAACATTCAGGGTCCCGTTGGGCTGGAGAGCTGTGTGTGCTTTACGCTAGCCTTTGCAATGCCACTCTGGGGCTGACCCTGATTTGGGACCTCTGCTGCATTTAGGGAACAAAGTTTTCCAGCTTGGAAGGTGATTAAAAAGGAAAAGATGGAGAGAGAAATTAGTTTAGTCCTTTCTTTTTTTTAATATTGGCATTCCTCTACTTTATTATAATTTTAAAAAAATAACATCCTCCTCCCGACAAGCTCGGTTTGCAAATAAAAACAGTAGGTGCAAGCTGAAAAATAGTTTACCCTGAAATTTTTTTTTTTCCACTTATAAAGATTCAGGTGTGATTTTGAAAGCCTTCCCATACTGGCAGGCTTCGGCATAATTTCCTTAGAAATTCACACACACACACACACACACACCCTCTCCCCGTCTTTAACCAAATTAAAGTTGGATTATATCTGGACGTTCCATCACTGAGATGCCACTGGAAAGCAATGTTGAGACCTGGGGCGGGCGGGGTGGGGGAGGTTAGGGCTACTGGGTACGGCCACGCCCTTCGCGAGCACTTCCAGCAGGAGCCTTCCGCTGTTAGCACAGGACAAGTGCAGCGGCCCTGCAGGGCTGAGCTCCCATCCAGTGTAACTTCTGATGAGCCATGCTGTGCTCTGGGGCCAGGTGGCCACTCTGAGCCTCCCTTTCCTCAGTGATAATGATAGCAACAGCCCTTCCCTCACAAGGAGCTGTGGTTGACGCGATAGACCATCTGTTAAAGAGCCAGCAGGGTGAACAGCTGAAAATATGAGCTCAACCAGTCTTCACCCTCTGGATGAAAGAAGCTGTCCTTAAGACAAAGAGAGTTCATGCCAGCAATTTGGGGCCAATTCAGTTATGTTCTTTGTTCACATTGAAGCATATGGAGTCCTCAGAGTAAAACTAAAGCCCGCATTTATATACTAATCTTGAGGCATTCTAGCCATAGGTCTCATACGCAATATATCCAGCTTCTTGGAGCCTCAGTTTATGCAGCTATAAACTGGGGATAATACTCAGCTCCATTTTTCTCACAGCTGATAAGATCACATGAAGGAATCTCGTTGTGTCTGCGGGGTGCTAGACAAATACAGGCTAATACTATGTTTGAGGTGGCTCCAGTCCTCACTCAGTGGAAATTACTAAAAAATTTTTTTTAAAAATCAAAGGAATATGCGAGTGAGAGGTATACGGAACACAGATTTGTCAGCCAAGCTTTCGAAGAGCCCAGAAGCTGTCTCCTAGCTACACACGAGACCCTCTAGCTGTCTCAAGAACCCAGCTATCGTCTCATTACCTCAGAGCACACAGAGTGAGATGAGGTGAGAGCTGCTTAGTGTCTCTGCTTTTATGCCAACCTACCAAGTCTTCCCAGACCATTTTCACCCTGAGTAACTGGAGCAGGTTTGTTTAAGACCAAGGAATGACCATATGTTTCAGAAATATCTTCTTGCTGCCTCCTCCCAGCCAAGACGCCCACCTGAATTCACAAACTTGTATTTGGAAAGTTTGATGGCTGGTGTGGTTTTTAGAGGGGCTATTTCACGCATTATAGTGATTAACCCTTTTTCAACAGTTCATTAACAGTTTCTGAAAAACATAAAAAAGACATTTCATGGAGGGCAAAGGTTTTAAACGTGGCATGCTTCAGAAATAATGCTTGCCACACACAAATCAATTCCTGCTACCAGGTTCCATGAATATGGAATTGATTTAGGGCTTATTTAAGAACAATGGAGAATTTTCCACTTTGAAGAAGACCCTGGGTTAACTCAGGGCCTGAGAAAAGAAAAGAAAGAAGGGATTGCTTCCTAGGTTTCTTGTTGGGTTTCTTTTCTGGTAGTTTTCTTTCTCTTGTGCTCAGGGAGGTGAAGCCAAGTCCTAGCCACTCTGCTTTCCTACACCTTTAGAACAGAACCTGAGACTCTAAGAACTGCCAGACTCCCTCAGACTAGTGGTGTATCACCCATCGTAGCTGTGGCTGATGAGAGCACATTGTTTCAGAAAAAAGTGAACCTGTCAACATCCAAAGCATTAGGTGTATAATATCTGTAATATTTAAATATGTCTCACAGATCGTGAAGATAAAGCAAACACTCCAAAAGGAAAACGTGCAAAGGACATGAACAGGCGATTCAAAAAGGAGATGAAAGTCACAATTGGGAAGAAATGTTCCACCTTACTAGAAATCAGAAAGAGGCAAACAAAAATAAGATACCATTCTTCAACTAACAAAATATGTAGATTCAGAAAATACGATTATGTCCAGTGATGTCCAGGGTAGTGGGAAAAGGCAAACTTTAATACGCTAGTAGTGGAACAGTGAATCCACCTTTCTGGTGACTTGGCAAGTGCCATAAAGATATTCATACTCCTTTGATCAAAGTAGTTCCTTTTCTAGGGGGTTATGTTGAGAAAATACACATACATGCATACAAAAGTGAATGTGGAAAGATGTTCACTGTAGAACAGCCAGGTGGGAAACTGTTTCTATAAAGGGCCAGATACTATAAATATTATAGGCCTGACAAGCCAGTCAATCTCTGTTGCAACTATTCAAGTCTACCACTATAGGGAAAAATTTGCCACAGATTGTGACCAATTGGGCATGGTGTGTTCCAATAAAACTTTATTCATAAAAATAAGTAACAGTAGGCTAGATTTGGCTCATGGACTGTAGTTTGCAAACCCATACAGCATCATTTATAATAATAATAATAATAGTGATAAATTTTTTAGAAGCCAGAATCACTTAATATCTAATATGGAAATGGTAAACTATTTTGGCAAAACCAGGAGACAAATACAATAAAAAGCAAACAGATTTTCCCTGGAGCTACACAGGAAGTAGTATAGAGAAGAGGAGGGAGAGTCTAGAGCATCAGATTTCAGAGACCCAAAACAATGTGCTTCTAAAGGGTGATCGGCACTCCTGAGAGGTGAAGGCAGACCCAGCATCCACAAGAAGGGTTCACTGAGGGCAGCGAGCTGGGGAGCACCTAGGAGTAGATCCAGTGTCATAGGCCAGAAGTTCACGCAATTTGTGGGTCCCTTTTAAAGACAGATCATATATTTTAAATACAAAGTGAGGTACAAATGAATGTATTTAGAATGAACAAAGAATGGCTACTAAAGGTAAAATTTTTAAGCTGGTAAATTCTACACACACCACTAAGATCCAGAAAAATAATGTTTCTAATAATTAACTGCAACTTTCTTGACCCACCTCTAGAATATCCCTCCTCTATGACATGCCATCTCAAAATATTTTCTTTCCCTATAGTTTTTGGCGGCATCATCTTTGATCACCTCTTCATAGGATATAATTTTGTTCCCATGAGCTTTTGAGGAAATCTCTAGAAGATGAACTACAGACAAGGAAAAGAGGACTGGAGAAACCACATCAGAATGACTATTTGGGCACTCTGAACAGACCTAACTGTAAATCTAAAACTATAACAAATTTGAGTGTCATAAATTAGAAAAGGAAAAACAAACCGAAGAGAAGCAGAAGAAAGGAATTTATAAAAATAAAAGCAGGTACTAGTGAGTTTGAAATAGAAAATACTAGAACAAGCAAAACTAAAAAGTTTTTTTGGAGGGAAGACAGTTGATATGCTAGCTAACTCAATCAGAAAAAAATGGAGGAAACAGTAAATATACAAAGTAAAACATACAGAAATAACTACAAAATCTAAGCAAACTAAAAGAACCATAAAAGACAACTTTGCTAAATTCAGAACAAATACATCTGAAAACCTAGATGAATAGGTAATTTTTGAAGAAAATATAATTTTCCTAAACTGATACCAGAAAGAGAGAAAATCTAAACAGACCAGGTTTCATGGGGGAAAAATATAAGGAAAGCTGACAAACAGCCTCGCCTCCTAGAAAGTACCAGATCCAGCTGGTTGCCTACAGGATTTCCACCAAATTTCAAAGAGCAGAAAATCCCAATGTGATTTTAACTATTCTAAACATAAAAATTGAAGAGAACTAAATTTCCTGATGTGTACAACAACAGAATGCAACAAAGATTTCAAAAATAAAGTCCTAGACCATCTCTTATGATTACTCAGGAAAAAATCCTAAATAAAATACTAAATTATCAAGAGTTTAGCTGAATTTCTTCATGGTAGTGTTGCCTTGGCGTCCATTTGTTTGGCAAACTGGCCTGCAGGGATTTTAAACGAACTCTAGGCCCTCATGCAAGCTCGTGACCTAGACAGCACCCCAAAGCAGTGGGCACCCCAACGCACTCCATCTACGTACTCTAAGAAAGGCATGTGCTGTGGTCCTACCTCTCTCTGTCTACACTCTGCCTTGACCTCCTTATGTGGCTCCTTGAGGCAAGCTATGTACTTCCTCCAGGACCTATGAGTAATAAACATCTCTGTTTTGATTTCTCTTGTACTCTGTGGTTGAACTGTGGCTCACCATCTGACACCCTGTGCTCCACTTAATAAATGTTAATTTAATGAAATCATAACACAAACAGACATTAAAAGAACAACACAACCTAATTAGGTGGAGTTTATGCGAAGAATACAAACAGTTTAATGTTAGGAGACGCATTAATATAATTCAGCATATGGACAAGTTTAAGGGGGAAAAAGCACAATGAACATCTACTCTTGATAAAAATATTCAATGATATAAAAATGTTTCCTTAACATGACACAAATAAACCAACCCCTGCTTAAGAGCTTGCATCATGCTGAAGAGAGAAATACAAACAGCATCTTCAGTAAAGTCAGGAACAAAACAAAGATACAAAGACTTAGCTCTTATCTAACTTTGTACAAGAAGTAGTAGCCTATATAATTAGATAAAAAAAAGAAACTCGAGCTAAAAATATTGATTAGGAAGAGGTAAAGTTATCACTACTTGCAGATGATAGGGTTACACACCTGAACACCCAAAAGAAAAAGTAATTTAAAACTACAGAAATAGGGCGCCTGGGTGGCTCAGTGGGTTAAGCCGCTGCCTTTGGCTCAGGTCATGATCTCAGGGTCCTGGGATCGAGTCCCGCATCGGGCTCTCTGCTCAGCAGGGAGCCTGCTTCCTTCTCTCTCTCTTTGCCTGCCTCTCAGTGTACTTGTAATTTCTCTCTGTCAAATAAATAAATAAAATCTTTAAAAAAAAAAAAAACCTACAGAAATAATAGTAGAATAATAAAGATAAATAACAAAAATAGATAATAAGGCAGAAAAATTGTATAGAATTCAATAACTTTCAATATTTACAAACAATTATCAGACTGAAGTTATAGTGGGGGAAAAAAGATCCCACTTACAACAGCAATAAAACGATAAAATACACAGAAATCAATTTAAGAATGTGGAAGTCACTTACAAAAAATCTTTAAAATAGGGATGCCTGGGTGGCTCAGTCAATTAAGCATCTACCTTCAGCTCAGGTCATGATCCCAGAGTCCTGGGATCAAGCTCTGCTTGGGGCTCCCTGATCAGTGGAGAATCTGCTTCTTCCTCTGTCCCTCCCCCTGCTTATGATCTGTCTCTCTCAAATAAATGAAATCTTTTTTAAAAATCTTTAAAGTATTCTGAAGGACCCAAAAGAATATCTGAACAAATGCGAAGTCACACCGTGCCCTTGAATGGTATACATTTAACGTGGTCTTATTTTAAGTGAGTTTCAAAAGTTTTCCCCCTTGAAACTACACAAATATCTACATGCAAGATTCTGTGCTGGGCTTCAGGAAGCCTGCAAACATAAGTCAAACAAGAAGTATTCCATACCATGTTACATGAGGCCTCACATTCTTGTTGGCAAACTCTTGTGATGGCAACTATCAAATTATTTTTTAAAATCTATGTATACAGAGATTCAGGTGAGGCAACTGGATTTAGCAACAAAGAGGATAGCTGGAGAAAGTAGTAGTGGGGCTGAAAACTCGCCTTGCAGTCCTTGGCAAAAGCCATTTATTTTGGTAACAAAGGAAAACAAGAGAGCTTCTCCACTGGATTACAGGGAGTTCATCTTCTAGTAACTTCCACATAGGAAAATAAAATAAAATATAGATATAAACACACACACACACACACACACAATTCCACACCAAATTCAGAACAAGAAAGGGAAATCCTGAGGCATCAGAAATAAGGAAAAAATGTGAAGTTAGATTGTGGTTGCTAGCGTAACGCCAAATTCTTACAGTACTACCAGACCCAGATCAACCTCCAGGGACAAGATGTGGAAGCCATTTTAGCCTAGTCCACTACAGAGACGATAGCCAACACCCTCTCCATTCAAAATGGAGCTGGATTTGAGGAATTTTCTCAGCATCAAGTTGGAAGCTTTATGATCTGCGGGGAGCTACTCAACAGGTGGTGTCTTCCCAAACAGAGATGTTAACATTAAAACACAACCAAATGCCGGAGAAATCCATAACATCCCCAAAAGGCAACTTCACAGTCTTCTCATCAGTATTCCTCTTGAACCCAGGGCAAGTGGGCCTCTCCAGGAAAAATGACTCCTGCTCAACCAGCTCACACTCTGAAATGGCAAAGAATGGGGGAAACAGCCCACCAGGAGCCGATATCAAAAACCCAGCACACAAAGGAATTCACACCCAGGAATGGCAGATGAGAGGCCCAGCTCAAAGAGACTTCCAAAAACTGTTCCTAAAATGTTTGTGGAGTTAGAGGAAAGAGTGGTTAAAAAACAAAACAAAACAAAACAAAAAAAAACAGAAGAGAAACTTGGCATCAGGGAGGCAGACAACTGGTTCCAATAAAGTTCGGTAAGAGGTGAGCGATACCAGCATGCCATAAGCCAAAAATGGAAAAACAATAAATAAGTGGGAGAATGAATACTTATTAAGAGCTATTCAGGTAGCAAGCACCATCCTAAGATATAACTTCCTCATATGATTCCCACAACAGCTATCCTGTGGGGCAAAGTAATTATCCCCATTTTTTTATTCTACCTGGGCCTCAGAGGGGTTAACTCACCCAAGCTCACCCACCATGAACTGGAATTGGAACCCCAACCTGTAAGGAGGAGCAACGACCACTGCTGAGGAAAAACAATAGGACACTGAAGACTCCAGATCACCAAGGGAACAGGAGAATTAAAGAACATTTGGTTTTAAAGGAAGGTGGGGGCACCTGGGTGGTTCAGTTGGTTAAATGACTACCTTCAGCTCAGGTCATGATCCCGGAGTCCTGGGGTCAAGTCCCTCATCGGGTTCCCAGATCCATGGGGAGTCTGCTTCTCCCTCTGACCTTCTCCCCTCTCATGCTCTCTCTCTCACTTTCTCTCTCTCTCAAATAAATAAATTTTTAAAATCTTAAAATAAATAAAATAAAGGAAAGTGGATACCGCTTTCACTCTCTTCGAGAAACAAAAACATTTTGACGCGAAAGGATGCTGAAGACAAAGTATCACGTGACATGTGACACTAGGAATAATGTCTTCAAACTGGAATCTTCTCTCAGGCACGCAATTATTCTAGCAAGAGAGGAGAACAATGATCTGACTTCAATTTGTTCAGCATTTATTTTCTAAAAAAAGGATATTTGCCACAAGTAATTACTGTGACATGGGAGCTATTCCTGGTTAGAAAAGGTTTTAATCATGAAGTGGTATTTGACGATGTAATTATTTCCACAGGCCCCCAAACAAGCTTGTCACTGAACTGTAGTAGTAACGGGGTCCGACCACAAAGAAAATGGTATGTGTTGCTGATCACACAGGGTCAATAATTTTATATGAATAACATTAAAATATAGATTAATAAAGGTTTTCCATTCTGTGAGAGGTACGGTAAAATAACAGGGGAAACAGTCTCATGCCCGACCGTGGTTTTTTTTTTTAAGATTTTATCCATTTATTTGATAGAAATCACAAGTAGATGGAGAGGCAGACAGAGAGAGAGAGAGAGAGAGAGAGAGATGGAATCAGGCTCCCTGCTGAGCAGAGAGCCTGATGCGGGACTCGATCCCAGGACCCTGAGATCATGACCTGAGCCGAAGGCAGCGGCCTAACCCACTCAGCCACCGAGGCGCCCCTGACCGTGTTCTTAAAAGTGGGGCGACCTTGGACGCATTACCTGGGCTATAGACTCCCCTTTTGCAGAAGGTGGGAGAAGGAGTCTAGGATCCTCCAGGCACTTCCAACTCCAAATGCCACTTTACACGGGCCTCCTCCTGCCCAGTATGTCTGGTAACTTCAAATGCTCTGGAGGCTACGCTGAGCTCAGTTTTCTTGTAATGGTCTCAAAACATTTTAAAGATGAATTTGCAGTAAGTTCCTCTTCTACCACTGAACCACAATCATTTGGAGCCAAAACTGGTCAGTGATAGTGAGCTGTAACTCTACCCATGGAGGAAAATGAATCACTGAAAAATTCCTTCGAGGGTTTCTAGTTCAAAATCCTCGGCTTACGGATAAGGATCTGGGGTCCCAGAGATGGAGGAGAGTATGATCGCCACTAAGGGCAGACCTTGGCCCAGAATCCATATCTTCCAGTTCCTCATCCAGGGCTCCATACCATGCTGATGAGAACCAGGTCAGCTGAATCATGGCAGAAACAGATCTACAGCTGTTGAGCTAATGAGGCCTAGAAAAGCCATTAACGCTAATGAGGATAGCAGGAGCTGCAGTGGTGGTTACTCATCAAACACCCTTCCTCAGCCCCGCCCTCTCTTCCAAATCTGGAAACAAAAGCTTCTAGAGCAGTCAAAGAGGAGAGAGTGGAGAAATGGCATCCTGAAGAAACAGACTGGCCAAAATGTTTGTTGAAGGCCACACGGGCTAGTCACCAAGAGTCAGGAGAGCAGAGGACACTGGTCAAGGTCTGTTTCTGTGAAGATAGGAGAACTTAAGTGAATTCAACAAGAATGCATATTTTACCAGTATGGACTGCACCCTCTGTCTGTAACCCATGACCTCTTTTAAATGAAAATGTTTCTCAGTGTCACAGAGGGAGACTCTTGACCTCAGGTCTTACTTCCTCCATCATGAATTCCCTGTGGTGCCAAGTTAAGGACACCTCCCATCTCTACGCCTCAGTTGGACATTGGGGTTAATAAACTCACAGTTCAGTGAACCACAGCGTTGAGAAGAGGGCTACCGACGATAAAGGGTGTGCTTAAGTATGAGGAGGAGCAAGAGGAAGACTCTGATACTGATGATGTTCCACTGACCCCTGGGTGGGGCTGGGACTAAGAGCTCCACCTTTGGACAAGGCAGGTCTGGTTTAAAAGCCAGGCTCTGCCCAATCTTGGGCAAAACACATCGTCTTTCTGAGTCCTGGGTTCTCCAAATTTAAATTTGGATTAATAATAGTACCTATCTCATTAGAAAACAATTTGGGAAGACACCCAAAGCCAATTTATTCTCCTGATGTTACATGTGGAAACAGTAGCATGCATGGCTTTCTGAAAGCTAATTTAGAATAGTAGAACCACGGTCTGCAGATGTTCTTTATGATTAAATTATGCGAGCAGAGGGCGCCTGGGTGGCTCAGTCAGTTAAGCATCTGCCTTCAGCGCAGGTCATGATCCCAGAGTCCCAAGATTGAGTCCAGTGTCGGGCTCCCTGCTCAGCAGGAAGTCTGCTTCTCCCTCTCCCTCCGACCCTCCCACCACTCATTCTTGTTCTCTCCCTCTTAAATAAAATAAAATAAATAAATAAATAATCTTTTAAAAAGTAAAATAAACTATGCCAGTGGAGTCAATAAATATCAGTAGACAATTTCCCAGTCATCAGAGCATTAGGAATTTTGCAGCTTCCTTCTGGAAATACAGTCTTGTTTCCATCTCAGTTAGAGAGCACAGATTCAGAGAAAAGCTGTCTGATGGGCCCAAGGTGAACTAGACACTGTGTTAACACATATCAGAAGGGCCTCACTGTTTATGGCGTCCCTTCCCAGCTTTGCTCACAACCCTAAGAGGTAGGCAGAGCGGAGGCTGACTCCGTTCTCCCACAAGAAGAAACTGAGGCTGTGCAAGTTCAAGTTCAGGTCACTTTCCTAAGGAAAATACCAACCAACTGAATGTTCTTCTGATGACACAGCACTGCCTCTCACTCCTCCTGACCAAGTTTGAGAATATTACGCTCACCTAAATCAAATGTCCAGTCAGAAGCCAAATATGCCACAATATTAGTAATTAATAACATTTTATCCATTATGGTACCAAGATATCAAACAAGATACAGACTGTAAATTTCCTATATTCACACATGCAAAGTCTGGGGGAAGAAGGAGGGACTCAAGAAGACGTGAGGTATCTGATACCATGTAGCCGGCCTGTGGGACTCGAGGCTGCAGTCAGCCAAACTTAACCTGTGTATCTATCTCCCCTTTGGGTCCCCCTGTATCCCTACATGGTGCTTTTATGGAACTGGGTTTGCATTCCTACACCTTTGTCACCACGTGAAGAACATACATAACTAGGTGGCATCAGTATGAGATAAGATCCCAGGAAGGGAAGAAAGACTCATGGAGTAGAGCCTCCCCACCCACCTCAGCAAGCAGCAGCAGGTGTTCTACAAACACCCACCATTCTACAGACTCCTGAGGAAGAAGGGAGTGCTTATTTCTGAGAGTTTATGGTTGTGCGTTATGCAGCATTACTATGACTATAGTTGACAATACACAACATAAATGTCAAAAAATAGGGAATTAGATAAATTGCAATAGATCTAATGGAGTATTAAAGTCACTATTACTAAAGGTGATGATCTATATACATACTGACATGGGAAATATCCAAAATAGATTAAGAGAAAAGCAAGTTACAAACATGTATGTATTGCACGAATCCTTTCTTATATGTTATATGTGTTATATGTATAATGTGTGTGTGTGTGTGTGTGTCTACATGTATAGGAAATAGTAGGAAAGAGTATGGAGAGAAACAGACCAAATTTTATTAGTGTTTCTCTCTGAGTAGTAAGAATATAAATGTTTTTACCTTCCTCTTTACAAAATCTTCATTTTTTTTCATCAAAAAATATGCTTCCAGGAATTTTAAGTCAGAATGAAAACAATAAAGTTATTTCATTTAGAAAAACAATTAAAAGTTAGCATAGAATTCTGGCTATAATTTGCCAGGTATCATCAGCCTTCAATCCTTCAATAGGAAAAAAGTTTTCTTCTTCTCCTAAAGAGTTAAAGACACCTTTTTTCAAAACCTGGCAAGTAAAGGCTGAAATATCGTTCAAAACTTAAACCAAATTCCCATCAATATACCAAAACCAGCCCAGTCTGTTCTCCAAATTTGTCTGTTTCTTACATCTGTTAATGACAAGTCTTTGTTTCCCGCCCTCAGTAGCCTATCTGTGAATTAGCCCTCATACAGCTTCCCAAAAGTAAAGTTAACCTTCTCTCCCACCTCTAACTCATGATGATTTATCCTTGATTTTTGCCATAAAACCCCCAAACCAGGGGCAATGATTAAGAAAGTGCAGACTGTAATGAAAATCATCTCAATAGTGTCAGGGAAAGAGAAAGCTTCCCCAATCAAAACGACTAAGGTTTGGTATCAAAAACAAAGCTCTGAACCTTGATCAGTAACACGGAATGAGTCTACCAGGAACTTCTGTGACCTACATCCACCTAATACCCCATTTAGGTAGAGGGGAGACTTTGGAACCATCTGACCAAAAAAAAAAAAAAAAAAAAAAAAAAAATCTGCCAAGGAGCAGCTAGCATTTACAGAGCCCAGACGTGGCTTGCAAAAAAATGCTCTGCCTAATTTTCCCGCAGGTGTTTCTGTTCCCCGACACGGCCACAGCAGCATCAGGGGCCCACCGCTCTCTGGGGTTAAGGATTATAGTTGTTTCAGTTACAAGACACGAAACAGACCTGTGGTTTCAGGAAATATTAAAGACCTGTGTGCTTGCAGAAAAATGACAGAAACTTTCATCTCTGTTAACCAGCAAAGAGTCCCCTTTTCTAATGGCCTATTAGGAAAGCACCGTGACGAACAGGTCCTCAGAACACTTCGCCGCACGGCCCGGTGTCTGGAAGAAGGCCCATATGTTTCCTGTTCCTTGAGACCACTTCTGTGGTTGCCAGGACCTCCCATTATCAGAAAATGGACCCCGATAGCTTTTTGTTATGTGTTACATAATTATAGTGAGAGAGAGAGAGAGAGAGTGTGTGTGTGTGTGTGTGTGTTTTAAGCCACATAAAAGAGACTTGAAGTTTGGTTTGTTACCTACAAGCCCCCTCTGAGATTCAAGATCCAAATCTTCACCATGCTGCACTACTTTATAATGGGCTTCTAGAAGCGCTGTTACTTGGAGGTTGTTACTATTCAATATACTCTTTGTGTAGAATCTATGCATCGTCATGTTTTCCACTAAAAACTGCATCTTCCAGGGCACCTGGGTGGCTCAGTGGGTTAAGCCACTGCCTTCGGCTCAGGTCATGATCTCAGGGTCCTGGGATCGAGCCCCACGTCGGGCTCTCTGCTCAGTGGGGAGCCTGCTTCTCTCTCTCTCTCTCTCTCTCTCTGCCTGCCTCTCTGCCTACTTGTGATCTCTACCTGTCAAATAAATAAATAAATAAAATCTTTAAAAAAAAATTGCATCTTCCTACTTTATAAATACATCTCTACAGATACTGTATAAAGAGATGTTCATTTAAAAAATATGAGAATTGTGGCTACAACTTTAAATATTTTAGACCCCATCTTAAAGGATGTTTAAATAAATAAACGTAGTAATACAAGATAGTATAAATTAAAATAAGTAGATGAAGACACCACACGGCCCAGAGTAGAATTAACAGACACGTATTATACCTTCTGCTGTATGAGCTTCCAAGGAGGTTCTGAGCTCTTTGCATGAGCAGTAATGGACACTGGGTTCACAAGACCGGAGGACCAGAGCAGGTTGCTTGCCCAGGGCAGAGACAGCTAATTCTACTCAGCTAAACCTAAGGGAAATTTCTTGCTTGGGTCCTCATTAAGGGGCCGCTGTGGACTGCAGTAAGCAACATTCTCAAGGACAATGTTGCACCGACGCCACCAGCACTGTCCCAGGGCTGTCTCTCCCAGCAGCCCTCAGAGCAGGCTGAGAGCATAAGCCCCCCTCCTCGGCACCAGAACAACTGGATCTGGGCGCAGAGCTCTGCTGCATCACACCTGACCCTGGCACAGATCTGGGAGGAAACAGGATGACTGTTCATGATCATTCTTTAAGCTACAGAAACGCTGTCTTCCAGTAAAGACCTACTTGGGAGCGGAAAGGGCAGAAGGCGAAGCAGGTTGGGGGCAGCGGATGTGGAGGGCCGTTTTAGGGATGTGGACAGCGGGATGTTCTGCGGGAGACGCCCGGGAGGGGCCTGGGAAGGAGATCTGGGCTGGTGAGAGGACAAGACTCTTCAGGGTGAAGGGCAGGTTGAAACCAAGGGAGAAGAGCCAACCCAGTGAAGGGGGGAGGGGAAACAGAAGGGGTTGAGGAGCCATAGATGAGACAGTTGCTCAAGAAGAAAAGGAAGCAGCAGCTCTTCCTTCTTCTTCCGTAACAGGCGGAGTGAGGCTCCCAATGTGGCCTCCATACCCGGCATCTCGCCTCTGCACCTTTCAAGTGTCTCTTGCGATCTGCCAGTCCTTTCATCCCGTGGACACAAGCCCTGCCTTCTGCGTGGGGAAAATGAATTCAAGACTCAGGGCCTGCGGGACAGCACACCCACTTCCTCCACCTCTGGACTCCTCAGGGCAACTTCTAAATGCCATTTCCCACCCATATGCTCACAGCTTTCCCAGCTGTCTGCTCATGTTCAACTCCACAGGAAACAGAAGAATGAGGTCACATTCGACGGGGGCCAGGGGGGTCCCGCTCTCAGGCAGCTGGCTCCGGCTGGCTCCGAGCGGGTCTGAGGCTGCTTCTCCACACTGTGATGTCATGGCTCTGGGCTTTGAAATGTTCCTTTGTAAACCAGGATCCAGACTACAAATGATTTGCATGTTTACCTTCACAAAGAGTGCTATTTTGGGGACCCATACGCATGTACATCCCGAGGGGCAACAGGAGGTATATGCAGACAAAAATGGGCATTGGCCAAGTTCCCTAGAAACCTGAGTTCAGATACTGCTGGGAGGCAGGGAGGGGCTCTGCCCCTATTCCAAAGGGGAGGATGCCACCAGGAGTCCACTCAAAGACAAGAAGGGTCGGAGAACTTGCTAACGGGTTTCATTAGGACTAAGACCCTCCTGAAGATAAGAACAATCCGAGGCCCGAGGCCCGGGGGACGGATGGGGCAGCTGGTGCCTCCTGGAACGACGGCCCAGTGGCAGGTTGGGCAACGCTGTGCCACGGGCTCTCTTCCCGAGGGGCCAGGGGAGAGGAGAACCAAGTCCCAGCTACCACTTTGGACTAGGGGCCACCCTGAAGACAAGTGGGGCTTTTAGGAGCAGCTGCCAGGCTGGGACATTGGAAGCTACTTGCAGGGACTTCAGGGCAGCTGAGTGTCAGGAACAGACAGCGGGTAGGGTATCTAGCAGTGTGAGTTAGCAACTGTGGAACAGCAATAATGTGCCGTGCCAAGCCTTGCACCTGCGTGGCTTACCTGACTTGGTCATCACAGAACATCACAGAACTGTGGGAGAATCCCATCCCCATTTTACGGATGAAGAAACGGAGGCTCCAGATGATTAAGCAGCTTGCCCAAAGTCACAATTATCAAATGGTTGAATGGGGATGTGAAACCCAAACCCACCGCTTAGCCATTTCTTTATGCTTATTCTCTAACTTTGTGCTTATTCTCTGAATGTTATTGAGGACCAGCACGGACCATTATCACCAGGGGGCTTGTGAAGAATGCAGGCTCTCGGACCCCATGCCGGACCTATCAAATCTGAACCTGCATTTCAACAAGTCCCCCAGGGGATCTGTGTGCACCCAAGTCTGAGAAGCGTGACCCCAACACGCTGCCGTGGTCTGGTTGAAGTTCATTGTCGCAGGAGACGTGGCACAATGGGAAATAACTAGAGACCAGCTTAGAAAACGGCAAACTGGGACAAGCTCTTTGGGGAATAACTGGGCAATACCGATCGAAATTTAAAAGGCACATTCCCTTTAACTCAGAAATGCTACTTCGAGGGATTTATTCTCCTTCTAAAGTCACACATATGTGCAGGAGATCTATAAACAGAGATCACAATTGTGCAGAACAGCAAACAGGTAGGCTCCCAAGAGAAAATACAAAACAAAACAAACAACAACAACAAAAAAACGGCATTTTCAAATTAAGACAATCTGAGGAGGATTTAGGCTCGGGATTATTAGCAAAGCTGTGCGCAAAGCAAAAGAGGAAAGCATAGTGCTGTGTTTTTTCAAACTTAAGTGTCCATCCCACTCACCTGGAGGGTTTGTCCCGATGCCAGACCCCATCCCCAGAGTGTCTGAATCGCTAGGTCTGGGGGGCCTAGAAAGCTGCGTGTCTAAGTTCTCAGGTGTAGCAGCCGTGCCCTGAGACTCAAATCCATAAGGAAGTAAACCAGGACTAGCAAGAGGGCAGGAGACACCTCCAGGCCCAAAGGGACAAGGGGAAAGAGAGACCTTGGGAAGCCAGAAAGAGAGGGTCATGGAGAGAAAACACCGAAGATGACCTTGTAAGAAGCAAGACAAGGGGATAAATACCCAAGCCCACTCTCCTGTCTCCTTTCTGTCTCATGGTGGGCTTCCCACTGGCTGACCCAAACAGGAAACCAGAAGGTAAGGGGTTTGAGTAGGCATCCAAAGAGAGCCTCCTGTGGCGGAGAGAGGATGGATAAGGGTAGCCGAGGAGTCTGTTTGGCACCGGAGCCAACCGGCTGTGTGAAGCCAGGCAGAACTCCGTGGTCATGAACAGGAACAAAGCAGTAAGTGCCGAACCGTTTACTGTAACGTGGCCGTTTACATTTGAATAAAGCAGAATATCCCAGCCAGGGTACTCGGGGTTGTGAACAGTGGGTGCCTCTGCCTCTGGGGCACTGGGATTCCATGAGTGGGCACAGCCTGACCATGGCAGAGGTCAGAGGGGGCCGTCCGTGCGCCTGATCAGAGAACCACATGGGGAGGAGCTATCAGCATCAAGAGACTGTCCAGAGAGGTCCAGCACCAGTGGGAACCTGGGAGAGCACCGCTGACCTCCGCTGTACCCACACATGTGAACCGCACTGGCGGACCTCAAGGGGCGGGTCTCCGCCTAGACGCACATTTGAACTACCATTCAGGAAGCTCTGAAAATGACCACATGGGCTCTTATCTTTGAAGTGCCACTGAATTAGCCTGTGGGCAGTAGGGCTGGGCCGCTGAATAGGAACGTCCCAGGTGGTTCTGCCCTGTCCTGGTCACTTCCCGATGACAGCCTTCAGCAGGTGGCCGCCTTCATGACTCTGTACATTTTGTGGTATCCACAGAGGCTTTGCTGGCCCCGCTCAAACTTCTCCAGGATTTGACATCCTTTGCTTTCCACGGCGCCCCCAAAAGAGAGAGCAGGGTCTTTGGCACCCCCTCTCTTGCCCCCCAGGAGCAGTGACAAAGGAAAGGGAATGTTCCCTGCCTCTCTTCTCCATGTGGGGCTCAGGGCACAGTGGTGAGACCACCTTTGTTACAGTGGTCTGAGGCATTAGTGCTGGGGCTGTTACTATCATTAGAGACAATTCTAATTTACCAACGAGTCAACTTGTGGATTCGAAGACAGGGAAATAATAACACCTCTGAGAAATCTAGAGTCCCTGCTGCGGTGTGGCCTGGTGAAAGGGTTGTGGTTCTTAAAATAATACTGAATGGAGTAAAAACAGGTAAAGATTCCCAAGCTGAAAACAGTCACCAAAAAATGTGAAAAGATTAGAAAACCAAAACCTCCCTAAAAATGCACTGTTTAAAACCGTCTTTGGGACACCTGGGTGGCTCAGTCAGTTAAGTGTTCGACTCTTGATTTCAGCTCAGGTCATGATCTTGAGGTCGTGGGATCAAGCCCCACTTGGGCTCTGTGCTAGTGGGGAGTCTGCTTGAGGATTTTCCCTCTCCCTCCTCCTCAACCCCTGACATTGTGTCCGCGCTCTCCAAAACAAATAAATCTTAATCTTAAATCTGAATCTTAAAACAAAAACAGAAACAAAAACAGCCCTTGCCAGTGACAGCATCTATTACCAGCCATTCCCCACATCAGAGATACATAAAACAACTCATGCTGACTCCCCCACTGTTTCAGAGGTTCCAAATCCTCCCACTGCCGTTTTTCTAAATTTAGAATGCTAAGTTCACCAGGCACACAGCTTCAGTTAAGATGACATGTGCTTTATGAGAATAACATACAGTCAACCTCTGGCAAAATCACCCTTTCTTTAAAATCAAGACTCGTGTTTCCAAGCAGGTCAGCAAACAGGACTTCCAAAAGGTGCATCAAGAGAGGGTTGTTTCTGGAACACTCATCTCGGAATGAAGGCCAATTCCTTGGGGAGAAAATCGTAGTTTGTCGGTGGAGCATCTCTGCCTGTGGGGGTAGCCAAGCAAGCCTCTGTCTGCTAAGAAAAGCAAAGAAACCTTCAACTGGGAAAGTTCTAACCAGGAACTTGGAGTGAGAGCGGAAGGCTTACAAGAACAGTCTGAGCCTTGCTGGAAAGGTCCCACCGGGAGGAACCTTTCACCGATATTCAGGATAACGACTCTTGAATAGGTTAACTCCAACAGGTATGATGACGATTATCAATGACAAACAATAGCGGAATTTTTTGAACACCTACTATGTGTATACTGAGTGCTTTGCTGTACTTAGTCTACGAAGTCTTTTTTTTTTTTTTTTTTAAGATTTTATTTATTTATTTGACAGAGATCACAAGTAGGCAGAGAGGCAGACAGAGAGAGAGACAGGGAAGCAGGTTTCCTGCTGAGCAGAGAGCCCAACGCAGGGCTCCATCTCAGGACCCTGAGATCATGACCTGAGCTGAAGGCAGAGGCTTAATCACTGAGCCACCGAGGCACCCCTACAAGCATGAAGTCTTTACAGCAAACCCATAAGATGGATACTACTGCTATCTCCAAATTACAGAGGAGAAGTCACCTGGGTACTGGAGACACAGTTAGACGGTGGCCAAGCTGGGATTCAAACCCACTATGTTTGACTCCAGGGCCCAGGCTCTAAACCCCACAAATACAGTTTCTCGGAGCCAAGCTACTGAGCGCTATGGATTATCTGACTTGAATCCTCAGGACAACACCACAAGGAAGGTCCTATCAGCCCCGCTTTATAGATAAGGACACTGAGAAATAAGTAGTTTGGGGGACTTGCCTAAGGGGACATACTTAGTATATGGCTAAGCTATGCGTGTCACTAGACCAAGCGTCTCCCGTCATGTTGTGAAAAGGAAGTATCTGACTGAGGTCAAACGAGGGGGACAAGAGTTATGCTGCAGTGGGGGAATGGAGAGATGTGGGCTAGAAGGTCCCAGAGGAGCATTCTGCCGACGTGAGACCAGGAGGTCACCCCAGGGCTGGCCTGGGTAAGCAAGAGGGACCACTCAAGATATGACAGTGATAAGCCCTGCTCTCAAGAGTTGAAACAGAAAAGATTAAGCATACCAGAGGGGGAAGGACATCCTAGGAACTGTCCCCTCTACCCTTCCTCCATGGATTTGATTTTTTGATACTTCTACTTGCTTGCCCTAACATTTAAATCTGAACCTCACCGTGCAAATAGACAGTATTATCGTGCTCAGGGGTTGAGGCCGGGATGAGCCATAGGGAAGCAGCTGGAGAAGGACCCAGGGCTGGAGAGGGAGGGGGCAACAGAGTCCGGGGCATATGGCACAGGAAAGGGAGGGACTCCTCTGGAGAGGAGCTTCCGGGTTAGACTCCATGCTCAGCGGGGAGTCTGTTGGGATTCTCTCTCTCTCTCTGCCCCTCTGCCAACCTCTCTCTCCAATAAATAGATAAACCTTTAAAAATAAAATATCTCTACACTGAGATGACCAGAGTGCAGCATTCACTAGGCTCTAAGTCATCAACTTCTAGGAAAGAAATAAGAATTTTCAGTTTCACGGGTGACTCTGGGTGGGGAATGGCTAAAAGGCTAACAAATGACCAGATCCTGCTCCATAAATTTTAGATGCGAATCATCCCAAATCAAAGCTCTGAGTTTTGATAAGTTAGTAGTAATTATGAATCACTTCTAGAAGAAAAAAGTTTAGTTTTACCAAAAAATACTTTAAACACTACAAGGTCTTTAAGTTGGAGGACCTCCTATACTTACTGCCTGAACATGTAAGGATGTTTCCTACCTTTACACCTTTATGCCGGCCAGTTTCTCTGTCTATAAGGCTTCCATCTCTACCACCACAGGCCTAGTAAACTCCTATACATCCCTCAAAACCCAGCCCAGACATCTCCTCTGGGCTACCCTGACATTGTGCATAGATTTATGCTGCATACTTTTCTCCATAATATAACTGCTTATGGTTAGCTTCCCTCAATAGATTTGGAGCTGTGAGGACAAAGACCATGTTTCCGTGATCTTTGTATTGCCACCATTTAGCACATGTGTGTGCTCATCTAATCATGGACAAATATTTATCGAAAGCCTACCATATGCTGGACATAGGTATGCACTCCAAAGAGCCCCACTTGTACAGACCCATGACATCCTCACGGGGCCAGGGCAATGCGGGACACAAGAAAGTAGCATGGTTTATAAGATGGAGAAAATTTTTTCAGTACTTCCCCTGTGGAAGTGAGCTGCAGGTGTTTATGAAAAATACACAAACAAGTCCCTAGGTCAACTATGAAGCTTAGAGGGAGGCTGAGCAGATGTCAAACTAGGCAGCGCAAGAAAAGGGGATGGATGTTTATTATTATAGCCATAACAGAGTCTGCAGGAGGTCCTCCAATATTTATTCTCCTTTTCTTCCCTAGTAATAGAATTCCCCAGGTTTTAGCTGGGCACATACATACCCAGAATAAAGACTACAGTTACCAGCCTACTGTGTGTGTAGGTGGGGCCATGTGACTAAGTTCTGGCCAACAGAAGAGATGTGGAGTAGTATGTGCAACTTCTGAGAAATATTCTTAAAGGGAAAGTACATGCCCTTCATGCTGGTGGGAATGTATGTGTGATGGCTGGAGCTGCAGCAATCATTTGGAATGGGAAGATGATCTGATCTTGGGAGCAAAGCATGAAGTCTCATACTGAGGACAACAAAACTCTCCTGCCACTCTCAGACTTCTTTAATGTGAGACAGAAACAGGCTGCTTTAAATCACTGCAGTTATTTTTGTGTTTTATTAGAGCTGAATTTAATGTAATGGGGAATAGGAGAAAGGGGGCGGAGCAGGAGTTAAGCCAGTGAAGACTATTGAACCTACAGCCAATCCCTTGTTAAAGTCACCTCTCATGATCATCCTAATCTTCAGTAAAGTTAGCCCATTCCTGAAAAGTAAAGGCATGACAAGTGGATTTTTGTGGAAACTGGATTTGGGGGCTCGAGTAATGAGGACAGAAACCAAGGCAGCAGGTGAGGATGTGGAAGTGAGGAGGCAAAGGCATGAAAAATGCCCTGGAAGTCTCTGGAAATCATGGGAGATGCCTTCATGTTTTTAGGGCTTTCCACTTGCATTTTAGAAAGCTTTGTGGGAGTTATTCGGGACTCTGGATTAAAGGCCGGGTAAGGAAAACTGTTTCAGCAGAGCCCAGAGGACCTGGAGGCATTAGGGCCGGAGGTCAGAGAGTTCAAGGCTGGCATAGCTGACAATGGAGCTGGGTGGGGTAAGGGGGTAGGACTGCGAGATAAGCAGAGGCCAGGTCAAAAGTGGGAGAGTTCATCTTAATGGCTGTGAAGAGGGAGTCCCGGCGGGTTTAATCTGAGCAGTCTGAGGTTGGTGGAGGTTGGGAGCTCCGTTTCTGAGCCACTGTCACAATCCAAGCAAGAGGGAATGGCAGCGATGGGAGGAGTCAAGATGGCGGAGAAGAGGGAATGGCAGCTTCTCCCAGAGCCAGAAGACCAGGAAGTGTAGCAGCATTTGAGTGAGACCCAAAGAACAGAAGAAACACTTGAGGGAGGAAGATGAAGGGAACTCCGGGAACTCGAGGTGAGTCTACTTGGACGTTTCTGCCTCAGGGCTGGAGAAGGGAGGTCTGACAGAGAAGGGACATGACCTTTTTTGACCTCTGAAGGCCTAGAATTGGAGGGCGGGGGGGGGGTGGGGCAGCTGGCAGTGAGGGTCTACAGCACATCCGAGTCCGACCCCACTCCCCTGGTCCACCTTTTCCTTTCCAGGCCTCTATTCCCCTATGTTTAAATAGGAGAGGAGAAGAGAAGGAAGAGGAAGAAGAAATGGTCTTAACATTCTCAGAGAGGGGTCGGCTGGTCCTCTTCCCTGCACCAACTGCAGCCTGAGCCCTGCTTTCTGGACCTTCCACTCTGCCGTTGCAGGAGACTTGAGCACCTACCCCCCTCCACCCCCAACAGAATGGCTAATAAACACTGTGAATAGGCTTTCTCATATTGGCCACTATTTTAAAACTAAGAAGTGACCAAAGCATTCCTTCCAGCTCCCTTCCTGCTCCGGCTGATACCATATGCTTTACAAATAAGCAAGCAACAAAGCCAGTTTGGGGAAATCACCCATTAGGTTCGGCTTTTCCCAACAGGGGAGAGGCAGCCAGACAATGTAACTGATGAAGTTTGATTTATATGTAGGTAACTTGGGTCTCAGGGATAAAAAGTCTGTGCAAATACAAATCTTAAATTTAAATGCACGTCACCCAGATTTTAAATAATGAGTCCCCGTTCCTTTGGGCTCATTAAGTCTGAAGCCAAGGAGGGAGGCCAGGGAGAAAACCAGGCATAAATCTATCATTTAGCTTTATAATGTAGAAAGGACTTGAAACTCCCCAAAAGGTAGCAGGAACAGCTTTTAAATCCTGCCTTTTTTCTGCCCCTGTCCACCCCTCACAGCCACCCTAATTAACTGCGGCACAAGTGTCAGCTGAGGAATCGCGGCCAAGAGGCAGTAGGAGCCTGAACGGCCAAGTTCAAAGAGGGCTCATTTGTTTTTAACTATTATGTAATGACGAGCAGTCACACTGCACATCCTGTGAGCGATCCCACTTCAATTAATAAAAACCTTGTTTTCTTCAAAGTGAATTGCAAGAAGAGATTAGTACGTTTGCAAATGTGTATAAACAGGGCTCCTTTAGAAAAGAATTTCGGTGGCTAAAAGCTCAGATTTCCCTAAATCAGGGTTTAGGGGGAGAGCGGGGAGCTTGAGTTGTACAATGAGTCACCCACCCACCAAGGAAAAAATAACTGAGATGAAGGCCACACGCAAGTATGCATTTTACCTAATCCAGAAAGCTTTTGGGGGTAAGATTTTATTTATTTGACAGAGAGAGAGAGAGAGAGAGAGAGAACAGGCACAAACAGGGGAGTGGCAGGCAGAGGGAGAAGCGGGCTCCCCGCTGAGCAGGGAAGACGCTTTACCAACTGAGCCACCCCGGAGTCCCTAATTCAGAAAGTTTTAAATGTTCATTTTCACTTGCCATTCAGGGTACCTAAACTGACTTTAAAAATGCATTAAGTTGGGGTGCCTGGGTGGCTCAGTGGATTAAGCCTCTGCCTTCGGCTGAGATCATGATCTTACAGTCCTGGAATCAAGCCCCGCATCAGGTTCTCTGCTCAGCAGGGAGCCTGTCCCCCCCCCCCCTCTGCCTGCCTCTCTGCCTACTTGTGATCTCTCTCTCTCTCTCTGTCAAATAAATAAATAAAATCTTTTTTTTAAAAAAATGCCTTATGTTCACTCTCCTAAGAAGGGAATTAAAGAGGTGAAGATTTCATCTCTTACTTCATTTTAAGGTTATAGTTTTGGAAGACCATGGAACTGATGGGAAATTGGTAGGAGGCTACTACCTACGTGGGGCTCACGAATGAGAACTCTATGAGTTCCTCGGTAGAAACAGTGTCTCTCTCATTCCTGAAAGAAAACACAGGGGATAAGCTCCTAGACATCAGCCTTGGTAATGATTTTTTGGATTTGATACCAAGAGTAAAGAGGAAAGAAGAGGAGGGAAGAGGAGAGGAAAGGGAAGAAAAAGAGAGAGAGAGAGAGAGAGAGAGAGAGAAGTAGGAAAGAAAAAAGAAACAACAGGGACCACACCAAACCAAAACGCTTCTGCACAGCAAAGGAACCATCAACATAATGAAAAGGCAATTTGTAGAATAGGAGAAAATATTTGCAAGTCATCCATCTGAGAAGGGGTTAATAGCTAAAATATATAACGAACACGTACAACTCGATAGCACATAAGCAATCAGATTTAAAAATGGACAGAGGAAGGCGCCTGGGTGGCTCAGTGGGTGAAGCCGCTGCCTTCGGCTCGGGTCATGATCTCAGAGTCCTGGGATCGAGTCCCGCATTGAGCTCTCTGCTCAGCAGGAAGCCTGCCTTCTCCCACGCCCTGCCTGCCTCTCTGCCTACTTGTGCTCTCTCTCTCTGTCAAATAAATAAAATCTTTTTTTAAAAAATGGACAGAGGAACCGAATACACATTTTTTTTTCCCAAAGAAGACATAAAAATGGCCAACAAGTATGTGAAAAGATGTACAGCATTACTCACGATCGGGGAATCACAGACCAAAACCATAATAAGATACCATCTCACACCTGTTAGAATGGCTGTCATCAAAAAGACAAGAGATAAGCGTTGGAGAAGATGTGGAGAAAAGGGAACCCTCGTGCGCTGTTGATGGGAATTAGTAAACTGGTGCAGCCACTGTGGGAAACAGTATGGAGGTTCCTGAAAAAACTAAAAAGACTACCATATGAGCCAGCAATTCCCCTTCTAGGTATCTATCCAAAGGAAATGAAATCAAAATCTCAAAGAGACTCCCATGTTCATGGCAGCATTATTTACAATAGCCAAGACATAGAGACATAGATGGATAAATGGCTGAAGAAGACTTTGTGTATATATATGTGTGTGTGTACACACACACACACACACACACACACAGGAATATTATTCAGTCATAAAAAAAGATTGTGTCAATATTGGTGGTACTTGAGGGCATTGTGCTAAGTGAGATGTCAGATTAAAAACAAATACTACATGCTCTCACTTATCTGTGGAAACTAAAAACAAAATACTGAAGTCACAGAAACAGAATAGATGGGTAGTTGTCACAAGTAAGGGGGTAGACAAGGGGGAAAGGGGTAAAGGTGGTCAAAGTTACAAACTTCAATTAAAGATAGTAAGTTCTGGAGATGTAATATACAACAGGTGACAACAGTCAACAACATGGTACTGTACATTTGAAAGTTGCTAAGAGAAAAGATCCTAAAAGTTCTCATCACAAGAAAAAAGTTTTAACTACGTGAGATGATGGATGTTAACTGAACTTACTGTGATAATCAATTAACAACATATACATATATTAAATCATTATGTAATACACTATAAACTAGTGCACTGTTTTATGTTAATTATAACTCAATAAAACTCAGGGGAAAAAAACTCTTAAAAAAAAAAAAAAAAGAGAAAAAGAAACAGTGTATATCTCCCAAGGTGGAGAAAAATATGGCAGAGGAATTTCTGACCGTAGAGAGTTTTAAGTCAGCTTTAGAGAGGGGCATGTTCAGATGTGAAGCTAGGACTGTACTAGAAGACAAGAAGTATGACCCATTCACATAATGGGGAAAAGTACCAAGGCTGTGTATTTTCTATGAAAAAATTAGGATAAGCAGATCGAGTGTGCTGCTGATAACCAAAAGCACCTGCAAACCAAGAGACACACTGTGGGTAATAGTTACCTTGAATTGTGACCCTTGATGAGAGTATCATTTCGCTGGTATCACCCAGAACGACGGTTGGGACTCAAAACCACAAATTAGGGGGGAATATGTGCAAGTCAGGGCAGGAAGCCAAAAAGAAGGGTTTCCTAAGGTGGAGTGAAACTGACAAGGATGGCTAGTTATGGATCCGTGTCTGGGTCAGTTTGGATGGTTGTGCAGGTGCATTAAAAAGTACTGACATGGCAAGGACAGGTCTTGTCCAAGAACTTACACTAAATCCTCAAATATTAGGTGATTTGGATTATAAAAATCCAAGAATCTGAGGACCGAAGCACAGAAAAGAACAGACAAATGGGGTTAAAAGCGGGGGACGAGCTGACACCAGGCTAGCAAAAGATCAGTTGATTAGGAGTTAAGAGGCTTGGGTTCTAAACAGGTTTGTAATTCGTGGTCCCCAGGTCTTAAAGGGTCAGGACAAGGGGGTCAATAAGTAGATATATGTCTTCATGAATCTGCCAATCCCTTACACTGGCTCAGGAGTTTGCTGGTGAGGAGGCACAAGCAGAGGACAAAACAGTTCCCATTTTGCCCCATTCACTTTCTTCCTGTGGAGTGAGAAGCAGGTCCCTGTAACTGACAACTGTGAATGTCAGAGACCCAGAATGTATTGATTAATCAAGGCATTTGGCAACATCTCTCAGGAAATTCTTGTGGACAAGATGGAGAAATGCAGACCAGATGACAGTGTAATTTGGGCGACTCGTAGTTGGCTAGAAACCTATTCCCCAACAGTGCTGACGGAAGGGGGAAGGGAGGTGCTAGTGACCTGCCAAATGGCTCTGTCACTGGCCTATTCTACTCTTCATTACATGGAGTGACTGAAATGCAAAGATTAAAAGAATGCTCTCCAAACCTGTGGATGACACAAAGCTTCAAGAAATACCCAAAACAATGAAATCAAGATTTAAGAGCTAGCAAATATCAAAATGACATCAATGGACTGGAAAAATGAGTTGGATCCACAAGGTGGAATTGGATAGAGATAAATGTGAAGTCTTTCATTTAGGTTCAAAAAATCAATTGCATGAAGACAGGGTTGGGAAGACCTGAACTAAGATCAGTTCCCCGCAACAAAAACTGATAATCTTAGTTGATCACAGCCAAAACAATCCAATAGTTTGACATAGCCGTAAAAAAAAAAAAAAAAAAAAAGCTAATATAATCTTTAGTTACATCAGTAGAAATACAACCTCCAAATTAATTGGAAGAAATAGTCCCATTCGACTCTGTCCTGCTCTGACATCTGGACTGGCCCGGTGCCTTGCCCATAGACAGCATTCAACAAATACTTGTCACACAAATGAATGGATACCACATTTTCAGATAGACCTTGAAACCAAGATGGTAAGGGATTTGGAGACTGTTCTCAGAAGAAAAGGCTGAACAAACAGGGAAATGTTTAACCTGGAAGAGACTAAGGAGACCCACATGACAGCGGTTTTCAACTATTTGAAAGAATTTCACATTTGGTTTTGCTCCAGAGGAGGAAAAATTGAAGGTCAATGGTTAGAAGATACACAGAGATAAAACTTGGCTCAAGTAGAAAACAAGAACCCTCGGACAATCAAAGGTAGCTGAGCTTTTTCTCCACTCCACTTTTTCTCCATGAGAAAAGCCTTTTCTCATTGGGCTAATCATCTATCACAAATGTATTATTTCGGGATACATACCCTTGTACATTGGAGGTTAGGTCTGGAAGGTCTCTCAGATCTCTTCCAACTACAAGGATATAAGAGATAGGATTCTGCACTGCTGCTGGTCTTGTTTCTTTAGCCCCCAATGAGCTTCCAACTCACTGGAGTTGGCTTGCCAACACCCAAGTTTTGTGCCAGGCAATCTTGGCTATGGATTTCAAAGCAGCAGCTAACAAAAGAACCTGGCCTGTGCCCTACACGGCAATCCATGAAATGGTAACTTTGTGAAAAGAGGTTCAGTTTTGATTTGTTAGTTTGACTTTCCTCAACACAAACAAGATGGAAGAAAAGGAAACTGACAGTGCCCATATGGCTTCATCATGGTGGAAGAAAATCCTGCTTGGAAATTGTGATCAAAGGTGGACTCTGACCTTGACTTTTCTGGACTGTATTTTTGTTTCTTAACAAACATCAAATGAGATGTTTGGAAGTGAATACCTCTTTTAACAGGACTCAATAGAATATTGATATTGTTCAACGTATTTAATACTGATGGAACCTATTGATCCCAAGAGCACCTTTTGGTTCTTTATTGGTAACAGCACTGTGGGAATTTTCCTTGAAAGGGGACTGAAAGTTCTGAAAGGCTCTAGAGAAGGTGGTAGCCCACCTCTAACATGGCCTCCAATAATCCTGGCCTACTGGTACTCAGGCCTTTCTGTAGTTCCCTCACACGTGGAATAAGGCTAACCTGTGTAACCAACAAGATGGTGAAGATGTCAAGGTGTGCTTTTGAGCCTTGGTCATAGAACTCATTAGGGCTTCTCCTTTGGGCTTTCTTGGACCATCTGGGAAAGCCAGCTTCCATATTGTAAAAACAACAGACAGAGGCAGATTCAGTGAAGAATTGAGCTGTGTGAGTGAGCTGTCTTAGAAGTAGATCATCTGGCCCCAGTCAAGTCTTTACAGGACAGCAAAGCTAGCTAACATCCTGACTGTCATCTCCTGAGAGTCCCCAAGTCAGAAGCACCCAGTTGAGCAGCTTCTGAATTCCTGACCCACAGAAACTCTATGGGACCAGAAATTTTATTATTGCTTTTAGGTCACTAAGTTTTGAAGTAATTTGTTACACAGCAAGAGATAACTAACATAGGGGAATTAACACAGATCTGCAATTAATACAACTCAGTTACTCTTTGTCGTACTTAAATAACAGTGAGAGACCTCCTAAGGGTCCCTCTCCTAAGGGTCCCCTAAGGGGACCAAACATGGACAAAATGAGGACATAGGAAAGCCATACAGAAAACATAGATTTCATTTGTCTTTCCAGGACCAAATCCACCACACAATGAATGATTAGATAAGCATCTCTGGCAAACTGTTCTCTGGTAATTTCCAGCCCCATCTAGCTGGGTGGCAATGACTAGACACCAACTAGGAAAAATGACCTTGGCCTTAAACACTAAAGGTGGCTGAACTGTGCTCAAAGAGGGAACATTTATCATTGTCATAAGGTAGCTTTTTCTATGTTCACTAAAGGAACAGCCACCAGCCCTGTGAGAGAAAGGCCAGAACTCAGAGAATAAAAAGTGTCTTAAGACTTTAAATGATCCAGGATAAATCAGCTCCCATAGAGTCATCGACATTGCTGTCAGAGTCTGATGTGAGCTCAGAATCTGAGGACCCTACACCAAGCTGTTTCCACAGTGTGCAAATATGTCCACATGCCATCCAGCCCTGCTGGTAGGCATAATAAATCCAGTGGGTAGTGTATTCTGGTGCATTAATTTGGGGAGAACAGCCATGATACTTAAGAGCCTTTTAATATACCATTTAATCTACTCTTGGGGTTATCTGGGGTCAATGGCATGCTTAAAAAAATAGGAAATGTGTATCTCTTTTTCTCCTTGATTATCTATCTCTATTTTTTAAAATGCTGGTAAGTGATTTATTTCTTCAGTTAGCATGAGTCAGCTCAGAACTACTACTGGCCTGGAGTTTCAACCTCTTAGCTCTTCTCTTTAGGGAATCCTTTGCAAATGTCTCAAGAAAGAAAATTACTATCGGTATCATGGGCCAGAGAAACATCAAAAAAGGATCATGGCACTTCTTATAAGAGAGATATCAGTTGGCCAGAGATAGAAATTTGGAGGCAAGCCCAGAGGTAGGCAGTGCTGGTCACTCTGGGACTACAAAAGTTAAGGTTGAGGGATGCTTGGGTGGCTCAGGAGGTTAAGTGGCCAAATCTTGATTTTGGTTCAGGTCATGATCTCATGGGTTGTGAGATGGAGCCCCACATCAGGGTCCACACTCAGCAGGGAGTCTGCTTGAGAGTCTCTCCCTCTGCACCTCCCCCCACTTATGTGTGTGTGCATGCACACGCTTGCTCTCTCTCTCTCAAATAAATAAATCAATCTTAAAAAAAAAAAGGGGGTATGGTGGCAGAGGATGAGGTATAGATCCAGGCTGTGTTAGACTGACTAGTGGCCTTTAAGAACCTACTCCAAAAAGATAAAAAAGTGTAAAGCTTACTGGCCTAAGTATGCCTCCAGAATTCATCCATCCACCTGCCAGTATCTAGTTCACAGTAACACAATGGGCTATCCTCTCACAAACTTTAAATGTTATTCTGAAATAGCATTAGTTACTATGTAACTCCCTAGTTTATATATAACTCCCTGGTGTGTGTGTGTGTGTGTGTGTGTGTGTGTGTGTATGGAGTTTATAACTCCCTAGAATGAATGAATATATATATATATATATATATATATATATATATATATATATATTCACTTCTAATTTACATTTATATTTTGTCATAGTTCAAGGATTAGGTGTGATTTTCATTTTGAGGGCACACATGTGTCTTTTCGAATTTTTCAAATGAGAAAGAAATCTATGGGGCACCTGGGTGGTTCAGTGGGTTAAAGCCTCTGCCTCCTCTGCCTTCAGCTCAGGTCATGATCTCAGGGTCCTGGGATCAAGCCCCATGTCCGGCTCTCTGCTCAGCAGGGAGCCTGCTTCCCCCTCTCTCTATGCCTGCCTCTCTGCCAGCTTGTGATCTCTGTCTGTCAAATAAATGAACTGAAAAATCTTAAAAAAAAAAAAAAAAGAAATCTGCATAAGTCTTGCTTCATATAGTCTATCAAATGCAGGAGATACAACTTTTTGAAGAAAACTTACAGAAGAAATAACGCAGTCCACTCTGAACTAAGCCAGGTGAGCAAACCAAAAGTTCACCTGGAAAAGCACTGAACGCTCTGCTGAGTGACCAGCCCAGAAGTGTGGGGACCAGACAGCAAGCGAGAGACAAGGAAGGAGGCTGCCTGCCACCACTGGAGACCCGAAGAGTACCAACACAGATGTAGTTAGGAACCACGAGAAAGCTGTCTCAACAATCTCTGGTCAATATTTTTAATATAGTTTTCAAATGAAATACAAGACCCTAATGGCAGGGAGGTGAGGATTCCAGTAGAGAAGGTCTCATCTGAGCCTCCGGCAAACGCCGATCTTGGGACTGGGCCGCCTACACTGAGCACCACTGTAAGTAAACGGTAGAGCCAAGGCTGTTGGGAACCGTCTCTTAGAAAGGTCTGTGTAGAGCAGTAAAACATAAGGTGGAAGAAACCTCACAGGATAAGAATGACTCTCTAGAATAACATAAACGCCTTGAACAGTTTTTCCAACAACATGTAGGGATGAACAGAATATTTTCATCACTGTTATTTCTCTTTTAGAAAGTTTTAGGATGGGGGGCGTCTGGATGGCTCGGATGGGGGGCGTCTGGGTGGCTCGTTGGATTAAGGCCTCTGTCTTCAGCTCGGGTCATGATCCCAGGGTCCTGGGATCAAGCCCCTCAGGCTCTCTGCTTGGCGGGAAGCCTGCTTCCTCCTCTCTCTCTGCCTGCCTCTCTGCCACCTTGTGATCTCAGTCTGTCAAATAAATAAACAAAATCTTTAAAAAAAAGAAAGAAAGAAAGTTCTAGGATGTCTAGTGTTTTGAAACATGATAGTTATGTGATCAGTTAACGTCTGCATCATGGGGGAGCCTGGGTGGCTCAGTGGGGTTAAGTGTCTGTGACTCTTGATTTTTGCTCAGGTCACAATCTCAGGGTCGTGAGATTGAGCCCCATGTCGGGCTCCACACTGAGTGTGGAACCTGCTTAAGATTCTCTCTCCCTCTGCCCCTTTCTGTACGTTCATGCTCGCTCGCTCTCGCTCTCTCTCTAAAAATAAATAAATAAATCTTGATATTTTTTTAAAAAGCCATTTGCATCATGTGTTCTAGTTCATGAAAGACCGTTGGTACTTTACTTTGCACTTAGGAGCCACCCTGAGAGGCAGGTGTAATATTTTGTAGGCGAGGAAATACGTGTGTATAAGTCAACTAGCACTTACTGAGTGCCTAACAGCTATGTTGGGCTTTACTAAAGACTAATATTCCATCACAGGCAGTCCTAATGAAGTCCTGTTTTTTAAATTTACTACCTTCATTCTCATTTTACAAATATGAGCACTATAGTTTAGAAAGGGAGTTATGTTGCCTATGATAATATTGCTGTAATTACTCAAAAATACAAACACAACGAAATGTAAAATATTAACCTTCTGACTCAAAACTCTAGGCTCTTTCCACTATATAACAATAGACATACAAATTAAATTTCCATGTGTATTCGTATCATAAAATCCTTGTTCAAAGCCTACATGAGCTGAGGCAAGTCAATGAATTTCTTTGAGCAACAGTTTTATCATCTGTGAAAGAGAAATATTGATTAAAATTATAACAATTTACCCATGGTCATTAAAGCATTAAACTAACGCATATACAGAGGAGATTTATCATAACAAAATTAGATTTTCACAGCATTAGGTCACTTTTGATCATTCATCCCAGAACTGGAAAAACCCAGAAAACCTCTGGTAAAGGATTCGGGTAACTGCAGACAACGGAGAACCCCTAAGCTCGTTTGTGCATTCAATGCCTATGTGCCAGGCACCATAATGGCAAGGGAGTCCAAGGGGGCAAAGACCCTATATGCATGGGCTCACGTTCCGGCAGGGGTGACAGCCATAAACAGAGACACAAATAGATACTGTCATCTCAGGTTAACAGGGCTATGGGGAAGATGAGGCAGGAAGAGGAAGCGCAGTACGGCAGCGGAGGGCGAGTCGGACGAGGCTGGTAAGAGGACTCCAGAACAGAGTGCGGAAACACGAAGGGCCGAGCCGTGCAAACACCACAGGCTCCAGTGCTTTAGGCAGGTGTCCCGGCAAGCGTCCAGGCCCTGAGCTGGGCAATGCTTGGCAAGACCCCAGTGCAAGAAGGCAGAGGTGGTGGACGCTGCGCGAGAGCAGGTTAGGGGAGGATGAAGTGCGGGGGTGGGGGGGGTGGGGGACGGACGACAGATCACCCCGGGGTCCACAGCCGGGAGTCTGCATTTTCTTCCAGGTGATGAATCTCCACTTCCTAACCCCAGACTGAATGCACAGGTTGGAAACACAGACACACTGTCGTTCCCAGACCAGCTCCTGTAGAGGCCGAGATTGAAGTCCACACACCCCCAGCCTTCAGCCTTGTCCAAAGGATATCCATGAGAATCTCTCCTCATCCACTACAGTCTTGCCTCCCCATCCCCCCCCCAACACACCCTTTCAATTACTAATTACGGCTTGTTGAGCCGGAAGCAAATATTGGGAAAGCGTGAGGTCTCTGGATGGGGCTCCTGGACCCAGCAGGCCCTCAGCCACCGACTGGGCACAACTCCTCAAAGGCTTCAGGTTCCCTGAGCATGAACTGAGGATTCTGATTGAACTTGCTTGGCCATGAGCTTCAGGAGAGCCCCTGGCCCACCTCCACTGTGCACACCACAACTCTATTCCTTTCTGGTTCCGCAAGTAGGATCCTTTCAGCATTTCCCCCTACCTTACTGACACTTTTGGCTACTGGCAAAAAAAAAAAAAAAATCCTCTCTGGAAATGGAAGAAATTATGTAGGAAAAAGAAATGCTTGAGATTGCCTTAAAATCGGAGCTGAAAGGGAATACACAGGCTGGCAAATATATGGATAAACAGGGCATGCTGCCTTGGCCCTCCCTGGGTGCTTAACTGGGGATATTTTCATCTATTTATTTAAGTAATCCAAAAGTAAACCACGAGAAGAAAAGAGAGGAAGAGAAACGTTCTTTCCTCATACCCAAACCAAACACCACAAAATAACACTGCCATTCATTCGAAGGGATTCTAATTAAGGGAGAAAGCCTGACCTTGTTTACAAAAGGGGCCCAGTCTCAAAAGTCAGTGGGTCAAACTGGGCTGAGCCTGACCCTTGACTCTCTGGCAGGCTCAGAAAGAGAGAAAACTGACCTCCGTGGGACAGGGCAGCCTCCAGAGCTCCAGAGAAACAATAGAACCTACGAGCATTGTCGGGAAAAGCACAAAGGACGGGCGCTCCTTCTTGCTCCTTCTTGCTTCAATCCGGGGCCACCCCGAGGCTTAAGAGGGCAATTTTGTCTCTGACACCTCCCACCTCCGTTTCAGCGTCTACTGTGACAAATCTCTGCCCCCGTCCTCGGTCCTCCTCATTCCTCCCCCCTACCTCTCAACCAAATTGGGGTTCATCTGGAACGGATTACCTCCACCAATTCACTTTCACACTAGGCCCCGGTGTCACGCCGCCGGGGGAGAACAGCATTTTATTACAGGCCAATTCCTCAGGTCAAAGGAATGAATGCCTCATGCTGGACATGCTGATGGCATATGCACCCGCGTGAAGGGCCAAGCTGCCCTGGGGGGTTGAACGATGGCTGCTTGAAAGAGGAGTCTCCCCCATCCACGGACTAGCCCAGGCAAAGGGACAGCTGCGGGCGGGAGGGATGATACAGGATGCTACCTCCACTGTGTGTGTCTTCAAACCCTGCCCACCCACCACACCTCCAGTTCAGTGGAGGGTCTGAGCAAAGCCCCCTGGCTTCCCAGGAAGCACAGCTGTGAGAGGAGCATTGTAACCACACCCTCCAACTAGTCTGATGCCCTAGGCCCTTCTGATTCAGTTGCTGCGAGGCCCGTGCTGCATCCTCCATGAAACCTAGCTAGGAGAGGCCCAAGGGTTTGGCCCAGGGCCGGGGTGTTTGGGAAGAGCGGTGCACAGTTCTGCCTTCTGCTGGTTCCTACCCGCCCTGCCCATAGACCTCCAACAAAGGCTGCCTTGACTCACAGAAACCATCCAGGAACTTACTGATGGGAGAAAACCAAGCCCCATAGGATCGGCAGAAGAGGAAGCTATTTTGGGATGGCAAAGGTGAAGGAGGAAAGCAGAGGGAGCGTCCCTGGCCCTCAAATCAAACCAGAGAGGATTCTGGCTTTGGAAGGCGAGTGTACTCCTCCTCCTGCCTTGATCCCGTCCACTGAGCCCTGGAGTTTTTACTGACGCAGTCAGTTGAGCATGTCTTGGTAATCCATGCTTGTTAATTTTGGTCCTCTCTGGAATGACCTTCGTGTCAGGGAGAGATGACTGGGGATAGCAGGGGGAGGGCACAGGGAGGGGACCGGGCTGCCAACACTGCACTGAGAAAACCTTCTTTTCAATTACCTTCCTGACCATTTAGAATGAATTTTAACAGGCTATGCTTTTCCTGGGACATTTTTTCTTTGAACTCCCAGACTTCCCTTCATTGCAAGTTGCCATAATATGAACCAGATTTTTTTTTTTTTTCTCCCTCTTGTTTGCTTAAAAGGCGTTAACTATAAATTAGAGTATCTCAAGAGTGAGGTACACAGCTGGGAGAAGGGCCAGGCCGTCTCTCTTTCTTTGGCAGCCTGGCTCCAAGACCCAGGCCAGGGATGATCCCGCCCTTCTCAAAGCTATCCGGTTACAGCAACGTACAGAAACAGCCTTGTTTGACTTAAACATCAAGTTCTATTCCCTTTTTTTTTCTTTTTTTCATTTCTTTCCTAGAGGAAAGGGAAGAGTGGTTTTAAGTGGACATTTATCCTGATTCATTTCCATGGGGTGTTTCCCTTTTAAAGGTAGTCACCTGGTGTGGGTAGCAAGGCTCATTTACATTCGGTATCCCACACTCTCATGCCTGGATTTCCTTGCCTCTGGGGGCTCCCAGTCCTGGCCATGATGGTCACTCTGCAAGAAGACAATGACCACCACACTGGATTTTTTTTTTTTTTTAAACCATACTACCCATTAGATTCCCATCAGAGAATCTTCACAACTGCACTTACCCCCATCCCTCCAGATCAAAATGTCATGCTTCTAGGGGACAAACCCACCAAGCAGACAACCATTTGTGGGTGGTTTGGTTTTTAGGACACTCGAGTTCAAACCAAACCAGCTTTGGTTTTTAGGACACTCAAGTTCACAGCTGTTACTCAATGTCAGAATTCAGGAAACGTTCACTGAGTACCAACTGTTTGCCAGGCACAATACTCAACAATTTCACATCTGTTCATGCCAACGTGTATTACTCATTTGTGGTAGGCAATGCCGCATTGGTCCATGGCCCTCCATCCATTGAGATGGCAAAGTACAAAGGAGACAGAAGGGCAGTTCTGAAGCTCATCTTAAACAGGAGAGTCTCACTTGCAAGAAGGAGGTGCCTCAGAGTCCAAAAGTTCAGATTTGAATTCCAAAAGGGCTCGGCCTACAAGATCACCCAAAGTTGGGGGCTGAGAACAGGGTATGCCTGAAAATAGAGGTAAGCTCTTGTATGGGGCAGTGTCTTGCCACAAGGGGACGGGGTGTCATCACTTAGGGTGTGCAACAAAATACCACAGATGGAGTGGCTTAAACAACAGACATTTATTTTCTCACAGTTCTGGAGGTTAGAAATTCAAGACCGGGGGCACCTGGGTGCCTCGGTCGATAAGCATCTGCCTTCTGCTCAGGTCATGATCCCAGGGTCCTGGGATCAAGCCCTACATCAGGCTCCCTGCTCAGTGGGAAGCCTGCTTCTTCTCCCACAGCCCCTGCTTGTGTTTCTTCTCTCGGTGTGTCTCTCTCTGTCAAATAAATAAATAAAATCTTTTAAAAAGAAGGAAAGGAAGGAAAGAAGGAAGAAAGAAAAACCCAAGACCAAGGTCTCCCAGAGTCAGTTTCCGGGGAGGACTCTCTTCCTGGCTTACAGTGTCTTCTTGCTGTGTCCTCACAGGGCCTTTCCTCCATGGGTCAGTGTGGAGAGACAGTGAGCCAGCTCTCTAGTATCTTCTCTCATAAGGGAGCCCATCATGAGGCTCCCACCCTGTCCCCTAAGTGCAAGTGAGGCCTTGTGAATAGCTGGAGCTCAGTGACGAGCAAAGACCCCACAGACTCACATTTGGGGCTGTTCCATTTGTACCTGTGACACCATGCCAGGTGTTACGGGAAGGACTGTTTCCACTTGCAGATGGGAAAACAGAAGCTCAGAGAGTGACAGCAATGTCTCGGGCACACCACTCGTAAGGGATGAAAGCTGGACGTGAACTCAGATGTAGTTAACTACAATGCGTGTAGTCGTTAACTACAATGACACAACCTGACCCAGTTTAAGAGAGAGGCAACAGATCTGCCATCCCCTCACGTTCTCAAACCCACACTGCGGGACCCGTATACCTGCCTAACACCGAGACTCTCCACTCTTTGGCTCTTCTTTTGATTCCATCCAGGCTTGAACCCCCTACCTCCTTAGGGCCATCGTATCCAGCCCGGTCAGTCGTTCAGCATCGGAGCCCCGATCCACCACCAAGCATTGTCATGGCTTTAATGTGGGGAGTAGTTTTCATCCAACTTTGGAACCCAAATGGGTTTTTCCTCAGTGTCTACAAATCCTAGTATGCATCTATGGTGAAAGCTACACAGAGAACGAGGCATTGACTTTGACCAGCAAAGCTTACCGATACCCTTGGATGAGAACCTACCTTTCATTTTCTGGTGGTAGTAGTTAGGAGTTGGAATTTTTGGTGCAAGTCAAGTCCCCCTTAATTAAATCCACTTATTCCTAAAATGCTACTTTAACTTGAACCCAGTAATAGGTTTCACTGTCAAATTTTACTGATTTTGCTCTCAACACTCGTCACAACTCAAGTTATAAGATATCTATATAGCCTGAGAACAACTGATAAACCTCACTGTCCTTTGTGACTTTCACAAGTGTGCACTAATGGCAGTAATAAGAACTCATTTTTTGGAGCATTTACAGAAGAGGCAGGTACTGTGCTTGGTGACTGACACAGAATTAGCTCCCTCAAACCTCACAATGACTCTGGGAAGTGGGTCTGCTTCTCTGAAGCACGGAGGCGCTAAGGGATTGACCTAAGGCCACACAGTAGTATGTGACAGAACCTAAGACTAGAAACCCAGGTCCCTCTAACTCCAAGGTCCTGTTCTTCACCTCTCTACTGTACTGCCACGTGGAAACAGTGTCTCATATTCTTCAGGCTAATTTGGTCAGTCAGGAGAAGAAGAGTTTGATGCCAGTAATGTTGAAGGGTAATTGTACATATGCTTATGTCCGTCTCTTCTGTGATGGTCAAGTTGGAATCTGGGTCCCCCTGGGACCACCCGGGGCCCTGGGGGGTCGGGGGGAGGTAGTGCTAAGGCCCCCGGTGGGTCAGCCAGGCACACCCAGGTAAGACCAGCCGGTCTCCCTCCAGGTCTGCTTGCTGTGGTGGCCCCAGCAAGGCCCTGGGACTGGAAGCATGAACAGAAGGCAAGCAGCTTTCTGTGTAATCGTCCGATGTGTTTACAGCCAGTCCCTGGTTTTCACCACCTCTCCTTTAACCAGTCCATTCCCTCAGCCACGCCTGAAAGCCATCTATATTTAACTTTTCACCACCTTGATTCAAGAATTTGTCAGTTTCAACCGGGTGGTTAGTATTACCAGGCAACCGTTTCCGATCAGTGTACGGGCGCCATCTAGGCGTGAATGGCGGTAACTGCAGGCCACCGCAGGAGCGTGGGTCCCTGCTCGGTTCTTCCCTCCATCTTTCTAGAATCTCTTGCAGAGGAAGCCGGAAGGACCGCATGAAGACCCTCACAACATGACTTTACACTGGGCATGATACCCGGAAAATCATGCAAATGTTTCAGCTTTTGCAGACTTTGATGTATGACTGGAAAAAGAAGTTAATAAATCTATTACCTCAAGATCATAGGCACTGAAAACACACTACATGCCCAGTACATTAAGGGAGTTAAAAGCGAGATAAGGAGGGGCATCTGGGTGGCTCAGTGAGTTAAAGCCTCTGCCTTCGGCTCAGGTCATGATCTCAAAGTCCTGGGATCAAGCCCTGCATCAGACTCTCTGCTCAGCAGGGAGCCTGCTTCCCCCTCTCTCTCCACCTGCCTCTCCGCCTACTTATGATCTCTCTCTGTCAAATAAATAAATAAAATCTTAAAAAAAAAAAAAAACTGAGATAAGGATAGGTTATTCCCCCAAACGATCTCGGCCACCAGATTTCTGACTGAATTTGGGCAAGCGACGTCTCTCTAGGCCTCGGTTCTCCGGACCCTGTCCTCTGAACATCCGTGGTGAGGATGTTGCACAGCGTGATATATACCATTCTTACAAGGCCCTGCTCTAGGCTGTCACAACACTTCCACATGACAGCTTCTGTCGGCTGCTCTTTGGTTTCAAGCTGGCAGACAGAACAACCAGTAAAGAATAAATTATCTAGAGACACTCTGGGTGTGACTGGGCAGGCACCATTTGGGTCCATTCCCATCCTACTGCTTCCCCTTTTTTCCCAACAGAACCCTAACAACGTTTGTGTCGGCACCGTTCCCATAAGACCAGACCCCAGTCTCGCTAATGAGATGGAACCAGAAGTCAGCTGGATGGAGCTGCTGAGAGAGAGATGGCTTGAGGAGAAGTCATGGACTTGGTTGACAGGTACACTTTGCCCTTCTGCCGCCTGGAGCACGGGCTCAGTGGACTCGAGCCGTCAACTCGCGCTCATCAGAACGTTTACCTGCATGCTAAGAAGAACAGAATAAGACACCAGAAGGAGCCTGGGTCCTTGAGAAGCTGCAGGAACCTCTTCGCTCACTGAGGTGAGGGCCTCTTGCTCTGGGGTTATTGCTCCATGAGAAACACAAACCTTCACTGGGTGAAACCACTGCTGTTGGGTTTCTCTGGCAAGCAGAAAGTCATGCCTGATACAACTCAGCTTTTGTCATTCATTCTCTGTGCCAGATCTGAAGTGTTCCAGCCTTGAGGCACTTGCCCTCTGGTGGGATAAAGTCTGGGGCGGTGTAACTCCTAAGAAGGCATCAGAGGCAAGGGAGGGGGTCGGGGAAGTCTGCCCCACAGTGACTTCTTAGCTGAATATTCAGGAATTAGCCTGGGAAATCACTCAGAATTAACCTGGTGAAAAAGGAGAAAGAGGGCTATAGGCTCACCCAGTGTCTTGGTTCTGATTCCAGAACCCTGCCTTCCCTCCCACTAGTGACTTCGTGAAATCCCTTGGCCCATGATCGGTTGAGGATGGGCAGGAGACTTGCTTCTGAGTAATAAGACAGGAGGAACATTCTGTTGTGAGGGCATCTAGAAAAATCTCCTTTGCTCTTACAAAGAAGGTACAGAAGAAAGAGTCTCTTCTTCCTCTTGCTGGACCTCGTGTTGGCCTGAGATCTGCCCATAGCAGATACCCGAAAAATGAGGGAAGGGAGCCCGGGCAGAGTTCATCAGAGTGCAAAGATGAAGGGAACCTTGACATTAGTGCACCAGCGAACTGCTGCGCTGAGCAGCTGCCCGTTCTGATTCCCCGGGTTTACGTTATATCCATCAGCAATGTTAAATGGCATTGCAGAGTGACACTTTCGGGTTCATATTTTAGAAGATGATATTGGCAGTCCTGTACAAGGAGGGGCAACACCAGAGATGGGAGGACCTTATCACCATGGTCGCTCTACTCATCCACCCCAGTGATGGTAAAGACTTGAAGAAAGGAAGTGATGGTAAGAAGGAGCGTGAACACAGAAACCCATCAAGAAGGCAGTTTCCTCAGGACCTTGCCACTGCTGGCTGTGGTGCAGGGCAGGAAGGAGGAAGGGAAGACAGCATTCCTGTTTCTGACCTGGGTAACCGAGTGGGTGTTGCTCATGGAGATATGGGAGAAAACATCGGTGATGGCAAAGTCATTTTCTTTCAGAGGAGTTGGGGGAGATAACATGAAAATATTCCATTTTAACTATCCCAAAGTTTGAGGTCGCTGTTGGACATGTAGGCGAGCTAGCCCATGTAGAGTTGCTAAAGGGGGCAAAGTATGGGCTGTTCTCCATGATGAAGCTTGGCCAAATGTCCCCATGCTTAATGTCTTGATGCACAAGAAAAACACAATCTCCTAAGGAGCTTGTGCCCGGCCACCGGTAACGTTTGAGTCCTACAACTTTGAAACCCTTCTGAGGCCATAGCCATAAAGGTAAATCATGGCTTCTTCCTCACCCGTCAAAGTCATGATTCTGACCAGTCCCAGAAATTCAGACTTGGATATCCACCTGTCTACTTGATGTCATTACTGGAAAAGACTGGAGAATCATCCGAGAAAACCCAGACCCTCCTGCTGATCATGTTAGTGCAGCTCAGACCATGGACTCTCGGAGGCATTGCTATGAATGTGACATCCCTATACTATGTGGTTGGCGTTCACCAGATCCCCAGGTAAGACCTGGGGAAGAATGACCAGATCATATGACGCTGGCAGCTTCAGATGCTTGGTGTTGAACAATCCTGGGGCTGACTGAAGAAGAGACTAATTTGTTCATCTGTACAAACATCCTTAGAATAAGTAATATGTGCCGACTCACTGTGCTACTTAACGGAGGATCAAAGATGAGCAAGGCAAGGTCACTAGTCTGCAGTATTTCTGGGCATCCAGGGGAGGCAGACGTGTGAATCAGAACGGGCAGAAAAAGAATTACAGGTGTTTTCATGGAATTCTAGCTGAGGCCCAACAGGGGAGGCATCCACCCTCTCCTGGGATCAAGAGAAAGAGCATTATAGAGGAAACGGTGCCTAAGCTGAGTCTTGCCTGGTGAATAGCTATTTGCCATTTGCGTAAGGAAGAGGAGACATTCTAGGCTTAAGGAGGAGCGCAAAGCTCGCATGCATGAAACAGAGGCGTGGCCTCTCCAGAGAGCTTGGCCTGGCTTGGCCCAGCTGGAGTTTACAACCACAGAGGGAAGAGGTGGGCGGGGCTCGGTCACCGTGCACGGTGAATGCCATGCTGGAGTCTGGACGGTGGGGATAGGCACGATGGGCCCAGAAGCAGGGGAGTAACTGACTGTGAGTTATATTTCAGAATCCCTCTGGCAGCAAAGCAGAAGCTCAACTGAAAGAGAACAGGATAAGAGGCAGATAGATCAGTCAGGAAAATCTTCAATGGTCCAAAGAACAAGTAAATGAAGACCTGATCTTTAGCAATGGTGTCAAGGGGGGAAGAAGGGATGGACCCAGGAGACTCCAGGATGCAGGAGGCAGAACCTGACCACCACTGGGTGTGGGGAGGTGAGAACGATGAAGACATCCGGCTAGTCTGGCTTGGGAGATGAGCAGGATGGAGGGGCCACCTGCCGAAATCAGAAGCACAGGAGCAAGATGGGAGGAAAATAATAACGAGTTCCGTCTGATCGCGTTGGGCATCTCCAGGTAGGGACGCGGGGCAGGGAGTTAGCAAGAGTCTGGAGCTCAGGAGAGAGGCCTGGCGACAGAAGATGCATCAGTTCTCTCGGTAAATGACTGTCTTCTGATGAAGAACTAAACTGTTTAAAACCAGAGAAGTTAAGAAGGTCACTTGTGGCCACAGAAGAGCTGGTGTCAGTCTCGGATAATTCAGACGGATTCAGCGCTTCTGGCTCTCCATTCTGTAGAATGTCTGAGTTGCAGAATCCTTTTTTTTTTTTTTTTTAAAGATTTTATTTATTTGACACAGAGAGATCACAAGTAGACAGAGAGGCAGAGAGAGGGGGAAGCAGGCTCCCTGCTGAGCAGAGAGCCCAATACGGGGCACTACCCCAGGGCCCTGGGATCATGACCTGAGCTGAAGGCAGAGGCTTTAACCCACTGAGCCCCTCAGGCACCCGAGTTGCAGTATCTTACACAGAAAGGGATGAAGAGGTGATCCTGTCCCATCCTGCACCCCAATTTCAGCACCCTTTCTTCCCCACCAGCTTATCAGCTTGTCCACACTTGGCCCATATGTCTTCTCTCTGGGCCTAGCTGCCCTGTGTGCCCCATTCCTCACACATGGATTAGACATTCAGCCACGTTTCCTAGGGAAGGCATTTCCACAAGAAATGGGCCATTCCAGGATCAGAACAATTTTTTAATGTCGACCAAATGTTTATTAGAAGGTATCAGAAAATACCACCTCAGCCTTGGATAATCATGGGAGAAAGAGATTTTCAGTTGAGACGAAGCATTTGTTCCTCGAGCAATCCACAGAACAGAAGGGATGTAGGGCAGGCTTTACTTCTAGGATTGCCTCAGGCAATTTCTTCTTTAAAAAGAAAAAAGTTAATAAAAATAATAAAATAGCAGAATTTGAAGAGCATTTGTTTTACGGTTTTCATTCTGAAATTACACTTGCCTCTTATGCTTTAATTCAATACAGAGCTTAACACTGTAACCGAAGCTTGCTGCAGAAGGGAATGGGATAGGATACAGCTTTGAACATGCATGAAACTTTGATGCTTTTTTTTTTTTAAGATTTTATTTATTTATTTGACAGACCGAGATCACAAGTAGGCAGAGAAGCAGGAGAGAGAGAGGAGGAAGCAGGCTCCCTGCAGAGCAGAGAGCCCGATGTGGGGCTTGATCCCAGGACCCTGACCTGAGCGGAAGGCAGAGGCTTTAACCCACTGAGCCACCCAGGCGCCCCTGGATGCTTTTGAAAAGCACTGGATTAAGGAATTTTCTATGAAAGAGCTGGGAAAGCCGCAGTTCCTCAAATATCCAGCAGGGGGATCTGCGAGTGACACTGCATCGTTTTGGGGGGGGATTTTTTTTTTTCCTTCAGAATTGAACATCCATCTTTCAAAAAGACTGTTTCTGTGCTTCCTTTTTGCAACATTTAACATTCTTCCTCCTCCCCTTAAATTGCAAAATGCATCGTGGCTTCTGAGCAACATCAAGATAAGTTTTACTCTTTATGACCAATGGAACCCCAGTTGATCAGAGCCAAATATAGAAACTTCTGGGCAGAAGACAGCCTCACCCTCTGGACACAAGCGGTATTTACGGGCAGCCTCAGCAGCCCTGGGAAGCCAGGCATGGAAGGTAGATGTCAAAGCCCAGTCCACTCTCCTTCAAAAGAAGTGCTTTGAATGCAACAAGAACGGGAGCTCTCACATTTTTTTTTTTTGCCCTCCACGCCTGTATTTTGAAGAATGACAAACCTAGAGGAAAAGGTTGCAAGCACAGTTCCAGAAACAGCCACATGCACTTCCCCTAGATTCGATGCACATTTCACCACACCTGTTTCACTTTCTGCTCCTCTCCTCTCTTTCTCCCTGTTCTTCACAAGTTCTAGCAACAATTCCTAAGCACTGAAGTTCAGCCAGTCTTTTCTGGAGGCTCACTGTGGACCAGGGAGATATGCAGCAAATAACACTCCATCTATTGAGAATGGAAACGGTGTCAAGGAAAGTCAAGGCAAGGCACTACGGGAGGCTGCGGACACAGTACGAGCAGTGATGGTATCCTCCAGGGTCAGGGAATGCTTCTCAGAGGTGACCTAGAGGGACCTAGAGGTGGGACCTAGAGGAAGAAAAGGATGCCTAGGGAATAAGGTAGAAAGGCAAGGAGGAATCAAAGAGTCATGTGTCCAAGAGATGAAAAGATTTTGTTTGTCCCATTTCTAATCTTCTTTTTTTAAAAAAAAAAAAAAAAAAAAGGATTTTATTTATTTGACAGACAGAGATCACAAGCAGGCAGAGGGGTGGGGGGAGCAGGCTCCCTGCCAAGCAGAGAGCCTGATATGCGGGGCTCAATCCCAGGACCCTGGGATCACGACCAGAGCCAAAGGTAGAGGTTTTAACCCACGGAGCCACCCAGATGCCCCCATTTCTAATCTTCTGTTTCCACGTCCTCTCTTTGGAGAGCAGCAAGTTAGCCATTCCTGTGAGCTCGCTAGGAGCCAGTAAGTTCCCTACCACCAGGCTGGGTGGTGATAGGGAACTTACTGCATCTCCTCCTCAAGCCCTTGCAGCCTTGCCAGGTTGTTTGGGTGAACTCACTTCACAAAAGGGTAAGAGGGGGCTCAGAAAAACCAAGATATATAACAAAGGAGACCCAGCTGGTGAGTGGCAGAGTCCATAATTGTGTCTGTATATCTTCTCAAAGCTCAACTGGTGACATGGTCTCTCCAAGGACACCTGGCACTTCCATCCCTCTCTCCCTCACCCTCCTCCCTCCCAGGTCAGCTGGGCAGTAGCTTTCTCAAACCCACTGACTTTTGGGGGACCAGGGTTCACGTCCTCTGAGCCTCATTCAATCCACATTTTCTGTTCATGTTAGGACAGGGCTCCCCTTGCTCCCTGTGCCCAACCAAGATCCAGCTGTAATTTCCTGCGCAATTTCAGTACCTTGTCCCCATCTGTCTTCGCCACCCCCCAGACATCAAAATCCGTGTAAATAAACCCCCAGACCTATCAGCACACCATCACTACTACCATCAGATCTTTATACATGAAACAGTATTTAATTCTCCTATCTGAGTTGGTCTCAGCATCTCTAATTTATATTTCAGAAGACTGAGTCTCACAGAAATTACACGACTTGCTCAAAGCAATTTGTTTAGCGACTCCACACCTCGTGCCTGGTTTGGGAAGAGCCAGAGAGACTGAGCTGAAACAAGTGATTTAGAACTAAGTCTGAAAATAAATAGCAATTTACTTTGTGCTTCCATACACAATTGTCCCTGTTATAATACAGTTCTGGGTGTTGTCATCAAGAAGAAATCGCCCTTCTTATTCACTTTCGTTCCAGTGATTGCACCCTTAGTCCACCTCCACTTATTTTAATTTTGGCCTGTTTAGCCTATCGTCAGCTCTGAGTGAAACCCTAGTGTATGCCAGTTACCAGAGGAGCTGTCAAACGGACATGTAATTTCAATATTGACCACTAGGTGTCGCTATCAAACAGTTCTGCAAAACTGCCCTGTAGAAAGTATCAGAAAATCAACACCAAGAAATATTAAAAGGCATACTTAACTTGATACCGTGCTACATAATCTATAAAAATTGGAACACAGCAAACAGATTCCCATGTGCAAAATATTGTGTGATTTCTGGCCTCAAATATCCAAACAAAAACAAAAATAAAGACCAAAAAAAAAAAAAAAAAAAAAAACCTTATTTTTTCCCCCAAGTGAGAAATACAACAAGAGCACACCAAGCAGGATCCTTGGGTGGCCTACTCGGTTGGGCTTCTGACTCTTGATTTCTGCTTAGGTCATGGTTTCAGGGTCCTGGGATGGAGCCCCTTGTCGAGCTCCCCACTCAGGTGGGAGTCTGTGCTTAAGATCGTCTCCCTCTGCCCTTGCCCACACTTGTTCTCTCTCTCTCTCTCTCCTTCCCTCCCCCAAATAAAAACAAATCTCTTAAAACACACACACACACACACACACATCAAGCCCATTGGAACACTACTAGGCACTGTACTTTATTTATACCATGTATTTAAAACCTCACATTGCATGTGGGAAGTATTTAGATTAGGCTTTTAGAAACTAATTTGAAACCCAAAGGACAGAAAGATCTTTCACCCAGAAAAAGCTAATCAGCCTTTTCACAAGGGAGACAAATGTATTTTACAGCTTTGTCAAGCATAGCTTTAAGAAAACAAGGCGGTCTTTGGACACCAAATGTCTGAGATGATGATCTTTTCACATACATGATTATCTTCAGTTTCTGGCAATCATGGCCATTACTGATCTTCTTTCCTTACTCCATCTGGGTGAGTTTGGAGGCAGGGTAAAAAAAGAATCTGTTCTTGCACCTTCTCAAGATTTGGTTAGGAGACCAGATCCAGAATATCCTTGAATGTTATCATTATTAATATTTTGCTGAGAATTGTGAAAATAAGGCCCGAGAAAAATAATCAGGATAGGTTAAATTTCAAACCACCAGGAGATGGGTTGATAAACTTCAAGAAATTGACAGAATTTTTTTAAAAAATAAAATAAATAAAGTAAAGCTTGTAGAAGATGTTGCAAATTTACTGAATGACAGAAGATAGTACCTCAAGAGCTGGGCTGCTCTTAGGGGCAGCAACTTCTTTTTTTTTTTCTTTCCTCCTGTTAAACTCAGTTAATTCTAAAAGTAAAGAGCTGCGTGAATGTTCTGTATTTTTTGATAAATCTTCTAATATTTATTTGGCTTTCTCCCAACCATCTGTGGGATCTTCACCTGGCCTACCATGGTTTTATCATCAGGAGTACTTTTTATAATTGTAACTTTGGCTATTACTGTCCTAAAAGTCATGGAACACTCATTTTTTTCCATTAAGTAAAAATGTGTTGTGACTATGAAGTCTTGCTAAGGCTCCTGAACACAGATAGGTTTTCCAAGTGATAAAGGTTTTCATTCAAAGTCTGTGAGCGCATTACGTCCAAGCAAAGAGCAAGTTTACTTTTCATAAGTGTAGGGGAGCAAAATCTCCCAACATAAAATGTATCTCTTTGACCTGTGAATTATTTTAGACTGATTTTTTCTTTTTTTAAGATTTTATTTATTTAATTGACAGACAAGAGATCACAACTGGGCAGAGAGGTGGGGGGCGGGGGGAGCAGGCTCCCCGCTGATCAGACAGCCAGATGCTGGACTTGATCCCAGGACCTGGGATCATGACCTGAGCAGAAGGCAGAGGCTTTAACCCACTGAGCCACCCAGGCACCCCTATGATGAGGGAGCAGGAGGCTGGCTGAGGACAAAGCAAAAGCTGGCGCCTTGCACCCCCCTTCATCCGCTCCCCTCCATAGGTGTAGCATTCCTCAGGCACCCCTGACTGCCATAAAATGATAAATAGTTAACTTGCTGAGATCACAATCCTGCAAGACAGGAGTCTCCCTTGGTTTGCAAATGTCCTTGAGATTTACAAACAAAGAAGTTACCTTATCAATAGCCCAATTTCCAAAGACACAGAACTCAGTTCCTCAAGCCCAATGTCACCCTCCCCTCCATAAAAACCGAAGGAGGTGGAAGTAGAAGGAAAAGTAAATAAAGTTAAATTTCTTCTAAACCTAAATCTCATTAACAAGGATGCTTGATAGCAGGAATGTAACATTCCACCAGACTCCCAATTGTCTTTACTTGATAGCAACTAAGTCTTCAATATCCTGATAGTATTCTTTGCCCCAATAGCCCTTCTGAACACCCCTTTGTCCTCACCTACCCAACTCCTGCGTATATAACCAACCACCCCTCACAACCCGGGGCAGCCGCATCTCCGCCTGCCCACAGGCCCTGTCCCCGTGCTCTAATAAATCACCTTTTGCACCAACGACGTCTTAAGAATTCTTTCTTTAGTCGTCGGCTCCGAACCTCCTCACCCCACCGAACCTGACTTAGGTTCTGGGACTTCATCACCTAGACTGATTATTTTTAAGAAACTGAAGACTCAAGAAGTTTTCCTTTGTTGCCTTCCTATGAACTGCCTGAAAGTATTTAGATAGAGGACCTGTTCCAGGAAGGAAGCAGTCACCACAGGTAACTACAGTTTGATACACACTACATATGGTTGACAGGGAAGACCTTAGCAAGGCCTGTTTGAGCAAAGCCCTCTTTGCCCCATGGTTTCTGGATGGCCCAGCAAACACTCACTCCTTCCATTTTTCTTGTGAATTGCCTTCCTTCTCTTTGAAGCACTAGTCCTGTACCTACTTCTCTTTGGTCCAGAATGACATAAATGCCTTATTTCGCCTGACTGTCTTTGGAATCTCATTTATGTGGATTTCCTATAAGTACATAATTAAATTTGAATTTCTCCTGTAAATCCATTTCAGGTCAATTTAATTCTTAGATCAGGCCAAAGAATCTTGAAAGACAGAAGAAAAATTTTCCTCCCCAACCTAAGTTTCCATTCTGGTATGTTTTATTTCTCTCTCAAAAATGTATGTTTTAGGACACCTGGGTGGCTCAGTGAATTAAGCTCAGGTCATGATCTCAGGGTCCTGGGATCGAGTCCCGCACTGGGCTCTCTGCTTGGCAGGGAGCCTGCTTTCTCTTCTCTATCTCTTTGCCTGCCTCTCTGCCTGCTTGTGATCTCTGTCTGTCAAATAAATAAATAAAATCTTTTTTTTTAAATGTATGTTTTGGTATTCTTATATGAATAGACATATAGAATAATGGAAAAGAACAAAAAAGTCCCAAATATATGCTTGCATACATACATATACACAGTAATAAAGAGGGGGCCTCAAAATAGTAAGGGAAAGATTTAATCCATTATGGTAAGGCATAACTAGGTAGCCATCTGAAAAAAGTATAATTGAATCCACACCTCACACAATACACTAGGGTAAATTCCAAATGTATTAATAGAAAATGTAAAAATGTAAAAGCATACAGCCATAAATTAGTGGAAGAAGACATAGAAGGTTGTTTTTAGATTTTAAAGTGCAGTAGATCTTTCCATGACACAAAATCTAGAATCATAAAAGAAGGAATTGCTAAATGCACCATTTAAAAATGTAAAACTTCTGCATGCCAAAAAAAAAAAAAAAGGACAAAAACTTCATGATCAAAAGCATAGGTCAAAAGGCTACTTGGTGAAAAAAAAAAAAAAAACCACTTGCAATTTATATCTCTTAAAAAAACTCTTTCATGTGTGAAAAGCCCCTACAAACTAAGAAAAAGATCAACCACCCAATAAAAAAAACAGAGCACAAAAAAGGAATATAAATGGTTCTTGGGTCAGAAGGGCAGTGCTATTGGGGGGAGGGATTAGAGCAGGGCAGGTGAGGTGCCTAAGGCTCAGAATTTAAAGAGGCCCTGAGAATTTCATTTCATTAGGCACCTCCTTAAATTCTGCATCCAAGCCACCTCTCTCATCGGACTCCAGGCCCCTAAATGGTTCTTAAACATACAAAAAGAGGCTCAACCTCACTCAAAGTAAGAGAAATGCAAATGAAAACGACCCAAGATACAATTTTTCACTTATCAGATTGGCAAAAATCCAATGTTGGACAACACAACACCCACAGATATCACTGGTGGGAATGGGAGTTGTTTGAACCACTCTGGAGAGCAATTTGCCACCCACCAAGCATTTAAATCACAAAGACATATGGACTCTCTCTTGTCTCACTTCTAAGAACTGATCTTACAGATACTTGCAAACAAGTAAAATGACCCCCCAAACCGAGTATTTATTGCCCATTCGCTTGTGAGTAAGACTGGATGTATCCTACACATGCATCATCATAGTTAAATAGACCATGGTTCATTCATACAGTGCAGAGCTATGTAAAGGCAAGAAGGATGTCCTTTAGATATCGAAATGGAAAGCTTGCCAAGGGATGTGAAATAAGCAAGTCCAGAACTATGTGTGTGATAAGCTACTATATGTGTCAAAAAGAAGGAAAAAATAATAAATCATGACCTTATACATGCATAAAAACATCTGCCTTAAAAAAGAAATGATCAAACAATGATTTTTTCCTCTCAGGCCATGGGGAGCTGAACTGATAGAGGACAGGGGATCATACTTTTTGAGGTCAGAGTCATGCAAATTGATTTATCTTTAAAAAATATGAAATACAGGGCGCCTGGGTGGCGCAGTTGGTTAAGCGGCTGCCTTCGGATCAGGTCATGATTCTAGGGTCTCTGCTCAGCAGAGAGCCTGCTTCTCCCTCTCCCTCTGCCTGCCCCTCTGCCTACTTGTACTCTCTATCTCTCTGACAAATAAATAAATAAAATCTCTTAAAAATAGTGAAATATAAAAATGGTATCCATGATTGGTTTAGGGGTGGTGATGGGGGTACATGGGGGTAGAGGTAGGAGGACCTACCTCCAGGGGACCCTGAGGAGGCTTCCTCTGATTTCTCAGTTACAAGTGTCAGTCACCACCCCTGCCTATTAAGATAGAGTGCTTCTTTAAGGTCCCTTGGGAGGATGTTGCCCATTCCTTCAGAAAGCTGAGGGGAAGGCACCCTAAATTTCTCTCTCTGGTATAGGAGGACCACCAGGAAGGGTAGGTTGAAGCTCTGGACACCATACCCCAATTTACCTGGGCAGCCCCTCTTTTATCTGCTTTCATATTGGAGATCCTGGCTGACCCCAAAACTTGCTCTTAATATCATCCAGTTTGCAGGAGAGTCTTTCTGGGCTCATAGAATGACTCCATGGAGGCCTTTCTATTGCAAAAGCCAGCATGGGTTCAGGAAGATGTGTAGGCACTATGGAGGAACCAAGTCTGGCACCATCAAGGGGAGACTAGATTAACCCAAGGGCAGGGAGCAGAGAGAAGGCACAAAGGGGTCATCTCCATATCCATCGGCTCTGGAGCAGTGCTCAGGTACCGGGTCCTGGGCTGGAGACTTAGCTTGAATTTTCTCCCATCCCTGGGGACCTACAGGTAGCACCTCGACCCCTGCCCTCCCCTACAGTCCATCTGAGGTATGTCTCCTCACCAGTTCACCAGCCCGGCTCCCCCATTAATTTCATGATGCTTGTCAAAATTCAGAATTCTTTTGCCTCTTAACCAACCTTTTCTATTACTTTTTCCGTTGGATTTTAAGCTCAATGTCGTAGGACCGTGTTCATCTTTTCCACTTCATCCCCCCACACCTACAACACTGTCCAGCAGTGAGCAGTTAAGACTATTTGTTGAATTAATGAATGATCCTATAATACTGCTTGGGCTGTTAATACTTAATTCATAAAAATATGCATTAATTAAGAAATCTAACCAGAGTTTTTATGTTAGTAGTGGTCCCAGTGATTGGAAGTGAGTAAAATTATAGATAACCGGAAAGAAGTACATATAAAAAAGGCAGATGTCATCAGCTTTATATTAGGTATCAGTTTAAATGTCAAGAGGGTCTGAGAACAGGGCCTGGGATCTAACATTCCAATGTTTCTTTAATCCTATTCTTGATTATTTGCAGGAAAGAAGTACACAGTTTCTAATCTGTTGTTTTATCATTCTTTCATACATTTTAAGAATATTTACCAAATAATTTTCACACTTTAAGCACCGAGGATACAGACACACACCACACTCATTCTCTCTCCTACAGGAGTTCAAACGCGTTAACACGTGTCAAAATATTAACTATGATAAGGAGTTTAATAGTCACAAGCAGACAGTCCTTTTAGAACACAGTTTGCTGGGGGTGGGGACACGAGAGGGAGTCCACAGAGTGTCACCTATGCTCAGAATTCAAGCAAAGGGAGAGCCCTGCACCCTATTTCAAGGCCAAATCATGCAGGTGTCTGTCAAAGGGGAGAATATTATACCCAATATGTAGTGGCCACAGACCTCTACACAAAGTCCACAAAAGAAAGCCAGTAACCAAAACGGGAGAACGTAGGGCGAACAGGCAGACCAGCGAGCAGGGTCCACCCACGAGGCTCGCGCAAGCGCAGTGGCGGGTTCCCCCAGGAGGATGACGGGAACTCCGGCGGACACATGCCCGCACATCCCACAGGCGCGCACACCCATGACGTCATCCTTCCCCGCCAGGGCCGCCTGCCGGTGCGCAGCTTATCTCTGAACATTTGGAAGCAGTTACCTTGCTTTCATTTACTGAATCAATCTGGAAGTGTCTGTGGACGCGTCCAGATTGAAGGCGAGCAGCGTCCCAGCTGGGAAAGGAGGCGCGAAGGCCCCCGCTGAGTGCGGACCGACAGGGCGCCGCAGGCGTCGCCCCACGGGAAGGTCAAGACCGACCTGGGATGGGAGGCAGAAGTTCAAGGGCAGAAGGGCCTCTTCTCCCCCGACTGAAGGCCCCCCCGGAACAAGCACTCTCACACTTGGTAAATTCCTCCTGCCTCAGCTCTGAAAGGACTCAAGAAATTCAGAGCGAGCGAAAGAGAGCAAGACGGGGGATTAAGAGCTTGCAGATGCCAAGAATTCACCCCGACCTCTGAGGCCTGGGGTTCTGGGGATGTGGCCAAGGGGGCTTCATGTCCCTGTTTTGTCTGCACCCGATTGCCCATCCCAGCCAAAAATGAGAAAGCTCCGTGCTGCTCTCAAGACTAACTTCATTTGCTGAAATCCAACAGCCTGAGTCACCAAGGCTTCAGTTCAGCTATTTACACATTTATTTTAAGCACCTATTCTATCGCGGGCATTCTGCTAAAGCAAAGTGCCTGGAAAAGCTCCCAGCTCGCTGGGTGGTAGGTGGGGGCAGCGGGGACAAACAGTCCCGAGAAGCAGGAACCAAGGAATCCACACAGCGCTCCAGGGAGTCAGCGGGTGGCTCTTGAGCAGAGCCCACCAAGTGGACCAAGGATGGACACAGAGCAGTACTTGAAGCTGAGGGAACAGCGTGTACATTCTGGTGGACGCAGAGAACCCTGCAGGCCTGCTGGCTCAGGGACTGACACATCCCAGCCGGGCCAGCAGGGAGGGGGCCAAGGGAGGCCAGGCAGAAGACAGATGATGAAGGGTCTGGACTTTAATCCCCAGGGGAGGGGGAATCACAGGTACAGTTTAAGCAAAGGAGAGACATGTCCTAATACACGTTTGGAAAGGCGGCCTGTTTTGGAAAGAGACAGTGAGGACTAGAAACTCTGAAGAGGAGAGCGACCTAAATAAAGTACATGGGTTTCTTCCTGTCACCTATAAACTGATCTTTTTATTCCAATGAACAGTTCGGCCTAAAAAACCAATGTTAATCGTCAACCTCTGTGTAGCCCTTTGCGTGTCTGGATTAACGATATCATTTCATAGGTAAAGCACAGAGCACCGTGTCTGGAACACGATCTCAAAAAAGGCTCCCTGCTGGCCACATCAGCTCTGACACCTTGCTTCTCTGAGGTTTCCCATCCGCCTGTTTTTTATTGCAAGGCATTTCCTCAAGGGCTGTTTGTTTCCCACCAAAGACTCTTTGAGGGGGGAAGAAAGCAGATCTTGGGGGTGGTTCTCACTCTAGGGATCACTCAAGTCTAGAAGTCTGAGGCTTCTGTGAGGCTGGTCTCCAGGCAGTTGAGTGTTTTTCTCTTTCTCATCCTTTACCCAAGTGACCCCGCTCTTTCAAATGCCTGCTATCCCACCGAAGAGAAACTTTCATCTAGGTTTATTAAGTGGCAAGCAAAAGTAATACCTGTGTCATCAAACTATTATAATTCAGTTATTCAGACAGAGCTGAGATCAAGCAAAAAAAAAAAAAAAAAAAGTCACAGCAGAGTTAATGTGATGCTCGATGATAGACATTATTCCTCTGCTCTCTGCTAACGAGATATAAATGGTATTTCGTTCCCAAAATGACAATAATGATTGGGCAGGGCTAGAAGTGTCTCAGAACTTCTCTGAACACTGGCCAGACATTCCTAGTTGATGTTTACAGGGAAGGGGTCAAGTTGAGGAAGGCAGGGTCTCTGAGGGCTCCAGATACATTCTCTTGCTTAGGAAAATGCAGTCCTTTCCCCTCAAGCCTATCTATATGCAGTCCTGAGATTCAAGACAACTTTTGGGACCCTTCAGTCCCTGCCAAGAAAAGAAAGACTAACCCAGCACTGAAGGATGGCAAAGGGACCCCCATTTTCTCTGGCCTCAGCCTCTCACCAAGCCAGTCCTAGGATGTCTGCATTCTTCCTGCCCCTCTTCCAACTCTAGGATCTAAAGCACAAGAGTTCCAGCAACAGGGTAAACCAGGCTGCCCACAGGTTGCTCTGCTAGCCCAGGAACAGTGCTGGGCTGGGACCTTTCTTTGGTTTGGTGTCAAGGGGGACGACCCCCTTCTCTCTTAGCTCCTCTCTTGCAGGTTTAGCTCGAATTCTTATTGGATGCTCGTTGCTTTTCGCTAACTTGTTGTAGGCCTGGGTTTGCATTTCAACTGTATGTGGCCAGGAGAGGCTTTCTGGAGCCATTTCAGATGAGCTACAAGTCAGCAAGGTAGCAACATCAATTCGAATTCTGGGCTTCCAATCAAATATTCAGAAAAGGACACTGTACCCTTTGAAAGTCGCAAAGTAAACAGAACTCGGGCCTGGGAAGCAAATGTACTTGTGATGATTCTAAACTGAAGTTCAAAAGAGGTCAGGATTGTCAGTGATTCCAACAACTTCAGGGAGGGAAATTTCAGGCAAGTGCACAGAGAACAAGTACATAGTAATATCAAAGCGGCCCTTGTAACGTCAAATTCCTATTAATCTACTCACATCCTGGAAAATATTTGTCCCAATCTTTTAACAATTACCATCTGCAAACTGTGCCACCCCATAGTCTGAATGGTTTTCAACAGTCAGTAAGAGTCTGTAGCCACGTGCATATAAGTCTTTGCTTTTCTTTTGTATCATCAGGTCACAGACACTTAATGCAACACTAGGAAAACACACTCCTTCGGTGGAAAGAGCCCAGGTTTCGCCTTCCTTCCAAGTCATGACACCACTCTACATGTACATTTCTGAGTCTTGGTTAACTGTATTTTCATCAAAGTGTCCTTTAGAACTTTGCTACTTGAGGACCCACAGCATCATCATAATGTGGGAGCTCACTGGGAAGCAGATTCTCAGGACCTTCCCCAGACCCAGCAAATTAGAATCTGCAGTCCCCCGGCATTTCACCCTACAGTGTTCTCACGAAAGACAATGTGAGTCTCACCAACCTGTAATCTAACCACAAACAAATGAACAAAGAAGATGCTTTTGCATAGGGAACTCAAAGAGGACAGGACATATGTGGACATAAACAATGTATTCATACTAAGAAATGCCAGTATGCTTACTAAATGACAGACCAGGAGGTAGACACTGCCCTTCTCCTGTGTTAGAGGCACAGAGCACTTTTGTAACCTGCATGAGATCCCACAGTCAAACACAGAGTGGAAGAGGCAGAATTTGAATCCAGGCAATCTGACTTCTGAGGGCATGTTTTTAACCATTACACCCCATCCCCTCCTGGCGTTGTGCACCTATATTCAGGAAATGAAATAGCTCTGATTCAGGGCCTGGAACAAAAAGCTAGGTTGCTATAAGGCCCACCATTTCAGGCTCAGTCACATTTAGAAACAGAGACCATATCAGCTGGAGATCAAAACCTCTAACAGAACTCTCTTAGGTATGATTTAAGGTCAGCAAGGCACGAGAGGACATCTGGAGCTCCATGATTCTCCTGATGGGGTGGAAAATGGGGCCAGACAGGTCTGAGCCCCTACTGTACTTCCCATCAGGCTCCCCTGGCTCTTCCATGCCATCCCCCACCTCTCCTGGAGTTTTGCTCTTCCAAAGATCCCTCCCACCCATCAGATAGCCAATGACAGCTACTCCTTTCTTCACTTTCATTGAAAATCTGCAAACATCTGTTCTGCTCAAATAAGTCATTTTGCACCTTATTTGAAACCTCCTCATTAAAAAAAAAAAAAAGTCTGGTAGGGGAAGACTGTGCTGATAAAACCACACGTCAGTAGCTCTTCAACTAAATAAGAAGATAGGAGGGGTAACAGGAAATTTCAGATGTGATAACTGAAGAGTTCATCCTTTGTGAAAATCAAGCCTACCAGCTACAGGGTGTTAATTAAGATGGGGTTTTAGTCTGGTCCCCAAAGAATCATGTACCTACTGGGGTCTTAGCTCCACTCATACATTTACAGGTGCAAGAAGGGTGGCAGTCCAGGCCCAATTAACATGAACGTGGAATCCATGCCATCTTATCGAAGGTGCCTATTGCTAACCACACGGTTCTTTTTGGCACAGGTAAGCATCCCACAAGGATGCTCTTAAGCCCCAAGGGTTTGCAGAGTGGGGAACAGGGAGTTCCTGGAACAGACTTTGTAAGTCCGAAGAGGCCGGAAAAACTCTGCCTGTTTAAGGTACAAATCTGCTCTAAAAGGCACTAAACCCCTTTCATTTGGAAGCCTGCCCCATCAGGTGCGAGGCAAAATTAAATACACATTGCCCTGAAAATGCCACCTTCGCCCTCGTGATGCCAGCAGTTTCTTCACAGATCCAGCCCTGCCTTCTTCATAATCTCCACTCCAGAGTAGGGAAGGATGGCGGAGTCCCCTTTGATGCACGAGATGGAAACATAAATCATTTAATACTTGAAATGCCAGACTGAGCCTTGGAAGATGTCCTGAGATCAAAATCACAGAGATGACAGAGCCGCCCTAGGTTAGCCCACCTGTCCCAGAGCTCGTGGTTCGGTGCGCCGCGGGCTGTGGGGCGGGAACAGGCCACAGCCTGGCCACACGCGATGGGTTGGCAGTTCCAGATCGAGCACCGGGAGAACACGCTACAGAAATCCAGTCCTGGGCACTTACCTTGCACTGCCCAGACACGCAGATGGCCGTGCCATTCTGGTCACAGGGGGTACCATCAATGACCTTCTCAGCTTGGCGGACGTAGAAGCGGTAGCCCATTGCCTGGCAGTTCAACTCACACTTCCGGTTGCCCTTTACTACCAAAAAAAAAAAAGAAAGAAAGAAAGAAAAGTATCTTTTTGCTTCCGGTATTCCTTACTGAGATAAAATTCACATAACATAAAAGTAACCATTTTAACCAAAGTGTACAATTCAGTGGTTTTTAGTATATTCCTAATGTTGTGCAACCACCACCACTAACTAATTCCAGAACATTTCTGTCACCAAAAAAGAACCCCTGGACCTGTTTGTGGTCACTACCCCCCCTCCCTCCCCACCTCCCGACTTTGGCAACCACCAGTCTATTTTCTTTCTCTCGATTTGCCTATTCTGGACGTTTCATAATCACGCACTTTTCTTTTTTTAAGATTTTGTTTATTTATTTGAGAGAGAGGGCAGGACGAGGGGAGGGGCAGAGGGAGGGGGAGGGGAAGAGGAAAGGGCAGAGGGAGGGGGAAAAGCAGGCTCCCTACCTGGGACTGGACCCGGGGTCTCTGGGATCATGACTTAAGCCGAAGGCAGATGCTTCACTGACTGAGCTACACAGGCACCCCATAATCACACACTATTTTAAACTGTGCTGGAGTTATGACATCTCCCCATATTTGATGATTGAGGGAAGGGACTGGGTCTTGATCTACTGGCCTATAGTAGAGATTCAAAGAGATTCTTAAGGAATCTCACAATGCAAATAATAGACGCTACTTTTAGAAATCCTCCCATGCTTTAACACAGTCATAATTATATCTCACTTCCCGGAGATCACAGTGTGCACACAATTTTTTATTTTTTTAAAAATTTAAAAAATTTTTAATTGAACATCTGTGCTGTTATAACACTTTTATACTCTGTTACACAGAGTTTCCTGTAATAATTCTTCCATTATTAGATACTTAAGTGGTCTCCCCATCACCTCAGGTGGAAGACTCCCCGCTGAGTAAGAAGCCTGAAGCAGGGCTGGATCCCAGGACCCTGGGATCATGACCTGAGTCAAAGGCAGTCGCCTCGCTGACCCAGCCATTTTTTTTCTTTTGCCTTTCTCTCCTCTCCCCCGACCAGATATATTCCCCTACAGAGTCTTTTACACAAAGCCTGGCACACAGTCAGTGCTTAATAAATGCTAAATTAATTACTGCTACAACCAATACATTCAGAGCAATTTAGCTGCCTCCAAAATAAGAATGAGAAAATTTATCCGGCAAGATATATTTCCAAAACAGACCCCAAGCCAAGTACACACTGATTTTTTTTTTTTTTAACTGTTTTTGGAGACAAGATGAATGCTATGTTCAGCCATTAGACAGCATGTTACAGGGTCATGCCTTTGTCTGAAAATCTGATTACTGGATTGGATAACACTGACTTTTTCCTACACAACACAATACATCATATTTTCCCCAGAGTAGCTGCCTGTCATAGCAATGAACTTCACTCCAAAGCCACTGAAAACCGCTAAAAGGAAATAACATGGAGCCTCTGGGATCACAAGGTTTAGGGAACACTGAATCTTCTATATACTCTGAAGTCTATCTTAGAAGTCAGGAGACAGGATTTCGTACTCTGGCAGCCCAAAAGATAAAAAAAGGTGATCTTGACAAAATCAAAGAATACCAAGGACGGAAGCACCTTTGGAGTTACCTAAAACCAAGCCATTTTTACGTAGATTAAAAACACAACACCGCAGGAGGCCTAAGAAAGGCGGTGACAAGGAAGGGGTAAACTAGTTTCCAAAGCTTGCTTTCTCAGGTCATCTATCTACCCTGACTCAGCTTCCGCCTCCCCAGCTCTCACTTTCTGAGGTGACAGCAGGACCAATCCAAGGGCATTGCCTTTTAAGTAATAAAAGTGTCTGAAAGGCAGCCTCACATGGGTAAGGGTTTGGAGTTCTCACTTCTCTTGGCTTCCTCCCAATTACCTCTAGCCTTTGGGATACTATCTTTCGCAGCCACAATTTTATTTCTCAATATTCACAACCGTATAGCAAAAGAACATTCCGAGAACCAAAAAAAAAAAATGTCTGAGTGTGAGACGATGATGGCCGAATCTCTGAACAGCTGCCTGAAAACAGCCTTGAGTCTGGCCTTGAGGCTGGGCTCCTCCTACCTGTGGTCCAAACCAGCCATTAGGTCTGAGCCTCTGCCTATGCGGCTTAGACAGTGTCCCTGCCTTCTCAGACTCGCAAGAAGGAAAAAGGGGGCTCTAGCAAAGAAATGAAGCCTCCGGACAAGGGACTGCCTAACACAACTGCCTAGAATCCTGCTCCCTTAGCAATACTCAACCTGGTGCCTCTCATGAAAGCGCCTCAGGACTGACTTCTCTCGGCCCTGCATACACTCCCCAACCACTTTAAAATTCCACAGAAAAATGTATTTGCAGGGCCTCGGATTAAGGTTTTCCATAGATGATCACTTCGTTCCTTTTTTCCCCCATGAATACAACTACAATTCTCAAGCCAAGAGCTTCTTCTCTAAGCAGATCTTGCCATGGTTTTTTCAGTGCAGACAGAGGAGGAAAATTAGAGAAGAGTGTCCAAGAGCGGGGAGCAATGGGCCGCAAGCGATGTGGGCACCTCCTTCTCTCCCGGATTCTCTTATTGCTCTCCCTCTCTGCTCTCATCTGCTTCCCAAATGTCCTCCCCACCCCCTAGAAAGGAACACCTTTCTATTCCACACACTGAGCGGGTGACTTGAAGCATGCCCCAGAACCAGAAGCATAGCACCTTGTTGAAAATGCAATTTCTGGGGCCTCAACCTCCAACTCTTTCAGCAGAACCTGTGGTAAGCTATTTAAACCAGCCTTCAGGGCCCTTCTGGGGCAGTCAAGTTTGGGAGCCACCGCTGGAAGGAAAATCAAGCAGTGAGAAGGCCTGGAAGTTACTGACTATTCTTATTTTGAATCCAAGATGTTCCAATTCTACACCTAAATGTCTAAGGTAATATAAGCACTATCTGTAGCTATATTTAGAATATTGCCAGGTAAAAATGCCCTCTTACTATTTAAAAAAAAAAAATGCTGATTACACAAAAAAATTCAAGTGACTTAGAATAAAGCAGCTAACAGCAAAAGCTACCCTCAAATATAGGTTAAATATTTAAATTACTCACTGAACTGTGTTCCCTCAGAAAACCCACTGATATAAAAATATTTTTTATTTTTTTATTTTTTATTTCATTATTTTTTAAAGATTTTATTTATTTGACAGAGAGAGAGAGATAGCAAGAGAGGGAACACACGCAGGGGGAGTGGGAGAGGGAGAAGCAGGCTTCCTTCTGAGCAGGGAGCCCGATTCGGGGCTTGATCCCAGGATCCTGAGATCATGATCTGGGCCGAAGGCACACACTCAATAACTGAGCCATCCAGGCACCCCTAAAAACATTTGTTTAAAAAGGATTTTATTTGTTTATTTGACAAAGAGAGAGAAAACAGTGGGGGAGGGGCAAAAGGAGAGGGAGAAGCAGACTCCCCACTGAGCAGGGGCAGGGCTTAGCCATGCGGGGCTCAATCCCAGGACCCTGAGATCATGATCTGAGCTGAAGGCAGACATTTAACCAATAGAGACACCCAGGCGCCCCAAGAGTAAAGACATTTTTTAAGTGATAAAGGACCAAAAAAAACCACAAAAAAACAGAGAAGGAGTTTACAGTTAAAAATTTTGGAAGGTAGGAAGCAAAAGGACCTCTGGAAATAACAAAGCAGACCCAAGAAAACTGAGCATAAGCAGGAGGGGAAGCCACAAAGCTGCCTAGTACATTGCATCTCCAAGAGACAACTTTGTAAGTAGGGCAGAGAGCAGGCCTAAAAACAGAAAAATCAACTGTAAGGGTGGTTAACAAGTAGTCAGAGATTCCACTTTCCAGAACGGTTAGCTCAAAGCCTTTGAAAATCAACTCCTTCATAAAAGCAAAAGATAGCTGGAATGGCTATACTAATATCATGCCAAATAGACTTTAAGATAAAAGTTGTTACTAGAGACAATAGCATTTTATGATGACAAAAGAATCAATCCATTAAGAAGACAACAACAGAGCCCCCAAACACATGAAGCCAAAACTGAAAGAACTAAAAAAAGAAATAGGCAATTCAACAATCATAATAGTTTGAAATATTGATGCCACACTTTCGATAAAGAACAGAACAACTAGACAGAAGATCAGCAAGGACTCAGAAGACCTGAACAGCATTGTACACCAACTAGACCTAATAGCTGTTTATAGAACTTTCCATCCAACAACAGCAGAATACTCATTCCTCTCAAGTATACATGAAACATTCTCCAGCAGGGACCAAATGTGAGGTCACAAAACAAGCCGTAATACATTTACAAGGACTGAAATCACAGAGTATGTTTATTCACCACAATGGAATGAAATCAGGATTTGAAAGCAGAAAGAAATTTGGGGACTTCAAAAATATGTGGAAATTAACATACTTCTAAATAACTGATCAAACAAAAAACACAAAAGGAAAATAAGAAAAAACTTTGAAGTAAATAAAAATAAAAATACAACACATCAAAACATGGGATGCAGATGTAGCAGTGCTTAGAGGAAAAATTATAGCTGTAACCACCTATGATAAAAAAAGAAGATCTCAAATCAATAACCTAATCTAATTATATAAAGAATGGAGAGACAATAGAGAAAATAAATGAAACCCAGAGTTTGTTTTTTGAAAAGATAAACAAAACAGACAAACTTTTGGATAGACTGATCAAGAATGAAAGAGAGAAGACACCTAACACTAAAATCAGAAATGAAGAGGGAACATTACTACTGATTTTACAGAAAAAAAAAAAAGGACCTCTAACCAGGGAAATTAGGGGGGGAAAAAAAAAAAGAAAAAAGAAAAAGCATCCAGATTGAAAAGGAATAAGTAAAACAATCTGTATTCCACAGATAACCTGATTGTATATATAGAAAAATTTTCAAATGCACCAAAAAACTATTTGAACTAATAAAAAGTTCATTGAGGTTACAGGATATAAGATCAATATGCGAAAGTCAACTGTATTTCTATACACTATCAATGAACAATGTGAATATCAAATAAGATGACAATTCCATTTACAATAGCATCAAAAAGAATGAAATATTTAGAAATTAAATTTAACAAAAGAAGTTTAAGACTTATATGTTGAAAACTACAAAATAGTGGGAGGTTGGGGGAACCAGGTGGTGGGTATCAGAGAGGGCACGGATTGCATGGAGCACTGGGTGCAGTGCAAAAACAATGAATACTGTTATGCTGAAAAGAAATAAAAAATTAAAAAATTTTAAAAAAAAGAAAGAAAGAAAGAAAACTACAAAATACTTTTGAAAGACATTAAGAAAGACCTAAATAAATGGAAGGACATCCCATGTTCATGAATCAAAAGACTTAGTATTATTAAGATGGCAGTACTCCCCAAATTGATCTACAGATTCAACACAATACCAATCAATATACCAGCTGTCTTTTTTGCAGAAATTAACAAGCTATTCCTAAAATTGATACGGAAATGCAAGAAACCAATAGCCAGGGGTGCCTGGGTGGCTCAGTCAGTTAAGCAGCTGCCTTCAGTGCAGGTCATGATCCCAGGGTCCTGGAATCGAACTCCCCATCAGGCTCCTTGCTCAGCCTTTACCTCTGCCTAGCACTCTCTCTGCTTGTGCTCTCTCATTCTCTCTGTCAAATAAATTAATAAATAATCTTTAAATTAAAAAAAAAAAAGGAAACCAATAGCTAAAATAACTTTAGAAAAAGCTGGAGAACTCATACTTCCAGATTTTGAAACTTACTACAAAAGTAAAGCAATGAAGACAGTTTGCTATCATAAGGTCTGGCATGTAGAGTGATCAAACAGAATTGAGACTGTAAGAATGAACCTTTATATACATGGCAATTGACTTTTAACAAGAGTGCCAAGACAATTCAATGGGAGAAGAACAGTCTTTGCAATAAATAGTTTTGGGACAACTTTGCATATCTATATGCGAAAGAATAAAGCTGGACCCCTACCCCACACCATACCTAAAAATTAACTCAATAAGGAACATCATCCTAAACATAAGAGCTAAAACTAAAAAAATCTTAGAAAAAACACAGGTATAAGTCTTTATGATAGTGGGTTCATCAATGGTTTCTTACTTAATATGATATCAAAAGCACAAGTAAAAAAAGAAAAAAAATAGATAAATTGGGCTTCATCATAGAACTTCACTGAGAAAATAAAATAAAAACCCAAGGAATGAAACAAAATTTTTGCAAATCATATATCAGATAAGGCACTTGTACCTAGAATCTATAAAGAACTTTCGTAACTCAATAGTGAAAAAAAAAAAAATGGGCAAAGAATTTGAACAGACATCTCTCCAAGGGAGAGACATAAATGGCTAATAAGTACATGAAAAAATGCTCAATAGAGTCAAAACCATGATGAGAGAGCACTTCATACATATTAGGACGGCCTAAATTAAGGGACGCCTGGGTGGCTCAGTTGGTTAAGCAGCTGCCTTCCGCTCAGGTCATGATCCCAGCGTCTTGGGATCGAGTCCCACATCGGGCTCCTTGCTCGGCAGGGAGCCTGCTTCTCCCTCTGCCTCTGCCTGCCACTCTATCTGCCTGTGCTCGCTCTCTCTGTCAAATAAATAAATAAAATCTTTAAAAAAAAAAAAACATATTAGGACGGCCTAAATTAAAAAGACAATAAGAGGAGATGTAGAGAAGTCAGAACCTTTTTACAATGCTGACAGGACTGTCAAATGAAGAGTTCCTTTGGGATACATTTGGCTGTTGCTCAGGATGTTAAACACAGTGTTACCATATGACCCAGCAATTACCCTTCCAGGTATATACCTATGAGAAATGAACACATACTTGAAAAATCTTGTCCATGAATATTAATAACAGCATTATTCACAATAGCTAGGAAGTGAAAACAATCTAAATCTCCCTCAACTGATAAATGAAAAAACAAAATGTGGTCTATCAGGGCACCTGGGTGGCTCAGTTATTAAGCATCTGCCTTCAGCTCAGGTCATGATCCCAGGGTCCTGGGATCGAGTCCCGCATCGGGCTCTCTGCTCAGCAGGGAGCCTGCTTCCCTCTCTCTCTCTCTCTGCATGCCTCTCCATCTACTTGTGATTTCTCTCTGTCAAATAAATAAATAAAATCTTTAAAAAAAGAAAAAAAAAGAACTAGAATTCTTTATCTAGTCAAGTTATCAACCTCTGAGAAAAAATAAGGCATTTTCAGAAATCCAATTCTTGCACAATTTCCCTCTCATGCACACTTCCTAGAGAATATATTCTACCATAATGAAAGACCAGGCTAATAAAAAAGTAGAAGTTGTTGGATCCAGGAAATAGAAGATCTAACCCACGAGAGAAGCAAGAGGGAATGCACGGGACTAGGGTCGAAGGGGATCCTGACAAGACATATTTGCACTAGGCTAGGATTGGAGCAGGTCAGAAGGGTCAAGGAGAGTGTTAAGTGTCTGACTCTTCATCTCAGCTCAGGTCTTGATCTCAGGACTGGTTATTTAGGCCCTCTGTTAGGCTCCATACTACTTAAAAAAAAAAGAGGGGGGTGGTCAAGGAGAAGGTGAAATGGATAAAATGTCCTATCAATTTTAAGATACTGGTATTTTACAATATTGAGATATCAAGTAATTGATAGAAGATTTACACAATTTAGAAGGGGTTGCATTGGTGTGAAGTACACAGAAAAGCAGACAAACTAAAAGGAAAAAGGTATTTATTAACAACAAAGAAAATAAGGATTGTGGGAAGAGAAAAGCCATCACAGCACCTGGAATGGATGCTACAGCCTGAAACCCAGATTATCCGGTACCAGCACCACCCGATCCAGAAGTCCTCCCCTGGAGCTGGGAGTGCCGCCAGCTGGTAGCTCAAAGCTGTGTCTTTTGGGAACTTGCCCTCAGCCTAAGGGAGGTCCTTTAAACAAGGTTAAGCCTCCTCCTGATGGAGAGCCCAAAGACTGGTCCATGTAGTTGCACAAAGGTTGAGCGGGTCTCAATTTGGGGGAACTCTGCAAGCTAGCCCAGCTCAGAGCTGTCCCACTCTGCATCTCAGGTCTCCACAGGCATTGTCCCAGGATGACTCGCAGGTAAACAGGGGATACAAATCACTGCCTCAGGCTCAGCATCCTGGAGACCTGCCCTAAGCTAGTCCACCATATGGCTCAGCTACAAAGAGCCCCCAGGCAGTCACGCTGTGAGCAGTGGTTACTGATCTACCCAAAACGGAAACATAATTACATTGAGAAACTGTGGGGATGGGAAGTGTGCACGTGTTGATAATGATTAAAGTGGGCTTCAACCTCATCTTCAACAGAACACACCTGAAACTGAAAAATCTGGAAGTAACAACACAAGCAGCATTTATAGATATGAAGGCACAGCAGAAGAACAGCTAAAATAGTTGGGGAGTAAGAAATAGTGGCAGCAGGGCAAAGTTTGTGGAACTGTTTCTGTAAAACAGATGCCCACGTTATTTGGATTAAATGATAAAAGTTAATTTTGGGGCGCCTGGGTGGCTCAGTGAGTTAAGCCTCTGCCTTCAACTTGGGTCATGATCTCGGGGTCCTGGGATGGAGCCCCGCATCGGGCTCTCTGCTCAGTGGGGAGCCGGCTTCCCCCTCCCCACGCCTGCTTGTGATTTCTCTGTCAAATAAATAAATAAAATCTTAAAAAAAAAAAAAAAAAGGAATGACAAAAACTCAGGTTCAACAATTCACGTTCCCAGAAACCGAATCCTTCAGCACAGTTTCTGTCAATGGTAGGCTCCCTCCCATCTCTGTTCAAAATTAACATGAAAGTGTCAAGCTCACCACTGTCTTTCCGGGAGCTCTGCGGAAGCAGGACAGCAAAACAAGATGCTGTTCTCTAGGAAAGCAAAACGTTGCAGGAGCGTGGAGACTCCAGACCTCAGCTAGCTTTGCTGCTTCCTAGGTTTGCATGAGCTCGGAAGCAAGAGTGGCAAGGAACACAGCTCACACCTTTCCCATAACTGCACATTCTCCCATCCTCATGGAAGCAGGGAGAAAATATCAGGTAAGCAAAGTGGAGAGATCCTATGCAGAAATACACAAGGCTATTCTTGGAGAATGGGCAACATCTGTGCTTAGTTTCGGCTCCATTCAAACTTCACAAGTTCACTCCAAGTTTAGCACCGAAACCTTCATTTCCCAGGCTCAAGTTCCCTTTTTTTTTTTTTTTTTGGTGGAATATATGATATCCCTGTTCAAGAAAAGCAGCTTCATAAACGCAGCTCGTAAAACTCGGACGTGACAGGGTGCTTACCCAACACATGCTGATGAGTGAAGTGTAAATGAATTAGAAACACGGGGAGTGATGCCTTACCTGTGTGGGAAGGGTTGACATAAAGGAAAAGGGGCTGGCTCAAAATTGGAGCCAGAAGGGCAGAGTCTGCTGCAGCACTGGCTGGGCCGGGGTTGGGGGGGGGTGTGAATAATCCGGGAGCAACGGCTAAACCAGGCTTGGCCTCCACCTGTATCATCGAGACAGTACTCCTCCTGTGGATAACAAAGGATCTGCCTGCCCTTGGACTCCACATTCTGGACTAGACGCCGATGATTACTCTTTAAACTGTGCTCCCCCCAGACTGCATTTTCCAGGACAAAGTTACGGAAAATAAGATGAGAAGCATGACTCTAAGAGCCTAGACTCTTCTCTGGAATTAGAAAACTGTTCTGAAAAAAAAAAAATCAGAAGAGAAGAGGGACGAGACTGTCTAATTCCTAGCTTTTCCTATTCTAAAAAAGGAAATTGTTTGGGGCGCATTCTGTTAATAAAACTTCAATGCAAAAACATGCAGCTCATCAACTGCTAACGTCCCTGACCTTCAATCCCACACTTGCGACTTCTGTGTAATTCAAACTTCAGAAGTTCACATGCAGTGTCCCACTCAATCTTATTTCACCGACTGCCTTAGCAGACTTGGCAAGCTAGATTATTTACAAGGAACAGAAACGTCTTTTGGAAATGCTGAAAAATCACTGGCTCCATGTTCCGCAAGAGGTAAATTCCTCTTAGCGTGATCGCTCACCCTTGAATGTAGTTCTGGTCTGCAACGCTCGAAGGCACGGGTTCTCCGACGCTAGCATGTTCAGAGTCTCCCAGAGGTCTTGCCAAAGCGCAGACGGATGGACCGACTGCCTGCCTGCAGTTTCTGATTTCTTCGGTCTCGGCTGGAGACCCCAGAATTTGCATTTCTGACAGGTTCCCAGGCGACGTCACCACTGCTGGCCCAGGAACTGCACTTTGAGAACCACTGCTCTACCAGAAGCTGTTGAACCAGGATGGAAAAAGGAGACCTGGCCATAGCCACACCACTCACTTCCTGATCCCCTCAGGACGAACTGCCAAAGCCGCCATCCAAAATTATGCGTGGTCACCTGAATAAAAGGTCACAGTTCTAGGCCCGCAAACCAGCCAGTGGGAAATTGCAACCCTCAGGAGGAAGTTCCCTTCAGAGCGGTCAGGTACAGCCCACGTTGGGCAGAAGGCGAAGCGGGAATAGGAGCTTCTTTTTCCTTAGCATCTGCATTTGGATCTGGCTGCCTAACCTCTCCCCATCTTTTATAATATTCAGATGTCTGCTGTTTATTGAGCACCTACTGTATGGCAGGCCCTTCACAGATATTAACCCAGCTAATCCTCACCTACGGAGGATGAGGACACTGAGGGGCAAGCAGGCTTAGTGACCAACTCCCAAGGACAAGGCAGTAGTTGGTAGAGCTCAGCACGGAACCCAGGGCTGTGGTGTTCCACCTTCCCACACTGTGCTGGAGCCCAAACCTAGTCCACACAGAGCTTCCCACTGCTGTCCTGCCAATGGGAAACAGATGGGACACCAGTCACCCCAAAGTCACCTACTGGAAGCCAAGTTACCTACCTAGTTAGCGCTATCCAATTTGCATCTCTTGGGTCCCTGAGGGCTTTGGGTCTCCCCCAGGACAGCCAGGACAGCCTCACTCCAGCAGCTCCAGAAAGTAGCCTGTACTTCTGTTGTGGATTTCTAAGGCCGAGCTCCTACCCTGCCCAATTCTGTGCCATACTCGAATCGGTCCCGTGGCATTTGTGCCACACTGGGCAGCTCTTTCCCATTCCTGGGTCCTTGTGCTGGCTGTCAACCTCTCCTATCCCCACCATAATATTATGATAGAATCTGAAATATATTTGGTCTTTGACCTCAGTTCCTGGCAAAGAGCTAAAACCCTTGTGATTTCCTGGGAGATAAGGTGTGGGGGGGTCTTTTGTTATTCACAGTAAGACCCTTTCAAGCATACCTGAGCTTATGCTAATGACTGAGTTGTTGGTAGGCCCTAGATAACTTCAGAATGAGGGCTGGTCATCAGAAAGACCAAAGCATGACTACGGGGGAGGGGAGAGGCTGGAAACTGGGCTGTTCCCCAATAGCCAATGATTTAATCATTCTTGCCTATGTCATGGGACCTCCACACAAAAAAACAAAAACAAAAACTCTAAATGACAGGGTTCAGAAAGCTTCTGGATTGGCAAACACACGCAGGTATTGGGAGGGTGGCATTGCCTATAGAAGGCATGGGAACTCCACATCGGGAGTTCCAGCTGGCTGTTCCCGAGTTCTATCTTATATCACGAACTGATAACCGGAAGTAAACTTTTCCTGAGCTCCAGGAGCCATTCTAGCAAATGTATCAAACCTGAGGAGGGGGTCCTGGGAACCTTCTACTTGGAGCCAACTTGGGCAGAAGATAATTCGGTGACCCACTACTTGTAAATGGTTTCTGAACTGGGGAGCGGGGGCAGGCTTGCAGGATAGCCTCTGAGCTATAAGGTCTATGCTAACTCTGGGTAATGAGTGGCCGAGCTGAATTAAATCACAAGACATCTGGTTGGTGTCCGCAGAGACCTGGAGAATTGCTTGGTGTGGGAAACTCACACATTTGGTTTCAGAAGTGTTGGGAGTAGAAACAGAGCTTGCTTGGTGCCTGCCTGCTTCCCACGGCCACTAGCTTCCAGGGACGAGGGTCAAACTGTCTGCTGGCAGACCCCAGGTTTTCTTCTCAGTTGACAAGCACTGATGCGCCCTTCTAGGGCACAGCCCAATTTTCTTCAGAACAGGACACATTTCTGCCAGTGCAGCAAGCATTCAAGAAATCTCTTTTACTCCCTCTATCGCTCTGTCACCAGCCTGTGTCATTCATTCATGCTGGATTCTTCTCTACTCATTCACTGCTTCTGCCAAACCCTAGTCCAGGTCCTCATTAGCCTGTGCCAGAAAAGGGTTACAGGGTCTCCTGGCTGGTTTCCCTAATTCCAGCTCCCTACCTTCTCCTCACTTACCCAGCTTAAGCTATATTACCAAAAACTTCCTTCTTCAGGAAAGAGGGGGTGCCCCTCTTAAGGACCTGTCATAGCCCTACACGCTGTTCCCATGAATCCTAAATGCCTATCCTCCCCACTCTACCCTTTCCCCAAATGCTCCATGCCCCTCCCACCACATGGCTTGGCACATGCCGTTTCCCTTAGCTGGTTACGGTATGTTCTATTCTCTGCTTAAGCAAATTCTACTTGAACTTCCAGATGTGGCTCAGTCCGTCCACCTGCTCCTGGAAGCTTCTCCCCTATGACAAGGGCCATACTTGTCCCACTGATCTAGTCATCTTTAAATAAAATGTCCCACCTAGAAAGAACCTGTCAGTTAATCCTCTCAGTTTACACAGCAGAAAACTGAAGCTCAGAAAAGTGAACACACTTGCCTAGAGTCATGCTGTTGATCAATAACTTGACCCTACTTAAAATGCAGAAGAACTTCCTTAATTAATAATAATAATACCTAACATGGCTAGTTAGGTAGTAGTCACAGTAAGCCACACCCTGTGTGAAACAGGGCATGGGCATTAGTCCATCTTATCCTCACAACTCAGCAAAATAGATATTGTTATTATCCCATTTGACAGATGAGGAACCTGAGGCTGAGAAAAGTTAAGGGACTTGCTAAAACCCCCACCACTAGAAGGTGGTAAAGCCAACAGGGTTCCAATCCAGGTTTGACCCAGAAGCAGAACTCTTAATCTCACTGCCTGTTGAAACTTTACTTCCTTCACCTGAGTACAAATTACGTCCCTAAATAGAAACTTACTTCCTTGAGGTAAAGGATGATACTTCACAGAGTACCACATGTGGAGCGATGTTTGTTCATTCACCAAAACACACCTACTGTGCCAGGGTCCAGGTATCAGCGAGTTGATAAGACAGAGTCTTTGCCAACACGGGCAATTGACCGCATGAAGGGGCAGAGAGGAGAGAAGAGGATTCAAGGCAGAAGTTAGCGAAGGCCATACCCAAGAGGCAGGAACACGGCCTGTTCAAGGGACGAGAGACACCTCAGTGGCTGAGGTAGACTGTGAGGGGAGAAGATGTGAGGGGAGAGGTGAGGAGAGATGATGTGAGATGAGGCCACAGAGGGAGACCCAGGCCACACTAGACCACCATTCTCACAGAAAGAGGGAACACACTCGTCTGAGTTCTGTGAAGCAGCATGGCCTACACAGCTTGGACGCTTCCAGAGAGCAGAACATAGAACGGCAGTAGCTTCCTGTTTGGAGCAAGTTGCTGGACGCGGAGCCTCCTGGAAATGGGATCGGTCGACGTGGTCCGAGTGACCAACCTCTTTCTGAAAGGTTTCCTTTTTCCCTCATGTCACAGTCAATCTACGGCTAGAAAAGGGGACTGAAAACAAACCCCGTTGTGGAAAAAAACGCCATGCTGTTCAAAACTCTTCAAGCTGTGGGACACGTACTGTTACATCTTAACATGTTACATTTAATAAAAAATAAACGTTGGAAGGAGGTTCTGTCAGCAGAAAGCCAGTTTGGCCAACTGTCAGGAAAGCAGGCTGACAGCTGCAGGAGACGCGGGAGGTCATAACCGGTTTCGTAGAGCTTGGGAGAGCACAGCTCTCTGTGAGCGGATATGGACATATTAATATATGGAACGTATACAGATCCTCTAGAAAAATGAGGTGGCTGGGGTTTTTCTTGTCAGGAACTAAGGATGTTGAGAGCTGTGAGCAGGAACTCACGGCAGAGAACTCCGGAAAAGATGCCATGTCAATGAGAGGTGTGAGAAGCCCAGGGAACCCAGAGCCTGAGGCAGGGGTACCGAGGGGTACGGAAGGAGGTGGCCTGCCTTCCCACCCCCCGCTATTAACAACTTTGTAAAACCCGTCTGTGTGTGCACGTGTGTGCTGTGTGTATCTGTGTGCTGTGTGCATATTACATCAGTGTGTGTATATAATGGATATATCTGGGTGCAGGGATGCATGCGTATATATGTATGTTAATTTGTATATATAGCATGTGTATATGTGTGCACTATCTTCCAGGCTGTTGGCACAAGTCCAAGGCAATCAACAGTGATAAGAACACAATGAGGGCTGGTTCCTAAGGCAGAAAAACTTACTGCATGAATGTGTTGGGCAGCGGCAGAAAAATCCACAGGCCTGAAAGCCAAGCAGGGGCTCTCACAAAAACCCTCTCCGTCTTCTAAACGCTGAAGAGCAGACATGGTACAGCACTGGAAAGAGGTTTCAGCAGGAAGAAAGTTCTGGTGGCTTCAGGGAAAGAATTTTTTAGTATGACATATTCTTAGAATTCAGGGGAAATGGCAAGAAGCCCCAGCTAATCTCGTCTCTACTTTCTTTTTTTTAAAGATTTTACTTATTTATTTGAGGGGGGGGGAAGAAGATGAGAGAGGAGAAAGTCAGAGGGAGAAGCAGACTCCCCGCGGAGCTGGGAGCCCAATGTGGGACTCGTTTCTGAGACTCCGAGATCTTGACCTGAGCTGAAGGCAGTGGCTTAACCAACTGAGCACCCCCCCAGCTGCTCCTCGTTTCCACTTTTCACAGAAAGGAGAGAGCTGGGCTTTGGCCGAGCTTCACCGGAATCTGTGAACCGCCCACGCTCAGCACAGTCTGTTCCCGGGAGGCAGAGGGAACTTGATCCTTAACGTCAAGTTCTCTCATGGCATGTTCCTTAGCACCCTCCACCCCCAGGGGGCTCTGGGCTCAGCTCTCCCTGTCAGGCTTTAATAACACCCACCAAAGAGTAACTTCCACCATGTAACCATCTTATGACAGCCCACCTGAGTTCTTCACTGTCCTAAGATGGGTTTCAAGGACACTGCTTTTTACCACTGGGCTCTAACTCTTCCACGGCTCTTTTTACTGTTCTGGAAACGCACCATGGACACTCTCATCTCTATTTCTTCTATTCAACTCTCCAGAATGTCCTTGATATTCCAATATTCCAATATACCTAACACAAACCCCACCTTTTTTTTTAAGATTTTATTTATTCATTGGACAGACAGAGATCACAAGTAGGCAGAGAGGCAGGCAGAGAGAGAGGGGGAAGCAGAGCAGAGAGCCCCACAGAGCAGAGAGCCCCATGCGGGGGGCTCTATCCCAGGACTCTGAAATCACAGCCGGAGCCGAAGGCAGAGGCTTTAAACCACTGAGCCACCCAGGTGCCCCTACAAACCCCACCTTTAACATAGGTTTGTGAAATACACAAGCAAAAACTGTGGCAAGTGGAGGTAGAACCACCACCACCACCCCCCTCCCCGTCCCACCCTCCAGGGAATATGAAACAGAAATTGCCTCTGTCTGGGATATCAGGAAAGGCTTTACTAAGGAAGTGACTTTTGAACTGAAATGTATACAGATAAAGTTAGTTTGTGAGGAAGGGGATAGTAAGGAAACTGTCCTAAGCAAAGACACCAGCCCGTGCAAAGGTCCTGTGACAGGAGGAGGAGTAGAAAGAAGGTCAGTGTGGCTGGACACCAGAGAGTAAGCCAGCCTGGAAAGGTGGCTCTTCTTTAAGTCCACAGTTCTCGTGATCCCTCTGGACTGGGTTGCTAGATAAAATGCAGGATGCCAGAGAAGTTTTTCAGATATACAATATACACTACATGGAACATATTTATACTAAAAAAATTTTAATAAATCTGAACTTCAAATTTAACTGAGCCTTCTTTATTTTTATTTGCTAGCAAACTTGCTCTGAATACAACAAAAAGACATGTTTTCTACATAACTTGTTTGCATTCTTAATCACAACGGGTCTTATTTTTCAGCTGGCTTGATGTTTTTCTGCCTCTGATGACTTCAATCAGAGAACCTCAGAGCAGGAAGAGTCCTTCTAGAAACCAGCCAGTCTAACCTTCTAACTCTACAGACAAGAACAGGAGGCTTACTTTAAGTAAGGAACCTGGAGCTGCTCAAGGTCAAAGCTAGAGACCCAACTGGGGCTTCTTCCATGCCTCCCTGCAGTGCCTAGGACAGCGCTGAGAACATTAAAAAAGGGCTTAATCAATTGCTCAGTTGCATTAACAAGCTCATTTACATGCCTCTGTACAGAGGGGGATAAATAGACACAACCCCAGACAGCCAGGGGCTTTCCAAACAAAATAAACAGCAAGCCAGACAGAGAAGGGGCCATTTGCACATGCACAAACACAGGGGCAGACACAAAGGACCCCAGCAAGTGGCTGCTTCAACCAGCTACACTCCTGCCTTTTCCTGGAGATTCTAAGAGCCCAGAACCAAGGCTCTCCTCCGTGCTGGCTTCGTGAATTTACGCCTGCCTGGTGGCCCATTGGATTTCCATGGCACATGTGAAAAGTGATCATTTTTACCTTAAGATGAAAACTGTGACCCTGAAGGGACTCACCAGTCAGCCTCATTTGTCCCTTTTCAGGCCCCGCATGTTTGCTAAGAGATTTTTTTTTTTTTTCAGGCCTTCTCTGCAGGCAGAACACGTTCTGTCCAAATATGCACAACCACCAGGAGAAAAAGCCAGGGCGGGTCCCTCCACCACTATTTACCAAACGAATGCGGCCTTCCACATTCAGCTCTGCTGAATGCAGGGGCTAATCCCCCTGAGTGAGCTTGGCTTTCATTCCGGGGCTTTAAAAGACGTCAATCCATCCCAATCACAATCAAATGCAAGCATTTCACTTTCCGAAGACAAACACGGATTTGGACAAATGAGAAACGGAGGCTCCCTTGTGGAAGGATGAAAAGGGAATTCAGCAGCCCCGGCTCCCTCTCAAAGGAAGCACCGGGAAGGATGTTCCAGCCGCGGCCACACAAAGCGGGGCATGAGCTCATCATGCCAGAACCTAATTGAAACTTCAGGCTGAAACAGTGTTTTGTAATATTTGGGGGAAAGGATGGGCAGAGACAAAAAGGAGAAACAAAGGGTGTGTACAGAACAGCATGAAAAGCAGCCCACTTCTTGACTGTAGGACAATTTGGATGGTGGCCACTGAGTTAAATGAAGTGTAGCCTTCTTCCTCTCAATCTCGCTGAGACCCAAAGCCGTTCTGCAGAACTTGCTGCTGTTGTCATCAGGGCTCCAGAGCCAAGGCCTTTCAGGTCCATGAGGACCTTCGAAATCCAACGGGATCGAGAGGGATGTGGCAGAGAAGAGGCTGGTTAGACCTTTAGGCAAACTACCTAGAGTTTGAGAATCTACTAAAAGGCATCGGAGCAGAAGAGCGAGCGTGGTTTTTGCATGTCCTGAGCAGGGTCTGAATCTGAGTCCCATCACGTACGAAGCTTGTGTCACTGGACAAATTATGTCCCTGAAACTTGCTTTTCTTCTCTTTTAAAATAGGTGTTCCAGTGCTTGTCTGGCACACTTGCCTGACAACCACGTAAGAGAATGCTTGTAAAAGAGCAGGCCCTCGATAAATGTCCACTTCCTTTCTTCTCCCCTGAAATTAGATGACCCGGGAAGTAGCAGAATGTCTGCTCTGGGAAGCTTTATAAGAACTGCAGACATAGAAATAAGCTACCTTTTTTTTTTTTTTTTTAAGATTTTATTTATTTATTTGAGAGAGAGAGAGCGAGCATGAGAGGAGAGAAGATCAGAGGGAGAAGCAGACTCGCCACAGAGCTGCCAGCCGAATGTGGGACTCCATCCTGGGACTCCGGGATCATGACCTGAGCTGAAGGCAGTCTCTTAACCAACTGAGCCACCCAGGTGCCTGAAATAAACTACCTGTGTGGAAATGTGGCAACCCCAGACAGTGGAAAGATGGGCTGGGTGGTAGTGCCCAGTAGTCTCCAGGCTACTCCCTTGCTTGTGGGTGGTCCACTGATGGCTGGCCAACCCCAAAGCCCTTCTGAGCTGCCTGTTCTTTGAATTGTCTTTGATAATTGTCGCAGAAGCATGGCCAAGCTAAAACATGCCTGGAAGAGGAGCAGAGAGAGTGGCTCCCTGCTTTTGGATGGCACTTCAGGACTTGGGAGCTGCCAGACCTTGGGGATGCCGTTCCGGATCTCATTATTCCATTTTCCTCATTATGACTCTTGCAAATTGCCACCTGCAAGTTTCATTTCATTCCTGGATCTGCACAGAGACATGCTTCTCCTCTTCCTTCTTCCCAGAGTCTCCTGTGCATTGAAGGGCCATAGTCCCCTGCAGTTCAACCATCATCTGCTGAGGCACACAGGTCTCAGTGAGTGAACTTGGCCTTCGGTCAAAGTTCTCACCCACAAACATGCTCAGTATCATTAAAAAAATCTGTGAGGACAAGTGGATACCTAGAAAAAATGTGCCTCAACTGTAGCCATAGCCAGTAAACCTTTGGGATATTCGCTCTTTTCCTCAGTCCCCTACTTCACCTTGACTTTGTAGCTCTAGCCTGATGCTCTGGTTTCCTTTGGATAGATTTGGCCATCCATAATTACCTAGAAGAAATTGGGGGAGAGGCCAGAAAAAGAGAGCATTCCCCTTAGATGCCCAATATATTTAAAATGAAAGGACGTGATCTTTTCAACGGGTGACCCCCTTCCCACTACACTCCGATTGGGCTTCAAGAAAAATTCCTGGATAATCCAAAAGAGTAAACTAGTCCTCGGGGCAAAACTCTGACAAATGGGCAAGAACAAGTTTAGAGGAAAGACATTCAAGGTCTTTTCCCTGGGCTGAGAAGGCTTGAGGTCAGGGGAAGGTTATATGAGAGTAGACATAGGGAAACACAATATGCAACATTGGATTTAACCTTGTACACCTCGGAAAGGAAGGTCAAACTTTCCACAGTTTGTCTATGCAATCGGAAGTTATCCAGTGGTTCTACCCATATTTCTAAGTCCTCTCTAATCCCCCTACCCTGCTTTCCTTGTCCAGTTAAAGCCATACAAAGAGCTCACCGAAAACAGATAGTCTCATGAAAATCAAACCAGATAACATAAACAGAGAGGAAATGTTATATAAGCTCCCTTAAGCCTTTGGCCTAGATTCCAGTGGGCCCGTCCTGTTTGGTTTTTGATAGTAGGTGTATAGCGGTAAACGTTAACATTTCCTGATTTGTATCCTTTTATCTGAAAATGCAGGCATTGCTTTGGATATGCTGTTCATTCGGTTTTATTATTAAAAAAAGAACCAACATCTCATACCCATTAGGATGGCTGCTACCAAAAAAGAGACAGACAGACAGAAAGAAATGGGACAGGTGGGGAGGACTGAAGAAACTGGGAGCCTTCTACACTGTTGGTGGGAGTGTAAAAACACCGTGGTCACTACGGAAAACAATATGTCAATTCCTCAAAACATTAAAAATAAAATTACCATACAGAGCAGCAACTCCGCTTCCCAGAATAGAGCCACAAGAAGTAAAAGCAGGGTCTTGAACTGATGTTTGTAAACCTATGTTCATAGCAGCATTACTCACAAGAGCCAAAAAAGGAGAAGCAAACCCAAACAGAATAATATTTCCGGGGGTTGGGGGGTGGGGAAATGGGGAGCTGTGGGTTATTGCTGAATAGTTCTGCAGGATGAGAAGTTCTGGAGAAGGGTTGCATAACAGTGCGAATGCATGGAATGCTATGAAATGTGTATTTAAATTAAAAGAGTCAAGAGGCCTGTGGGTGGCTCAGTGGGTTAAGCCTCTGCCTTTGGCTCAGGTTCTCTGCTCAGCAGGGAGCCTGCTTCTCTCTCTCTCTCTCTGTCTGCCTCTGTCTACTTGTGACCTCTCGCTCCGTCAAAGAAATAAAATCTTAAAAAAAAGAAAGAAAGAAAACAGTCAAGACGGCAAATTTTTGTTATGTGTATTTTGCCACCATTTTATAAACCATGGCACCAAGATGCCAGAATTCTACAAACCTTCCAAGTGATATCCCAAGGCATCAAATCAACTCTTGAATGAGACTCTATCTAAAACTGGTGGCCCAATTCCAGTATGAGGGATGATTGCCCACCAGACCACTCTGCCCCACCGAGTTTGCTGGCTCGTTTCTATCCTTCCCCTCTTCCGGTGAAGCTGGGCACAGAGGAACAACAACAAAACCTTCTGGAAGGGAACACATCCCGCTCGATGGAAAAAATCAGCCTTTCTTTGCAAACAGTGATGACATTACTGGCCCCCAAACAGTAAAGCAGGCCTGAAGGCTGCTGTGCTCCCCATTACCGGGGACACATTTTCATCGTTCCACCCATCCTCCCTACTCCAAAGAGCCTGGCAGATCCTGGGTGCTCCACGCGGGTTTGGGGAGCAAATTAAGGAATCACGGAAAGGCAGATGGAAGGCGAGAGGGCAGTGGAGCAAGCAGCTGTGCAGCAGAAACGTCAGAAGCCCTCCAGAGGGTTAAAAACACAACTTGATTGCCTCTTTCTGGACAAATTCGAGGGATGATTTATGTGAAACAAGGTAACGTAAGTTCTTGTGAAAGTCTCGGGTTTTACGGAGAACGTGTGATATCCTGAGTACAGTTTTGATTCGTCTTCTGTGTATGTGCGTAAACCACAAAAGCAGTTAACTGTGGATGGCCAAATGACAAATGCCTCTGCCTCTCCCAGGAGAGATTAAATAGCTCTGGGTTGAGGGAGGAGAAAAAGGGAAGATCAAAAGAAGATCCAGACATCCCTGGCTGGCAGGCGGCGAGAGGTCCCCCTGGCCAACGGAGGGTAACCTTTGCTTGAACTTAGAGGAATGTGGAAAAGGGGTTCTGGGCTGGGAAGAAAATCTCCAAGATACTTCTAAATTGTGCTGACCGGGAGGATTCCGAGCTGCACGCCTGAAACTCCCCGACCGGACCATACTATTTACTTCTAAGCCTGTGCCGTGTCTGTGCTGCTAATTAACAAAAACAGTTTCCTTTTTTCTCTCTTCTTTTTTTTTTCTGTGATAACACAGAAAGCAAATTCAAGGTCAAGGTGGTGCTTTGAAGGACTGATCCAATGTTTTGGGGGAAATAAGGCAGATACAAAGCAACAGAATTCACACCCACCGACCCATTCATCCCCCTCCTGAAACTTATTCTGAGACCAAAATCTAAACAAAGAGTCGAACACATTACAGTTTTCCTGAAGATGCATTCGAATGGATTTTGAGCTCTTTTAAAAAAAAAAGGGGGGGGAGAAAAACTCATTAGGAAAAGACTTTGGGGGAACGAAAACATTATCCTAAGGCCGTGGAATCGATTTCTGTGGCCAACCCCTACAGAAGCCCTGATTCATGGGTACTACTTCCTTGGTGTGGAGACAATCACCGACACAGCATCCTCGCCGATCTGAGAATGTTTCTCTGATACCTGAGATCACCCAGACAACATTGTCTGTCAAAAAGACCCCCTTCTATAGCCGCTCAGACAGGTTTTTTTCTTTTAAATGTTAATGAATTATGCCAAGCAGCTAACTTGCGGGGCAGAGCTATTCAATTCTTTAAATGCAGATAAAAGCATCCTGCCCGAGTCCTCAGAAGCCTGCAACAAAATGCAAGCAAGCTGTGAAAACAACTTGACCCTACACCCAAGGCCCCTAGGGAAATCTCTAGGGACCAGGAAAAAAAAAGAAAAGACAACAAAAACAACCCCCCTCCCCACCCCTAAAACTTGACTTCTTAAAGTAGCAAGTAGTGTAATGCAAATGAATGTTGATTAGAAACAAACAGAACCCTCTTCTGCGGAAGGTTTCCAAACACAAAGCTTAGATAACAGATGATTTTTGCCAAACCCTCCGAAGTCCAGCAGTAAACAGCTGGCCAAGGCTCCCAGAACTTAAAAAATTTATCCCCTGAATGAGGAACCTAGGTAACGCCTACATTTTCTTTTTAAGAAGTGTTACATACTAAAAGATCAGAGTCTCCGTATTTTAGGGGTCCTGTCTTGTGTCTCACCCATAAGAAACAAACCATCTTTTTCTGAAAAGTCGGGAGTCAGGGGCGGGGCCCACCTGGCCGCACTTCTCTTTCATGTGGTAACGTCTCCATCTGCTGGAAAGTCCGATGTCTGCATTAAAGGTGGATATTTGATTTATTTACCTATAAATCTAGGTCAAGTTTACATATCCATTTTCCTATTCATATGTATCGCCATTTCATTTAAAACTTCTGCCTGTTTTCCTTGACTTCTGAGGTCCCCGTGGACTTAATTCTCACGGCATCTGAAGGATCTCCCCTGGCCCAGCTTGGTCCCCTCCGCAGGGTCTGGGCATGTCCCATCAGTCTTTCTTTAGCCTGTACATCCTTAGGTCAGCCCCTGAAACCCTTCTCTGAATGTGGACACTGTTGACCTGGAGGTCAGGGGCTCCTGTAGCCCTCAGGCTGGCATGCCTTTGAACTAGGATGATCTTCCTAACTGTGCACAGCAGGAGCTCTTCTATTTGGCTGGGCACACTGCGCTAGAACTGCTTGTTTTGTGAAGACCCTGGGATCACGACATGAGCCCAAGGCAGCCGCTTCACGGACTGAGCCACCCAGGTGCCCCTTGTCTTTGAGTTTAAAAATAAATAAACCTACAAACATTTAGGCAGTGAGGAGGAGGCTGTGTTTGCCACTCTCTCTCCTCTCTGGCATCTGCCAGGTTCTTACTTCTCCGGACCTGGGTCCTCAGTCCTCCTCAGCCAGGCAGCCATCCAGGGAACAGCCCCAGGAAACACGAGCGCATACTGGACACACACAACTTCTTAACTGTCATTTTGACGAGGGAAGAAAAGGCAAGCCAGAGACAGAGCAGAAGCTGACACCCCACAACCTCCTCCCCCCTCCTCCCCCAGATCAGGTATCTGTGACATTCCTCTTGCACTCCCGGCTGCCCTAAAGCTAAGGAAAGGAAAAACAAATAGTTAACTTGGTAGAGATCACATTCCCTCAAGACCGGAGTCTCCCTCAGTTTACAAACGCCAGAGTAATTTACAAGAACAAAGCATTTCTATCAATGACCTAGCTTCCAGGAGGAAATGTAGATACAGTTAAATGTTCTTACAACCTGGGGCCCACTGGCAGATACTTGAAGGGGGCAGAGTGTAACATTCCTCTTAGGAAGCTCCCAACTCTCTTCTTGTTAATGCCCTGCTAGAGGGGAAAAACAACTTTAACTTGACAATGGCAAGGCCTCCAGTATCCTGGGAGTTGCCTTTAACATACCAAAGATCTTACTCTAAACCTCCCTTTTTTCCTTAACTTCCCCAACCCTGTAGTATATAATCCACCACCCCTCACCACTCCAGGGCAGCAGCTCCTTCTGCCCAGGGGTCCTGAGTCCCCATGCTTTTAATAAACCACCATTCCGCACCAAAGACGTCTCAATGATTCTTTCTTGGGCTTCTGTACAGTATGCAGGCTGGGAAGCCGTGGGCTTCAGCCCGCCTCTCACAGACTACAAACTTGACAGCAGCCAGGGCTGGCAAAGGAATAAAAGGTAGGTTCATCGTGTCCTCCTCTTAAGGTGCCCCCTTGTCCACAGGTGACCCTGCCCCTGCCATCTCCTGCTTGCTCTGCTCATGGGCTGTTCATTCCCTGTTCACCCCAAGACAGGCATTCTCCGAGAATCATGCCTCAGAGGCCAAAGCTCCTTTTCTACTCTCCTCTTTTCACCAGTCTCCTTGGAGGGGGAACTCCCACCTTCCTGTTCACCCCTACCTGTACCCTACCTTCAGTTCCAGCTCAGCGTCTGCCCACCCAGAATCCCCACTGGGGTGTCATACTTTCGCCTCAAACTCACTCTGCACTTTGGACTTTCCCCGTTGTTATTCTAGTCACATAGTCACATAGTTACATAGTCACATAGCTTTAAAGCATGATCACCTTTGGCTCTTCTCTGTCCCGTTCCCCCTACATGAAGTCAGCCGTCACCCTCAAGGGACTCCCCATCAGGAGTGTCTCCAGCAGTGTTTTCATAGGTCAGCTTCCTTGCACTCCCACCACGGTGCCATGGCGAACACCCCCCACCCCGCCACACCCCGCCACACGGCCGTCAGAATGCTCGCAACACCTCGAGGAAGTGTCACCACCTCACCCAATCCCGAGCCCAGCTCCAGAGCTGGGGGGTTAAGACCTTCAGCAATCTGATCTTCCCACCTGTTTGCCAATGTTTCGATCCAGTGTGCCTTGGCGTGGGTTCTTGTTCAGAATGGTCTCCTCATGGAACCCGATCCTATTTTTACATTCTGACCTCTGAGCCTCAGTCTGTCCTGGTGCCACCACCTGGAATCCCATCCTTGGATATGTGGATCCACATGCAGAGACAGCCAGGACTCAGTTTTCGGATCTTAGCTGGCTGAAACTGAGAGATGAGTTTGCAAACGGGAGCAAGGGGGGAAAGATCTGTTTTTCTCAGCGCATACCAGAATTGTGTGTGTCCCAGGGAAGAACCGGAACAGGCTGACGCAGCCACAGGAAGACTGGAGGACAGCTAGGAAAAAAGGTCCCAATTCAGAATGAGGGGTCTGGGCAAACAGTGACAGGGCAGGCCATCAATCAAGACCAAGAGGGGTGCCGGGCAGTATGGAGGAGGTGCAGTGGATGGTGCTGAAGGCCCAACCATGGAGACACTAGTATCAAGGGGCAGGGCACCCACAAAGGGCCATAAGGAAGGAGGCTGGGTCCTGGAAAACCAGAGCATGAAGGTCAGAGCCCCTAGGCAAACCGCTGGCCCTAAGCACTAACTTCATCATGTGCTACATAAATTCAGAAATGGCTCCAGATCAGAGATGCCAGATACAAGGGGTGTGAATACTCCTTCCTTGGCACCTGCCGCAGACATCACTAATCAATTAAGACAACTCGTCACCCCAGGCACAGCCATAGCCTCAGAATCCTTCACAGAAGATCTCCAGAGAGGCACTGCTCATCAATGGACAGTAGCACATAAACAAATTCTATTCGTCATGCCTTGTCCCAGATTGAAAGGTAGGGCCAAATCTGTGTGAGAGCTCACAGATGTCAATGATGATGTTATCACAGTCACAAGGTCAGTAGTTCTCAGAACTGATGTGCTCCATAATCATCTGGAGGGTTTACTGACACCCAGATTGCCAGGACCCACCTTGAGTCTCTGATCTAAGAGGTTTGAGTTTATCCCTCAGGGCCAGCTGGAACCCTTTCTCCTTGGCTTCAAAGGCCCTCTTCCAGCTCTAATCTCAGAGAACATCATCAACACTGTTTATATGATCTGTCGATTGCCATGGAGGGTGACTCCATGTCATGCTGGGAGTGACACAGGAGAAGTCTACACTCTCGTTCAGTGTGGGGAGTGCTGTGGTGGTGGGGGGAAGCACAGGCAGCTGTCGGGGTGCCCAGCCGGGGGACCTCACCCATTGAGCCTGGAAGGTCAGAGCAGACTGCTCAGAGGAAGGCACAAGCTGAGCTGGGGCCTGAAGGGTAAAGAGAAGGTGGCTGGGAAGAGGGAGAGGAAATGCACTTGCTGCCTTGGGTTATTTATCTTGTACACACATGTCTGTACACCCACCCATACACACACACCCACAATTCTCCATTTCTCTCATATCTCCACATCTATACAGGGACAAAGAGATAACCTTTAATCTACACAGGCATTCCTCAGGTGCTTGCACTCCAGCCGACAAGGACATTTTTATTTCCTGACTGGAGGCATCCATTGGCAACAGGCTGGAAGAGTTCTGTATTTAGAGGAGAGGAGAGGAGAAGAGGGGAACGTGAAGCCAAGTGGGTTTGGCCCGAAACTACTGCCCATCCCCTGCCATGGATTTTCCGTGATTTCTGTGGCTGTGAACATTTCTCTAATTACCTGCAAGATGGGATTCACCATCCAGCCCCGCCAATAAGCCTCACCACTGCCTGGGACACTGGCTTGCGCAGAGCAGCCAGTGATTAATGGCCCATGGTTGTAGCCTCTGCAGCACCCAGCCAGCAACCCCCAGCCCAAGCCACCATCTGTGAACAGTCTCCTGCTTGAGTAATAGCTGTGTCTAGCAAACTGTTTTGTACATTCATAAACACAGATTGGGCGTTTTCCTCTGCAGCCCTAATTTCAAGTGATTAGGCTGAGCTCATTCCTCCAAGCAACCTCTTTCCTAGAATTCAAAGTTTGAGGGTCAGGGCCATTGCTCACCCTCCAGACTCGTTCCCTGATGCAGCCTCTGAGGAAGCTGGAGGGAGGCCCAGCGCTCTGATGAGGTCAAGGCAGCATTTTCTGACGGCTGAATTGGTACACCATGACTCCTTCCCCAGAGAAGCACATTTTGATTTGGAAACTTAGAGGGACATTTTCCTACCACACTTCCTCTCTTACCACACCCATTTATCTGTATTTAGGATGTGGTTAGCTCATGTCTCACTGGAGGTGGGATAAGAAGTGACAAATATCCACGGGCCCTTCTTGTCTCTTATTCAGCCTTGTCTCCACAGAAGACAGCACAACCTGACATGTACTGAATGGCCCACAGATGGGAAATGAATGAAATAATGAAGCTACTGACTCAGTGGTGCATTTGAGTTTCAGAAAATAAACCAAGTATCCCCTCAGGAGTTACTTATGTTCCCTCTGCTCCTCCTCTCTGAGAGCTTTGCGCACCCCACGGTCAAGGGCATCGAGAGAAAGTGCCACAGTGAGTGCCGGAAGCAAGTGTTTGCATCACCTTCTGGGAGTCCACACATCCCCCAGCCCATGTGGAGTTGCTCCAGACAAAGAGGACACAAGCCAGCCTTGTGCCTATCCTTCCAGGTCTACCCTGACCTCGTCCGTCCTTGAACTCAATCTAGTTCATATCACTTACTAAGGAAAGGGTTACTTTTGTTTTTTGTTCTTTGGTTTTAATTTTATTATTATTATTTTTAAACAACTGATTATGGACCAGCAGTTCCAGTGTTTTAAAAATAATGATTTTGGGGGCATCCGGGAGGCTCAGTCAGTTGGGCGTCTGCCTTTGGCTTGCGTCATGATCCTGGGATCTTGGGATCAGCTCAGCAGGGAGACTGCTTCTCTCTCTCCCTCTGCCTGCAGACCCCCTGCTTATGTTCTTTCTCTCTCTCCCTCTCTCTCTGTCAAATAAATAAACAAAAATCTTAAAAAAAATCTTTTTAAATAAAAAAAATGATTTTGTAATTCCCAGGGACCAGTGTACAGCATTTGCACGTGAACAGCACTTTCTCCAAGAAACACTCACTCTGAATGGGAACGCCCTCTTTCAGGCCGGAAAGCCAGAGGCCCACCTTGCAAAGTCTCAGACTTCCAGAAGCGGAACAGACGATGAGGACAGCTGCCTCGACCCCTATACTTCCAAGGGAGGCAAGTGGGTGGCAGGGATAGGCCAAGAACCTATAGGTCCTGCCTCGTATACAAAATGGTATTAAGTGGGGGAAAAACTCCCCACCAGATCTTAGGGATCTAGGGAAGACTTCCTGCTTGGCTGAGAATGCAGTAACAAAAATGTAGTTGAGTTTCAGGCATGCAAACATTTTCTTTTCTTTTTTAAATATTTTATTTATTTATTTGACGGACAGAGATCACAAGGAGGCAGAGAGGCAGGCCTGGGCGGGGGAGCGGTGTGGCAGGGGCGCCGGGGGAGCAAATTCCCTGCTAAGCAGAAAGCCCGATGCGGGGCTCGATCCCAGGACCCCAAGATCATGACCCAAGGCGAAGGCAGAGGCTTTAACCCACTGAGCCACCCAGGTGCCCCAGGTATGCAAACATTTTCAATGATGACTTGCTAGTTTGGTCGTAAGCACCTCCTGAAAGTCTTTGTTTCAGCTTGTGGTCTCTCCCATGGTTAAGACTGTGACCTAGGAGCCAGGGGAAGTCCAAACTGAGAGAAAGCCACAGAACTTTGCACCCAACCATAAAAAAAGCAAACACGTTTGTCTTCAAATATTCATGGAACAGTTACTAAAACTGCCCATGTATTAGGTCACCATACAAACCTCACTATGTTCTAAAAGTTGGAACACACTCACGGTTATCTTTCTGACCAAAAAAAAATCAAACAGTAACACTAGGTAATCAATAGTAAAAGAATTCTTTTGTAATCTATCCACTTGAAAGTTATCTTCCTTTAAATAACTCTTTGACTAAAGAGGCTATCAAACTGAAATTATAAACTATTTCAAAGAATTGTTCCCAATCCCTGTCCTAATATTATATCTGAACACTTTTGGATTATGTCCTATCACGTATCAATTTCCTTCTTTCTAAAAGGAGGTCGTTGCAAGGATTGAGAGATAACAAGAAAAAGGTCTAGCCTAGAGTGAGTGTTCAACCAATGTGATAACAGCTTGTGTTAAGACCAAGCTTGTGTAACTGGATATTAAAATGGGGCAGTTCTTGTCTCCTTTTCAGCTAAGATGTGAAAGTAGCGAATGGTGTATTTTGAAGAGACTCTCACACAAAAATTTCAAAGCTGAAATGCCAAAACTCACTACGTGATTCTGGAATCCCAGATGCACAGTGAGGACAGCATAGTTGTGAGAAAATGGAGTTACAAAGGGAATTTCTTTGCAGAGAGCTGTGTCTGCATTTCCTCTCCTCAGGAAAGGGGCAGGGCACTTGCCTTCAGGTGAAGAGAAAGGAGCTTCAGTGGAGGGCTGTATTTGATCTCCTTATCATCACTGGATGCAGGGCACTGGGTCTAATTCCTGCCTGAGAAATCTGAAAGATTCGATGCTCTAATGGTAGGAGAGGTGTCTGTTGCGCACTGTTCCCCCAGAGACTGTCAGGATAGATGATCTGTGAGTGCTTCTTCTGTGAGACAAGAAGGCAAGTTGCAGAGAGCGTCAGTCTGGATCTATTTTATTTTATTTTATGTTGTTGTTGTTGTTGTTTTTTAAGTAGACTTCATGCCCAGCGTGGCGTCCAATGCAGGACTTGAATTCATGACCTTGAGATCAAGACCCAGCTGAGATGAAGAGTTGAAGCTCAACCGGCTGAGTGACCCAGGTAACCCCGGATCTATTTTAAATCCCACCTAAGAGGACTCCATGGGAAGGTGACACAACCCCAACTACAAAGTCCGTATAGGGGAGCCTGGGTGACTCATTAGTTTGTGTGTGACTCTTGATTTCAGTTTAGTTCATGGTCTTAGGGTCATGAGATTGAGCCGCATGTGCTGTGCGCAGAGTCAACTTGAGATTCTCTCTCTTTCCCTCTCCCCCTGCCCCTCACAAGCCTGCACTCTCTCTGAAGGAAGGAAGGAAGGAAAGAAGGAAAAGGAAAGGAAAGAGAAAGGGAAAGGTCTATACAGAGGGGATCACTAAGAAAAACAGCTAAGGAGGGGACAGCTAGCTAAAGGAAAATGCATCATGCATCAGGGGAACTATTGGTCAATATTCGCAGTAAGGATCTCAGAAGAACCCACAAAAAAGTCCATGAGAGGAGGAGTCAGCCCTACAGACCTTCCAGGTCCACCCTGAGAAGACACCTTATTACAACATTTGTTGAGTAAGAGCTTCCCTGCCTTTTCCTCCTCCTCATTTCTCTACCCAGAGGAGTCAGAAACCCTGGTCAAGCACGCAAGGGAGGATGTGTGCGAGGGCAGCAAAGAGGAAGCCTGGCTCTTCTCACTTGCAGGGGGCTCCGGCTTGGAGAGGGGAACAGATGTCACTCTAAAGCAAAGTCAGAAATTTTGATGACTACCTGGACTGGGCAGTTTAAATAACTGAATTGAGACTGTGTAGTCAACTTCCAGGGGTCCTAGGAATTCCTATTACTTGAGAGTGATCAGAAAAGTCATGGGACCTCCTGTATTTTCAACCAAGGGCAGTGGCAAGAACTTCTACGGCTGAGCTCCTTTAAGAAGGACAGGGAAACTAACATTTCCTGGCAATACTACCTACAATTCTCTTAGCAACTCTGCGAGGTAGATCTCATTCTCTGACTTTGCACTGATAAAGAAACCAACGCTCAGATTGCTGAAGTAACTAGCCCAAGGGTACAGTGTCCAGTGAGCGCCCCACATGAAAGGTGGGAAGTAGTTACCATAAACTGTGGCAGGCAAGGTGTTCAGTACTGAGATGTGTGCTTTCTCATCTAACACGACGGCCTCTCAGAGAGTTCATCGTGTTCCTCTGACCACAGGTCAACAAGCTGGTCCAGTCTCGCCCCATATGGCAGGAGTGTTAAGTCCCATGGCTGGGACTCAGAATCAGCCCTCTAACTCCAGGCCTGTGGGATTCCTTGTCACCTTACTGCCTCTTCTGCAACAGTCGCAAGATTGTCCACGCCAGCCCACCACGGCTGGCCCGAAGTCAGTCCTCCCCTGGAGTCGTGCTGGGGAACCTCCCTCCTCCTGTGCTTTGGCCTTGCTCCTCTGAGGGTCACAAGTCTGCTGTGGCTGCTGTCACCCATCAGACGGAGCTGGAAAACCTCTCGCCTGAATTTCAAGACCTTCTATAATCTAGAGTTTCCTGAATGCTACCTCTATTCACACAAAATCGTGGAAAACTTTGAAAAGTGGAAAAAAAAAAAGATTTCTGAGGGAATAAAAAAAAAATTTCTAGGGAATAATGAGGTACTGTTAAATAACCTTTTCTGGATCATCTAATTTTATAGGTCTGCACCTTTTACTGTGTGTAGCTGAGCTATTGTGCACTTCCATAAATTGTAGAAAACTGATAGTAATGGAAATAAGTTTTGTCAGTGGAAAGGCAAATAATAAACCCTCCTTGCTCCCCAAGAGGCCAGTTTTACATGGAGAGCAAATTCCTTTCAGCACTCCTGACAGCCTTTTGGTGTGCCTGCTTTCTCTTTTTTGAAACAGTTGTAACAACATACTGATTCCCTCACTAATTACTGAGCTAAATAAAATCTTGGACACATATTTGAAAGAGAGTCATGATTTAACCTTTTCTTAAGAAGTTATTCCTTAACCTTTCCCACTGCTGCCTGAGCCACTCTCTAGGAAAGCCTGGAGTCCTCTCTAACCTAGAAACACATGGTGTCTCTCTCCCTTCCTTTCTCACTTCCCCCTTCTCAGGGACCAGGAATGCACATATATATATACACAACCACATGCACACAGACACCAGGAACATCAGCCTTTTCCCAAAGGAAGGCAGGAAAATGGAAAAGAGAGAAAGGCAATAAAACAATGAATTCAATGTTAGAAAACTGTGAATTAGGTGATAGCAAGCTGTGGTCCTTGGGCCCAATCTGGTGTAGCACTGCTTTTTATAAAGTTTTATTGGAACACAGGCACATCCATTCACTGATGCATTCTCCAGAGAGTTTGTGCTACCATGGCAGAGTGGAGCCGTCACCACAGAGATGGACGGCGCCCTGAATACCTAGAATATTTATTATCTGACCCTTCACAGAGAAAGTCTGCTGGCTTCTGAATTAGATACAGTCTTTACCCTCGACAAAGTTTACAATCTTTTGAAAGGAAGCCATGAGTTCACATAGGTGAGAAGACAAAGGACAATAAAATAAAGTGGGTCCCCAAGTGTGGAGGGTGGGGAGCAATGACCCTGAGAATGGTGCTCAGTATTCAAGAAAACGGAGCCAACCGCATTCAATAGTTCCAAAATAAGCACCAAAACCATGCCATGTAAATGATTAATTTGCTTATTTATTTACTTACTGTACTTTTCTTTTTTATCGTGAAATATAGGATAACTCAAGCATATTGGAAGATAGTATGAAATACTTACACACTCAGCTCAACTTATTTTAATGTTTTGTCACATTCACTTCAGTTTTTCTTTTTTTTTTTTTTTCTGGTTTTTGTCCCCCCCTCACACCCCCGCCAATTTGGGAAGAGTCGGCTGGGTTTCCTGTCTCCTTAATTGACTATAAAATGAAGAGGATATGGAAGAGGATCCATGGAATATTTATTCTACCCCCTGAACTGAAGACACTCTCAGTAGTGGCAATGGTTTATTTGTTTGAAATTCTTGCTTTTGTTTTGTCTTATTTTTAATTTTTTAAAAATAAGATTCATTGGCTAAAATTAACAAGTGAGGAAATGACAGATGCTGGCGAGGATGCGGAGAAAGGGGAACCCTCCTACACTGTTGGTGGGAATGCAAGCTGGTGCAGCCACTCTGGAAAACAGTATGGAGGTTCCTCAAAATGTTGAAAATAGAACTGCCCTAAGACCCAGCAATCACACTACTGGGTATTTACCGCAAAGACACAAATGTAGTGATCCGAAAGGGCACATGCACCTGAATGTTTATAGCAGCAATGTCCACAATAGCCAAACTATGGAAAGAACCCAGATGTCCATCAACAGATGAATGGGTAAAGAAGATGTGGGATATATACACACACATGGAATACTATGCAGCCATCAAAAGAAACGAAACCTTGCCATTTGCAATGATGTGGATGGAACTAGAGGGTATTATACTGAGTGGAATAAGTCAATCACAGAAAGATAATTATCATATGATCTCTCTGATATGAAGAATTTGAGAGGTAGGGTAGGGGAGTGGTGAGGGGGAGGGAGGGAAAAAATGAAGCAAGATGGGATTAGGAGGGAGATAAACCATAAGAGACTCTTAATCTCATGAAACAAACTGAGGGTTGCTGGGGGGTGGGAGGGTAGGGATAGGGTGGCTGGGTTACGTACATTGGGGAGAGTAAAGAAAAAACAAACAAACATAAGATTCATATGGCTCAAAATTCAAAGGTACAAAGGATTAAGCAATGAAATATTTTCCTCCTACTTTTGTACCCCAGATACTTGTTAAGAACAATATAAATTTCTTATGTCACCTTCCATGGATATTTTACATATACTTGAACAAATATGTATATATATTTATTTTTCTGTTTTCTTTTTATATCTTTTTTCTAGTCACCCAATACTTTATATTTTTGTAATCCATCCAGATTGGTATATACAGAAATTCTCATCTTTTTTCAAGACTTTCTAGCTTTCCTTTGTATGGATAAGATACAGTTTATTTGACTAATTTTCTTTCCATGGCACTTGGATAGTTCCAATCTTTACAAATTACAAACAAGACTACAAATTACAAACAAGACTACAATAAATAATCATATGCATTTGTTGCTTCCTCTAAATATACAAATAGCTGTAGGCAGAGAAGCAGGCAAAAAAATGTGTGTTCATAATTTTGACAGATATTACTACGTTATTTTCCACAGAGAAGGTACCAAAGTCACACTTCTACTAGCAATGTATGAAGAAGCTTATACCCCAGCCACCTCAGGTGATATTAGCCTTTCTGATCTTTGCTACTCTAAGATGTAACAAGGAATATCTTAATAAAGTTTAAAATTGCCTTTTCCTTATTACAAATAGGACCGAGCATCTTCTCATATAGTTAAAGCATTTGCATTTGCATCTCTAAGAACTGGATATCCAAGTATTGTGGGTCCAGTTAATTTTGGGCTACTGGTCTTTTTTTGGGAGGGGTGGCGGTGGCGGCAGGGATTGTGCTTTAAAATCCATCCAAAGTGGCTTGGCTGTGATAGAGTCTGAAAGCAGAGAATCAGTCAGTAAATAAGCTTTTAAACTCTTTCGCAGATAAATGGACCACATTAAAGGGCCGCATGTAGGTCCTACACTTCAGTGGCTTCCCATTACCTAAAGAATCAAGTCGTGGCCCCTTAGTAGGACATTCAAGGCTCTTCATGCTCCAGAAATATCAAATAGCACGTTTTATCACACCCCCTACCCTAGCTCCTGCCTCTTTACCTCAGGCCATTCCCTCTGTCCCAATAGCTTCCTACCTCTCTTTGCCCACATAACTTCTGTACAATGGAAGACTCAGTCCAAGATCACGTTGTCCAAGAAATCTTCCCTGAACCACAAATCGGATGACGGGCCTCTCTTGTGTACTCCTATGGGACCAAGCGCAAACTTCTATTAAAATGATCTCTAAGGGGTGCCCGGGTGGCTCAGATGGTTGGGCATCTGCTTTCGGCTGGAGTCATGATCTCCAAGTCCTGGAATTGAGCCCAATGTTGGCATCCCGGCTTGGCAGGGAGTGTGCTTCTCCCTCTCCCTCTGCCTGCTGCTTCCCCTGCTTGTGCTCTCTCTCTCAAATGAATTAAAATCTTTTAAAAAATAATAAATAAATAAATAAAATTATCTCTAAGATATCCATCACTCCTATCAAACTGTAGTTTCTCAAAGGGCAGGAACTGGGTTGTCTCTCTCCTTGTTCTTCTAGCTTAAGGAACACATAAAAACTCCATAAAAAAGTGAGTCATATAATTTTGAATATACCCTCTTGGGGTCTTGGTTTCCTCCTCTGTAAAAGGAGAGGGTAAGAGTAGATGACTTGTGAAGTCCCACGTGGATCTATGACTACATGAACCAATGGATGAAAGAGCCAACTGATGAGGTTTTGTATGGTATCAAAATACGCAAGGGATTAGGAGCTGGGAAGAGTCAGAGCCCAGTTAGAAGATGCTTGTTCTGAACCAAAAATGAACCACAACAAAACTGGAGGCTACCAAGGAGTGGCAGCAGAAGAGAATCGCTAAGAGGAATTTTTTTTTAAGCAAAAACACAGATGGGTCTCGGGGATGATCAGATGCAGATGGTAATCATCAATCACTCCCTTCACTGTACACCATGCTTCTTCCCCTTTCAAGAGATCAAGCCTAATAATGGGTCCCATTGAACCTGGACTTGCCTTAGTAACTTGTTTGACCACTAACACCAATAAAACATGATGGCAGTGAGGGTCTGCGACACCTAAAGCTTGACGGTAAGAAGCCTAGAAGCTTCCAGTGGATCCTTCAGAACTTGCTCTGGGGAAAATCAGCAGCTCTTCGGGAAATCCAACCCCCCTGGGACTACCATGCTGTGAGGAAGCCCAAGCACTCTGCATAGAGGGAGAGAGACGTCTGACCGGCTGTGGCTCTTCCCAGCCCAGGTGCCAAATATGTGAGTGTAGAAGCCTGTAGGTAATTCCAATTCCAGCCACCATCTGAATGTGAGTACAGAAGGGACCAAGCAAAAAAATCACTCAGTAGAGGGGCGCCAGGGTGGCTCAGTGGGTTAAGCATCTGCCTTTAGCTCAAGTCATGATCCTGGGGTCCTGGGATGGAGCCCAGCATCTCCCTGCTCAGCAGGAAGCCTGTTTCTCCTTCTCCCTCTGCCACTCTCCCTGCTTGTGCATACTCTCTCTCTCTCTCTCAAAAAAATAAAATCTTAAAAAAATAAAAGAATCGCTCAGGAGAGTGCCGTCTCTCCCCAGAACCATGAATAACAACAACAACAATAAAATACACTGTCATTTTAAGTCACTCAGTTTTGGAGTAGTTGCTATCCAGAAAACGCCAAAATATAAAGAAACCAGCAGACATGAGAGAGTGGACGGGGAGTGCGGCAGATGGATTCTCACACACCTGGCTTTCCATCCCAGCTTAGCTGACCACTGAGTGGCCTTCGGCAAGGTCCTTAACCTCATGAAGCCTCAGTTTTTTCATCTGTAAAATGAGATGCTTATGGTTCCTACCTCCTACAGTCACTGCGGAAAACCACTGAGATGACAAAGGGAGGTCACTCAGTAATGTGACCACAGGTCTTCACTCAGGCTAACTGGAGAATGGTGACATGAATGAGTCAGGAAAGTTTTAGGCATGTTGAATATGACATCCAAGGAGAAAGTCGCACATATCTCCCGTGAGCCACCTAGCTGAACCCTGGACACATCCATGGTCCTCAAGACTGTCTGACTGACTCACGACAGAAAAGATGCAAAGGGGACACAAGGAGGTGGGAAGAGTTGCTGGCGGTTCACACTGAAGATTACAGCAACTTGCACCCTACTCAAATACATAGCAAGGGCTCTGCTTGCCCCCACACAGCCAGCCCCATCATAATCAAATGGGTCCTTCTACCCCAGGAGCTGACAGTCTGTACAGAGGCAGGCTGTGTTGGAGAGGACAAGGAAATTCATACTCACCGAGTTTCCCCTGGGTGTCAAGCCTAGGCTAAGAGTCCTCCCATATATTCTCTCTGAACCTTCTTGACAATCCTATTGGTACCCATACCCATTTTACAGGGAAGGCTCGGAGAATCGAAGGAGCTTGCACCAAGCCCCCAGAGAGTAAGTAGAGAGATGACGTTTATCAATTCACCAACTCCTCCCAGCAACCAGGGGTAAACACTGGCTTTGCACCCATTTCACGGATGGGCAAACTGAGGCATAGCGAAGCGCCGTCTTTGCCCAAGGCCATCCCACTGATAAGCGACTGAGCCAAGATACACCTTTTATGAAATCTGGTTCCAGAGCTGAAGCTCCTGAAAGACCCAGGCTCATTCTTGTCTGTCATGCAGTGAAGCTGCTTCTCCAGGGACACCTATCCAGTGGGATTTCTGTGGGACAGCTGCCCCAAATCTCATCTTATCACACTCCACAACTGAAGTCCAGTTATTCAGTGACTGAAGTTCCCTGGAGTGATATTAAAGAGATCTCACTGAAAGGTCAACCCTGACGTGGGAACTCCCCATTACACCACCACAAGGGGAGGCCAGGGGCAGAATTCAAGGGAAAGCTGAGAAGGTGGGGGAGGAAAACTCAGACAAGACATCAGGAGGAGAGACAGGCCTCTCAGAGGTCTCTGGCCGAATGTGACTAAGTCCTTTAAAGCCCAGAGGAGGGGAAAGTTGGGGGTGGGTAAGGGGCACGGGGGCGGGGCGCTTGTCTGGAAAAGTGGGAGGAGCCAGCTGCCCCTTCCTCTGCAGGCCTGTTGGTTATCGTTCCCAGTCTTAACAGACAGCAGAGCCACCTCTTAGAACCTGGCCCAAGTTTGAGGTATTTGGTAGGAATCACAGCACGGAGCCAAAATGAATGCTCCCCGCACCCCTTCCTCCCCCCCCCCCCGCGGCCTTCAAATCAGTAAGGCAATTGGTAGTATGATGGGGAACAGGAAAAACCTCAAAACAGATTATTTTACAAAATAACATAACTCAATTATTTTCAGACGGCAGAAAGGGTAAATCCATTTCTCGCCACATTTAATTTTCTCACTTTCGTTGCTTTATCCTTCCCAAATCTCTGTCCCGGCATCTAGAATGTGATCCTGATGTGCACGCCCTATGCCGTGCCAGAAAGGACTCCGGTGGCTGGATTCGGCCAAGACACTCAATCCAGCCCCCGCCCATATTAAAACTGCGGGCCTGAGAGCCAGGAGGGGCGAGGGAGCAAGGGTGTGGGGCCCTGCATGGTCTCGCTGCCTCAGATACTTTCTGGAGAACTGGCAGCGCCCCCGTGGCTCTGGGCCATGCAGCCTGAGCCCTCTGCGGGAAGCGGGCCTGCAGGCCGTCCCACCGGGGCACCCTGCTGAAATACACAGGGAGGAGCATATCGGCTCCCACCTCGGGGTGGGGCGGGGGGGGGGCAGGACCTGTAGCCAAGGAAACGCATGCCTCCAGGGTTGAGCCGGAGTGGGGACAGCAACACCTTCATCACTGCAGTGCAGATGTCCCAAGGCACAAGGCCTGGCCCACGTGCAACAGCCACCAGACCCAGGGACTGCAGCCCTGAGCCAGCTAGCATAGGAGGCAGGAGGAGAGGACCTTCCTCTGCTTCTCCCCACCTGCCATGTGACAATGAGCAGGAGCATGCCAGGAAGTAACAGCCCCCCCACCCGCCCCAAGATGCCACAGGACACACAAGGAGGCGATACCACGTCCCGCGCACCCACAGAGCACTGTGAGTGATGGTGTGGATGGGCTCTTGTGACCCCAAATGCATGAGAACAATGTTCTCTCTCATACTGGCGTGGTGGAGAGCAGAGGCTCAGCTGGGCAGCCCCAGCCCCTCTCCAGGCCCCCCTAGGCTAGGCCTGATTGCCTCCCTGCATGCTGTTTCTGGTGCTTTGGGGTGTTCAGTGCTGTTAATGTCCTCGGAACACAGCTCCCCTTAGAGAGAAGGATATGTGAGGGCAGAAGAAGCTTGGGGAGGAGGAGAGAGCAGTTCTGGGCCCCTCAGAGCTGAACGGTGATGGGAGACTCCTCTCTGGCCTGGGACAGCATTGTGGGCTCCAGATTACGTGAACAACACTAAGGGAGAAGGGTACCCCAGAGCTTTGACGACCAGGATCTCTTCCACCTCCGACTCCTTCATATAAGAATTACTGTTCCTGGTGCACCTGGGTGGCTCAGTGGGTTAAGGCCTCTGTCTTCAGCTCAGGTCATGATCCCAAGGTCCTGGGATCAAGCCCCATATCCAGCTCTCTGCTCCGGGGGGAGCCTGCTTCCTCCTCTCTGTCTACTTGTGATCTCTGTCAAATAAATAAAATCTTTTTTAAAAAAAATTACTATTCCTGCTAAAGCCTCCTTCCTCCCTCTCCCCCCCTTCCCTTTCTTTCCTTCCCTCTACTTTCCTGCTCATCCATTCAACACATTTTCTTTTCTTTTTTTTTTTTTTAAAGATTTTATTTATTTATTTGACAGAGAGAAATCACAAGTAGACTGAGAGGCAGGCAGAGAGAGAGAGAGAGAGAGAGAGGGAAGCAGGCCCCCTGCCGAGCAGAGAGCCCGATGCGGGACTCGATCCCAGGACCCTGAGATCATGACCTGAGCCGAAGGCAGCGGCTTAACCCACTGAGCCACCCAGGCGCCCCCATTCAACACATTTTCATTAAGCACCTACTATGTGCCAAGGCTCTAGAAACCTAGTAGAGAATGAGGTCAGTGGGTCTCCACTCTCACCAAGTAATGCCCTATTGAGGGTGGGAGGGATGACAGACAGTAAATCAGTAAGGAAACAAATGTCCCCGAACATGTTGGCCTGTCCTGGGTGTGATGGAGAGAGCTGGAATGGGGGGACCAAACAGAGAGTGACTGCATGGCCACTCTGGCCTGGGGGCTCACAGAAAGTGTTTGGGTCCCAGAAGCCACTATCTGCAGAGCAGTCAACCAGCCTCCTTGGAAGAAGACATAGTTAGATGGTTAGAACTACATCAAAACCCTGCGGAAAGCCTTATGTCAAAGCTCCATTTGGGGCACATGAAGAAAATACTATCTTATGCCCTGACCCTGGGTCTTGCGGACAGAGACTCAGTCAAGCAATAGCATCCTCCTTGGGCCCTTGCCTCTGTGAACTCAGCTCCCCAAGGCCCAGGCTTAGCTGCCCAAGAGCAGGTTCCCAGATGGGAGGGGCTGAGCGAGCCACGCATGACAGTCCTCTCTGCCTTGTGATCCCTCCCTTCCTTCCAGGCACCACAGCAAAATACATAACCCAGTGATACTCGGGGATCTAGGTCCACCCTCGCCACAAAAACAAGAAATAAATCTCTGGGCAGAGAGGGCGATATACCAACAGACATTCATTTAGAGCTTCTATTAGGAGTACGCACACACACGCACAGAGGAAAGAGGCAAATTTCAGACCAGCTGGAGGAAAGCATGTCTCCCCTGGGTTTGGAGGCCGATTTTCAAATAGAGAAGAGCTCCTCGGTGAGCGAGCTGGGGGTGAGGCAGCCAGGATTCAAATTCACCTCATGCACCAAGCAGGTTCCATCAGTCTTTTATGGCTTGTGGTTTTGCTCTAGGAATACCCTTAGTTGGGGTATTATGGTCGCAAGGCATTGAAATCTCCATGAAGAGGACCCACCCCAAACAAAAGGCCGGCATTTAGGAAATGTTATTTTTGTTTTACAGAATATCTGTAATACTTCCGTGTGGAAATAACACGATTCCCTGGGAGGGCACCAGACAGGCAGGGGAAACGCAAGGAAGAACCAGAGGAGTGTGAAGTTTGCAGAGGGACAGGCTCTAAGATGACATGCTTGACGCACAACCAGAGTTTGATATGTGAAGGGCATTTCTTGACCAGCACCCCTTCCCCCATCTTGACTGGGCTGTGCTGTGGGATTTCATTTTAGACTGGGGAAAGTTTACAGATAATCCAGCTTCCGACCCTGAGGCCTGGAGAGATCATGTGGCTCACTCAAGGTCATGTAGCAGACCTACATTATTGTCTGATGGGCTCACCCTGTGTGTGTTAAGGGCAGCAGTAGAAATCGCAGTAAAGCCTGAAGTTTCTAAAGATGAGACCTCATGAACCAAGCTCTGTAGCACCAATGGGCTTTACCTGGTGTACAACTGGCATTCAGTCAATTTATGCTGAAATAACAAAGGAAGAATTTTAACTCATCATCTACTTCCTGAGCACACTTTGGAGCCGTGTGATCTGGGATCGAAATGACAAATCAAAGGTACCTTCTGAGAACTTATCTCTTATCCAGCCAGATTTGTCGAAGGGCACTCTGAGCTCCTGGTTTCCCTCCCGGGTCACTGGCCTCTCCTCAGTCCCCTTTGTCAGTCCCCCTTTCTCAGTTGACTCTTGGGTACAGATGCTCTCCAGGGTTTCATCCTCAGGTCCTTCCCTCCTCAATCACTTGGCAACCTCTTCTGCCCTCTTTGTATTACATGGGTGAGAATCTCAGTGTCCGCTCTTATATTTTCCACATTCTCAGGGAGGGCACTAGAGCTGAGGTCACATAGCTGCAAATGGCCAAGGCAGGATTTGAATCCACATCTGTCTGAGTCTCGGCTCCATGCCTCCTACCCCAAAAAGCTGGGATTTTATCATCCAGGCACTGAAGAACTAGTGAGAACATTACATTCGAACGATAACCTATGATTCAGTGGTTCCTATTATTTCGGGACAATGAACTTTTTGAAATCATATAAAAACATGGACATTCTTTATAGAGTTAACTTATGAATGTTTTAGTATAGGAAAAATTAGTATACAATTTAAAGAGCATCCTGGATCCCCCTGGAACTCATCAATGACTCCCTCTGGGTCAGGGATCTCAAATTAAGAACCAAGCCTGTAAAGACACAGAAAATATCTTCGAAGTACTTTATTTTATTTTTTAAGTAGGTTCCACACCCAGCATGAAGCCCAGTGTGGGGCTTGAACTCACAACCCTGAGATCAAGACCTGAGCTGAGATCAAGAGTTGGACGCTTAACTGACTGACCCACCCAAGCACCCCTAATTCTTTAAATATAACCATAGTTTAGGTGTTCTTTCTCATCTGCTCTGACTTGCCTCTAGTAACCAAACGGAAACCTGCCTTGCGTCATGGACTGTTTTGTGATCAGATTACGTGCTTTCTAATAAGAAACTAGACACCTGATTTCTGTCACCTTGCCTTACTTATTATCAAAAATGGCACTAGGACCTAAAACAATCAAAGATGTTGTGTAACATGAAGATCTTACTTCCTTTCCGCCCCACTGTTCTAGCTGTGACAGCCCTGGATGAAACAGAGACACGTGGGTTCCGCCTCATGTGTCATGTGTCTGTTCACCCTAGAAGGACCTGGTAGAGATGCTGTGATCATTAAATAAGGTGTCAAGTAGAGAGTACTCACCGAAGGGTCTGGTATTTGAGACATGTTGAATTAATGTGAGTTATTGCCTTCAACGTCCTTGGAAAGCCAGCCACAGCCCACCTCTATAGCCTCAAGTCCTAATCCTCCTACCTACTCAACTCCAGACCAGCCACAGAGACTAAAAAGCACTTTCCAGAGCTCTCAGACTTCTGGGCCTTCACCCATGCTATTCCCTCTTCCTAGGATGCCCATCCACCAATGTGTCCATACGGAAAATTCCATCAAGATCCAGCTTATATGTTAAGCTTTCCATGACTCCCTCTCTACACAAACTCTGGCTGGAATTTATTTTCCTTTTGGAGCCTGTAAAGAACTATGGCTAAGTCTCTGTCATAGCACTTAGGATACTAGGCTACAATTATTCATGTCTTTGCCCTGGTGTGTCAGCTCTCAGGGACGGGACCCTATTTCCAACAGGTGCACCCCTGAGAGACCAGAGGATGTCCATCAGCATTTCACTCTTGGAAACTGAACTCCACTATGCTAACAAATTCTCTCAAAGTCTTTCCTAAGTCCCAGGATGTCTAGAAACTTTAGTCAAGTCCAGTATGCTCCAATTTACCAGATTTTAAAAGACCCATACCTTTCAATCCCGGTCATAACTGTCCCGGCAGAAACAGTAATGCCTGCGGCTCAGTCACAGGGCCATCCTGTAATTTATATCCAGGCTAAGTCATTGCTAAGGGAGAGAACACGTCTGTTCCTCCAAAAGAATGGCTGGCAACCATCAGCGCTAAACTCGGATCAATGCAGGCCATGTGCCTTGGGTCAGAAGTTTACCTTGTGGACCGATCATCAAAGCTTAACCTGGCTGAGGACTCCACATACTAAAAACAGTAACATGAGGCGTGAGGGTCCCGAAAGTTTCAGCCTTTCCAAATGAACATTCAACATGTTCTTGGTTGGGAAAGGATGCGAAAAAAAGAGAGGACAGGAAACTATCAAGTCCGTTCCAATCACTAACCTGCCAAAAAGAAATGGGCATGAAAATCTCTTCTTTTGTTTAATTAAGCGGGCCCCTGTGGAAGCTGGAGAGGGGAGACTTGAAAAGCACAGGGATCTCGTGATTCTTGGAAAAGGGGTTTGTAGCGGTGATCTGCACAAATGTATGGAGAAGTTTCAAAAAGAACCAGCATGGGCGGATGGAAGAACCAGATGACCAGATGACGGAAAGTAGTGGGCTTCCTGAATGCAGGCAGGAGTCGGCCCATTCCCATGATTCAGGAACTGAGTCCCGACTCCTGACTCAGTCTGGCTACGGGAAGGGAGTGGAGAGACGGAAGCCAAGGCGTGGATGGAGCTGGGAGATGCTCTGCAGAAAGGCGACTGGCCTCCTTGTTGTTTCTAGTACCCTGTGGCCATGGAGAGAACCATCCCCAGCCCGGGAGAGGAAACGGGAAAATGCCGTCTCCACTCCCTGGTGAGAATCTCGGCAAGACCCTGGAAACAGTCTGCGGCCTCAGCACCGATCGTGAGAGCAAGGGCGCAATGTCTAAATATCCTTTTGAGTTTGTAAAAGGCTGGTTTCGTTTTTGTATACGGTGGAACTGAAGGAGCAGATGGCTGGGAAAAGCAGCAGGGCTGGAAGACGCGCGAAATCCATAATTTAAGGCAGGGGTGGGGAACGGTATTTAGAGGGTAAAATCAATCAACAGAAGCAACAGAGTTTAAGGGCCTACTGTACATGTCTGTCTTACTTAGCTATACTTTTCCTAAAGGGATTTTTTTTTTTTTTTTTTTTTGTAACAGTGACATATATATAGTGTGTTACAGCGGGAAACACAGACGGCTCAGCTCCAGACCAGGCCCCGCGGATTGGCTCTGCCCCTCCCTGGCGGACTTTGGGGCTCTCCTCCACAAAAGACGGACTGGGGCTAGATGATCTTTAAAGCCTCTTGCAGGGCTCACGTCCCATGATTGATTTACCACGCAGCATTTCATCATGACGCGGGGCCTTTTTCCTACGGCGCACACACGGCCTTCTACTGCTCCCCAGCGGTCCCCCAAACACTCACCTGATACCCCAGGACCACAGCTGGCCTTGGGAAGCATTTCCCCAACAGAGGTAATTGGTACCCCAGCCGGTGCTCACAGCAAAGCTGTTCCAACTGCGCCTGTTGACAGATGTGTCTGATTATGTTCCTTGAATGCAGGGAACCCAGTGGCCTCAGGTATCAGATCAGCTTAAAGGTAATAAAACCCCTGAACCTCCCAGGGGTATTCCGTAGCTGAATTACCAACAGGCTCAATACAATGAAAATGATGGAAGCATAACCATATGCTTTGCACTTAGAAAGAGGAGGTTCCCCAAATCTGGGGTGGCAATACCCTTGTCGCCGACTCTGTTTTTTTTCCCATTGGCCCTACCCGCAATCCTCGGCCTACCTTCCCTGCCCTCCTCCTAATCTTCCAGGATCATCTCAAGCGTGATGGTCATTCTTACCGGTTGAATGTTTTTTGGAACTGAAGAAATCCAACTTTAGAGCTGTGTAAAGGGGTATGAGGGGAGATTTTTATTTTAAGGGATGAGAAAAGAAAAAGAAATAGTCAAGTCACAAAATGTTCACACTAGAAGCTACGGCGCCTTGGTTCTTTAAGGCACAGAGACCAAGAGGGAAGGTCACATCATGGGTCAGTCGGCCCCAAAGCAGAAGGGCTCCGGATTCCCAGCAAAGAGTGCGTTTCTGTCCCACGGCTCTGCTCGGGCGCAAATGACTGTCTGAGCTCTCGGACACTCGGCTCCCCACCAAGAATGCACGCTTCAAAGCCAAGGTGTCAAAAGGAAATATTAAACAGACACCGATCTCCGCTCTGTTACACACTGGACAGCATAACTTTAGGATATTTTTAGTGAGTGAATGTGGTCAAACTCAGGGGCAAAACAAAGTTCAGTTTAAAATAATGAAGACTGGGGCGCCAAGGTGGCTCAATTGGTTAGGCAGGTGCCTTCAGCTCGGGTCATGATCCAAGTCCTGGGATCAGGTCCCGCATTGGGCTCCCTGCTCCTTGAAGAGTCTGCTTCTCCCTCTTACCTTCTCCCCTCTCATGTTCTCTCTCTCTCTCAAATGAATAAAAAAAAATCTTAAAAAAATATAATAATGAAGATCAAGTTTAATATACCCCACCTTGTTTTTGGCATTGCCCGTAACTTTTCCCCCTTTTGCTGGCACTTTGCAATTATATAATTATAAGACTGAAAATCTATCACACCAGCTGGGCAAGGTACACTATTAATGTGCTAGAATAAAACATGGATGGAGATTTAATTATCAGGCTACTCATGTCTTAGGTAAGAGAGTGTCAGCACTTCCATAAGCCAATTTGCATTACGTTAAAATTAATGGACTATAAGACCTGCTCCTGCTGAAACGGACCATACCCTGTCTTTCTCTCCTGTCTAAATGCCTTCCTGAAAGCAGCTGCTCCCCCCGACGGGCCCGCTCTGAACCTCCCCACAAGTACAAAGCTCCTGCAGCCTCTCAGAGTAACGACCCCAATCCTTTTCCAAACACAGGCGTCCACAGCCTTGTTCTGTTTCTCCAAAGCACGAGAAAGCAAAACCAAATGAAAAGCTGACCCTGTGACTCATCTCTCGGCAATCCTTCTCTTCGCACAACAGTCTTTGGCCAGCGCTGGCTGTGGTCCACCTTCACCGGCGCTGGTGCAGGTGAAGAAAAGAGGCCACTCTCCCTGACCAAGGTGAGCAGCTCAGAGAAGATAGAGGATTGCCAAGGCCAAGAAAGGGCCCGTGCTCCGGGGCTGGGGTCACTGCGGGTGCTCCGTGGGTAGGGAAGTGGTGAGAACAGTTAGTGGGCATGTCTTCGAGAACTCTCTCCACAGAGGGAAGCGGGGAAATGGAACAGCATCTAGAAAAGCGAGACGGGTCATCTTCTCATCTTCGGCGTTTTCCAGATAGCTGACAGGTGCACATTTGAATGAAAAAGAAAAGAACTGAGCAAGGGAGGGGCCAATTACTAAGGAGAGAGCCATTTCAGAAAAGGAAACATTTCTGGGTGCTTGGCTGGCCTGGGCACTTCTATGTCCAGGTTATCCTTTGGACACACTGTATCTAATTTAATCCCTACTCATTTTAAGTCAGAACACCGGAAGTTCAGAGAAGTGAAATATTTTGTCTAATATCTTACCACTCGGACGCACTGACCTAGGACCTGAACCCAGGTTAGCCTGACTCTAATGTCCCGGCTTCTCTACGACGCCATTTTAGAAAGCCCTGGGGGATGGGATAGATGTGAGTTCACAGGTGAAAAGAACGATCCAGGAAAAAAGAAGTTGTGTCCGAAATCCAGAATGGGTGGACATAGAAACTGCAATACAGGACAGGACTGTAAAGGAAAGCAAATTTCATAACTACAAAAGGAAAACCTTTCCAAGTTAGAGCTGTGTTCCCCCCTTCCGAAGAGCTTACCACCTCTAGAGACTGGGCGCTCACTGCAAAGATGCCGTTGCCACTCAAAACATTTATATGCATCTGTTAAAATGGAGTTATGGGGGGACGCCTGGGTGGCTCAGTCAATTAAGCATCACCTTTGGCTTGGGTCATGATCCCAGGGTTTTCGGATCAAGCCCCGCTTCGGGCTCCCTGCTCAGTGGGGAATCTGCTTCTCCCTCACCTTCTGCCCCCCCCCCCGATTCTCCTCTCTCTTGCTTTCAAATAAACAAATAAACATCTTTTTTTAAAAAATGAAGCCTTGGAACATGTGGCATATTCCTTTAAATAGCTTGGTGGTAACAATCATTCATCTTTTGGAACCAATCTGGAGCAAAAGGTTGTAGCAGGAAGTGTACATGTTATTTAAAGGCCATTACGATTAGGTGTAACTATATCTTTTTTTTTAAGGTTTTATTTATTTATTTGAGAGAGAGAGAATGAGAGAGAGAGCATGAGAGGAGGGAAGTCAGCAGGAGAAGCAGACTCCCTGACCAGCAGGGAGCCTGATGTGGGACTCGATCCCGGGACTCCAGGATCATGACCCAAGCCGAAGGCAGTCGCCCAACCAACTGAGCCACCCAGGCGCCCCTAGGTGTAACTACAAACAGACTATATCCACTATAGCTGTACCCAGCTTCACACACTGGCAAGAACTAAGCTCTAAGCTGTTTTCTGGAGTAGGGCTATCAGTGGAGTAGAGACTCTCAGATCTCTGTTGAAGACAGTCCTCCTCTAGACATCAAGGTTTGGTGAGCAAGTGTTCTGAGGGAGGGCAAAGAGAAAATGGAGGAGAATGCTGACAGTCTGAGATGCTGCATCTCAGACATCTGGGACCTGTTGATGAGTTCCCAGACCAGCCACATCAGCACCCATGGGAGTTCATTAAAATGCAGACTCTCGGGCCTACTGAATCAGAATGTCTTCATTTTTATAACATTTCCATGTGGTTCTGCTGCATGTTTAAGTTTGACAAGCACTAATCTGGAGGAGAAAGCCCTGTGACAGGGGTTAGGTACTGAGGAACTGGAAAGACACCCTGGAATCAAGATTCCCCGGAATGTCCCCCAAAAGTAAACTTTTCAAAAGCCCAGACAAGCAGGAGTTTGGTTACTCTCATTTATTTATTTATTTTTTAAAGCATTGAGAGAAAGAGGCCAAACTACTCTTTCAATGGCTTTTCTTTTTTTTTTTTTATGTTTTTAATTTTTTTTATTTTTTATAAACATATAATGTATTATTAGCCCCAGGGGTACAGGTCTGTGAATCACCAGGTTTACATACTTCACAGCACTCACCATAGTACATACCCTCCCCAATGTCCATAACCCCAATCCCCTCTCCCAACCCCCTTCCCCCCAGCAACCCTCAGTTTCTTTTTTTTTTTTAAGATTTTATTTATTTATTTGACAGACAGAGATCACAAGTAGGCAGAGAGGCAGGCGGTGGGGCGGGGCGGGGGGGGAGCAGGCAGAGAGCCTGATGCGGGGCTCGATCCCAGGACCCTGGGATCACGACCTGAGCTGAAGGCAGAGGCTTTAACCCAGGTGCCCTGATTACTCTCATTTTAAAACGATTGCAGTTTTAAGTCCAAGAAATCCCATGATGTTCTCAGTATTAATTTTCTGTTGCAGACCACAAATCCTGGATGGTCAGAGCAATGAGGATAGACAGAAGGGTGTTAGAAATAAGTACTAAGAAATTAGGAAAGTGGTTACCACCTGGGTATGAAGATGGGCTATTTAACTTAAATGACTGTCAAATGTTTGGAGGGTCCAACTGATCATCTGAACGAAAAGTTAGGCTGAGAGGCACCTGGTGGCTCAGTCAGTTAAGCATCTGCCTTTGGTTCAGGTCATGATCTCAGGGTCCTGGATAGAGCCCCACATCAGGCTCCCTGCTCAGTGGGGATCCTGCTTCTCCTTCTCCCTCCTCCCTTGCTCATGCTCTCTTTCTCTCTCTTTGATAAATAAATAAAATAAAATCTTAAAAAAAAAAAAACAAATACTGAGAGAGAAAACTTAAAATGAACCTTCTAATGTTAGATTGCAACTTAAATTTGATTGTGAACTCACGATTTTCAGTGGAATATAGATGGAAACTTGGGAATACATGTGTCTACAGGTAAGCTCTGTCCATTGTGAGGGTTTGAAAGCAGCCACACCCCAACGACAATGAGCATACCCATTTTCCAGATCTTAGCTTCTAAATACCATTCTTCACTACAACGTACCAGGTCTCCTTGAAAAATGGTTGATGGCTGATTCCAGGGTTGGGACTCAAAAAGTACAATATAAGTTTGTATAAAAAGTACAATATCTTAAGCCAGAAAGCTGAGGAAGGAGTCTAAGCATGATACTGAAAACAGTATGGGGGCCAGGTTCACAGAGCTACTGCTATCCCAACTGGGACCATCTGAGCCCCAGAATAAAGAGTGATAGTAATGGAGCATAAGGCACTGTCTATACCGATACAAAGAAATGACAGAATAAAGGAACAAATGGACATCGTGTGTCACCTGTTAGGATGCAGTATGTGATTCTGTGATTTTTCCTGCTAAAAAAGCGTAACCCGAATCTCTCATGGGAAATATCAGATGGACCCAAACTGAGGGCCATTCTACAAAATAAAGGACCTGCACTCTACAAATATGTCAAAGTCATGAAAGTCAAGAAAAGACTAAGAAATTGTTCCAGACGGAGGAAGACCACAGATATTGACAGCTAAATATAACACGGGATTCTGAATCAGATACGTTTACTATAAAAACATTCTTGGGACAATGTGTGGAACCCAAATGATGTCTAGTCTACCTACTTTGGGCCAATGCACTGTAAGGTGAAGTCTTTAGAGACATCTCAGAAAGAAGTTTGCCTCTGGCAAAAAGAGAGAACAGTATGTGGAAAATCTCTTCCCTTCTACCTGACACGGACGTTTATATATTGAGGCTTTGGCCCAGAGCGGTGGCAGCCATCTTGCACCCAAGGAAATGCCACGAAAAACTCAGGGAAGCCAGATGACATTGTTGAGCTACTAAATTAAGAGGCCCTCAAACTGGCTACCTCCAGATTTCTTGTTATGGGTGATTTACTTGCAAATCCTAACTATTGAAGTAAAAAGGAAAAGTCTGCCTTTAGGCAGCAATGGCTCTCCTGTTTGCAGAAAGCGGTCAGTCAGAGAACTCAGCACTTTCTCCTACTACAGACTGCCCCGCATCCCTCCCCACCCCTACCCCAGTGGCTCCTTTATTTCAGCTTCCCATCTCCCACCTCAGGTGGCCCAAGACAAGTTGCTGACTGACACTGGGAATGCCCTTCTGATTGGCAGGCTGTGGGGGTACAAGTCCTCCTTATCCAAAATCAGTCTCTCCCTTTACCCTACACACACAGGCACACACACACACACACACACACACAACTACATACTAAAACACAACACGAGTGTATCGTACAGAAACAAGAAATCACACATATAATTATAGCCAGTCACAGACCCTGTGTAGACTAAGTCAAGGATAAAGATGAAGAAAGCAGTTTTCTTTTGGACTTTGAGCTCACATTCTCCCTTTACAATATTTTGCTTAGTGTGTAACCTGCACCCTCTTCCCGTACTTCTCTCTTGTTACTGCCTACATACTCAGAATTCTTGCTCACTCTCCTACTTTCATGCCTAAAGGGCATCTCCTGCCTCAGCCACGCTGGAAGGATGGACCTGAGAAACAGATGTTGATACTACACCAACTTCAAACCCCTTCCCACAGCCCTGAAAATTCAGGTGAATCGAGGTCAGTTTGTTGGGCAGATCTCATGCATACAGACACAGAACCATGGCAGCCAGCACAAGAAATCCTCTTGTATGCTCACACCACAATCTGGCATGTCTAAAGTTCCTTTGTTTTGTTTTTTCTATGAAATAATGCCCCTACCCTAAGCCCAGGAGGCCTTCACTCAGTTTACTGTTTTCCTAAATTATCACGCCTGGCAAAAACAAACAAACAAACAAACAAACAAACAAAAAACTAAAGATAAGCTTACTGCACAGTGCTAGGTGTCCAGGAGGACACAGAGGGTCAAGGATGTGAGGGTTTTTCGGAGCAGACACCCAGCCAGGACACTGCCTGTGTGTCCCCGAGAGGAAGCTCACATATCTGGGGGGAGGCTGCAAATACTTCTCTATAAGGCAGGTTTAGAGGGTTGAAGGCCGCCCCCTTCTCCAAAAATACATCCAAGTCCTAACCCTGGAGCCTCTGAATGTGGTCTTATTTGGAAAGAGGAGTAATCCTAAATCCAGTGACACAAGTCCTTTTAAGAGAGTGGCAGATGGACATTCAAGTCATAGAGACACACAGAGGAAAACTCCATGTGACGACAGAGACCGAGACTATGGTGATGTATCCACAAGCCAAGGAAAGCCACCAGCAGCTGGAAGAGAGGCATGGAATGATTCCGAGCCTCTAGAACCGACCTTGCTCTCTGACACCTTGCTTTCTGACTTCTGTTCTCTGAAATGGTTAGATAGTACGTTCTGGTTGTTTTCAGGATCTGTGGCCACTTGTTACAACCCTAGGAAACTAAAACAGTAGGTCAGGCAGGTTCTTTCGGGGTGGGCTTTGTCCAGAGAGGAAATCGTTTTCCCTACCAGTTATTATAACTAGTAAGACTAGTAGGCACAAAGTCTCTAGCTACTTCTCTGGACACTCTTCTACCTGCACAACTGGAAAACAGGAGAAGAGGTAGAAAGCCCTGGAACAAACTGGGACCTCACACACCTTCTGAGAGGGTCTGACACCAAAGGCCCCAGCAAGGAATCCAGCATGAGGAGAGGGGCCGCTGGCTGGCATCCTGTGGGGGGACAGCCCTGCTTGTGGCTGCAGCTTGGCACCCGCCCGACACAGCCACCTGTTTTGGTAACAAAAGACAGGTAGGTGAGAATCAGCCAAAGTGCCTACAACCACGCTGGGACCCAAGGGCCACCCTGCAGTCCTGCGGGGTCTATCCCTGCAGAGCACGCAGGGCAAGGGGACAGGGAGACCGACATGGGCAGGTAGGCGAGGAATCTAGGGCATAGGAGAGCTACAGTGTGCGGAGACAAGTTCAATGGGAGGGCAGAGGAAGGACTGACAGGTGTGCAGACTCTGCACCTCTGTGGCCTCCTCTCTCCTGTTCCCCGAATCCTCAGGTTCCCCAAATATTTGGGGATCTCTGCAGGGTCTAGGGAGAGGGCCCTACGCCTGAGGTCAAGACGCCACCCCACTTCTTGATTCAATTTGCTGTGCACACCGAGAATACTTCGCACTCCTGTACCAATCTCTGCAACCCAAACGGCCACTCCCTTCCGGCTTCCCAGAGCATACTTTAAAACCTCATCAGCTACATTATTTTTAAACTCCAGGAAAAAAAAAATGGAACTTGGTAGATATTCTTTAAGAACATCTTTCTGGCATTTCTTCAAGAACATCTACTCAACACTTTTTCTAAAAACCGCACTTCAATCAATGTATCGGTTTCTTCATCTGGACAACCAACAATCAACCCACTCATCCATCCTTCTCTGTATGTGAGAGAGAGAGAGGGAGAGAGAGGGAGGGAGGGAGAGAGAGAAATACATGCATTAGAGATGTTGAGAGGTCTGGAATTCTCTTCACCTACTGTTAACAAGAATTAACTCTCGGTGGTGGGATTTGGGGTAATTTTTTTACTTTCTTCTTGGCTCTCATCTGGATTATTTGAATTCTTTATTTTGGATACATGTTCCTTTTAGGAAAAAAGTGAAGGCATTAAGGTCATTATTCTAAAAGAAATATAATTTTAAAAGGCTGTAAGCAGAAAGGCAGAGAGGGGAGAAGAGGGAAGGGAGGGAAAGCAAAGCGGCAGAGACGGAAAACTACGTGCTGCGCAGAAGGGGTGGAGCCTCCCACCCTAGAACTCCAGGCCCTCCCGTCCCATTCTCACAAGTGAACCCCGGGAGGAAAGCTTATGGAAGAGTCTACAGAGGTTTCCGTAGTTGGCATTTTAAACTCTTTGATTCAAGCCTCTCTGAGTCTCAGGTTCCTCATCTGTGAACCGGGGACAGGTGACTCACTCCGGCAAGGTGCTGAGCCCAAGTGTGCAAGCAACAGGCAGACCCCACTGCCCTTCCTCAGCAAGCACACAGCCCAGTCAGAGACCCACAATGCAAAGCACTCAGCACAGTTCCACTGAGCCCGAGCTGAGCTCCGAAGCTGCCATGGAGCCCGGAAATTCAGATGCACGTCTTTCTAATTAAGACCTACTGAGCAATGATGTGTTTTACATATATTTGTCATTTCATCTTTGTAATGTTCCTAGGAGGTGGATACTTGAATTATTCCCATTTTATAAATTAGGAAGTCGAGGCACAGGAAGTTAGGAAACTGCCTTGAGTCACAAAGCTTCTAAAAGGCAGCACAATGATTTTCATTCAGTCAGTCCAACCCCTAAACACTACACCTTATGTCTACTCTAATGCATAGCACGTGGCTTTCATTTTTAAGGAGGTTACATTTTTAGAGCGCGGCAGAACATGGGAAAATAGATAAAACCATGCATCAGTTTAGCGAGACAGGCATGCAAAGTACAGAGGTGATCAGGAGCGAATAGTTATTTGCTTTCCTGATCCAGGAAGGTCAGGAAAGGATTCCTAAGAGGGATGAAACCCAACCTTGGTTTTGACGGATGAGTGGGAGTTTTTCTGGATTAAAAAATATATATCAACAGGAAGCCCAGACAGAAGGAATAGTTTGGGTTGGCAGAGGCATAAAGAGAAAAGGAAAAAAAAAATGCAAGAGACAGCATAGAACATGGGAGATGTTTCATGGAGACCAAATAGTAAGAACGGTAAGATGGCGGGCAGAGAGGCGCAGAGAACACAGAGGGCGTGATCCCTGAGGGTTGGAAACACGGCTGACCAGAAGACCCAGGACAGGGTCCGGACAGGATGGCCCGAGAACAGATGAGCCACAGAGAGGGCCAGTGGCTATAGCAAGACACGGCATGGCGCTCAGCACTCATCCCACAAACGCCGGCCATGTGGCCTCCTGTGGTTCCTTCCCGGAGGAATAAGGACAGCGGCCCTGAGGACAGATGGCCTTTTACTGAGAGCCCAGAACTCTGACCTGGGTTTCCAGGCACATTGCCAGGCCCCCTCTGGTGGGGTAGCTGGAGGATCTCTTCCATTTTGTCCCCCTGCCCCCGCCCCTTACCGCCCACCAAGTGTTTGTCACCTCAAGAGGCTGCTTAGCCTATTCCTTCTAATAACCCCAGTTCTCATAGACGGATTAACCAAACCCAAACAACAGAACATGCCCGAAAACTAAAAGCGAAACCCCAGGCCTGCCTTGCTGCACACACGTGCCTTTGTTAACTCCTCAGTCAGCTGCCTCCTGGCGTGCCTGCCTTTCTCAAAAGACACCATAAAAGGAGAAATCAGAGCCGAAGGAACCTTGCTGTGGTGCAGATCAGCATATTAATTTATAATAGTTCGCATACTCTCCGCATGACCTCACAGCCCGATTCTAGGTTCCACACGTGAGTGTTAACCAGGACAACGTGCAACTCCCTGGTATCTGAGGCCAGTTCAGACACGGCTCCAAGGAAAACTGCTACATGTAAGGAGACTCTGCTTTTGGGTTCTCCTGTTCTATAGGGAGCCCAGAAGGAAGGTCAGTGCATCTGGCCATGATCATCTGAGGAGACCTCCTGTGGCCAGGCAGACCAGCAGGACGGGCTCTAGGTCACTCAGCGAGGGAGGGAAACTCAAGAAGTTAAAGCTCACACTTCTGATTGCTCAATGCTGAAAACCACACTGTGAACCCAGTTCTTAGGGAAACAAGATAGCGGAACTTGAGGGCGGGGTGTGAGGGAGGTTAACCGTAGTACGAGGAAGGGATATGGGAGCACCGGCCTTGGTGAAGGACCGCTGGGTGTGTGACACACAAAATTCAATGAGTCTTCAGAGTCCTTCAAGGAAGATATTATCAATACCACTGATTTATTGATACAAGGAGGGAGCTGAGCTTGAGAAAGGCGTAGACACGCGGCCATAATACATCAGAGACTGACAGGTCAGAACAGAGCTCAGTGTGACCTCTGGATGGGTCATTCTGCTCGCATGACACCGCCTTCACGGGTCCCTTCACTAACCCTCGAGTCTTCCAGGGACGCCTCCCTCCTGGGTGTCTCAGCCCTCGCAATGGGCTCACCTGGGGCACCCGAAAGCCTCCACGTATGCAAGCAGGGCCCTCCCATCCAGCCTGGCTGGTGTCCCTGTCACTGAGGACAAGAGCTTCTGTGGCCCTCCTCTGGGCTGAAGAAAGACTAGCCAGGTGGATCGCCTGCCCAGGCAAAATGTCAGAGCCTTCTCTCTCACCACAACCCCGGCTGGGAAGCCTTTTAGTTCTGCATCAGGCCTGACCAGTTTCTCCAGTTCCCGTTCTACGTGCTAACTAGTTGATTCTTGTAAGGGTTTAGCTCACGAGGCAAGTATTTGTGGTTTCTCTCCTGGGGCAACACACTGAACAAATAGGGCCAAGCCTTCCAGCGGCAGGTTTCCGCCCAGGTAGTCACTGTGAGTCCGCCAAGGGCCTCGGTGGCCCAGGTCTACCTGGTTCTGACGCAGCTGCTGGTTCTCCTGGACTCTCCGCTGGGGCTGCTGCTGAGTCCACCTCCGCTCTTTCGAGCAGTGCTTAGGGGTGCAGCTGGAGAAGCAATCCAGTGCCGTACCCAGTCAAATCCCCATCCATTATCCACAGACGTCCTCTAACCAGCCCAGGGCCAGTGTGGGGACTACAGCCCTTCTTCCTCTCCTCTCCTGCCCCCGACCAAAGCAGACATGACACCTGTGCGGCCCCCATGCTCATCTGTCGTAAGGTCTAGAAGGGTCGGGCAGATCACAAAAGGCCCCCAAGCAAACGATGATCATGCACATGGTGCCTGAGGTCCTGGCATATGGGCTGCCCTGGGACCTAGCCCACCTCCAGCTGACCTTGATAAACAACATTTTCCCCCGATGAACGTATGAAAGTCTCGCCCATTTTAACAGGTTTGTGTGTCAGTCTCCAAATTTCACCTAAGTCCTGCAGAAAAATGAGATCGGGCTCGAAAGTGTTTGTTGCCTCAGAAACTGCATCCGAATGACCAAATCCGAGGAAATAAGTTATGAATTAAAAAAGATGTTTTGAGGAACAGAAATGATGAATTGTAGCCTGGGGATTTTGAAAGCATGTGTTACAAAAATGTAATATTTGGATGCCTTTTTAAAATGTCTAATTCCATGAGAGCTATTGTTTCTTTGCAAATGTGGAACTTCGAGACACACAGAGATGTGGTTAAATATGGAATATAATTAATGGCCAGTGGTAACAACAACTGTTCCAAATACCGATATTCAACTTTAAGAAAAACAATCACACCCACATAACTGCCTTACTTTTTTCCCTTAAATGTTGAAAGGACGGAATATAAAATTCAGTGCTTTAATTGCTAGTCAGAAATTTTAACTTTTCAGTGACTTTACATTTCTTTTATGTTTAAATGGAAATGTATTTCAGGTTTAACAAAATCAAGAGTATTAATATATTTATTGGATACTACTTCCTTCCATGCATCATTAGGCTCTCATCACTATGACCAAAGCTGTAAATTTTATTTTTATATCAAAAGTTGAAAAGCAATTGCCCTAAATCACTTAACCGACTACGTAAGTTCTCCAAGCTTGTGCATTTGTGGGAGAGGGAGAGAGTGTGCATATGCGTGTCTCACATGTGTTGGGAATACAGTGACCACAGCTTTATTTCTCCAGCCTAATAGATCGCAGTGGAAAGGCCATCCCCCAAAGTGATTTCACCACAGTTGGAGGATTCTTCTTTTTTTTTTTTTTTTCTCTTTATTGGTTGTGCTTTGTTACGGTTTAGTTCTTTAGTTTGGCTTTGTACACGATTCCTCTACAACCCACCCCCCATGCCCTTCGAGAAGAAGGATGACCTGAAGTGGGAAACAATCCCCAGCATCTGCTTCGGGCTTTGATTTCGTGGGTTTATTTTACACATCCTAATTCTGCAGGAAACTCCCTGCAGATGTGGCAGAGCCCTCGATTGCTGACCTCTTGTTAAAAGACAAACAGCCAGAAACCAGAAACACGACCAGGAAGATAAACAGCTGTGCAGGTCTCCGCTGCTTGCCAGAATGGCAGCATCTTCAGAAACGAGCCTCGTGCTCATGTTCACCAAGGCTGGGCCTGAACTTTGTTTAGTGAGAGCTAGCAAAAGAAGGGCATCCACTCCTTCCCTTTCCCACACCTGTGACAGACATCACTAATCAATTACTCTACCCTTTTCCTCTGAGTCTGGAGTCCCAGAATTCTTAAAAAGGAGTCCACATAGCCCCAGATGAAATCTACTTGCCATCATGGGAGTCTAGATGCTAAGAGATGAGGATTACACAAAAATCTTCACGGGGTGTGGGGAAGGGGATACTCCACTCAAATCCTAAACAGAGTAGGAAGTTCTGTTTCATCCAAGTGTCCTATCTGAGCCCAATGACCTTGACTTCAGCAAAGAACCATCAATTTAAAGAAGATGCCGGTGCTGTTGATGATTTGCATCAAGTGAACGTGAGTTGTGTCCCAGGCACTGCTCTAAGCACCTCACACATATTGTCTCATTTAATTAATCAAAGATGACTCTGATGTTAACATGATCCAGGATCCAAGACTCATTTCTTAGATCCAATATGTTTCACAGATGAATGTAGCAAGACTCACAGGACAGCTGCATGCCAAGAGTGTGCTCAGCCTCCCAGGACCCGAGCTCCATTAATTCTGCTCAAGAAGGAGGGCCTTTCTCAAACCCAGGGCAGCCCAGGCCCATCTGCCACAGTCCGTCACTTAGCCACATTCTATTACTGAATGTGCAGCTTCAAAAAGCAGCAGACTTTGTTTCATATTCTGCCTTTGCCCCAGATGGACAGCACAGCTTCTAAGAAGAACAGACATGTCCCTTCTTATCCATCTACCCTGTCTGCTGACACTTCTGAGAGCCACGAGGGCCACAAATCTATCTAGCAACAAATCCAGATGACGCCAAGGGCTTCATTTCGGGGAACAGGAGAGAGCTATTGTGTTTCTTCTCCCAGGTCTGGGCCAGAATCATTCACCCCCAGGGGCCAGCATTTGGCCATAGACTTGGCCAATGCCAATACCAGCCCTCGGGGATTCTCTGTGCATCCGGGGGTAACAGCCTTGTACCAGCTGCCCCCAGAGCTGGAGAGTGAGAAAATGACAAGAATGACGATGAAAATAATAAAAATGAGAGTCACCAATCTTACTGGGCGCTTAGTGCCCAGGAAATGTGCCAAATGCCTCACATGCACCCTCACGCTTAATCCCTAAACTTTTCGATGACTGCTAGTTCAGAAAGGCTGCTGTGGACTCTCTTGGAAAAAGGTTCTAGAGAGATCGTGTGTTCGTTTTAAAGCGGGGGTCCCGAAGGCATCTTTTAACTCCATTTCCCCACGTGCAAGGAGCAAATTCCCCTTGTCTGCCACATGTCCTATGTCATGAAGAGAAATGACCCACGTGAACATGCTCCGGACCATTCTATGGAAAAGAGATAGCTCAGTCCTCACTGTCACTGTTCCAGTTGTTGCCGTACTACTCGGGCTTCCTGTTCACTGCATGGGTCTTACAACGCTTTCTTCCACACTGTGAATTCTAAAGCTGAGGAAAGACTGCCTTTCTTTAAGTACTTTCCTCAGCTGAATTCATAACTGAAACAGCAGGCCGGGAGGCTGTGAGCTTCTTGAGGGCAGAGGTGGTGTCTTCCCCATCTCTGAGCTCCACATACTTGGCAGAAAAGAGGAGAGAAATGTTAGTTGAGGATAAAGGACAAAGGGTGGAGGGGGAGGAAGGCAGAAGCCACAATGTTCTGCAGCGGCATCTTGTCAGCTCAAGTCTACACTTTCCCAACAAGAATCGACCAAGCCCTGCAAAGAAGGAAAGTCTGTGTCTCGTTGGTGCCCCCTCAAACACAGGGCGTTTGATGCCAATGTGACTTGCCTCCATGGAGAGGGAAAGAGCGCTAAGTCAAGCTCGAACCGAGACATAACTGTGCGTCCTCAATGAGAGCTGCGGTGCCTGGCACCCTTGGTCTGGCTGATGCTTGGGAAAATAGAAATGCCCACACCGATGCCATGGGAATGTCCCCTCATACCACTGCCCTTCTGCAGCGAGCCACTTGCCAGCCACTCAAACCCACACTTTTCCTGTCCAATATTGTAGATGCCAGAATGACAAGGCGCAGGGCCAAGGAAAAAAACAAGGGCTCAGTCTCATGACAGCGTGTCGAGGGTGAGAAACTCAAGTCAGAGAGGCCCACACACCAGAAACGGGAAGTGAACACAGACAGCTGTTTGGAATCTTGGTGGGTCCTTTCCCACTCCCACAACCCATTCGTGGCCGCAAGCACAGTCACAGGGGGCATTAGGTTGGCTGGGACTCACCCCGCAGAGACCATAACTGATCTGGAAGCTGAGCTTCGGTATACTCCTCCTGATGTTTGTTTGTTTGTTTAAATAAAGATTTTATTTATTTATTTGACAGACAGAGATCACAAGTAGGCAGAGAGGCAGGCAGAGAGAGAGAGAGAGAGAGAGGAGGAAGCAGGCTCCACGCCGAGCAGAGAGCCCGACACGGGACTTGATCTCAGGACCCTGAGATCATGACCCAAGCCAAAGGCAGACGCTTAACCCACTGAGCCCCCCAGGCACCCCCTCCGGATGCTTTTTAAGCCTGGAGCCCCCAGAGGAAGGAAGCTCCCGTCTTCGGCCTGACTTGCTAAATCTTGCACCACACCCCGCTTCTTGAAGCAGATAGCACAAGACCAGGCAGCGGCTCTCTCCTCCACGACCTTCCTGTCCCTCTCACCTAAGCATCCCTTGCTCTCCAAAGGAACACCACTGTTAGGGAGGCCTAATGGGGTGGCGGTGGGGAGAATCAAATAGGGGAGGGATCTTGGAGAGCCAAACTGGGCCCCAAGTTAATAGTTTTAGTCAATGGATTCATCCCTCCAGCATTTACTGAGAGCCTTCTGCGTACCAGGCAAGTTGTGGGTATTGGTTACACAGCACAGACAAAACAGACAAAAATCCCAGCTGCCATCAGGGATAATGACCCCCTACCTTAGCCGTGTGACAGCCACTGGGTCTAAAATGTCCATGTCACGAGACTCGAAATGGGTTTCAAATCCCAAGCACGGTACATTCTGACTTTGTCACCTCAGGTGCCCAACGTCCCCGGGTTTGTGGAGAGCATTAAATTAAGGAGTAATCTGAAGGACCCTGAGCAATTTCCTTCCCTCCCCCCTGAGTCTCCTGCTTGCATGTCTGGCGTTCTTCCCGCTACCTCCTATGAGCCACAGGTTTCCATCCATGCATGTACCCATGCCCACGCAGCCGCCCTTAAAATAAGACCTGATGTTCTCCACATCCTTGATCTTGGGTCCTTGTACCACCCGACAGCGTAGCCATTCATGGCTCCTGTGACAATGAACGTCCTGTGCGGACCTCCAACTTCAGAGGGGCCATAACTGACTAAATACCCCAGCTGCTGGGTTCTGAAATCCATTAAGGAAGCAAGAACTGGCACTCGGCTGAGCTTCCCAGGGGCCAAGGGCAAACCCAGAGCTTCTTAGGAGCTGAACCCAGCAGGGTACCAAGACAGATCCGTTTGGGAAGATATGGATGTCTCTGATAGTCAACTCTGACTCCAGGGCTCCCCCAGACGGCTGAACCCTCCTTATAAATCTAGGACTCTTCCTCCCAACCTTCCCTCCCACTCTCCTTCAGTCAAGTACACACCTGCTTTGCTCTGTGACCATTCTCCTAGCCTACCCATTTCCCCTAAAAAATTCCTTGCATATTTAATCCTGTCTTGGTGTCTGCTTCTTTCAAGAGCCTGACCAACAGGATCTTATTATCTCTGTATTACAGATGGGGAGCCTGAAGTTCAAGGGGCAAGTACTAGCCCAGTGTCACACAGGGGCTGAGGAAAGAGAAATGATTCGGTATCGGCTCTTTGCGCAAACCTAAATGGCAGAGATGGGACTCTGTGAAGGCCTCCGCCTCTCTCCAAGTCCCACAACTGATTAGCAGTGGGCCAAGACCAAAGCCTAGGTTTTCAGCGTCTGAGGCTGAGATTCCCCCTCCCACTGCCCCAACGCTGGAAGCCAGAGCGCATCAGAGCCATCCCCGCTAGCACGGGCCTCTCTGGTTCAGCCTGTGTTCCCCCGACCCCCAGGGCCCCTGGAGCCACAGCAGGTTTTTGCATTTAGTAAGTGTGTTCAGAGACAATCATTTCATAAAAGCTAATCCACGCTGAGTGGGAGCCAGCTGAGGCTGATTAACTCCAAGTTTCCCCAAATGCACAGTTCAGAGGCAAAGCCACATTTCTTCCCAGCGATCTGGCCGCCTGAGACCCAATGTCTTCAGATGAAACCAAAGGTTCGTGTGTCTGCATCCAAATTTTCTTGGCCTGGCCCAGTCGGAGATTTCAGAGCTGCTTCCCCAGTGCCAGGAGCAGCCTGACGAAGGGCAGCCATCCCTCTGTCACCATCACCGGCCAAACACCTAGGTGGCTGAGGGAGACGCCCCAACACCACCGCAGGAAAACCAATCAATGCAGTCTAAATGATTGTAGCAGAGGGATGGAAGGGGAGACAAACAGCTTTGCCGGCCAGAGGCCTCTGCGAGGAGTGCAGGGAGTCGAGTTCAGTTCTCTGACTCGACCCCAGGAGACACACAGGTGGGAGAGCAAATGAGCACGATCAGGGCCAGACCACAGGGATGCCCGCTACACAGGCTAGTTAGGGTCTGTGCCATTCCAACCTCTAAAGTGTCAACGGCTGTCTGTTTTATTTTAAGTTACTCACTGAACTAGCCTCCCTCTCCCTCTTGGCAGCCAACAGAGCAATGGCCCAGGAACAGCTGCAGCAGAGGCAGAGAGAGAAAGTGAGAGAGACAGAGAAAGAGAGCGGCTTTGTAAAACGGTATTTGAGGTCTGAAGGAACTTAGTGCAGGCGCACTGTCTTTAACAGGGTCCCAGAAGAATGGAGAAGGCAGGAGGGAAAGAGCTAATATGTAATGAAGGCTTTGCTGCACACCAGGCACTGGGCTGACTGGTTTACTCTCACAGCGATTCTAGATAACTGGTACTATGATCATTTCCATTTTATAGAAGAAGAAACTGACGTTCAGAGTGGTGAAGCAATTCTCCCAAGGCCTCCCAACGAATAACTGTTCAGTCTGGATTTTAACAAGTCAGTCTAACTTTAGAGCTCGCTCTATCAGCCATAACAATGAACCATTCCCCGTGTTTACTGAATGCCTGCTGTGCAGGCTGAGCTCATGTACTTCTTACAATAACCTTACAAAAATTGTGTTGTGCCCATTTCTGAGACATGAAAACTAAAACTCAGAAAGACGAGTTTAGTCAAGGTCATATAGTGAGCAAGTGGGGGTACAGTTGAAACCAAGACTGAGTGACTCCATACACCAAGAGTCTTCCTCATGGGTGCACCTGGGGGCAGCTGCAGGCACCCCCCATGTGGCCCAAGAGGGCACAATACTACTAGCAATGATACTGAGCATTTAAAATATCCTCAGTACAAAACCTAGCCCTTTGTACACATCATCTCACGAAATCATCTCCATGGCCCTGTCAGGTAATGTCACAATCTGATGCTCAGAAAGGCAGAGCTGCACATGTCATTTGAGCAGAACTGGAGTTCTTCCTCTGAACCGCCATATTGCTTGCCAAGATGGCATGTTTCAGGACATGACATCACCCCAATTTTCACCTTTCTGCTTACCTGAAATATGTCTTTAGGCTGAAAAATCCCTTTTAAGGCAAGTGATTAAGGAGGCAGCAAAGGAAGTGCCTGGGTTTCATTCTTAAAAGAACCTTCTAGAAGTTCTGGGCAGTGTGGGTCACCCAGAGGCCCTGCCACCATTCTCTCTAACTTGAACTTTCCTCAGGCCAAAGCCTCCCACTGTCTGCCTTGGATTTCCCAGGATGCGGCTCTGGCCTTTCAAGTCAGTGAGATTCTAGCTGCGGCCTGAACTCACACTCGGCCTGACCCACTCCCGGTCGCCAGGCAGCCAGTTCCTTATTTTTCCTCCCATGATGATGAATACAACCTGTCAGGAAAACCAGGACTATTTTTAGCTCCTAACTGATTTTTATCTAAATTTAACTTTGGGCCCCAGCACCAGCAGTTATGTCCAAAGGGCAGCCAGCGTTTTCATGGTGACACATCATAACGGAGGCTTGGTGTCTGTCAGATGCCCTGGCTGTGCCTTCAGCTAAAATAAGACAGAGCGCTCTTCAGGAAAAGGATCATGATCTTGCAGGACTAGAGGCACCAGACTCGAGAGCTGGAGAGAACCATTATTGTCCCACCTCCCCGACTTATTTTACAGATGAAGAAGCTGAGGCCCGGGGAGCAGAAGTGCCTGGAACCACAAGCTGGCTTTTTTTTTTTTTTTTTTTTTTTAAACCACAACACCACATTGCCTCTAGGAAACACAGTGAACAAATCAGACGGGACATCTGCAGAGGGCCATCGTTTTTTGTTTTGTTTTGTTTTATAAATCATAAAATCAAAAGCTCTGGGTCATGGAGCTAAAGTCTGCTGAACCGTGATCTCCAGTAAGCAGCAGCAACTGTCTGGTTCAGCATATTTAATAAGCCCATGGAAAGTGGACTTTTTCCAAGGTTCAGAGTTTAAAAAAAGTTCCAACTGAAAAAAGCCAGCATGGTATGTTGTCCTCTCTCCCCTGCTAGAATGTTGGCTCCTGGGGCGGAGGGCATTATCGCTTCTCCTCACTGTTCTAGCTCCAGAGCCCAGAATAGCACCTGGCCCAGAGTCGACAATACGATAAATATTTATTAAATGGCAGACTGACCGAATAAACGAACAAAGGAGTTAAGAGGAGAAAGATAAGTTTTAGGCTGGAACTGACAATTGGAAGGTAGGGGAGAACAAAGCCGGAGCAAAAGAAAGCGAGATCGACCTTCCCCCTTCTTCCCACCAAGGTGTGCGGCCAAGGATGCCTTCTAGGAGAATCAGATAAAGGGTTTTTGCCTCGGCTGTCATAAAAGGCAGTCAGAAATGCGCCAGTGACCACTATCATTCACACAGATGGCTAGACTGTAGGATTGAAAACTAAATTAATAAAAAAAAGAAATGGGAAGTGGGAGGCATAAACCCAAAAGAGCACAGAAATACACTGCAGAGCCTGATGGTGGCAGAGGGGTCGCAGGGGATCCCACCACCAAAGGCAACCCTGGAACCGAGGACCCTCCCCTGAGCCGGAGCTCTCAATGCTTTCAGAGTCAGATCATACCAGGGTTTGGGGAGGAGAACGCACCGCCAATCAGCAAGGCTGTTAAGCGAGTAGCCTTACTTTTTTTTTGTCCCGTTCCTCATTTTAGTAACTATAGGCTGTATTTGCTGCAGTATGTTTGTTGAAATTGGGAAATCACCACATTCTCTCATAGACACGGCTGAATTAATTAATATATTCTGAGGCTCAAATGGTATCAAGTGTCCCAGGCCCTACATTGTAACACATTTATTTTCACAGGCAGGTCACTAAATATATAAACGCAAAAGGTTGTCTTTGTGTATATTTTAAGGCACATGATACGGGGAGTGAGGTGAAGAAAAGGCAGCAAGACAAAAAGGATCTATAAAAAAGGAATCCAAATGTGACTTTCTTTATTGAATGCCCATTTAAAAAAAGATTTTATTTATTTATCTGACACAGAGAGAGACAGCGAGAGAGGGAACACAAGCAGGGGGAGTGGGAGAGGGAAAAGCAGGCTTCCCGCTGATCAGGGAGCCTGATGTGGGGCTCCATCCCAGGACCCTGAGATCATGACCTGGGCTAAAGACAGACACTTAACAAATGAACCACCTGAGCACCCCTGAATGCCCACTATATGTTCAGCACTACACTCTAAAAGATCGCGGGGGGATGTTGGGATTTGGGGTAAGAGACAGCAGATGAGATTCAAAAAATAAATATAACAGAACCCTTGATTTCATAGAGCTCTAATTTATTAGAGAGACAAAACAGACCTGTATAAAATAAATACACATACTTAGCATAGTAAAGCATTGGTGAATTGACTTACAAGTTGTGTGATTTATAAAGTCCAAAGAAAGCAAGCTCTGAGTGAGTCAGGTCAGTCAGAGAGAGCTTCCTGAGGGAGGCGACCAGAATCTGGTGGAGGAAGGCTAAGATCTGGATGGCAGGAGCTGCTTGAAACAATGGTGGATGGCTCGACACTGTGAGCCCCTCCACAGGCATGGGAATTCACACATTTCACAGGAGGAATAAAAGGCCACCAAAAACAATTAAAAAGGGAGGAAATGGAATAAAAAGAGTGGTCCATAGGAGTGTTCAAATTGTTAAGTGAATATCTCATTCACGAACACAGCTAATGTCTACTGGGTCCACCTACCACCAGCTGCTTTCACACATACTAGTTCCTTAACCATCACTGCAGTCTGAGGGAAGGTCCTGTTCCCATATCACAAAGGACAATTGAGGATCACAGAGACTTCACACCACAGAGCCAATAAGGGTCAGGGCTAAAATGCTGCTCTTGGTCTGTCCACTTCCCACCTCTCTCCTCCCTCTATGCTTTCCAATTGCTGAAGGAGTTTCAGGCTGTCCAAAAAGAATTTGTTTTATTTTTCCCTTCCTTGTATCTCAGTTACAGCAGAAACACCAGAACACACTCCTGATTCATACTGGCAATATAGTTTTTACTTTTCCACCACCAACATCATTATTGCCACCACCACTATCATCATCACCACCACCACCATCATCATCGCCATCACCATCACCACCATCACCACACCAGCATCATCACCACCACCACCAGCATCATCATCACCACCACCACCACCATCACCACTACCACCACCATCAACATCACTCCCACTATCATCATCATCTACAATTTTTTGACTGTTTGCTCTGGACCCGATACTGGAGCAGTTATTAACATTAAACCCTTGACATGCATTGGCTCACTGAATCCTCAGAACAGCCTTGTATGGTATATGAATATCATCATTACCTCCACTTTGTGGATGCAGAAACTGAGGTTTAGAAAAGTTCAACCACTTCCCCAGGTCACAATAGTGGCTGAATCTGTGTCCTTCCTCTCCCACACTATCCGCTTCATACTAAACCCCACTGACCAAATTCAACCCCTGGCAGCTCTGCAGAGCAGTTACATGAAATTATTAAGCAGATGTTCCTGCTCTACTAAAATGCAACATTTATTACTGAGGCGGAAATTGTTAGAGGATTTGCCATAATGTATTTTACATGCATATCATTAGAGTTACTCAGGAGTGAGAGGGGAAAAGAGTTCCCGGTGAAAATCTTTATTTTCTTCTGGCTTTGATGTCATCATAAACTCACAATGTCCCTCTAGACAAACTACCCAGGGTTTTTAGAGAGTTTTTTGTTAAATTAATGTCACACTCAGGAGTTAAATGGGCTCTAACTTGCATTTCCTCTGACTTCCCTCTGCTCTGGGTTTGTCATTTCAGCAGCTGAGTCCCAAGGGCAGAAAGTTCTTTAAAAAAAAAAAAAATCCCTGCGCGGTCAGTATTGCTAGCCCATTTGACTGATGTGGAAATTGAGGCTTGCAACAATCACAAATCATGTGATCTTGTGCCCTGACCTGAGTTCCAAGGAGGACCGGGGCTATGACAAAGCCCATGGCTGAACCCCTTAAGGCCATTCTGAGGACTTCTCTGGGCATCCAAGTTCCCTGCTTCTTTTCCTCCTCATATTTGCTTGCTTCCTTTCAGTGGGCATGGGCTCTCCAATTTTATATAAAATTGGCCTCTCACTCATCTCTCTATTACCAGTGCCAGCCTCAGCACTGGCTGGCACCAGGTAGGCACACTCAAGCACCACTGAACTGAAGAATGAAGAGAAAACTCAAAGTGTTGAAATCAAAAGGAAAGGGGAGATCACACTGGAGGTTATGAATAAAAGTGACTCCTCTGCATGACAGAAATGATACCTGAAAGTGTGTGAGGAGTTTGTTGTAACTTTGTATAAAACAAGTAAAACATTTTCAGTATTGGGGGATGTTATATAAATCATTATACACTCATATAATGAAACACCATAAAGCTATAGACCGAGTTGTACAGGGCATGCAGTGGCACAGGTGGCAAATATTTGTTCTGTGGAGGAAGGAAAAAAAAACAATCCTTAGATGTTATAGTTATTTGTTCCTTACTAAGGACAACAATATATAAATAGATATACAGTGTGTCTGTGGTACTGAAATTTCATGCTGGTTGAGAAACACTTCTATAGTAGAAGCATGCATGACAGGGATCCACATTAAACACGAGAAACCATGATACGTTAAACGTGAGTATTACATGAGAAAAGCAGGCTGCAGAGGCATACAATACTACTTTGGTAAAAACACAAACACACAAAACCAACACACACACACATACACACACACACACACACATGGATGGCAAGATATATCCAGTCACTGGGAAAAACAGAAACCATCATTTTCTTTGAGTAGTGAGCTTACAGATTACTTCGATCTTCTTAGGTACCTACATTTTTTTTTTTAAGTTCCTATCAAAAATATATTCCTTATGAGAAAAAAGGGCTCCACATGTGTTTCAAGGAATTAGATTATTGGTTGTCTTGGGCTAAAACCAGAGGCAGCGGCAGAGCTCTTGATATTTGCTGCTTTGTTTCGATCTTTCTTCCCACCAACAAGCTTTCCTCTTGCCTCCCGGGGACACTCACTCAACTTCACTGCAAGGAACCATTACGGCATCTAAAGCCCAAAGCTTTCTGCACAAGATGACCTTCCTGGGGCCCCAACCGGCCCAAAGCCCTGCAGCCGGATTTCAGGGAATCTGAGAGACCTGAACAGACTGTTGGAACTGCCTCAACTCCCACCCCTCTACTGCTATGCTCCCCCTCAGCTCCTCGCTGCCTGTCTCAACAAACCCGTCTCCTTTCCAGCTGGCCTCACTGGGATTTAGCAGTTTCTTTCCCCTTTCCCAAACTGCCCCCATTTATCTAACTCACAAGCTTCTGTCCCTTGTGGGGCTGGAGTGAGCAAACATGGGGTATCTCTGCTCTCGTTGTGACCTTTAATTCTTCATCATGGTACACAGCCTCTCCAGGGGCCTCCATGGCCAGTGCCTCTTTCTGTTTGCACCTCTGCACAGTCTCCCCACACACTGAATCAGGACTCGTCTGTGTAAAGGTAACAGTTTACGCATTCCCAGACCAGGGTATTATGGGTGTTGCACCTGCCATGTTGCCTCTTTGACTGCCTGCTCCAAGGAAAGCCAGCAACCATGTGAGCAAAATACTCAGCAGCCCAGTGGAGAGCTCCCCACCAACCCCCTGGGCAGAGGGACTGACAACAGCCAGCACCGACCTGCCAGCCCTGAGAGCGAGCAACTTTGGATGTTTAATCCCCCAGTCCCAGTCAAGCCTTCAGATGAGAGCAGAGATACCTCGGCTGACTTTGGACTCAGCCACCGCCTGAGCAACACCAACCAGAACCAGTTGGCTGATCATTGGTTAATTCTGGTCCCACAGAAATTTTGTCAGAAGCCACTCAGCTTGGGGATCATTTGTTATGCATTGATAGATAATTAAAACATTTGTGTTTTTAGAATTCTCCTACCCAGTACTACCTGAAACAGGGTTGCAAATTTTAAAACAAGAAGAAATCATAATGATTCATCAGTCTTAATAAGTTATTCTGGTCTGTTTCTTGGACGAAACTTCCTCACTTTTTCTTGACTTTTTAATCTGTGGTTGGTTCTGATGACCAAATATTCTCCAGAAGACCCTGAGTTTGTCAGCCCATTTACAATCTCAGCCTTCCGGTCTCTTTACCTCATGGAAAGCCTCTCAGCCAGCAAGTGAGTTAACAGGTAGAAATCAGGCAGACTAGGGATACAACCTCTCCAAGGTCCTTAAAGTCATCCATGCCTTCCAGGCAGAATTTCACAGCACTGCTTGACCTGACTCAAATTGGATTTTTAAAAACCATTAGTAGGTGCATTTTAATAAACTCCAAGCCTGATTTCAACTTAATCTGACCCATATTAAAAGCAAAAAAGAAATCTATATTATCACTTCACTCAGTTCTAAGTTTGCCCTTTCGTTCTAACTGGCTTTGATTGTTATTCACATTTGCAATTGTTGACTCTGGCTTGTATTTGTTTTAGCTACTTTTCAGGGTTTTAAGAAAGTAATTTTTTTGCCCATATTAAATTGACTATAATATTTTAAGATTCTTTTCAACTTTGCTCATATTAGCCCATTTGTTGATTTAACAGATCGTAAGTTGTTTCAGCTGTTTTTTGGTTAAATATTTTCATTTAAAAATTATCATCTGATGTTAAAGAATTTAAAGAATACAATTACATTTATTTCAGTGATTTTACATTCATAGCTGTTTTTAATATTTTAATATTTTACTAAATTCTAATCTATTCTTGGAATATGATTACAAAATGCTGTGGGGGGAGAAAAAACTATTGTAAGAGACTACTTTAAGCTTCTGTTGTAATACAAAGGGCCAATATAGAGGATTTAATGAGGATTCACAGAGATTCAGAAGATCTTGGTCCCAGCTCTGGCCATCTTAGCCAAACAACTGAATCGAAGCCATTTCATGGCTCCAAGTCTGTTTACTCATCTGTAAAATGACATGCCCCGCATTTGGGGCCAAATTCAGAAGGTGACATGGCAACCATTATGACAGCAACTCCATTTTCTGCCATCACATGGACTTCTATATGTTCAAAATTTTTAAAAAATTAATTTTCAAGAGAAATTCTATCTTGTCATGGTAGATGGAAAACCTATGTCACTTTCCATAAAGAAGAGGTCACAGTAAAATAAATACAAAAGAAAACCAGCAGAGTTATTAAATTCTAGCAAGGCACTCCCAAAGACTGGCCCAGGTTGAGAACTGTTGAAGACGTAACTTGTACGCAACTGAGGCATTTTTCTTGATGTTAAAAAAAGATGTTGCATGGGGTTGAAAGAGAACTAACTGGAAAGCATGACTTTCTCACTCTATGATTCAGTGTCATGTAATAAGGTTTCTGGTTTCATCTAAAGTCAAGGGTGAGCTACTGCCAGCAGTGAGTAGTCTCATACTTTCTGAAAACCCAGTGTAAGGTATGTTGTGGAACAAAACGTTTCATGATATTCCAGGAACAAGTTTCCTGGCTCTTCAAATCTTCTCTTTTATGTGCCGTCTGTCTCTTTACCAATCCAAGATGGAAGGTACTCTGGTAGAAGGCCAGAAATGTGAGCTGGTCTATTTTATTTTTTTTTTAAGATTTTATTTATTTATTTGAGAGAGAGAGAGAGAGACAGAAGGACAGAGGGAGGAGCAGAAGAAGAGGGAGAAGCAGGTTCCCCACTGAGCAGGGAGCCCGAAGTGGGACTCCATCCTAGGACCCCAGGATCATGACCTGAGCCAAAGGCAGACGCTCAACCAACTGTGCCACCCAGGCACCCCTATTTTAAAGCTTATTATATCAGGGACCTTTGGGGAGGGGAGAAATTGGGGCTGGAAAGGAGAGTGCCCTCTGCTAGAAGGTGCCCCCCCAACTCCCCATGGAAAGAGGAAAAGGGAAGAGCTTGGGAGAAGGAGATCTGCCGCAATAGTGAGACGCTCAAAAATAATTTGGAGGTTGTTCCAGTATGGAATAACTGATGGTCTTTAGTACATTCCAAATATACAAAAATGTTTTATGAACTCAAATCTTATACCAAATGTAAGGCATTATGGAATTATCCCGTTAGACTGTAATGTGGTTATTATGAGTGACAGCAGAATGACCCTGACGCAGTTCACCTGATGTAGAAAGGCAATTCATTCAAAGGCCAACTTCAAGAAACTGGGAGTTCATCTAGGGGGTGACCCAGCCCACTTTTAGCTCAGCAAACATGAAGCCCTGAGTCAGCATTTCCCAAAGCACTTTCTCAAAAATGTCAGCACCAGTAGAACGCTGTGAAAAACCCTCCAAATCTGAAAAAGGTTCTGTGACCCTTTTGGTAAAGTCTACTTACCATACCATCCTCTTAAATATCTATTACTTACATTAGGACAGTGAAAGCTCTGAGAAGTCCTGTAATAAAGAACGTGATCACCTTTGTTTGATCATGTTTGTCATCTGCAGACAAAACAAGCTTTCATTAATAACTGAGCAAAACTCTTATTCAGGGCCACGTAACTGACTTGTAATGGGGTACCATCACCAACTGGGTACTCTGGAACCAGGACAAAGTTAAATACTAAGGAAGAAACAATGTTCTCTTTTCTGAAATGCTTTAAGAAAGAGTAGTTTTACTCTGGAATTAAGGTCAAAGTATTTCCTGGAGATTTCAGGAAGGGCTTTGGGACATACCAGATATTTTGGTCTTCAAGCACTTGGGGGGGCCTATCTCATTTAACATCATAAGAACCCTAGGCACTACCATTTCCCCCATGTGTCCAGAGGAGGAAAAGAAAGCTCCCAGAGGCTGAACAATTTTTCGAATATCAGTGCTAAGTGGTGCGTCCAGGACTTGAAACCAGACCATCCCCAATCCTCAACTAGTCGGCTGCCCCCTTTTGCAGGCAACCTCTCCCCTGGAAACTTAAGGAAAAGCAAACTTCCCAATGGGCACATTTTATCACCTTCCTCAAACTTCCATTGTATGTACACAGAAATGGGTTAGAAGATGGATACCCTTTCTCCTTCCAGAGCTCCACCTCACTCCTTACTCTCTGGCCACAAGTCTGCTTCAGAGCTGAAGAGGTTACAGAGCTCGTCACATCCAGACCAACTGCTCTAGACACTCATACCAGCCCTGAGAACTACCCTCGTGCAGTTTATTCAGACCATCCTTATACAGAGCAAACACTTAGGTAATCTAATCTGTCCAAACATTTACATCCCACCCAATCTTTTAAAAACCTTGGGTTCTGCCAGCATTTTCGAAGGGGCCTTGGAAGGCAGTTCCCATGGCTCCATGTGGGATGCATGAAAATATAAATGTCAGATTGGCAATGGTTTATTAGGTCCCAATGATAACTACAAAGTACAATACTTTGGGTATTTTTCCAACATGGGCTCTCCCAGAAGAGGCAGAAAAAAAGGCTTTATCTGAGAGGCCTCAGATTCTGGTCCTATCATCCATTACACTGTCTTCTTAGAACTCCACTAAGAGGCTTGGAACAGAAGACTTCCAGCCTGTTCCTGTGGCTCACTGGGGACTCAGGAAATGTTCTAGGCCCAGGGAACCCCACTCTGCTTGGCGGTTGGAACTGAAGATCACCCTCCATTCAGTCCTGTAGCCCCTGGGAACCAAACCTAGAAGCAGGGTAGGTCCCCAGCCTTTCCTGTAATGGGCTTAGATTGGGGCGTATTGCATTTAAAGAGCCAAATGATAACCAGGCCCTGCAGGGTCACAATTCTCTACCACTTGCCCTCGTAAAGGTAGACCTGTGTTTGACTGACAGATTCCACAAAAGTCTAGAACAATCACCTTAGTAACCTGTTGGTCTTCCCTATTCATTCATTCATTTGTTCACTCTCCAGTCAATCTACCTTCCCTCTCTCCTTCCCCAACTCCTCCTACCCTCCCCATGCTTGCTTGCTTCCTTCCTTCCTCCTCCTTAAACCCTTACCATAAGCCAGGCACTGTTTCTGTTGCTAGAGAGATGGGGGAGTATAATAAATATGGTCTTGCTCTTACTATGAACCATATCTAGGTCTGAATGAAGGGGTACCCGTATTTACCTATTGTTCACCGGGACCCATTTCCTCTTCTAGCTGGACTAAATTTCCCAGGACCTCTCATCATTGGGTGCAGCCCCATGAGTCAACTGAGTTCTAGTCAGTGGAATGCAGAAGAAGCCATGTACAATATCTCCTGCAGGACCTTGCAGGTGAAACCTCCCACCAAACCCCATATTCTTTCTCTCTTCCATCATGAACAGTCCTATGGCAGAGGGCCCACTGGAGGTCTCCAAGGCACTAAGTGACAGTGAATCTTCTTTTGACATGGAAGGAGCTGAAAGTCCTTGAATGACTTTGTGGCACTACGCAATCCCACCTACCCACCACCTACTCACCCTGTTCTGTGATATGAGTCAGAAATACAGCCTGATTGGGGTAAGCCACTGAGATCTGGGCATTGTTTATGATAGCATTCAGTTATGAGATTAAGTCACTCATTATACCTTGTTTCTCAGGCAAGGATCTTAAGGAAGCATTTCTCAACAGGAGTATTTAAATTTTGCCCAACCAAGAGGTCTCCAACTGGGCTTAATTCTTCACGTAAACAGCAACCAATAGGTAGCAGCTTCGTGTTGTTTCCACAGAACTTAGCAAGAGTTATAGCTGAACAAACAGATATGGGCAGAGTCAGTCTGACAAATCAGTGACGAAACATGGACCCTTCAATCACTTGGACAAGTGACCCAGAAGAAGAAATTAAAAAATGGATTCATAGTTCATACTGTGCAAAGATACATTCCAGGCTGACTGAAAACTTAAATTGTAGAAAGTAAAACCTGAAAGCTTTTAGAGGTATAAATAGGACAAAATCTTTAATATGAGCAGTAGGGAAGACTATCTTGAAAGGACACAAAAGCACAACCAAACAGAAAAAGACACAAAAGCACAACCAAACAGAAAAAGACCGGAAGAAAACTGATTACATTCAAATAAAGAGTTCAGTATAACAAAAAGGCTTCATAAACAAAAAGAACAAAAAGGCTTCATAAACAAAAAGATAAGTGATAAGCTAGAGCAGGGGCCAGCCGACTGTAGCTCCTGGGCCATAATCTGGCCCTCAGCCTGTTTTTTGTGAATACAGGCTTACTGGAAATCAGCCATGCTTATTTGTCTGTTTGCTGCAGAGAGCATGTCCCAGGCAAATCTGATGAACGTCTATTTTTTGGAGATAGGCTTTCTGATCATGAAACAAGAAACATCAGACTCCAAAACATTAAGTCCTCTTGGGTGCCTCTGCTCAAATTCAATGGTCAAGTGACCTTTAAATAAAAGTACTATAATATCAGTAACTGCCCTGGTGCTTGACATTTACATATTTATATATTTACATATTATGTCATGTAATCCTCAGTACAATTCAGCAGAAGAAATGACTGCCACCCTATTTTATAAAGAGGAAAACTGAGGGTCTGTGAATTTAATAAGATTACACAAAGCTGCACACTGTAAACGTCAAGGCTGAGTTGCCAACTTCTGTTAAGCTATCCTTGTCCAGCGAAACAGCTCATGTTCATTACATCATATTAGGATAACTGCTCTTCAACCAGAATAATAACTGGCTTCCCCTACATGCACTCCTCCAGGGAGAAGAACGTGGGGACTAACTACCCTGAGTCTTCAGGTCACCTGGCAGTTGCATGTAATTACTCTTAATAATTTAGAGCTCATGTAATCCAAGTCACTAACATCTAATGTCTGTTTCCACAGGGGAGAATCAGACTCTGTATTGTTGGGTTCAGACAAGCATCCCCTTTTTAGGGGTGCTGTCAGAGTGTCCACTCGGTGTTCCTCTCTCCTATTCTGACATTGCTGTTTTTTCTGACATTGCAAATTGTTCCAGGTTAGCACACTTATGCAATTAGGGCAACTGCAAAGAAAGAAGATGGCCCACACAGAAGCTGGGCTCACAGGGGAGTGTGAGTGACCATTACACAGTAACATCACTTAGCCCAGCAAAGCCTATGACCCTTTTAGGTTACATTTGCAAACCTGGGAGAAACCTGACTCAACAAACCAAAAAGATGTTGGTACACATTAGTTGACACAGATATCAACAAGTATGTCTTATTTCTCTTTCAACAGGTGCATAGGATCATCACTGCTAAAATAGGTAACTTCTGTTCTCCAACATTTTAAACAAAGGCTTGCTCATGGCCTTAATTGTATTTATTCTTCACCCTGGTACCATCAAAGAGATAATTTAGCCCAGAAGTTTTCAGCAGTCTTTCAAAATATCTTTCTTTCCTATGCATATGGTCCTTCACTCAAAAAAACCCTATCAAAAAGCCGTAACACAAATTCTGGGGTTTTTTAAAAAAAGAACTTTTAAACTGTAATTGTTGAAATAGCAAAGTGAAGATGTGTTGCAAGATACCGCATGAGCTTTGATGTAACTAAGTATCAGCCAATCAATCAGAGCCAACCATGTAAATATTTAATCACGTACTTCAATACAATCCTTTCTTGGAAAACTTATTCAGGGATAACAAGAGTTCCAATATGATCACCAAAAATATGGCACCATCTTGAAAGTGTGCAGTATAATAGATGGGCATCACATTATTCATGATTCCTGCCCCAAACATTTTTCATAAGGATGCAGTAGCCTAAATTTCCCAGAAGACAGAAATGCGGTGTTGGAAAAGTACAAAGATATCCAACCTAGAAATGAAACGAAGAAGTAAAATTTCAAAATAAAAGCTGTATTGAACATATCCCACAATGTTTCAGTATCTTTTACTTGTATAGATGTTGGATTCCTTTAGCTAGAGTGTCATCAAATAGTTGTGACTAAAGTAGTGTTAACAGAATTCAAATAAGGGAAAGGTCACTTTCATGTTGATTTCATGTTATTCTTTTTCTGTAGACTCAAAGGCCATTTTCAAGCAGGGATTGGTCTGTAAATGGGGATAAAACTCTCTGGGGACAAACCAGTAGTTTTCCATACTAGGCAGAAATCATCCTTAGTGGTACAGAACAAATATAACAAAGATAGGCATTTATTGGTAAATCGTACTACCGGTATGTCTCTAAAATTCTCAGGTCTGACATTCAGCCTGTATGGGAATCTGGTTGCAAGACAGGCTCTTGGCTAGGACTGAAACCACACACCACCTGATTCTGCCAATGAAGTAACTTATCCCTGTTGCCATTCCTGGCCTCTATCCTGCTTTTCATTCTCACATTTCCAACTTCTGCTCAATAGCTCTTCTTTAATAACCCAAGTTTCCTTCCAAATAAGTACATCTAAAACTAAATCCTCCTGTTCAAAGCAAACATACTTACAAACAATAAACAAGGCCTCCCTGCTCTCAACCCAAAAGGAATCATTCAACCTTTCTCAATAAATCAAGACTGTTTCCAAACCTTTAGAAAGAGATATGGTCATGTGACTAAAGCAATCCTTTCTAACTCACCCCAAAACATTCTTAGGATCAACAGTGTCTAAAGACTGGGTAAAACATGGGACTTTCAGCAAGTTTGTATTCAAAGCCCCTCAAGATGAAAGAATCCCCCAGTAAAAGCCGCTATATGCCTCGTCACTGGTATTAGGACATTTAGAGCTAATTTATTTTCTTAAGTTTCTATTTTAATTCCCATTAACATACAGCATTATATATAACTTCAGGCATACAATATAGTGACTCAACACTTCCATTAGAGCTCACTTAAATGATAGATTTCATTTGCTTTTGTTAGTAGAAGCCTGTGCTATGTTTTTTCTCACTACCTGAGTCCTTGTTCTAACAGAGAAATTTCAGCTAAAGAGATGGTCATGTAGAAAAATGATACTAGTAATGGCATCAAAGCCTCAGAGAGCTGGTGTCAGTATGAATCTGCTGAGATGGAAGAGAGTGTATACACAACAGCCAAGAGGTCAGTTGCCTGGGGGCAAAGGTAAGTATGACAAATCGGAAGTAAAAAATGACATGATTCTCCCAAGAGACTACTGCCAAAGGCAGATTTGTTCCTCCTCTCTCAAAGCAGTATTTTTAAAACTTTTAAATTATTCATATATTAAAACTAATGTTTTCATACATCTACTCATTCATTCCAATGAATATTGACCAAGCCCCGTTATGTGCCAGGCACTGTTCTAGCTGGTGGAGATATGGCCATGAACAAGGGAGTGGAAGTGCCTGTTCTTGTGGGGCTTTCAATCCAGCAAATGAGTAAACCAACTCTATAAATTTCAAATAGTTCCAAGTACTCTGAAGAAAATAAACGGGGTGATGTGATAAGAGAGTGGTAGGGTATGATCACGAAGGTCATTGAAAGGAGGTGACTTTGAAGTGGGACCTAAATGACACAGAGGGAACTGTAAGAAGATCTGGAAGTCAGAAGATTTCAAGGAGGATAAGCAGCATGTGCAAAGGTCCTGCCAGGCGATGCAGAAAGACACTAGTGTGGCTGGAGTACAGTACAAGAGAGAGAAGGGGTATGAAGCCAGAGGCAATGATCATGTGTGCACACGACATAATATTAGCATCCTGGGCTTACCATACAAACACCACAGACTTGGGGGATGAAACAACAGAAATTTTTTTCTCATGGTTCTGGAGCTGGAAGTCTAAGATCAAGATACTGGGGGGGTTGATTTCCCTTTGAGGCTTCTTTCCTTGGCCTGCAAATGGCTACCCTGAAGATGTCATTTCACCGGACTGTCCCTCTGTGCATACTCATCCCCTTGAATTTCTCTCCACGTGTCCTAATCTCTTATCAGGACATCACTTGGACTGGATTGGGGCCCATCCCTGAAGGCTTCATCTGATTTCACCTCTTGAAAGGCCAGCAGTCTTATTCTGAGCTTCTGAGGGTAAGGGCTTCAACATATGAATTTCAACGGGAAACAATTCTGCCACAGTGGAGGTCACAGAAACAAAAAGAATTCTGAATTTTCTCCTAAGCACACAGGAAGGCCATAGAGGGTCTGAAGCAGGGCAGCCTAACACACAGTAACTGCCTGCCATGCTGTGGAGAGGAAGTGGTGGAAGTGAAAGCAAGAAGGCCACTTTGGAGGGGATTTGCAGCAGCCCTGACAAGAACTGGTGGTGGTGTGCCCCAGAAGGGAGGCACAGAGATGGAGAAAAGAGGCCAGATACAGGATGTATGTGGGAGGTAGAAAAGATAGGACTTGTGAATGGATTGAATAGGATGAATGAGAGGAAGACAGGCCTTACGACTTGCAAGTGTTGACTCCCAAGAGTTTGGCTTGAGCAACTGAATAGGCAGTGATGCCATTTACTAAGATGGAAACAGATTCTATTTTATTACACACATGCATAAAAGAGAAACATGACTTCAACATATGATGCTAGGTTCATCGTTAGAAGTCTTGAAAACAGATGTGTAAAGACAGAAAGAAGGGCCAAGTGGCCAGTTAGAAAGCAAATCAGGAAATCCCTGGACCAGCCTAAGAAGAGTGAAAGCACAGTACTTTTCTAATCAGTTCAAACAATTTCTTGGAAGAGGTTGGATTCTAGGAGTTATTCAAATCATGGGTGTGCCAGAGAATGTTGGATGTCTTCCAAAACCCATGATCTTCCATGATAACAGAATTTCTAGATGAGCTTATGGCTACCCCCTTCCAAGACTACATTTCTGGGCCTTCCTAGAAGCTAGGTGTGGCCACAGGATGCCTTTCAGGCCAACGGAATATAAGTGGAGGTATCATATGGCAACTTCCTGGTAATTTGCACATAAAAAGGCAGGTCTATCCACTTTCCTCATTAGTCTCCTGTCTTCTTCAATATCTTGCTGCCTGGAATTGAAATATGATGGCTGGAACTCTAATTACCTCTTGGAATCTAAGAATTAGGAGCAAATTTTAGGGATGGAACAGTGATGAGGTGGAAGACTCCAGAACCTCCTGGAGCCTTTGTGGAGCTGAGCCATCATGCCAGTATCAGATTATATTCCTCTGGACTTTTAAGTAAGAGAGAAATCAATTTCCATCTTGTTTAAGCCACTTTGTTTCAGTCTCTGATTCTAAACATTGAACTAAGTCTCAGCTGATATAATGTGAGAAGGACAGTCATTAAAACACTATGGTGGAGGCAACTACACACTCTTCCAGGCATCCTTTCAGTTTAGTAATAACTGGTTTCTAAAGAATCTGTCCCATTCTCACGGTAGATGAGAGTGTTGGGGCCCTATGATAGAATCATGCTAGATAGACAGGTAGGTAAAATTTTAAGAGCAGAACTGTTTGGATTAAAAGGGGCAGAACTCTAAGGACCACTATTTGAAAACCACTACCTACATGACAGTGATGTTAGAGTTATTGAACTGATTTCTTTCTACGATCTACCAGCTAATGTTCTCAAGGATGACAACAGTTATATTTCAGGAGTTATATGAACAGTAAATATTTTCAGGATGAAGACAAGCTACACGGGGAGGAGCCATCAATAGCTGTAAGTCTGTTTGAGTGTGCCTGCAGCAGAGAGCAAAGCAGGAGATCAGTATATGGACCGATCTGGGTATCCTGTATTGTCAGTGTAGCAGGGCCTGCATGCTATCCATTTGTCTGTCAAGCAAATCTTTTTGTAAGAAGAAAGGAGAGGGGAAAAAAGGAGAAATCATCCCATATGTCTATGGTCAAAATGATTTTCCAAAAAGGCACCAAATCATTCAATGGGAGAATAATAATCTCTTCGTCACTTCAACAAATGGTGCTGGGACAACTGGATATCGACATGGAAAAGAATCAAGTTTGACCCCTTCCTCACACCATTTACAAATATTAACTCAAAATAGATCAAAGAGCTAAATGTAAAAATTTAAACTCTAAAAATCCTAGAGGTAAAATAGGTATAAATTTTCACGACCATGGATTAAGCAATGGATTTAAGATATGGTACCCAATGCACATGCAACAACAACAAAAAAATACATATTGGACTTCATCAAAATACAAATTTCTGGAGCACCTGGGTGGCTCAGTGGGTTAAAGCCTCTGCCTTTGGCTCAGGTCATGATCCCAGGGTCCTGGGATCGAGCCCTGCATCAGGCTCTCTGCTCAGCAGGGAGCCTGCTTCCTCCTCTCTCTCTGCCTGCCTCTCTGCCTACTTGTGATCTCTGTCTGTCAAATAAACGAATAAAATCTTTAATAAATAAATAAATAAATAAATAAATAAATAAAAATTTCTGTGTTTAAGAAGACATTATAAAGAAAGTGAAAAGATAACCCACAAAATAGGAGAAAATATTTACAAAGCATATAACTGATAAATAACTAGATTATATAAAGAATTCTTACAGCTTAACAATAAAAACATAATATAATTTAAAAATGGGCAAAGGATTTGAATACATATTTCTTTTAAAAAAAAGACATACCAATGTTAAGTAGGTAGATGAAAAGACATCCAACATCATTAGTTGTTAAGGAAAAGCAAAATGAAATCACAGTGAGATACCACTTCACCCCACACCAGGATGGCTGAAATGAAAAAGAGTGACAATAACAAATGTTGGCAGGGATGTGGAGAAATCAGAACCCTTACACATGCTGGTAAGAATGTAAAATGGTGCAGCTGCTGTGGAAAACAGCTGTAAGTTCCTCAAAAAGGTAATGATAGAGTTAACATATGACTTAGCAATTTCACTCCTAGATACATACCCAAGAGAATTGAAAACATATGTTCACATAAAAAATTTGTACGTGGATGTTCACAGCAGTATTTTTTATGTTCTCAAAAAGGTGGAACCAATCCAAATGTCCATCTATAGATGAATGGATGAAAATGTGGCATATCCAAACAGTGGAATGTTATTTGTCAATAAAAAGAAATAAAGAACTGAGACATGCTACAATATGGAAGACCTTGAAAATAGTATGCTAAGTGAAAGAAGCCAGTCACAAAACACCAGATTTTGTAGGATTCCATTTATGTGAAGTGTCCAGAGAAAGAAGATAGATTTGTATCCACAAGGGATAGGAGAAGGGGGTAAATGGGAGACAAGAGGTTTCTTTTGGGGATGACAGAAACATTGTGGAATTAGGCAGTGATGACAATTATACAAGGCTGTGAGTATGCTAAAAGTCACTGAATTGTATACCGTAAAATTGTTGAAGGGGTGAATTTTACATTTTGTGGATCTTATCTGTAAAAATAAATAAAATAAAGAGAAGAAAAGGAGACAGGGCTCTCCTGAGCATCAAAGCATGGCCCAAAAATATCTCTGCCATGTTTCAATAAGTTTGCAGGCTGAAAAAAAAAAAAAAAAAAAAAAAAAAAAAAATCAATATGAAGTACTTGTCATTTTACTTGAGTTTAATCATTCTGCAAAAGTAGCAACATAGAGGAGTAATTTAAACCTTAGTAGGGAAGAAAGGGTTAGGAAAGGGCTAACTCGGGAGGCCTGTGATGCCCAAACCCTGTACATTTCACACAAAGGCCTATCTTAAGGACTGGCCCTTGGCCAGGCTCCTTGGAAGATAAGCCCCGAGACCTTGGAATATTGCCCAATGAGAGTGTTCACATATGCCCAAGGCTTTGGACATACTGTACAGTGTAACCACACAAGTCAATCCTAGCAATGCAGTTTAATGATGAACACCTGTTTTTGCTTGGGGAGTAGGAAGGTGCTGGAGTCTGGACAGCTGAGGTCAGTCATGCAGGTGCTGTATGCCCCCATGACTGACCCCAATAAAAACCCTGGACTCCGAGGCCTCAGTGCACTTCCCAGGTTGGCAAAACTTCTCATGAGCTACCACATTCTTGCCAGGAGAAGTAGGTGTATCCCTGCATAACTCTACTGGAATCCTGCACCTGGTTTCCCCTGGACTTCACCCCAGGCACCTTTTCCCTCCACAGATTTTAATGTGTAAGTTCTCACTGTAATAAACCATCACTGTGAGCCCAACACCTTTCTTGAGTCCGGTGATTCCATCCATTCAATCATCAAGCCTGAGGGTGGTCTTGCCAATCTCTAACACACTGAGTTTTGAAGGTGCTGTCTGACCCAGTGTACTTAACATGCAAGCAAATCACACAGGTGTAGCAGCTGAGTATAATATTCAGTCACGAGAGGGGAAGATGGAACCTGACCACAGGCCATGGCTGTAACTGGAGCAAGATGGCAACCTAGGGATTGAGTGGAGGACATGAACACATTTACTCAGCAAGTCTTAATAACCAGCTAGAGTAAAAGGGGTCCCAGTTGAGAAGAGCAACGTTCACAGACAAGAACTCCAGAGAATCCTCAAGAAACAAAGGGGGCAAAGTTATCCCAAAGCCTAGAAGAAATGTGGTTTCCTCAAGAGCAGGATTGCAGGGATGGCCACAGAGCAAGACCAGGAGAGTGTGGGGAGAAAATTCTGGCATGGAGCCTAAATATCCTTCCCGACTTGAGAATAGTGCCAACTTAGAAATCTAAGAAATTTATGCTTGTACTTCAGACTGTTATTTCTATAGAATGAAATGTGAAGGAGAAGTGCAACAGGATATTAGTATGTGTTTCATAGAGATCTACAATATGTTTGGAAGACCCTGGGTTAAACAATTTTAACTAATTTTTTCTTGTTTTTAACCACAGGACTTTCTCAGAGCTTTTAATAAGCTAATCTGCATGATGAATTGTCAAGATAGGAATATAACACACAGCATTCCCAACTGTATTTGACCACAGAATTCCCTTCCAAGCAGGACTTCAGAGATCCACCCGATCCAATACCAGACTGAGAAAGATTGTTCATCCAGGAAAATGGAAACCCATACTCAGCAAAACACAAGCATATTGTTTCAAAACTTTCTCCTGTGAACCCTTGTGCCTGTGTGATGCTTTGCTTATCTTAGTTTCTTAGTAAAAGGACCTGAGAAGCAAAAAGGGATGTTGGAATGAGTGCTGGCTTTGAAGGAAGATAAACCTAAGCATGCTCTCAGTTTCCCCAGATGTAGTGGTCACACTCCTCAGGTTGTTAAGAGGATAACAAAGAGATAAAATATCTGAATTACCTAGTGAGGGGCTGACCATAAGGGAAGGTAACAATAAATATGTAACGCCCTCTGTCTCCCTCCTTATCTTTGAGCCTTCAAGCTCCTATAGCTCTCTTTCAGGGGCAAAGTAGGCATCTTCATACTTCCTCCAGTGTTCACGGGAAGGTAGGCATATTGGCCATGATGGCAGTGGTGGCAACTGATCCAACTCCAGGACCAGAGAACCAGGGACCCTGGGGATGATAGTGAGCAACTGGGGATGATGGTGAGTGGCAACTCCAGGACAGATCTGGAATTGGCCATAAGGGGAGGCCTTTCTCAGCAGAGGAGGCCCTGTGGTTAATGGCAGGTGTAAGCATCACTCTGCTATTAGGATAAACAGTTTTCACTCACAAACTTCTCCGGACAACCTCATTTTGCATCAGTAGTAATCCTGTAAATGGGGTAATAACAGCTACACATTGTAGGTGCATCCTAGGCACTGGGCAGTGTGTAATAATAACCTCATTAATTCTCCCAGCAACTCAGAATTAACAAATAAAGAACATGGACTCAGAAAGGTAGAGTATCTTTGAAAGACACAAGATTGGAACCAGGATGTGTCTGGTTAACCCACTGCCCTCAACTCACAATGAGCTCCAGCTTTTCTCACAGAGTTGGGGCGGGGAGCTTGGCTTTGCAGTCCTGCAGCCAACTCCTGGGGGTGGTCTTGGGAAGAAAGTTCACCCACATCAAGAACACGGTGTTGGATGATAATTGAAAACGTCTCCATCTTTCTATCATTCTGTCCTTATGTGGCAGATTACAGGGGGTCCTCGGAGACTCAAGCAAGTCCTCTGGGGACTGGTAATGTCTTCAGTTGGAATTTATACTTTGATGTTTTAGGAAAGAAGATTGATGAAGAAAAACTTCTTGGTTCCAGATTGGTAGGTGATTGGCCATGTAATTTTCATTCCCCTATCATCCATCAGCTCTGGGTCATGGGGGAAAGTCTCCTAACTCCTTAGGGTTTTCCCCAGAATCCATATCAGAAAACACTTAGCCACCTTTCACCAGCAACTGTGAGGCTGGGGTAAGAGGTTCCAAAAATATGTGTGGGACCACTGGTGATGGATGGAAGAAAGGTGTTACAGACAAGCCCGGTGTGTTGATTGCCCAAGCCAAGGAGAGAAAACAGTCTTCGTTGGACACACGTATCTGATAGCATCTGGATCCATTTAGTAAGCATATTTATTTCATAACAACCATGAGATCATGATGCCAGGATGATTAATGATCTTTTATATTCTACCACTCTTTTTGCATAAATCCACACATCTGTTAGGGAGATTAATTATCTGAGATGGGGCAAATATGCATTTTGGTTCCTTCCAAATTAGCAGCACCTGAATTCCTGGAAAATCATCTCAAGGTTCTTAGGTAATGTGCTTAAGTTTTCCCAAGGGGAAATATTGATATAATCCTCAAACTAAGCGAGAAAACAAAACAAAACAAAAAAGTGAAAAGAGAATCTGGGCTGAAATTTTAGCGATAAGACTAAAAAATGTACTGCCAAATGTATTTTTTAATATGCAGTATAATGGCTCACATTATATCTGCACTGGAGATAGCATGTCTTGGAATACATTGTTAGAGAAATGCTGTTCTCTAAATGGCCAACTTCAAGATAAGTGATGTCCTCCTTGCACGCCCTCCGGGAGGATTCACAGTCTGAAGTAACAATTGTCAAGGCACTGGCCAACCTCTGAAAGGAGCACAAGGCTTTCTCTTTTCCCTACAGGCCTCACCTGGGAGGGGCAGCGCAGACAGTCCCCACTGGAGGGTCGGGTCCCAGCCCCATGGGACAGGCTTTTCATGTCTCACGCAGCATGAGAGGTCCCCGCCTTAAGACGCTAGTCCTTTTAGATGGCCTTCTAGAGCCAGTCCCCCTCCCCGCCCTACCCCTGTGTGGTTTCTGCAATGAGCTGCCACCATGGGAGGCATCCCACCCACTGAGGGAGTAAATGGAATGGCAGCTAGGGCCAGCCCTGCTCTGCAGCCCCTGGCATTCCTCCTCGGAGACTTGACCTTCTTGATTCTTGTTATCTGGTCCTGGAGGCCCATGTAAACCAACCAGGCAAAGGGAACCAGGGGAACTTGGCTCCTGGTCCAAGCCAAGGGGTCCTTGGGAAGCAAGGTGGAGGAGCCCAGAGTTTCTGGTGTGAGGTCTGGAGGCATAAGAGCCAATGAGTATAAGAGTACAATGAGTACAAGAAACCGTCCTGCAGCTGCCCAGGTCTGTTCTGTAGGTCAACCTTCCTGCAGGAACCACACCGCAACGTCAGGCTCAGACTAACCTAAACACCAGTGAAATAGCCTCCCTGAGGTCCCCAAGCGCCAGCACTGCAACCAGTGGTGAGGCAGTGTCTCCCAGACGAATGGCACTAAACCTAAGACTCCAGGGAAGGAGAGTCAACGTTAACATGGAAAAACCCGACAGGGAAGGTCCTGGAAGAGGCAACACAGTCAAGACCCAATACCAATTGCTCTCCGGCCCACAGCCCTGGTCCTTCCTGCAAAAACCAAAAACACACCAGCAGGAACTCATCTAAAATGTCTTGCTTTATCCCCAGTTCTGGCTCGTAGAATGCCACATTAATGAGCTAGTGCATATTGCATTGTTCATGACAACTTGAGAGACCATTTATCAATTGCCTCCCCATTCCCTCTTTAGCCAAAGCAGACAAGACTGTCGGCCAGAGCTCTGTACAAACAGCCCATGCTGACTGCCCGCTTCCTGCCCTCTAGCTCTCTCATCTGAGGCTCTGGGGGCCTTGCCAGGAGCTTCAGCCACTGTCCCGGCTGACGGGACCTACCGGTGCCCCGGAGCTGGTAACACCCACACGTGCTGACCGCCAGAGTCACTTGGGGAAGCCTTTATCCACACAGATCCCACTGTTTCTCCCAGACCTGGCAGCCTAGAGTGTCCTCCCAGATGAGGGAGTTCAGGAATTGGAATAGTGAGAGGCGTGAGAGGGACACAAGCAGACCTAGAGCTACAGGTAACATTCTCCAGATGCAGACTGTCACTTCCAGGGACCGAACTGAGGCTTCCAGGGAAGGGTGGCCTCCTGAGCCCCTTGTACCATGCAGGGTGGTACAGGAAGAAGGACCAAAGAGCCAGAAGGTCCCCATGACTTGAGAGCCACGGTGTTGTCACAAGGGAAACATGAGTACAATCTCGATAAGATGAGGGGGAGTGACTGACCGGTCATTCCATGCCACCTTCGTCCAGCCAAGATTTCAGCAGGCCCAGTGAGGGGATGTGCCCACTGGACTTGGCACGGGTAGGGCTGTGTTTGGAGACAGTAGTCTTACATCTTCATTGCCTCTAGCTTTACCTCATTCCCCCTAGGCATCCCCAGGCCATCCCACTGGGGTCTTGGACGTTAGCAGGCCCTTTGTGGGTGGTGTGCACCAAGGCAGAGATGGGCCTGCTCTGAGCAGTGGCCCAGCGCCTCCCCTCGGCTGGTCCTGCTCCTCCCATCTCCCTGACTGTGGCCTTTCCAGCTCTGTTCTGGCTTCCCTGCCTGTCTCTGGACCTCTTGGTTCTGGTGACTCACTGGCCTTCCCTCCTGGAGTCATCCAAGTTTGGCTTCCCTACTTGGGTCTCAGCTCTGCTCTGCCTACCCTCACCTTCCGTCACTTCTGGTGTGCCCCCCAACCTGGGGAAGACATCTGTGTGGTCTCAGGCCTGGAATTCCACCCGAAACGGGGACTGAAAATCTTGCCAGGCAAGGGGGACTCAGGTGGTGATACCTGGAAGTTTACGTCTCGTGTGCAGAAGGGATTTCTGGATATGAACCTACTACTTTGAACCTCAGTCTTTGGTTCCCAAATAAGCCAGTTCTAACCTTGCTCCCACAGACACACCGTCCAGGTCTTGCCTGACCATATAAAATCAGAGCATCCTGGAACTTTGTGGCAGACCAGTATGGACATCAGGCAGCAGATGTCAGCTCCCAACAAGCCCCACTCCTCCAAAGGAGGAATCAAATGGCACCCCACACCTCTGATGCCATGTACTGCAAACAGCAAGTGGTGTCTCCTCTGCTCTTGACAAGTTCTACTGGCCAGAAGAGTGGACACTTACCATGTAGGTGTCCAGGCAGAATATAGTTCAGCTACAGTGAAAACACACCTTCCAATCAGGAACCCTGAACTGTAAATTGAGTCTCCTCAAATTGCTGGAGGAGATCTCCAGGTAGCCCCAAGAAAACGTGTTATAAAAGAGATATTAAATTACTTCTCAAAGGAAAGCACAAGAATCACTCTAATGTTAATCTGGAAAAAGGACAGCCCAGAACAGCAAGGAGAATCTTGGACAAGGCAGAGTAACAAAGGGAAATATGTTGTTTAAGATATTAACACATAGAACAAAGGAACTGTAATGGAATCATATTAGTAGGATGCAATAGACAGTATATATATATATATTTTTTTTTAGAGAGGGAGAGTATCTCAAGCAGGCTCCACACTCAGCATGGGGCCAGACGTGGGGCTCAATCTCAAAACCCTGAGATCACAACCTGAACCAAAATCAAGAGTTGGGTGCTTAACTGACTGAGACACCCAGGCGCCCCATTTTAAAAAAAATTTGTTTGTTTATTTATTTATGACAAGAGACAGTTTAAAAATACAACTCATAAAATATAAATGTGAAAAAAATATGTATCTTTATATATATATATAAATTTTAAATAAGTTATTGTCAACAAACTCAAAATGGTATTGTATAGGCCTAAAATGATGGGTAATGAACAAAGAGGCCATTTGGAAAATGGCATACGATGTAAGATGAATCCTTTAGAAAGGAAGAATAGAAGATGGACAGACCTGGAATAAACCCAGGACAAAATATAAATGGAACCAACTGGAAAAATACACGTATTGACAGAAGCACACATGATGGGTGATATCCCCAGAGTGACGGTCCATCTCATCCCCACCAAATCAATGTCTGGGAGTGGGAGCCGGCCGGCAGCCGTCTGCACAATTCCCCAGGAAACCAATTTCGATGTTCTGTCATGCCTAGAAACCGGTGGACTAGTGTTCAGAGCCAGGCAGAAGAGTCCACCCAATAAATGAGGACAAATAAAATGTTTATAGAAATCTAAAGAGAAGTTGTCATTATCAAAAACCATGAACCAACACCTCATCAAAGTAGAATATAAATGATCAGAAGATCTGGGAAGGTGCTTAAAAAGAAACTAAGAAATACCATGTTTTTAGAACAGTGATGATGGAAAAGAATGATCGTCTCCAATGCACAAAATTATATGTTCAAAGAGGTTTATTGAAGCATTGTTTTAAATAGCAAAAATCCTACAGACACCCAGATGTTCATCAGAAAGTGGTTAATAAAATATGTGATGACCTATCCGTTAAATGGGGGTATTTGGAGCAACTAAAAATCATGATCTTAGTCTCTCTCTGCTGACGTAGCAATACAGGCTAAGCAACGTTATAAATAATATGATCTCAATTTTTGTTTTAAAAATTAAATCATCTATAAGATCAAATAATCATGGCAGTTATTTCTGAGTGATGGAATCAGGGCTGATAGTTTCTCTTATCTTCAGTCCCTGTTTTTCTGTTTAAAAACATACAAAAAACAACAAAACCCCCCAACCTTTAATGAAAGACAAGTTTTAGGTATTTAGGGGCAAATGATCACAGGGCAGACAAGTTTTCTTTGTCTTACAGCAAAGGCACAGATTATTTTAAATAAAATAAGCTCTGTCTAGACTTCACCTTCTCCTTTAGAAAATGTTATGTCCTGGGGAGGGAGCCTGGGTGGCTCAGTCCATTAAACATCCAACTCTTGATTTCGGCTAAGGTCAGGATCTCAGCATTGTGAGATCAAGCCCCACCCTGGTCTCCATGCTGGGCATGGAGTTTACTTAAGATTCTCTTCCTCTCTCTCTGCCACTGCCCCCCATTCCTCCCTCAGAAAAAAGGAGAGAAGGAAAGGAAGGAAGAAAGAAAGAGAGAAAGAACGAACGAACGAACTTCTTATGACCTAAAAGGGGTTATCCAATTAAACAGATACTATTTCACACAATGGTAAAATTTCAGAGCAAAGAGATTTCCCTGGCTGTGATTCAGAAGGTGGGAGATGGTTCTCTGGGAAGAAGATGTTTATCAAGGCACTTTGTTGCTTTCTTAAAGCTTGCCAGCACGACCCATTTATTTTATTATCTGATTTATGATTTCTTAATTTGGAACTTAATTGAGTTCTCATATACTCTCACTATTGCCAGACATTACACACAGTGCTAAAAGGAGGAAAGGCAATCAAAAAGAGCACATTATACTCTCTAGGTTTTTACCATTACCTCTTACTCTTATACTTTTATCTACATGGATAATTTTAGGGGATTGATAAGTACTAGGGCTATAAAAAGCTGAACTCTGCCTAGGATAGGCACTAAGTGATTTAGGGGATGAAGTGATGAGAAACTTGTATGAACACAGCATCTAGTCCAGAAATAACAACTAAGCCAATTCCCAACAATCAGCATTAGTTAATCCATCTCAGGTTCCCAGCCATCCCATGCAGCTGAGAGCCACTTTTGGACAAAAGATCCTCATCCTGGAGAGATACTCCTCTAGTTGCCATTAAAGGTGCTGTTTCTGTTCTTCTGTTAACCTGGGTAGGTTATGAAGGACACACACACACACACACACACACAGGAGTGGTATATCCTTGAGAGCAGAGTAGAAAAAAATAATATTTAAGAAAATGTCCTATTAAGTATTTGGAAGGAAACATTATGGATAGAAAACCTTTCTTTATAGGAAAGCTTGGCCTTCACTTTACAACAGGGGTGAGAATTTATCAGTATGTTCCAGACTGCTCCAATGTAACAATATATTCCAAAGAGATTTAAAGATAAAAAAAAAAAAACTATCAAAAGGCACATACATGAAGATTCCATTTCTTATCCCCTGGGAGTGTGAGAGTTAACCTCCGTTAGTTTGGGGCTTTCTGGGTCCGGAGAGCAAGTACGCTCAGCAATTTTTTCTTACAGAGTCTCCTACCCCCACTTTGGGCCCCCTGCTACAATGCTCTTCAGAACCTGCTGTTTAAAAAGGTTAAGTGTCTCTTCTGGTGCCAGATTAAGGGACAGGCCAGACAGGAAGCTGCCAGGATGCCAAAATATAAGGAAAACTAACTGGAAAGCGACAGAGAGAGAGGGGTCGGGGGGAGAATAGTATTTTCCAGAACTTCTTTCAAAGAGGATCTGCAAATGGTTCAGTTTCTGAGGAGAGGTCTAGTGGTGGCGACGACAACAGTAAGAGGTACACTTAGGGGACAGTAGCTGGTCACCAACACGCTGCCTGTTAAAGGCACCATTTTTTTTTTTTTTTTAATTTTGCTCAGTGTGGCACTCAAGTTTGAGGCCAGAAGTGAAATGGACAGAATAACAAAACAGCTCCTGTCCCCAGTGGTCCTCCTTCCCTCCCCACCCATCACTCAGATCAGCTTCTCCTCTAAATCATGGGGAACAAATATTTGAAGAATATCAAAACATCCACAGTGCTTAGTTTGTCCCTATCAAGAAAACCAACTTTGAAAATAAGAACTATGACAGGACGTACATTTTAAAAACATTCAAAATACAGGAAAATATTTAAAATAGTTCCATAAAAGTCACCCAACTGTCTCACATTGAGGTCTTTTATCCATTTCAAGTTTATCTTTGTGTACGGTGTAAGAGAAGGGTCAAGTTTCATTCTTCTACATATAGCTGTCCAATTTTCCCAACACCATTTACTGAAGAGACTGTCTTTTTTCCACTGTATATTTTTTCCTGCTTTGTCGAAGATGATTTGACCATGGCGTTGAGGGTCCATATCTGGGCTCTCTTCTCTGTCCCACTGGTCTATGTGTCTGTTTGTATGCCAGTACCATGCTGTCTTGGTGATCACAGCTTTGTAGTAAAGCTTGAAATCAGGTAACGTGATGCTGCCAGTTTTGTTTTTGTTTTTCAACATTTTCTTAGCAATTCAGGGTCTCTTCTGGTTCCATACAAATTTTAGGATTATTTGCTCCAGCTCTTTGAAAATTACCAGTGGAATTTTGATCAGAATGGCATTAAAAGTATAGGTTGCTCTAGGCAGTACAGACATTTTAACAATGTTTATTCTTCCAATCCAAGAGTATGGAATGGTCTTCCATCTTTTTGTGACTTCTTCAATTTCTTTCATGAGTGTTCTGTAGTTCCTCGAGTACAGATCCTTTACTTCTTTGGTTAGGTTTATTCCCAGGTATCTTATGGTTCTTGGTGCTATAGTAAATGGAATTGATTCTCTAATTTCCCTTCCTGTATTTTCACTGTTAGTGTATAAGAAAGCAACTGATTTCTGTACATTGACTTTGTATCCTGCCACATTACTGAATTGCTGTATGAGTTCTAGTAGTTTGGGGGTAGAGTCTTTTGGGTTTTCCATATAAAGTACCATGTCATCTGTGAAGAGAGAGAGCTTGACTTCTTCATTGCCAATTTGGATACCTTTCATTTCTCTTTGTTGTCTGATTGCTGTTGCTAGGACTTCTAATACTATGTTGCCCTTCAATGGATGAATGGATAAGGAAGATATGGTCCATATACACTATGGAGTATTATGCCTCCATCACAAAGGATGAATACCCAACTTTTGTACCAACATGGACGGGACTGGAAGAGATTATGCTGAGTGAAGTAAGTCAAGCAGAGAGAGTCAGTTATCATATGGTTTCACTTATTTGTGGCGCATAACATATAACATGGAGGACATAAGGAGATGGAGAGGAGAAGGGAGTTGAGGGAAATTGGAAGGGGATGTGAACCATGAGAGACTATGGACTCTGAAAAACAATCTGAGTGTTTTGTCGGCATTGGAAGTGGGAGGTTGGGGGAACCAGGTGGTGGGTATTAGAGAGGGCACGTATTTCATGGAGCACTGGGTGTGGTGCATAAACAATTAATTCTGTTAAGCTGAAAAGAAATTAAAAAAAATAAAAAAATAACCCCCACCCAAAAAGTCACCCAACTCCATCCCCGCTCTTTTCATTATCATTCTGTTTGTGTTTCTCATCCCCACTGCCCAGCTCAGCAGGATGAAGCATAAGTCAGATCAGAGACTCACAGAAGGCTAAGGCAGAATCTGGAAGCACCAGGTTTGTGCAGGGGGAAGGGATGATGGAGACTTTTGGCACCAAATGGGGTGATGTGCAGATTGAAGGCCATCTGTGAAGGAATGCGGTACTCCATGGGGATGTGCTAAGTCCACAAAATGGGAAACATCATTGTCAAGGAGGTTGGAGGCCTTTAAAGATATCCAGCGCCTGTATCGAGTATTGTATTAGGTAGTTCTCATTCCTTATTTCCTTTGATCTGGGCGTTAAAACCACAAAGTCAGCCCTTCTATCCACATTCTACAGATGAAGAACCTGAGGCTCTCAAGGGTTTAAGAAATGGCCCCAAGTTTGGGAAGTTAGCAACGGTCTTGGTTAGAATCAAACCTACATTTGTCTGAATTCAGTGTTCATGCTCTTCTCAAGAGAGAGACAGAAAACAGAGCCATCAAGAAAAAAGGCAGAGTCACTAGACTTGACATCAGTGTTCTAATGTGGGTTTCAACTGTTCCTAATTGGGAAAGTCACCTGATTTCTCTGGGGGAGACAGTATGTATGTGGATAAATTGGGAAGGTACAAGGGCAATGACAGTAAAAATGACAACACTGACTATAATAAAACCCAAGAGGCTTACTGAGATCTGATGCAGGGGTGCCCAGTCTGTGAGAGGAGCACCAATAACATGGCAAGTGAGGATAGAGAAGCTGCTGAATGGAGTCTTGGACACCATCAGAAGGCTCCTGAGATGAGGGTCCCTAACCAGGCTGGATGGTTGCAAGGAGAAAACTAAGACCTGAAGCCAAAGTTATCCTCAGAACCCAACAACAGAGTTTCTGCTTCCCCAACCATGGAGGGGATCAAAATAAAAAGGTCAGCAAGGGTTTAAAGAGTAATTAGGTATAAAACTCCAGATTGAGGAGAGAGGTGGAATCCGTCATTCTGAAGGAGGGTGTGAAACCTCATCAGGTGAAAAGAAAATAGTGAGATCACACATATGTAGCTGATTTTATAGTACACGTTGCTGATATCCTGGTCCAGGAGCAAAATAATGAATGTGTTGCATTTATTTAAATGTGCTTTTGAGAGGATACTGCAGAAGACTGGAATGACCAGTTACTAAATGGAAGAGGATCTTGAAAAAGAACAAAATCGGAGGACTCAAACTTCCCAATTTTAAAACTAACTACAAAACTACAATAATGAAGACAATGTGGTATTATCACAAGGCTAGACATATAGATCAATGGAATAGAACCAAGAGTCCAGAAATAAACCTGTAGATATATAGTCAGTTGATTGTGGAAAGGGTATTGAGACCATCCAAAGAGAAAAAAAGTCTTAACAAATGGTGCTGGAGCTCTATTTCACACTATATATAAAAATTAATTCAAAATGAATTAAATACCTAAAATTTAAGAGCTAAAACTATAAAACTCTCAAGAGAAAACACAGGGGTCAATCTTATATCCTTGGATTTAGCAATGAGACACCCAAATCATGCACAACAAAGAAAAAAAATACATATATTGGACTTCACCAAAATTATAAATTTCTCTGCACAAAGGGATACTACCAAGACTAAAAAGACAATCTATAGAATAGGAAGAGAAAATATTTGCAAATGATATACTTGATGAGGGTCTAGTATTCAGAATATATAAAGACCTCTTACAACTCAGCAACAAAAAGACAAAAAAAAAAAAAAAACCATAAGTAAAGGACTTAAGGAAATATTTCTCATGATAAGACATGCAAATGGCCAATAGGCACATGAAAAGAATCTCTGTACCATCAGTCATCTGGGAAATGTAAATCAAAACCACAATGGGTTTCACATTCACTAACTTCACATTCACTAACATACTAGAATTTGTTTTAAAAGGGAAAATAACAAGTGTGGTGAGAATGTGGAGGAAACTGCCTTGTTTTATGTTATGCAAATCTCACCTCATATGAAAAAAATAATGGAAGAAAAGAAGATTCAAATAAAACCAGAAATGGAAGAGGAGACATTACTACTGATACTACAGAAATAAAAAGAATCATAAGAGGTTACTGTGAACAATTATTTGCCAAAAAAGTGGATAACCTAGAAGAAATGGATACATTCCTAGAAACACATAAATCAAGATTGAATCATGAAGAAAGAGACGTCTGAACAGACCTATAACTAGGAGATTAAAGCAAAATAAAAACCTCCCAACTAAGAAAAGCCCAGGACCAGATGGCTTCACCAGTGAATTCTACTGAACATTTAAGGAAAAATTAATGTTAACTCTTCTCAAATCCTTCCAAAAAACTGAAGAAGAGAGAATACTCCCAAACTCATTTTATGAGGTCAGCATTACCCTAACATCCAAAGCCAGACAAAGATATTACAAGAATATAAAATTACAGGCCAACATATCTAATAAATACAGATAGGAAAATCCTCAACAAAATACTAGCAAAAATTAAAGGATCATACAAATTGGGATTTATCCTTGGAATGCAAGGATGGTTCAGTATACAAAAATCAATGAATGTGATTAACCACATTAGCCGAATAAAGGATAAAAATCACATGACTATCTTGAGAAATGCAAAAAAACCTGACAAAATTTGACAATTTTCATGGTAAAAACTCTTAACCAACTAGGAATAGAAGGAAATTACCTCAACATAATAAAGGCTATATGGGGAAAATGCAAAGCTAATATACTCAATGCTGAAAAACTGAAAGCTTTTTCTCTAAGATCAGGAATAAGGCAAGGATGCTCACCTTTTTTTACTATTTTTATTCAAAATAGTACTGGAAGTCCTCACCACAGCAAGTAGGCAAAAAAAAAAAAAAAAAAAAAAAAAAAAAAAAAAAGGAAATTAAAAGCATTCTAATTGGAAAAGGAAGAAGTAAAAGTGTCCCTGTTTGGGGCACCTGGGTGGCTCAGTGGGTTAAAGCCTCTGCCTTTGGCTCAGATCATGATCCCAGGGTCCTGGGATTGAGCCCTGCATGGGGCTCTCTGCTCAGCAGGGAGCCTGTTTTCTTCTCTCTCTCTGCCTACTTGTGATCTCTGTCTGTCAAATAAATAAATAAAAATCTTTGGAAAAAAAAAAAGTGTCCCTGTTTGCAAACAACATAATCTTACAACTAGAAAGCCCTGAAGACTTCAAAAAAAGTCATAACTACTAAATACATTTAGTAAAGTTGTAGGATACAAAATCAATATATAAAAATAAGTTGCATTTCCACACACTAACAATAAACTATCTGAAACGGAAACTCGGTAATCCCATTTGCTCCAAAAAAATATCCTCAAAACCTAGAATAAACTTAACAAGGAAGGGTGAAGTACTTGTACACTGGAAACTACAAAACACTGATGAAACAAATTAAGGGAGACACAAACAAATGGACAGACATTCTGTGTTCTGGGTTGGAGGGCTAATATTTTTCAGATGTCCACACGACTTTGAGAAACCTCCAGATTCAATGCAATCCCTATCCAAATCCCAATTTTTTACATTTTTTTTTTTTTACAGAAAGAGAAAACTACAGTACTAAAATTCACATGGAACCACAAGAGTCCCCCAAATAGCCAAAACAGTTTTGTGGAAGAACAAAACTGGAGGCATCACACTTCCTGACTTCAAGTATATTACAAAGCTACTGTAATTAAAATAGTAAGGTGGGGTGCCTGGGTGGCTCAGTCAGTTAAGCAGTTGACTCTTGATTTCAGCTCGGGTCATGATCTCAGGATTGCGGGATCGAGCCCCATTTTGGGTTCCATGCTTAGTATAGAGTCTGGTTGTCCCTCTCTCTCTGATCCATCACCTGCTCACTCTCACTCTCTCTCTCAAATAAATAAATAAGTAAAATCTTTTTAAAAATTTTAAGGTATTGGCATAATATAGACCAACAGAACAAAAGAAAGAGGCCAAAATCAAACCACGTACCTACAGTCCCCTGATCCTCCACAAGAGTGCCAAGAATATGTAACGGGGAAAGAACAGTCTCTTTAATACATAGTGTTAGGAAAACTGGACATTTACAGGCAAAAGAACGAAAGTGGATCTTTACCTTACACCATATGCAAAAATCAACTCAAAATGAATTAAAGACTTAAATATAAGAAGTGAAACTACAAAACTCTTGGAAGTAAAACAGGGGAAAAGCTGTATGACATTGGTCTTGGCAGTGATTTCATGGACATGACACAAAAAGTACAGAAAACAAAAGCAGAAATAGTGAAAGTACATCGAACTGAAAAGCTTCTACTCAGCAAAGCAAACAACAAAGTGAAAAGGCACCCTATACAATGGGAGAAAATATATTAGATATGGAGTTCATTTCCAAAATATATAAGGAACTCTTACAACTCATTAGCAAAAAAAAAACTAATAACCCAATGAAAAACTGGGGCTGAAAACTTGAATAAACATTGTTCCAAGAAGACACACACAAGCTAGGTGCATGCAAGATGCTGGACATCACTAATCATCAGAGAAAGATAAATCAAAAGTACAATGAGATATCAGTTCACACCTGTTAGGATGGATATTTAAAAAATAATAATAATAATAAAAAAGACAACAAGTATAGGCAAAGGTATGGAGAAACTGGAACTCCAGCACCCTGTTGTATGAGTGTCAAATGGTACACCGCTCGGGAGAACAGTACGGAGAGCTCACAAAAAATTAAAAAATAGGTCTACCATATGATCCAGCAATAGTACTTCTGGGTACGTGTCTAAAATAAATGCAATTGGGATCTCAAAGAGATGCTAGTGCTTTCCTGTTCTTGCAGCACTATTCACCAATAGCCAAAATACAGAAACAATCTAAAGGCCCATTGATGGATGAATGGGTAAAGAAAATGTCGTCTATAAATAGGACGGAGTATTACTCAGTCTTAGAAAAAGAAGGCAATTTGTAATGGGTGGTAATGTAAGTGAACTTGGAGGACATCATGCTAAGTGAAATAAGCCAAGAACAAACAGGGCACGCTTGTGCTGATAGGAGTTATGTGAAATACTCAAACTCACTGAATCAGAGAGTAGAAGAGTGGTTTCCAGGGGTCTGGACGAGGGAGAAATGCAGAGTTGCTAATCCGTGGCATATTCCATGCTCTTGGATTGGAAGAATAAACATTGTTAAAATGTCTATACTGCCTAGAGCAATCTATACTTTTAATGCCATTCCGATCAAAATTCCACCGGTGTTTTTAAAAGAGATGGAGCAAATAATCCAAAAATTTGTATGGAATCAGAAGGGACCCCGAATCGCTAAGGAAATGTTGAAAAACAAAAATAAAACTGGGGGCATCACCTTACCTGATTTCAAGCTTTACTACAAAGCCGTGATCACCAAGACAGCATGGTACTGGCATAAAAACAGACACATAGACCAGTGGAACAGAGTAGAGAGCCCAGATATGGACCCTCAACTCTATGGTCAATTAATCTTCGACAAAACAGGAAAAAATATACAGTGGAAAAAAGACAGACTCTTCAGTAAATGGTGCTGGGAAAATTGGACAGCTATATGTAGAAGAATGAAACTTGACCCTTCTCTTACACCGTACACAAAGATAAACTCGAAATGGATAAAAGACCTCAATGTGAGACAGGAATCCATCAAAATCCTAGAGGAGAACATAGGCAGTAATCTCTTCGATATCAGCCACAGCAACTTCTTTCAAGATATGTCTCCAAAGGCAAAGGAAACAAAAGCGAAGATGAACTTTTGGGATTTCATCAAGATCAAAAGCTTCTGCACAGCAAAGGAAATAGTCAAAAAAACATAGAGGCAACCCACGGAATGGGAGAAGATATTTGCAAATGACACTACAGACAAAAGGTTGATATCCAGGATATATAAAGAACTCCTGAAACTCAACACACACAAAACAGACAATCATATAAAAAAATGGGCAGAAGATATGAACAGATACTTCTCCAATGAAGACATACAAATGGCTATCAGACACATAAAAAAATGTTCATTATCACTAGCCATCAGGGAGATTCAAATTAAAACCACATTAAGATCTCACCTTACACCAGTTAGAATGGCCCAAATTAGCAAGACAGGAAACAACATGTGTTGGAGGGGATGTGGAGAAAGGGGAACCCTCTTCCACTGTTGGTGGGAATGCAAGTTGGTGCAGCCACTTTGGAGAACAGTGTGGAGATTACTCAAGAAACTAAAAATAGAGCTTCCCTATGACCCTGCCATTGCACTCCTGGATATTCACCCCAAAGATACAGATGTAGTGAAAAGAAGGGCCATCTGTACCCCAATGTTTATAGCAGCAATGGCCATGGTTGCCAAACTGTGGAAAGAACCAAGATGCCCTTCAACGGATGAATGGATAAGGAAGATGTGGTCCATATACACTATGGAGTATTATGCCTCCATTAGAAAGGACGAATACCCAACTTGTGTAGCAACATGGATGGGACTGGAAGAGATTATGCTGAATGAAATAAGTCAAGCAGAGAGAGTCAATTATCATATGGTTTCACTTATTTGTGGAGCATAACAAATAGCATGGAGGACAAGGGGAGATGGAGAGGAGAAGGGAGTTGAGGGAAATTGGAAGGGGATGTGAACCATGAGAGACTATGGACTCTGAAAAACAATCTGAGGGTTTTGAAGGGGCGGGGGGTGGGAGGTTGGGGGATCCAGGTGGTGGGTATTGGAGAGGGCATGGATTGCGTGGAGCACTGGGTGTGGTGCAAAAATAATGAATACTGTTATGCTGAAAAAATAAAAAAATTTTTAAAAAGTCTCCATTAGGTAAGATGAAAGAGTACACTGTCTCTGTAATTAACAATAGTATACCACACACTTAAAAATTAAGAGGGTAGAACTCATGTTATACGTTTTTGCTACAATGAAATAAAATTTTAAAAAATAATGGAAGAGGGCACCGGCATCCTAGTACTACAAAGAAAGAGGGAGGAAAAAGCACTAAGGCCCATCTTGGTTACATTTCACGTATTATCTCTTTGAAGCCTAACAAGAGGCCCCATGATGTCGATATCATTAACCCCATCTTGCAGATGAGGAAACAGAGGCCCTGAGCCATTACGAAACTTGTCACAGCTAATAAATGGCAAGGCTGGGACAGGGCTGCTCAATAAGTTACCAAAATGGCAGCGCCAAGAGCATGACTTAAAGGAAAAGGATGCTTTCTGACACATGAAAATTGGACCCTTGGTTTTATGGCAGTTTTACAGTGTGATAACCCATAAAAACCTGTGATAAAATTTTATGCCTCTGAAGCAATGGACACAAAGCCTTGGCCCGTGTTAGGGATAATGGAGGACAGGTGCTGCACAGACTTATTCATGCTACTTGAACTTGGCCAACTCCCTCAACCCCATTCTGCATCACTGCTTCCCTGATCCAAGGACAAACACCAAGAAAGACTCGGCAAGAATATGCATCTTCCCCCAACAGAGACCACTGGCCTCAGGGAGGCTTCTGAGACTACCTGGTCTTCATGGGTCTGAGCACACATCCACCCACCAGATGCACCTGCATCACCTCGGAAGCTTATAAAACCAAAATTCCTGGGCCTCGCTCCAGACCTCTGGGGAGTAAGGTCCCAAAATGAGAATTTTTTAAAAGCTCCCTGGGGGAACCCTGACACATTGGTTGTGGAAATATAAAATGGAACAGTCTCTTTGGAAAACGGATTGGTGGTTTCCTAAAAAGTTAAACACAGAATAACCATAGGACCCAGCAGTTCCACTTCTAGGTATATGCTCAAGGAAAATGAATACGTACATCTTCACAAAAACCTGTGCATGAATGTTCTCGGCAGCATTGCTTGCTGTCTGCTGAGTCCTTCAGCTGGACCCAGTGTCCACGAACTGGCAAACGGACAGGCCAAATGCAGTGTTATTGGTGTAATAAATAGTAATGAACAATAAAAAGGGACGAATCACTGACGCACACAACACCACCCATGAACCTTAAAGACTTCACGTTAAGAAAAAAGCCAGATGCAAGAGACCGTGTATTGTATGGTTCTATTCCTATGAAAAGTTCAGAAAACATCAGTCTGTAGAGACAGGGGCTGGGGATGAGAATGGGATTCACATGGGCATGAGGGACCGTGCTGGAGTGATGAAAATGTTCTAAAGCCGACTGATGGTGGTAGCTGTGCAAGCTGTAAATTTATTAAAAATAACGGGATTGAACAATGTAAATGGGTAAATTTGATAACATGTAAACTACGCCTCAACAGAGCTGTTTCTTTACCAGCAAATTAGAGAGCCACTGAATTCCAATGTGCTTATCTTACAAAGAGGAAACTAAAAGGCACAAAGGGAAATGATTCACCCAGGGTCACAGAGTGAGTTTATACAGAGCCAAAAAGACCTCTGATCTGTATCTCTGCAAAAGGAAATGGAGGGCTGGGGGGGTGACCTGGTAGAATGACTCAGAGGGGACAGCCAACCTCAATAAGTCAGTCCCCACTAAACCCTTTTCCCCTCCAAATATCAGGAAGCCAGTCTGTTTTGCTCGAACCATCCAGGAAAGGGGCTCAGGAAGCAGCTGGAGGGCAGTGGAAGGACCAGGGATCTGGAGTCAGGAGGCCTGAGTTCCAATCCTGGCCCCCAAAGTTTATGGTGACCCCCGCAGGCCATTCCACCTTCCTGGGTCTGATCTTGTTCCTCCATTTGTAAACAGAGCCGATAACACCACGATCCAGGATCACCATGACACTGGTAAGGAAGACGTTGAGTAATCTGGGCAAGAGATGATTCCAGATGATTTCCTCCATGCCTAACTGAAACCGCAGATGTCCGGCCTAATCTGCTTATCTAGACACCACGATCAGAGCATCCCTTCCAGCCTTTGGGCACCCGCAGGCCCTTCCAAGGTTCCCTGACGCAGGCACCCTCTGATCTTGGTCCCAGCCCTAGCCTGATCCAAGTTCCCAGGTGTCATAAAACTCTGGAAAGGGGAGACAGGATTGTATTTCCTCACAGACACGACAGCCCCAGACTGAGAACAATATATGTTTAAAAAATAACAACTTTCCAAGCGGCCACCGATGCACCAAATACTAGATTGGGCGTGGTGTTATTACAAGACCAAGAGAATGTAAAACATCCTGTAATATATCTCAGCAGAAAATCTTTGCCAAGGGAAAGAAATCTGTATTCTATCTAAGAGGAATGTTTGGTAATTGTTTGGGCCTTGGATAAACTCAGGCCATAAGTTTTGGGCCAGGCGTTTACATTATGGACTAATCAGAGAACCCCGATGTGAATACAGGCTTTACAGAGCAAGAATCATGAGTTACCAGGATGGGGGCACGGCAGCTTCAGGACTCACAGAGAGACGTGCAGCCCGTGTCAGGGTGGGGGAACACTTAGGCCGGGATGCTCTATGAGAAGAAAGAATGGAAAAGCTTGCCTCTTCCGCACTGAATCCATCTCAGGGGATCCTGAACTCTCAGCCTCTAGGACCCGCCAGGAATGTCAGTGAGGCAGAAGGTGAAGGGATCCGTCCAACTCTGCTTACTTAGGCTGCACTGGGTTTGCTGTTTTCATTCCAGGGGAAATGTGACTTCTTGGAGGAACCTGTTTGTGTCAGTGAACAGTCAGCACCTGGTAACTGAACCAGACAGTGATTCCCGAGCATTCTTTACAAAAGGTCATTTGGGACAGGCAAGGAGACAAAGGAAAGAGAGGCGCATGGCTCACGATAGTAAGCAGGCTTAGAGGCTGGTGGAGAGGTGTGAAACACTTGCTGAAAATGTAATTTGAAGCAGCAGCAGGAGGAGAAATGAGAACAGAAGGAATTAGAAGGGGGAAAGGAGTGAGGTAGGAAAAATATGAAGAAAAGCAAAGGACAGGAAGACAAACATCTAAAACAGGAATGCAAATATTTAGCAAGTGAGCTGCAAATGACCCCGCCCAGGATTCATGGTGGCCTCAGAGTCCCGCAAGCAGCGTCCCAGGCAGACCCAGGAAGTGTGTTCTTCATGAGCCTCTCAGGCCTAAAGGGAAAGCCTAGAATTGTACTTCCAAATAAACACAGAGGAATACCCATCGGCCTTTACCTCCTCCACCTCCCCAAACCATACTAAAATGTCAGTAAAACAATTATAAATCATTTAAAGTACAAGGATAAAGGCAACAGAAGGAGACATCAGCAAAGATAAGGTTTCAGCAAGCTTGGAGAGAAGTGGATGAAACAGTTGTAAGGGAAGAAGTCGCAAACTTGTTGTCTGTGATGAAGGGTCCTGCCGGGGCCAGGTGCTCAGCCCTTGGAGGCATGGTTTCCCAAAAGATAGGGCCCAGGTACACAGCGGAACACAGGTCCAGCACGCTGGACATGGCAGACCATCTTGCATCCCCCACCTTCCTCTCCAAGCAGGCAAGAGGTGTCTCCTCTGGACAAATGGAGGAGGGGCTGTAGACTCAGCAAGGAGACTTGGTAGAGGACAGTGGTGAGGGGCAAGGGGCTCCTCCAAAAGAGCCATATGTCCATCTCTTTTAGTAGGAGATTAAACAATTCTTCTCTGGAGAAAAAGAACAGCCTCGGAGGAAAGAGCCAGATGCTGACATCTGTGTGTGAGGTTTCTAAAACAAAGGTCAGCTCAAACTCTGTTCTCCCCAAGGAAGGTTCATCAGCCAACTACCCCAACCCATGCACACAGAAATTTCTACCTGGATCTTAGTGCCTTACTGTCAAATGTGAAGACTTACTATGGGTCAACAGACATTTAGGGAAAGCCTGAAACAAGCAGAAAAATAACCTGGAAGTGGAGGAAATACAGGGAAAATAAATCCTACTTAAAATCCTATTATTTTCTCAGAGGGTGAATACATGAAGGTAACGCATCCATGAAACAAGAACAGGATATGACGTTAAAGAAAGAATCAGAAAACAGGAAGGAGCTCTTGGAAATTACATGATCATAAAAATTAAAAAGTTCAACTGAGAATCTATATGATAGCCAAGTAAACTCCTGAGAAAATAGACTTAAAAACCACAACAATGGAAAATAGGAAAGAAAATTTGAGACACTAGCCAAAAAGGAGACCCAGAAATTAAAAAAAATAATAATAATAAAAAGTAAATACAGAGAAGAAACTCATCAAAGAAATATTAAAATAAACTAACCAGGAATGAAAGGCCCATATAGATCACAAGGGGCATTCTCAAAGACAAACGATTTCCAACACTGATTTCTAAAACTAGTTTAATTATAAGCCAGCTATGGGGGTGGAGCGTACAGTGTTTAGATATGCAAAAGCCAAAACATTTCCCTTGAACCCTTCCTTAGAAAGCTGCTAAAGGATGCGTGTCAGCCAAGCAAGAGTGTAAATCAAGGAAGCAGAAGACATGGGATGTGGTAGACAGGGGCTATCACAACAGAGGATGTTAGTGATGCCCCCAGCCTTGAACATAATCCGTACACATGAGAGCAGGTGGTGGAGGAGGAGGACTAAGTGGGATAAGGTCTCCAAGAGAATGTGAAAGGTAAATGAGCACTTGGAAAAATGGACAGATATTAGAAAAATATCACTAGAGGAGTTCATTTTCTGTGTCACCTCATTTGGGCCACGGGTTGCCCAGATATTTGGTCAAATGTTATTCTGGGTGCATTTGTGAAGGTGTTTCTGGACCAGATGAACATTTGAATCAGCAGACTGAAAAGAACAGATTGCCTTCCCTTCCCTACTGTGGGTGGGCCACATCCAGCCAGGTGAAGGCCCAAATAGAACATAAAGGCCAACCCCTCCCTCCTATGGTAAAAAGGAACCCTTCCTGTCTGACTGCCTTGAACTTGGGCACCAGGTTTTTCCTACCTTTGGAGCCAAACAGAAATATCAGCTCTTCTTGGGTCTTGAGCCTGCTGGCTTTCAGACTGGAACTACACCATCAGCTTACCTAGGTCTCCAGTTGGCCAAAACTCGCTCATCTTGGGGTTTTCCGGTCTCCATAACTGTGTGAACCAATTCCACACACAAACACACACACACACATGCACGCACATACATACATCTTATTGGTTTTGTTTCTCTGGAGAATCCTGACTAGTACAGATGTATTATTTAGAAAGTAATATGGAATCATATCAAAGAAGTACAGTGAACAGTAATTCCATAGTCATAATCATATATATAATGACTACTTAAAAGTTCACTTGTGACTACACGGAGCAGGTTAGGGAAGGGAAGGGAAGCTTGGGGTGGCTGGTATAAGACTGTTAAATCCGGTTCCCTTACAAGAAGTCAAGAAGGAATATCCAAAATGGATAACTCGCATTGCCTAGAAATAGGGAGTTCAATGCCAAAAGAAACAGCTCAAGAAATTGAAGAGAGCTGCCTCTTAGGAGTGGCTAGGATTTGGGGGGAATACTGTTTTTCATTATAAGCCTTCTAGGACTATTTGAGTTTTAAACTATATGCATGTGTTCATAAATAAAAGTTAAAGAAGGGGAAAAAAGGAAACCAGATTTTCAAGACAGATCAATTAGGATGTGATTATACATGTTAAAAATAACTTGATTGGAATTGGCAGCAGAAACAAACCTTCCTGCCACCTTTAACACGTGATGACAAGCTTACTTATTTGCAGCCAACAGCTTTTTTATGCAGTCAAGTGTTTTACTGGCTTTAAACAAAATACAAAGGCGACTAATTTCTATATTATGACTAAAAGAGATATTTATATAATACAAACGTTTTTGAAATTAAAGCACTAATGAATGATGTAGCTTTGCTCTTCTTGGTATTCAAAGCCTGAAATAAATCTAATTACCACACACTTGGCTTTCTTGGAATTCAGTTCTTAGAAGCAAAGAACTCTTGCACGTGTTGGATCTCACTGTAAACAAGATCATTCTTAAAAGCAACCCAGTAAGTTGACTGGCAAGGAGGTCCCCAAAAGACATTACAGGACAGACAGAGAAAGATCGACGTGATGTGTAAGTGAAAGCCTGGGACTTTGATTAAAACCTCCAAGGGCAGCATCCTTCATGGATTTTTGTTTTGTTTTGTTTTTTTCATCCTTCGTGGATTTTAAAAGTGTTCTACTGCGCTCTGGGGAACACAGAACCCAACCTCGCTGGTTGAAGCGGAAAATGTATTTAGAAGACATTAGGCTTCCTAATCCCCAGGAGAGTCAGTTTGGAAGCCCCTCAGCCAGAAACCGAGGACACCCCGTCTCAGCACCTGCCGCTGGGAAGCCGACCGCCCCGCACCCCTCCAGGACTATTACAGGGCATGTGTGGTCCAAGGGACTGAGGCAGTGCGATCTAGAGCAGAACTTAGATCCTTCTCCCCACTCCATCTATCACTAAAAAGAAAGAACTAGTAAATATTTTGGAGGGTTCTGATGCATATCTGCTTTGGGGAAAGATGGGCAAGGAGGTGTTCAGCCTTTGTGGGTGCCCCCCCCACAGTGCGTAGGCACCAGCCCTTTACTCTGGATTATCTGGCAGGGAAGGATCATGCAGCTAGAAAAATGGGAAACAGAATTCCCATCATTCATACCTGTCAGGAGGAAGCGGGGGACAGGTCTTGTTATTAAAGAAAGAAAGAAAGAAAGACCCCAAACAAGGGCTAAGAAGCGGTCAGACTGAGGCAGTGCCACATGGCTTAGAACCTTACCCTCTACGATTCTTTGCTCTTAAGATAGACGGTTGTTGTTCTGTTCTCTGAGTCACAGAGACATCCGACTACTTATAATACTTGGGTCTCTGACTGATCCTTTTAATGTCCTCCATACTCATTTCACAGTCATTTAATTAGTTCCTTTGAAACCTGGACCTCAGAAGGGGATCCACAAAGGTATGGCCTTGGTATCTAGCCTGGCCTGGGTTACCCGACGCAGACCTACTTACTTTATTCAGAATGGAGCGATATGGGGAGTGAGGTAGGGAAGGAGGGAAAGAAAGTGAGACGGGGTGTCTCTCCAAGCTGACCTCCGCCTACTGTCAAGGGCAGCTCACCCTGGGACCGGGCAGGACCAGATGCCCATAGGGAGCATGAACTGCCGTGGCTCAGGAGGACGCGAATCTCCCATTAGGAGGGGTTCATTCAGTACGTTACCCCCCGCCCCAGCCCACATTCTCTGGGGCACATGCCTGAGTGCCTGAGGGCTCCTGGGAGTCTCCTCCTCGGAGTCAACAAGAAAGTTCCAGGGTGGCAGATGGGAAGTCGGGAGCTGTGGGGTGGTGTCCACAGCCAGACAGGTATGGCCATGACTGTGCCAAGACCCTCAAGTCAGGTGTAGCCAAGACGATCTAAGGTAAGAGATGTCCTCACATTGTGTCCGGCTCACTGTCAAAATCCCAATTCAAAAATTCTGGTAATATTTTGCTATTTTCTTAAGAGACAGAGCTGATGTTATTTTTGAAAAAGCAGCACTAATAAATAGAAATCAATACCATTTGGGCATTTGCCCACTGATAGTGTTTGTTTCTTTAAGCAGGAATCCCCCACACAGAAGACTGCAGACCCCTAGAAGGTTCTGGTGCTGCAATCAGGGGGAGCCTGAATGCATGAATTCGACCATGTGCTGTCAGCAGACTGTGTCCACAATGCTTTCCACACATGTGCAAAGGCACTATTTCATAAGTATGCAGATGCTGTTTTGATTAATTAGATACTGAAATCTACTCAGTGAGATGACTCTCCATTCCTAAGAGCTCTTTTCATGAAGGACGTCATAGATAGGCTGGTCGTTCATTCTCTGTCTGCCTTCCCAGACCCAATCTTGGCCTTTCCTCCCCCTGCTGTGTGTCTCAGGAGGGAGCCCTTGCCCTCTGACTTCTAGCTGGACTTGACCAATAAGAGACGGGATGGTGAGAGAAGTCAAGCTATTTGTTCTGACTCTCCACCCATACCCACACCTGCCCTTCGACCTTGGCTGGTCCTGAGACCCCTCTGGCCTCCAGTTTCCCCATCTGTACAATGGGGGGTTTAAGATAATCTTTGAGGTGCATTTCAGTTGCTGTTTTTACTTCTTAGATCCTGGGAAAGAATAGTTATTCATATCTGCCAAACCCAACAGGGATGAATTCCAAGCTGATCTCCCCTCATTGCTGTCAGGATGCCTCTTCAAAAGCAGATCAAAATGACGAGACAAAAGTAGTTTCTGATGTGTCTTTATCTCCTTCCACATGAGGTGTTCACTAGGGACTGGCTCCTTTTAGTCATCGAAACCCAGAGCTGCATTTAGTAAATACCAAGCAAAGAGTCAGGCTCAACTGTTGGGATCAGTTTTTTCCTAAACATCAGGTATGTCTCACTGGGCATAAATGAGGCCATCTGCAGTAGAAAACATCACCTAGCACACTTTGCAGGTGACCCCTGTATTCACGGGGCATGCCCCAAATATTGTATAAAATTGCCCAAAGGTGAAAGGGAGTCAATTTCTTCTCAACACATTTTCCGAAGTGGATTAGAGGGAGCGTATCAGCCCTTGGCCACAGAAGTCCTTCATCCTTAAACACAGAAGGGTTAAAAATTCCTTCTTGAACTCAACCTCTCCTAACAAAGTTTATCAGTCTAGGGGCTGCACCCAACTCCAGCAGCTCAGAACTTCAAACGCAAAATATGAAGCATCTGAAATATGCGAGTTCATCCTCTTGGCATCTGACCCCTCAGTGGTCCTCGCCTCCTGTGTGGCTGGAGGCTTGTCCTAATTTCAAACGCGTGCGAGACGATTTTCCACAAGTTATGCTTGCCGCGCTCAAAGCTGTTTTTATAGTCTCTATCTATCGGTTTCCCAGGGACGTGTTCCTATTTCTCTTCCCCACATGAAGTTTGATTGTTTTTTCGGGTCCTGTCTGGAACTGCTTTGGATATAAAACATCTAAATTTAAAAATATCCTCATGCATATCAAAGAAGAATGCAAGGACATTAATATTATCCCATAATGCTTATTACAGATCGCACAATGGGTAAAATTCTAGGCCTGTAGGATTATACAAAAACACTATGGGATAATAAGCATATGACTTTCAGTTTTTCTTGGATACTATTATGATTTCCTAAATATTAAATATTAACACGGTACTCTGTAAGATGCTGAGCTTTCTTCCATTTCCTTCTGTAAACATAAACATCTGACACTACTGTATTTGACCACCCAAAAAGGGTACTTTTCCTTTGCTTCCTAAATATTTCCTTTTCTCTGGGATATTTTCCAGGCAGTCACAATTTTTAGTATTAATTTAATTGTGATTATGACTCCAATGTCATGCTTCTCAAATGAGAGTCCACATAGCCCTAGAAATGGCAATCATTTGCTAAAAACTAGAGGTTTGGAGTGCCTGGGGGACTCAGTGAGTTGAGCACCTGACTCTTGTTTTCGGCTCAGGTCATGATCTCGGGGTCACGGGACCAAGGCCTACATGGGGCTCTGCACTCAACGCAGAGTCTGTCTCCCTCTTCCTCCCCATCCGCCCCTCCCCTTGCTTAGGCTCTCTCTCTCTTCTATCTCAAATAAAGAAATAAATAAATCTTAAAATTAAAAAACCTGGAAGTTTTTCAGATCAAAATGATTTGAAATTGACACAAGTCGAGATTTTCTCACTATAAAATCAACAAGAAATAGTAATAACAATAGCAAAACAACAAAAGTAGTAGGATGCTCCCAAACCCAACTTAGAGAGAACAGGTCACAATCACTCTAAAATGCGAAGGATGTCTTGATATGTGTCTGTCAGATTTAACAATGCACCCCGTGTATTTGTCAAACGAAACGTTATCATTGCAGAGATATAAACGTTTCAGCCTAAACGTGACTTCCTTTTTTACTGTAGTAGGAAAAAAATCTGACTTTCAGCTGCATGAAAACAATTTCTTGCAATGATATTTCTTTTAAAAACTACTTAAGTTTTTGAAGAAAAATCACTGAATCTTAAAAGATATTTTATTTATTTCTTTGAGAGAGAGAGCAAATGCACCTGCTTGTGAGGGGAGAGGGGGAGGGAGGAATCTGAAGCACACTCCTTGCTGAGTACAGAGCCTGCTGCCAGGCTGGACTGTAAAACCATGACCTGCGCTGAAACCAAGAGTACGATGCTCAACTGACTGAGCTGCCCAGGCACCCCGGATTTTTTTCAATTTAACGGAGAGGCTGGGATTTGGAATAATCCATTGGAAAACATGAAGCAATAAATAGCTTCAAGTTTCCTGCGGGGTCAGTTTCAGAAACACGTTAGGAGGTGAACAAAGCTCTGTGAAGGGCACACTGGTGACACCTTGATTATGTACACATAAACTTTTCTTGCTTGGATCAAAAAGAGATTGCCAGGCTAAAACCCATGAGTATTAGCAAACAGCACATCTCAGACACAAGTGAAGGAGCAGGGAAGGGACTCTCCAACCAGCTGAGAAGTCTGGCATGAACGATCAGTGCATTTAACGGTCTTTGCTGCTTCGGTTAATAACGTTGGTGTAAAGGCTTGTTAATGTGCAAGATGCTTAGCTGTGGGATATCTGAAAAGGTAATTTTTAATAGGGTAAGGCTATAACAGCGTATTCTGTTAGGGGGCCCATTCCATTCTGTTCCATCCCATTCATAGTAAGGATAGTGCTCACGTCTCTGAAAACGAAGAACTGTGCCTAACATTGAGACAGAGGCCAGTGTGGGGGCTGGTGAATGTGCCCCAAACTTCTGGGGCATCCACAGAGAACAACACACTCTTAAAAGGAGAGAAATGCACTCAGTGGCTGACTATTCGACTTTTTTAGAAACACTATAATAAAAAATACACCAAGCATATAACATCGTGTATAATGCAAAACCCATGTGCATTTATAAGATCATATAGACATTTCTAGCCTTTCTTTGTGTTACTGGGGGCTGCACATACAGGGTTCTCCTTCATCCACACTTGAGAGATAAGGTATCAGAGCCCTGCACCTCCAGTTTAAGTAGAACATGATGGTATGGACATAATTCGATCCAGCCAAAATGTGAAACTATGCTAGGTATCAGTGGACTGTTTTTTAACTTAATTTAATTCTATTCTATTCTATTCTATTTTTTTGGTTTTAAGATAAAGGATCCAAATGGGACAGGAACCAAGATCTTCACCCAAATTTTTCATTTACCATTCCTGGGGTACTGTGGTTTCAACAGAGCAGAAACACCTCCCCCGCCCCAACCCCAGAGCAATAATTTAGCTCACTGTCAATGTTGCTGCTGAATTTGAAGCTATATAGAAGTCTGAATTTTAAAAATAAAACACACCAGGGACACCTGTGTGGCTCAGTTGGTTGAGCGGTCGACTCTTGATTTCAGCTCAGGTCATGATCTCACCATCATGAGATCGAGCCCCAAGATAGACCCCACGCTCAGCAGGGAGTCTGCGTGAGAGTCTCTCTCCCTCTGCCCCTCCCCACCGCTTGCTCTCTCCCCCTCCTTCAATAAATCAATAAATAAACAAGAGTTTTACAGACTAGTTAAGGAGATGATATTAACAAACAAGAAATGAGTGCCATAAAACTGCGTTTGGGAAATAAGCCTGATACATGGGGTGAGTTCAAGCGTCTCACTGGCTTGAAAATATCTGACTTGTAGCTGAAAATATCTGACTTGCCTATCTCACCGGGTTGGTAGCAAGACCAAAGAAATAATGCAAATGAAAAGGGGGGCTAGAGACTTTCATGTGGGTGTCTGAAATTCTTGCTATGATTTCCAGTAATTATAACAGCGTTTTCTGTGAGGGGGCCCAGGCTGGCAAGGAAACATAAGCCGGCTTGGGAAGAAATGAGCGAGGAATACGGCAGCCAGGGAAGGTTTGACGGATCGGGTAAGGTGTGCGTGGGTCCTGAAGACCAGATGCAATCTGGAGAAGTGAACGTGAACTGGAGAAAACCCTGGACAGGGTCAGTAAGTGAGCAGATGGTGATCATCTGGTCAGAGTGGGAATGGGAGGAAAGCAAGTGTGGGTTAGCTGTGTTAGACTATACAGACCTTCAAAGTCAAGGAGCAGAGCTCGATCGGACATGTCAGAGCCAAGGCTCCACTGCACCAGCAAGGGGCTACTTCTGGAAATAGAACAGTGACAAACACCAGGAACAACCTAACACTTACCTAAAAGTAACGCATATTCCTCTCTTCTTCCCCCTTCTCTCCCTTTTCCTTCTTTCTCAGGCTATGGTACGGCTGCCTAGCGATACCATAAATCAGCGAAACTTCAAAGCACTTTAAGCCCCCCATAACACAGGGTCTCCCATGCCTCTAGCCACCAGTGGTTTCAGTGAGATGCCCAAAATTTCCTCATTTGGGGAAATGTATAATAATTGAAATACAGAACAGAAGCTGAGTGCAAAACACTCATTTGGAGATAAAAAGCTGCTCAGCTTGAGTTTACTGATCACATCTCTGGGACTGGAAAAAATAAGAGTAATATTATAATAGCTAACATTCACTGAGCACCTACTGGGTGCAAGACTCATGAATTAGTTCACTTAATCTTTCAAAGACCTTCGAGGGGATATTACTATTAGCCCCATTTTTTCCTAAAGATTTTATTTATTTATTTGACAGAGAAAAATCACAAGTACGCAGAGAGGCAGGCAGAGAGAGGCGGAAACAGGCTCCCTGCCGAGCAGAGAGCCTGATGTGGGGCTCGATCCCATGACCCTGAGACCATGACCTGAGACCATGACCTGAGCCAAAGGCAGAGGCTTAACCCACTGAGCCACCCAGGGGCCCAGCTCCATTTTCTTGATAGAGAATCTGAGGCCTTTGGTCCCAGAACAGGTAACCATCAGAGTCAGGGTTTTAAAGGTTATTCTAGGTTCTAAGCCAAAAGACAGTTAATATGGAAATGAGTGAGCATCACAAAAAAGAACCTTTTTATTAAACAGATTTGAAAACTAGAATCATCGGGGTGCCTGGGTGGCTCAGTGGGTTAAAGCCTCTGCCTTCGGCTCAGGTCATGATCCCAGGGTCCTGAGATCAAGCCCCCACATCGGGCTCTCTGCTCACCAGGGAGCCTGCTTCCTCCTCTCTCTCTGCCTGCCTCTCTGCCTACTTGCGATCTCTGTCAAATAAATAAATAAAATCTTAAAAAAAAAAAAAAGAAAGAAAGAAAAGTAGAATCATCAATGCAAACTCCTTGTCCTAAAAAACAAAGGGGTGATTACAAAACAAATACCTTTCATATATGCAAATTGATTTTTCAAAGTGGAGAAATGAATATCTTAAAATTTCCTAATTTTGAATTAAGAAATGAAAACAAGATTCCACTTAATGCAATACATATATGCAGGCACAGCTGCATACACTGAATTTCTGTAAATCAAATACTAACTGCATTTACAAAAAGGCTTCTCTAAGGTAAACAAGCAATAAATAATTAATAAAATGAAAGATCGTTTTGTAATTTGAATGGTCACTCAATAATTTATCTGTTTTGTGAGTTTGGATTTACAGCAGACTCCTGACATTCCTGAGGCATAAAACCGGAACCTTCTTGAATTCCCAGATTCACAAATACAAAAATGTTTATAGAGGCTCCTTGCTTTCTTGCGAATCACACGTCTACAGAGAGTCATGTACATTTCCTGTTCCCAGGAAATTTATATGCTACACACTACAAATGAATCACACTTTCACATTTCACTTGAGGTGTATCTCTCACTCGGCTGTCATTTCTTACAAAAAAAAAAAATTTTTCTCATTAATTAATGAGCATTATTGCCAGTGCACAAGTAAGCAGGGAATAGCAAAGCTAAATGACCCTTCTCCGTACATGTATCTTGCAAGACAGACTTTTCAGAGCCGTATCTCAGTCAGACTCATGACACGGACCCTCAGGAGAACACAGAGACTCACACACCTGCAAGCGAAATCCACAAACACTGAGGATCTACACATTCATGAAGTTTGCATGGGCTGCGGCAGGGGCCCTATCTACAGAACCCACAGAAATCCCGCTGTTCTTGCTAACCCAAGAGTTTCAGAACTCTGCTGCGCTTTTTGGTGATGAGTCCAGAAAATGTGATTATAGAAACCTTGGCCCCAGGAATGACAGGAATTTGCCTACTCATTCAAAATACCTATACTTTGTGTGGTTGGGGTTGGTGAAAATCACAGTTGGATGGCTTCTCTGCCTTCAGAATGGAGCCCAGTCATAGTCGGTACACTGCACAACGGAGTCCAGCAGCTGGACGTTCTCGAAACACTGTCCTGGGACGCTCAGCCTCTGACTGGAGTTGAAACCGCCCCCACGGCCACCCCAAATGCCGCTAACCACAAAAAACAGGCAGGACAAAGAGAAAGCATGAGCAAATGAGACAGGAAGAGAAATGAAAGAAAGAAAAGAGAGAGCATGAAAAAAAAAAACTGGCTGCCGTGCGGGGACAAAAAAAAGAACAAGACAGACATTATCATTTCAAAATATACAGCTTATACATTTCGGAACATATTTGAAAACACTCCTGCCAGATTTCCAAATTATTTATTTATTTATACCCCTTTCTTGTTCCAGCATTTTGCTGCCAGATTAATTTTCCTTCAGTTCAACTCTGATCAAGTTACTCCCCTGCTTAAAAACCCCAATAGCTCCTCACCGCTTGGAAAATCGAGTTCAATTTCCTTAGCCTCCTATTTCAGGCCCTCCATAATCTGGCCCCGAACTTCTAGCCTAACCTTACCCTGCACTTCTTCCCTTTACACATCCTTCGCTCCAGCCAAAATATACTCCCTGATGCCCCCTGCCCCCATTCTGTGTTTTCCGGCTTTGCACCTATGCTTGCCCTGGTCCCTCTGCCTGGAATGCCTTTCCTGATAACTGCGTATGTCCCGTATGCCTGACCTCTCCAGACTCCGCCTGGAGGTCGCTGGGCTCGAGGCAGGCCCGAGGTTATCAGCAGCAGACCCTGCAAACTTTACCCACGTGCTTTATACACATCGTGTCACTGGACTCTCAGAGGAGGAGGAAGTATCTTCTTACTGCGGTCCCGGGGACCTGGGGCTGTGTCCTCTGCCCGCTGCTCTTCCTGCTGCCCCCAAGGCTACCTCTCACACAAAAGAGAAGGTGGCTCATAAATCAATGCCAACACAGTGTGGCAAAAATTGCTTTTAAAGGAGAAAAGGTGCACCTTCCTATTCTGTGTGAACTTGACATCGCTTGTCCAGTCCCAACGCACAGTTTCACTGGAGAGCCCCTTGTCCGACCCTGTGAGGCCGGACGCCACACAAGCTGATTGCAAGGGCAGAGGCCCCAGAAGTCCAGGGGGCCAGGGTGGGACAGCTGATACCCCAGATGCCCCTCGGCACTCCCTGCTTGGAGACATGAGCACAGACACAGGAGAAAGACCACCATCGTAAACGTCAGGAGCTCGAGTCCTCCTTGGAATTCTAAGAACAGGCCAAAGGCTTTCTAAAGATAGCGTTTCTCACCAAGAGTTTGAGAGCAGGTTTCTTCCACTCTCCATACAACCTCTAGAGCCAGCTTCAACAAACACGGCAACCGCGTGGGGGACAAGACATCACGACTGATGGACGGGGCCCTGCTAAGTACGCCAAGCCGCCCACAACCACACACTCACCGGACAAGGGCCAAAGCTCTTACATGATGAGTATTGGTGTAACCTTAAGGACAAGTGGAATGTGGGCTGTACGCATCTGATATGCTTTGCTTTCTAACCGTCAGCATCAAGAAGTGACCCATATTGCCTGGAAGGGAAGAGCCCGCCCCTCCGTTTTCTCCCCTTCCCTGTGACAGGCAGGTCTCATGATCACAGCAGACATCTCATCCCAGTTCCTGTAAGTTTCCCTCCAAACCAAAAGCCCTACTGTCCTGTTTCAATCTGACAAACAAACAAACAAAACCCAACACCATTTGTTAGAGCATGACTTCAGATGAAAACTGGTTCAGGGATTAACTGAAACGTCACATCCCTCCCCTGGACAAAACTCGACTCGGTCCAATAAATGATGGCTCCCTCCATAAAATTTTAAAACAAAGGTGACTTCAGTAACCACGTGAAATCTATGGTTGCCCTGCCAGTCTCTCACTCTGTCTGCTGCTGACTTCTGGCCTCCTGCAACTCAGGACACGGCTCTTCTGCCCTGCACCTCCCACCCCTGCCTGAGCTGGCTCTCTCCACCCCTACCTTATTGCCATTCGGCCTTTCCTCCCCAGCCTGGCATCCCCCTCACCCTTCTCCTTGTCTCCACGCTGAAATGCTGTCCATAGCAAGATTTAAGAGGGAAAAAAAATTTAACTGAGCACAACTAGAACTCTGTTTCCCTAAACCTTTCTTATTAATTACTAAGTAGCACTCTTGAGTTGGAAATTCTGTTGATGGGCTCCAAAGCTGCTGTCAGTTCTTAATCATTTCCACTTACAGAACTGCTACCTGGCTTTTGCTCTCTTTTCGGTTCCAAACTACAATTCATATGCGAGCTTTCCCTTGTTTGACTTCTGAGCCATTTTTTTTTTAAGATTTTATTTATTTATTTGACAGACAGAGATCACAAGTAGGCAAAGAGGCAGGCAGAGAGAGAGGAAAGGGAGCAGGCTCCCTGCTGGGCAGAGAGCCTGATGCGGGACTCGATCCCAGGACCCTGGGATCACGACCTGAGCTGAAGGCAGAGGCTTTAACCCACTGAGCCACCCAGGTGCCTCCTGAGCCATTTAAACATCCAAACACAAGTTTGTAAACAAGGGGTAACATGGTTTCTTTACAGAGGTTGTTGGGGATGGAGGGGGTGTGTGTATTCGGACACCTCAAAGCAGAGAATGAAAAAATCCACATTTAAAAAAAAAAAAAAAAAAGCATGGCTCATGGACGGGTGAGCTGAACAGTGGGAATGTGATACCACAAGTAGTGATGACCCCTTGGGCTGCGCCCTGGGTAAGCGACAGAACCTGCACCGTCTCCATCCCGGCGCAACGGGCCCAGAAATGTGTGCCTTCCCCAGGGGGCCGCCATCAGGGGCGAGAATGGAGACGTGACAGTCCCAGAACAGAAAAGAGAGGGACACGTAAGAAATCTAGACATTTCTCCCATGTGAACAGACATGGCTGCAAGCGAACAAATGCCTTATATTGTGGGGTAATAATATATACCACAATTAGTATCTTAAAGAGGAACATATCCCAGGATGGACTCAGTGGGAACAGCATTCAGATTGAAAAGACCTCAAATAGAGAGAGTTGTTGGTGCAGCCTGGGTTTGCAGGGAAGAGACGCGGCAGTGACGCACGGGATCTCCAGATCCGATGACAAGTGCTCTCCACAGTCCAGGCTGAAGAGAGCTGGGTTTGGAAGCAGGATAATCCGGATACAGATGATCGCCTCGATGACAATTTTGTTTTGCTGGAGGAGATATAGCCTCAGGTACGGACAGGAAGTACAAGTCCAAGAGCAGAATGAAAACTGTTTAATACATAGATATCAGGCAATCCCGTTTTTAGAAATTATTCCCGACCTAAATCCCTCCACTCTAGGTATCCTGCACTCCTGAAGGAATCCCTGATTTAAAGGATCATTCTGGGGGCGCCTGGATGGTTCAGTTAGTTATGCATCTGCCTTTGGCTCAGGTCATGAGCTCAAGGTCCTGGGATCCAGTCCCGGCACTGGGCTCCCTGCTCAGTGGGGAGTCTGCTTCTCCTTCTGCCTGCCCCCCCCCTCCACTCGTGTTCTTTCTCCCTCACTCTCTCAAATGAATAAATGAAATCTTTAAAAAACAATAAAAAAATAAAGGATCATTTTGGAAATCGGGCCTGTCCCCAACTATTGCAGCTGAATGCAAAATCCTAAAGCCTTCTCTGGGGAAATGATAACCAGTTACCTATTGCTTGGTTTTTATTTACTTGTTCAATGTGAACATATTTTAGAGAGAGCATACAATGACAGACGTCCATCAGATTTATTTGCATCATTTCCCTGATTACAGAAGCTTTATACAGGCATTTGTAGCGACCCTTATGCAAAGCTCGGTAACTTTATGAAGGCTTCAAGGATCTCATCTCTGCTCAGTAAAGAACGGGGACTCATCCTAAATTTTCAAGCAACGAAAAGGGTTATGTCGTTGCAGTCTGAAAGACTGAAAAATGGTGCAGACAGCAAAAAGGCAGTCTGCGTGTGACCCTCTCCCCTCCTGTCCCCGTGCAAGACCTCACTAATGACTCCTGCGACACCCCTCGTTCCTGAGTTGGGCACAGCACAGCTACACTCAGCCAGGGCTGGCACAGGCTAGGAGACCACGTGGTGGGACCCACATACTATCTTCCAAAGAGAACAGCCACACTGATAAACAAACAGCATGCCCCAATCCAGAGGCCTTCCAGGGGAGGAAAGAAGAATTCACTGGGCTGGTCAAACAAGGCCCCAGGGGCGAAGATGGCTGCTTTCAGATATCTGAAGGGGGAAACTGGGCCTTTCATTCAGTGTGGTTCCAAAGGGTAGTCAGGTAATAATAGCACCCCATGGTAAACAGTGGTGGCATCACAAGAGTGCGTTGTAGGGTAGGCAGGGTGAGGAGGCGGGGAAGGAAGTCAGGGTGAAAGTATGCTGCTGCACGCTCTCTCTCTTCTTCTCGCCCAACCTCAGAGACACAACAGATTTCTCCTTGAATCCTCTGTAAATGAGGCCCACTGATCCATGGAATGTTCCACTGGGATTTCGAAGAAAGAGAGACGGACAGGTACAGCTGCTGTTTAATAGCTGTGGGGGAAGGGCCTATGCAGATAAAGGGAGAATTTTTGGATAAATAACAGAAAGGACAGGTTGAATTTGCAATTTAAGTATACAATGCATACTCCCTGCTTACTTTTTAGCTCTAAACCCTCTTATTCTGAATACCTCTCAATGTCTGCCCAAGACTAATTTCTCCATGTCCGCGCAAGGTGCCACGAAGTGTCCCGATGGCTCCTTTGGGTCATGTCCCCACTGATCTGTACTAAGAGCCCTCTGCTCAGGGGGCCCAAGGGATGAAGGCAGAGTCCCAGGATTTCCTGGAGAAGTCTTGGTGGTCTTGACGTAAAAACACATTTGTTTGTTTGTAGAGGAAACAAACCTGTCCAGACTTGGCGACACAGAGCCGAGCGAGAAATTCATCCGGAGCCCCTGAAGCAATGCCCTGCTCCCAGCTCAGCAGGCTGTGGTTATGTAAGTTCTCATTTAATCTGATCCTTCCATTTTATTTTGTGCTCAGCGCTGATCATCCATACCTTGGACTCAGTTCCTGCATCTGTAGAATGGGAACACTGCGGGGACACCCAACCACGCCCACCCGGGCCAGCCACACTATGGGATGGAGGCAGTCCCCATGGGAAACTGAGCTTTGGGGAAGAGAGAAGTAACAGGACTCAGTCTCCTTATTTAATATTTTGCAATGGGGTTAAACTCCACACTAGGTTGCAAATCCTTAAAGAGATGAATCTGTTCACTAGATGTTGAAATATATCCTGAGGCTCTTCTTTACTAATTACTTAGAATGACACTAGTTCAAGTGCCAGGAAAGAAACTGCTTTTACAGGAATCATTTACACTTTCTGGAATACCCTCCAGCAGGGACAATGTTCTCCCTCAAATAATCTTTCCTTTTCGAAATCTTTAACTCCCCAGGGAAAGACAAACAGAGAAGTATGATTCCTATGTGCGCCCTTCCTACATTCTCCCTACTCTTCAGAAAGAAAGAGAGAGAGAGAGAGGGAGAGAGAAACACAGCATGGACGCGAGGAGTAGCCATTTTCCACACACACATAATCCTAGCCCAGTGACCCAGACTGTGGAGACTGGGGGTGGCGGGAAGAGTCATTGCTAACCCTTCACTTCTCCCTGAAACCATCCCCGACACTGGACACAGTGGGGTAGGAAGGGCACCGCGGAACCCCAGCCTCTCTCCCATGCCCCTGTATAAATGCTCCCCGGTCAACTTGAATCATGACGGCAGAAGGTACAGGAGTAAGGGGGGCCCACACAGTTATAGATCATGCATACGTAAGGGGCCTACCTGCAGAAATCTCTAGAAATGTGAACACCACAAGAAGAATGAAAGAGTGATACCCATATGTTATATTCCAATTCCAATAATCCCTCAAAGGTATTAAGAAGCCCTGTGAGTCTATGGATGAAATCAGAGTTGGCAGCCTGGTGGGTACCCTGACTTGTCACGAATTTCTCTTACAGACCTTGGCTGGGGCCATTCAGGATCCACTCCCACCCCCATTCTTACAGTTCAGCATCTGGATTTCCTTTTTGGGAATGTCAATCAGGCGACCCACCCCTTCACCCCTCAGGCCAAGGGGATGGCATGTGGCTTACACCAAGCCAACTGAGCTCTTGTTTCCAGGGCTTTGAATCTTGGGTGGAGAAACCTGTTGGAACGTATCCACTGCAGCAGTAGCACGCAAAGGAAGACCATCAATTCTGTTCACCTGGACTCCCAGAACTTCCTCAATTTCTGTCCCTCACCAAGCCTGGTTCTGCACACTTCCTGCTGATTTCTCTGACTTCCTGGATATTCTTCCAATAAAATCCTTTTGTTTTGACTTAATCAGAATCAGTGCCTATTGCTTGCAAAAGAAGAAGAGTAACTAATACAGATGCCTAGCTTCTGGACCTGAGGTTTTCCGGGCCCAACAAATTTTAGATGATTCTAAAAATGTCTATTCTCCCTAAAATTGTCTTGTTCCTCCACAGTCAGGAAGAATAAGAAAAGCAAAAGAGAGAGGGAGGGAGAGAGAAAGGAACATCTCCTGATTCTAGAAACTTCCATCATGTCCCGCTCCAGCTGACCCCTCCTCACTCCCACAGGCAAACACTGTTCTGATTTCCATCACCCCAGCCTAATTCTTCCTGTTCTAGAACATCATGTAAATGTAATCAGACAGAATGTACTCTTGCATCTGGCTTATTTTGGTCAATTTAGTATTTCTGAGTTTCATCCAGGTATTTATACATTTCAGTAGGGTGTTCTTTTTTCCTGCTGAGTAATACTCCATTCTATGAATGTACTTCAGTTTGTTTACTCAGTGTCCCGTTGATGGATATCTGGGTTGTTTCCAGCTTTGGGGCTATTACGAAAACAGCTGCTATAAACATTCTTAAACAAATCTTTTTTATGGACATATGACTGCTTTCATTTTCTTGAATAAATGAATTTTTATTAACCACTGGAGAAGCTTTCTTATTATAATACCTTGCAGAGAAACAATAATATACTTTCAGCAGGGGAAAAGGAAAATGCCTATTTTTCTTTTAGGACAGGAGAGGTTCATAGATACCATTCTATTAAACCCCAAATCCCTCTCCAATAGCTTCATTCTTTCCATCTGCACACACCCTTGTTTCTCAATAATTCTAAATAAACCTTTCTCTCTCCCCTTAAACTAGCAAACAGTCTCAACATGACTTTTTCATGGTAATTTTTTTAAAATTCCCAGTTGTGTTCCCAACAGCCCATCGTGGTTTTATTTTCTCACTTCTCATTCTCTCTTTGACCTCTTGCAGTGTTCAGTTGTGTTGACTGGCGCTCTCTCTTGCTCTCTCTCTCTCTCCTATCTTGCTTCTTAAGAAAAACTAAACTTCAATTACTCAGTTGATTTTTGCCATGAAAACAGGTACCTAAAGACTGGTCTTAAATGCTCACCACTGTACAAATCCTTCTCTTGGCTTCCATCCACATTGATAGGAGAGATTCCATAGCCAGGCTCTGGGGTTTGAACATGGCTCTCTCCCTTGCTTAGCTGGGTGACTCTGGCAAGTTATTTAACCTCTTTATGACTCTGTTTCTTCTGTGGCTGATAACGGGATCCACCTCGAACGGTTATCATGAACATTAAATGAGCTAGCACTTACAACTGTGCCTGGTATGTAGTAAGTGCTCAATTAAGACAAACAGTTCCTACTTTCTCATTTGTTCCTCATTGTGGTGTATGTAATAAGAGAAACTTACAAAGCATGGCAGACTTCTTAATAGAGGAGATGAAACCAGAGCATATGATGCCTTTCCTAGGCAACTCTAACAGTTGAGCCTCTTACCCGTACTTCCCTAAGGTGGACATACTGCCAAGCTGCTTCCTTGATGTCATTGTCCTTATGATTCTACACTCTCTTGAAGGTCTCATGCATTGTGGTGGCCTTAATGATCACACCAAGGCCAATGACTTCAAATATAGGTCAACAACCATTAAATATCAGTATCTCATCCCCAACTTTCTGCTTGGTATCTGCTACCATTCATTCAAACTCAACACGTACAAAACCAAAATCCTTGTTTTTTTGTTTTTCCACAAGGAGATTGCCCTCGGGATTTCTCTTTGTCCTCAGTGTATATGCATACACCAAATATACATGGCCCCATCTTGCCAGTTCCCCTAGGGTGTATAAGAGAGCCCGAGAACGGATCTTGTTAAGGCAACACTGAAACACTCTCTTGTTTCCTGAAGGCCTGTCCAGTCCACTTGGGAAGGTTCATGGTGAAAAGAGACCCTGCAGGAGGCCTAGGCTGTGGGGTGAGCATGCCAAGTGCCTGGGAATGAAGCTGCTTCATTAAAACATGAGCGTCCTCACCCCGGGTCCAGCGGGACTTGGTCCCAAGCCTTCCCATCTCATGCTCACACTTGTGATAACAGTGTGAGTGTTTCTCTCTGGGAGCCCTTGCTCCATGCCTGAACGTGGTGTCCATGAAAGGGCAGTTTGCGGGGCCAGGGGAGGAAGCAGGGGCACAGCTGGGCAGCTGGGCACCTGGGCATCAACATTCCATCTCTGCACCTCCAAGCTTTACTCAAGGGGAAGAACTTGAACTCAAAGGCTCAGTCAGGTCCTGTGCCCATGGGAGGCTGTGCGGCCCCTTTAATATTCCCTGGAACAAAATCTCCTGGTCTTGCAAGCAGCCTGATCCAAGTCCCCTGGATGTCTAAGGAAAGCATCTGGGGGATTCTACCACAGCTTTCTGCCTGTGCTAGTCATGAGGGTGGGTCCATTCCTCCTCCTCTGGACACACAGTGGGATGGCCCCTCCGCCACCCTTGAAGTTCAGTATGACAAGTGACTTGCTTTGGCCAATGAGATGGGAGCAGCAACAACAGGGATGGCTTCTGGCAGAAGCCTCGAGAATCCGTGCGGGATTCACATACTCCCTGTCCCCGCCTCTATGGGAGCACAAGGGGACAGGCAGCCTCTGCCAGCCTGGAGGTCCTAGGAGGAGCAGCACACATACCCCATTACACACGCAGCACAAGCAACAGACAAACTTGGCTTCGAGAAGTCATTGGGACTGGGTTCTTTGTTGCTGCCACCTAACCCAGGAAATCCTGACAAATACCATGGCCTGTTCATGACCAGCCAGCAACCTCCGGCTTCTAACTCTTCCTCACCTCTGGCTTTTAGATTTCCCCGCTGTTGAGTTCATCATTCACAGATGAAGACCGACTCCTGCTGCTGGGGAGTCCACAGTGACCCGGCAAACCCTGGCCTCTGGTGCTGCCCAACCCCAGTGCCCTGAGCATGAAAACCGGTACCGTGTTCCCCACAGTCCGCATCTAAGCACGAGTCTTCCTATTAATGCGGCCTATGCTAGCGGGGCTGGCCACGTAATTTATTGTCCAAAATGGTTTGGAGGGTGAACGGCGACTGGGCAACAGGCATAAACCTTTGTTGTCCCGGGCACACAGGGATGCGTGGGCACCCTAACTCTGACGCCACATCTCTACAGTCTTAGGTCTAGGGGTAGAGATGTTATCTCAGGAGAGATCGCCATATCCAGGAAATGTGATTAAAGGCTGAAGACGGGGCCTGTGGTAAAATTAATGTGTTTATCAGAGTGTCCTCTGCTTTTCCTATTCTATGTGGCATTGGACTGAGTGAGTGCAGCTGTTTCTCGAAGCAGGCACATGCGGGTAGCAGTAGACATCCAAACAAAACCAAGAACCCAATGCAACATCCAGACGGGAAGTTGGAGCCCCCTGCGGAAGCATTAAGAGTGTCCTCCTCCTGCAGGGCAGCCTGGGAGTCATTTAAGAGGAAGAAGGACGAAATCAAGAAAACAATCTTAGCAGCAGAAAGAACTATGGAAACAAAGTCAAAGTAAATGCAATTATCAGGGACCTCGGGCTGCTCCTCTCCCGAGCACCTGAGACATATTAATGTCAGTAAGTATTTTCCAAGAATGCTGAATCTTCTAGACAGAGTAACACATTGTAGATGGTAGCTGATTTCTCTAATCTGCTGTTATTTTGCATTTCCTTTACTTTGTAAAATACCACGATTCTTATTGGTCCTCAAAATCTTACAGCTTATATGAAAAAGAGCTCCACATCACTCAGCATCAGGTAAGTACAAATCAAAACCACAGTGAGATACCACGTCACACCAGTCAGAATGGCTACAATTAACAAGTCAGGAAAAGGAGCACAAGTATTGGTGAGGATGTGGAGAAAGCCTCCTGCACTGTTGGTGGGAATGCAAGCTGGTGCAGCCACTCTGGAAAACAGTGTGGAGGTTCCTCAAAAAGTTAAAAATAGAGCTACCAGCAATCGTAGTACTGGGTATTTACCCCCAAAATACAAATGTAGTGATCTGAAGGGGCATGTGCACCTGAAAGTTTATAGCAGCAATGTCCACAAGAGCCAAACTATGGAAAGAACCTAGATGCCCATCAACAGATGAATGGATAAAGAAGATGTGGTATATATACACAATGGAATACTATGCAGCCATCAAAAGAAATGAAATCTTGCCATTTGCAACGATGTGGATGGAACTAGAGGGTATTATGCTTAGCGAAATAAGTCAAATGGAAAAGACAGCTGTCATATGATCTCCCTGATATGAGGAATCTGAGCACCAAGACAGAGGATCATAGGGGAAGGGAGGGAAAAATGAAACAAGAGGAAACCAGAGAAGGAGACAAACCATAAGAGACTCTTAATCTTAGGAAACAAACTGAGGGCTGATCGAAAGGAGGGGGTGGGAGGGATAGGGTGGCTGGGTGATGGACACTGTGGAGGGTATGTGTTATGGTGAGTGCTGTGAATTGTGTAAGACTGATGAATTACAGATCGGTACCCCTGAAACAAATAATACATCATATGTTACTAAAAGAAAAAAGAAATCTTATGGCCTATGATCACGAGGTATGTAACGTTTTTTGTATCTGTTTTTCTGTGTCCCAATCCCCACTTTCCACTGGGTTTCTGTCACTCACAACCAAGACTTCTAATTACTCTATCTACCAAGGAACAGTGCCACATGATGTGAATCCAAATAGTTCCCCAAAATCTGGGTCGGGAAGACAGGGTGGCGTATATATAGAAAAGATTGGCTATGAGTGGATAACTGTTGAAATTAAGTGATCAGTAGAAGGAGCTTACTATGATACTATCAACCCATTCTTTCTGTCTATATATGTTAAGGTAAGTGTTAAAAAAAAAAATCTCACAGGCCTCACACTTCAAGTCCAGCCCAAATCAAGGCAAACCAAAGAGCAAAAGAGGCAGAATCAAATGTAAACCAGACAACAGCGGACATGCACAGAACATAGCTGCAATACATGAATACTTCCGCAGAAGAGTTCTTGGCAATACACAGGGCTTTGGAGACCAGACCCAAATCTATGAGGGCCTGACAGGAGCTGGGGGCCTTGGACAGCCATGGCTGGCTGATGACCAGCCCAAACGATGCAGCCTTGGTCTGGCCAGGTGCTTCAGCTCCAGGCAAAACAATCGAGTAGACATCCCCCTGCTGGAAGAATTTGCTCTTCCTCCCAGGTAATCCCAATAAAGCAGCTATTACCCAAGACCCACAGTAAAGCAAGGGTGTGGCTCAGACAAAGGCCTGGGTAACTTCATCTCCAAATGTTCACTGAGGACTTCCGTTGTTGTTCCAACACAATATATCTTGCAGTTTATAAACACCACCGCAATTTGGTCTCTTAATTTAGGCTAGAGCCACCACCCTTTATGGGGTCCTGCCTTCCCCTGGGATTAGAGGTTCTTGACCCCAGCTACCCATTAGAAATATCTGGGATCTTTAGAAAAATCCTGATGCCCCAGGGGCAACCTAGACCCATCAAATCACAATCTCTGGGAGTGGGGCCCAGATGTCGATATTTCTGGAAGGCTCCTTGATGATTCTAAGGAGCCGCTAGGACGGAGAACCACAGACTTGGGTAGACCCGGATCCATCAGAGGCTTACTCACTGTAAATGGTGCCTCACTTCTCCGGACATCCCCTGCTACTGCTCGGACCACCCCCACTTTCTGATCTTCATGTGTGGGCAGACCTCAATCAATCCAGAACCTAGTTCTTTCCTCTTTCTAGGAGTTTCCTAGGGCTGCATGACAAAATACCACAAACTTGGTGGCTAAAAACAACATAAATAAAGTCTCAGAAATCTAGTTCTAGAGGCTAGAAGTCCAAAGGCAAGGTGTTGGCTGTACGCCGGGATCCTTTCTTGCCTCTTGTAATTTCTGGTGGTTGCTGGCAATCCTTGGTATTACTTGGTTCGTGGACCTATTACTCCAATCTCTCCCTTCATTGTCACTTGGCAATCTCCCTTGAAGTCTGTGTCCTTTCTTCTTGTAAGATCACCAGTCATATTCAATTAAGAGCCCCCCCTACTCTGGCAGGACCACAACACCTTCCACCTGCAGCAACCCTGTCTCCAGAAAGGGACACATTCTGAGGTTCCAAGAAGCACACTGTTTCAATCCGGGGCACTCCTAGTCACCCATAGAAAGCAAGTCTTAGATGTTACCTTCATCAGAATGCATATAAGATCGAGCAAACTGGGAGCACGATGCCTTTTAAAACATGTTTTCTTTCTGAGTCATTTTAGACTTCTAGAATGGTTGCAAAGATAGTACTGAGAGTTCCCGAATGCTCTTCACCCCGCTTCCCCTAACGTTAATATCCTGTGAAACTATGGTACCCTTATAAAAACTAAAACATTCACAGCAGTTATGGTACTGTTGACATAACCCTATACTTAGTGCATCTTTCAGCAGGCATCCCACTCATGCCTTTCCCTGCTCCGGGATCCAAATCAGGACAGCAGCTTGCATTTAACACAATGGTTTTCAGGACGGAATCAAAGGGCCACCGCCAAGCTCTGATTCACGGCATCAAAACCTCACCCCAGGTATCCTCTCTGAGTCTGCCCTCTAGCCTCCCAGCCAATCTCACATTTGCATCCAACTGACTATGTTTCATCTCTTCTTCCATCCTGTTCAGATCTGGTAACCCCAATTTTTAAGTCAGGTCAGTTCTTAACAGTTCTGAGGTCATGGGACACCTTTGAGAATCCTTGAGAAGGGAACAGATTCTCCTCTGAAGAAAATGCACAGACAAAAACCATTTTGCAACCAACTTCAGAGCAGATATCAATGCTTCCGTCGTCTCCCAGGGTTCCCACCAACACACGACTTCCCACAGTTTGGCGTCCCTGGGCATTGACTTTGTGATGAAATCACTAATGAAGCCCTCTCCCAGGACAATGTCTCCAGCTCGCGGACATGGCGGCAGGGCTGTGCACTCTGGGTTTTGGACAATACCAGCAGTCCTGGTCACTGCCTTCAGCCAACAGTGGACACTGAGGGTGGCTGGACTCTCCCCTTCTGGCCAACTTAGCTGCCGGTATTTAAGCCCACAAGTTTTGGTTGACCCTTCACCTCTTTGGAGCCCACCTTCTCTGTGATGAAAGGAATCTCCCAGAATTTAACACTTCTCAATCTGAAAGGCAGGTTATCTCCTCAGTTTCAACTAAGAAAAGTGACTCTGGGATCCAGAGCAGTATTACCGAATTCTGTCAAAAAATCAGACCTGCCGCCATTTTGAAACAGCAGGAAACTTGGTACCAAGGACAATGCCTGCTTATGGCATTTCAGCTTTGGAAAGAGCAGTGTGAACCACCACCCCCCATACACACAAACTCCAAACAACTGGCAACTCTACAACACTACACATCCTCTGAAGTCACCACACAAGCTTAGAGCAGGAACCAAGGAAAAGGGCAACTGCCCCCACTCAATCCTCACAACCTTGGTTTGAACCTCTCGCTCGCCCCAGTTCCTAAAATGCCGTTTGTCCCTCCCCCTCAACACCCAGTCAGCCTCAGATGCTTTTTTTTTCTATCAATGCCTCATCTCTCTGACAGATGGCCCAAGGGTCCTCTGAGCTAACCTGCCTGGCAGGCTCTCCTGTGTCCCGGGGCCCTACTTTGCTATCTATTACCGGTCGAATCAGGATCACACCAATTCCTCCAGCATCAGGCAGAAGGGAACAGGGCTGGGGAAGAGACGAGAATAATTCTTCTGGGCAGAGCTGGGTCTAGGCTTACCTTCTGCAAACGGCTCCCATTCATAGAACCGGCCCATGAAGGGCTTGTTGTTGTAGGACGCACACTGGACTTCCCGGATGCTTCTACTGCTTTCTGGACACACCTAATAAAACAGGTTTTAAATGTGCAGTTAGTGTCTGCGTCTTCTCAGAGCCCCAGGCCCATCCCAGAAGACCTCTCCAGCTTGAAATGTCAATCCTCCTCTATCAAAAGCAGCATTTCTGAAACCGTGCAGATCACCTGCATCAAAAATTTAAAATGCAGATCTCAAGGCTTCCTTCCAAGTTTACTACATCAGAATCTTTGGAAGAACACTAAAATTTTAACAAGCTCCCCAGGTTAAGCTTTTGCACCGTCATTTGAAAACCAGTAACTAAAACCTTCTGTTTCTGACAAATTTGTCTGCTTGCCTCCCTTCCCCCCGCCAAGGCCATCCATTTCCATCTGTTTGACTTTGTTCGTGCCATTTCTGGACATGGGATCAGATTCACAGCAAGCATGTACAGAATCCTCACCATGTGCAGGAACTGCTTTGAACACAGTACACTTGCTAATGCATTTAATCCTCAGGGTGACCCATGAGGCCAATCGGATAGTTTTGCAGATTTTTCACCAATGAGCAAACTGAGGCACAGAGGAACCCACACAGCCAGGGAGGGCAGAAGCTGGAGTTAAGGCTCAGTGGTCTGGTGGCCACCACGCTGCCCAACTTGTCTAAATTCTCTCCACCATCTAACGCCACAGCTCCCACCTTTAGAATGCAAAATAATCACCCAGAAATCTCACGGGAAATGCAAAGTCTTGGGTTCCTCCCCCCAAGGATCATCAGTCAGTAAGTCTGGGAAGAGGTCCAGGAATCTGTATTTTATTAAACTACCCAGGTAATTCTGATATACTAGATTACTCTAAGAAAATATCCAGTTCCCTGTAGTTTCTTTCTTATCTATAAATGATAAATATGAGCAAAGTATGACATGAAATAAATAAATATGAAATATAAAAATAATACCAGAATCTCTAATGCAAATCATGAATAAAGCATGATCTACCTTCTTAAATCCTACATATACTCTTACTTAAGTGTGGGGTATGCGTGCATACGCGTGCCCGCGCCTGTGTGCATGCATGTCTTAATAATCAGAGAAAAAGGAACCTGGTCCCTTAAATATTAATAACCCTGTGTATAAGAAGTCTCTGGAATAAACTGCTAATCAGGTTACACCAAGTCCTGAAGGATTTATAAAGAAATCTACGGTATGTATCAGAAACATCAGGTCTTTTCAAGAGGAGGGAACAAGAGGAGGAATAAAACCAGGTGGAAGCAGGGGCACCTGGGTGGCTCAGTGGGTAAAGCCTCTGCTTTCAGCTTAGGTCATGATCTCACCCTGGGATTGAGCCCTGCATAGGGCTCTCTGCTTAGCGGGGAGCCTGCTTCCCCCACTGCCTCTCTGCCTGCCCCCCTGCCTCTCTGCCTACTTGTGATCTCTCTCTCAGTCAAATAAATAAATAAAATCTTAAAAAAAAAAAAAAAGGTGGTGGAAGGAAAAGCATCTCTTGTTTGATAAAGGTCAGTCGGGTAAGGCTGCTGGGTGGTCATGGCCCTGCCACAGCCTGAACCGAACCATATGCAGCAGGAAGCTACGGAAAGAGAATGTGCTAGAAACTGGTGGGGAGAGAAGGGCCCGGTGGACGGTCAGGGTGGGCTGAGCTCCGACCATCAGTCAGAAGCCAACAGGCTGGGCAAGGCTGTCTCCTCCGGAAGCCAGGACGATGGCGGCGCCCAAGCCAGAACCATGCAGGCGTCTGGCAACACCAGCCGTCTCCATGAAGGATTTGGCATCAAGATGTTTTTGACAACTCTTAGGTCAGAACCAGAGCTCAATGAGGATGTGATCAGCTGGTGGCTCAGGAGAAGTCACTGTCCCGGCAAAGAGAAAGAATCGCCAAGTGGTTTGTTGAAAATACAGATTCTCTTGGTTGCCTGGGTGGTTCAGTCGGTGAAGCATCTGACTCTTCATTTCAGCTCACGTCATGATCTCGGGGTCGTGCGATCGAGCCCCGAGTCGGGCTCTGCGCTGAGTGCAGTCTGCTTGAGATTCTCTCCTCCTCCCTCTGCTCCCCTCCCAACTCTCTCTTTCTCATAAAAATCAATCAATCAATCAATCAAATCTTCTAAAATGCACATTCCCAGGCCTTACCCCAGTGTTAGGGGAGGGAAAGGGTCCAGGAATATATTCTTGAAGAACTCCCTCAATGATTATGGCCCAGCCGGCTGGCACTGGACCGCAGCAGCAACCAAAGGCCACACCTCAGCCTCATTCTTACTCGGAATTAGTTAACACGCAATCACAGTGTTAGAAGAGTGACCATCAAATCCAACCATTTACTCTACAGATGAAGACACAGGGGCCTGGAGAAGTGGCACAGGTCACCAGAGGTCACAGTTACAGAGGGACTGAGCCCAGAGCACTGACCACCCACTCTGGCCCTAATCAGAAACTAGAGATTAGCTACTCAGTTGCATTTTTTTTTTCATAATGGAAACAGACCAGAACAAGCGGGCACATGTCCTATTCCTCAGATAACCACACCTCTGGAAAGCCAAGTTGCTCTGCCATGAGGCTCCAGCCAGAAGCCACCCTTAATTTGTCTGGGGACAGTTATCAGAATTGGAAGCCACAGACCGCAAAAACTCAGCCAGTCTGCTTAACCCCTTTCTCTTCCACCAGCAAAAATATGCCAAGAGGCTGGACCACGAACCAAAGTATCTGTAGAATCATTTTGAAATGCTCAGTACTTGATGATAGAAATGTATATTTCATGACACATAAAGTAGTCTACAACCCATTAAGTGAAAAAAAAAAAAGTGCTAAATGATTGTGTGTGTGTGCACATGCACACCCATAGAGAAAGAAAGGTTAAAAGCATTATCTCTGGAAGGTGGGTTACAGATTTTTTTCTCTTTCCACAAAGAAAAGAAAGCTTTTGGTGTATTGCATTGTCTCATTTTTCTGCAATAAATATGTAATATTTATGTAACAAAAGTGGATCATTACTGAGCCCTTCCAAACACTCCGGCCCTTTGCCAGCTTTACGTGCGCTCGTAGTTTATAATCTTAGGGTATATCTTAATGCCCCACTAAGGCTCTCACTCTGACCATACACATCTGCCAAGTCAACCAGTCACCTGTGAGGGATCATCCAGGGTACCCTGCCCCAGGTCACTAACAAGTTCTTTTTATGTGAGCCTGGCCCAGTTACCTCCTGAGGCGGGGGTTGGGGGACTTCATGTGGCATCAGACCCACAGTGGGGCGTCAGGCACTGAGGCAGCAAATCTACCTCCAGTCACCCAAAGGCAGGTGGGCCCAGCAGGTTGCCTGTGATACCCAGCACATGCTGAGCGTGGGCAGATGCCGCTGGAGATGACCGGGAGCCCTGGCCTCGCCCTGTGTGTTCCCCCCCAAGGACTCACAGGATGCCACATGAGGGGCCGCTCAGCAGGTAGGAGCGAGCCCAGGCCGGAGAAATGCGAGACTCACAGGGCTCAAATGTGGACATGAGTTCCTAAGATAAAATTATAGTAAGGGTGATGCAGGCAGAAGCCTGGGCCAGTGAGGATGTTAAGAACAGCTCACTTGTACTGAGCAGTTACTAAATGCCGGGCACGCTACCCCAGCCTCACCACAACTATTATACCCATTTTACAGATGAGGAAGCCAAAGCAGCAGAAAGCTGAAGGAGCTGCCCAAAGTCATGGGCTGATAAATGATCAGGATCGGAACCCACACACTTTGGACCCTGAACCCATGCCAGTAACCACCACGGTGCCCCTCGAGAATGGAGGACAGCAAAATGAATCTGGCATGGGTCCTCAGACAAGGGGACCTTAACTCCTTGCCCGAGAGGTCCTAGCGGCCGAGGTCGGTTTCAGCCTCTGAGGCCTGGTGGAGGGGCCTCGGCTGTAAAGATCATGCAGTTGTGTACTGAGGACCAAGCAGGGCCAGGGAAATTCGGCTTCACGTCTTCTGTGGGTTACATCTGTTTGTACTTGCCATACTATTATCTGTATACGATCTCCTCTCATTTTCACAGACTCTCTGAAGTTCAAACTTCCAGGTTACAGATCATTTTACATTTGTTACATTTTAAGTGGGCTGTTTCCTGATACCATGGACTGAGTCACCCACATCTTATCGGTGACTGTGTCTAGTTTACACTGTGAGTTGGCTTTGGGCAGATTTCCTGTAGACACTAATCCTTTCCATGGACGTAGATTCCTGTAACCTTCAGGCCAGAAAAGTGGGACAGGGAAAAAGCCGGGAGGATAGAGATCAAGTCCATGCAGAATGGGGCTAGGAAAGACCGGAGCTTCATTGTCTTGTAATGTGTCTGGGAGATAACCTCCCTTCAAATGACTTCCTTTCACCCAAAAGAGGCAGCAATGTTTCCACTGGTCTCTTATGGGAAAAGGAATGAAGACGGACTTTAATATAATGAGCTGAAAATCCTCATAAAGCACTTGAGACCCTATCCAAAGTTCCATCTCGACAATTGTTTCGGGTTGCTACGAGTTACAAAGAGTGTTATGGAAACTCGGGCTATGTTCCTAGAGACCCCAGTTGATCTGAGATGACATGGCTCAAGAGGCCACTCTTGGTGATCGCATACCTACCTCTTGATAATTAATTACTTTCATTTCCTCAGTGGACCAAAGGGTGTCATCCCCAATGAAGGCGGCACCAAGGAACATGACCTTGCAGTCTTCCTGGGTCAGACAGGAATTGTTTTTATCCTTTGCATTGCTCTGGATTCAATGAAAAGACCAGTGACCAGCCTACAACATGTGATGTAGTTAACAACCCTGCACGGCCAGGGGAAGGTGTCTCGGTGGCCTTGGGCAAAGCACTTCATTTCTCTAAACCCAAATTCCTGCAGGCTAGTAGCAAGCCCCGAGGCACTCTCATCCCGCAGGATTATTTTGTGAAGTTTGACTTAGTAATACATTAAAATTTCTAGCTGGGGGCGCCTGGGTGGCTCAGTGGGTTAAAGCCTCTGCCTTCGGCTCAGGTCGTGATCTCAGAGTCCTGGGATCGAGGTCCGCATTAGGCTCTCTGCTCAAGCAGGGAGGCTGCTTCCTCCTTTCTCTTTGCCTGCCTCTCTGCTACTTGAGATCTCTGTCTGTCAAATAAATAAATAAAAATCTTTAAAAAAAAATTTCTAGCTCATAATAATGCTCAGGATATGTCAGCTGAGCTGGAATCTAAGTGGACATCAAAGATGATTCCGGCAGTTCCAGAAGCTTCAAGTGGCTGACAGATAGGTGTTCTGAGTAAACATTCCCCTCTCCCTTCCCCAGCTGGAAAAAGGGGTTTGGGTTTCCAGCTGCAGAATAATACAACCATGGATCAACATTGCTTAGAAATTATCCAGCACATTTTTCAAATACATTTCATATCTGCTTTCTCAAGTCACTTGGAACAAATTCAACCTCGCAAAAACACTCTTGCCACCTGCTACCACTTCCAGCGTTCTTTGGACAGTCAGTAAGAGTCAGGTCAAGGTTTTAAACAAAACACAAGGCAAAAATCCCTCCAAAATCCCAAGGTTTTCTTCATTCTCAAACACCTTTTTTTCTTCATCTAAGTTCATAATGTTCTCCTAGAGAAAGGTGCTTCTCTCATTCAATATGCCCATCAAAGACCCAGTGGATACTAGAATGACTAACCCCAACTGTTCACCCAGGAAAACCATGTATTTTGAGGTACTCTGGAAAAACGTTCATACAAATCTAGGCCTATCCCAGGAGTGCTTATTTCTCCCTCCTTAGATTTTTCTATCTCTACGCCTGTAAGAGGACCTAAACAAGAACCTCTGTCTTCTAACTAATCAGAAAGCATAGGGCCAAATGTAAACTTTTTAAAACATTTAAGACTTCTCCTTCCCTCTACTTCCTACTTCAGGGATCACATTAGTCAGAGTGGCCTCCTGACCCTTTGCCATCTGCTGGGACAGGAGGAGAAATTCCCTAAAGGCAAATATTCACTGTGCCCCTATGACTATGCATCAGGTATTGGGACTGACTATGGAGGATATGGAGAACCCCTCATTATAGTCTCTGGCAGGGATTTCAGAGGCCAAGTGGAGGAAAATACATCAGCCAAAACGTGTAATGCAATGAGAAGAATTTGGCAATTCTTGGGCACGACATTTCCAATCTTGCAAAACAAGGAGTCCTCCTGAACGCGGATGAATCCAGAAAATAAAAATTGTTAACACACTATATGTAATTTAAAGTAAAATAGAAAATAAAAACATAGCTAGTAGGGATCTGCAGTGGGAGGAAATGGGGTCATTTCTTCGTATTTTGGAGTAAGGAGCTAATGGAGAAAATTTGAAGTTGATGTATCGAGAAGCAAAGATATTAGTTTGCTATTAGAGATATGGAGAGAATGACCCTAGGAACTAAAAATTTAAAAATGAGTGATTGCGCTTACATCTAGGGAGAGGGGCTGGGATATAGCTCTCTCTGCCACGCTGGTATCTTACCATTTGCATTACTTTTTATAATGATCAGAAGTGACGATCGGGAACAACTCATGTATGTATGTGTGTGTGTGACTCCCATGTGTATCTTTCGAATATATGAACAATGTTTATATGAAACCCATAAATATTGTACACATAAAGAAACATCTTTACCATTTATACGTTCGCATATATTCACATGCCATATTTATAAAAGGTCACTGACAGAATAAGAAAAAGTAAGAGAACTTTCTATAGGAAATTCCAAGTGGTCCGAGAAGATGGAAAGCAGAAATCGATGCAAAAAAGCGCTGACACCTGCACATATTTCCCAGATAAGGAGGCTGGTGATAAACTGACGATAACAGAAACTTACATCGAGCCCCCAGTAGATGGACTGTCCACCCCGTGATTGCCCCACAGTTCCCTGGTAAGTTTCACACCTTCCCGCCTGGATTCTTGACCTGGTCCATTTGCGAAGTTCCTCCTTAAAGAACAGTCAGGAGGTTGTCAACTCATCTTTTGTTCAACAGGAGACTAGAAATGGGGTTGAAGTAGAACCTGCCTCAAGAGAGCTAAGCTGTATTTGAGATTTGTCCAACATCTTCCCTTCATTTTCACATACGTGGAGACAGAAACAACTCCACACGGACAAACCCGTTCTCTGAAGCCGGTCCCACTCCAGGGAAATTTACTGGAGAATCACTGATACCAGAGCTCATCACATCAGTGTTTGCTAAAAGCTGCTTTTAGCCCCAGGGGTTTTTCCCCATCACGTTAAGTGCACTCTGTCTAAACTCGGGATCACGTCTCCTTTGGCAGTGAAGCCCATTACAGTTGTAACCCCGTTCCCGCCCTGCACCCGCTGACTCACTCCAGCCCCCTTTCACCAGAAGGAGCCAGAGTCAGTGTCCCCGAGGGAGAAAGCCTGAATTCCGACTGCTTAAGAGAACAAAGTGGGGAAAGAAACACCTCGACCTCCACGAGTCTTGTATTTAGCAAATAATAACATAAAACCCCAGAAACAGTGAGTAGAACGATCTTAACTCCATCCCTCTGGCACCGGAGGGCCGGCGGTTTGCTTTTCTCCTTCCCCCATGGCACCCTCATCAAGACTCCAGGTCTGTTGCTTCCAACTCTGGGCCTTCCACGAACTTCCACGAAGAAGAAACCTATTTACTTGGTTCCTCGAGCACTCATTCTCTTTCGCCACAGCTGAGAAAGTGCAGGGCTGGGGAAAAAACCACAGAGACCTCCCCGCGTACTTGCCAGGGAAGTCTCCGCCCATAGGAAAAACATCTGGATCCACCGAGAGGTCTCCTGAGAGCGCCCTTCTTGTTCCTCAGCCCCTCTGGGAGCCCCTGTCACTCCCCCTGCACTTCTCCAGGAGGCCCAGCCAGGCTCATTTCCGCAGCCGGGGGACTGCAAAGTGCCTCCCAGCAAGGCCGGTGGTGCCTGTGTCCTAGGCTTGCTTGTCATGACCTTTTTTGAGCCTCTCCTGCTGGACTGGGAGCCAGAGTGTGTTCTCATTTCAGTGTCCCTGACCTACAGCCTAACACCTGACCCCGCCACTGATGTCAACGCTGTGTTTATGGACTCCAAGAACCCCTACGAGTGACCTGACGTGTTGTACCAGTAGATGTCAAAGGTTGGGGTCTGCTCCAAAAGACCCTAAGAGTCTCTAGTTGTACTGGGGCTTGTCACCTTAACTTCCGCACATAAAAAGTAAGCAAAGAAAGAAAAAAAAAGAACAAAAAAACCCCTTCCTTATCTTTAAAGTCTACAGGCAGAGATCATCGGGACTGCATTTATTATTTATTTTCTAGTATTTCATAGAGGTTATCTTAGGAGTCAAGCAATCCTGAAAACACACCAGATGCTTAAAATTCCCAGATGACATCACAAGGTAGAGCTTCACATGAAACATGCACATTTGAGGGCGTTAAGCATTTACTGGCAGGAACTTATCTGTAGTTTCACTTTCCATCACTTTACACCTGACCCAACAGTGACTGCGCGGAAGCTACATTACACTTGACATGTTGGGGCTCTCAGCAATCATGTTTTGTTTTGGTTTTTTTTTTTTTTTAGATTTTCTTTATTTATTTGACAGAGAGAGAGAGAGAGAGCACACACAGGCAGGGGGAATGGTAGAGGGAGAGGGGGAAGCAGGCTCCCCAAGGAGCAGTAAGTGCGAAGCTGGGACTCCATCCCAGGACCCTGGATTGAGACCCAAGCTGAAGACAGACCCTTAACCGACTGAGCCCCCCAGGTGCCCCAGCAGTCGTGTTTTATTGCCCGGTGAAGGGAAAGGGTTCTGAACCCCAGCTGATCCACGGGACCGAAGGGGGATCTGAGCAAGTCTGACCACCTCCACCACAGTTCCGTGACTGAGCACTCTAGAAAATGCCATGGCAAGACTCAGCTCCCGTCCAGGCTCCGGAGAGGCAGGCAAGCCTTGCTGACTTCTCCAGGCTTGAACGCCGTTATTTTCCTGCGTTGTCAGCTTCCCGTGTGCCCAGTCCACACTGCGGAACAGGTGGTATTCCTCCGCGTCCCAGATGGGAAGCGCCTCGCCCAAGGAAGCTGGGGCTCCCGGCTGGCACAGCCGGCTCCCAAGCCCACTATTTCAGACGCCCTGCGGCCTAACCTCCAATTACATCAGTTAATGAGCTCGCTTCTGACTCTGCACTGTGTTTCTAAAAGTTTCTCATGCATCCATCTCATGTATGGAAGTCAAGCAAGGCCCACGTGAAATCTCCAGGTTTTGAGATGTTATAGAACAAGATGCCCACTAAAACTGTGGTTATTTAAAGTGGATAGGAGGCCAGAGGGGAGAAAAGGAGGGACCCTGCGACCTGGCAGGTGTCACGGTATCTTAAGGCTCTGGCACAACCCTACCTCCCTGCCCTTGACTAAGCTGTTTCTTTTGCCCCCAAATGCCCTTTTGTCTCTTCCCACCATCCTCAGGAGCCCAGCTCTACTGCTCCCTCTTCAGCGCAGTCTTCCCCAACCCAGCATGGCCTCCTGCTCTGCTCCCAGAGTTCCTCCCCCTCCCCAAGTGCTCCAGCGCCAAGGGCAGTGATGTCCAGGCTGCTTGTCCTGGACACCTCTCTGCCCCAGGACCACAAGGGTCTTGAAGGAAGGAGTGTGAGCAGTGACGAGATACTGTTCCCGGATCTGGAAGCCTGCCAAACTATTTCCCCTAATTCATGCCACCCCTTCTATGCATTACAGTATATAACACAACTCAGGCCTCTACTGTGGGGGCAGTCGAGAATTTGGGGGGATCTACTGGGCACTCAGTTTAAGGAGTGAAGTTCTGAAATCATGGGACGTTTCCAAGCCATCCTGGCCCACCTTCCTTTCTTTCTCTTCTCCCAGATGGGAACTGGAGAGATCTCTAAAGGCACATATTCCTTTTTAATCTTTGGAGAGGATCTAAGTGATAACCTATATTCCCTTCATCTCTTTCGTCCTGGAGTAGGAAGACTAACACAGTTTGGAGATTCATGCTCCCTCGTCCTGTTGCCCACTGGTGGGGGGTGGGGTGGGTAACATACATGTCCACATAAGGTCACCCACGCTAAGGTGCCAGAGCACATGGGTCCACACAGGAGGTGTGCAAGGAAGACCCCACACGGCAGGACGAAACAGCTCTCTTCAGAAAGGCCTGCCTGCAAGATCGGTCCTTGGTTGGCATCTGGGAACTTGGATTTCAGAAGGGTTTCCATCATTCCCTGAGGGAATAAGAGTGACTCACTATGCCCAAACCATTTGCTTTAGCAATATAGTTTATGCTCAACACCTGCTTTCCTCCTAGGAGTCTGGAATTTTGGTATGTGGCAGGCAGAGGGCACCTATGCGGCCAGCCCCCAATAAAAACCCTGGGCACCGAGTCTCAAACGAGCTTCCCTTGTAGATGACACTTCACGCCCATTGTCACAACTCCGGGCTGGGGGAACAAGCACATCCTGTGCGACTCCACTAGGAGAAGACAGGAACTATGTGCCTGGTTTCCTCAAGACTTTGCCCCATGCACCTTTCTCTTTGCTGATCTTGCTCTGTGCCCTTTCACTGTAATAAATCATAGCTATGAATCCTCCCAGTAAATCATCAAACCTAGGAGAGGTCTTAAGGACCTTAACACAGGGAATTTTAATGAGGGACAGGGGATGGCCCAAGAGCCAAGAAGCCTTGGGCTTATAAAAAGAAGACAGGCAGTCACGGGACCTCTAAGGAATAGCATCTCTCCATAAGGGTCAGTAGGATGAGACTCGGGATGATGGGGAGCACTGGGGAGGACACCGTGTGAAATGTTACACACAAGAAACGGGAACTGAAGCTACATAAACCTTTGTCAACATTCACATCTCTGTCCTGGGTTGAAGGTGTTACTATTGCCAGGTATCATAAATTCACAAGAATTTCCTGAGGTTATTTGCAAGTCAATGTCCTTAGTAGTGGAGTTATTCCAGCACCCAGAGAAGCCACAATGTCTGCATGGAGAGAGGTGACTCTGCTCTCGGCAGCACAGGCCTCGCAAAATGTGCGTCCTTGAAAAATGGAGGTGAAGTGACAGAACTACTAAGTAGACATCACATGTGTGCCAAGTGCCCTCTCTCTTTTTCTTTTGCTTTATGATTTATGTGGTTTTGAAAATTAAGAAACATAGTAGTCAATGGGAGGAGGCGTTCTGCATGTGAGATGAATTCATCTCATTTACTTTTTTAAAGATTTTTATTTTAAAAAGTTTTAAGAGAGAAAATCCTAAGCAGACTCCAGGTCCAGTGTGGAGCCCATCTCGAAGTCACAGGGCTTGAGCCCTCAACCCTGAGATCATGACCCTAAGATCACAACCTGAGCTGAAATCAAGAGTCAGATGCTTAGTGAATGAGCCCTCCATATGCCCCTGAATCTTAAGGATCCTTAAGAGGGTAGTAAAGATTTCAAGAACAAGAACAATGTATGATTATGGACACAAGTATTTCTTTCTGATTTATAAAGCCCTGTCTTAACATCACCTCATTTGATCCTCCTAAGGATTCTACAAGACAGATAGTACAACTTCTCTTTCATCTTCCATGGCACCTTGGGCAGTTACAAGACAAGCAGTGATGTTTAATTAAGACTTAATGGTTGACTGGTTTGTAATGGCTTTAGAAAAATTACTGCTTTACAAAAATTAATAATTCTGAAGTCTGTCAGTGGAAGAACAGGCTAAAAAGCCAGGCATTCAGAGGAATTATTAAAATCACAAATTAAGTCATTTCTATGGACTCTATAGCAGGAAATATATTTTTAATGAGGAAATTGAAGCTAATATGTAACAGCTGTCCTGTTGCCCAGTAACAGAATATTAAAGCAGATTAAATTATTAATGAAAAATGTAGCAACTTGGAAATTTAACCTTTGAACATTCTCGTATTCCTTTATCCTTGAGATATACTCTTTAAACTGACATATTTTTTTGAAAAAACACTTTTGGTCATCTTATGTACTTCCCATTTATAATTTGCTTTGCTACTGATCTGCTATGGAATCTTCAGCAAGTTACTCAGTCTTGGACTTTTTCATCATACAACACTCAAAGTCCTCACACCTGGAATGGTAAGACAGTGACTGGAACCTACGGATGCTGGTCAAACCTCCCCCAACTCCCACGTCTTGGGCACCACCACCTTCGACTGTAAAGTAACCAGACTGCACTTGCCCCACTGACCTGTGCACAAATCAATATTGTTGACAGGAAGTCCCTGAGGATGGGGGGTTGTGTGATATGCAGCAACAGCAACTGTCAAGAAGTCAGTCACAACCTTATGAAAAGGGGAAGTGTCCGTGGAGAACTCATGGAGAGAGGAGAGAGGGAGAGAACATGCAGGGGTGCATCAACAGGGCCTAAAGGACCGGGTCCTCGCTGTCTTCCGCGTGATGGCAAAGCGGAAAGCGGGACAGAAGTGGGCCTGGCCCAGAGCGGCGGTGTGTACTCACATTGGTGTTACACAGCTTGTACTGTCGGTAGGCCCCGATGCAGGAGATGGCTGCAGACCGGGCGGGCTGTGAGGAGCTCTGTGCTGCCCTGGGGACCCCTGGGTCATGGCTGCTGCCGCTTTCCAGGCCATGGAAGAGACTGGAAGCTGCGGGGAAGCCTGGGTCATGGGTCAATGGCAGCTGGTAGACGGAGGCCTCGGAGGTCTGCAGTCCAGAACGGGGGCCCCCGTCACTCTGGTACAGAGGCCCATGCTGGGGAGCCCGGTGGGCCGGCGGGCTGTAGCCGTGGCTGGGACCCGATGCCCCCTGCGACCTGGAAGGCCTCTGCCTCCGGAGCCTCTGCGGTGAGTGTGCGGAGTCCGTCTGCAGCGGCAGGATGTATGGGGCCTTACCGTAGCCGTACTTGCCAGGGCCGATGGGGCCGCGGGTCCTGCTCCTGAAGAAAGACACACAAACAGAGATGAAGGGAGTCACAGGGTGTTCCCCGTTAACCCCGACGCTGTGGTCACGACGGAGGGGACTGGGTAGGGATGGAAACTCTGGGAGAGAGCCTGTGGCAGACCAGGGAGGGGGAGGGCAGGCCTCCCAGGAGAAGGGGACATCATGGAAGCCGGCGCAGAGGGGCTCCACGGAGGCTGGAAAGTTGAATGAAGGTGGGCGACGTGAGTGGTGGAAAACGAGGTTGGAATGGTACGCTGTGGTCAGCATGGGACTGACGGAGGGCTCTCGGGCCTGCTGGCAAGCTGTTGGGAGCCACGGAGGTTTTTTGAGGAGTATAAGGATGTAATTGTAATTTCGGTCACAGTAACTTCCTGTTCATTTGTTTTCTCTGAAAATAATCTGTGGGGTTTTTTTTCTCACTCAACAGTGCCTGAGACTTCAGGCCGGTTTCCATTACCATTCATGCCCAAATAGCTTTTCCAGGTAAGTGGAATTTAGCTAAGCGACCACACCCGAATGCAGCCCTGAGGCCTGACTTGCACTGGGTCACACTTAATCCCGAAGAAACCAGAGGAGGTCGAACGGTTGGCTCTCCATCACTCCTGAGGCAACCCAAGCCGAACGGCAGGGGAACTGGCATCTTCGTGTTGGCATCATCTTTACACTTTGTCAAGACCTGTTGTCTTGTGAGGCCTTAGAAAAATCACATAAACTCTTCTGTGCTGGTGAATGTTTAATGACTGGGAGAAAGCCCTGGTTTGTGGCATTTATCTACATCCCGGATATAATCGTTTCTGCCACGGCCGATCTCAAGCCACCATCATGAGGATGCAGTGAGCTCTGGTGAATGGGACAGAACAGCAGTAGCACACCACACTGCATGTCAATTTATTGGGCGACTACTGTTTACAAAACCCAGAGCTAGGAATGGTCAAGAACATAAAAGTGACTCAGATACGGTTCCCAAGTCTCCAGCCTTACAACAGAAAGCAGCTAGGACATAACGCAAGGGGAGTTAAGGGCCTTGAGAGCAGCTACACATGGTAATGTGGGAATTCTGAGGCTAGAGGAAGCATTTCTCTCTGCAGGGATTGTGAGAAGGGTTTCACCATCACTGGTCCGAGTTGGCGAGCAAGGTTCCAATACTGTGGAAGGATCTGAAGAAACCGTTTCTTACTTCTTTGGAAAATGTCTGAGCTGGATCTAATGACCACGAAGGTCATTCCAGCTTTAAAATTATATGCCTCCATAATAATTAATTCTACATTTATGTAAAATTGGAAATGTGCCCAAGGGTTTTCTACAGGATGGCCCCATTAAAATAAGCACATTAAAACAGCAATCAAGGTGAAACATTAATTTCTGTCCTCATGAGGAAATTCTTTCTTCACCCTATGTAACCACTGAATATAAAATTTAACAGACCACAACTAATTATTAACATCTTTATCACTAATTGCACCTTCATTCTTAGCTGATACGGTTTTGAATTAAACTATGTTACAGTGTTTATTTTGCCTTGAAGCACTTCTCGATTAATCTTGGCAACACTTGGGACTCTGTTAATGAGGGGGGATCCAGCGTGCTGCTTTAAGAGATGCAATTAAGAAGTTAGTCTTAAAAATATATATAGCTTGGATGTAATTTGCCTTTTTCTTTCTTGTGGCAGGCCAGGTAAAATGAATGACATCATGTAAAGGCGAGGGAAAGAATTTCTGTACGTGTGTGCGTGTGTCTTTTCCTTTTAAGATCTGAAAACCTACCAAGAATTCCAGCCTCCAGCTAAGCACGGGGCGGAGTTGCCCGCTTAAGGTAAGAGAGAAATGAGGACATGTGCAGCAGCGCTTCTCAAACTTGGATGTGTTCAGCAATAAGCTAGGCATCTTGTTAGAGGCAGACCCTGACTCAGTTGGTCTAGGGTGGGGCCTGAAGCTCTGCATTTCCAGCAAGCCCCCAGCTTTTAAGGAACTGAAATTCTAAACCAAAGGGTGAGAACCCAACCATAAAAGTGATCTTTTTCTTTTTTTTAAAGGATTTATTGATTGATTTGAGAAAGCTAGAGTGCAAGAGTAGAGCGGACGGGGTAGAGGTGGGGGGGGGGGGGCAACTCAAGCAGACTCCCGGGGAGGGGCTCCATCTCATGACCCTAAGATCATGACCTGCGCCGAAACCAAGGGTCAGACCCCTTTAACCAACTGCGGCACCCAGGTGCCCCAAGAATGATCAGGTTTAATAGACAACAACAGCTATAAGCTTTTCTTCTGGCATAAGAGAAATGTGCTGGCCCAGGCCAGGATGCACCACTACAGCTCACCTACCGAGAGCTCCTGAACCGGGACTGACTTGATCCTGCTCTTGAGGAACAGAGGCAGCAGAGGGAGAACCTACTAATGACCTGAACAAGCCTCTTTCCAATTCCGCCTGTCTCGCGGAGCAGCTGACAAATGCATGTGCTGATGGACATTTTTGCACCCAAGTTGCCTTCCAGGAGCCTCAGCTGAAACTGGAGAACCATGCAAAACCTCCATGAACAGCAGCACCCCTGGAGACACGATGTTTCAGAAACGAGCAGCTACCTGGGATGAGCGGGCTAACAAGAATGAGCAGCCCACCTGGCCCCGCGGGGCCATATCCTACACCAAGTATGCCCTTTTCAGAGCTTCCAAGACCATGTAGCACACCCACAGATCCAGCTGCTGTCCTTTAGGTCCCTGAGGACCCATATCTTCTGGACCTTGGGAACCTGGAATGGAAGGGCTATACCCTACCCCTAATATGGCATATCCATCTCCAGGGCCATATCCCATGCCCTGTCCCCACGCACCAGGGGCAGTGCCACCTGTTCCGTGGGGCACTGTTCCACCAGGAACCTGGGGACCACCAGCACCATATCCTGCCCCTACAGGATCAAATCCCACACCAGGACTCTATCCCACTCCCAGCAATCCTTTTCAAGTGCCTTCAGGACCTTCTGGTGCCCCACCAATGCCTGGTGGCCTCTATTTTTACCATTAAGTTAAGGGACGAAGAGACGACACTTTGCTTTTTTATGAAGTACATATATATGGGCATGCATGCATATGTGAAAATTGCTGGTTTCACTATTGTTAGAGGCCATTCATGAAAGAACAACTCTTGTACCTCTCGGAGAAGACATCTGCTTCTTGTACTTGTATGTATAGTATATCTGATGGATGCAGTCAGATAAAAATGTAAAAAAAAAAAAAAAAAAAAAAGAATGAGCAGCCAGTTGGGGTGTGACTGTGATGGATGGGGTTTCTGCACCCGTGAGTCGGGATGTTGCAGTGAGGGACAGACCTCTCCCGCTTGGCCAAGACAGCATGTGTCTTCCTTACAGCGGGCAGAGCTCCTCATTGTGGCAGTTCAGGATGGCCCCTTCCCCGCCAGGACAGAGTCCATCTGGACGCGTGCAGGGTGGCCGCTGCGAGCTAGGCAGATGTATGCAGCGCTGGGGTAACAAGCACAGATGTGGCCAAGGGAAACTGTGTGGCCAGTTAACCCTTCCGGGGGACATGCGGTGGGTACCTGGAAAGCTGTGGGCTCAGTTAGCTCTGTTTGGTCTCTCCATAACCCATCTCTGCGACTTTACTTTGCAATCCTCACTTGGCAAATTTTGGAAATGTAGGTCTTGAGAAAGAAACAGAAAAAAGCCCAGTTTGGATATTAAGGGCCTAGGTATGAGCATAGTGACATGAGCCCTGAAGCCAGGTTCCTGGGTTGGAATCCCAGGTCTGCCACTAGCTAACTTAAGCTGCTTTGGGCAAGTTACTGCATCTTTTGATGCTTCCGTTTCTTCCCATGGGGCCAAGGCTACGATGAGGCCAGGGAGGCACACAGAATACAGCACTGAGGGGCCCTGGGGGTGCTGGTAGCATCTCAGAGTGCTGTCTCCTTAAATGTTGTGCCCAAGGGCCCCCCTCTAGGCCCAGTCCTGCCCTGTATGCATTTACAAACAAAGATGAGGACAGCACCTTCCTTACAGGTTGTTGTAAAGAAAAAATAGTAAAAGCAGATGAGTTAAATAATGCTACCACAGAGCATGCAGGATACAAGTATTTGCTTTAAAAAATAAACTTGTAGGGGCACCTGGGTGGCTCAGTGGGTTAAAGCCTCTGCCTTCGTCTCAGGTCATGATCCCAGGGTCCTGGGATCGAGCCCCACATCAGGCTCTCTGCTCAGCAGGAAGCCTGCCTTCTCCCACGCCCTGCCTGCCTCTCTGCCTACTTGTGATCTCTGTCTGTCAAATAAATAAATAAAATCTTAAAAAAAAAAAAAAAAGAAATGAGGTCGTGCCATTTGCAACGTTGTGGATGGAGCTAGAGAGTGTTATGCTAAGCAAAATATGTCAGAGAAAGACAAATATCATTTGCTCTCACTCGGGGAATTTAAGAAACAAAATGGATGAACATATGGGAGGGGGAAGAGAAAAAAAGAAAGAGGGAGAGAAACCATGAGAGACTCTTCACAGAGAACAAACAGTGTTGATGCAGAGAGGTGGGCGGGGAATGGGCTAGGTGGGTGGTGGGCGTTAAAGAGGACACTTGTTGTGATGAGCCCTGGGTGTTGTGTGCCAGTGATGACCCACCAATCATCCTGAAACCAATACTGAACTGTGTATCAACTAACCAGGATTTAAATTAAAAAAATAATAATAATTTAAAAAGAAAGATTAGCCCTTGTCAGGGGCTTGGGGGAGGGAAAAATAGGGAGTGACAGCTGATGAGTATAGGGTTTCTTTTTGGGGTGATGGAAATGTTCTGTAATTAGACAGTGAAGACGGTTGCACAGCCTGTGAATATAATAAAAACCACCGAATTAAGCACTTTATTTTTTTTTTTTTAAGATTTATCTGTTTTAAAGAGAGAGAGCACTAGAGCAGGGGGAGGGGCAGAGGGAGATGGAGAAACAGACTCCCTGCTGAGCTGGGAGCCCGACAAACAGCTCCATCCCAGGACCCTGAGATCATGACCTGAGGCAAAATCAAGAGTCATGCTTAACTGAGGGAGCCACCCAGGCGCCCCACTAAATTACACTTTAAATGGTCACTTTTATAGCATATTAATCATATCTCAATAAAGCTGTTACTTTGTAAAATATTAGACCATGTATAATTCCTGTCTTATCTACTTACAATGATGTTTTAAAGATCAAATTGAGGTCACCAATCGGGATGCACTTTTTGATTCTGAAAGCAGCTTCTCTCATTTTGTTTTCCATCATCTGTTTCCAAGAGCATCGACAAACCTTCACAGAGCAGATTCTATGAACTTCTACTGAGCACCCCGTGTAATGTCTTCTCTGTTCACACTGCAGACCCTGATAACAGAAGTAGAGGCAGAGCCTCCCTCCCCCACAGGACGGCCCAAGGACAAGAACCTGACAGCAAGGGCTCTGACGCCAGGTTCCGGCCCCAGTCCTTCCAGTGACCTACTGTGGGTGTCTGCGAAATTGTTGTTTCTTGAGATAGTGGCTGCAAATAGCATTCTGGAAAGGGTAACAAGCACATAAAATGTTTTCCTTCCAACAGGCTGGCTGCCAGCCAGGGCCTCATTATGTGTGATGCTGTGCAGCTCTGTGACATTAGTCCTGGCCAGTGTGAGGACAGACGCCCCATCTAGTCTTCTTCTCAACCCTGCGCATGCGCCTGGGAACTATGTCATTACAACCATCCCCCGTAATTGACAACATCCACACTTCTCCAGCCTGCCCAGAACCTTCTCCTGAGTGCTAACCCCACAGACCCGGCTGACCTCTAGACTACAGAGAGTCTGCTTCTCACCTGGGCATCTTGTCAAGATCCAGCTTCTTTTTTTTTTTTTTAAGATTTTATTTATTTATTTCACAGACAGAGATCACAAGTAGGCAGAGAGGCAGGCAGAGAGAGAGGGGGAAGCAGGCTCCCTGCTGAGCAGACAACCCGATGTGGGGCTCGATCCCAAGTCCCTGGGATCATGACCTGAGCTGAAGGCAGAGGCCTGAGCCACCCAGGTGCCCCAAGATCCAGCTTCTGATTCAGGAGGTCTGGGTGGACCTCGGATTCTGCATTTGTTACAAGCTCCCAGGTGATGCCGAAGCCGTGGGTCTTGGGACCATACTTGGCCTATTCATCCTGAGACACATTTCAGATTCCACATCTTCAAGCCCAAATTCATCATCTTTCCCCCTCCGAGACTGTTCTCCTTCTAGTTCTCCCTATAGTCTCCATGTCAGCAATTCTCAGACTTGAGGAAGGGTCAGGATCACCAGGAGGGCTTGTGAAGACGGGCCGCTGAGCCCATCTGCAAAGGAGATGTGGGGCGGGATCGGAGAATCTGCATTTCTAACCCGCTGCCAGGCAATGCTGATGCTGGTGGTCTGGGGACCACACGGTGGAAACCACTGCCCTGTTTCACCCCCCACGTACCCCACCATCCCCCGGAGTTGGCTGGCTCTTCCACTCTCCCCACATCTCTGTTTCCAGTCCACCCTCCTCGGCTCTGCTACCCAGCCTGCACGGCCTGGCTCCTGCCCCCTCTCATGTCACGGCCCCGGGCACCGCCCGGACCACCCACACCACACTCCGTGTACTCACTTCTCAGGCGCTGCTCGTGCTACTTCCTCTCGAGGCTGCCTTCTCCCACTCCATGTCCTGGACTGACGACCTCTTCCCGCTTCGGGGCCCCCTTCACTGCATAAAAGCCACGCCCTTCTCTTTCGTCCTCCCCTTGGACCCCATGGGACTGTTTAGTTACATAGGATTTGTTCAAGCTGCCTCAGTTTACCAGGCTGCAGGCTCCTTCAGCGCAGGGATACCTCTAATTTGTCTTCTATCCAGAGCACTTGGCTCGGTGACACAGGAGGTGTTGAGCGACTGTTGGAGAACTGAAACACCGAAGGAATGAATGGCTCAAACCACGATGGCCAAAGGGGGGAAAATCCTCTCTTCCCATTCATGCATTTGTTTCACTTTTGCCTTATGAAATATTATATTTTATGAAAACACTGCTAAACTGGTGTGGCACGGAGGATAAGGCCACCTCCCTCTATGTAAGGATAAAGGTCTCATCCACTGAGAGGGGTCATTCCTGGTATCAAGCCCTAGAGAACTAACAGGTTCTCGGAATGCAAAGAGGGAACTGGTGGGGCTGGGACTCCCCCTTTATTCTCAAAAGAAGGAAAGAATTAAGGGGTCGGGGTGCCTCCATGCATGTCTGTGAGAGCTGGAGAGCCACCGAACGAGACTGGCTGGAAGCTGCCTGTGGCCATTGGATGGCTTCCCGCCTCTTTGCTGAGCACCGAGTGGAATGGGCAGAGAGAGCAGCCTGCCGTCCAGAAGCCGAGCTGTTTGCATTTCTTAGACTTTCCATGTTTATTTCCCTTTTGTTTGGCCTTAGAGCTCAGACAAGTCTCTGTGAGGGGCCCCGGCTGTCTCAGCTGTGCTAACATGAACCACACATGGGCTGCCGCGTCCAACAGAGGAGTGGCCCCTGGGACGGGCCTTCAAGAAGCCCCAGGAGTCTGAGCCCGGGCACCATGGGGAAGCCAGACCTCCATGAAGGAGGCTGCCAGTGAGGCCAGCTCTCCCTGCTCCAGAGGGAGGGCTCCTTGCCCTGCTTGATCCTGGGGGCTCTGGCTGTCGTGGCATTCAGAGAAGCTGCATTCCTCTGTAGCTGAGTACCGAAGTTGAATAGCTAGGGAAGCAGCGATCAGTTCTTCCACAGGGAAGATGGAAGGTTGCTGACGACTAGAGATGTCGGGCAGAAGCAGGGGTACCGGGGAGTCCATGTGCCAGATGCTGCTGAGAAAAGTCCGAGCTCCTACGGATTCCTACTACATCTAGTGAGCCACCTCCGCCTGATTTTAAGGAATCCTTAATGCCATAGTCACATTTGCCACTGTTATATATCAAAATGAAATTCCAAGCAAGCCAACGTTATGGGGCCCATTTGGCTTGCCCGTCTCCACACCTGAGACAGGCCCAAGGACATACAAAACTAAGTGTCACAGACTCCTGGTTACAAATGGGGGGTGCTGCCTCCACATAAGCCCCCCAGATATGCACCTCCTTCTCCCCTCCTCCTCTCACTAAGAAAACAAAGCATTTCTAGTTGGCCCCTTATGCTGGGAGAGAGGGAGATGTCATTTGCAATTACCATCCAGTGAAATATTTTCTCCAAAATCCATTGACCATGACCAAATGCATCTTTTAAGAGGTTTTTATAAACAATTTAAAAGATGCTGGGCAGTAGGAATCATACGCAGGAGTTACCTTTCCACATGCTTATAAAAGTACACGGAGGGGCACCTGGGTGGCTCAGTCAGTTGAACGTCCAACTCCTGGTTTCAGCTCAGGTCACGATCCATGGGTCGTGAGATCAAGTCCCGTGTCAGTCCCACACGGGCCATGGAGACTGTTTGGGATTCGCTCTCTCCCTCTGCCCCTCCTCCCACTCATGTGTGTGTGTGTGTGGGGGGGGTGTATATGCATGCGTGCTCTCTCTCTCTCTCTCTCTTTTTCTCTCTCCAAAACAATAAAATAAAATAAAATACATAGGGGCGCCTGGGTGGCTCAGTTGGTTAAGCCTCTACCTTTGGCTCAGATCATGATCTCGAGTTGGGATCGGCTATGACAGAGCCTCAGTTAGACTCCCTACTCAGCAGGGAGTTTGCTTCTCTTTCTCTCTCCCCCCCACCACTTGTGTGTGCTCTCTCTCTCTCTGCCAATAAGTCAATAAAATCTTAAAAATAAATTATAAATGTGAAACACAACCCACATGTCCTTAGATGGGGGAATAAGGAGCGAGTTAAATGATGGTATGTAGAGACACTGGGGGACCTGCTTAAAAGAATAGCCAGATGCATATATACTGTGACAGAGTAACCTCCAAAACACAGGTAAGTAAAAAAGAACTAAACACCAAAGGCACTGAACATTGGATGTCCATGTTGCTGCTTGTGTGAAAAAAGGAAGAAAGAAACAGAAAAGATAAAAAAATATACATTGTATATAAAAATGCATATAAATAGGATATATTTCTGAAGGGTGCAAAAATAGGGAATCGCTTAAGAGGAAGGAGTCAAGACAGACTGATTTGTCATTTCTTATCCTTTGTACTACCATAAAAAATGTCTTTTCCGTAGTATCCCAGATGCATAAAGAACTTATAAAACTCAACACCTAAAAAACAAATAATCCAACTTAAAAATGGGCAGAAGACATGAGCAGACATTTCTCCAAAGAAGACATCCAGATGGCCAACAGACACATGAGAAGATGCTCTGCATCACTCATCATCAGGGAAATAAAAATCAAAACTACAACGAGATACCAATTCACACTGGTCAGAATGGCTAAAATTAACAAGACAGGAAACAACAAGTGTTGGCGAGGATGAAAAGAAAGGGGAACCCTCCTACACTGTTGGTGGGAATGCAGGCTGGTGCAACCACTCTGGAAAACAGTATGGAGGTTCCTCAAAAATTGAAAATAGAGCTATCCTTGGATCAGCAATTGTGCTACTGGGTATTTACACACAGGATAAAAAAATACTAATTTGGGATATGTGCACCCCTATGTTCATTGGAACGTTATCTATAATAGCCAAGATATGGAACCAACCTAAGTGCCCATCAATTGATGAATGGATAAAGAAGATGTGGTATATACACACAATGGAATATTACTCAGCCATAAAAAGAATGGGATCTAGGGGCATCTGGGTGGCTCAGATGGTTAAGCAACTGACTTTAATTGCAGGTCATGATCTTGGGGTCCTGGGATCCCCATGTCAGGTTCCCCACTGAGCAGAGAGTCTCCTTCTCCCTCTCCCTCTGCCCTAACCCCAACTCATGCGTGCTTGTTCTCTCAAATAAATAAATAAAATATTTTTTTTTAAAAAAAGAATGAAATCTTGTCACTTACAACAATACGGATAAAGCTAGAAAGCATTATGCTACGTGAAATAGTTCACAGAAAGACAAATACCGTATGATTTCACTCATATCTGGAATTTAAGAAACAAAAAATGCAAGCAAGTGAAAATAAAAGAGAGAAAGAGAGAGAGAAACACAGATCAAGAAACAGACTCTGAACTCTAGAGAACAAACCAGTGGTCACCAGAGGGGAGGCTGGGGGGAGGGATGGGTGACACAGGCGATGGGGTTGAAGGAGGGCACTTGTCGTGATGAGGGTGTCGTATGGAAGTGTTCAATCACTATACTGTATGCCTAAAGCTAACATGGCGCTGTATATGTTATCTACACTGGGATTAAAATAAAAACAAAAAATGGCTTTTCCATGCCTTTTGCACAGGCTTTCAATACATGGAAGCGACATAAAAAGGAAAATGCTAACCTGTTTTTCCACTGAATTTTTTAGAACGTAACTGTGTTTGGGAGTGGGAGGGTCCTAAGGAGCAAATACAGAAACCTCCTCCCCAGCCTCTCGAGGCTGCATCTGCTGTACGAACAACATCACAAAGGGAAACTAAGTCAGGAACTTTAATACTTAATTACACAGACATTTTGACTGGATAAAAATACCCATTTGTGAGCCCCAAAGACTGAGGGGGCAGAAATCATCATGGGACTAAATGTTCCTCTAAAATGTCACTGTCAGTATCGGGAAATAAACTCCCAGAAAGGTTTTAGATCAGTGAAGACCAACGTCAGCCTCATGCCCAAGCGGAGTCTCGGGCAACACAAGTCTACGTAAGGAACAGCCATAACGATGATGTCCCAGTCTAGTACTTTCGGTGATGACAGACACCCCAGTGTCCATTCCCAGACTGCCTGACACCATCTCCACCCATCGGGTACCCAGGTCAGGAGGAGCAAGCTCATGTGTTTTCGACTTCTCTCTCTACTGGCTTTGTCTTTCTTAACACGGCCCTGGTCACCACCCTCAATTTCGTAAAATCATCATGGCTCATCCCTGCCTAGAAAACAAATTTCATACCTAGGTGGCTTGAAGGCACAACCAGCTTGATGCCCTGTTCCGTTCTTCATCATCTGGTCTCCTTCTGTCTTACCAGACTGAACTCCGGTCTTCAGCTCCCTCCCCTTGCCTCCTCCCAAGCCTACACTTTCCAGGCATAACAGATCACTCAGCATGTCCCAAACACACTGAGCTCTCAGGCCTCCAAGGCCCCTGCCTGTACTTCTGTGCTACCTACTTCTGCCCTAGAGCAGCCTTCCAAGCTCAACATAAATATCAGCGCCTCACGTGCTCCCCCTGAGCCACCCCAGACTGGGAGTGCTCTCAGGGGCCCCTTGCACACCCCCCGTGCCATAGCATGAACCCTACGTCCCGGTAACATATGAGGCAAGGGCCCTGGCTCCCTCCTGGGTCTTCTGGTTCTCCGGGGTGAGGCTTACCCAGTTGCTTACCCTGTGTGCATTCTCCCCGAGACCAGCAGCAGCTCTGCCCCCAGACACTCCGTGAATGTTTGCTGAGATAACACATGCGAGAGACCACAGCTTTATTGCTCGCCATTCTAAACAGTGCGCCAGTAAGGCCTACCTTTCTGGAACAATTAGTGGAGATGAAAAGGCTCTGAGTTCCAGGAAACAAGAAAGGAAGGCCCTACACATCTGGTGGGAAGCAAAGGGAGCAGGTGAAATTCAAAGTCAGGTAACACTGGCCACCATGGAGAAGGCCCCAAGAGCCTGGATGCCGAGGAAGGGAGGAAGAACGCAAGGGAGCAGCAGCTGGACGGGAGAAGCTTGTGTTCACCAAGAGGCCATGTGATCCAAGGCAAGCTGGACCCAAAGGAGTCAGCAGCCGAAAACTGGAAAGAGAGTCCCAGCGTTCTGAAACTCACCCCGTTCTGTTATGAACAACACAACCTGCCAAAGGCTTCTAGCAAGTAGGTTTAGGTTGAGCTCATAGGTCTTCTCAGAAGTTCAGAAGACTGCAGCTCCTGCCAGAGCTGATCCGGGCCATAAATTATCTGATGTCTACAGAAGGTAAGAGGCAAAACTCTGACCACTTCAGGAAATAAAAATTAAGATGATGAAAACAAAAGGTTTCCTGGCGGCCTACTGTGCGGCACACGCTGCCACAGACATCGGCCAGCTCAACCAGGTCTGCTGCTGGGCCTCAGAAAGTACTTAGGACCTGCACCGAAAGACCAGCGTGAGAGTCAGCGGACAGGTTTGCCCTGAGCCTTCAGGAAAGAAGGATCTGGAAGAAGAGGGAGATGGGACAAAGGGGTAAGTGATGAATTCGTGCTAACGAGAGAAAGAAAGGAAAGAAGTCTTTTCACAAAGGGATTCGAGAACACTACCAGGCGCCAAGAAGCTAGCAAAGGAAGCAGAAGGCTGGTTGTAGAGGTGCTCTGAGTTTGAAAGTCTCTTTTTGTACCAGGAAGCCAAGCTTCAAGAGACCCTATCCCTGGTGGGCCACCCACTGGCCTCCCAGGAGGTGAGATCCATGGGGCAGCCGACTCTACACACACCCCTTAAAATCAAACAGAGAAGTCTTCAGAACAGACCCAGCCCTTCAGAGCAATCTTGGCAGAGGACTTAAATTCTGATTTCGGATATTATCACCAGGCTGCTTCTTTTTCTTTAGAGCGTTTGAAAAATCAGCCGAGTGTGCCTAAGAATAAGCCGTCATTGGGCTCACTGGTGCCCCTACGCATCTGAGTGATCCTGGCTTCGCAGAATCCATCCTGAGGTGCTTTTATTCGGCGAGGGCTGAGACCAGGCAGAATAAAGACAACTGAGTGGGTGTTCCGGCAAACCAATTTCAGACCAGCAGAAAGCAATGGTGTCCAGCGGCTAGAGGGACAGTACTTATAGTTGAGAAGGTTGCACAAGGACGTCTGGGGGTTGAAATCTAATGTGCCTCCCCAGTGGAGAGAAGAATCTGACCAGAGGAAGGGGAATCTTTTTGGATTCACATAAAAGCAAGAAATGAACTCGTGGTGGTCCAACAGACAGCATTTCCAGCTGAGGCTAAGTTCACACTAGAGAATTCAGAACCGAGACGGCAGCCCCACCCTGCTGGGCTGGGCATCCCTGAAAAGCAAGGCAGGTAAGAGATCAGCTGGGACAAAGGCCCAGGTAGTCCACAAAACAAGCCAGAGAAGCCACTAATCACCTGTGTGATCCTGGGTAAGTCACTCCACAGCCCATCCCAGCATTAAGATGGGCTCAGAGCACCCACGTCACGTGGCTGGAACTCAGAGTCAGTGAAATAATGAAGGTAAGTGGCCCTCAGTGGCCCTCCCTAAATGGTGGTTACCATGGTGGCTGCACTTCCCGAAGGTGAGAGACACAGAGCCTCCAACCTTGACACGTGAGGGTCACTGCAGAGGCAGAGAGCCAAATGCGGGCTGAGTGGTATGGAGCTGATTTTGCAGAAGAGAACAGTAAATGCATTCATTTCTCCAGCGTAACTGAGAGGAGTCCTCTTGGGAGTCAAACCCATGGCTGGTGTGGGATGTAATCCGAACCTGAGCTGCCCTCCAGGACTATAGGGGCTTAGGGGAAACCCAATGAGATTACCTGTGGGGCACAGTGCCTGGCCTGGGCAGGTGCTAAGCAAATGTGAGCTCCTAACCCCTCTCCCCTGGGGACCCTCAAACAGTGGCCCCACGCCCCAGAGGCTGACCTCCAGCAGGTTGAAGCAGGACCCCCAAGTCCTGCTGAATTCATTAATACAACAGCATTCGTGATTATAATGCAACTAACATTTCTTGAACCTCTTTTATTCGAAAGTCCCAAGAAGGACGCAATGCTATTTCTGTCATATTTTGGATGTCTCTTCTGCTCTGAATGTTTAAACCACGTTTTATGTATCCACACACCATACATCACTTCATTTTTTTCTTTATCATAAATAGGAACTATTCCCAGCATAATAACCTTGTGTGAAGAATGAGGCATGACTTTCTTCCTTGCATTAAAGGGAAGATATTTAGGTGCAAGTCTGTCACCCTCAGTTAACTGGAAGAAAGAGGGATTTGTTCTAGAGTTTTACTCCATCCCCCAAGATACCAGCATCGTGCACTTAAATATACATTCAGTATTCAGATAGCAGTGATGTACGGAATGCCCGCCGAATGGCGTATGCAGGTTACCCCACTCAACCACCACTGCAAATCGCGGAGTGGGTCATCACTCCTATTTTATACGCAAGGAAACTGAGTCCACAAGATGCTAAACAACATGTCTGAGCCTAAGTCTGCGTGAACGGATGTTATTGTAATATTAACCAATGGGACCGAATGAGTGCATGGTAAGCTCTTCAGGGGCTCAAACAGCTGTAAATACCGAATGCCATCCACAAAGGATTACAAGGATGGGCTGTCTGGAATGAGAATTTACTGGAAAACACGGGGAAGATATTACCGCTTCCCTCCAAATCCAGAAAGAAAACATTTCCAGCACTAGCCCACAGTGAACTGCCTTCCAGTCGCGGAGGGAGAAGGAAATCTCGGCTCACAGCTCCTGGGTGCACATGGCCCAAAGGGGACCACATGTTTCTGTGGGAAAGAGATCTAGGAGGGAACACAGACAACACTGTGTACCTGGAAGTCAAACCATAAGGAAGGAAAGGAAAGCTCTAGGGGCAAGTCCTCAATTTTTTTTTTTTTTAAGATTTTATTTATTTGAGAGAGAGAGAGCACAAGAAGAGGGAGGGTCAGAGAGAGAAGCGAAGTTCCCACCTAGCAGAGAGCCTAACAGGGGACTTGTACCTGGGACTCCGAGATCATGACCTGAGCCAAAAGCAGTCACTCAACCAACGGAGCCACCCAGCACCTGGGGCAAGTCCTAATTTTGGCCCAGGCCTGACCTAGGGGGCACTTGCGTGAGAAAAAAAGAGTTGGGGCAGAAAGGGAGATAAACATGGTGGAGAGGAACAGGCTTGGAGGCAGGCTTTCCTTAGAACCCCTACTCTGTAGTCTACAAGCTCTGGGCCCCAAGGCTCGTCCTCTGACTCTCCAAGTACAAAGTTTAACGCGTACAAACCAGAGACAACATGGACGCTTTACTCACTAGGGCCCTTCGGGATTTAGCTATGAGCCTTATACACCATATGCTCGTTTCCCAGGATAGCCATAAAAAACGACCACAGACTCATAGTTCTGGAGGCCAGAAGTTCAAAATTGGCATCAGTGGGAAGTCGGTAGGGCTGCGCTCCCTCAGGAGGTTCTAGTGGAGAGCCTGTTTCCTTGTCACTTCCACCTTCTGTGGCCACAGCATTCCTCAGCTAGTGGCCCCAACATGGTGACCTCTAAGGAAAATACCTCGAGTCTGTCTTCACGGCACCGTCTCCTCGGTGTGTCTAGGCACCACATCTCCCTCTGCCCCTGTCCTATAAGGACACTCACGGTTGCACTTAGGACACACCTGTATCAGCCAGCATGATCTCCCCATCTCCAGATCCTTACGGTAATTACAACCTCAAAGACCCTTTTTCCAAACAAGCTGTCATTTGCAGGCTCCAGGAATGAGGACCTTTATTCAGCCCACGACAGACAGTCCTCCCTCAAGAAACATCAGGTGTGACTCTCCCTATAGCCAGAGCTATTGGTCCAGTAAAGGGCCAATGGATGGATAAACAAGGGAAGCCTGCTCGAGAAGCCTGTAAGGAGCGGTCAGCCCTTTGCCACGAGGACCAGCAGGGAGGCCATAGTACTTGTGCCCCAAACCCTCACACACACAGCGAAATCACCTGGCGCCACTCCTGGACTCAGAGTGACAGTGGGAAGACTGGGGACACGGGGGTCGGGCAATGCAGCCTTCAGATCCCGCTCTGGCCCTTACAGGAGTACAATGCTGGGAATGTTTCTACCTCAGCTTAGAGTCCTCAACTGTGAAATGGGGTTGGCTGAGGCTCCCAAAACGGGTGTAAATGGCGTGGCACACAGTAGGTGCCATAAAACAGTCATCGTCACAAAGGCCGAATCAGCTACGTGCAGGAACGATCTGGGAGGGAGACCACAGTAATGCAGGCATCCAGGATGTGTCCCCAGCCCCGTCCTCACGCAAAGGCACCTCAGGCTGCCACCAGGCATGCATCCAAGGAGAAGCCTAGGGGTCCCAGATGCAGAGCTGAGATCCCCTTTCTGGGGCGTACATATTGTAGTCAGATTTTTTCCATAGCCCATCATATCCTTCTCCTGGAACCTGGAGTTATGAATGACTTGGAGGAAGTTCAACGCAGCATTCTTACGGCGAATGTGATCTTTGTTCTGATAACTAATGAAATACTTCTGACACTTAATGAAATGCCACAAGAAATGAACAAGGGCTCTTTGGAGCCTTGTCTGAGATCAGAGTAACTCAAGCTTAAAATCTGGCTCCAATCTTTCCTAACCTACAGGCAGAAACGTACATACCAGTGGGGCCCGGCTCTGCTACAAAGCTCTCTCACCGAAAAGGGCCAAGGTTTCTGATTTAGAAAACAAAGCGTATTAAAACACCGTTTATCTGGTTAGCATCAACAGGTAACCTCTTGTCAAACAATTCAGGGACTAAGTGGAAATCCTGCTTCGGAAGGTAAAGAAACAAAACTTTCCCTGCAGGAGGAAATAAAGAACACCAAAAACGCAGAGTGTGCATTTCAGACAGCTGTACCTGCCTGCTCTGCTCACTGCCCAGGATCACCGCGGAGGTTTTCCAAGGAGAAAAGCAGACAAGGCCAAAGATTTCCCTTCTCCTTGCCATGTGGTTTCTGCCCCTGCTGTATGTAACAAGACTCCCTAGGTAACAGCTGCAGGTCAGGAAGATGGCACGTGGTTTTATGAAGTTTAATTAACAGCTAGTTTTCCTATCCAGCATCATGAAGGGGTCCTCTTGGCTCCAGGGGCCCTCAGGACAGAAAGTACATATTTCTCCAGCATTATTAATGATGAAATGCAAATTGCCTCCAAGAAAGGAGGTGGGGAAAAGAGGAGTTAAAAAAAACAAATGATTCTACCCACAGCCGGGGACAGTTCCCCAGGGAGGCAGGAAAGGGTAGGGAGAGCCTGTGATCTAGGCCTGAACCTGTCTGTCCTATTTCCAAAAGACACGGACCTTTCCCGTAAGAACACACTCACGCTCATGCACACGTGCACACGCATACACACGAAGACAAACACACATGCGTGCATATGCACACGCATACAAGAAATTACAGAAGGAGACATGAGGCTCTGAAATTCAGACAATCGGGTCAGTGAGAATTAAATAATTTAAAACATGTCTTTTGTTTTTCAAAGTACTTGTACCCCTGTTACCTCATTTGACCCTCTCAACGGGCCCGTGCGGTAGACAGAGGACATATATTTATCCACATTTTATAGATTAGATGAAATGATTCTCGAAGGTCATCCAGTTCGCAGATGATGGAGAGGAGACAGGAAGTGGGATCTAATGACTCCCAGCCCAGAGCCTCCTCCCTCCGAGGTAAGAAATGTGAATGCTTTCAGTAGAAAAAGGCCAAGCCGCAGGGGGAGACCACCAAGAGAAGGTCGGACACGTGGCTGGCACTCTTAAGAAAAAGTCCTGTCAGGAGACAGAAGTCCCAGCAGAGGGATTTGAAGGGCAGTGGTCTTGATGCATCCAGAGAGAAGAAAAACCATCACATTCCTGAGTGTGTCTGGAAATGTGGTTCAGAGCTGTGTCTTCCCGCCGCCTTCTTCTCTCTCCATTACTCTGCGTGGCAGCACGGTGGTGGGAACATATAAAACAGCAACTGGGCCTCCGGGACGTGCCAAGAGCGAGTGGGAGACCCTAATGGATGGGACAGAACCCCCTCATTTCACAGACATGTGAAGTAAGGCCCAGGCAGGGGACCTGCCCAGAGATGAAAGCATTGGGGAGGATCGGGAACTGGACCCGGGGCTTTGGGTTTGGAAGACAGAACCCTTTACTCCACACCAGCTGCCTCAGGCGTCTATTACCTTTCATTTTATTAACGTCACTGTCCAAAGGAGGACACTTAAGGGAGGGGTGGGGAGAGCATGGATTTTCTTCTTTTTTTCTGGGAAAAAGTACTGCTAAGTTTCCCATGGAAATTATCACATGTGATGTGGGGCAGTGGCCGGGGGTCCTACTAACACAGAAACGATCCCAGGGCATATTAAGGGTATAATTAAGACCCTCCCCAAAGGCAAGTACTTTATGGTATGTGGATCATGCTCCCACCACCCCCAGATGCCCACGTCTGAACCCCAGGAACCTGAGACTGTTATCTTACGTGGCAAAGGGGCTTTGCCGATGTGATTAAGAATCGCAGGATGAGGAGATAATCCTGGATTAGCAGAGCCCTGTGATGTAATCACAAGGGTCCTTATAAGAAGGAGAGGTGGCTGACAGTTCCAGAAGTTGATGAGAGGCAGCGCGATAGGGGGAAAGGTTCATGAGCCCAGAAAGGCAGGCAGACTCTAGAAATGGGAAAGGGACAGAAACAAATCCTCCCCCGAAGCCCCCAGAAGAAACACGGTGCTGCTCACATCTTCGTTTTAGCCTCTGGCTTCCAGACTGTACAAGGATAAATTTGCACAAGGATAAAATTGAGTTCAAGTCTTAGCTCCCCGACCAGTAAACCCTGGCTTCTTGTGACGTATGAAGATGGGGTAGGTGGGTGGCATGGCCATTCTGCAAATTACAAGGGCAAGAAGGAGAGATTTAGACTGACTGTACCATGGAGACATCAACAGGCTTTAAAATGGAAAAGAGCTGGTCCTCCGTATTAACAGGAACTATCCTCAAAGACATTCTAATGCAACCCCCTTAAGTCCTGCTGGATAGTCCCTTCCTGGAAAGGAACCTCTGGACTTCCCCAGTCTTGCCTGGACATTCCCTCATGCACAGCCTGTGCTCCAGCCCCATCAGACTGTTTACGACTTCCAGAACGTGACAGGCTCACGCATGCCTTCAGGTCTCCACCCCCACAGTGTGCTTTTTGGGGGAACGCCCTCCTCACTCTTGGGCTCTGCTAAAATCCTTCATAGCTCAGCTCAGTCATCACTTCCTCTCTGAAGCCTTCCCTGGCTCCCCGACCTCTCTTTCCATTTCCGTCCTAACCTTGTAAATGTCTGTTTGCTTGACTTCTCCCTCCACCCCACTGGCCAAAGCAGACTTTCTCGTTCCCCTTATGTCACCAAACCACTGCCACACTTCATCTTTAAACTACTTCCCAGCTCCTTCCCACCTGAAAAACGCAAACCCATCCTTTAAGGAAATCACCCTTCGCCATGGAAATTACCTTGATTCCCCAAGAGTGAGCTGCACCTCTGTGACGCCACAGCCCTCTGCTTCCCCACAGGTGGAACATGCATTGTACCCCGCCATGGTGGTCATCCCTGGGGTACTTCCTCAGTAAACACGGAGGTCCTTGAAAACCACACCTCCTTCACCTGTCCATCCCTTCTGTGTTAGCACAATGTCTGGTTGACAGCAAATGCACAAAGAATGCTGAACAAATTAAAACGAAAACAAAACACAAAAAGGTAATTGCTAGGGGCGCCTGGGGGGCTCAGTGGGTTAAGCATCTGCCTTTGGCTCAGGTCATGATCTCTGGGTCCTGGGACGGAGCCCCGCATCGGGCTCCCTGCTCAGTGGACAGTGTGTTTCTGCCTTTCCCTCTGGCCCTCCCCTTGCTGGTGCTCTTTCTCTCTCTCTCTCAAATAAATAAATAAAATCTTCAAAAAGAAAAAAAAAATGTACTTGCTATGTCAGCTCTACTAACGAAGCTCTGTGATCCACAGGCAGCCTTTAAAAGCGAATACCGGGGCGCCTGGGTGGCTCAGTGGGTTAAGCCGCTGCCTTTGGCTCAGGTCATGATCTCAGGGTCCTGGGATCGAGTCCCGCATCGGGCTCTCTGCTCAGCGGGGAGCCTGCTTCCCTCTCTCTCTCTCTGCCTGCCTCTCCGACTACTTGTGATTTCTCTCTGTCAAATAAATAAATAAAATCTTTTAAAAAAAATAAATAAAATAATAAATAAATAAATAAAAGCGAATACCTTTATAAAGTTAAGGTTTTGCCTGGCCAGCTGCTGACTATCCCTAGTTGGCGTTTCCCCTGGGCTTCCCGTGTAAAAGCCCATAAGCATACATGTTAGTATACACACACACACAAACACACATGCACATATATGTACTATACTCAAAATCTTAGAGCAAATATTGGAGAAAGATCCCATTTTCCCTTATCTCAGAGAGATATCGGTTTATAACACTTAATCAATGAATGTTACCTTTAATTTTAAAAAAGCCTTTCTAGAAGTGCAATTCTGGGAGGAGCATCCCATAGCCCCAATGGGTTTAAACCCTGACTGTCTTGCTTTCCTTATGTGTGACTTCAGTCTGGACATTTTCTCCCTGACCCTGGAGTCTGTCATCCCTAACTGGGAACAATACCAGTGTGCCACCCACGACTGTGATGAGGACCTGACAGAATGCTGCATATAAAATGCCGGCCGATGTGCCTGGCAGGGGGAAGGGTCCTGCCACCTGTCCTGAGTGCTTATGAGGGGCCCAGCACTGTGCGTAAGCACTCTGTACGAATTGCCCAATTCCCAGCAGCCCACCGAAGCAGGTGCGTGACTATCCCCCTGAGGGGCAAAAGCAGGGATGTGGCAGGACACACATCTAGGCAGAGGCAGGATGGGGCAGACAAACCAGGCCTGTCCACTCCAGACCTAAGTCTTCACTGTCACACAGGCGTTTCCAGTTATGCTAGCTCTCGTTCCCACCTGTCACCTGAAGGTCTGGTTAAGAGCCTAAAAACATATGTTTGTTGAGACTGAAGGACCAATATTTGAAACAGAACAAAAAGCAATAACTGACTACCCGCCACAAACTGCTCCTGAGATGTGGGTCTGTGCCTTCTGGGCGAGGGCAGCCCCCTCCAGCCAGACAACCTCCTGACAGGAAACTAGCTCCACCTCTCCAGAAAGTTCTGGGAAGCCTGCCCTCCACAACCTTTCTGACACCTGAAGGCTGTGACATGCCAAGTGTCACACACTCAATGGAAACAGTGGCTGTGATTTTCGCGGTTATGACTTCCATGGTCCCTGGCTCCTACAACTGTCTCCAGTGGATGAAAGTTCTCAACTTGACCATGACCACTGATGGAAGGGAGGAGTGTTTCCTATCTTAAAAAAACCTCGGCATTAAAGCCATCAAGCATCCTCTTCCCAATCCCAGCTGGTTCCCACGGGCAGTGGTGAGGAAAACTGACTAGTGTAGGCCAGCCTCAGGAAGCCCGTGGGGAAGGGACGCCCGGTAGCAGGCTCTCCAGCAACCAGAGCAGGGAGGGTTACCCGACATCATCCTCAGACAGAAGTGGGGTCTAGTCTCATAACCTGTCTTCGTGGAAGCTGACTTAAACTGGCCAGTAGACGTTTACAACAGGTTTCTGGTGGGTTGTGTACTGGGACTCTAGGCAGCAGGATACTCTATGGATTTCCTCACTACCAGACATGTTGGGAATGAGAAGAAATTTGGTTTAAGTTCTATGAAAGGGAAAATCCTACAGTCAGAGGGGCTCCTTCCAGCTCCCTCCAGTTGCGGGCACCCATTTCAAGAAATTGGGGAGGAAGGCTCCTCCTGAGGAGGGCCTTGAGCTGCACAGTGAGTGGCTGTCCTGCGGCCCTGACAGCAGAGCTCACCGAGTGCCCTCCTCTCTCCACCCCTCCCCCTTCAGCCTCCACCAGGACGTCACCTTGGGGGTGGAGAGAGGGAGGACTTGGGGAGTACCATTACGGAATCTGTTGGCCAAGACCTGCAGGCTGAACTCCCCCTGTCCAGGGTCCCCACAGGTGTCAGTGCCCTGACTAAATCCCAGGGAGAGGCCACCCTTTGTGGCAGGCTTTTCTGAGCAGGTCACGCCAAGAGAGGGCGCAGGGCAGGGTGCCCCGGCCCTGGGATCCTGGCTGCACCCTGGCTGTGTGGCCCAGAGTCCTGCCCTCCTGGACCAGACCTCAGTTCCTGTCTCCCTGTCTTCCTCTGTGGCCCCGACTCTCCACCTGATCCTTCCTGAGGAACCAGAATTCTAACTCTAACACATGAACACCCAGCCTTTAAAGCTCTAGAGGGAGGTATAGCTACAACTTCCTGAGCACCTACTGCAGGACAGGAAGTAGGATCCCATCATTTCATTGACTTACTCAACAATCCCAGCTGCTGGGCATAGCTATTACTCTCATTTGAAAGATAAAGGTCCTGAGGCTCAGAAAAATTAACCAGCTTTCCTAAGCTCAAATCCTTGGGGAACCTCTAATAAACACTGACATGATTTCTTTTTTTTTTTTTTTTTAATATTTTTAAGATTTTATTTATTGGGGCACCTGGGTGGCTCAGGCAGTTAAGCGTCTGCCCTGGGCTCAGGTCATGATCCTGAGGTCCTGCCACTGAGCCCTGCATCGGGCTGCCTACTCAGTGGGGAGTCTGCTTCTCCCTCGCCCTCTGCCCTCTCTCTCTCACTCGTCAACTCTCTCAAATAAATAAATAAAATCTTCTTTAAATTTGTGTTTGCCTGAGAGAGAGAACATGAGCTCGGGGAGGAGCAGAGGGGGAGAGAGAAGGAGGGGGAAAGAATCTCAAGCAAACGATCTCATGACCCTGAAATCACCATCTGAGCGGAAACCGAGAATCAGGCACTTAACTGACCCGGCCCCCGACGCGCCCCCATACTGACATGATTTCTAAGATTTTAGAGTGTGATTTGCATTGTGTATGTATATACTTTAGTGAGACAAAGTCTGATATGGAAGGAAGTGGACTCAAGACATTCCTAAATATATTCCAGCTAAGCACATTTTACTTATTCGTCAAGGTTGGGTTCAAATCCTACCTTCTCTGTGTGGTCTGCCTTGATTACTCCATCCCTCAAGGATTTCCCACATTCCGCATTTTGTGGGTTTGCCACTCACCCACCACTACATGTCAGGCCCCCAAGGACGAGGGCTGCGGTTGCCCATTTTTGAACCCTCTGCTGCAAAGATTTCCCTGGCTACAAGAGCTGAGCCCTGCAAGGAAGAGTTGCAGTTCATTTTAAGCCTTGACTCCCAAATCGCATCCACTTTTCAAGACGTGGCTCGAACCGTCTAACCTGCCAGCAGCTTCTCTGACCACACCGGCTGAAAGCGAGCAGCTTCACTTTCAAAATCGCCTTTTGGGTGAAAAGGATTTGAGTGCTAGACTCCAACAGATCTACTTAGAATTCTGGTTCTCTCTCTCCTGAAGCAAGGCATTCTGAGCAAGTCGCTCCAGTCTTCCCAGCCTCAGTTTCCTCATCTGTAAAATGTGAATATATGCACCTGCCTCACCAGGTTGTATGAACTATAAATGTGACAGTGCACCTGATGCATTGTCTGCCCATAGGCCGTGATCCAAAATGGCAACCAGTGTCATTACTATTCATCACGCTGTCTTGTAGGGAAGGCATTTACACACATGTCTTTTCTAACCTTCTAGATCAGTGGTTCTCCAACTCTGGAGTAGGTCAGAATCGCCTAATACGAAGCTACCTAGGGCAAACCCCAAGCCTACAAAACAGAACCCCCATTAGGCAGGGGAGATGCTGGGGCCTGGGCAGCTCCACTTTGAACAAGCCTTCCCGGCCCACTGCAAATGATTCTGACATGTGCTCCCTGAGCCTGGAAAATTCGGCTACAGAATATTCAATTTCCAAAATTTTCCCCCACAGAACCTTAAGAGATACTTCCAAACACCTGGTTTCCAACCTTGGCTACAACCCCTAAAGATTCAGGACTGCAACCCCCAGAGATCCAGATGTTGTTTGGGGATGTGACTGGGGTATTGAGATTTTTCAAAGGTGGACAGAAGATTCTAAGGGTCGGTCGGCCAAGGCTAAAAATCACTAGTCCATTTACATGTCCTCTGTGACAAACCGAGTCCCAATCTGATGCTGATGTAACAGAAAGGACTCTTAAAAAAAAAAAAGAAAGGACTCTTATACTAAAAGAATTTTTTTTAAAAAGTGCTTTTGCAAACAGTTGGTCTAGCCTGTCAGTAAGAGCTTTCAGCCCCCGACCTGGCTTTTATTCACCTTTGTGTCTATCCCAGGACCTTACAACATAGTAAATTCTTAATAAATATTTGTTGGAAGGTTGGACAGTTCTGTTTTATTTGTTATCTGGCTCCAATTAAGTTTTCGGTTGCCTAGCATAACAACCTAACGGTTTTCTTAAACATCTAAGCCTTAACAGCCTTTGCCTCAAACCTCAAACCTGAAACAGAAACTGGGGCAGACAGCCATCCAGCGAACACATTGACATTTCTTCTGGGGTCACATATACTATGCAAGCTCCTAATGACTGATAAATATAAGCAAATGTGATCTTCGTCAGCCGGGAAGAGTGTGACAGTTGTTGGTAGCGCGGGTCTCCCGGCCTCATGTTTGGACTGCTCCATCTGAAGCTGTCAAATTACGAGAGTATGATAAAAACTTGTAGGAACTTCATAGTAAACAGTAACTGGCCCCCTGTCAATATGTTAGGAGAAAAAAATTTCCCGCTGCCAAAACAGATGGGCCAGAATGCCTGCAGTACAGGCCTGAGGCCAGCGAGAGCCGGTTCCCTGGGCAGCTCTCCTAGGTTCTCAACCACAGCGGCTGTAAGAGAAGGCCGTGAGCACTCCAGGGATATGGGAGCCAAAGCACCTTCAACTCTTAGCTTTTCCAGGGCTCTAGGGATCTGGGAGCCCTTTCATCTCGTAGGCCCTTGGATTCCTTGCGTGTAACAGCTACCTAATAGGGTCCTTAGTGCCGCGACTGCCTGGGTTTGAATCCCAGCTCTTTACACACTGGCTGGGTTGCTTTTGGCAAGTTTCTCCTCTTCCTTGGGCCTCCTTTTCTGCACCTCTAAACTGAGGATGATACTGGCATTATTTCATAGGGTTGTCAGTGTCGAGGGACAAGAACAGTGCCTGGTATAGAACAGGCATTTGATAAACTTTAGTTATTATAAACCTGCAATTCTCAAACCGAGAATTTTGAAAACCAAGGCTTTTTCTTTTCTTTTCTCCTTATGTTCCTGTTGGTTTGGTGTCAAAATTCACTGGGCTGCACACCTGGCCTAAAGGGACACAAGACTATTAGGATCTTCTTTTATCCTACTTAATAGGAACTTTCAAATGTTTCACGGCATAAGTAATAATACAATCGATTATGGGACTCTGCCCCATACCACAGAATGGAGGCCATTACCATGTGAAATAAGCGCTTGAATTACCTTTAGAGAATCTGAGAAGTTTTGAATTCTAAAATGCATTGGCCATAAGGACCTAAGGTAAGGGAATGGGGAGCTGTCCTCTTGTGGGTTGTGCTCAGATAAAAGGAAGGAGGCATCCTCCCAGTGGATTTCTCTTCCCCTCCCCCTGCCAGGCCCTGCCAGCCCTCGGAACTCACAGCTCTTCCCTTCTTCTAACCACCCAAATTCGGTTTATCCTTCAGAATTTGGCTGAAGCACCTTCCCTGTGAAATGGTCCTCTCTAAACTCCTACTGAGCATATCAAGGGACCAGGGAGGGTGGTTGGGTTGTAACTTCCCTACACCTCTGGGTGGATGCACTGACGGCCTACAGCACTGGGCTGAGACAGACCTTCGAGAAGCATCTAGCCGCAGTGGGAAAGAGTGGTCACCGCCGATATCCCCGTTCTCCCTGTAAGTGTTCGTTTGTAGTTGTTACTGTTTTTGTATTAATAAGCTCTCAGAATCTATCGCGGACCTAGGAGCATTCAACAAATGCTTTTGAATGAATGCTGACTCATCTGTATAGATGGGTTGACTGATTCATTGACACAGCTACCTTTCCCATGGACACCGCCTCCTCGGTAGTATTCATGCAGGCCTAGCCATGGGAGGCATTATGCAGCAGTACAACTGTTTGAACGCTGCTATGTAACACACCCTATGCAGTCTCTACAAAAGTGTTAGGTCCTTAATTGGACATATCCTCAAAGCAGCGTGTTCATTCAAAATTCTCCGGGAAAACTTTCTAGAAAATGCATAGACTTCTGAAACCAACGGTCTGGGAGCACGTGTGACTCCACAGACGTTCAGTTTGCGGAAAGACTAGAAACTCGAATCAGCCTGGCATGGGAAGGCCCCTCGTTCTGCATCTGACCTCCCTTCCCTGGGCACCCGGCGCACTGGCCCGGCTCCCCACTGCCCGCCTTCTTTCACCGCTCCCCACAGGGCCTCCCTAAGGTTGATGCCTAAGGGCCTTCTCAGAATTAGCTTCACTTTGAAGACTATTCAGAACCACAGTGGGGTGGGAGTGGCCTCAACGCTTAAAGGGCTGCAAAACACATCAAAAGATGAAAGGAAATACGCTGAGCCAAGAATTCCTCCCCAGCCGGCAGAAGCTGCCGTGCATTCCCCGCGGGCAGGCTGGGACTCAGAGCGCGGGACCTCCGGGAGGGCGCAGGGCGGTGGACAGGGGCAATGACACGGGCAGGGGAGGTGGCGGGCGGGCGCGTGTACCTTCTTTCCGCCGTGGGGTCGCGGGCCCTCGCCTGCGGGTGCCGGCTGCCCCGCGACTCCGGGCCCTGGCGGCTGGCATCGGGGCCGACAGGGGCGCGCAGCTCCTGGCGCTCGCGGCTCCGGTGCAGCGGCACCGACGTGCGCACGGCCGACACCACGTGGCCCGCGAAGGCGCGCGGGGGAGCTCCGGGCCGCAGGGCCCCCCGCGCGCGGTACGAGCTGGGCAGGCAGGGCCGCGTCTGCTCCATCACGCCGCCGCTGCAGCTGCGCGAGCAGGCGGACCAGGGTCCCCAGGCGCCCCACACGCCCGGGGAGCCGCCGCCGCCGCCGCTGTCCTCCGGGACGCCCTGGGCCGCCGCCATCCGCTGCGGGACCTGCGGAGACAGAGGCCGGTTAGGGGACCCGAACACCCGGTCCTGCTTCACCCCCAGACGCCCCATCTTTTAGGCACTGGGCCGGCTTTAAAACCAGAAGGACGAAATGAATACAGTCCAGCCTGGGTTATATTCGTCTTTATACCGATGCCCTCGTAAAACAGAACTCTTTTTTAACAGAGGAAGGGCGGCACCAAGATCAAAGCACCCAAGGCTCACAAACGTCCTAATTCGGTCCTTGCTTCCTCTGCCGTGGCCTTGGAGAGCTCTGTGTGGTGCCTTCAGCTCCTCCTGAGGCTTACCCCCTCAGGACTCCCCCTTAACCTCCCACTTAGGTCTTCAGGGTGCAGCCCAGACGGACTGTACTTCCCTTAAGCTGCTGGGGAGGCCCCGGGACCCAGTCTCCATGCAGGCAGGAGGATGGGACACTGTCATTTAGAGGCCCTGCCTTCGCGTCACCTCCCTGCCACCACTTCTAGCCGTGTGACTGGGAAGTTTCTGAATCTCTCGGAGCCGTACTATGTTCTAAAAGATGGTCCCCACCTCACGGGGACACAATAAATATGTCAGGTCACGCAGGCGCAGAGCAGGGAGCCTGGCACGAAACATTTGTCCGTAACCACAGTGATGATTTTCCAGCTTCCATGGTCAATCAGAAGACCTGAGAAATGTCAGAAAGCTTTAAAGTTCTAACCTAGAGGTGATTCTACACTCTTATTCACTTAACCGATCATTTCACAAGGAACAGCTGTGCCAGACAGGGCGCTCAGTGTGGGGACACGGTGCCCCCGCAGACACGCTCTGAGGACCAGCTACATCTCCGCGGGAAGCTGAGCGCTGAGGACCAGGAGGATGTGGACCCCAGGTCCACATTAATGGCATGGACCCAGCAGAAAAGTGTTGTGCAGCTAGCACAAGATTGGGGAGCCCTGGGGGGACTGGTTTCCCAGGGCTTGAAGGGGTGGAGAGGGGAGAGGGATTAAGAAGGCCTCAGAGGAGGACTCAGGTAACAGCTGTGACAGTCAGGTGTGTACTCAGTACCAGGTAATACGTGTCATCTCCAGGCTTCACCGTGGCCCTGCTGTCTACCATTCTCACCTCTCAGAGGAGAGGTTTGCCACCCGAAGCTCAGAGACGTGTGACCCACCCGTCATGTTGGCATAGCCAGGTTTGGAGTCAAGTGTACCCAACTCCCATTCCCACAGTTCCAGCACGCCCAGCTCTCCCCCAGCAGAGAGCTGCCCTTGAGTTTCTGGATCCTTCCCCTGGAATGTCCTTCTTACCTGTGTGGCACTGACCAACACTATGACTTTCCTTGGAAACGTGAGTTTTTGAGTGAGCCTCACCCTTCCATCTGAAGTACAAAAAGCCATGATTAACTTGGCTATTTTTTTTTTAAGATTTTTTTTTGTTTTAAGATTTTATTTATTTATTTGTCTGAGAGAGAGCGTGCACAAGCGGGCAGAATGGCAGGCAGAGGCTGAGAGAGGCAGGCTCCCTGCCAAGCAAGAAGCCTGATGTGGGACTCAATCCCAGGATTCTGGGATCATGACCTGAGCCCAAGGCAGCGGCTTAACCCACTGAGCCACCCAGGCATCCCTAAGATCTTTGTTTTTGACAGATTTTTTGGCCCAAAGCTCAAAGCTCAAAGGCTTTTCACGGTCGAATCCTCTGTCCCCACAGTACCACTGAGCTGTAAGAAGGTCCAGGGATGGTCCTCTCCTTTGTGTGGAACAAACCCAAGAAGGCAGAGCTCCTTCACATCACATGGAAATGAGAAGAGAAAACACAGAGAGGAGAAGGCCCTGTGACCACCGAGGCCGACCAGAGAGGTAACAGCCATGAGCAGCAACATAGGGAGCCAACACAAACTGGAAGAAGCCAGGAGGATGTCCCCCTAGTAACTGGAAGGAGTATGGCCCTAACAACACCTTGATATTGAACTCCTAGCCTCCAGAACGGTGAGGAAGAAATTTCTGTTTTTTTAAGCCATTGAGTTTGTGGTAACTTGTTACAACAGCCCAAGGACACTAATGCGGTGTTTAGTACAAGGATGAGAAGTGGACAGGCATTTGCTGAGGCCCTTTTCCAAGTCTGGCATTGTGCAAAGGCCTCACGGAGGGACCAGGTCTCTGGCGTAGACACCATTAGCTCCAGGGTACACTTTACAGGGTGCTCGGCCACCCTGAGAGGTTCGTGTCATTTTGTCCCTTCTGCAGGAAAGAACTGGGGCCTCCAGAGGCTGCATGACTTGCCCCGGCACGGGCTGGTAAGGGGCACAGGCAGGGCTGACACTGAAGCCTGCCTGTTCCTATTTCCAGGTTCCTTTTTTTCCCCCCCTGAAGCATGTTGCCTCCCTGCCCGCTTTGGGTGGAAAATCGAAGGGTAATATGAGTCGAAACACATCCCCTTTGATAGTTCTAGAAGGATAACTGGGATAAACAAACAAAGCCAGAAGTATGTGTCTGGCACATCCGGGGACTCCGGGTATCCAGGACCTCCTGATTCCTCGTGAACACAAAGAAGGAAGACAGTGTCGTTAACGTTTGCATGAGGCATGTAGTTCCACTGGACCTCCACTTCCTAGAACTAATCCCACCCTTAATTTAGCTTCCCGTTGCCAAATTGGGCAGGGTCCCTGGGGGAAGAAAACATGAAACCACATTCCATCCTATTCTATTCATAAGAATTCTCTAATTTATAGCTGAATTATGGTGAGTGACTTGAAATTCCATCTCAGTCCCCATGGTAGGAATCCAACCACATACTCCAAAATTGTATTTTCATAGTACGCAGCCAGAAACAAAGAAAAAAGAGACTGGGGAGGGGGCCGTGGGAGGAAGGAAGGGAGGGGAAAGGCAAACAAAGAGACAGAAATGAAGAAAAAACAAAGAAAAAATAAAGGGGGGTGCTCTGGATGTGGGTCTCCTAGCTGCATCCGAGCCCCACCTCAGCCGGCTCCTCCTCGGCCCTCCTGATGACCACCACCCCCCTTGTTTTCCAACAGTCAAGGAGTTTTCTGGGAAGCATAGCGGGAAAACTTTCAAGTGTCCTAAGATACAATATTCCCCAAATCATGACTAATTAACGAGATCTATCAGTGACAAGAATCAAAACCAAGGAACAAACCATAAGAGACTCTTAATCTCACAAACAAACTTAGGGTTGCTGGGAGGTGTGGCAGGGAAAGGGTGGCTGGGTTATGGACATTGGGGAGGGTCTGTGCTGTGGTGATCGCTGTGAAATGTGTAAGCCTAACAATTCACAGACCTGTACCCCTGGGGCAAATAATACATTATAGGTTAATAAAAATAATTTTAAAAACAAAACAAAACAAACCAAGGTCTAAATCACAATTGGACAAAGCTAAATCAAGAATAGAATCTTAAAGCCTTATAACCTGCCAGCACATTGCTTCTTCCCCAGTATACACATGTCATGTTAAGACTGAAACAGAAAGGGATGCCTGGGTGGCTCTTCCTTCAGCGCGGGTCATGACCCCGGAGTCCTGGGATTGGGCCCCCTTTTGGGCTCCCTGCTCAACGGGGAGCCTGCTTCTCCCTCTCCCTCTGCCTGCCACTCCCTCTGCTTGTGCTCTCTTTTTGTTCCAAAAAAATAAATATATATAATATTATATATATAATATATAATAAATAAATAAAATAATAAATACATAAATAAATCTCTCTTTTTGTTTTTAAACTGAAACAGAAAACCTGAGGCATTTCTAAAATGCACCCTAAATGGCTGTTTTTCCTCACTTACCAATTATTTCCAACCAATCAGTCAGAAAAACACAAACAATCAGATGGAAGTAGGGACAAAGGTCATGAACAGGTTGTTTATGGTTGTCAGGGACTGAATGTTTGAGTCCCTCTCAAAATTCAAATGGTGACGCTTTGCCCCCCACAGTGATGGTATTTGGAGGGAGGGCCTCGCAGGTTCCTTGGCTTTAGATGATGTCATGTGTGTAGGACCCCACGATAGAATTCATGTCCTTAGGGGAAGAGGAAGAAAGACTGGGAATCCCCCTCTCTCTCCACCACATGAAGACATATGGAGAAGCCAGTGTCTGCGAGCCAGAAAGAGAATTTGTGGGCAAGCAAATCTTGACCCTGGATTTCTCAGCCTCTGGGACTGTGACAAACAAATGCCTGGTGTTTAAGCCCCCTGGTCAGTGGTATTTTGTCATAGCAGCCCGGGCTGACCAATACAAAAAGGAAATAACTACAACACGTGAAAACTGTTGAACATCACCTATAGTCAAACAATGCAGAATAAAACAACGGAATTCCATGCCATGCCCATTAGATTGGTGAAGAATATAAAGTTTGACAATACTGATATGGCAACAACATTCACTGCTGGTGGGAGTCTAAATTAGGGCAACTTCTTTGGAGGGCACTTTGCAATACCTGTCAATTTTAAATGCACGTACCCAGCGGCTCTGCTGCTTTTTTAAAAAGATTTTAATTATTTATTTGACAGAGATCACAAGTAGGCAGAGAGGCAGGCAGAGAGAGAGATGGAAGCAGGCTCCCCGCTGAGCAGAGAGCCAGATGCGGGGCTCCATCTCAGGACCCTGAGATCATGACCTGAGCCGAAGGCAGAGGCTTCAATCCACTGAGCCACCCAGGCGCCCCTCAGCGGCTCTGCTTCTAATAGCTCACACTATGGATATATTCAAAATCAGTGTGTAAAGTTGGACATAGAATGACATTTGTTGCATTATTTGTTGTAAAGAGTGAAACCCCCAAAATCTGGAAACCACCTAAAGATCCGTGTAAGTGAAATCTGGTTAAATGAAATCTGATCTATCCAATGAAATATAATTTATCTGTTAGAATGAGGTAGATTTATATGTGTAACATATAACATATTAATTATGTGGACATACTAATTAACATATTAATTAGTGGGAAAAAATACAAGAAGTAGAAAAGTATGTAAAGAATAAACCTGTTTATAGATCCTTCTCTCTCTCTCTCTTTTTTAAAGATTTTATTTATTTGACAGAAAAAGAGACAGCCAGAGAGGGAACACAAACAGGGGGAGTGAGAGAGGGAGAAGCAGGCTTCCTGCCGAGCAAGGAGCCCAGTGCAGGGCTTGATCCCAGGACCCCAGGATCGTGACCAGAGCCAAAGGCAGACCCTTAACAACTGAGCCATGCAAGTGCCCCTAGATCTCTCTTTAAGCATTAGGTTGAAGTGAAAACTACTGCTGACATTTTATTTTCCAGACAGAAAGCTGTATTTTGCTGTATGGAGAGGCGTGGGTGGTGCAGTCCATACTGGATGGCCTCAGCCTTGTATGAAAGAGAGCAGATCTGCCAATGAAAGAAGGGGACAGATAGACTAGAGGCTCAGAGCAAGAAGACCAAGATATCCTTTATCTGCCTGAACCGCTTTAACACAAGCTCCAATCTGATACTCATAAGATTCATTTTAAGAATTTTTATTTCCATTTTGCAGATGTGGTCACTGAGGTACAGAGTGCCCTAGTGGATGAAACACGGTTTTGAAAATACATATAAGAGACAAAATCATGCAAATCTGACAGTGCTGTTTGGTAGATGAAATGCGGTTAAGTAAAGCATCTAGCACACTCCCGGTCACCTCGTAGGGGCATGGCAGACCTCCATTCGTCCCTTCTCTGGAAGAATTTACATCCCCAGTCGAAGTTTTATAATGCATAAGAAACAGATCCAACACTCGAACCTAACCAGGGCTTGTTCCCTTCCACTAGAGGTTCTGAAGGATGAGGCAGGGCATAGGAGTGAAACAACAGAATTAAAAAAGAAGCACGCTATGCCCCTTCCCCAGAGATTACAACATGTACTGCCTGGAATGAGGCAGGGACCAAGGAAGAGAGGTACCTTTTGGATAAAATCCTCCAGACCTTTCACTATCCCCTTCATCATTTAAAAGTGACTATTTGCGCCTGGGTGGCTCAGTGGATCAAGCCTCTGCCTTTGGCTCAGGTCATGATCCCAGGGTCCTAGGATGGAGCCCTGCATCGGGCTCTCTGCTTCCTCCTCTGTCTCTGCCTGCCTCTGCCTACTTGTGATCTCTGTCAAATAAATAAAAATCTTAAAAAAAAAAAAAAAGTGACTATTTGACATTATGGTGCTCATCTAACTTGTCACTATTGGGCAAGAGCCAGGGAGCAGGAAAAAGGGAAGGCATTCGGAGAAGTGAGAGAGCCGGGATGGTTACATTCCTATTGAACTCAGCTCAGGTCAGCCCTGAGAAGAGGTGGCAGGAGAACCAGAGGGAGAACTGAAATTCCCCGAAGACTTTGGGTTTGGAGCTGGATGTTGTACTAACAATACTTTGGGATCAGTTGTACGGAAGTTAATGTTAGGCAGGGGTTTTTGTGTAAATGTATATCAACAGTAAGACGTGTGTGGAGGGCAGCCTGGCAGTCATTCCCCTTTCTCTGGGTCCTTTAGGAAACCTCCCCCCACGCTGGATGAAGTGTGGCGGGAATGCATTCAGGGGCCCTGCCAGCGGAAGCCAAGGTAAACAATGTGAGCCAATCCAGTGTACTCGGTCCTTGAAATTTGAATATCTAGTAAAGGGGCCAAGAGACCACAAATGCCTTGGAGTCCTTCATCCTGACCCCACTGCTTATGCTCTGAGACCATTTCTTTTGCTCTCTGGCATGTCTCAGTGCCCACTTGCTTCCCAGGCTGGTTCCAGTAAATTCTGTCATTTGCAGTGAAGAAGCCTTCATGACAGCCAAACGGTTACAAACATTATAATGGCAAGTGTGGTAACCCAGGTAATACTAAATAAGCTGGGTGTGCCTTTGGGGCAGGATTTGGAGGAGAGACAGCAGCGCTTGGGATGACCAGAGTGGTCCAGACTTGGCAGAAGCCTTGGGCTGACGGGAGTCCAGGGCCCTGGGATTCATGGAGACAATAGTTGTCCGCAGTCCCCCTAAGCAGAGAACCAAGGTCTCCCTACAACAGGATAGGCTGATGGAATCAGAGGTTCACAGGGATAGCCTGTGAGCTCCGGGAGGAGCAGAAGAAGCACTGATCCGAGCAGTTGGGGCCATTTTCCTCCATCACGACGTTCTTAAGAGGGATGAGCACATATGACCATAAGAGAAAGATGGTTGAACACACCAGGGTTTGACAGACTCCGTGAAATACCCAAACCAGGGGCGCCTGGGTGGCTCAGTGGTTTAAGCCTCTGCCTTCGGCTCAGGTCATGATCTCAGGGTCCTGGGATCGAGTCCCGCATCGGGCTCTCTGCTCAGCGGAGAGCCTGCTTCCTCCTCTCTCTCTGCCTGTCTCTCTGCCTACTTGTGATTTCTCTCTGTCAAATAAATAAATAAATAAATCTAAAAAAAAAAAAAATACCCAAACCATGAGCAATCCTGAGCAATATGGAAATAGTCTTGTAATATAACTTTAAGTGAAAAATGCCAGATATAAACTTGTAACTAGACCATGATTATAATAATGTAAAGATCCGGTGGGCATATACTCAACAAAGCCTGGAAGGGCATGTGGGAAAATGAAAACATACAGTGTGTCACTAAAGCCGGACCCAGGGTAGGTTTTTCTTGTAATTAAAAAAAAAAAAAAGGTCCAACAATGGTTACACTACTGTTTGCTCAATAAATAATAATTAGATGAAATGAAGAAAGGTTCAGAACAGATTTGGGGTGAGGGGGAAGCACAGAGGAGTAAACCAAGAGTTGGTGGTAGTCCTTGTCAGAGAAAGCCCTGGGAATTTCTCATCGCCACAAGGAGATCTGTAACTAGGAATGGCTCTAAATGGTTTCAGCATATTTGCTTTCGGTACTAATGTGAAATCATGTAAGATTTCACTGGTTTCTAATTTTCTTCCTACGACATTAAACCTACCATCTGTTCTTCATAGAAAACGAGTCACATGCAAAGTCTGAAATTCTAAAGTCTCATTCTAGAAGAGACTGGAAAAAGTAGGTTTGGTTTTAGCCACATAACCAAGTCAACACCCTAAAGTAAACATTACAAAAATATGCCTTGGAGCTCAAGCCCAGTGAGCAAAGCTTTGGGGGAGCTGAGAGCACACGGGAGCGGGAAGGTATAGTGGCAGCTCGGCCGGGGCATCTGTTACCGGGGATCCTGGGCAGAAGCACAGGGAGGGCGATGCGCTCGGATAAAGCTCCAAACTCAAACCAGACCTAAATAAAGTACCACCCTAGCAGTGTTCGCGGAGACGCAAATTCAACCTTCCACCTCCATCGCCCAGCTTGCCTCTGACAATACACTGGAAAGGTCCCCTAGTCTTATGTCTGAGCATAACGTCAATGGCAGAAGCTGCAAAGACCAATGTAAGAACCTCCCATGGATGGGGGACTGGAGCAAAACATGCTCAGCCTTGATCATTCTATCTGAATTCCCCGCACGGTAATTTTTATCAGAGTTCTACAAATGCATTTCAGGAACAGTTAAAAGGAGGTGTGGGCACAAAGCCATCACAAAGCAGGATTAAGTGGAGGCCAAAAGAGAGGCAGAGATAAGTGGAAAGAGAAATACTAAGCCTTGGCTAAAGCAAGAGCCATACAGAGGAAAAACCATCGTCATGCAAGTCACCCAAAAACTAAGCACATGTGAGTTGGGCTTCCCGGTGAATTCTAGCTCTGTCTGCTGAGCCCTAAGGCTCTCTCCCAATACCATGTCTTTATAGCTGGTGAATCCTTGCAGTAAATTATCTCAGACACATCAAACCCTTCCACATTCACCTACTTATGTGATACTGAGTATAGATGTTCTGGCCGGAACACTGGAGAACGCAGACATACCCCTGTCCTTCTACTCCAGGTCTGCGTTCTTGCCTCACGACATGTGACCCCCCAGGGGACTATGTCACAACCAACCTCACATCCACTGAGACACGCAGAGTCCTGGCTCCTAGGCCACATCTGCTGAGTAAGAATCTCTGGGGGAGGGGGAAGGCAGGAATATGCATTTTAAACAAGCTTCCCCGGTGATCTGAATGCATCCTCTGGTTGGACAATCACCAGCCACTGGACACGTCTAGGCGAGACTCAAACAGGAAAGCAACTTACCCCTTAGGCCTTAGACCTCCACCATAAACCACCACGTCCTTAACCCCCAAATGCTCTGGCCACGTTATTTTCTTCCCCTCGAATTCCCTGCCTTTCGGCCCACCCCCTTCGACTTCAGCCATTCAAGCGGAGGCCAGCTTGGAGCTGATCGTATGAAACAGGAAAACATTCACAGATGACACCTGCCTGATGTGGGACTCACACGTGTGTGAAACAGACTCCATCTGAAATGTACTTGTAATAATAACAGAAGGAGAGCCATAGCCACAAGTACAGAAAGATGAAAGCAGAGCAAGGGAAGGCTTGTGGGAAACCCTGGACAGGCCTCTTTGTTCTAGTCCCAAGTCTGCTCTTAGCTCACTCCGTGATCTGGGGCAAGTCAATCTGCGGGTCTGGGCCTCAGTTTCCATATCAGTAAAATGAGCTGGTTGGGCTTGATGAGGGCCGGGGTCCCTTCCAGTGCTAACAGGCTCTGATTTTTCCTGGAAGAGCTCCGACATTCCTTGCCGCGTACTGATTCACTTCGAGGACCACAACACAGGGAGGCGATCCCACAGGTTGTGCCCCAGCTTGGCAGGGCCCAGCCAAAATGATGGAATGAGGTAAATATTTGGATGTGATCTGCATAATCGGAAACAATTGAACCTGACTCTTTCATCACCAGCCACATGGCAACTGTGCTCATGTTAGAAGCAGAAGAGAACGCAGAGCCGTGTGCCCGAGTACCCAGTCTGCCCCGTGTTGCTGTGCAGTTACTCGGGAAGCAGAAGCAGATGTCTGTGTGCAGCGCCTGTGTGTGTTCTTTCGTTTGGTGGCTGCTCCGTTTGGCCTTATGCTGTCGACAGCGATTGTCTATCTGCAACCCAAGCCAACGGGGAGAGTCAAAATCACGAGTAATAGACACAATAAAGAGTACCGGCTTCTGGACCCGGAGGGGGATCAGCAACTTTCCAGCAGAGAATTCTGCCTAGTGAGTTGGCCATCTGCATCTGGGTTAATATTCGGCAGGCTCCTGGAAGACAGGCGACTCAAAAGCACTTTTCCAGAAGACGTCACCAACCAGCGCAGAGCAGAGCATTCAGCAGGCATTCTATAAATACTTTGCTGAATGAGTGACAGTGCAAATGGCCTGAGGTTGGATGCTACCCCGATTCCCTGCCTCCAGCTTTCCCCTGCTCACTCAGGCCTCCCCATGCCACCAAAGTTATTTTTCTCTAGCCCTACTCTGTTACCCTTTTTGCTCACCAATGTCTCTGGAATTCTCACTCTCCAAAAGTTGAGATCCAAACTTCTCTTTGCTGTGGTATCCCAAGGCTTTCATCATCTGTGCTCACCCTTCCTTTCAGGCTTGAACTCTACCACTGCTCTCCCCGGACCCCTAACGTTCGCACCATGCCCGAAGCAGGTTGTGCTCTTTCTTCCCTCCCGCCTTCCCCCTGCTGTGCTCTCAGCTCAAGTACTTCCTCCCTTCTCCCCTGCCTGTGAGCTCCCACTCAGCTCCAGCCAGGTCCAAGGTCCGAACCCAGCATCCAGATCCCCTGGTCTCTCTCACCTGCTCGGGGGCCATCACGCCCATTTCTCCAAAGCACTTACCACCTGGCACTATAATTATCTGTGTGCACACATCTCCCCCAACAACCTTTGAGCTCCCCAAGGCAGGGATTTTGTCTTCTTTATCTCTGTGTTCCATCTGCTCAAACAGCACCTCATACAGAGTCTTTCACCTGGCAGGCCCTCGGGAAATATTTGATGGGTGGGTGAATGAGTGCAGGGATGAAGGAATCACGCCTGGACCAACTGCTTGGTTTCCTGCCCATTTGCTTTGTTAAATGTCAAACACTCACTTCCCCTCTCTTGACAGCAGCACAGAGAAAGGCTGTTCTGTCACTAGGCTGGTCTCTGATGCCTAAATGTTCCTTCCACGTGCCTTAATGACAAGAGGCTGACAATCCAAATGACAGTTGTCCTGTCCCTTCAAAGTCATGCCCTCAGTATTTGATCCCCTGACCCCCTCCTGCTGGTTGAAACTTGCTCTCTCCTTAACAACAGGGTGCCATACCGTCCTGCTTTTCCTCCTCAACTTCTAGCTGTCTTCTCGTCTGTCTATACAGCTCTTCTTCTCTGCTGGCTTTTCCTCTTCTATCTGCTCGTCAAGTGTTAAGGGGTTCCATCATTGGTCTTCTGATCTTATCCAGACCTTCTTACAGAGAAATACTGTAGCATCAGCGATAATCTTCATGTTGATGTCTCCCTTATTAGGAGACTCCCAAGCCCTAGATCTACATTCCCAGGAGCCAGCTGGACACATCTATCCAGAAGATGCATGGACTCTCCATGCTCAATGTTATGTAACCAGGACCCGATTGCCTGTTCCACCTTCTGGTTCATACAGGTGTGGTCCCATCCCGTACTCCCTTCCTCCAACTGGGCACCTAATTCTGAGACTTTGACCACAGAGCTCTCCCTGCATTCTGTCCCTTTGTCTCTGTCCTCACGGCCCACAGTTGGGTCAAGGCCTCACTGCTATTTGCTCATAGCCAGTCTCTGTCCAGCCAGCAGCCCCCCTCACACTATTTATTTCCAGAATTACATTGTTAAAAAAAAAAAAATCACATCATCCAGGTCCCATGTTCACTGACCTCCCTGAGCTCCCTTCTCCTTCTAGGACTCAATCCAGTTGACCAAACTGGCTGACACTGCCCTTCCCTTTTTGGTCCTTGCAGGCTCCCTGGCCTGTGCTTCCCAATTCTTAACTTCTTACTCAATGACGCCAAGCCTTTACACTACTCTGAGCCTTGTGCGACCTACATCACTGGCCTTGAAAGCTCCGTCTCATCCCAACCTTACCTCACCTGATAAATTCCTACTTATTCTTCAAGACCTACCAAATGGCACACCCTCTTCGCAGACTGCCCCGAACTCCCCAGGCAAGGACTGTGCTCCATCCTTTAGGCACCCACAGCATTTGGGGCACACCTTACTACAGTCCATTCTAATTACTGCTTTTATGTGTCCTGTACCCCATGTTGTGAAACAAAACCAGGTCTATCTTTTTTATGTAGATTTACAAGTAGAGTAAGTATAAAACTAAAAACCAAAAAAATTCCAATTCACAATATTAATTTAATGTGATGGTTAGTGAAATTAAGTAGACATTGTCAGGAGTGACTATAGGGTATAATTAATTAAGTCTCTGACATTGCATCTGTCTTCCAGATCCTTTTGAATTTGAGCACAGTGGATCATAATCGGACGTTTTTTTCTTTTGAAAAATAAACTTGTTTTAAGCCACCAATCCATGATGTCGAAGGGCTAGTCTATAAGACTGAAACATTTTAAATCCTGCTTAATGAAAACAACTGGCTACCATTTACTCGCAGCTAGTGAGCTAGTGGGAGCTGGGTCACAGAAGACAGAACCCGGGCAAGCCCACTGAAGGTGGATATGGGTCTGACCTCTGCAGGACAGGGTCTTTGGAAATCAGGACGCACAGCATTTCAATTTCCCAATCCTTTCGTGGATTCAAAAATATAAAAATCTCTTTTCACCAAAATGGAGGTATTCAGTGAATAGTCATTTGGCTTAGCCAGGATAGACACGTTAGTATTTTTAGGTCATCATCAAAATAAAAATGCAAAAACTAAAAAACAACAACAACAACCAAAATCTGACATATCCAAGACTCTAGGAAGCTATGGGACCTCGGCTTATAAAATGCTGCTTTAATTTTAAAGAATGAGGCTCAGAGCCAGGATTTGACCCCCAATTGGGCTGATTCAGAGCTCAGACTTCTCTCTGCCCTGTGGTGTTTCATTCTCAAGAAGGCGATTTTTAAGGCCCACTTCCTGAATACCAAAGGACTTTGTAAACCCTAAAGTCCTACATGATGGTTGGTTTGGGTTTGGTCATTATTATTTATATATGTACCCGAAAAATACTTTAGAAAAGAAGCTGGTATATTTTAGGAAACAGCTACCTCGCACAATTCAGGCCCCTTTAAGGAAATAATCCTTACCCCCTCTTCCCATATACTGAATAGGTTCCAGCTCAAGCCTGATATTTGATGAAGAAGGTGAAGATCTTATTTACCCGCTCCCTGGGGGCAGGAGAAGGCAACTAGTGAACTGAAAACTTAGGTTTTAGCAACAAAGAAAAAGATGCTGATAATCAGGGCCCCAGGGACGGAGGCAGTGACAGAAACTCCCTCCTTACTCAGGAGCTCCATGGAGTGGTTGTTTCTGGATGGGGCGTGAGGTCCGGGGTTGCAAACGAACTCTGACTGCATCCTTTGCAAAACCCAGTTAAATTCCCTGGTCACACATTAGTCATTTCCAGCAATTTATAAAATCTACCTCCCCATGTTTAAGCAGTATTTCTCAGATTCCTGAAGAAAGAGCGGTGGTTCGTGACTACCAAGCCCATACTGTGTGCCAGGCCCCTTACTGACATATACTCCGCGTAACTCGCAAAGCCACTTCCTCTTATCGACCAAATCCTAATCCAAAGGTCACCTCCCTGAAGACATCCCCCGGGCCACACCATCTAGAGTCCTGACCATGTATGGGCAGGTGCACACGTACACAGTCACTGTCATGTTCACCTATTTCACCCACCTGGTAGAAGTTACTATACTTGGGATTGCTTTCGTTCGCTTACTTGTTTATGGTCTGCTCCTCTCACCTGGAAGACAAATGTCTCACGCTTTTCACCTCGATCCCCCACCCTGATAACACAGTCTGCTCAGTGGTTGCTGAGTGACCGCTGCTTTAACCAAGAAGCTGACAGAAACTGCCTAAAGTTAAGCAGCTAGGAAGCGATCAAAGAAGAATCCAAACTCAGTTCTACCCATTCCAGGAGTCAAGACGCCCGCTACCCAGGCTTCTTTAACTGGAGTCGTTAGCGTGCACCAAGAACTCCAGACAGCCCAGAAAAAAAACACGTGGCCTCTTCTCCAACTATCAGTTTCCTCAAGGATTTTTTTTTTTTTAAGGGGGGCTGTGTTAATGTGAATTTTGTCCTGAGGTTAAGTAATTTAAAGCTTTGTTTTAAAAATGAAACAATCAGGGCGCCTGGGTGGCTCAGTTTGTTAAGCATCTGCCTTCGGTTCAGGTCATGATCCGGGGGTCCTGGGATCGAGTCCTGCAGCAGGCTCTGCGCTCAGTGGCAAGCCGGCTTCTCCCTCTGCCTCTGCTCCTCCCCTTGTTCACATGTGCTCTCTCTCTCTCAGATAAATAAATAAAACCAGAAAAAAAATCAGAAATAAATAAAACCATTAGCTATATTTTGGGATAGAATGCCACATTTCCATGAATATTAAAAGAAATAGACCTCAGGGAAATGCTGAGACCTCAGGAGGCTACGTTGGGCTACCCCAGAGGCTGTTTGTGTGTGTGTGTGTGTGTGTGTGTGTACTCACATGTTCACACTCTTCTGCTGATGGAACACTTGTGTGGCAGACATGTGGAGAGCCTGAGCTATGCTGGCTACTACCCAGAAGCGCTGGGGTTGAAATGATTTCGCAGGAAGGAAAGTCGTCAAGCAACAAGCACCCCCAACAATGACCTTCATGGCCATGAAGGGTGGTTGGGCAAAGAGAAAGGCCGTCAGGCCTCAGCTGAAGGGGTTTGAGCAAGAAGGCAAAAGCACAGACATCATTAAAAATAGAGTCTGTTTCCAGGGATGGCTAATAAAGTCTCCTCCCCAGAGCAGTTCAAAATAGAACGGATTTGTCTTTATGGGATGGCGTAGGTGTGGTCTTACCTGAAAGAAAAAATCTCTGGAAATTATTTCCATCTCGAGAACTCTACGGTCTAGACCACCCATGCGAGCCAAAGTGAGAGCTCCCCCCACTGTTTCTGGGATGATTAAAAAAAGGGTTCCTCCTTCCAGCAGCTGGCTTGACCTGAAACTTCTGCCCCGGGTAGCCGCAGACAAGGTTTGCTGGTCCAGAGTCCTCACTCGGGCAGGGAACAGAACGTTGCAGCAGTACCCGTCCCACCAGAGGAGCTCCCCCTGCGTGTCAGGTGAACGGGAACACCACCTGCCCGTGCCGACACAGGTCGCGTGTCCAGCAGAGACGCAGTCCCTCTCTGCAGTGCTCGGGGGCTTCCCCAAACAGTTCAAGTCTCCCTGGCTCTGAACCAAGAATCCCTCTCAGAGCCAACAGCTTACAGCCCATTAAAACCTTGTGCAAATGCAAACACTTTCTCCATTAGACAGGAAGAAACAAGAACCACGTCTTGGGACCAAGCTAGCAGTTGCTGAAACTGGACTAGGGGCTAGAGTCTCCGAAGAGGAAATATCACTGTATTAAAAACCACAACTATTTCCAATGCTCACAGTCAATTACACGGGAGAACAAAGGCGCTGCTGGGAGCCCCTCAAGGGCGAGCAGATGCCGTCCCATGGAGGCAGTACCAGTTTGGGGAAACTAGAGGCACCTTTGCTTGAGGCTTGAGTCAGAGAGTGTATAATGCTAAGAATACTACACGGGTCCGTGCACGAGGCCACTTAATCCACACCCCAAGCCTGTGATAGCAGCATCGTCCTCATTTTAGCTGAAGGAAATTTGCTAATCGAAATGGTTAAAATCCCAGATGCCCACTGGACCACATTTATCAGCAAGTGGAGGGGCCCCTCTGAAAGCCTCCATCCTTCCGGCTGCTTCCTCCACCCCATGGGTTCCTCCGTCTCTTTCTTTCCAATACTTGAGAGTGCAGGTCACTGGTCTGGGCTCTAAGAGGTCAGAGGCTCCATGCAGGCCTCCAGGCCAAGCTGTACAATACACTGGGCCTTCTTCGGACCCCTGCGCCAAGGGCCATGAGGCGCTGACCCGGATGAAGTATTTTCTGGCATTTTACTCACAACAGAAATCTTTATACTGTGAACTGGGTATACAGGAATGATTAAAGTGAGCACAACCACCACTACCCAGTTGCGGGCCGTGTGAGATTCCTGTGGGAAGCCAGCCCGGGGCAGGGGAGAAACCACAGCTCCCAGAACACGGCACCAAGATGGCGACTCACTGCTCCGTTGGTGGTTATGAATGGAGCTGCCCTGAGGTTTGACTCTGTGCTCCCCGCACCCAACATCTTACTTCAGTTTTGTACATCTTTGATTACATAGCAATGGATGAGGATGATCATGGCCTGAAAATATTACCAAAATAGACCTTGAGGCCATTACAAACACTGTATTAATTACATTCTTCCAGAGAGAAATGACTCTGTCACTGCAAGCAAAAAACTCTCGAAATGCAACCCTTTTCTTCCTTTGGAACAATGGCTTTGGCCACTGATGTTTAAGCACAAGAACTTGCCGGGACAAACCTGCTGCATTAAACAAGATACACCATATTTTGTCACCCATCCGCTACTGTTCTTGGGATCTCTCTCCCCTGGGAATGCCACAGGCAGGATCCGGGCATTTCGGGGTCTCCGGCTATCCTATCATTGGGTGATATGACAAGCTCACTAGGACACAGCGCTGACATGATATACCAAGTGCCCTAAGTCACACAGCCAGTGAGGGCCTCAACTGGGATTTTTCAGGCTCTACCCACTGCACCTCCCCCGGTCAACCTGATGGGCAAGGTCAGGGACTCCGCAGTCTGGCCTGTCAGGGACAACAGGGACTCAGGGAGCAACAGAAGGAGGTGAAAAGTAAGGGAGTGTCTGGCTGAAAGAACAGACACAAATGAAAGAGAACCATGCTGGGCCCAGGGCTGTGGCGAGAATTCTAGGAAATGCCACCCATCCCCCAGCAGGAGTTGTCCTTGAAACTCCCAACTGAGGGAGACACCCAGAAACCTTCCAGCAGAAGGTTCTGCTGCTGCCGCTTCTAGAACGATGATTCTCAGTGAGGGCAATTTTGCCCCCCAGGGGACCTTAGATATACCTGGAGACATTTCTGGTTGTCACAAATGGTGGGGTACAGAAGTCACAGTTTGCTGCTAGAAACCACGGTGCACAAGACAGTTGTCCCCTCCCTTCCCCCTGCTCAGTTATCTGTCCTCAAATGCCAGTGGGCCTGAGGCTGAGAAACCCTGTGCTCGAGGAAGCCGGGGACCCCTAAAGACCCCTTCCCAGGCTTTTTCTCTGTGGATGCCCCTTTCTGGCTGGTGCAAAGCCAAAGAATCCAGTCCCCAGAGCCGTCGGCATTAGAACTGAGAGCCGGAAGGGCGTGGGGCACAAAGTAAGAGGTAGGACACTTCCAAAGTGAATGGGAATATGGGCGTGTCCTTGTGGGGTCCCCAAACTGCACCTCTCGCCCTGACTCTAATGTGTAAAGGTACCCAGGCAAACAGCCTGGGGAGGCCAGTGTGGCTCTGGGTCCGTGACTGGTGGATGTTGATATGGGCTCATTTCAAACCAGATTGTGAATAAGATGACCCATAAGGGGATTTCCAGTGAATTTATTAATAGGGAAACTTCTTATGCCAGTTAATTAAACTTGATACTCCTGAGGTTACACTGGGGAGACACCCCGACTGGAACTGGTCCGTTGGGATGGAAAGCAATGCTGCGCTGACTCAGTCAATGGTTGAGTCAGGAACGACCGGGTCAGCCATAGCCGTGGAGGGCAGCATGCCTCCACACGGCTGCCTGATAGAGCTAACTCCACATAATGCCTACATGTCCCGGTTGGCCTTCCTGGGTGCTAGGGATACATGGCCAGGTAGAAGCGGTAGACCACGCCCAGTTAGCAACCCCCGCACCCCCCTCTCCCCACCCCCACCCCCACCCCGCCTGGATGTGAGCCTCCTTCCAATCCACACTGCTCTCCTAGTCCAAAGCTTGTGACACCAAGACACCATGATTCACATTCCTCCAACCATCCGGGCAAACAGAGGCAACTGCCCACCTGTGGGGAAGACAGAGGAAGAGGGGGACAGTTGACCCAGAAAGGCCTCCTAGCCTGACATACAAGAATCTCAAAGTCCTGGGGTGCCTGGGAGCCTCAGTGGGTTAAATGTCTGCCTTGGGCTCAGGTCATGATCCCAGGGTCCTGGCATCGAGTCCCGCCTTGGGTTCCTTGCTCAGCAGGAAGCCTGCTTCTCCCTCTGCCTGCAGCTTCCCCTGCTTATGCACGCTCTCTCACTCTCTCGCTCTCTCTCTTTGACAAATAAAATCTTTAAAAAAAAAAAGAAAGAAAGAAAGAAAGAAAAGAAAAGTAAAAGAATCTCAGTGTCCTGGATGGAGGCGCAGGGGAGAACGATGTCACGCACGCGGGGGAGGACGGCCCACCAGGAGAAGCCAGGGTATGGGGTAGCCCAGCCTGTGCCACACCTGGTTGGTTTTTCCTGTCCCTGCTTTGATCTCTTTCCCCCACAACACCCTCCAGGATCTGAGTCACACATGTATTTCTCCAGAAACCCTATCTCTGTGGCATCAGTCTCCCAAGAGGGCCAAACACACACAAGGCCATACTCCCTAACCCCCTGCCCACCCCCCAGTCCCTAGTGAGGCTGTGCAGGGAGCAGACAAGATGCAGCCAGGTCGCAAGGCCTCCAGGCAGATACCCACAGGGCCCTGCAGCCCCTGGAACCCCCTGAGGATAAAGAGCCAGTCCCTGCAGCTCCCCACAGCTCATCTGTGCTGCCTTAACCTTCAGGACCATCTAGGGACCCTGTCCTCTGCCATGGAGCACTACAATGTAAGTTTTCCCCGTGGTGGGGCAAGTGAGAACACCAGCGCCCAACAGAAGGGGGCTCCAGCCTCTGTCTGAACCAGAAGAAAAATGAAAGACAGCTGTGTCAGAACATCTGGGCCAAAAAGCACATTAAAGGACGGGAAGTTCTAGAAATAGGAGATTGCTTTTAGCACTGAAACACCACATGAGGCGGCAGAAGTCAGGCATGATTGACTCAACAAGCCCAAGGCACTGAAGAAGGGATCCCATTTTTGAGGGAGGCAGGCTTTTGCGAGGCTGGCAGGGAGGCCCTTCATTCTCTTGTCATCACGTGCCCTAAGCATAACCAAGCAAGCACCATTAAGCTCCGAGCACCGTACAAGTGTTGTACATGCGTCAGTTCTGAGTTCCCAGAACGGTCCCCAGCCACAGCACCTGCCTGGGGGCTGGAATTAGTGTGCCTGCTCTGCCTATCGGGAGCCAGAAGCTCAAGAGAACGACAATCCCGGGTTAAGTGGAAAAGACGCGTTTCAGCTCAAGTCTGTCTCACAAGATTTCCTGAGACTTTCGAGAGCAGGAACTTGCCTTTCTCCACCGCTGCATCAAACATAAGGCCAGGCCTATGACAGCTTTCTAGTGAATGTGCCGTGGGTTGAACTGAGCCCTCCCAAGTTCACACAGGAGCATTCATCTTGACTTCCCTGACATGCAGGACGGCCTTGACAACTCACTTGGAACCAACCCCCCTGCTGGTTTCTGCCATGCGTGCCCTGCCACCATTTTTCTTCCTCTTCCGGCTTCTCTGACAGCTACTTGTACTGCAATCCCTCATTCTACTTCCTTCGGAGTTTCTCCCAACGTGCGGAGCTTTCTTTTTCCTGTGGTTTTGTTCATCCATACTCACAGCTCATCTAGAATGTGAGTCAGAGGATGTGACTGACCATGGCCACCTGGCACGTCTGCCACTGTCCGATCGCCACATTTCCAAAACTCATCTCAGTATCTTCCCTCAGCCCCTCAAGATCGCCTCCTCCTGGCAGCTGGGGGCTGGTGGCTATCCTGCATCTTGGCTAATATCCAAGACAAGAAAATGGAGTCATGGCTTTTCCCTCTGAGTCTCCTCGGCCCCCTCAAACTTGGTCAGTTCTCAAGCATTCCTCCAATCCCCTCCCATTTGACCCTTCCTTTTCATTGGATCATAACCCCTCTACTTTGATTCTCAAATTTGTAATAGAAACCCCCACCTACTTTAGCCTGGGCTTTGAAAGAGGGTTGTGCCGAGTTCAATTGTTGGTTCTGCTATTTATAAGCTCTATGACTCTGAGTGGGCTCTTCAGCACAGATACGCCTGAATTTCTTCACTGGTTAAGGGACCTCACTTTGTAGGGTTGTAAGCATGACAGAAATCATACATGTACGGTATCTAGCATCTAGGGGCTGCTCAGTAATGGGTAAAAATCACCGTCATCACCACCACCACTGGATTCCCTGCCATCAGTCTCTCCCCATCCCCATCCACCCCACATATACCCCAGCTAACCAGATAAATGCCCCCCCACCTGCCTCCATCTATGAAACTCTTCCAAATTCTGCCATACAAACCACTCTGGATCCCAGAAGAGAAGCTATCCCTCACTGAAGTCAATAAGACTCGCATCTTTTTATCTTATGGAACAGAAAATTGTATCTTCATATACATAAAGATTTCAACATTTCTCAGCATCTCCCAAGGACTGAGTGCTGTCAGGTACACTCATAAACATTACTGCTTTTCCCAATAGCCAAACTATGGAAAGAACCCAGCTGTCCATCAATAGATGCATGGATAAAGAAGATGTGGTTTATACATACAATGGAATACTATGCAGCCATCAAAAACACCAAAATCTTGCCATTTGCAATGACGTGGATGGAACTAGAGGGTATTATGCTGAGCAAAATAAGTCAGTCAGAGAAAGACAATTATCATGTGATCTCTCTGATATGAGGAATTTGAAAGGCAGGGCAGGGTTCCATGGGGGGAGGAGAAGGGAAGGAAAAACAAGATGGAATCGGGCAGGGAGACAAACCATAAGAGCCTCTTAATCTCAGGAACAAACTGAGGGTTGCTGGAGGAGAGGGGTGTGGGAAGGATGGGGTGTCTGGGTGATGGACATTGGGGAGGGTATGTGTATGTGTAAGACTGATGATTCACACACCTGTACTCCTGAAGAAAACATATAATACATTATATGTTAATAAAAAACAAAACAAAACAAAACAAAAAACATCATTGCTTTCCTACCTTCTGCAATGGACTAATGAGACACTTGGCACATTAAAAGTAGTCGACCAAAAAAAAAAAAAAAAAAGTAGTCGACAAATGTTTATTAACTTAATAAACTAGTGCCCCTGGGAGTATAGAGAGCTCATCCCCCATGGAGGAGGGGCACAGCCCCAGCCTGTCCTGGGCCCCTCTTTCATTCCTGCTCCTGTGCCTCTGGAAGCCAACAGCTCTTCCCAGAGGGGCTTCTCTGACTCCAGGTTTAACAGCCTGCCAGGTGACGGCTATCCATGGTTCTCCTGCCTCCACAGGGACACTGCTGCAGTGGGCCTTATAATCCAACCATGTAAGTATGAAAGCCCTGAAATGGATGTCATGGAAGACCAGGAATTGCTGGTGTTCAAAAGGCAGAGACGGGCATGTTTCCAAGGCCCTTAAAAGAACCAAAAAGTAGGTGCAGCCTGGGACTGGCAGGTTCTGAATGGGTTTGTGGGGGTCTCTCCAGTCAGGGCTGACGTTCAGGGTCAGGCCTGGATCTCAGGGAGAAAGAAAGTGACAAACAGAAACCAGGCCCAAGAGGGAGGGCAAGGGGCCATTTAGGATGGCGTCACCAGAAAACTGTCCCCTTAGACTCCTACAGGTGCCCCGAGGGGCTAAATTCATCCCCCAGGTCCAGAGTGTGGAAACCACAGACTATTTCCAGAGTTTCCACGTCCAGAGTGTGGAAACCACAGACTATTTCCAGAGTTTCCACGTTGTGCTTAGCACCGAGGCCGTGGGCAGGCCGGGTTCCTCAGCTGCTACAGCCAGTCACCGGCAGGGCTAAGCCATCTCTTCAGTGGCATGAAAAACAACCGGAGCCTATGGGACAGGGGTGTGGGTATCACTTTTCATCATCTATTAAAAGGAAGAAGGAAACAGCACAGAGACGGCATATGTCCTTCACCGTCCCTCAGCACTCCCAGAGACCTCAGCAGCTTTTCCTTCAGGTAGCTGAGATTGTGTGACACTGGCCTAGAACTGTAATCCAGCCGGTGGAAGGTTCTAGAAATCCTGGCAGTTAAGGAACATTAGAATTGTACCAGTTGGACCTAGATGTTCGCTCCACTACATCAGATCTCTAGGTGATGTGTGTTCATCCGGTCGGTCTCCTTCTGTTTACGTGCTTGTTGCTATTATTCACATAGTTCCGCGTGACCATGTCCCAAGCTGCCCAACCATTCACCAATTTGTGCCCGTCAGCAAGAGGCCATCTGAAGAGACCCTTTCTGACTGAGGACACTCAGTTCACCCTCAGTAGATACAGAGCAGGGAGCCCGCCGGAGGGGGGCGCGGACACCTAGCGTCCCCGAGCCGGCCCAGGCCCTGATCCAACGCAGCAATGGCGGCCGGTCCCCCAGGAGGCCCGCCCATTCCGCTCGAAGTCATTTGTATTCCTGTGCCGTCAGCGGTTTGCAGCCAGGTTTGGCTGGGGAGGTCCCACTGCTCATTTCTCTCCTGAACCTCCCTGGTGTACAGCCAAGTCTCCATTTTATTCAAACTTTAAAAACAGAAACGTATGAAGAAAAATGATTCCCATGAAGGATGGAAAACTAATCTAACAAGCGATTATGGCTGCACAGAGCACCCGTGGGGGACCGGAGCATCTTCACAGAACAGCTCCCGGAGGGCGGGCAGCACCTCATGGCCTTATTCCTGGGGCCCAGCACTGGCCGAGGCAAGGGTCAAGAGATGTCAAAACGCCCCCCACGGATACGCACCAGGGACGGGGACCACTGAACAAGGAAGCGTGCTGGGAGCTGCTGCTTCTGAGACTAGTTCCTGCCCTCAAGGGTTTAGAACCCATCAGGATAAAACTGAAAATCCCAAAAAGGGGTCCACAACAGTTTCATATTAAGTTAAATATGAGTACACTGTAGGGAGTATGAGTACGGGGTACAGTGGTTAAGCGTGAGGTCTCAGAGGAAACGGAGTTTGAATTTCTGTTCCACACTTGTCAGTGGTTAGGAGCCTTGGCCGCATTCCCACGCATCTCTGAATCTGTGTCCTCACAGGCGAAAGAGGGATAGTAGTGTTTACTGATCCCCAAAGCTTGCTGTCAGGCTGAAAAACGGTACTAGACGTCGTGTGCTCAGCACTGTGCCTGGCCCACAGCAGACGCTCCTTGGACATCTGCAGCCAGAGAGAGGAGAAAGGGCATGCTGGAAGTAGGTCTCTAAGAGTGGTGTGCAGACAGGAGGGGAGCGAGACTGGAAAGTGGGCAGCTGGCTGGAAGGTTGTCATAACAATCCAGTGCAAGGCATCAGAGGCAAAGGCAAGTACGGCCATAGTGGGAGGCCTCGGGAAGGCAGTGTGGACAAGACGCAGTTACCAAATGGAACACAGAACCCAGAACTTAGCGCAGGTGAGATCCCGTATGTGGGGAAAATGAAAGAGATGGTGGTGACTGGGACACAAACAGGGGAGACAGGGTTGATTTACTGGACACATTTCTGTTTATGGATGCTGTTGGGATAATGGTACTCGGCATACGTCAGGCCAGCGCCTTGAGCCTGGGGAAGAAATCCCAAGATGTGCAGAGAAGTGCTAAGGGTCCAAGACGGTGGCCCTGGGGACATTGTCCCATTTAAGGGACAAGAGAAGGCAAAGAAGTTAGTAAGGGGAACAGAGAAGGAACAAAGAGGAGGTAGAAAAGTTAGGAGGCTGGGGGAGAAGACAGTGGCCAGCAGAGGTGATTCAGGGAGAGCAAACAGAAGGAGCAGTGCGGCTCAGGAGGGAGCTGGTGACTTCGAGAAAGGGCAGTTCAGGGAAGCACGAGGGAGGGGCCGCTGTGAGGGAGGGAGTGCTTCCATGGCAGGGGCGGTAAGAGCCTGGCATGAGTGCAGAGAGAAAACTATAGGGCTGAGAGCTGGGGAGTCTCTACATGGAAACTCTTCCTCTCCAGGGGACACCAGGCATCCCCAGGTTCACAAAAGATAAGGTGAGTGAGGAGAAGCGACACCTTCTCGGTTCCTTTGGTGCTGCTCTAGAACACAGCTTCGTCCTGACCACTCTGGGACGGGGGCCACCATCCATCTCAGCCACTTGTCAGGGATCCTCCAAGACAACAGTGGTGTCAGTGGGCCTCTGGCTGCTTCTCCTTCCCTTGCGTGTGGTGGAAAACAAAGGGGTGTGTGGGAGGGGTGGAGTAGGGAGAGATGGGGCGTGGTGCAAGGGGAATGTGCAGGAGACATGGGGAGTTTGCAAGACACCCGGTTCATGAAGGGCCTGCACGGGCTCCCGACTGCACCAGAGAATCACTAGAATCACCTAGAATGCTCCCAAGGCCCGGGCCCCGCCCCCAGACACACCCACCTGATCCGCTAGGGGGCCCAGCATTGATGGTTGCATTATTTTTTGTAACTTCTTAGGTGATTCTACCAGTGCAACCAAGGTTAACCACTCCCTGGGGGGTTCTTTCTGAAGAACACGGAGGGCACAAGTTCCATAAACAAACAGACTTTTTAAATCATGGACTTGGAGGATGCCAGTTAGGCTGTCTAGCTTAGCAAACAAAAATAAATTCGGCTTGCGAGCCAAGTCCATTTGGTTGCGACTGGCAGGAGAGATGAGAGGGACACTGAGCCCATGTCCAAACCCATAGGAAGGGAGCACAGTGATCTCCCAGGTCGGGAGGGAGGGGGAGCAGCCAGTTAAGTGGGCATCCTGGGTTCAGGGTCTCTATTCTTCTTAAGACCTCTGCAAAATAGCCTCAGACAATTTGGACCTCAGTCAAAGACCATGAGCCCCCCAATCCAGCAGCCCTCAGCCTGGAGGAGCATGGGGGGCCCCCAGAGCGGTGATTCTCAAGGTGTGCTCCTTGGACCAGCAGGGGCTGCGCCACCTGAAATGCAGATTTTCAGCACCCCTCCCCCACACCCTCCCTGCACCCCCACCACAGATGTCCTGCATCAGAAACCCCAAGGACGGGACCCAGCATCTGTGTTGTAACAAGCCTTCCAGGAGACGTCGAAGCATCTGTAGTCTGAGAACCAGGGCTCTAGGGAACTTTAAACACACACGCACAGTCACACAGAGATTCCTAAGCTCACCAGGGCTAGAAGAGAATCTCGGGGGGTACAAATCTCCGGGGCACAGCCCAGGAACCTGGATTTTTTTAAGCTTCTCCAACGGTGCCAAATCACATTCGGGTTTGGGCAGCGCTGACCTGCTATTGCTTTCTGTCTGCCGTGGAATTTCCCCAACAGCATCCCCGGAAATAATCAGACTATTCCCAGACACCTGCTCAGCGATAATCCTCCTGGGAGTGGGTTCAACCCTACAGACGGCTGGTCTCCCCGCGCAGCTGCCTTAACCCTCTCCAAAGCTTGCTGTCTTCGTCTGTGGAATGGGCAGGCTCCGCTCTCACGGGACTGGATTGCTGGGAAAACAGCAAGCTTAGAGGATAGCCATGATTTGGGTTCCTGGACACAAGGTTTTAGTTGAAAGAACAAAGACAGGAATGAAGAAAGCAGACAGAAACAGGCAGAATGCACAGCCGTGTGGCACATGTGGGGCCCTAGCACTGACAGCAGCCCAGCAAAGTTACTAGTGACCTGATGACCCACCTGGAGCCCCACACAGAGTCGCTCTCTGACAGCCCCTAAGGATCATACCTGTCCTGTCAACACAGGCTTCTGGATTTTTCCTGTCCAAGATCACGCTAACATAATTTAACTGATGCGACAACAGCAAGCTCATGTCGGCTCTTGGCTGCAGGCTTCTGAGTAGAGGGAACAAAGACACCAGAACATCCATTTGCCTCACCCTGTCATGTGTGGAAATTTTAATTTCCCTCGTTAATCGCGTGGGACATGGGAGAGAGGCAGACAGGATTGGGGAGAGCACCACGGCCCCGGGGGCAGCCTCTGCGGTCCAAAGGCTGCAACCCTCCCTCGTGGTGGGGTGGCCAGCCCTCGACTGGGACCGCTGAACACCCTAGTCACTGGGGCTCTTTATGCCAGTGCCTCTGATTGCTCCAGCCTCCAGGGCCAAGCGCACAGTCCCCACCTGCCCTTCGAGCCCCTAGATCCGTCCCTCTCACCCTCCTGGGAAGAAACCCCCCTTTCTGTGTCTCTGTAGCCCCCCAGGAACCCAAAACACACACCTCTCCTCATGCTGCTCCCCCACCTTCCCCATTTCTCTGGGTCATTCTCAAAGCCCCAGCGGGCACAGGCCTCCCCTGTCGATCCCTGCCCCAGGGCGGCCGCCCTCCACCACTGTCTCCGCTCCTCTGCCTCCAGACTCTACCTCGTTCTGGAATTATTTCCATTCATACTCTCGGCCCCTTCTAGCTTACGAGCCCTTGACAGGCATGAGTGTAATTCATCGTTATAACTGGATGGTCTCTGAGAGTGAAACAGGGTCCTAGTAATAATTTTCTCAGGATAACAGGCATAAACAAGGATTGTCCCAGACGGAGCAGGATGTCTGGTGACCTTAAAATTAGCCCCATCTTATGTATCCTTAAATTCTTTTCAGCGCCTGGGCCTTATAAACATGAGTTGATAGAGTGAAATGCTGGGAACTAAACTACGCTCTTGATGGAGGTTTAGGAAGATTAATCTGGCCGTGCTGTGTAGGGGAGACGAGAGCTAGAATAATAACAGCCCACAGTTATGAATAGAAATGAGTAAGTGACATGCTGCTTTTATTTCGTTCTCTATAGAAATGCAAATGCAGCCCAAGGACTGATGTAAGGTTGAAACAGGCCTTGCATGAGAAATGCGGTTTGCATAGTTTAATACAATTTAATATCTACTCATGGCCAGCTAAGCATCTGTCTCTAATTCTCAGCCACGGTCCTTTCAAAGTCACTGCCTTTGGATGTAAGTTTCTCAGAGAGAATGAGCCTGTGTCCAACGCCTGGAAAGCAACAGCATTTGGCCACCAAGTTCCCCTCCATCCCCACCAAGCAGCCTTTCCTGTTTTGTTTTTAGCTCAGGGGGAAGGACAATGGACAAGTCAATCAGCACAGATTACCCTGCACGGGGAGGAGAGACACCTGACAGCCATACCCTTCATGGAGTCCACAGGCACAAAGGCTCAGGGTAATCGGGGCTGCATGGGGAATGCGATTCTCATCAACCCTTGGGGTCGCCTCATTGTTTTTGCTCTATTTTCCAGAAAGTCTTTAGAGGAGGCGAGAGGGTGTGGAGGAAGGCAGGGTCTTGCCTATTAGCGGATACTTCAATGCGGTCATCACCCTCCCCCCACTCAGTGTCAGGGATCAGTTCTGCAAAGAAGCCATCAGACAAGGCACAGTCAGGGACTCGGGGGCCTTTCTGTCCTGTTGCACACGCAACCTGCCTTCCCCTGCTGGAAAGGCTGCTTTTCCACGAGGGCGTGCCCCAGGTATGGAAAAAAATTCCACCTCTGGTTTGCTCTCCTCTGTACCCCCCTGCTGTGAGCTAAAATTGTATGGAGTAGAGGCCGAGATGGTTTTCCTAGTACAGTGGTGCCTAGTGCCAACGTTACACAAGACTTCGACCGGTGATGACCCACTGATTAAGGAATCTTGAGAAGTGGGATTATTTACTTATTTCTTACCTTTCACCGAGCAGTTTAAAGGCTTTCATTTGAACCCTAATCAATCACCAGAAATGCCGTGCAATAATGGGTATCCCCGTTTTAAGGATTATAAAGTTCCAGTCTCTGCAGTGGTTTCCAGAGATCCAGACTTCAGCGTCCCAGGGACAAAGCAAATGTCACAGAGGTTAAGCGAGTTGCCCGAGGCCACCTAAAGTCCGGCTTGGAAGACTGGGGAACCTGCCAGCCCTGTGACTTTCCCGGAGAGGCCCAGGTGTCATTTCCCCCCGAGCCAAAGCTCAAAGGCACATGAATAATCCCCTTCGGGCTGGCCACAGAGGTGGCTCACCCCAGCCACAGAGGTGAGTTACGTAACAAGTGGCCCATCCCTTCAGGGTGGTTTAAGCTGGGGCGGGGCATTGGGAGGCATAGGCTGCTTTTCAGTGAAAACCTGTCCCACGGCTGAAATCGTTTAAGCATGGGCAGAAGCGGATGGTGTGACCCAGCTCCCAATGCCCCCGCATACACAGATCTCACTCATCTCATCCACGCACCTCTGTCTCTCTCTGTACCTGCTGTTCTCTCATTCCAGACTCTCTGCCTTCTCCTTCTTCCTCCGACACAATTCTTACTTGGCTTTTAAGACTCAGCTCAGGGAATTTGGAGCCTCAGCTTCCTCAACTGGAAAAGGGGGCTAATAGGACCTCTATTGAGGATTAAAAAATAAAGGTGGAGAAAGCACAGTACCAAGTGTGTAGAATGTGCTCAGTAATGCCCGCTGTCACCGGCTGCTCTGGGATGCAAGCTCAGCGTCAGGCTGGACCACAGCGTCTCCCCAGCTGCAAGCTGTCCCCCCATGAGGCTCTGAGCTCCTCCAGGGAGGGGCCCGTACCTTGCTGTCTCGTCCCCAGGGCCTCGGTTAGCGTGTGGCCACGGCAGGTGCTCAACATACCCCCTGCTCTATTTGAATCATGAATAATTCCAGAACGAACGGGAAGCCCTCCTCCCGTGGGTCTGGGCGTCCATGTGCCGAGTCTTCCCTACGAGGGGTGCAGGACGAGAAGCAGGGAAGAGAACGGGCTGTTCTCGATGCTACTTATAACTATTCTCAGGCAAAGAGTCTACATTATTTTTAATAAATAATGTGTTTTGACATTTTATGACCTTCATTTTCTGAGTGCTTTCTACAGATGCTGATGTTTTTACTCACACTGTTAGAGGACAAAGGTCCTCAAGCCAAGGGTTTAAGTACGAAGTGGAAACTTAAGGCAGATCTATGTGGCCTCACGGGGGAAAGAAACAGCAAGGAAGGCCGAAAAGAAAGCAGGTGATATATGGATTTATGGCCCAAATCATAACCTGGGAGCATAAACTTATCAGTGTAATGGGGGAAAAAAAGACATCGTATCTCCTAATGGCCAACATGGTGTTTGATAAAATAAAATTCTATTTTCTTTTTTTTTTTTTTTTAAGATTTTATTTATTTGATAGAGAGAAATCACAAGTAGACGGAGAGGCAGACAGAGAGAGAGAGGGGAAGCAGGCTCCCTGCTGAGCAGAGAGCCCGATGCGGGACTCGACCCCAGGACCCTGAGATCATGACCCGAGCCGAAGGCAGCGGCTTAACCCACTGAGCCACCCAGGTGCCCCAAAATAAAATTCTATTAAGGGCCCTTCCCATTAGGTTCAGTTCTTTATTTTTGGCTTACAGGGAGTCCTGCGTCTGGGACCGACTTTTTACCTACAGAAGAAATCATTTTAAGGAGATTAGCATTAAGGAAATTTAGATGTGAGGACACCTGGTACTAGCAAAGTAAATTCTGTGGCCTAAGGCACAAGATTTCCAATCCAATGCACAAGGTTAGTTTATGGCCCCTGAGACCTGACAGCAGAAGCCCAGAGTCAGCCTGCACCGGGGGAAGAACAGAGTATGGTTTGTAGCCTGGGGAGAGTGAAGCAAGAGGGCTGGGGAGGGAGGGGGCAGGTCTCGGGTGTGACGTCACTACCCTGAAAACCAAACCACACCAGGCCTGTCACAGCTCAGGTCGGCATGAGGCTACTGATGGACAGCTGTAAGTGACCGGGATGGGGTATAGGACTCAGGGCTCAGACAGGGGACATGCCAGGAGTGAGAAGATGCTTTCTAGAGACCACGGGGAGGCGCCGCCTGACCTGACAAGAGGACAAGCATTGCAGGGAGGAGGCGGGGGTTTAAAAACCCTGAAATCCACTGCCAGGCTTTGACTCTGAGCCCCTGCTCCTTGACATGTGGTCTCAGAGCTGAGATTTTCTCATCTGTGAAATGGGAATTTAAAAAAACCTACCTTCAAGGTGCCTTGGTGGCTCAATTGGTTAAGCACCTGCCTTGGGCTCAGGTCATGATCTCAGGGGTCGTGGGTTGGAGCCCCGAGTCAAGCTCCCTGCTGAGCAGGGAGCCTGCTTCTCCCTCTCCCTCCATCTACTGCTCCCCCTTCTTGTGCTCTCTCTGTGTCAAATAAAATCTTAAAAAAAAAAAAAAATCTGCCTTCAAGGTAGGATGTCAGTGCTGACAGGCCAATCCTCACCAGGTGTTCAGCCGGGCGTGCAGTCCTCCTTCTCACTGTTCACCATCAGCGCTCACTGGGCAGAGGAAGCAGGGAAACACGGACCAACGACCCGGCCATGCGATCTCACACAGCACAGACCAGAAACCCCAGTTGTGCTCCACAGCGACGAGCAGCACTGTCCTTCAGCCGCAAAGGGCCAGGGGGCTTGTTTTCAAGGTCAGCCCTGAACGGAAGTGGTGGGAGGACTTTGTCCCCCCACGCTCTATCTAAAGAAGCCCAGGAGACTGAGAATTGTCCCTAAGGTTCCCAGCGTGTGGGAAAGAGGCACATGGAACAGGGAACACAGATCGTCAAACACAAGCTCAGGGAGAAAGATGATGACACAGAATGGAACCAGAGACACCTTGGAAAGTAGGCGGAGCCACAGTGCTGTCTCTGCAGGAAGAGGTACCAGTCTAAACAAGTGACCAATTTCGTCCTCCAGGGGACACTGGGCCATGTCTGGAGACATTCTGGGTTGTCCTAACTAGGGGAGCATCTTTCTTGCATCTAGTGAGTATACACCAGCAAAACTGTGCACAGGGCAGTCCCACACGAAGAGCTGTCCGACCCAGAATACCAGCAGCACCAAGGCTCAGCGACTCCAGGCCGATAAATTAGGCTTGGGAAGAGATAGCGGCCATGCATGACGTTAGAAAGAAGAGACTTGGCAAAGGAGCACGTTTGGGTACCCAGCACAAAGCACAAGGTGGCCATCTGTCCTAACAACAGCAAACAATGACAACAACACTTTAGTAGTATTCACTATGGCTCAGACAACATCCTAAACTCTTCACCTGTAAGTCACATAATCCTTTAAGACAACCTATGCAATAGATACTATTATCCTCCTCATTTTACAGATGGCAAAACTGAGGCACAGGACCTGCCCAAGGTCCAGAATTAAGTGAGCAGAAGATATCAACCAGTCTGGCTTCAGAGTCCAAGTTCACAGAGCAAGCACTTGATAAGGATGTGATGAGTTAATAGGGAAAAAACGAACTTGGCCATAAGTAAAAACATGCACCAAATATATAAACAGCACACAGAAAATATGATTAGGAACAAAAGGACATTGACTTCTCTATGTCTCCAAACTAACCAAAGGGTGAGCATCCGTGGTAGGGAAGGAAGCCAGCTGACATGCGAAGGATTCCACTTGCAAAATTCCTCCATCATTAAGAATCAGCATCATCATTCCAAGAAGGTGGACCGCTAACATACACACAAGGACAGTGCCTAAAGCCTTTGCAGACAGTCCCTGACTTCCAGGTGTTCAACTTTACAATGGTGTGAAAGAGACATGCATTCAGTAAAATCGTATTTTGAATTTTGAATTTGGATCTTTTTTCCTAAGCTCATGATTGGAGGCACAGTCCTCTCTCGTGATGCTGGGTGGGGGCAGGGAGAGCTCCCAGTCAGCCTTGAGAACACAAAGTTGAACACTTACCGCCACTCCGTACCCAGAAAACCATCCTGCTTTTCACTTTCAGTACAGTAACCAATAAATTACACAAGATAGTCAACACTCTCTTATACAATAGGCTTTGGGTTAGATGGTTTTGTCCAGAGGTAAGTGTTTGAGGCACTTTAAGGTGGGCCAGGCTAAGCCATGACTTCCAGCAGGTTAGGTCTATCAAACCCATTTTCGACCTAGGATGGGCTTACTGCAACGTAATCCCATTTAAGTCAAGGAAGGGCTGTACTATGAGTCGTTTTCTTTTCCAAAGGCCAAGATTTGTGGCTTAAGTGATAAGTTATTCTGTCTGTCAGAACTTTGTTTTAACTGTAATCTGGCCTGGAAACATAACATAGTGGGGAATTTAGAAGTTATTTGAAAAACACCTTTTTATGGTTTGGGTTTTGTATGTAGGAGTGTAGGAGGGAATGGAAATTTCACACACAAAAAAATCAAAGTACATAACATACTCGTTATTCTTAGGACCATTTATAGTCCCAAAACCACTTTGTTAAGAGTCAAAACACACACCCTCACACACACACACATGCACACACACAAATCTATTCTATATAACTACCTGTTTGTAGTAAGATCACATTTGAGATATGGGTATCAGAATTTGTTCAGACAATAATAACAAATATTTTTTAAATACCAGTACAAATGGAACTAGAAATTTCCAAAGGAAAGAATTTATAAACTTGGATTGTGTGTGTTTCTGTGAAGCAGGAGAAATACTTAGAACACAAGAAATATTCACAACCTAGAAAACAAAGGGGGTTTTTCCCCCTAAACTTTGGGGTAAACACCAAAGAGTTATTTAAAGAAATCAGGGCAGGGGGCATCATAGGGAAAGAAGACTCAAAACTCAGTGGGTGTCATTTTGCCATAAAAATGTGGGGGTGGTTGCCTCAGTTTCCCCAGCTTATATGATCCTCAGCATCTGCTTCCTTTGATGGCCCCTGGCATCTTCACAAATGTCTACAAATAGAAGATGTGACCCAATTTTTCTAGGTCTTTCATGGTTCATTTCTTGATTCGATTTGGCTTTTTCCCTCTGGCCAACAACTCCTTTCAAATCTAGAGATGGAGGGATCTAAAGCAGACAAGGTTTCACAAAATCGTCCAAGGCAGCGCCACCAGGCGGGGGGCAGGAGGATGGCTACGACTTCCTTCTAGTCTTCCTGGCACCAGGCACGGGCTGGTGACCTGGCCGGCACCAAGGCTGGGAGGCTGAAAAACCAATTCGGTTTCAGTCAGCCATGGGCGGAGAAGGCCAAGAGGTCCCCGAAGGCTGGGCAGGCCGACTCTGTCCACCGTCGAGGAAGTCAGTAAGCACCGGCCAACGTCGAAGCCAGGTTCCAGGCAGATTTGTTTACTCTCTGCTCTACTTCACACCACTTACCCATGAGGAACAAACGTACTCAGAAAAAAAGCAGAGTTCTGAAGGGGAATCCTGGCCGTAAAGAAGGCAGAGGCTAGGCGGCCAGGACTGCCTGACGATGTTCTCTTTCTGCTCCGTCGCAAAGGGCTTTCCAAACACGAAGTCTTAAGCGGGCAGCTCCACTCGTAACAGAAGCAACTCTGGTTTTTCTGCCCTGGGATTTGACTCCACGATATCTGGCACAGCATGAATTAGTGAACATTGTCATTCTTTCCAGTCCTTAATAAGGTCTTTTTACTTTTAATTTCTTCATTTCTCGTAAGTAAAAATACTCTCCATTTTTCAGAAGCCCACAGTTATATTTATGCCTTAGAAACAGAAGGCCTGACAAATACCAGCTGGGAACAACACAGGGCCCGCTTCAGAGTCGACCTCCAGTTCCGGAAGGGTTCCTCGCCGGACACTCACAAATGAGAGCGGGCCCGATACTGCTCTCTGAAGAGCATCTTTGTTTCCCGGAGCCTCTCAAAGGACAGTCCCACGCTGCCTCCAACGTCACCTCCCATCACCACCTCCACACACGCAGCTTGATGTGCTGTGTCGTCTTCCTCCTCTTCCTCCTCCTTTTATCAAGGAGTAACATATATAAAGTGCCTAAACGGTGCTTATTGCAAATAGATGACTCTGTATACTTTTCAGCCCTCAATCGCCACCACCCGGGGCAAGATGCAGACTATTTCCAACATCCTGGGAGGTTTCCGCGTGCCCCTCACCGGTCAGTCTTACCCCCTTCTGCTGGGTGTCCCTGACTCTGATTTTCTTTACTGCACAAATTATCTTTGCCTGTTCTTGGCAAGAAAGAAACGGCTTCATACCGTAGGTGCTTTTGTGGCTGGCTTCGTAGGCTTGATAAGAGAAACTCTCTCAGTGAGTTCAGTGAAGGAATTCACGTGAAATTCATTCAGTTGCTGCTTCTGTCAGTTTACTCGAACAGCTTTGTTGAGCTGTAACTGACACACAATAAATCACACATATTTGCAGCGTACAACTTGATGAGATGACTCACACCACGAAGCCATCACCATCATTGAGATAATGGACATATTCATCGCCCCCAAAATTTCTTTGTACCCCCTTGGCCATCCTCCCTCCCCCCTTCCCTTACCTCCGCAAACACTGACATGCTTTCTGTCATCACACACTGGTTTGCATCTTGTACAAGTTTATATAAACGAAGAATACAGTACGTCCACTCTTTGGTCCAGGTTCTTTACGCAGCATGCTTATACTGAGATTTATCTCTGTGACAGCAGGTACCGAGAGCTCCTACCTTTTTACTGTGCAGAGAATTTCTTAGTTGGGGTAAACTAAGGTTTGTTTATTCATTCACCTGTTGATGGACATTTGGGCTGTTTCCAGTTTAGGGCAAATAAAGCTGCTACGAACATTCATGGACAGATCTACATATGGACACAAATTTCCTTTCCTCTTGGGGAAATACTGGATCCCATGATTGGTACGCATGTAACTATTTAAGAAACTGCCGAACTGGGGTGCCTGGGTGGCTCAGTGGGTTAAAGTCTCTGCCTTCGGATCAGGTCATGATCCCAGTGTCTTGGGATCGAACCCCACATCCGGCTTTCTGCTCAGCGGGGAGCCTGCTTCCCTCTCTCTCTGCCTGCCTCTCTGCCTACTTGTGATCTCTCTCTCTCTGTCAAATAAATAAATAATCTTTAAAAAAATAAATAAATAAAAGAAACTGCCAAACTGTTTTCCAAAGTAATTTACCATCTTTATTTCCTACTAGCAGTGTATGAGGAAACCAGGTCCTGCACATTCCCATCAGGATTTGGGATGACTAGTCTTTAATTTTAGCCACTCTACCGGGTGTGTGATCATATTTTATGGTGGTTTTGTCTTGTCAATTGGTATCTCCCTAATGACTAAAGATGCTGAGCATGTTTTCATGAGCTTCCTGGCCAACCATTTATCTTCTTTGGTGAAGCATCATTTCAGATCTTTTGCTTACTTTGTATCAGGTTTTTTTTCCTTGCTTTGACTATTGGGAGTTCCTTATATATCCTGGCTACAAGTCCTTTATTAATTATAGGATTGGAAATATTTTCTCTTGGTCTGGAGCTTGTCTTTTCATTCTGTTAAGGGTGTCCTGGAACAGTAGAAGATAGTTTTGATCAAGTCCAATGAGCCAACTTTTTCTTTTATGGATTATGAGTTTGGTGTTGTATCTAATTTGTATCTAAAACAAAAAATCTTCCATTAGTTTTTCTCCTTTGTTTTCTTCTACAAAATTTAATAATTTAGGTCTTACATTTAGATCTGTAATCAATTTTGAGTTAATTTCTGTGTATTGTGCAAGGTATGGATCAAAGTTCATTCTTTTGTTTACCAATATCCAATTGTTCCAAGCATTATTTGTTGAAGACTATGCTTTCTTCACTGAATTACCTTTGCATCTTCGTCCAAAAACAGTCGTCCATCTGTCAGTCGGTCCATTTCTGTACTCTATTCTGTTCTATTCTCTATTTATCTGTCTTTACACCAGTAACATGCTATCTTGACTACTGTAGCTTTATAATAATATAAATATTAGGTAATAATATTAGGTAATAATTAGGTAATAATATTAGGTAATAATTCCTGTAGTTTTGTTCTCCCCCTTGAAATTTGTTTTGGGTATTCTAAATCCTCTGCATTTTCATAAGGATTTTTAAATCATTTTGTCAATTTGTGCAAAAAGTCTGCTGGGAATTTTACCGGAATTCTGTTAAATCTAGAGATCAGTTGAGGAGAATGATTATTTTTAACAATGTTGATTTTCTCAACTCCTAAACATGGTATGTTTCTCTACTTTTTTAAGTCACTTCTCTCAACATTTTGTAGTTACAAGTATACAGGTCTTTCTTATTTCATATTTTTCATGCACTTACCAATTTAATTTTTCTATGGTTCACTGGCAGCAAGTGGAAAGATGATTGAATCTTTGCATATTGATCTTATATCCAGTAACTTAGCTAAACTCTCTCAATCTAGTAGCTTTTTTATCAAATTTTATCAGATTGTCTATAATTTTGCTGTCTGCAAGAAAAGACAGTTTTACTTCTCCTTTCCAATCTGGATGCATTATATTTCTTTCCATTGCCTGATTTCACCAGTTAGAACTTCCAGTAAAATAAAGAACAGAAGTGGGAAGAGAAGACATCCTTGTCCCTTTCCTGGTCTTTCAGAGACAGCATTCAGTCCTTCACTATTAAGTAGGCTTAGTTCTAGGTTTTCAGTGCATGTCTTTTATCAGATTAAAGCAAGTTTCTTTTTGTTCCAACTTTGCTAAGAGTTTTTGTCAGGAATGGAGGTCAGATTTTGTCAAAACTTTTCCGCATGTAGCGAGATAATCATATGGTGTTTGGGGTATTTTCTTTGATAATATGATGAAATACATTGATTCATTTTAAATGTTAAACCAACGTTATATTCCTGGAATAAAGCCCACTTATCCACGACCATTACCATTTCCTATAAGGCTGAATTTAATTTGCTAAAATTATATTTAGAATATTTGTATCAATGTTTCTGATGAATAACCACCTATAGTTTTCTTGTAGTATCTTTACTTGACTTTGGTATGTAATGCCAGTCTCCCAATGAGTTGAGAATTTTTCTTCCTCTTCAATTTTCTGGAAACAATTGTATAAAACTAGCATTATGTCGTCCTTAAATGTGTGTAGGAATTTACCAGTGAAGACATCAGGACCTGGCATTTTCTTTGTAGCGAGGCTTTTAAAGCTACAAATTCCATTGATTTAATCAACATAGAATTATCCTGTTGACCTACTTCTTCCTGAGTGAGGTTTGGCAGTTTGTATCTTTCAAAGAATTTGTCTTTTTCATCTAATTTGTTAAAATCATAGGAATCAATGTATTCATAACATTTCCTTATTCTCCTGTTACTAGCTACAGACTCCATAGTGATGTCACTACTCTCTATTGTGATAATGGTAATATGTGTCTTCACTCCTTTTCTTCCCCACCATCACCCTGGGTCAAGATTTATCCATTTTATTGGTCTTCTCAGTGAGCCAGCTTTTGGGTTAAGTGGCTTTGTCTAGTTTTTCTGTTTCTATTTTATAGATGTCTGCTTTGATCTTTATTGGTTCCTCCTTAGTTTGAGTTAAATTACTCCTCTTCTTCTAGTTGTTATGGAGGAAGCTGAGGTCATTGATTTGAGGTCTTTTTATCTTTACAGGTATTTACTTAAACGAACTTTCCCCTAAATGCTGTGTCAGCAGCATTCCACAATTTCTGATATTTTGTGTTTTCAATTTCATTCAGGTCAAAGTACTTTCTATTTTTCTTCCACTTCTTTTTTGACCCATGGATCATTTAGAAATGTGTCATTTCCACATTTGGGGGTATTGTCCGGATATATTTCTGTTATTGGTTTCTAATTAAATCCCATTGTGATCAGAGAACAAACTGAAACTTGAATCTTGTTTTATGGCCCCAAATATGACTTACCTTGGTAAGTGCTCGTCATGCACCTGGAAAGAACGCATAGCTGATTTTGTTTGAGGGATGTTCTACATAGATCACTAGGTCAAGCTGGTTGAGAGTCATGGTCAAGTCTTCTACATTCTTACTGATTTCTTTGTCCATGTGTACTATCAATATTAGGAAGGGAATGCTGAAATCTCTGACTGTACTCGTGGGTTTGTCTGTTTCTTCTTGCAGTTACATCAGGTTTTGTTTCAGTAATTTAGGTGCATAAATGTTTAGGATTATTATGTCCTCTTGACAAATTGATTACTTTTATTATAAAATGGCCCTCTTTATCTTTGGTAATATTTTTTGCTCCATATCTACTTATCTGATGGTAACAAGGTCCCTCCAGCTTTCTTTTGACTAGTATTAGTATGGTCTATCTTTTCCCATTCTTTTAACCTATCCGTGTCTTTATATTTAAGTACATATCTTGAGGACAGTACACAGTTGTATGTCTTGTGTTTTATCCAATCTGCCTACCTCTGCCTTTTAGCTGAGTTGTTTTTTTGACTATTAATATAATCATGTTTAAGTCTAACAGCTTGCTATTCGTTTTCTAGTTGTTCCTTCTGTTATTTGATCCCTTTTCCTTTTTCTGTCTTCTTTTGAATTATTTGAAAACAACAACAATAACAATAATAATAAATTCTACGGTTTTCCTTTTTTTTACTGGTGAGCTAAAGTTCTTTGTTTTGTTACTTTAATGGTTTTTAGGGTTGATAGTAAACATCTTTAACTCATCAGTCCTCCCTCAAGTAATATGATGTCATTTTACATGTATTATAAGAATCTTGTATTATGTATTATAAGACTTACAATACCGTATTGTAAGAATCTTACAATATTGTATTTCCATTTATCCTCTTCTGCATTAACATCTTTATGTTAATTTATTTTTTTCAGCATAACAGTATTCATTGTTTTTCTGCATTAACATCTTACTTATACATACACTCCTCAACACATTATTACTATTTTATTTTAAAAGAGTTGATCTTTAACGGAGATTTAAATCTGCCATTAATCCCATCTAGCTGATGTTTCTGTTCAGATTTTGTCATTTTCAACCTGAGAAGCTTGATAAGGGTTTTATATCATCCCTGGTTCTATTTAACTTTTTGAATCTGTGAAATACTGTCTTAAAACTTTTAATATCCTTTTTTTTCAAATTCTAAAATCTGCATCAGTTGTGAGTTGGCTTCAATTGATTGTTCTCCTCTTTCTGAAGAATGGTGCTATTTTTGTGCTCCTCTGTGTGTGCCCGGTAATCTTTGACCAAATGTCAGACATCTTGAATTGTACCTTCTTGAGTGCTAGATATTTTTCTATTCCTGTATCCATAAGCTTTGTACTAGAATAGTTACATCATTCAGCAAAAGTTTGATCTTTTCCACTAGTACATTTGTGACTTGTTAGGTCCAGAACAGTACACAGTCTAAGGTCAATTATTCCCCTAGGACCATGGCAAGAGTTTCTTGAGTATTCTCTCCAATGTCCCCTGGATTCTGAGTTTTTAAAGTCTGGCTGCTGGGAAGAGTCACTGTTTCTGATACCACATGAATGCTGGATACTGTTCCCTTCAATCATTTTGGATGGTTTTACACTCCCACCAGCAATGTACGGAAATTCCAGTTGCTCCACATCTTCATCAGCACTTGGTAGTGTTGGTGTTTTTCATTTTAAGCTATTCTGGTATTATCTCATTTTAATTTGTAGTTCCCGAAGGACTAACGGTTTTGCCTGAGCACCTCTTCATATGTTCATTGCCCATAAGAATGTCTTCTTATATGAACTGTGTATTCAAGTCTTTGGTCTATTTAATATTGGATTGCTTTCTTAATGAAAGGGTAGGGTTTATATGTATGTATGTATATATATATATATATATATATATATATATATATATATATATATATTCTCAACAGGAATCTTTTGTCAATTACTGTGAATCTCCTCACCTGTTTATGCCTTATCTTTTCACTCCTTTTCTTATGATGTATTTCGATAAACAAAAGTCATCAATTTCAACATAGTCCAGTTCTTTAGGTGTCTTGTTTAAGAAATTCTTACCCACCACAAATCACTAAGATAATTTCATATATTTTCTCCTAAAAGCATTACTGTTTTTTTCCTTTCTTCTTTTCGAATATAGCAGCAAGGATATGAGAAATGATATGTAGCCTAAAAACTTCTTTGTGCCCTTCTGTCGGCCTTCTGTTCCATATCCAACTGTATGACATTGTCAACAGGCAATACGAAGTCAATGACTGTATATCCTACTACACTAACAGTAGGCTCAACACCCATTACAAGGTCCCCTGCTGTTCACATCATGACTTGCTAATCAGTTAGCAAAACAAGTATTTCACTTCACTCTTACTGCATTTTGTAGTGCTTCTGTTCTTTTTGTTTGAGAGTTTCTATAAATAACAGGTTGAAGAGCCCTTTTCTTTGGCTAGGGGCCCAAGGAGTGAGTTTTATTTCCTTCTTCTAGTTTTTTATTGTTTTCTAAGTTCTTTTATAAGACATGTGCATACTTTAATTTAAAAAGTAAACTTAAAAAAAGAAACACATTGAGCAGTTGTGATGTATGTGTATGTTTTTTCATTTGTAGGAATAAAAGACGACATTTCACAGCTCTTTCCAAAACAGATTATGTTGACTGTACACATTATGACTTACAAAAGCAACTTGCTCGGTCAGTGTCGGTTGGGCAGACACAGCAGAACAGTTTCATTAACTTGAAAGCTTTCTACAATCTCCATAGTTTCCCTTATTAATAACGTATGGTTTTTATTAAAGTTTTAGTCAAGTTTTTTTTCCCCCTGCTCTTGGTCTTACCTTATCTGCAAATGAAGCCACAGAAAGTTTTAAAAATACAACGATTTGCCAAGTGTCACTAAAAATTTCCAAAAACAGAAGCTGAGTGATCCTTTGTGATAGTGTTCTTGTTGCAGGATAAGAGGAAGACATCTGGATAGAAATATCTGGAAAGAGCTGCTGATGCTCTGCCCCAGAATCCTTTTCTCCTGCACCATTATGGGACAGGGACGTGTCCGGTCACCCGAGCCGCATTTAGAAAAGCATAGTTTACTTGACAGCATTTACAAATTATGTCTTTTCCTCAGAATAACTTACACTGCAGAAATGCTTCCATATGCTAAAGTTGGACATGCTATTGTAATGAAAAAGAAAAAGAGATGTCTTTTAGTGGGTAGTTTTCATATACATACAAAACTGCAATATGCACAAATTAGTAATGCTGTCCCTTAAGAATTTACCATAAATGGTTTTCTAATTCTTTCTGCCGCTCTCTGCTACAGATTGGGAGTGAATTTTGTCATAAAACAATGGGTCAGCAGGAATTCAATTATGATTTATCTAAGCAATGAAAGCAATTTGAGAGCAATCATAATTCTTATTTTTTAATGAAAAAATAGACTTTTTCTCCAAACTTGTGTGTTTCTTCAAGTTCCACGAGGAGACAACTTCCAACTTCAAATTCCAAAACACACACATGTGCAGTTAACTCCTCTCTATTAGGCTTTAGACTGGTGGTCTGCCAACTGTGGGCATGGGCCAAATCCAGATAACCACCTATTTTTGTAAATAAAGTTTTACTGGAATACAGTCACTCACATTCATTTACCTATTGTCTATGGCTGCCTTTGTGTTACAAAAGCATAGGTGAATAGTTAGGAACTTTGTAGCCCAGAAAGCCTAAAATATTCACAGCTGCTCTTTCATGGAAAAAGACATTTCTGACCCCTGTTTTACTAAGGACATACTTTTCACATTGCAGAAATAAATGGATGCTACCATTGTTGGTACCTCTGCCAGGATTTTTAGGATATAAGCAGGCAGTATGACAACCACAGCTCTACAAAGCTCTAATGAAACAGTAAGAAGAAATTCAACACCCAAGAAAGTACTGAATCTGTTCTTCTCTAGGGTGAATGACAATGACTCTGGCAGCCAAAGTGCATATAATTATATTTGAAAGCTCTCCTAAAATGTATGTTCTCTAAGTAAATTAACCTATAAATAATTTTGAAAAAAATTAATCAATTTTCCTACTGCAAAGTTCTTTTCAATATTTTGGGGACGTACCATATGCCAAGATGGGATACTTTCTACTCAATTTTAAAATTCCACATTCCAGGGCTGCCTGGGTGGCTGGCTCAGTTAAGCATCTGTCTTCAGTTCAGGGTGCTGGGATCATGATCTTGGGGCTCTGGGATGGAACCCGCCCTGGACTCCCTGCTTAGTGGGGAGTCTGTTTTTCTCCCTCTCTCTGTCCCGCCACTCACTTGTGCTCTCTCTCTGAAATAAATGAAATCTTTAAAAATAAGTAAATAAAATAAAATTTAACATTCCAACATAACTCATAGCCTTTTTTCTTTCATTGTTCAGAACAAATACTTAAGAAATATAAAAGTAATACTTATCTGTGAACCTTTTTTTCAGGATATATATATATATCATGTATATATGTGATATATATGAAATATATGTATCAGTCATCAGGCTAACTTGGAAAATAGCAAAGTAAATCATCTATAAAATATTTTCAGCTATGATGGTCTATTTGAGCAATAAGAATCAAACACTGGCAAATTGATTCAACTATTCAACAATTCATTCAACAATTGATTCAGCAATTCAACTATTAAGATTAACAACCTTGACACTTGTAAACAGTATTAATAGTATAACTTAATAGTGAAAAGACAGCTGTCTTGGTCCATGCCAGATGCTATAACAAAAATACCACAGATGGGGGGAGAGGGGTTTATGATCAGCTTACATTTATTTTTTCACAGTTCTGGAGGCTGGGATGTCTGAGATTAAGGGGCTGGCAGATTTGGTATCTGGGAGAGCCCATTTCCTGTTTAAAGAGAGCAGGCTTCTCGCTGTACCTTCATCTAGCAGAAGGGGCCAGAGATCTCTTTGGGATCTCTTTTATAAGGGCAAGAATGCCCTCATGACCAAATCACCTCCCAAATGCCCCACACCTCTAAATACCATAGCACTGGGGATTAAGTTTCAACATATACATGCGGGGGGACACGTTCAATCTATTGCATTTCACTCTGGTCCCCCCAAATTCATGTCCTTCTTATATGCAAAATATATTTATTCCATCTGAACAGCCCCCAAGTTCTTAATCCAGTGTCAACTTTAAAGACTAGGCCCATCTAAATATCACCTCAATTCATACAACCTGTCCTGAGCCAATCTGCTCTCCAACTGTGAACCTGCCTAGTCACACCTGTCATGTGCTTCTGAAATACAGCAGTGAGACGGACACAGGACAGGCATTCCCACTCCAGATGGGAGAAAGAGGAAAGAAGAAAGCAGTAACAAGTCCCAAGCATGTCCAAAATCCAAGGGCGGAAATTCCCTTAGACCTTAACGCTCAAGAATAATCCTCTTTGGTTTGATGCCCCTGCTCTCCAGACTCAATGGGACAGTGCTCCTGCCTGCAGCTTTGCTGGGGAAGGCTGAGGCCCCAAGGCTCCCCGGTGCCCTGCCCGCAGAGCTTTGGGCAGCCCTGTCCCCCTGTGGCTCTCCAGGGTTAGGGCCTAGGATCTCGGCTCTGCGGGGAGGCCGTGTCCTGTGAAGTCAAGATGGGAGCAGCCATGCCCCTGTGGCTTGCTGGGCACAGCCCACACCTTACCAGGTTGCCAGAGCAGCACCTGGGGCAGCCGAGGAGAGAGTGCTGGCCATGGAGACCACCCAGAGAGGTGGTGTGTGGAGGGTCAGGCACAAGGAACACCTAGTTTGCATTCTCCCATGGTCTTGGAAAATAGTCCTGGCTTCTGTGAGATGGCTGACTAGTCTCATCATCAAATGTCTCTTGGCCACACCCTTGGTGTTCTCCCTGAAGACTTTCTCCTTCTCTTCAATATGGAATAGCAGAGAATAGTTGAGATATTCTCAACTCTTTTAAGTTCTGGGCTCTGCTTTCTTTCCAATTAACAATTCCATCTTTAAGTCACTTCTCTTTTCTCACATTTTACCACAAGCAGGCGAGAGTAGCCAGGCCACTCCTTCCACACTTTGCTTCGAAATTGCTTCAGCTAAATATCTAATTTCATCGCTTGTAAGGGCCACCTTCCACAAACACGAGAACACAAACACAATTCGGCCAAGTTTGTTTGGTTTTTGGCCACTTTATAACAAGCATGGCCTGCCCCCGCCCCGTTTCTAATAACATGTTCTCATTTCTGTCTGAGACGCCATCCTTCGCCGTCTGCAGTCCACGAGCTTTTTGCTCGAGATCACTGTTCTCCCGTTCTGAGCTCGCAGCAGAACACCTTGAAAAGTCCACTCATGGCAACACAGGCTCCTCCTAGCACGCGCCCCCCCCTTACTCTTCCGGTCCCTGCCCGTCACCGCATTCCAAAGCCACCTCCATCACGTCACGCATTTGTCAGAGCAGCACCCCACCTCTCAGTGCCTGCTTTCGTCAGGGTCCGTGTGGGCTGCTAAAAGAAAGTACCAGAGACTGTGTGGCTTACAGACAACAGAAACTGATTTCTCACAGGTCTGGAGGCTAGAAATCCAAGATCCTGGTGCCTTCTTCTGGGTGGCAGACGTCTCATTCTATCCTCCCGGGGCAGGCAGGAAGCTCTCTCCCGACTCTAATAAGGGCACTAATCCCATTCATCAGGGCTTCCCTCCCCTGAAAGGCCCCATGGGCAGATAACCTTCATACTGGACATTAGGTTTCAACAGGTGAATTTGCAGGCGGTAGGGGGGACGGAGGAGGGACACAAACATTCAGTCTACGGGAGTTGTCCTCTCTGACTTCTTGAAATTATGAATGGGGATAATGCAGCGAAGGGGGAGGGGTATAGATTTCCAGTGACTCTAACAACATGAGGCTGAGACCTTGGTCAGGTTTTCTATTCATTCCTTCATTCATCCATTCATTCATTTATTCATTCCACGAGCTGGGAAGATAGCAGTTTCGTGGAGCTGACATCCTTGTGGGACATACAATACAATACAGGCCCGTACCTGGCCCGGAAAACCAAAGACAGAACATAAGCCACAGGCCTCAGAGAAGTTAGACGATGCAGACAAGAGCATTAAGAATCTTGTAAGAAGGGTCACGTGCAACCCCTGGGGCCTGCTCTTGTCCGCTCCCTTCTCTCCCGGATTTCCCCTGTGAACTCCCTCTCTGGGGAAAGTTTCCGAGCAACTTAGTCACACTCAGATACGAATGCCTGACCTATCATTCCTCTGAGAAGTGTCTGCATTTCCTAACTTACAGGGAGGAGGAGATTCGAGGTCGTAGGAAGGGGTTTTAGGGACCTTCTCAGAGTCATCTCAGGCATCTGCTCCTAAGGGAGCCTTCGTCATGGCCCTGTCCTGGTTCGGCTTGTTTCGGCAGCCGCCAATAGCTCCCTTGCTACAGAACACACAGAGCCTGAAGGGAGGCATGCTTGATACTGTCCATGTGCCTCTCCCCCAGAAGTTCTGCCCCCCCTTTCTCCATCCAGCCCTGTTGCCTCAGAGGCTGGCCTCTGAGGACTGCATCAAGGGATTTCTGTCTTCTTTTGGGTGGGCCCAGCTCAGGGGAGCCCCCAGCTGGAAATGGAGGAGGGGAGCAAAGAGAGGGCCGGTCTTTGTTTCTCTGCTCCCTCCCTGCCTGGCTGCTGGCTGCCAGGGGCTGTGACGCCCTCCTGCCAAAGGTCGGAGCTCCCCACTGGGGCTCGTCTTGCCTATAGCTACAGCCCCATCCCCAGCTTTAGGTAGAGCCTTTCTTTAACCATCAAGACCCGCGGCCCCTAGAGGGGGTCAAAGCCCCACGCTGGTGCTCCACCACTCCCAGGTGGGTCATCTTCTCACCGAGCTCGCCCTCGTGGTCCCACCAACAAGGACACAGCTAGCAACACCAGCGATGCTCTCAGGTCAGACATAGACTCTGGGAGCCAGCTTCATTCTTAAGCTCCAAGGGCTTCAGAGGGACAGGACTGGGGAACATTCTATAAACAGTGCTTCCTCTTAAGATCAGTGGTGACTCCCCTCCAAAGAGAGCCAAACTCAGGGTGATGCCTGGAGGGACCCCAGTCCCTTGGTGCAGAGAAGCAAAGCCTCTGAACGGCCATGGCTTACCTTTCTGTGTTCAGTGGAGGGCTGTGGGCAGACGAACTGGAGTCCAAGCAGCAGGAAGGAACCCAGGACACTGAGAAGGAAAAAACAGCAACCATGAGTATGTCCCCTGCTGCAGCAGCACCCAGGGGAAGGCAGCAGCTCCCCCTCATCACCGGAAGGCAGAGATCAGACCAACCCCTGCCCTGGGATGGGACCCAGCCAAGGTGCCAAGGGCCAGTCTCGAGGGAGGGGAGGCAGCGCAGCGCTGTGGGCTTGGCTAAGGCAAGGTACATCTGGGCTCAAACCCTTTCCCAACACCAGCGGGGTTTCTAAATCAGGATGTGCAACCTCAGGAGCCTCAGTCTTCTCCCGGGTAAGATGGGGCCAACAAAAGAAGCTGGCCCGGAGGTTTGGGGAGGCCGGACACAGAGAAACGGCTAGAGCACAGGCTTGGTCCTAGTGGAACTGGTCAGGTCATGCTAAAAGTGAGGCTCTGAGCCTGGCCAGGGAAGCTTCTCTCCTACACCCCAGGCTTCCCCTGGAGCCTTCCTTCTGCCCGTTCTTGGCCCTTGAGTGTCACAGATGTTCTCCATGGGTGGGATTAGCCGTGTTAAGCCCTATTGTCACCAGCCCTGATTAGGACTTGTCATCAAATAAAGGGAAGGTGAGGAATAGGAGCCAGCTGGCCCTTCAACAGCAGGGTGTGCGGAGAGGGATGTCGCTTTGGATTCAAACACATTGAGGATGGAATCCCAGCTCCACCATTCCCATCTGGGTGACCCTGGGCAAACTAGTGTCTCTGACCCTCATGGTCCTCACCTTCTGTAAGGGTCGCTGGGGATGACGAAGGTGAAAACACCCACCTAGTTAGTCAGAGGACAAACACTGTCAATTAACTAAAATGCCCAAAGTCCCTTGACTTGAAATCATCAACATTTGAAGCATCCCTGAAAAGAGGCCACTGTCCTACTTAGTTGTCTTTTGTATCCTTTTTTTTAGGGTTTAATCCTGAAGACAGCGAAGTGACCTGGGTGGTTCTCACCCTTTTTGGAGGCTTCCAACACAACTGTGAGATGGAAAACACTACTCCAGTCCAAGCAGAACTCACCGTGCGGAGGTGGACGTGAGGAAGCCTGTCTGAACATGGGAGTTAGGGCGTGTGGGGTTAGAAAAGGCTCCCACCATCTCAGTATCCTAAATGCTGCCCTAAGCCCCTCGTTGTAAGAAAATTAGCCAGGTCCTGGCAGGCCACCCAGAATGGATGTGAACAGACAGGTCAGAGACAGCAAGGGGGCAGGAAGTGGGGCGAGGGGGCCATGTAATGAATGGGGTGACAGATGCATCCTTTCCATGGTTGTCTTGGACTTGGCAGCTGAGGCTCCAAAGCAGAGGCCCAAGGGTAGTACATAGACACCCACTCCAAACAGGAAGGGCTGCACCATTTGCTGAGAACCAGAAAAGGAGGTGCCCCCGCTGCCCCACCCTAAGCCCTATACAAGGAGCAAGCCAGAGGGTGAGAGAAGTTCACCCTGTCCAGATTTCTTTGAAGAGAAATGCAGGAGCGCTGAGCACAGCCCCTTCCTGTCTTCTGGGAGAAGTCAGGGTTCCCTCCCAGGAGAAGACAGGAGGGCTGCCATGTAGAAAGCTTTATCTGAGCCCCCATGTTAAGGATAGGAAGGACCAGTGCGAGAGTCTCCCCCTGAAAAGTATCTCAAGGACAAAACCCCGCTGAAGTGTCTGGAAGGGCAGAGTGGAGAGAAAGGGCTGGAGGGGAACATTTCTGGAACTTGCAGGAACAGAATATGCTGGCTTTTTCCTCTCAACTGAAGGCAGGCACCATGGATCACTGGGTTTAGGTTGTCTAGAAAAAACCTCACCAAAGGCTGCTCGCCAGGGTTAGGGGATCAGTGGTGGGTACCCATGGAGTACCGGACTTGGAGGAGGGTCATAAAGAGATGTGCAGCAGGACACCCCAAGTGAGGGGGAGGTTCTCCAAAGGGCCACCCTAAGTGCCCCAGGAGAAGAGAATACAGAACTTAGACAACTGCCAACACCAGATCTCCAGCTGCACTCAGCCCATGGAAACCCTCTGCCCAGTTACCTCCCCTCTCCCCTGAGGCAGAGGGAGGGGCCAGGTGGAGAACTGGGCTTAGGAAGAAAATAGCCCCGCCCCCTCTCCCCGCTAAGAGGGGTCTGAAGCCCCACCCTCCCAGTCTGGGGGCAGAGAGACACTTTCACTTGAATGAGAGACTAAAATTTTTTATATCTAGCATGCTGGGTCCATAAAACTTTTTATATCTGATGGGACTTTTTTTTTTCCTAACTAGACTTTTTTTTTTTTTTTTTGACAGAGATCACAAGTAGGCAGAGAGGCAGGCCGGGTGGGGTGGAGGGGTGCAGGGAGCAGTCTCCCCGCCAAGCAGAGAGCCCAAAGCGGGGCTTGATTCCAGGACCCCCAGATCACTACCGAGCCGCCGAAGGCAGAGGCCCAACCCACTGAGCCACCCAGGCGCCCCCCAGACGCCCCCCAGACTTTCTTTTTGATGTTGAATATCTATATGCAAAACCCTTCCAAGCAGGGGATCTATTCAGAAAAATAGAATATGAAATTAGTCATGAAGAGAATCAAAGAGCTGGCTTATAACTTGCCGAGGATCTGGGTCCAGTAGACTTTTCTGTGACAATGGAAACGTTCTATTTCTGCACTATCCAGTGCACAGGTACACGGATCTCAGGGTGAAGTGATTCACATTTTAGATGAACACCAAAAACTATTGAAGGAAAATGAAAAAGTACAGGCATTCCACCAATAAAACTCTCCCTTCCTACAAGTACAGCTTCTTTGGACTTTTCTTTTTAAAGATTTGTTGATTTATTTTAGGAGAGAGAGAGCAGGGGGAGGGGAAAAAGGAGAGGGAGAAAGAGAATCTCAAGCAGACTCCCCACTGTGCTCAGAGCCCGGTGTGGGACCCGATTTCAGGAGCCTGAGATCATGACCTGAGCCGAGATCAAGACCAGAGCCAAATTTGAGTTGGATGTTTAAGAGTCGGACTGAGCCACCCAGGCGCCCTTTCTTTGGACTTTTTGATACTTGAAAACAAGACTGCCCATTAACCTGCAACAAGCCAGAAAACTGCCCAAGATGTCCTCCAGCCACCAGGCAGGGGCATCTAAAGGAGTGGGTGTAAACATGCTGGTGGGACGAGAACAGGTATGTTCTAGCTGAATCCTTGCTGGATCCAGTTTGTCCTCCAAACCCAGGTGCGTGTGTATTACAACTAGTGAGTCTACGCTCCTTAGTTACATGAGCTGGCACAACTAACTCCTCTCTGGACCTCAGTTTCCCCATCTGTAAAATGGGAATAATATGACCTGCCCTGCCTCCCTCAAATTAGTCAAGGTGAAAGACAGCCTTCTCATGAACCTGTGCCTACAACTCTGAACCACAGTAACATTCTGGCACTGTTTATTCACATTAAAAAAAAAAAAAAAAAGATTGGTGTGGTTTTGTTAAAAAAACAAACAGCAGCTTCATAAATGTGTTACACACCTCAGTCCCTCCAAGTTCTTGGCAGACACCTAAGCCACATATTTGTAATGCAATCAGAAGTACTTTCTCATAACCACTCATCCCAGGCTGTTTCCATACCTTTCCAGGGGACATGGAGCAGGACAGGGAGTGGAGGATGAGAGGAGGGAAGGTTCTGGGTGTTCTCTGTCTCAGAGGAAGGGCATTCCAAGTTGCCTGGTCAAGTCTACTCCCAGATACTTTTACAGCTCCTCCCCTCCCCTATTTTGGGTGTCTGCCCAAAGTTGTCCTTTCTCCATAAAGCCTTCCCCAGTCTGCACAAAAAGCTTCTTTCTTACTATCTCACGGTTGAGTCTTTATTCAGTTAAACTCCCTCCACCCACTAGACTACAAGCTCCATGAGATCAAGGAGTTGGTTTTATCCCTACTTTATTCCCCAGCATTCAGCGAGTATCTGCTATATAGTAAAAGCTTCATTTACTGAATTAATGAATGATGCCACATCCTCCGGACAACTTATGAAATTTTAAGACAAATGGAAATAGTATGAATTAACAGATTCAAAAATGCCCCAAGACACTTTGGGAGATTTTAAAAACTATCTCATGAGGGACTTATTAAAATCAGTTGTGCTTTTCAATTTCTATGTGATGCCCCCAAAATTTAGTCTCATCAGATTGACACAAGCTATGACAACAAAATGTTTGTTGGTGCCTCTTGTTGCAAAAATGCAACACAAATTCTATTTAACATTCAATTGCTTCTTTTCTTCACTGACCTGGGTCCTAGTGGACCTAAATGCATAGGGGTAACCGATAAAATTCATTCTGGAATAAACTCTTAGTTATTAAATGGGCTCTGCTCTGAATGGAATAGAATAAATTCCCCCAGAGGGGAAATTATTCTTTGGGCTGCAATAACAGCAGCCAGAGCAATATATAACCCCAAGGGCCAGATGAACCTCTGCCAAGGGCTGGAAGTTTCCCACCCCTGCTCAGCAGAGTCTGTTTTAGGACACCCCACCCTGCTCACGCATACCTATGTAATTGGTCCTCCGTAGCTGTGCCCACAACTGCCTCAAAACACCAACAATCTAGCCCAAACCCTTGTTCCTCCTGACCCAATTCAAAATTAATGTTGGGGCATTGGGAGAGCCTGTGTGTGTCTGTGTGTGTGCAACTCGTGTGTTATTTCACTTTGATAGTTTGCTTTGGCAAACTGTTCCCAGCTTGCAACATTTTGACAGATTGAAGGCTACCAGGGCCTTTGGCAAACAAATCGCACACTCCCCTCCAAGCGGCGGGGGAAGCCACATTCCTACGAAGACTTTCCGATTCACCTTGCAGTAGAAACGACCCAAGATTTCACATCAGAACACACAGGAGAAAAAAAAAATGCCATCTCCCCAGTATTGTTCTAGATCTTAAACACTGAATCATCTCATTGCCTCATGTAGAAAATAATGCTCATTGAAATTTGGCACAAGATTTATAGCATGGAACTGGGGCTCTGCTCTGGGCTTCTGGATTGACCCAGGTCAAGCCTACCTCACTCCCCATGCCACTCATCCTCAAATCTGGGTCGGGGGGTGGATCGCGTCACAGCCACCAGATACCTAGGCTCACCTCAATGAACTCAATACTTGAGCATATCAAGTAACAAAACAAGGAAAACAGGAAAGAAAAAGAAAAAGAAAAAGAAAACCACCACCAACAACCAAAACCCAAAAGCCTTACCTCTTCTGCAGTTAGTATAACCCAAGGGATATTTGGGAAGCAACCTGGAAACTAATAAAATTATACTGACCTTAGCGAAAGAGAGCCAAAATCTTAGCACTGAAGTGAAATCTCTACTTTTGGTGCTCCAGAGATGAAAAAGGTTTGCCCAGCATGCCTGTCACCATGTTTGGCCTTCCTTTGACAGCAGTTAAGAGTAGAGGCAGACAAGAGGGGGCATTGGAAATGAAGGCTGGATGTTTTACCACTGATCTCCATGCTTCGGGTATAATTTCACTGAATCTCCACAACCATCCTACCCAACGTTTTTCTTATACCCACTCTTCAGGTAAGGAAATGGAGGCACAGAGAGGCGAAGTCATTTATTTGCTTATCGAAGGCCACACACACCTACTAGTGGCAAAGGCTGATTTTGATGCCAGCAGTCAGACCCCTGGCCCGGATGCTTAACCACCGTGCTCTGGGGCCTCGTTAACACAACACCCCTTTGAACCCCGCATTTCATCACATCAATTTTCTTCCCCAGTCTTAGGAGGCTGTGGCTTCACACATCTGTTTTACTTTCTGTCATGCTTGCAAAAATAATCAGAAAGTAAGTACATGTGATAAAACCTAGTTTATCCAGCCTCACTAGAGAACCTTTTAAATTTTAGAATAATTGAAGCTAACCATTTCAATCCCAACTTCAAAAAAAAAGGTACATTCTACTTATTTTCCTGCTTTCTTCTACAGAGCATGCTGAGCTGAAGTCACCTTTTCTGGATGGCTCGGGACCGCCAGTGTTGAGTGTCAAACCATTTGTAGAGCACAAGGTGGTAGCCTTGCAGCAGGGCAGGTTGAGAGGCGCAGACACCTGGGGTCTTCTGAATCCAGCGGGCCCTCTGCTGTCTCCTCCCTGCCTCCACATCCTTTAGATGCTTACTGCGCTGTGGCTGAGCCCATGTCCTCCTGATTCGGCTCCCTTTACCTTGGCCTTAGCTTCGGAACCAACCTGCAGCCAAAGCAAGACCAGCAGGCTCCGGGGAGGGGCCCGCCTGGCTTTCGTGGGGTGAAATGTTTCCGATCTGGAGCCTGGATTTGCAGACACCTACTCAATGCTTATTGGCTTTTATTGCTTATTTCCAGGTTCTCAACTCTAGAAGCCATTTGCGTTTTCTGAACCGGGGCCTCTGGAAAAGGGAGGTGTCTGTCACGGCCCGGCTTTGTAAGACACGACACCCTTCGGTACTTCTTGAGGGAATAGTTTCTGATACATCTTTCCAACGAGCAGGCTCTGGTCGACACAGCTCTGGTCCCAGCTCAGGGCCAATGAACAGCCAGTGGATGCAAGAAGGGAGACAGAAGAAGAACCAGAGGGAGGGCCAGAGAGGCAAAGTGCTGCCGTCACGCTCCAGCCATGCAAGTGTTTTCCTAAGAGCATCCCAGAATCCTCTGTTGGGAAAATTAAAGAACTGGCAAAAGGAAGATGGTCCTAAAAAGAGGATTTCCACAAGTTGGCAGTTACGCGTTCTAGCCCCTGAGGGAGTGAGGGGGGCAGTGTTCCCCGGAGGCCTATCCATCCCCTTGAGTCCATACGGAATGGGTCGCTGGCAGCCCAGTGATCACACCTTGACTCCACTGAACCCTTTTTGGTACAGAATGTTCTAGCAAATCCCACAGTCAAGTACTGAGTGATGAGGACATGATCCAGGTACAGGGCTGTGCCAGGCAGAAAGAAAAATCAATAGCGTCTGAATGCCTGCCTTCATTTTATAGGTAGGGGTTTGCCAGGGCAGTCCTCCAAAAAACGATTTTATTTCCTCCTAGCCTCTCGGCCTACCATTCAGAGGACTCTCCTACCAGGCTTCCCTTAAAAGATTCCAGCAGGTTCTAACCCGGTACCCTCGTACTTTTCGGCTCACACCAGAAGAGCTGCGTTCCTACAGAGTCAACTATGTTCCCAAACCTGTTTCTGCCAGTGGCTTTGGAAGTCCCTACAAATATTCAAGCAGTCCACAAACCCATGAAACGGAGCACAAAAAGAAAGAGTAGTTGTTAGCTGTTTCTACAAAAATGAAGCTGATGGCTTCGGAAAAGACTCGATAAGGCAAGTAGCCAAGAAAAAAAGCTGCTGGCAAATTAGGTGTGGATGAGACAACTGTAAATGATTAGGGGCAAAGACAATAAAAATCGAGAATCATCTGAACTCGGATTGCTTTGCAAATGTCTTTAAATTCTCACTCCACGTTAAAGAAACCCAAATGGAAACCCTAGATGATGCTTACGGGTGTGGTCTGCGCACGACAGACAATCAGGGGCTCCGGCTCAAAGAAAAGTCCTTGGCCCCACATCAAAACATAGTGAGTGAATGTACATGTGTTTTAAGTTAAAAATAAACTGTTAAAGGTGTGTGCGTGTATCATTTGTATGACTGTCTGCTTTAACCTGCTTTTGTAATTAACAATCCTCATCAGGAAAGAAAAATGTTCTACTTTCTTTTACACAAAAGAGAATTATTAACTTATTCATTCAATATTCAACAAATATTTATCAAGCATCAACTGGGTAGTGGTTTAGATGAAGAAGGCTTACTCAAAGTCTCTCCGGCCGTAACACGATGCCGTTTAATCCTGATCATCAAACCTGGGCCCTTCTCTTTCTTCTCCCCCTCCTCCTCCCCCCTCCCCCTCCCCCCTCCCCCCCTCCCTCTCCCTTCCACTTTTCCTTCCTCTTCCTCCTCCTTCCTCCTCTTTCTTGTCTTCTTCCTTCCCATATTTTTCCCTTCTCTGCCCCGTTTCTTGGTCACTGGCCTGGGGACACAGACTGAGCCCACAATCCTTCCCAATGGCCATAGATCTCTCAATCTCCATTTTCACTGACCCATCCTACCTCAAGCATCACTATTTGGGGCATTCGCACACAAACACGTCTTCTCAACCCACTTCTTATTTCCTTTCTGTCTTCAGAAGCTGTTTCAGGTCCCCCAGAATGGCCGCCTTTCTCTTTCTCATTTCCTCAGTTCCTTCTGGTTGTATTTCTAAGTGAAGTAGCTGACAGGCATTACAGTAATATTACTTTGCTGAAGTGTATATCATGGCAAAGAAAAGCTTTACATTTCAGAAGACTAAAACCAGACACTTGACCTAGGGCCATCAACCTGTAAACCCCTTAAAACAATCCAGAACCTTACTTCATAAGATCTATAAAAATCACCGTCTACCTCTGTAATCTCTCTAATTACATCTGTATTTCTTCAAAACCTACTATTCAAAATAAGGATCACCGAGTCAACGTTGTTCCCTGCCAACTTAACCACTTGTCTGGCATTTTCAACTGTTTTGTTTTCCTCTGTGTTTTCATTTCAAACGTCAGCGCCGTCGACTTAATACGAAAGCATGCTGCGAGGGACAGAATGAGCCCTTGACCAAGCAGACCTGCTCGAGAGAGAGAGTCCTCCTGGCTGGCCATGGTAGGTGGCCCTCCCCACTTGTACTCATACTCACTCTACAGAAAACTGTGTTTGCTTCCAGTCAATCACTAAACAAATACATAAAGTTGTAACACACACACACACACATATTATATATATATTTTAAGGTGCATCATTTGGAGCAAGACTTTAAGAAATGTGTGTACTTCTGTTTCACTTAGTATCTCTTCTTCATTAAGTCGTAACAGGTGACAAAGACCCCCTAATGTGCCATGACCAACCCTTTGGCCCAAATGGATTTTCCTTGCCCTGAATTTGACATGGCATCCAGGCTCGTCTCCCGCTCAATGACAGCTCACTAACAAGAGTTAAGGTTTTAGTGTTGTTTTCTGCCCCTGGGTTTAACAGTGATTCTTTTTATGACTACGGACTCTGAGCAGGCCAGAGACACTCTTACCATCTTAATACTCAGGGTTTCTCTGTCTTTTTCAATGAGGGAGATGCTGGCTGGCTGCTTCTTTGTGGCTTGGCAAAAACTGGGGAGGGATTTTTAAAACCAGATCTCTGCCTATCAGAACAGTGAATCCCCTTAAATGGTCTTTCCTCTCAGGGATTCTCTTGGCAGCAAACTTCTTATTGTGACCTGTTTCCTCTTTAGGTACGCAAGTCCTCCAGCTTGTCCAATCGATCTTTATGTACTCGGTTGCCTTCATCAAAATGAACAAGCCCTTAACATCTGTGTGTGTTCATGTTGGATCATCTACCAGTGTTATCAAAGACAACTCACTCTTAAAGTAAACACAGCCCTTTGCCCAAGAGTATTTTTTAAAGCATTTATGCAAAAGTCACTCTAGCTCTGTTTTGTTTTTCAGATTAAAATAGATTTACAAGGCCTTAGAAACAATGCAAAATGGCTTATGAGTACCTGGCCTAAGGTACCCATGGAAAGCACCAGCTGAGCTCTTGCAAAGAATCACCCAACCTCAGAGCTCACAATGTGCTCTCTCCTTACAGTAGAGACATTTCTTACAAAGAAATGTCCTGCTGAGTCGCCCTGTTCAAGCGACCTCTTCGGAAGGACCCTAACACGGGGGGCCTGATAAGACTTTCGGAGTTCCATCCCAGGGGTAACAAGACCACATCTAGCTTTCAACAACTCCCACCCTGCTCACTTCTAACCTGTGGGCAATTTCTCCGAGAAAATGAACAGCCTGGAGGGGAGTCCCCAGGCACCCCTTGAAGAGAGACAGGCTCCAACCACCAATCAGGTCATTACAAGAGGTTCATTGTTTTTGCAGGGGCATCGGTTAAAATTATGAAATTCCATCAAGAAAAAAAACTTGGCAGAAGGGAGCTCTCCCAAGCAATGGCCTTCCTTGTGTGCCTCGGTGGCCACATTTTGGAGGATCCTCAGTACTTGTCGGGGCCTTTCTGATGGTGGCCAGACTTACACCTGCTTCCCACATGGTGAACCCAGCTTTGGTCACCCACTGCTCTTTTCAAACCGGTTCAGTATGTGACTGTGACCACTTCTCTATCCCCCACTGGGTCCTGGCACTCACACATGCTGTGGTCCTGAGCTGACTCAGTGACCCAATGGCATTGCTCACTGCCCTGTGCTTAGACAGGGGGCCATCGGAGCTTCTACAAACAGGATGCATAGCTCGTGTCTTGAAATACCCTTTAAACTACTTTTCAGGGGCGCCTGGATGGCTTAGTGGGTTAAGCGTCTGCTTTCGGCTCAGGTCATGATCCAGGATCCTAGGATCGAGTCCCACATCAGGCTCCCTGCTCAGTGTGGAGCCTGCTTCTCCCTCTCTCTCTCCCCCTCCCTCCCACTCATGCTCTCTCTGGCACTCTCTCAAATAAAAATATAAAATGTAAAACATTAAAAAAAATTTTTTTAATTAAAAAAGAAAGGAAAAGTTTGAAGAACAGACTCAGCAGCACAGACGGCAGGTCCAGAGCCACAAGCTCTCCTCCCCACCCCTGCAGCGTGCATCCCGGATTTAGCAGCACGGTCTTCCTACGCACAAAACAGAGATACTACTGCTCATCCTACTTAGCTCGCCTGGTTGACATCAGGATCAAATAGAAAATGCAGGTGAAGGTCAAGATGTTCTGAGCAGAAGGAACCAGAGAGGTCATTTTAAAGCACAGATCAATGAAGTCAAAATCGGTACTGATGGGCCGGAGGACCCAAACTGTGTGAAGTTCTCCAGGTAATTCTAGTGCGCGGCCAGGATACAGACCCACAGATTCAGGAACATCTTTACTCAAAAATATAAATCTTAATCCTGGAGGGCCCCTGGGAAATAGTAGAGCACAGAGTAGCAGCGAAGCTGCCTAGATCTCAGTCCGAGAACCTCTCCCCACAGCACACGGCTCCCTAGGGCTTGCCGCCCTCGTGAAGAGCAAACTCACCACACACACACACACACACACACACACACACAGGGTAGCAGAGAGATCGCTGACGTGCAGACCCGTGAGGCCAGTAACTGCAGAGACTACACTGTAAAACTCAAATATTGAATTTCCTATTTTCCCGCTGTCTTTTTAAAAAGGTTCTCCACTTACCTGAACGACCCCATGAAATGAGAAACCATGATGCTCGGCGTCCTGGAAGAAGCAAGGGCGCCTGTGAGATGTTACTAATTTTCCACAGATGGGAGTGGTGTCCGGCTCCTGCAGAAGGAACAACAATACGATGTTCAGCATCATTTGCTTAGGAAGATCCTAGAGCCTTAGTGGACCAATGAAACCAGAAGTGAGCAAATGGAAGACATTAAAACAAAAATGTCACCGCCCAGTTGTGGTTACAAGATTTCCCAATCGAAATCCGATTATATAGGCACAGGAGGTAACAAATTTATAGAACACTTAGTACACGGGTTGATCCATAAAAGATGTTCCATAAATTACTATTAGTGCGATTGTCTCAGAGTCCGGCTCATAGCAGAGTTAGCATTGGGCAAAAGATGGCGTTGGAAACCTAGTTCCCTCTATGAAAGGCTCCGTGACCATAGGAAAGTCATCTCTCCTCTGTGTGTCTTGGTTTTCCCAACTGTACTGTACAGCTAAAAATACAGCCTAACAGTCAAAAGAAATGGACGGATACATGGCACAGTGGGAGGAGCCTTGGAAACACTGCCCTACGTGAAAGAAACCAGCCCCAAGAGGATACGTACTACATGGTTCCATTTACAGGAAATGTTCGGAATAAACAAACCTACAGAGACAGAAGATACATTAGTGGTTGCCAAGGTCAGGAAGGTGGGGAGGGGCTCACAGGAGGTACAAGGTGTCCTCCTGGGGTGACAAAAATGTTCTCCAATTACACTGTGGTGACGGCCGCACAATCCTGTCAAGGTATTAGCAATCACTTAATCGTAGGCGTCAAATCAGTGAAGGGTACGCAATGTGAATTATATCTGTGATGCTGTTTTAAAAATGCAGCCTGAGAGCTGCCACCGGTGGTGGGGAATCAGGGAGTGGACACACGGGCTATGCTCAGCCCAGCGCCTGGCACCAAGCGGCATACATCCTCAAGTCGCTCTGCCGACATCAATGCACAAAGAGGTCAGGCGACTCTACAACTGTGTGATCACATTAAAAACACGACGGTAGGGGCACCTGGGTGGCTCGGTGGTTAAAGCCTCTGTCTTCGGCTCAGGTCATGATCTCAGGGTCCTGGGATCGAGTCCCGCATCAGGCTCTCTGCTCAGCAGGGAGCCTGCTTCCTCCTCTCTCTCTCCCTCTGCCTACTTGTGATCTCTTTCTCTGTCAAATAAATAAATAAATCTTTAAAAAAAAAAAAAAACTAAGACAGTAGAACCCCTTTACTCAGAAGCCCTTACTAAACAGACTGAACACCGTCAAATGAGCCAACAGTGTCAAAGGTAAATTATAAACAGCATCAGAAAGCATGGGATGGGAGGCTTGGCTGGAATGTAGTAGAACCTGGGAAGAAAACTCATGGCCCAGCCTCCCCTCTTCTTGCATCTCCTTTCAGGAAAAGGCAAATAGAAGAAGCAAGGTTTCAAGGGGTCCTCTCCAACAAAGCCAGTTTTCCAAAATCACTGGTTTCCACATTCTTCCCAGGACTTGAAATTTCCTTCCTCCTAGAAAAGGATAGGGTAGGGAGGGGGAGATAAATTATAAGGACTTAAGAAAAGACAGCCATGAGAATCAGAACATTCCATTTCCAGGGAAAGATAATCAAGATTTTAAAAGTTACCACCAGCCCTATCTGGGTCTGTTAAGAAAGGAAAGCCTCTTAACTGTAATCACCCCTAATTAGCCATCAGCAACTCATGAAATTACTCATGGCATTGAAGACCCTCAAATTCTTGGGTCTCAGCCAGAAGTCAGCTGAGATCCACCAGGAAGAAGGCCAACAAGTGTAAACTAGAACAGTTGAAACTCCTCTGAATCCAAAGCAGGGTCGTGCTCTTGGCTGAGGAGTGGGTATGTGCGAAGACAGGATTTGACTCGGGAGGAGGACAAAATCTTTGCCGAGCTGCTAGTAATAATCAACTAATCAACAATTATTTACTTATTATGAGATTCAAGGAAAGGATGAGCGAGTGTAGTTCTGGCTTTATAATCTAGCTTCGGTAGATAAGATTTAAGGACATGGAATTGTCTGAGGAAAGGATAGTGTTATCTAGAACAGCACGGGGTAAACAGTATTATCCAGAGACCCTAGGCACAAATCAAGCTCGATACACCATAACCAGCACAACCCAGGTTTGAGGCCAACATCCTCGTTCATGAACCAGCTGACCTTCGGCATTACCACTCTTGTCTCTCAGTGTCCTCATCTGTAAAGTGGGGATCCTTTTCGAACTACCATAGTGTTGTTGTGAGTATTAAATATTAAGACTGCACGAACTGGGTGCTGGACACACACACACACACACACACGCACGCGCGCGCGCGACACCGCAGCCATGGTCTCTGTCCTCAAGGAACGGAGTCCAGATGCCGGAGGACTACATACTTTAACTACATACTTTAACCACGGAAACTGAAGGAACATTACAGTTGTGCTAAGCACCTGGAAAGAAGTCTAAGGTGCCTCAGAAAGGATACCGGGCACTGGTCAGGGAAGGGTCCGAATGAGGAAGTGACGTTTATGCTGGGGCTTGGTGGGTAGGCAGGTGTCAGCCAGGTGCGGAGGGGACACCGCAGGGGGAGGAAGCCCTGCGTGGACAGGCGTGGGAGGACCAGGGAGGAAGAGGGAAGCCGTGTGGTACAACATGGCAGTGGAAGGCGAACGTGAGAGGACCCGACCCCCTATGGAGAGCTAAAATCCCCAGCATGTGGTAAATGAACCGCCAAGGGCATGAGGGAAAGGGAAGTGCCAATGATGACATCCTCCAGACTTCCAGTGGATGGAAGTAGCAAAACCAGGTGCCAACGGAGCTTTTCTGGGTTTGTCAGGAAAGGAAGGGTGATGCTGAGGAAAGAAGATGTGTTGCAAAGAAATGGCTTCCAAATCTGACAAGTCAGCCAGAAAAACAGCTTAAATTATCAAAACAATTTGAAAATAGATTTATAGTCACTGCTAAGAACTGTAAACCCTGTCCTCTCTGTGTATTTTGCCTTCAGACATTTGCTGACAATAGAATGAAGCCATCATGATTAGCGTGTCATCTTAAAATGGGATTTCTTTCATCTTTATCTTATCCTTTTATTCTTTTTTTTAAAGATTTTATTTATTTATTTGACAGACAGAGATCACAAGTAGGCAGAGAGGCAGGCAGGGTGGGGGGAGGGAAGCAGGCTCCCTGCTGAGCAGAGAGCCCAACGTGGGGTTCGATCCCACTGGGATCATGACCTGAGCTGAAGGCAGAGGCTTTAACCCGATGAGCCACCCAGGCACCCCTCCTTTTATTTTATTCTAAGAGAGAAGAGAGAACATATGGCGGGGAGTGGGGCAGAGAGAGAATCCCAAGCAGACTCCACACCCAGCACAAAGCCCAATGTGTGGCCCGATCTCGTGACCCTGAGATCAGGACCAGAGCCAAAATGGAGAGCCAGATGCCTAACTGACTGAGTCACCCAGGTGTCCCAATCTCATCCTTTTAAAATGTATATTTGGGATGTATGTTTTATGTGGTCATATCATACATTAGTTAAAAAAGGATAATAACCAAACAGTACCCAGGACTTAACACGTGTAAACATTTTTTACCAATGGAGGGTGCAATCAAAACCGTCTGGAGGCCACTAACCTAGAATGATTTTTAAATAACTTCTTAATCGGACTTGATTCACTACTTTTTTTTTTTTTAACATTTATTTAATTAATTTATTTGACAGACAGAGATCACAAGTCAGCGAGAGGCAGGTAGAAAGAGAGGAGGAAGCAGGCTCCCCGCAGAGCAGAGAGCCCCATGCGGGTCTCGATCCCAGGAGCCTGGGATCACCACCTGAGCTGAAGGCAGAGGCTTTAACCCACTGAGCCACCCAGGTGCCCCGCTACTTTTATCTCATGGTATGGCTGATGAGCTTGTCCAGCAGAGCTGGGAGCTGCTCTGTTTCCTGGGTTCACTTGTCCTTCCATGATTACTGTGGTGTTAAATCAGTCCTACTTTTCAAACTGCGGGTCACAACCCCTTAGTCTGTCATGGAATCAATTTTGTGGGCCATAACCTACCCTTTTTTTTTTTTTTTTTAATTTACTTCTTTATTTTAGGGGAGGGAGGGGCAGAGAGAGAGATTGTCTAGCACACTCCCCGCTAAGTGGGAAGCCCAACACAGGGCTCGATCTCACAACCCTGAGGTCATGACCCAAACCAAAATCAAGAGGTGAGGCTTAACCAACTGAGCCCCCCAGGTGCCCCATAATCTGTGCACCTGAAAGAGAAAAGTGAGAGAGCAGAGAAGCTCACGGTGTCCATCGCACACGGGGAGGGTAACCGCGCCTCGCTACAGATCACGGAATGGTTTAAATGCCCTTGCTCAGGAAGACCAGAAGTCATGGCAGGGTTCTAACTGATCAGGCAGGATAAAATCATGAAGATGAGGTGAAGCCACATTATCCAAGCCCCCGAAAAGCCACACCAGGAGAATTTTGATGAGTTGGCCGAAAAGAGCCATTGTAGGTTCTGGACCAGGGAGGTTTGATGAGGGAAGTTTCCCGAAAATTCATCTGGCAACACTGTGCCAAGCTAGCGAGCTGAGGAAACATGCTCTCTGTGGAGCCGATTCTGCTTTTTGAGGTTTGCTTCTGTTGATTTATAACTTTTCTTGACAGTGATCAAAAAACCCAACAATCAAGTTCCAACATACACTCCCTGGGCGATGAAGGCCAGACCCTATCTCCTTTCCATAAAAATACTGCAAGAAGGCAGAAGAGTTGCCTGATTCAGGTCAGGCTAAAGTCACAGTCCCCACACACCAGGAGGAAGTGTCAGGGGATTCCAAGGCTTAGTATGGTGGAGACCAAAAGAGCTACAACAGGTCTAACCTGGGGCAGAAAATGCTTCCGGATCCCAGAAGAGGCCATCGTGCCCTGGATAATGGCACTGTTTTGCTGCCTCTACCCCAGAGGCCCACCTCTGAGGATCTTTCCTTCCCGTTCTCTTCATGGCCTGACCAGAACTCCTGGAAAAACCCACCCGATTTCCACATACCTTCGAAGAGAAGGGTCTTCTCAGCCTCTCGTGTCTGGGTTCTGAGAAACCCACTCCGAGGCCACCCCCCAAATCCAGGGTCAAGTTCCACTTCCTTGCCTTCCCCCCACACTTGCGCTTCTCCCTCTAGAACTCCCTTGATGGAAAGTAACCAATCGCACAAACAAAACCCCCACTCCCTGTGGCAGGGGAAGGGACTCACCCCAAGAATGAGGACCAGGGATTCCAGGAGGCAGTTTCAGACACTCAATAAGCAGTGGGGGCAAGTCTCAGAAGCTGCCCTTTCCTTTGTGAAAGCCACCCCTTGAAGGTCCTGACAGAATGAGAGCCTCAGGATTGGGCCTATGTTCAGCCCTATCCTGTCATTACCAACACCTTGTTCATCTCCGCCATCATTCCTGCCAACTTTCTTCTCACAGACCGCGGCCAGCCGTTTTCATGCCTCCTGACATTCTAGTTGTCTATGGATGAAAGGACCAGGATGTAGGCTCCCAACATCGTTGTCCAATCCACGACTGTCTTCCATTATCAGTCAAGGGGGAGAGGAGTCAGGAACCAGCTTTTACTAAGCATCTGATATGGGACATGAATCATGCGATTTAATCCTCACAGTAAACCTGAGGCGACAGGGTAGGTGGTGGGTAGGCCTGGGACTTGAGCACAGATCACCAACACCAGAGCTGGTCCTTTTTTCATTCTATTAGACTTGCTGCCTCCCACCCAGCAGAGATTCATGCTCAGCTAGACATTTAGTAAATGGATAGATGGATGGTTGGTTGGATGGATGGATGGTTGGTTGGATGGATGGATGAATGGATAAATAGAGGGAGGGAGGGATGGATGGACGGATGGTTGGATGGATGGAAGGTTAGTTGGATGGATGGATGGATGGTTGGTTGGATGGATGCTCCCCTCAGGGACTAGGTGTGCCTCCCCAATTTGCTGGCAAATGAAACACTGTAAGATATGAATATTTACTGTGCCATGAGCTTCGTTTAGAGCAAAGCAAACCAAGATGAGCCACTTAATAATCTATTGTTTCAGATTATAATAATCATGAGGCTGAGGATGCTAGCAAACATCTACTCAATGGCTACCATGTGCCAAATGTCATTCTCCATGCGTGATATACCTTAGCTCATTTTATCCTCACAACCACCTTATGAAAGGAGTACCATAGGGAAATGGAGGTACAGGGAAGTTAAGTCACTTTTTCGAGCCAGCCAGCTAGTAGGTAGGGGAGTTAGGATTCAAATCCAGGCAGCCTGAGGCCAGATTTTATGCACTAGATCATCATTTGACACCGCCTTCTAACCCTCATCCAGGCAGGACTGGCTTAAAAGATCAGAACAGAGACATGTGACTTTCACTTCTTAGACAACAGGGCCCAGGACTGATTTCTCTCTGCCCTTGTGGATACTCAGTCAACAAATGGCTGCCCTAGAACCAGAAGGAAGACGGTGACCGCTCCCCCTCCCCAACAGACCTGTGCTGCCTCCACGGAGGGCGCGCCCCTCCCAAGCCCTCTGGTGGCTGTCATCCTGCCCCACAGCCCCACAGCCCTTGCACAGAATCTCGCCCGGGGCAACTGGGTATTCAGGCCAGGGTCCCAGGAACCTCCCAGCCAGGTCCCATTTCCAGCCTCTTCCAGCGGGGCGAAGCCAGCCACGAGAACATTCCCTCCCCATCCTCTGTGCTCGCTCTTGCGTCCTACCCCCTTGCAGGGCTTGTCCTTTCTTCTCTGTCCTAGGCAAACTCAGCCACATAATTCATTTCTTCCCGAGACTCCATTCTGCAAACTGCTGGCTGACCCGGACCAACCTGCAAACCCACAGAATCCAATTTAGGAAAAAATGTTTGAAGAGCCATTGAAACTCCCTGGATACTTTCAAGCAAACACATTTACAGCAGGCTTGGTTACTCAATTACTAAAACACCTACCCCTCCTTTCTTACCTGGAGGAATTGGTAATCAGCACAGATTAGTTAGGGATTTCAATACAAATTGCATCATTTTCATGGTCATTAACACTGGTGTGGTTTACATTTGTTTTCAGTCCTAAAAAAACGTTTCCCAGGTAACTAAGGAGAATATTCAAGGTCAGAAAAATCGGGAAGGCAAGAGATTTAAAATAAATGAGCCATTTGTTCCTGCTTCTGTACAAAGTTGCTTTTTCAATTTCGAATGACACAATACTATGGATCACAGGCAGAAGATCTTTTCTTTTCCCCAAATATTACGTAGTCATTTGATTACAGCACTTGATAAACGTGGTTAAATGTCTTTACTTCCCAGTAAGTCTCCAGCAGAACTCCAGTCTAGCAATTGTCACAGTGTATCACTGTGACTTGCATTTGTCTTTCACCCTTCTAACACAGAACTACGGAAGAGCACAGGCTCTTCTAAAAGGCTTGTTTTTTACTTTCTGAAGACTAGAACAGCACCTGGGGCACAGTAGGTGCTCTGTGATGACAGAAAGAATTTACATTCAGTCTCACTTGGAGGGCTTTCTCTCCAAGTGATCACACTGTGTTTCCAAGCTACTGTTGCCCAGCCCAGGCCCTGAACAGCCACTTTGCTTCCATGGTAATTGTTAAGGCTTTCTGAAATTAACATTATTGATGACAGTCTCCAGCCCCCTCCCGAAGCCTCCAATATGCAAATAAACAGCTGTGAAGGGCTGCTGGCCACCCCTACCTAGGGATCAAAAACACCCAGAAACAGACCCAGCCCTCCTCCCCACTCAGGACTCCATCTCTCCCCAGCACCCTTTGCCAAGAGCAGTTTGTAATCCCCGCATTGTAGTTATCAAAGGAAACAAGATCAGACTCCCACAGCTGAGCTCTGCCTGAGAACCACAGACCGGCTGCCCAGGACCTCTCCCAGATGATCATCCAGCTCATTCCAAAAACCAGCTTGGTCAGAGACAGGTGGCCATGGGACTAATGGCAGCTTTGGCTCAGGCTGAGCCTTGGCTCCTTTTTCCTGTCGGGGAAGGAGAGTGGACCAGATGCACTAACTCTAAAAGAACAGATTCCTAGAGGGCAATTACCTCATTCGTCTACAAAATAGGTCCAGGTGAGACTTCAGCGCTGGGAGGAACATAGTGCATGTGGTATTTTTCCAGGAAAAAAATTCTCTATAAAATTAGGCACGTTTATATATGTTCTCAAGACAACCCTAGAAGGTAGGTGCCCTCGACCTCCCCATTATACAAGAAGGGAAGCTGAGGCTGTGAGCAGTGAGGCACTATGTCCGCAGTCCCAGAGCTAGTGAGTGAGCGGCAGGATTCGAATCCCGGCCACTGGAAAGCAGTCTCTCCCGACTCCTGAATGCACTCCCTCAAATACACATTTCCAGGAAGCTCCCGTGTTCACACTGACCTAGTGCACAACCCTCAGACTGCAGCATAGGCCTCAGCAGCGGGGAGCCACTGTGTGAGGCTGTGTTCCGCACTGCTCACGGCAGGGCCGCTTTGGCCTTGAGTCCTGGAGATGTCCTCAGGACCCACACGCATTTGCCTAGCCAGAACACATCCCGGCTTCGTACTGCTCGGTCACCACCAATCAGCCAGTCACACGCTCTGCCCTCAGTGCTTCTGAATATCGAGGGGAAAGGAGTTGCCTTTTTTTTTTTTTGCTTGGCTCTTGGGGCTTCTTCTGCATTGACATCTGAATTATGTCATTATTTTTTTAAGTGATAGAAATCTAGTCAATGATTTGTAGCAATCACTGCTGTGTCGTGGATGCCGAGAGGTTCCATATGTCTTCACAGAAAGAAGCAGAAGCTTAGCAAATGACTCTTACTTCCTTTACACAATTCTGTGATGGGCCGGTATTAGGCAAAGCTGAAATCAGGTGCTGTGATCAAAAGATTACGATAATGTGAAACAGACAGCCATGTCATGAATTAGGAAATATACTTAAGGAAACCAAGAGAAGCAAGTCATTGGAGTCAGAGGTCACACAGAGGTCAAGGGGGACAATACAAAGGCACTGGCTGTAGAAGAAAGAAACCGTTACCATAGCCTTTTTCTCTAGTGTCAGTGGCCATGCAAATCTGTACTCTTCCTGTCTCTTGTGTCTGCTTTGTTGATGCTCCCTGTGACCCAAACCAGGACAAGAAAAAGATCAACCGTAACTCAGCCTCTATGAATGAGCTGTGCATGCATGGAAAGGACTCTGGACCTCTCTGATCATTGTCTCAGGGCTCTTTCCTCTCCACTCCATCTTCTACCAGGATCAACCGGCTCCTCACTGAGGTCCTTACAGTGTGTCTCTGATTTCCCTGTGAACCTTTTTCAACCATCAGATGGGCATGTTTCTGGGTTCTCTACTCTGTGCCACTCACCTATGCGATTGTCCCACTGCCAACATGACACGGTCTGGATCTGTGTAGCTACTGAAGTCTTGAAACCTGGTAGACAAATTCCTCCTACTTCATTTTTCTTCTGCAAAATTATTTTAAGAAGTCTGACTACAATGTACCATGGTATGGATTTCTTTGGGTTTAACTTGTTGGAGAGTCACTAAAGTTTCCTGATTTCTACGGGTCTGTACCTTAGCCTAACCCCAGGAAGTTTTAGTGCACTGAGTATTTTTCAGTCCCACCTTCTTTCTTCTGCCTTAGGATTTCAGAGACATTATTATAGTCCTACAGCTCCCTGAGGATCTGTCCTTTTCCCCCCTTCCCCTGTCTGTTTTCTCTCTGTGGCTCAGATCCGGTCATTTTTATTGTTACATCTTCAAATTCAGTGATTTTTTTTTTTCCTCTGTCATCTCCGTTCTGTGGTTAAGTCCATCCCCATGAGATTTTATTTCAGTTATTTTATTTTTCACCTCGAAAGCTGTCATTTGATTCTTCTTCATGTCCGCTATTTCTCTTCTGAGACTTCCTTTTTTTTTCCTCCTTTGTCTCAAGCATGTTCATTGCTCCCTGAATCATTCTATGAAGCCTGCTCTAAAGTTTGCCAGATAATTCCCACATCTCCATCATCTTGGTGTTGGCCTTGATTGTCCTTTTTCATTCAGTTGGAGATCTTCCTGGTTCTCGGTGTGATGAGTAATGTTCAATCAAAACCTAGATGTTTTAGGTATCATGTTATGAGGCTCTAGATCTTACTTAAACCTCCCATTATAGCTGGCTGCCTTTGAGCCTGCTCCTGCAGGGGAAGGAGGACCCCATATCATTTTGGCCAGGGGAGATGGAAGCCCAGATTTGCCACTTGGCCTCCACTGACGTTGGCAGGGGAAGGGGAACCCATCATAACTGCTGAGCAGGGATGGGAGTTCAGCTCTCCAGCATGTCCCACTCACCCTTCCCTGGCTGGAAGGGGTAGGAATGCCTTACTATTGTACCTTATATGGCCTCCACTGGCACCACTGGTGGGAGGTAAAGGGGAACGAATAGCCTCGTTACCAGGTGGTGTTGAGTCCTGACTCTCCACGAGGCCATGTCTGAACACCCCACTGGGGAGAGGGATGGATGTCTTATTGATGCTGGATGGGAACGAAAGTCCAGGCTCCCCATATAGCTCAACTGAGAAAAAAGCCCTCAGAAATGGTCTAGGTTGTCACCATGCACTTAGGAATGAAGAATGAGATGGAGAATGTATGGCTGGAGGTCATCTGGCAAGTTCGTGCAAAGTCAGGGCTCAACACCCAGGCCCCTGGCTCCAAGATCACTTGTCTGTAAACCAAAGAGCTCCTAAGGCACAGGAAGAAGTCAGCCCCCCAGCCAAAGCAATAACGAAAAGTCTCACCAGCCAAAGGATAGTGGCTGCCTTCTTTCACATCCCACCAGACCCCAGGCCAGAAAGCACACGTGGGTATGCACCATTATCCTCGAAACAACACAAACATACGTCTACTCAAGACAGGTCTTCCGTCCAACACATACAGCAAAAGCATACTCGCAAGCCAAGAGCTATAGCATCACGGTCACCTTCGGGGCTGGTGGTCTTCCATCTGGAGAGGATCCTGGCTTTCCTACCATTGGAATCCCTGAAACCAAGATACACCCAGGAGCTGCAGAACTCGGAGCAGCCAGCAGGCCAGGCGTCCCCCCCTCCTGGCTGGAGAGCTGAGTCTGCACCCAGCTGGAGGCGCCTTTCCCAGACCCAGGGTCTCTCTGGTCTGGCCCCGGCTGGCCGGCTGGTGGTCTCAGCCCAGCACTGCTTATTCTTCTGCAAAGGAAAGCTGGTGACCCGGGAGGGGAAACTGCTTTCTAACAGCCTTTGTTTTCATTTCCATTTAAAAAGGTTAGTGACTTTACTGCATGTGGAAAGAAGCAAAGCCACAGTTTCAAAGAGGCTCAGCAGGTTTGGGGGCTGACCAAATACACAGAGCTTTTGGGTGGGGAGGAAAAGAAAGGGAAGCGAGGGAACAAAAGTTTAGTCCATGTTCACCATGTGCCAGACATACGCCTGGGTCCTCCTCCCATGCCTTCCCCTGGACTCTGCAGTAAAAATTCCAGCCAAAGTCAAGTTCCAAGGCCCCTACCACAGGTCATCACGCTGTTGAGGGACAGGCAGAATTGCCAGACTCTGCAACAGGATAGGATAATAAACAATTTCATGGGCTACAACTGGAAGCAGGGGATGGAATGACATAACAACGTGAATAAAGTCATTGGATGCCCAAATTTTTGAAATAATATGATTAAATATTTTTAACTCACAAGAATAACTGCTTAAAGAATTACAGGCCATGGCGAAGTCGTTGCCCACCTTGGCATCAGCCAAGATGATAAATGCCCACCATCGTTTGAGAGAACTCGTGAATTAAGTTACATCCTCTTACAAGCACTCAAACTTGGGCGAGTGCTTTTGTTAACTACTGGGAGATTTTAACATTCACTCTTGTTATAATTGAAAACAATTCTCAGGCATAATAATCATCTAGGCGAGGGGTCAACAAACCCCTGCCCAGGGAGCCAAACCTGACCCGCTGCCTGTTCTGAACTAGAAAAAAATAGAGAAAATCAGAAAGATACTACTTAAGGACATAAAAATCATGAAATTCAAACTGCAGCATCCGCAAAACAAAACAACAAGAAGGTTTCCCTAGAACACAGGCTGGTCCACATCTTTAAGTCCTGTCTATCGTCCTCTCCTGCTCCAAAGGCAGAGGTGATTTCTTGCCACAAAGCCCCTCCAGCCTGCAAAGCAGAAACACTAACTCCCTGGCCCTTTATGAAAAAAGTGTGCCGGACCCTGATCGAGGCCCTCTGTCAAACGGTGCTGCCAGATTAAAAACACAACAAGATAACGAGGAACCACCACCACCACCAGCTCTTCAGGGAGCTAAAGAGCCATCACGGGATCCTCAGCAACTTATGAATGAGTCCACGGAGCCACAGTAGAGATAACGCTGACCCCCCACGGGGAAAGCAACATCGGAGCACAACGACACTTTCTGAGAAATGTATTGAGCATGGCCACATGCTCTGCTCTTTACGTTTATTTTATGGGAACAAAGTAAGTCAATTAGGAGAGATCTGAATCCTGGGAGGTCTTCAAGAAAGCCGCCCTCCCATCAATCCAAGAGCCTTCTATTTCCTTCCCCTCCGCCCACATGGTTTCCCTGTTAAGGCGAGGGACCCCCTCGGGTCTCTGAACTCCCGCCAGTCAGAATCTGATGTCCCTCTGCTGGCCCCCAGCCTTCCTCCTGCAAAATGTTTATCACACCCATCATCCTCTCCGCCTGCCCCCTCCCCAAGGCTGTGAGTACCCCCGCCAAGGGCAGGGAGACCGTCTGCTTTATCTTTAAGATGGTAAGTAAGGCACATTGGAAGCCCCTCACTTCAGTGGAGATGAACGAACACTGTCTCCTCTAACTCTGACCAGTCACACCTGTGACTACTGATCCATTTCACACACAAGGAAGCGGATGTTCAAGGAGGTTAAGCTGTCCCCAGCCACACGGGCTATAAGTGGCAGAGTCAGGACTGGGATTCACACCGCTGACAACACAGGTTGAAGTTACCTGAGGCGCCTCGAGGCTCAGAAAGCACTGGAACCAGGAATAAGGGACTGCATGGTGCTGCCCAGACAGGACCCCCAGGGCAGAAGAACAGGACATCAGAAGCTGCCAAAACCTTCTGCCCCCGCTCTGCGGAGAGGAAGCAGCCAGCCACCAAAGACGGCACACGGCTGTCATTCCATTTCCAGGTGAGCACCGGACGAACGCTGACATGACTTCTTGTGCGGAACTCGGGGAGTCCGCCCCTCACCGCGCCTCTTGCCCGGAGTGAGGTGCTGAGTTCCTCTGGTGCCCGCATGAGCGCAGAACAGAACCCAAGAGGGAAAGGGAAGGGAAGACAGAAAACAGGCCCCCCTTTTGTTTCTCAGCATCCCCACCTTGACCTCCCAGGTGCATTTTCTCCGCAGCACCCTTGAGCAGCGCGGAACGCTGTGAGCATGGCTCCGGCTTTGGACTTGGTCATTCCATGGATGGGAACTGAATTCCCAAACAGAACATGAGACACGGAGGGCAAGGACATGACACGCCGTACCAGCAGGCTGAACAGTGACATTGGTAGCCCCGATTTTTTTGATTAGGGAAAAACTAGAGAACAAACCAGACTGTGAACTAAAATGATGGTAATCGTCATTTATGCCTAAAAATGGGAAGCCTGACTAGGTTAAGAGAAATGTTTACACAAAATCATAGTCTCTAAAAAAGACAGATGTGCGTGTCCTTCCAGGCAAATCAAGGAGAAAACAGAAGTGACAGAGAAAGAGGAGGAAGGGAGGGATGCTTTGGTAAAGTTACATATAAACTCAAGTTAAAAAAATTTTTCTTGTGGAATCATAAATTATACAGTGTTTCTGGAAGGCCGGTTGGCCCATAGGTATCAAATACCTTTGGAGTCTTTGTATAGTATGTCCCTCAAAGAGCACTAATGCATTTATAGAAGTATCCCAAACATGCACGGAACAAGCAGTTTTATTTGTGAATAATGTTGAAACACTGAAAATAATCAACATGTCGCCAAAGAGAGGGTCATTTAAGCAAATAGTAACATTTCTAAAAATACTCTGCAGCCATTAAGAACATCGTGTTTCAGAAGAATACTGAATATTTAGTATCTAGGGAAAAGGTTTATGACTTACTGTGAAGTGAAAAAAGTAGTGAACCAAACAATATGTTCAGCATGATACCAATGTTATAAAACTCTGCGTGTGTGTGTCTGTGCGCGCGCACGGAAAGAGACTACAAAGGCACACATTACAAAAAATAGTCATCACTGTTTGGGGAATTATGGGTCATTTGTGTTTTTCTGTTATTTCCTAAGTTTTCTACAATAAATACACCTTGTCTTTGTAACCCCCCAAAAATCAAGTCCGATACTGAGAAACTTAAGCAGCAAATCAGCGGAGCCGCCATCAGCAGGCCTTGTTTGCCACTGCAGGCCACCTGGGTCCCAGGTGTCACAGCTGACTGTGCAGCTGCTAAGATGCCCATGCAGCACCCACCCTAGAGAGACTCAGGCAAAGGTCACTCTCAAGCCGCCCCCCACCCCTGGCCGGCTTCTCCCAAGCACAGGTCCACTGCACCCACGCCACCTCGCCAGGACGTCTCCCACAGACTCCACCGACCGCATGAGCCAAGGGCAGCGCAGCAAGGTATCTGGAGGACAGCAGCTGGTCCTGGGCGCAGCCAGCCAGCCAGGCCCGCACCTGCCCACACTCCACACTCGCTCCACCTGCCAAAAGGAAAACATGCGAGCCCGTGTGCTGCGTCTGTTCGGAGGCCGATACTCCATTCCCTCTCTAAGCAAAATCACCTTATATTTTACTTTAAGACTGGGTTATGTGGTGATAAAAAGGAATGAAGGACTGATCCGTACTTCAGGAGGGATGAAGACATTAATCTCAGTGAAAGAAGATGTTGTTAGGGCTCCATTTATCTGAAATGTCCAGAAGCCAGAGAGAGAGAGAGGAGATGAATGGTTTCCAGGGGCTGGGGAGGAGAGAGGGTGGGGAGTGACTTCTAATGGGCACGGGGTTACTTTTGAAGGTGATGAAAATATTCTGGGATTACATAATGGGTGATGACTGCACAACTCCGTGAATAAACTAAAAACTACTGAATTGCACACTTTAAAATGGTGAATTTAGGGACGCCTGGGTGGCTCGGTTGTTAAGCGTCTGCCTTCAGCTCAGGTCATAATCCCAGGGTCCTGGGATTGAGCCCCTCATTGGGCTTCCTGCTCCACGAGAAGCCTGCTTCCCGCCCCCCCTCGCTGTGTTCTCTCTCTCATTGTCTCTCTCTCTGTCAAATAAATAAATTTAAAACTCTTTTAAAAATAATAAAATAAAATGTTAATTTTATGGTAAGTGAATTACATCTCAACTTTTAAAGAATCATAAGTGGGTCATAATTAGACTTTTAAGGAGTTACCATTCGACTTTCCAGTGGGTTCCAATTAGATTGAGGCACTAACTGGCCCATTGGAATCAGATGCTTAGAAAGTCAAACGTCACTCTGCCATCTACTTGCTGTGTGGGCAGACTCAAGTTCCTTAACCTCTCTGTGCCTCACTTTTCTAGGCTGTAGAACAGGAATAACAATGTCTAGCTCACAAGAATTATTGAAAGAATGCAATAAATTAATGCTGGTAAGTCCCAGAACCTTATACAGAGCTCTGTAAACAGCAGCTCCTTCTCCTGAGCAGGCCAGAAGATCCCTTGGACTTCAAGCAAAATGAAACCCTCCGCCTTGACCGAAACATCACTAGAGTCAAGCAGGCCCTGGGTACTTGCCTGTTTTGACGAAGACACTAAATAGAGCCAGAGGCCAGGATGTCAGTGCACACCATGTAAAGATATTCAAAGCTTGAAGACATTGCTCCATGCCGAAGGCTCGCCTTATAACCAGCAGTAAAGCCCCACCACCCCCTGAAGTCCAAAGGGCCTCCTGTCCACTGCCGGCTGTGACCCTCCTCCCAACCATTAGATAAGTGCTACTATTATTAGCCTCAATCAAGGATGAGGCAATGGGAGCTCAGAGAAACCAGAACAGGGGACAGAGCTGTGACTTGCGTCTGGATCAGCCTGTCTCCACTGTTCCTAATACGGCTTGCAAGGCAGCTGCCCTCTCTACCCTCAGCCTTTTTGCTTGGGGCTGTCAGGTCACAGCACGGCGGGCCACGGGCAGAGCTGGCCGGCAGTGGGCATGCGGCAAGAGGACGAGGCAGGCGTCCCTGGCCATCCACTGCGACCGGATGCCAAGCATGGAGGCAGGGGGCGAGGGGCAGGGCAGTGTCACCCAAAGGGCAGCCGGAGGCTAGGAGCCAGCAGCAGAGGGAGAGTAGAGGGGGGCCAGAATTCAAGGCACGTGAGGGTCAGGGGTCAAACAAGCGAGATCAATCAGAGAGAGCGTCGTCAGCTCCCCCACAGCAAGTTTTGGAGATCCGGAGGAGATGCTCTCATGCCTTTCCCAGAGAAGCCATGATCTCTGGGCTCAGCTCGAGAAGCCCGGGGAACACGATGGCACTCCCAGGGGTCTAAGGCTGCTGTGAACACGTTACACGCCCACGCATCTTACCCGGATCTGTGCTCTTATCACCCTCTTTTCACAGACCGGGACACTACAGCACACAAGGAAACTGTCCAGGATGCCACAGCTTGGCGGAGGCCGAGTCAGAGCCCAGGAAGCTGGGTCCCCGAGGCTCCGAACCTCAGCATCCCTGCGCTGCCGCCCCATCCAGGAGAAGGTGGACCCTGCTACTGGAGATGTGGACCAGCCAGAGCCACATGCCCTCCTCCCTGCCTTAAAATGCCACGTGGTCAGAGGCACTGCCTTTTGGGAGGAAAAGTCTGTTCGGCAACTACCAATTTGTAATTTGCTGATAGGATCGGAAGGTTTCCAAGAAGGAATCAGGTAGAGCCGTCTCCCAGCTGTCCGTGTATCCATGTTCAAAAGAAAGTAATCTCTCTTGATTGAGCCTCCACGAAAAATGGTTAAGTCCGAGGTGTGGCTTGTCGCCCCGGACCGCCCCCTCAACGCCTGGTAGTCACATGGCTGCATCCAGGCCATAAATCAAAGGCCATGCTCCCCTTTCATCAGATGCCTGTAGATAATTCCCTCGTGATTTCCCTGCTGGGGCTCAGAGGGCCACGGCCCAAAGGGTTAACATCTCATTTCCTCTGTCTTTCAAGCCTTAATCCCCATCCTGAGCTGGGTGCATTCCAAGCCCACCTGGAGCAGGTCAAGACGCGCCCCAACCCATGGCTGGCCCTTCATTTCCCCTGGCAGGAGATTAGATGGGGTGCCCATTAATCACTCATTACTTGGGTCCTCACTCCTGGCCAGCCTTCAGGCAGCCCGCCAGCTGGCAGGGAGGGTGGGGCGGACCCGCCTGCTGCCCAGCCCGGGCCCCGGAGCTGCCCAGGGTCACCTTCCTGCATCGAGGGCCCGGCTCTCCGGCTCTCCGGCTCTTCTGGACCACGCCCAAGGGGAGAGGGGCCGTGGGAGAATACCGCGGAGCATCACTGAAGGGACCTGCTTCTGTAGGGCTCACCAGAGGGGACAGAGATGGGCACAGTCCATTCCGTGGGAAGGTGAGGTAGAAAGAGAGGAGATGAGCAGAAAGTGGCCGCTCTCCCAGGACAGCTAACCAGCAACAGAGAACACCCTGCTCGTCTGTTTCTGAGGTTCTCCCTTGGGGGATCTCAAGGGAACCGGGGAAGGGAGTGGAGTGGGGAGAGGCTATTGAATGGATAATTCATTACTACTACTACTACTATTACTACTACTGCTACTATTATTATGCAGTATAAGTGTTGATCTCCCATATTTGGACAATTATTCAGACACAAACCCCCTGGACTTGGGGGGCTGAGATTATATTTAGCGCACATACTGAGAGCTGCCTGCCTGTCAGACCCTGACTGGGTACACAGAAGGTGAGAAAAACAGGGTGAGAACAGGCACCGAGCTCCTACTCCATGCTGGCCTTTCCCTAATGCTCAGCGGGCCTACGCACCGGTCCCCATACCAGACTCCAGATGGCTTTTGGCCATCCCTCTGTCACACGCACCAGAAACTGTGACTTAAGGGCTTATAGAATAAAGGGGATGTGTTGGTGACCAGACCCCACTCTGGCAAGGGAGGTGAGACTTACCAGGCCAAGGAAGTGAGGGGCTAGCATGTCGTGTTTGGCCTTATGGGGAGGGGGTGGTCCCAGCTCATTTTTTAACCTCAGAAAACCTGGGGCTTTCAAACCAACCTACCTGATCTTGCTCCCTGAGCCTTGCCCAGGCCAAGAAATAGATCCACAAGGAGCCTGGTGGGGCTGAGCTTGCGTACCTCTGCAGAGAGGGGATGGGGCATGTTTACAGGACTGAACAGAGATTCCCTTTGACTGAAACAGGGCTCTCTGTCTCCGCCTGGCTGGGGCCATGATGCACCACTGCTCACTCCTTAGAGTCAAGGTCAAGGCCTCTGTTAAAAAGGTCACCTAGGTCACCCTGTGACCTAGGATAAAGTGATTGATCAGCTCACCACCTGTCACCAGAACCTCCCTGTGAAGGCAGCCTAAGGCAGTGGTCCTCACACCAAGCGTGTAGAACAATCAGTTGAGGCAGTCTTTAAACAATGCCAACTCCCAGGCCAGCCTCCACCCTGGAATCTGGTGTCTTCCTAGCCAATGTGAATTCGGATTCCGATGTCCCACAGACAACCCTTTCAGGGAACAGTGAGACGGTGGAAAGAGCACCTGACGGAGAGCCTAAGGGTTCTAAGACTGAGGTTCAAAACCTGAGCTGTTGACCTAAGGCAAGTAAGCTGGAATTTTCTTCCTTGTAAAATTCAGATTATACCGTCTCCCTCACAGGTTGCTGGGAGGATTAAGGCATCCGGCAGAGCACACCCCAGTGCTCACAAAACGTGACCTGAATGAGTTCATTGGGCCAGCGAGGTTCCAGAAACCAGAGAAGTCAGTTCTGAAGGCCTGGAGAGAGAAAAAAAGGGCAACACAGGCGCAGAAGTGAGGAAGGGGTCCCAGCGTCAGCTCACAGGTCCTCAGAGGGGGAGGGAAGTGGGGGGTCCAAAAGAGGGCAAGAGTCCACGAAGTCTCCTCCAGCCAGAGAGCCTCCCCCTTCCCGGCGCCTGCCCGTGTCACACTACAACTTCTGGCCTAACACGGCTCATCACTGTTTTTACAGACAAGAGTCAGTAATATGGTCCCCTCGCATCTAAGCAGATGTAGATAACTATCACAGTTCTGCACGCACAGAAAAGGAGAGATGGTGGAGGGAGGGAAGAGAAGAGACAGGAAGGAAGCTGGGAAGGAAGCGTCGACACAGCCATGCTGTCAGGCCAGCAAGAGCTGGCCGTGGGCTGGCACCAGGCTACGCAGCCTGGAAAGGCTCAGGAAGGAGAAGCCCAGGGGCCACTCTGGAGAAACTTCAGGGGCCTGGGAGATGAGGCCGGGCCGCCCTGGACGTGTCCAGGCTGTGTAAGTAGTAAATGCAAAGGAGGCGGGGGAGGACTTCAGCTGGGTTCAGGGAAGACTGAGACAGGTGTGTGCAAGAGAGGCTGGGGTGTACTTTCTGGCAGAACCGAAATTCTGAGCCGCCGTTAGAGTGCACACAAGCCCATCATAAAGACACCGGGGACATCAGGGAAGAGGTGGGCGGCTCTTGAATCAGCTCTCTCCAGCCCTTCGAAACTGACTTCTCCAGTGAATTAAGATAGTTCCCACTGCCCAGATGAAGACTAATCCTTGGCCTTGGCTACCATGTCTACACCAGCACGTTCATGTCGCTAGGTCTTTGCTCAATCTCTTCCTCTGTCTGCTATGCCCTCTCTCCTTCCAGCCTTTCCCATCTCCTTGAACTCCTCTTCATGCTGCAAAGCCCAGCTGTAATTGTCCTAGCTCCTCCCATGCAAGAAAAGACTCTCCCTCATTGGTATTCCCAAGGTTCTTCATTGTTTCGTGGTTACTTTTTTTTTTTTTTTTAACATCTTTTCCTCTCCTGGGTGGCTATTTATCATCTCTTAGGCTGTCAACAGATCCAGGGCATGGATATTGTCCTGTTCTGAGTTTAAGCCTTAGCACATGATACCAGTCCCTGGAAGACAGCAGATGCTCAAAAAAATCAGCTGGACAAGAATTAAATAGAAGTGAATCCTGGGGAGCCATTGTGATTTCTTGAGAGGAATGATGTGGCAAAATCAGAATTTTAGGAATATTAATCTGTCAGCATGAAAGAAGATGGATTGAAATGAGAAAAGTGACTCGTGGCTGGGAGTCAAGAGGGGAGATTATTACTGTAACGTGGACATGGTTTATGGAGGGAGCAGAGAGGAGAGAGACAGGAAAATGATCCCCTGTGATATCACAGAAGAATGTGGAAGGAACTTGGTAATGAACGCGCTATAAACGTGGGGGACGGAATAGGGGCATTGAGGGCACTCAAACACTCAGACTGCCAGCCAATTAGGAGGCAAAGGGTACTATGCGGGGAAATGCCGGATGAGAAGGGGATGGGGGGTTCGTGCCCCACCACTCTTTAGAATAATTGGCTGCAATCACAATAAGCATTTCCAGGCAACAAAACAAAACAAACAACCCCCCACCCCGAAAAAACTCTCAGTTAAAACATCCAGCCCTGATCTTACTCCCAAACTCCGGACTGTATTTAATTTTACTCATTTTTTCCCTAGCAGCCAGTTAGAAAGATTTCTTCAGGGTAGGAGATAGTGACAGGGAGATAAAAACCAATCCGAGTGCCCTCTGGGAGTTGGGCGGGGCAGGGAGGTCAGGTGACCTCACCTGACCAGCCCTCCTCTGGAGAGGTCAGCCAGGTGCCTCATTCTGTAGGGCCTCCAGGATTCTTGATCACCCGAACCCACTTCCCAGGCCAGGACCTCTGGGAAATCCCTGCTCCAGCACTGCAGAGGGTTATAGGAAAGTCCCAGGACTCCCATCTGCTTCCTCGCATTAATTCCAGGACTAGGATTTTGTTTTCTAAGGAATTCAACTATGATGCCAACAAAAATCTGTAGGAATTGAGTAGTACCGTATTTAAATTGCATATTTAAAATGTTTGCTTCCTTGCATATTGAGACCCAGGAAGATCTATTAAGCCCTTTATCAATGAAGCAAAGACAGACGCAGGTAATGCAGGTTTTAAGAGCTGTGTGATCTTTGAAAAATTTTTAGACTGTTACTGTGCCTTGGTGCCTCCAGCTGCTAGGAAAGTCAGACAAGATGACTCCTCGGACCTCTCTCGGGTCTCCCTCCAGGTCTCCTAGTCCAAATTCCAGCAGGCATCCACAATCATTTCAGCTACCCAGGTCCACGGGGGCACAGAGGAGACTTGAAGAGACGCAAGCATGCACATTTAATAAGCAGCAGGGGAGGCTGGGGGTGGGGTGGGGTGGGGGGCGGGAGGCTGGGTGTGGACTGCTTGGGAAACACCAGACCCACAATTTCCAGACGCTAAGTGGGCCTGAGAACGCCCTGAAATCCCCTTCCCAAGTTAGGGCTGATGGTTATTTCAAAGGAAAAAAAAAAGAAAATACGAACTTCCAAATCTCTGCAGCCCCAGGAGCTATTTCTGAAACAGCCAGTTCTATAAGCGCGCCAAGGACCGCAGGTACTTGGGCTGCACTTGAGGAAGTGTCCGGAGTTGGCGGAAACAACCCATCCACTCCGGCTCCCAGAGGCGCTGGGCTGCAGCGGCTTAGCTCAGACACACACAAGGATTTGAGGCTTTCTAGAAAACGGCGTGGCCGAGGCCCCGGGCCGGGGCTCCTTGCGCGCCAACCGAGACCGACCAGCTCTCCGGCCCGGGGCAGAACAGAGGCGAGGCTCGGTCGGGGCGCATCGGCTGGGTGTGCACTCGCCGGTCCCCCTCGGCCCCGGCCCAGGGAACGCAGGGCCCCGACTACGGAATGGCCCAAGTTGGCTGTCCCTAGAGTTTCAGAGGTGGAGGGTGTTAGGGTGAGTGCTGGCGCCGTGACCAGTAAATCCCCAAGGAAGGAAAGGAAGGGAAGCGAAGCGAAAGGAATGGAAGCGAAGGGGAGGAGAGGCGGCACAGCCGTCGGCACGGACCTAGCGCGCGCTGGCTCCCCAAGCCCGGCGTGGGCGCAGCCCCGCGGCGCCCCGGACACACCCACTGCGCCCCACCGCCCGCGCCTTCGAGTCCTGCGGTCCCAGAGCGGGCCCGAGAGGAGGGCAGCGGCCCGGCCGGGTCGGGTCAGCGCGGACGGGGCGCAGGGGGCGCGGGGCGCGCGGCACGGGCGGCTCTGCTCACCTGGCGGTCCGCGTCCCGGATCGGCCGGCGGCCGCCTCGCCTCGCCCCCGCGTGCTTCCTGGCGCCCGGCAGCCCGGAGCACGCCGCATGGACGGCCGCCGCCGCCGCCGCCCCGCGCCCGCCCTGCACGGGCTCCCGCTGCGCCCCGCTTCGGCGTCGGGCTGAGCGGGCGGCCAGAGGCTCGGGTGCACGCGGAAAGCTGTGGCTCGGAGTTTGCGATCGGGAGAACCGGGATCCGCGCTCCTTCGGTCCCTCCTCCCTCCCCCACTCGCGGCCTCCCGCTGTCATCTGGAGCCGCTCCTGTCGCCCCCTGGCGGCCGCCTCGGGAAGAACCGGCCCCCACTCCACCCCCGCGACCCCCGCGAAGGGGCCCCTTGCAAACAGGAGCGGGACTGAGCCCTGGGTACTGGAACAACGGACATCATCCCATAAAGAGGAGGGCGGTCTAGACAGGAAGGTGGCGAGAGCGGAGTGAAGCATGGTGCGGATCGACCAGGACCCGCTAGGGGAGAGGAAAAAGGGCGGAGACCAGAAGGTAAAAGAGGGGCAGATAGTCGAAGGCCTTGAATTACGGGTTCATCATATCCTGGGTTGTGGGAGCGCCTGAATGACTGAGGTCCAAGAGGGGCAGGCGCATCCTTGTGTTCGGAACAGTCATTCTGACTGCAACAGGACGGGGCTGAGGCTGAAGCAGGCAGCGGGCAAGGAGAATACCGTTGTGTACCAGAGAGGGCAAGAAGGCAGGACTGGAAGGATGGGGAGGGAGGAGCCCTCCTCTAAAGGGCACAGAGGTCACCCGCACTCGCCCGCTCAAGTACAAGGTAAGACTCACTGGGCTCCCAAAGGCAATGGAAAAGGACCAGAGCACTCAAGTTCTCAAGGGGCATGAGGTAGACGTGAAACACAGTCCGCAGCGATTCAGCATTGTTTCCTGTCCTATGCAAGTTACCCTGGCGGGAAGGAAAAAGCCTGCGGCAAACCACCACCACCACCACCACCACCACCATCACCATCATCAAACTTTGGTCTGTATATCCAAACCCTTCCTCTTACTAATTGGGCAGTATTGTCCCAGTGAGAGCATGGGTAAGCTGGTTAAAGGCAGGCAGAGGGCTGGAGCTCCGCTTCTTGGTTCCTAACGCAGTGCTCTATTCCTTACATTCAAACCGGTGATGACAGCTGGTGAGGTAGGAAGTAGTGAAAATGTGCCCCCTCTCCCAGGAGGGGTGGGATGACCTCAAACATTTGAAGAGGCTGTCCAGCTATAGGCAGTCTCCCTCGGAACGAGTCAGCCTGCTTGTTGATCCTGCCTTTAAAAACTTCTGCTAGTGCAGGTACCCAGTGGGACCTTGAAGGTGGCTGCAGAGGGCAAGCTCCCTGCCCCCAAGCCAGGCTCAGTGGGGATGGGTGTGGTGTGTGGCAGCAGAAAGGGGAGCAATGGGGCAGGGAGCCCCAGGAAAAAAATTAACAAAGAGAAAGTGGCAACCCAAGAGATCAGACTGGAGAAAGAGAACCAACCAACTCTGAACACCTGCTACCGGCCAGGAGCCTGGGCAGAGCCAGTTCTGACTGATCCACACTGGTTCCAATGGGAGGAAATAACTCCACACATGATCAAACCCATTTTGACTGGAGGCACCTGGTGTTCTCTTTATTTAAAGCCCCAGCGACTTCCTGGAATTAAATTAATCTGGGAGTCACAGGTCCCATAGGTCCAGATTAAGGGGATCTGACAGCTCTAGTAAATTCTGACCAGTTTAAAATCATTTAAAATGATAGAACATTTATACAACATTGGAATGTACTGGAACTATGGGTTGGGACCATACCACCCCACTAGTAAAAGTGAAATGTATTAGTGTCACTGAATTGTACACCTAAATATGGTGGAAAGGGTCATTTTTATGCTCTGCATATTTTACCACAATTTAAACAAAGAAAACAAAACTGATCAAATTTGCTCAAATTGGATGGATTCATTAACTCATTTAAAAGATGTATACTGAGGGCTACAGATGAGATGAAGGAATGTTCCAGTCCAAAAGAAGCTTGGAATGGGGTGGGAAAGGTGTTGTACAGTCAAGAAATCATACCAGCAGTTGGTGTCATTGGGAGATAGACAGCAGTAGCTGAAGACTTGAGGGAGGGGAGCAGAAATCTAGGATGTTCTATCTGAGCTGAGCCATCAAGGACCAGGGGAGTTCTTCAGGCAGGGCCTGTTATGAACAGGCCATAAGAGCAAGGATATGGATTTTGTAAAAACAAGCTTTAGATTTACAGACAAATTGCAAGAACAGTACAAGGAATTCCCTCGTATCTTCCTCTTCCCTTAACGTCAACATCTTGCAAAACCAAATGCATTCTTGTTGACCAGACTTGAGACAGCTGACCTAGGCTGCTGCTTCAGAACCCGTTCCGGTCCACGTCAGACGTGGTCAGATTGCAGTGACCGTATTTTGCTTACCTGTCACAAAATGTTCTCTTTATTTATTTCTTATGGACATTTTTTTTTTTTTTTTTTTTTTTTTTTTTTTTTTTATAATTTCCTTTCTTTGCTTCTGCCTTTACTCTATACAAATCTCTCCCCAAGTTCCCATCTTTGGAGCCTTGCTAACCACTTCTTTTTTTTTTTTTTTTTTTTTTTTTTTTTTTTTTTTTTTTTTTTAAAGATTTTATTTATTTATTTGACAGAGAGAAATTACAAGTACACTGAGAGGCAGGCAGAGAGAGAGAGAGAGAGAGAAGGAAGCAGGCTCCCTGCTGAGCAGAGAGCCAGATGCGGGACTCGATCCCAGGACCCTGAGATCATGACCTGAGCCGAAGGCAGCGGCTTAACCCACTGAGCCACCCAGGCGCCCCTCTTATGGACATTTTAAAATTAATTTATTTATTTGAGAAAGGTAGAGAGAGCACACTCGAGTTGGGGGAGGGGCAGAAGGAGAGCATCCTCAAGCAGACCCTGCCTGCACTGAGCATTGAACCCAACGTGGGGCTCCATCCCGGGACCCTGATCTTGACCTGAGCCTAAATCAAGAGTCCAACACTTAACTGAGCGACCCAGGCACCCCGAATGTTCTCTTTATTTAAAGTCAAGGCTATACTGTGAAATCCAATCTCATTTTAAACAAAGAAATATTTACATTATATATAGGCACCGATGAATATTAATTATGCTAAAAGAGCAGTTTCTCATCTTTCAGTCCTACTGTATTTCTACTTTTATCCGAGTGTGTATGTATGCGTAAATCAGACTGACAGGATTTGGTCCTTCCCTATGAGATAAGCTACTAACCCTTACCGACAGAGGGCAAAGGAGAGTAGGCGTCTCAGGTTAGAAGGGGTCATCTAGGGCGCCTGGGTGGCTCAGTGGGTTAAAGCCTCTGCCTTCGGCTCAGGTCATGATCTCAGGGTCCTGGGATTGAGCCCCGCATTGGGCTCTCTCTCTCTCTCTGCTTCCTCCTCTCTCTCTCTCTCTCTCTGCCTGCCTCTCTGCCTACCTCTCTGCCTACTTGTGATCTCTGTCTGTCAAATAAATAAATAAAATCTTAAAAAAAAAGGGGGGGGTATCTAGCCCCAGCGACTTCTGACTTCCTGGCATGCCAGTATCTTCCACATACAACATCTTGGAACAGGAGTTGTTAGTGACCCTCTTGCATATCTGCAATGACAAGGTGCTCACTACCACATAAACTAGCTCATACTATTGTTGGAAGCTCTCTGTTAGAAAGGCCCCCTTTCCTTTTGAACTGAAACCATTCCCTGTAACTACTACCCTGACCTCCTGAAATGACAGACAAAAAACGTGACTCTTCAGTCGTGTATCAGCTCTGCGATAGGTAGGACAGTCCTAGCTTATAAGTGTGGTCTTGGTGTGATTCTCAGTTAATGACTAATCGTGCCCCTTCACTCCATTGGCTGTCTCAGTTGTGATGAGGGACGCTCTGGTCATCCCTACAGAGGACCCGCACAGCCCCACCCCACTGAGAATGCCCCCTGCCTACAGCCGCACCCTGGGTGGTCAGCCATTCCTCCAGCAAAGCGCTGGCACATGGGACAGGCTCCCCAGTGCTCGAGGCAGAACAGCCTCCTGCTGAGAGCCACTTCCTGGGACTTCAGAGCTTGGGGAACTGGAGTAAGAGCGAAGTGTGAACAGATTCCAGGAGGGTAACTCAAGACAAGCAGACCTTTGTGCGGGCCACGTATGAGTAAAACAGCTTCTGTGCTTTACTAATAGGCACCGACCACGAATCCTTTCACCAGCAGAACATTTCTTGGGGCTAGAATTCCAAAACTTACACTTTGAAAAACACTGCTTTACGCTCTTTTGACAAACACGAGTGTTTTCATCCTAATGGCATTTCAGAGGGTTGTGTCGCGGCAGGGAAGGAGACCCTTGTATTATCCCTCCTTTGTTAACACTGGGAGGTGGGAGGCAAATAGACACATATCCAACCCCCTAATTTCAGGCTCCAGGAGGTTCCAGGATCCATCACAATGCTTATAAAGTTGTTCCTTTTATTTTCTGGGTTGTATACCTTTGCAGACTGTAAAGTCAAGGCAAGCTTGTGTCCGGCAAAAAAAATAAGGAAATAAAGGAAGCACAAAAACACAACACGACACAACACAACACAACTTGTCATCTGTGGTTTTAAGCGGTTTCTAAGTGCCTCGGGTATGGAGGAAGGAGCTTTTCCTCCCCTGCTCGCCTCCTTAAGTCACTGCATTCTATTCTCCCTCTGGGGGATCTGGGATGTCAGCCTAAAAACCACGTCCCAAGTTCCCATGTCCCTGGCCTGGGGCTGCCTCACTACTTGACCTGCAGTCCACAGCCGTGCTGTGGCCACCAGCTTGGAGGACAGAAGCAAAATGGCTTCTCGATGGCACTTCAAGTTTTCCTACCCAGCGTCAGAGTCGACAACCCCATTTCAGATGACCTCATTCTCGTTCCCTCTCTCCCTTCGCTCTTATCCCTTCCTGCCCCAGGACTGGTCAGAGGAGATAGGAAACTTCGTGTTACCTGGTACAAGACAACTTTTGGAATCCCAAATATTCAGATTATTTCTCCTTTCCCTCTTGGAGAGTGATAATACTCACAGCTCAAAGGCATCACCCGGACGGAAGCTGCTTCTCTCCAGGAGGGGCAACGCTGAGCAAGAAAGAGAATGGACCTCACAGCCCCCAGAGTCAAGGGTTCCCTCTCTCCTTCTGGCACCGGTCACCTAGATGAAGATAATGACTATTGACGGATGAAACCCACGTGCCAGCGCCTCCTCTCAAAGACGATCGATCATCCTTTAATTCATCCCCCCCCCTATATTGATGGAAGCTGACAATGAATGAGAAAAGTCAGCCCAAGTAAAAAGAGAAGAGACTGTTCTAGACAGAAGGATGCACATTTGCAGAGGCCCCGGGAGAGGTTTGACACCTACAAGGAGCAGAAGGAAGGGGAGTGTGGGTAGGACTCAGAACCCAGGAAAAAGGAGGGATGTGGGGCGGGGATGGGTTGAAGTCTGACTGTGCTGAGTCTTGCAGGCATGGTTCATAACCCCTGGACCACCACAAAGGCACAGGGGTGTCCCATCAGAACAGATACAAGGAGTGGGGTCCTCGAGCCTCCTGCTGCCCTAGATGCTGGACTGGGAGAGTCCAGTGTTTCCAGAGTGGAAGAAGGCAGGGGACAGCTTTGGGTAGTGGCCATTATGCAGCTGATACAGAAGTATATCATTTTGTAAATGATATTGCACATACCCATTTTTGTAAGTTGTGTTATTTGCAAATGAGCAAGAGGAAGCTTCTAGGGGGGTTAAGCAGGGGTTGACATGATCAGATCTGTGCTCATCCAAAGGGAGAGGGAGGGGAAATCCACTTTGTTATATAAAAAAAAAAAAAAAAAAAAAAAAAGGTAAGGCAAAAACATCATTCCATAATTCTTTTGTAATGAAAAAAATAAATGCAAAATAGAACAAATCTATCATCTTAAAGGAATGCCCTGTGTCTGCCTTCCCCTGCTTCCTGGGAGACTCTCCTAATAAGGTCTTGTCCTTCACCCATGGCCCATGCTGACCTTGGGACCAGTGCTGCAAGGCTCCCAGATGGCCTGGGGGTGAGGGGTCTCTCTCGGTGCAGGAAGTCGCTTCTCTGTTTGAGGCTAATCAGCTTACACTGTGCCTGAAGTTGCAGTCACCTTGACCTCCCTGGCAATTCTCCCTCTCTAGCCAACGGGCTTTCTTGTTGAATTAATTAATTTTTATAAAGTCTCAGAGATACTGCATAGCCGGCAAACACTGGCCAGATACGGTTTGTATAGAAACCCAGACCACTACAGGCTCACAAAGCCAGTCTCCAAGTTCATTGTTTTACCTTGCCTACTTACTTTCATCCTGCCTCTCTCCAGTATACAGAGGCCCTACTGGGTGCCAAGTGTGACATATTGCCAGATTTTGCTGCCAAGATGTTCATCGCTCCTATGGTCCTTTTTTTTTTTTTCTTTGATGTTTCCTGTGTCACTGTTCTCTGTATGATGGGGTCTTCTACCTGCAAGGAGCAGTTCCGTGTAGTAAAAGCAAACAGTCAGCCTCCCACTAGCCACGTCATCATAGGAATCACCAACCTGAGACCTGTAGTCACCTCATCTATAAAATGGGAAGAACATATTTCTATGTTGGAAGAAAAGGGGACTGCCTCACCCCAAGTCTTGAAGCCTCCTCCAGCTCTCAGATCTATGATTCTCTCAGAAACCCTGCAATGGGGAAATTATGTGGCTCATTTCGGATCCATCTGGGAAAAGATGACATACACAGAGAAGTATGTGACTTCTTTTTTTCAAATTTCAAGCTGCATTTGAAATGGTTTCTTTCATTTCCACCCCTCGTAAGTCCGCGGATGGAGGAAACTAGGGATCTCGTGACTTCAGAAACAGCCATCACGACCGCTAACATCATCTTGAGTTCCAAAACTCATACACACTGAAGCTGAGAATTTTAGGGCCTACTCAAAGCGTATTTAATCTAATCGAGTGGTGTTTTTCCCTTTTTTGGGGTTAAAGCAAGAACACTGCTAAGTCTCCTTCCTGGGCTTGTGCGGAGGCTCAGCCCAGCCGTATGGACATGAGTTTCTGCTGCTACCTGTGACTCTTTCTAGAACTTTTCCATGGATTTCAGCTTTGTTCAGGAAGAGTTCTGAGACCAGAGAAGCACTTCTTCTGAAGTGTTTGGAAGACAGCCGCCTCCAGGGACCAGCGGCCTGGGGGGTTAGGGGCGACTTACTGCCTTACCTCTTGGGTCTTGTGTCCATCACAGAGAAAACCACGTGAAGGCGCCAGTCTTTAGACAAGGCAGAGCTCCCCCTGCATCAGCTGGGATATCTAAGGACACGGTTCACGGGAGCTGGGGGGCAATGGAAGTCTCCAGTGTGGAGGGGCCAGGAAACTGACTTACGGGTCAGAAAAAAAATAATAACAGCTCGATTTAATCTGGTTTAGTCAGTTAACCTGTCTGTGCCTCAGGTTCCTCACCTGCAGAATGGGACTAAATACTCGCTGTTGACTTCTCTCAAGTGAGGAAATGAGTACGTTTGATTTTTTTTTTTTAAGATTTTATTTATTCATGAGAGACAGAAAGACAGAGACAGAGACAGAGAGAGAGAGGCAGAAGCAGGGGGAAGAAGCAGGCTCCCAGCATAGACGGGAACCAGACCCAGGGCTCAATTCCAGGACCCTGAGATCATGACCTGAGCTAAAGGCAGACACATAACTGACTGAGCCGCGCAGGCAGCCCCGGGTTTGGGAGTACTCTCGGGCCGTCTACCTTCCCTGTGTACTTGTTCCATCCCTTGTTCCTGGCTAGCTGTATTGCCGTTCTTCCCCTGTCATGGGAACATTCCAAAGGATGGATGGAAGGTTACGGGATCAAGCAGGGACCAAACATAAGCAAGAACAAGCATGTAGATTAAGAGAAAAACTTCTTCTGACCCAGTTCTATGAGTGGAAAATACCACGCAGTCAGAAAAAAAAACCAAATCACCCTGACATGCAATTAGATATTGTGGTGCAGGTCAGAGGGCAACCCAAAGGGCTTTTACGGTTTTTCTTCTTTTTCTGTTTTTCTTTTTCTTTTCTTCTTTTTCTTCCTTTCTTCCTTTTTCCTTCTTCTTCTTCTTGTTTTTTTTTTTTTTTTAACAGGTTGTTTCAAGAACAGAGAGAAAAGAAACACATTTTCACAAGATTAACTTTAATTGAGTCAAACTTTTTACTTGTCAGCATCTGAAGTTCCCTTGAAGCTAATAAGAACCATCTTCTGGGTGACGGTTTCGTGAAGAAGAGACATCTGACTAATGGAAGATGTGGGGGTTTTATAGTTAAGCAAGCGCGCACCTGGATCCTTGCTCTGCTAACTTATTAACTGTGTGACTCTGGAAAAATGACTTAATGGAGTCTGAGTGTTTTGACTCCTAAGTTGAGATAATAATTCTTAAGGGCACGGTTTGGATAGTCAATACTGAGATCCACCATTTCCCCCTCAGGGGGAAGAGAGAATTTAACTTCTCTGTCCCCTTGCCCTACAGCCAAGTGTGGCCATGTAATTTGCTTTGGTCATTGGAATGTGACTTCTCTTTCTAAAAATTCAAAGGGGGGTAGGGAGGGAGGGAGGGGAGGAAAGAAGGAGCGAAGGGAGGGAAGAAGGCTAACAGATGCTTTAAGTCTTAGCGTACAAATCACGTTCCCTTCCCACTGGTGCTGTGATCGTGGAAACCGTTGTTAAGACGTGGCCTTGGTTAGCCTGGGTCTCAGAGGTCTCCGCGGGGCAAAGTACCCACCACCCCTTATTGTGTAAGCATCTGTAGCATCTTTTGTTGTGGTAAGCCACTGAGATATAGGCGTATTACTGCAGCAAAACCTAGCACACTGTGATTGATGCAGTGGTTGTTACAATAAAATATGATGGTGTTTGCAAGTACAATACAACTTGGCAATGGCCAAGTGCTTGAACAGCCATTACTTCGCCATACAGAGGTAATTGTGCTGATTAGGAGGCCCAAGCAAATTCTTGCACGGGTCAGGCAGCCACAGAAGTCTGCAGTTTCACCCCAGGTTGTCTCCACCAGGGGCTGGAATCAGGAAGACCCTGAACAGTCTGCCATGGTGACCGAAATACCACCTTTGCCTTTGAATGAGCTCCAGATAGAGGGCCCTGAAAGCAGGCTGCTTAGGGAGAATTCACACCTCCGTACAGGGTCCCTGCCGCTCCTCTCTTGCCATGCCCACGGCTCTCCTTCCCTCCCACAATCACTTTCTTCCTCATACCTTCCTGGGGAGTGATTCTTATACAGTAACTTCCTGGGGAGTGATTCTTTATGCCACCCAAATCTGACCTCTGACCCTCAACTTCAGGTTCCCATGTCCTAGATATTTTGGCAGGCTCTTCCCGTCGGTGCATTAGGGACAGAACACAGAACACATCCACTCCCCTCCCGCCACATGAACCCCTGTTTCCCACTCTGCATTCCATGTCTGGGTGAAACCACCCCCTCCCAGTTATTCAAGCTCAAAATCTCAGCGTTCTTATGGTCTTCTCAGAGCATTTTTCCCCCCTCATTAATGTGAAAGGGGAGGACACAAACAAGAAAACCACTGGAAGTATTGTGTAAGCCTAATGAGGTTGTGGTTCAATCTTAGTGTGAATGTGTTCCTTTGAGAATTTGTCTTTGGGAAAAATGCCTCTAATTATAGATTCAGAAAATAGGATGTGGACAGCTTAACTCTTTTAGGTCATAACAAAGAACTATTACTGAAATTTTTAAAACATAACTTTTCTTTTCTTTTTTTTTTTTTGCAATAAATGCTGTAAAGGTAACATTTTTCACATAGCCAATGATCAATGATTGAGGAAGCAAAAGGAGACAGTAATTCCAGAAAAAGTAAAATAAGGGAAGACACAACTATAAATCCTGGGCAGAACAGACGGAGCAGGTATCTGAGGATTCCAAAGCATAAACAGTGGCAGGCAGGTCAGGGAAAAAGACCAGAATGCAAAGTTCCACTAAACCAGCAGTAAGTTTGCCATTTTTCTTCTCCTCCAGCGTTACCAGCCGGCACTCAAAGGCAGTCAGAAACTTACATGTGTGCTCCAGAGGCAAACAGACAGCGCTCCAAGAGAAGTCCTCTCTTTCCAGTTCAAGAAACAAGGAAGGGAATTCCTAAGAGCCAGAGAAAGGGGAGGAATTCTCTGGTTTTATTTCTTTTTTCCAGCCTTTCCCACAGGCAATATTGTGACAGCAGTGGGGGTAGGGACAGCACTGGCAATGGGCAGGCACCTAATGGGGGAACTGTTCTATTTGAGCAAAGGAAAAGTGAGCATAGGAATGTGCAGCAAAGCTCCGTTCCTTTTTTTCCCACTCTGTCTTCCTGCCCCTTGGCTCTAGACACAGAAACAGTTACAGGAAGCATGTGGCAGAGCGAGGAAACTAAATCCCAAGCTTGCTGGCTGGTGGGCTGAGTAGAGGCTCCATGGAGCCAGTGTTGCGGAGATCATAGAGAATGGAGAGATTAAGAAAGAAATCCCACATACTGATGGATGAACTCTGGGCTCCCCTCCAAGCTACACATGTGTGGGTCTGACCCTAAATAGCATACCACACAGGTTCCGAGGACTGAACTAGAGGGGATACCATGGTCCAGGTCCAAGACCGGCCACTGGGTGGCGCACACACAGGACTCATCTGAATGGCACTGCTCTTTGAAAACAGAACTGACTTTGGAACCAGGGTCCACAGAGGAATGTTGGAACTTACAGCCAGAATAGAACCTGGTCCATAGCCTGCTTAGAAAAAAAATAAATAAATAAAAATTTTTTAAAAATTAATGTTCCTTTTAGGACTTAAACCAAAGTCAGAGTCTCATAATATAATATTCAAAAGGTCCAGGTTATAAACCAAAATCACTCACCATTTAAAGAACCATGAAAGTCTCAACTGGCAAGGAAAAAGACAAAGAACAGATGTCAAACCTGAGAAGAATTTTAAAGTAATGATTATAACTATGCTCCAAGAAATAAGGACAAGGACTCTTGAAACAAATGGAAAAATAGAAAGTCTCTGAAAAAAATATATATACACACACACCAAAGGAAATTTCCGAACTGAACAGTACAATAATTGAAATAAAGTCAGTCAATAGAAATAACTTAAGGGTAAATCAATAAAAATTATCTAATCTGAACAACAGAGGAAAAAATTGAAAAAAAAAAAAAAAACCCAACATCTAACAGTGCCTCAGGGATCCCTGGAAAAATACCAAAATGTTTAATATTTTTGTTATTAGACTCCCAGAAGGAAAGAAGAAAGAGCGTAGAATGGGAACAAATATCTTCAGAAATTACAGTAGAAAAACTTACACATTTCACAGAAGACATAAACATACAGATTGAAGCAATTCATTGAACTCCAAACAAGATAAAATCAAAGAAAACCACAAATCATAACCAAACTGATAAAAGACAAAGACAAAGAAAAAAGTCCTGAAAGCAACCAAAGATAAATGATGTATCTCATACAGGGAAACAAAGGCTCACATGAATGTTCATTTCTTATTAGAAACCATGGAAACTGGAAGGAAGTCGAAGAACATTTTAAAGGGCTGAGAGAAGAGAACTGTTGGCCCAGAATTCTATATCCAGTGAAAATATCCTTCAAGAATGAAGATGAAATAAACAGATTCTCAGTTAAAGGAAAAGGAAGGGAATTCACTGTCACCAGAACTATTCTTTAAGAAATGGTAATGAGGGGCGCCTGGGTGGCTCAGTGGTTTAAGCCGCTGCCTTCGGCTCAGGTCGTGATCTCAGGGTCCTGGGATCGGGTCCCGCATTGGGCTCTCTGTTCGGCAGGGAGCCTGCTTCCCTCTCTCTCTCTCTGCCTGCCTCTCCATCTATTTGTGATTTCTCTCTGTCAAATAAATAAATAAAATCTTAAAAAAAAAAAAAAAGAAATGGTAATGAAATTCTTGGAAATGGGAAATCATAGCAGAGGAAAATCTGTAACAACAATAATGAAGGCAGAGCAACTGAAATGGGAAATATCTGGGGACTATAATAGAATTTAAGTTCCTTAAAACATATATGACATATAACAGTTGAAAGCAAAAGTTATAACACTGATGGAGTTGTCAATGTATATAGATGTAATACAATGATAAGGGCAACAGGAAAGGGGAAGCCAGAGGCACTTATATGATGATAAAATTTTTATAATTCACTGAAATTGTAGAATAGAATTCTTCATAGGCTATGAAAAGTTAAGTATACATACTGTAATTCTAGCACAACTACTAAAAATGTTTCCTTCCAAAGAGTTATGGTAAATATCTTAATAGAAAATTAAAACAGAATACAAAAAATATTTGAGTAATGAGAGAAAAGATAGGGAAGGGAAAATGAAAAACGGGGAACAAAATGATGATTTAAGTACAAACCTCTCAGTTCTTCTATTAAATGTAAATAGTGTAAACACATATACCAGTTATTCATTGCAGTGAAACAAATTGCCGTAAAATTAGCTTAAAACAATATTATATCACAGTTTCTGTGGATCAAGAGTCCAGCCAGGCATGGCTTAACTGGCTTAAGACCTCTGCATCAGGGGCTCCCACGGAGCTTCAGTGAAGGTGTTGGTTGGGGCTGTAGTCTCATATGAAGTTTTGACTGGGGAGGGATCCGCTTCCAAGCCCACTTACATGGTTGTTGGGATGATTCAATTTCTTTTGGGCTGGTGGACTGAGGGCCTCCGTTTTCAGCTGGTTGTTGACTGACAGCTACCCTCAGTTCCTTGCCATGTGAGTCTCCTCAGCCTGGCATCTTCCTTCACCAAAGACAGCAAGGGAATGAGTCTTTCAAGATGGAAGTTATAATCTTAGGTGATGTAATCAAGGAAGTGACATCCTGTCACCTTTGCCACATTATATTGGTTAGGAGCAACTCAGAGGATCTGCCCACACTTCAGCAGAGGCGACTAAGCAAGGACATAAATTCAAGAGACAGGGATCACTGGGGACCATTTTAGAGTGTGTCCATCAGGCTTCCCCTTTAATAATAAAAATAAGACACAACTATATATTGCATATAAGTATATTGATAAAGGTACGTTCGAAATAAAAATATGGAAAAAAGATAAACCATGCAAACACTAATCAAAAGAAACCTAGAATGGCTATTTTCATATTAAAGTAGACTTCAGAACAAGGAAAATTACCAGGGATAAAGAGAAGACACTGCATAATGATAAAAGAGTCAGTTCACCAAAGAGGCAGCAATCCTCAATGTGTATGTACCCAAGAGCAGAATTTCAGAATACAAAACCAAAAACTGACAGAAATGGAAAAAAGACAAATCCAGTTAAAGTTGAAGACTTCAAAACTCCTCTCTGTAATTGATAGTATAAATAGAGAGAAAATCAGCAAAGATGTAGAAGAAATGTACAACACACCGACCAAAATCTAATTGCTATTTATAGAGCACTCCACCCAACAGCAGGATACACATTCCTTTCAAAGACACATGGAGTATGTTGGAGCTCCTGATGCACAAACAGTTCTTCCCAAAGGGAACCAGAGAAATGGAGAAGTGGCAGGTGAAGGAGGTGCAGAAAGGGAGAGGCATTCTCTTACTTTACCATAGAGCCTCTTAGGGGACATTGTGGGTCCATGGTCAGTGCAAACTTTGAAATCAAAGGGCAATTCTCACTTTCATCCAATTTAATTTAGCAGCTTAAAGAATTGAGAACAAATTTCATTTGCATAGAACTATTCAAACAAGTTTGATCTGATCAGACCTGGTGTGTGGACTTCTAGGTGTCCAGTTTTGAAACACAAATTCCAACATTTTCTTTGTCTGGGAAATATATTTGTTTTAAATGTGGTTCACATAAATTACCTTTCCACTTCAGTTTTCCTGTTCATTGCAGCACAACTTGTATTCTCACTCATTCTCTACGTCTTCCCTTTCTGCTTCTGTATTGGTTTGCCATTTGGATAAATAAGTATGATTATGCATCAACTTACCATCGTGCATGTAGGCAGTCAACATAGTTTTGAGTTCATTCGTATTTGCACTGTTCCTTAGTCAGGAAGTCTGTAACTAAGCAAACCTGTCAAATATCCCTATATAAAGTCAGGATTTAATTCAGAAATTCTTTGAAGGAAAAAAATATGGAAGTATTTTTACTGGAGAGTTATAATCAGATTATGGAAGGATGGTTAGCCGTTCAATACAGTCAACATATTTTCTATAGAAACAGCACCACCTGGGACAGAGCCCTCACAGAGCTGGGGAAATTTTGTCTGTTTGAAAATGTCTTATTGTGGATCTGGCTTCTCAGTAATTATTTTTAATAAAGTAATTCAAATCTTAGTGTTGTCCCCATGAAAAAATGAGATTCCCAAAAAGAAAAAAAAAGAGAGAATGTTGTAAGAATGTTGATGCCCGGTCATGTACAGTAGCCCACCCCTTATCCACGGGGGTATGTTCCAAGAAACCCAGGGAATGCCTGAAATGGTAGTAATGAATCCTAAATATATTGTTTTTTCCTATACATACATATGATATAGTTTAATTTGTAAATTAGGAACATGAGATGAACAATGATAATTAATAATAGAACAGCTGTAACAATATAGTATAATAAAAGCTATATGAATGTGGTTTCTCTCTCGAAATATTGTACCATACTCACTCTTACAATGTGAGATGATAAAAGCCTCTCTGATGACATAAAGTGAGGTGAATGACAGATGTTGTGACACAGCATTTGGCTGCTATTGACCTTCTGACCTACATTAGAGGAAGGTCATCTGCTTTGGGACCACAGGTGACCATGAGTAATGGAAAGTGAAACGAGGGTTGGTGGAGGCAGGGGAGGGGGGTGAGTTCACTCCCACCAATAGACTCTCATCTCTAGATAATCAGAAAAAAAAAAGTTTTTGTTTTGTTTTTGCAAAAGAAATGGCCCAATTTGATTAATCTGAGACACTCAACAGTGTAAGAAATCATTTTAATGGTATAAGTAAGCTATTGACCAAAGAACGTTACAAATAACATGCTGAATCAGTAAAGAGTTTGCTTTGGATTTTGAAAAAAAACAGATACCTTTTAATGATCTATGTAAGCAAAACATAAATAAGATATAATGGATAACGACATCTATAACTATAACCATCTCTCTTTTTCTCCTCAATAAATAGTTAATATATTTTTGAAGCCATCTGGCAATGCTGCCAGACTGATCTGGTTTAAACTGGCCAAAGCTGGTTTTAATCAGCAAATGCAAAACTATTCACATAAGATCCAGTTTGAACTAGGCTACATTGACAAATGTGATTTTAAACTGGTTTGATTTAGTTAGAATCCCTTTGCTAAGAATCATTAATCTCTCTGCCAAGAATCATTTTATAGCATTTTCCCCTAATATGAAGCAGTATCACCTGGATGAATCCCCTTTCTTCCTTCTGACCCATGTGATTCATGTTGGTCTGACCCAGTAAGGACAAGTGGAAACCAGGCTTATCTGGTCTCAATCAGCATGAATTGCTCTCAATTTGATTTGTTCCAAGTTGGAATGTTTTATTCTACTTGAGCTGGCCTTATCCAATTTGATCTAGGAAGGTTGGATTTAACCTGTTTAGAACAAGTTAAAAACTGACTTTAACCAACTTGGAATCCATTTGCTACTATGATAGCTGGTTTCCCTTGGAAACCTGACATTCAGAAATGGCTTAGCTAGTGTGAGCCTACTGTGAACCATCCCGACCCAGATGAAGTCAGTTATTAGAATTCTTCTGTGTGGTCTGATACACTTAAAGAAAGTGGGAATGGTAGAAATCCAGGTTTCACAGGTTAGGGAGAAAGCAGGGCAGGGGAGGGGGTAGGGACTGGAAGGTGCCATACTTAAACTCTTCTAGATACAGGTCAAATGGAGAGTCAGGGTCAAGAAATTATTATTTTTTTTTTAAGATTTTTAAAAAAATTTATTTGACAAACAGAGATCACAAGTAGGCAGAGAGGCAGACAGAGAGAAGTGGGGGAAGCAGGCTCCCTGCTGAGCAGAGAGCCCGATGCAGGGCTCAATCCCAGGAACCTGAGCCGAAGGCAGAGGCTTAACCCACTGAGCCATCCAGGCACCCAAGAAGTGATTATTTTTTAAACTATGGATCAAGGCCCCAGGAAAGGTAAGAGGGCACAGAATAGAGGGACTGGATTGGACCCAAAGTAGGGACAAAGGTATATTGTAATTAAATTGGGAACAGAGGAGAATTAGATGGATGTGGCAATGAGTAGTTTTAATATCGTGTGAAAAAAATTTAATTTTTATCCCACAGTTGTAACTCTGGTTAAACAATTTACATAGCTGATTTTTTCTTTTGACAGGTCTATCAATTTTCCACTAATTACTCCCTACTTTCCCTGAAACATCTGGAGAGCACACACGCCTTCGTGTCCTTCCTCACCATACCTTCCTCATCCCCAAGGAAGGAAGTGAAAACAAGCAAAAGGCTGGGGCCTTTGCCAGCCAAGGGAAGACAGTTTGTAGGAGTTCATGACGGCCCCTCCGGAGACCCTACTGAAAGGACATATGGTCTGGGCTACAGCAAGCGACCACCTCTTCACCACTTCCTGCTCTCATGTAACACGTATTGGGGCGGTGGCCAAGACAGTCACCACCCAGCCCCTTCAACAGAGGGGATCCGATGGTTAGGTGACCATATGTGTGCCCAAGACAACCCTGGTTTATATCTGAGGTCCCAGTGTCATCATTAATAGTGTTCCCTTTCTCTCCCAAAGCTGTCCCAGTTTAGGCAACAAATGATATGATCAAGCCACCTAAGGCCCAATGTCCCCCCTCTGTCCCAATCTTCTACTCTTCTACTCTCTCTTCTCTTCCACAGAGATCGCATCCATTCTCATAATTTAAAATTCTGTCTCTGAAGATAACTCCAGAATTTTCATCTCCATCTTTATTTCCTGAGACTCAGTCCATATCCCCACTGGGACAGTAAATGAATAACCCACGTACTGTTGGTGCAAATGACCCAGGCTGAGGTACTGCTGTAGCCTCACTCCCGTCATCCATCCCCACCACCCAGAAACGTGTCCCCTGGGTCGTTACTGAGACCAGACTCCACACTAAAGAAAGATGGGAAATATGTGTTCCCATGTTGGAAAATAAAAGGATATTTGCACATGTTGCCAGGGTTCCTCTGGAAAGCATCCAGGAATCGTTCCAGAAATTCCATTTCCAGGTGTGTGTTTCTTTAAGGAAACATTTTGCAGCTGAGAAGGAACAGCCCGCATGGTGCCACTGTCTGTAGGCGTTGCTATGGCAGATCAACCTTATTATGGAATAGCAAAGGAAGGAGTCATGGGGAAAACACAACATGAACGGGCAGAGCACGCACTCCACCCCTGAGGAAGCCATAATCAGGTAGCAGCCACGTTCTCAGAACGCACGCATTAAACAGACCGACTTCCCTGGCTGCAAACCCACAGCGAAGCCCTGCTGGATGGAGAGATGTCCTCCAGGCCAGGACCAGGAGCCAGCCCCTATTCCTGGAGAGAAGGGGCGAACCGTGAAGAATCTCTGAACCAGGTGCCCAGGTGAACCAGGTGCCTATTCACCCAGGAGAAGGAAATGCCCGAGGTGCCTCTATTTCTTTATTCTGCAGCATGGACTGAACACCATTAACCAAATGATTTGAGACCCACTGGCTGGAATAATAAAAAAAGAGAAAAGCCAGCTGAAGTGGGTTAAACACTGTCTTGGGTGGGCTCTCCCCAAAGGGAGACCCTGAGATGAGGATTCCAGGAAGTGTAACTGACTCCAGTGGTGACCTCGAGAAGCATGTGGGGGGTGGGGGTGGGGTATGGAGAAGAAAGAAAAGCCATGGAGGATGTATTGATGAGTAAATTACTGCTGTGGACAGGTGGGGCTGAGTCCTGCTGGGCTCCGGGTAACTGCAACACACTGCAGAGTTGTCCTGCTGAGGGCGGGCGGTGGCAGCGGGCTGGGTGGAGGAGAAGCGTCTATTTCTCCCTCAGTGGTGGGTCACTCTCCTAGTGCTAACTCACTGCGACCTCTGGCCTGCTGCCCACCAGGAGGAAGTGCACTCCTGGGCTGGAAATTGCCCTTAGGTGGACAGAGCCACGAAAACATTCTTAGGTGGGGAACGAGCTCTAGGGCCAAGCCTAGACATATGGTTGGGGGACCAAGAGTCTCTCCTACAGAGAACTTTCCCCCTCATCCAGAATGGAGGAAAGGAAGGCATCGAGCGCAGAGCAAAGCCAGAGGATGAAGACAGCAGGAAAACTTGAGGTGCCTGACCCATGTCAAAGCTTAGACTTGAAAAATCAGACATTTGAGCTTCCAGAGGACACTGTGTCTGTCCCATTCCACGGGTGCGCCTATTCTTCCCCTCCCCCACCCACATTTGAGATACGAATCCATTTACAGGGGCCGGACAGGAGAGCTGCAGGCTGACAGTGTCCTCACAACTCTTCCCTAAGCAGCAATGGCTCTTTCCATTCCCGTTAGACTGGAAGGGGCGTTATGGTGGCTGCATGCAGAAATCATATGCAGAGGATCTCAAAGTGGTTCACTGGGAACCCAACTGCTAGAAGCAGCTTTCCTTAGGGGCGGTATAATCTCCTGTGGTGAGACCAAGCTGGGTGTGTCCATCCCCTGTTTGTTGCGTAACCTTAGACAAATTTCTTCATCTTTTTATGCTAATGTTTACTCATCTGGGAAACTGAGTAAAATAATAGTAAACTTCTCATAGGGTTGCTTGAGAGTTAAATGAGACAAGGCATGCAAAGCCTTATCACAGTACCTGGCACACACTAAATACTCAACTAACTCCTATATTATAATTTCTCACTCATTCAACAAATATTTATTGAGTCTCTTCCATGTGTCAGATCCTATTTTAGGCACCAGTCAACAAGAGACTCAACTCTTGCCATGAAATATAGATTCTACTGCCTTAGAGACCAACAATAAACAAGTAAACACATCAGTAACTGTTATAATATCAGGTAATAATAAGTGCTCGAGACCTGCAAGGATCCTCGAGAGCGTTCTAGGCAGTGGGTAGAGGAAATATGAGCGTTATGAGGTGAGAATAAAGTTAGTGGGTTGAGAAAAAGCACTAAGGTTGGTGTGGTGAGAATGGGGGGCAAGAGAGAAGGTAAGAGGGGGAGGCGGCTGTGATAAGGAATCTGGATTTCATGCTAAGTTTCGAGCAGGGTTTGACATGACTTGATTGGCAGTTTTAAAATGTCTCCTGGGGGTGTCTGGGTGACACAGTTGGTTACTCATCTGCTTTGGGCTCAGGTCATGATGCCAGCCAGGGTCCTAGGATGGAGCCCCACATCAGGCTCCCTGCGCAGCAGGCAGTCTGCTTCTCCCTCTCTCTCTGCCTCCTGTCCACCCCCACTTGTACTCTCTCTCAAATAATTAAATAAAATCTTTAAAAAAATAAAATAAAATATCTCCTGGCTGGCTATGGAGAGAACAGACTGGGGGAGGGATAACAACAGAGGATAGAGAGGGATGAACTGTGAGGCTACTGGAGTAGGTCCAGAGAGAGGTGGCAGTGCTTCTGCTGGGTGACAATAGCCAAAATATGTAAAGATCCTGAGCTGTGGTTGAATCTGGCTTATATTTTGCAGATGGAACCAACCACACTTATTGATGGTATGGATGTGGAATGTAGGGCAAAAAGAAAATTCAGTTGCAGTGTATAGGCTTAGGGCCCGAGTATGGCCTGAGTAAATGGTGGTGCTCTTGATTGAGAAAGGGGCAAACCCAAGAAGGCAGGTACTAGGAGGGGGCCTTGAAGGAAATTCAGATTTTGACTTTGAACGTGCAAACTTTGACCTGTCCAGTAGGCATCCAAGTGGAAATGGTAGGAAGGTGGTTGACTTAGAGGAAAGGTCTAGGCTGGAGAAATGTTTGGGATGATTAGGGTATGGGGTGATTAGACTGGGTAAGATCACCTAAGGAGTAAGAGAAGATAAAGAACAAGTCTAAAGACTGAGCCCTAGAACACCTCAACATTGGAGGGAAAGAAGAGGAGAAAAAGCCAGCAAAGGGCATGAAGGAGTGACCAGTGAGTAGGAAGAAAGCCAGGGGAATGGGCTACCCCAAAATTCAGGCAAGGAAAGGGTCTCCAGAATAAAAGAAATGACAATAAGAGGCCAACTGATGTGAAGGTGTGACTTAACCAGTATATTTAGCAATATGGAAGTTGTTGTGACTTGAAAATCCTAGTTTCAGTATTACTAAGGAGAATAAAGCCTGACTGATAAAGGTCAAAGAAAGAACAGGAAGAGAGGAAGTAATGCTAGTGACAACAGCTGTTTTGAGGAGTTTTGCTATAAAAAGAGCAAAATAAAGTAGTAGATAAAGGAGGAATTGGAGGTCAAGGAGAGATTTATTTTTAAATATAAGAAGAGATATTACAACATACTGGTATGCCAATGGAATGATCCACTAGTAATGGAAAAATAGATGATACAAAGGTAAGATGCAAAGTCCTTGAATGAGAAAAAGGGATAAAAACCTATACACAAGTGGTGGGGTGTCCTGAACAGAGGCAGTGACAGGTTCTCCTTTGTAACAGGAAGAGAAGCAGAGGCTAGAAATAACAGCTGCATGAAATATTCATGGATGCTTAGGGCAACTGCTTCTTTTTCCTTAAAATTCCTCCAAATTCAACTTAAGTACCTATTAAATGGCTCAATTGGGGCTGAAGGTTTTGTGCTGCCTGCCAAGCAATGATTGGGGTTAAAAGCCAAACAAGACAGTAAAAGCAGAGGACATGAGCTCAGAGAACACATTTTCTCCCAACCTTGCAGGCCTTCAATAAATGTTGGATTGACTTAAATTATGAGAAATTAAAGTTCACTTGTTGAAGGCCTGCTTAAAAGATACTTACAGATGGTGTAGAAAGCCATTATTCTGAGGAATTAATACAGCTTCAACAGTCTTCTGAGCAAATCTGTCTGCAGGTAGAAAATATGGAAGGATGGAACCTCCACCATGGAGAACTAGCACTAGTCCACCAACATGGCCTCTGTTAAAAAATATAGCATCCTTTTTGTTAGTATCTAAAAATGTATAAAGAACTTACACAACTCAATGTCCAACAAACAAATAATGCAATTTAAAAATGGGTAGGAGACATGAACAGATATTTCTCCAAAGAAGACCTACAGATGTCCAACAGACACATGAGAAGATGTTCAACATTGCTCATCATCTGGGAAATGCAAATCAAAACTATAATGAGATATCATCTTACACCTGGCTAAAATGAACAACACAAGAAACATCAGTGTTGGTGAGGATGTGAAGAAAAAGGAACCTTCATACGCTATTGGTAGGAATGAAAATTGGTGTAGCCACTGTGAAAAACAATATGGAGGGTCCTCAAAAAAATTAGAAATAGAACTGCTCCATGATCCAGTAATTGCATTACTGGGTATTACCCAAAGAATACAAAAACACTAGTTTGAAAGGATATTTGTACCCCTATGTTTATTGCAGCATTATTTACAATAGCCAAGATATAGAAGCAACCTGAGATAAATGAATAAGATGTGGTGTATAAATGCAATGGAATATTATTTGGCCATAAAAAAGAATGAAAATCTTGCCATTGGCAGCAACGTGGCAGGATCTAGAAAGTATAATGCTAAGCAAAATAAGTCAGAAAAAGACAAATACTGTATGATTGTATTTACATGTGGGATTTAAAAAAACAAAACAAACAAACAAAGGGGAAAAAAAGAAAGACAAAACAAAAAACAGACTTTTAACAATAGAGAACAAACTCATGGTTATCAAAGGGGAGGTGGGTGGAGAATGTGTGAACTAAGTAATTGAAATTAAAGGGTCCACTTATCATGATGAGCACTGAGTAATGTACAGAATTGTTCAATCATGATATTGTACACCTGAAACTAATATAACACTGTATGTTACCTACATGGGAATTAGAATTTAAAAAAATTTTAAAAATTAAAGCAAAACATTTTGGTAATGAAATCACAATAGGCTGGAATATTTGATGATATTTGTATTTGTATTTAAAAAATATATATGGCATCTTTTTAGTCCAACTTACCAATCTCAATGTGTTACAAGCTCCCCCCCAAAAGAGGCCAGGTCTTAGTCAATACTCCATGGTTTCCCCAAACAGCCAGGTGTGTAGCCAATGCGTGTCAGTGAACATGCTATTCACAGTCCTTTGCGATGAAGATCAGATCCCCTGGATATGAAAGGAGACCCTCTTTACATCATGTTCCCTTTAAAGTTTCTAATTGAAACCCAAAGCCTAGACCCCAAAGAGCTCTGATAAAGAGACTTCTGAAGTTAACGATGAGAACTAGCTTCCATATAGAAAAGTCAGGAGGTCTGGTATATTTGCCTGGTTCACCTAGCACTTCCTGCAGTGGTAATAGTGAGATTTTCCTACTAAGTGCATCATGTAGGAGGATGGGCAATACTTTACCCAAAAGATTTACTCTCCGCCGATCTACCACACTGAAGAAGACCATTTGCTTTGTATCTGAAGCCACTTATAAAAACTCCCCTATGGCAACCCATGAGGGTCCACACAAAGTCAACAATCATGAATGGTTTCTTGATCCAATGGGATGACAAGATTTTAATCAGAAAAAAAAAAAAAAAAGCCTTAGAATTTCCTGGTCCCTCAGGAAGTACCTTATCCATAGACACTGTCTCTCCTTCCTTCTCCCACCACTCCCATGGGTCCTGTTGCTATTGATACACTCCCTTCTCTTATTCCCTTCACCTCCATACCCAGGAGTCCCACTCCTTGGCCCTCCATAAGGGCTGTCAGACCCATGGACTATTTTCTCCCAAGGATGAGCTAATGAGGGCTAGCGATTTTAGAAAACCAAACCTCAAAATCAAAGGTCTGCAACATAATCAAATCCTCCATACTTCCAAGAATTACCTCCTATATACCTCCGAACCCATTTCTCATATCCCTGTGGGTGTATGCTGTGAGTGCTGAAGGGGGTGAGGCTGGAGAAACAGACTTGTCCCACCAGGAAAACCTCCCCATCTGAGTGGCTGTATGGGAACTCAGAACTGGGTATATTGTAAGTTGCTTTCTAAGACCCTGACTGAACAGCATATACAAACTCGCTTTTCTCTGTGGGATGCCCAAAAAGGGCACAAGGCATCACAGCAATTCTGCATAAAGGCTGGTAACCGAGCTTGGGGAAAGGAGCATGAGTGAGGGGTGCCCCCAAACTTGGATCAAGTTGCTCTTCGAGAGCCCAGTCAACACATCAGCTTAGAGACAGATACTGCCATCTTCCAGAAGGTGAAGCCCACAGGCCAAGTGAAGCCCACGGGCCAGAGCAAGATTCTGTATAAGACACCTGATTACATTAGCATGTTCAAAGGAAGAAAATATGGAAACCAAGTAGAAGTAGGTCAACTTGGAATCTAGAAAAACCTCAGTGAGAAAGGCACACTTGAGAAGTACACCTCCATGCTGAGGGAGTCTATCCTCAACATGACCTGTGGCCACTTCCTCGTGATCACTCTCCCGCTGGTGTAGGAGGTGAACTGCAAGCAGCTAGGGAGTTCCCAGCATCAACCCCTGATAGACCCAAAGACTCCTTCCTTGTCTCTCATCTGCCTCTGCTCCAGGACAATCAAGACTGAGAATGCTGTGCACGCAGGTGGGAAGGTCCCGGTACAGGGATGTGACCGCTTTTCTGAGATGAGCTATGGGGTGGGACCAGTGTGGGGGTCATCAAAAACAGAGTCAACAGAACTATCCAGACTGGAATCAACACCCTCCTTTAACCCCACCTGGTAAAAGAACTTTTTAAATTATTTAGTGTAGAGGAATCTGGTCATTAATTTCAGAACCCCACCCTATAGCATGTATCGGTTTAGTGTTCTGTCAGAGTCCTCAAGACCACCTCTAGGGTCAGCGGTTTGCTAGAAGGGCTCGTGAGATTCAGCATATGGTTGCATTCACAGCACACTCACGGGATTTCTCACAGGGAAGGGCTGCAGAGCAAAATCAGCAAAGGGAAAAGGCTAAGGAGAGAAATCTGGAGGAAACCAGATGTAAGCTTTCACAAGTCCTCTCTCAGTGGAGTCACACAGGACCAGCTTAATTCCTCCAGCAACAAGTTACAGCAACACATATGAAATGCTGTCTATCAGGGAAGCTCATTAGAAATCCCGTGTGTAAGGTTTTTATTGGAGACTGGACATATAGGTACCCAACTGTACTAAAATTCCAGACGCCCAGAAGGAAACCAGGTGTTCCGTGGTAACCAGCACTGTATAAGTAGGATGGGTATGGTGAGCCACCCTTATCATTTAGGGAAACTTTACATCCATTCAGAAGACATTTTACTGGCCAAGTTCCCACCAAGAGAACAACGTTGCAACCTTGCTCCTTCTAAGGAGAGTGGTCTCAGTCCTGCTGTGTTAACTCTCCCGCACAAGTGTGTATAATCAAACAAGTCATCCATACAGCAATACTATAAAGTTGTGGGTTTTTTTTAAAGATTTTATTTCTTTGACACAGAGAGAGAGATCACAAGTAGGCAGAGAGGCAGGCAGAGCGAGAGGAGGAAGCAGGCTCCCCACGAATAGAGAGCCCGATGTGGGGTTTGATCCCAGAACCCTGAGATCATGACCTGGGCTGAAGGCAGAGGCTTAACCCACTGAGCCACCCAAGCACCCCACAATATAAAGTTTTTATAAAGTATGAAGTTGAAAAAAAAATATAAAGTTTTTATAAAGTATAAAGTTGAAAAACAAAAGAGTACAGTTTCAAACGTCATCAACCATTCCTTTGCTGTCTTCTTAAAGTCCTAAGATAAAGCATTCCTCCAGATATTGATGTGGACATCATTTTTTACCAGGAGAACCCCGTGTGGTACTGCCATCAAGATTCTGGTGCTTCGGGGCACCTGGGTGGCTCAGTGGGTTAGGCCTCTGCTTTGTCTCAGGTCATGATCTCAGGGTCCTGGGATTGAGCCCCGCATCGGGCTCTCTGCTCAGTGGGGAGCCTGCTTCCCCCTTTCTCTGCCTGCCTCTCTGCCAGATTTCTCTCCTTAGAAATCTCTCTCTTTCTTTCAAATAAATAAATAAATAAAATCTTTAAAAAAAAAAAAGATTCTAGTGCTTCAAGTTGGCAGAACAGAACATACACACAGCCAACCCACCCACACCCCTGTCTTCTACCACCACCCTGCACTGAGGACCCTTACTAAATCAAACTTTAAAGGAGCCTATTTGACTTGGAGTGCTAAATATTGTCACAAACCATCCCTCTCTCACCCTCCCCCAAGCCAAAATTTCTCAGCCTGGTGGTCCCAAGTCCTGGTTCCCAGACCCGGAGAGATTCCCACTCTTCATCCTGGAGACCGTTTCGGGGACCCTCCTGGGGACAGCACACAGTGAAGCTCAAGGAGGAGCCCTTCCTTCTGAGCCACATAAAAGCACTTTCACACAGCTTTCTCTTTTCTCCATGCAACAGTCTCTACTCCCACATCCTTCTACAGCCACACTATTTACTTATTTTTGCCTTTCTGAAATAAGTTATTACCTTGGCTCAGGCTAGGTCACAGTGAAATTTTCTTTATACTGTTTCTCAAATATCTTGTGGTCTATGAACTCAACCTCCCTGAAGTCAACCTTGAACCTACGCAATGGTAATGACTCAATTGCTCTTAGACCCAAGGAAATCCTAATCCCCAGGTTCATTTCACACAGTAACAAGTTTGCCAGTTTATTTTTCTTTTCTTTTTCAAAGGACAGAGTTTAGGGAAGCAGTGAGAAGAGATTAGCTCTCTAAAGTCTACTGGCTCAATCAGTCCATTCATGGAAACCAGGTTTGGGTGCCTCTCCACGCCCAGAACATTACCCCAGTAGGAATTTCCCTTCTGGTTTTTGTTTCCTTCCAAATTTAGAATCTGGGCTGTCTGTGTGTGAGGCTGGGGGTGTTTCAGGACAAATGACATCATGTCGACCCATAGAAACAGATGTTCCGGCTCTCCGTCCTCCATGAACTCAGTTTCATGCCATCTACTGGAATGGAAACTCACCAGGCCATCCGGAGGGAGTTTCGAAGATGAGTGGGAGGGACTGCACTGCTTTCCTTCCATTACAACAGGAAGGGCCAGGGCTGGAATAAGTTAGTGAGGACATCAAGAAACAAGCATGGAAACCCAGTGCTCAAACCCACAGTAGGTAAGGACTCTGGTCCACTGAACAGATTTGTAAACAAGATGCTGAAATAATTTTTCCACTCCTCTTCCCACCCCCTCCCTCCCTACAGAAAGGCACAGGATATTTTTAGCATGAAAAATAAATGCCCCATAAAAATGAACATAAAAATACCATACAGAGGACAGGGTACCCTCCCACCCGTCACCAAGAGATCCCTGGAGGGACCATTAAATTAAACAGGCTTCAAAGCCATTACTGGAGGAGTGGATAGGCACAGGCCAGCATAATCTGAAAAGAGCTGGGAAGGAAAATAGGAAAAAAAAAAAAAAAAAGGAAAAAAGGAAACTGGCCCAAAGAATCCTACAGGTACATATGGGGCATGTGGGACCGGGTGGAAATCCACGGCCCACACTGCGTGATCTCAGGGCTGTTTATTTGCAAATCCAGTGACCACCCCTCCGAGCTCATGTCTCCCGTCCTTCCCTTGGGGTCTCACGCAGTCCCCGTCCTTCTGCCCCCCCGCCTCTGCGGAGCTGTCTTACGGGGTGTCTTCCACATCTCGGCCTCAAGCTCACCAGAAGCCCTGGCTTTGGGTCCCAAAGCTCCGCCTCCTCCTCTCCCGCACCCCACCCCGTGAGTCACTTCCTGTTCCGGGTCAAAACGGCGGGGCCTCCTTCCCTTCTCTCGCACGCCACGTTCAATCCGTGAGCAAAGCCCGCTGGCCCAGCTTTCCGAATACGCTCAGGTCGGACCCCTTTCCCCACCTCCGTCGCTCCCCGCTGCCACCTGGGTCACTGCACTCGCTGCCCGTTTCTCTCCCTCCTTTGCCCCTTTGGACCACGGACCCCAACACACGGAAACCAGGTGGACATTGTTGAAACGGAAGTCAGATGGGTCACCTGACACTCAGGACCCTGCAGAAACCTCCAGTCCTCGGCGGAGGGAAGGCTGCCGTCTGTGGGCTGGCCTTCGAGGCCGGCAAGGTCCAACCCCTGGGCTCCTGCCTTCGCCCTCCCAGCGAGCCGCAGGGCTCCAGGCTGGCTGTCAGACTCCCACACTCCAGTCCGCAGCCTTGCCCTTCCTCTGCCAGAAGCGCGCTTCCCCACATGTCCTCAGGGTCCCTCCTCCCATTTCTTCAGGCCTCTCCTCAAATGCCACTTTCTTGGCCACTCTGTGCACAACTGCGACCACCCTGACGTTTCTGTGCTTCTTTCCTTCCTTGATTTCTCTCCCTAGTGCTTATCGCCTTTAATCCTACTGTGAGTAAATTTTTTACCTTGTTTTTTTGTCTGTTTGTTTTTCATTTTTTGTTTTAGAGAGAGAGAGAGGGAGGGCTCATGTGTGAGGGGAGGGGAAGGGCAGAGGGAGAGCTCCCTGCTGGGTGCAGCCCCACATCCGGGGCTCCATCTCAGAGCCCTGAGATCATGACCTGAGCAGAAATCCAGAGTCTGAGGCTAAACAGACCCAGGCATCCCTTTACTTTGTCTGTTACCTGCCTCCTCTGTAGGACAGAAGCTCCATGTGGGCGCACATCTCAGTCTCTTTATGTTTGCTTTTGCAGCTGCAACTCTAGCAAAACTTTACTGAATAAATTGAATGAATGAATGAATGAATGGATGGATGGATGGATGGATGGACAGTCCATGCTAAAAATCCCCAAGCCCTGCCGAGTGCCCTGCTCTAAACACTGACCCCACTCCTTCTGCCATTGTCCTGAGCGGCTTCCCGCTAAACTGACGCTCCGTTGTGCTGCGTCTTCGCCTGACGGGGTCTTATTTCTGACGACGTAACTCGGTCTCTGCGCAAGTCAGAAAGCCAGGGCAAGCCTCTCAAAGTGACGCAAGGCAAATGGCTTCGACACTCCTCATTTGTAGAGTGGGTGTAAAAACACCACCTTCCATTAGGTTGTTGTGAGGGTGGTGAGGCGACCTGTCCGGAGCATTTCTCCTGGTGCCTGATTGTGCAGGGGCTCAGTTAGCACCATGTCCCTTCCCTGCTGGGTTTGTGCCTTCTGATCACTCCCCAGGGCTGCCAGGCTCTCCCCGGGGTCTCTCCCTCCAGTGCTTCCCCTGAGCATTACCTTGCTTATGACTACGCTATATCTTCTGGTTATTCCCTGGTTTGAAAATCCGCACGTTCCTTCTGAAGAGACAACATTTCCTTAAACCCAACGGTAGAGTTAAATACAATCAAACTGAGTGAAATCATTCCACGTGGCCAACCTAAGCAAGCCAGTGTGTTCCTAGGAGCTGCTCGGGAAACACTTGAGTAAAGATGGCGTCTGGCCCACCGTGAAGGATGGGGTGAGTTCATCAGCTAAGCTCTCTGGACCACTTCTTGGTCTCCATGGGCCACGTGCTCTTCCTTGTCTCTGAGCCATTGTGAAAGCTGCACCCGCTTCTCCCCCGGGGTCTAGAAGACCCTGTGTCTCTTTCCCTGGGTCTTCCTCACCCATGGAATACAACACCACATCCTCAGGACCCGAAGGCAGGCCCTCCTTTGAAAAGCCGGCCATACCCTCCCCTCAGGGTGGCTTAGCTGCCTCTCCTAGGCTCCCACCACATCATCTGCCCACCGCGGCATGGACCGTGTGGAGGACCACCTGCCTGTGAGTCCTGGTGGGCAGGGGACAGCACCCGCGCCCTATTCATCGGTGTGAACAGCACCTATGATGTGTAGCACAAGGGAAGTACTGACCAAATTCTTACTGAGCGGATGAACAAGGGACTACGGGAAGGGGCGGACAACCCAATAACAGCTGAAGAAATGGAAACTGACACCAGCCCGATGGGAGGCCTGTGAGGCATGAAGAGGCAGGAGACACCCGCCTCTTAGGAACGGACCCAGGATGGCACCGCCCCACCAGGCTCCTGCCCCCGGGTCCTCTCCTCTCTACACACATGTTTGTTCTCCCTGAGCCATCTCATCCCTCCCAGAGGCCTCCCCCCCCCCCCCCTCAGCACCACGGACTCCTAAAGCAACAGCCCTGAATTCTTTGCCAAACTTAAGATACGCTTCTCTTGCCTACAGCTTTTTCACTGAAATTGTTACAGCTCCCCCTCCTTCCGCGGGAGATCTCTTGCATCTCTGCATTCAAGGAGGGTTTGCAGGAACAAGCCACTCTGGTACAGGCTGCATTCTCAACCTTTGCAGCTGAAAGCTAACTCCTGCTACAGCCTGTTCTAGGAGGATTTTGGAGATGCTTCCCTGATTGCCAGGGAGAAGTGGTGTTTCATGGTCACAGAGGACAGAGAAGCAAAAGTAGAGTTACTTGCCTTGTGATATAGTAGAAAATGTGAAAGCCTAGAGTCTAGATGTGTAAGGCAGGAGTGAGGAACTTCTGGCCTCCAGCTGTTGGCTCAGTTTTCTCCCAACCTTTAGCAAACACAACAAACTGTGGTTACATTAAGGAAGAAAGATGCTTATCAGTCAGATACCACTGTTTGGAAATTATCCAGAGCCTGTTGGAAGGCACATGGGTAGGGATACATTTTACAAGCACATTCTTATCGCTCCCTTCTCTTTCAGAATTCATTTGGGCTTCTTACCTTTTGAATCAACTGTCTTTTTCTCCAGAACCTGTGCTAAATTTTAGAGGAAGTCTTTTGCCTTCCCCTCTTGTTTTGTATTGTTGACTGAAGCCGTAAAGTCACTAGACGCGAGAGCTGGAAAGACCCTTAGAGATTATCTGGTCTAACTCCCTCGTTTTATGGGTGAAGAAACTGTCAGTGCTGACTTTAACTTGGAATTTTATGAGGCCTATTTGTGTTGACAACGTGATTGATTGCTTTGCTTCCGAGACTGAAGATTTGCAAGGGGAAATAGGAAAGAAAAAAGTCAGTGCTCTTCCTGGTGGGAGGGAGCACAGGGTAAGAGTTTTCACAGCTGTAACCTTCCTCAGGCCACATCCACCAGATATAATGCAAGGGCTTTCTACCTGGCATAAGCCACCCACCACTGGAATGGCTGTAGGAGGTTCCTGCTCCTCTTAAGGAGGAAAGCGCTGGAAGGTTAGAGGTCACTCCATGTGACCAATGAGAAAGGATTAAGTGCCATGAGTGACACTCACTATTCCCAAAGGGGGCTTCCTCTCAGGGATCATGGCTGTTTGGACCTTTTGAAATTAATAGGCTCCCACACACTGTCGCTGTCCAATCCCCTCCCCTACTGAGCAGGGAGACCACAGAACGTGGCCAGAGAAGGTTCCCTGCAGTAAGGCATGGCTTATGGTGGATGGTGCCGGGGGCTGCAGCTTGGAGACATTCTGGAAAAGGCACAAAAATCAGAGCTAGAAAAGCAAAAGTAAAATCTGTTTGCAGAGCCAATGGAAAAGATCAGGAATGGAAACTGGTTTCAAATCAACTGTAGTTGGATTGGTAGTGCCTGCCTGGTTATCAAGAAGGGTTGGGAGGCTGTGGGTTAGCAGAAAGGAGTGCCATTATGGATTAGTGATGCCTGCATTAGGCCCAGGTTGGGGAGGAGCAGCAAGCATTTTGTGTCTTTTCTTTTTTTGTTTTAGATTTTACTTTATTTTATAAAAGAATTACACATACATTTTTTAACTATTTCTTTTCCCTTTTTTTTTTAAATTTAATTTTTTTTTTTTTTTATTTTCTCGGGCTTTATTTCTTTGAGAGAAAGAGAGAGAGCCCAAGAGAGGGGAGGGTCAGAGGAAGAAGCAGACTCTCCGCTGATCAGGGAGCCCAATGTGGGGCTCAATCCTGGGACTCCAGGATCATGGCCTGAGCCAAAGGCAGATGCTTAACCGACTGAGCCACCCAGGTGCCCCCATACATACACAGTCTTAAAAGTCAAATAGTGCTTCCAAGTTTTATAATGTAAAACAGCAGCCCTCTTCCCATAGTCTTGCCAGCAGGCTCTCTCTCCTCCCTGGAGAAACTATGCTCATAATGAAGCTGGGTTAGAAAGTGCCTGCTGTGCAACTATTAGAGTATGGAGATTAGTATGTGAAAAATTATGGGGGATTTAAGAGTAAAAGCAAGAAGGTAGGTATTGGTCCTGGAGCACATAGAAACTAAAGGATGAACCCACTTTTGTAATACATCCCGGATGACCAAAGAGTTAGGTGGGTTGAATGGTAAACACTATTCATCTGCCACATAGCAAAGCCCTAAAATGACCACTTACCCATTTTCAAGCAAACGGGGTGGGGGGAGTACCTCAGTGGTGGTGGAGGGGAGTGTCAGTTCCAGGGATTGGGGGAGAAGCACCTGGTTCCCAGAAACCAACCCTACAATCCCCTTTGTCAGGTCGACTGATGAAATGTGTAGCCTAAGCTAGGGACTAAAATTCTGATGGACCAGGGAGCAGGCAGTGCCATCACACAGAGCAGGGCTGGGACGTGCTGGTAAGGAGGCAGAGAGAAGCCCTCTCTGTCCACTGCCTGGACCAGCCCAGAGACAAGAGTGTGGAGGGACGACTCTCGTGGTCACACCCCAGGCTGTTAGGGATCCTCTTCCCTGTCGTTCCCTGCACGAAGTACCTTTCCTGCATCTATTCAGATAATCATCTGATTTTTCTTTTCTAGTCCTTAATGTGGTGAATGACACTCATTAATTTTTCAAATGTTGAACCAACCTTATATTCCTGGGATGACGCCGTCTTGGTCATGATGTATTCTTTTTTTATGTAATACTGGATTTGATTGGCTAAAATAATGTTAAGAATTTTCAAAATACATGTTCATGAGGGATTTTGGATTATAATTCTCTTTATTATAATGGCTTTGTCTTTGGTAGCAGAGTAATGTTAAAGAGTAAATTGAAGACTGTGTTCTCCTCCGATTTTCTGGAAGAGTTTATTGAAAATTAGTGGGGGTTAAAAAAAATTAGTGTTTTTTTCTTTCTTTTTTTTTTTTTTTTAGTTTTTAAATTTTTTATTAATGTATAATGTATTATTAGCCCCAGGGGTACAGGTTTGTGAATCGTCAGGCTTACACACTTCACAGCACTCACCGTAGCACATACCCTAGTGGTTTTTTTTCTTACATATTTAATAGAATTCACTAGTGATGATATGTGAGTATAGAGTTTTCTTTGGGGGAAGGATTTTAAGTAATAAAAAGTCAGTTTTTCTTTTTTTCTTTTTGTTTTTTAAAGATGTACTTATTTGAAAGAGAGAAGAGAGCACAAGTGGGAGGAGGGGCAAAGGGAGAGAATCCTCAAGCGACATCCTGCTGAGCCCAGAGCCTGACTAGGGACTCAATCCCATGACCCATGAGATCATGACCTGAGCCAAAACCAAGAGCTGGGCACTCAACTGGCTAAGCCACCCAGGTGCCCCAAAAGTCCACTTCTTCAACTTAGGGCTATGTAGGTTATCAACCTTTTGCCCTGAGCTTTTGTAGTTTGTGTCTTTCAAGGAATTGGTCCATTTCATTTAAGTTGTCAGATTTATATGCTTAGAAGTGTTCACAGTATTTCCTTGTCCCTTTAATGTCTGTTGAAGCTGTAATTATGTCGCTTCCTTCTTCTTGATGTTAGTAAATTGTGTCTTCTGTTTTTTCCTAATCTGACTAGAGATTCATCAATTTTATTGACTTTCGAAAAAACAAGTGTTTGATTTCATTGGTTTTCTCTTTGATTTTGAGGTTTAATTTGATCTACTTTTTTTAAAGTGGAAACTCAGTTCTTTAATTTGAAAGCTTTCTAACACATTTCCTCTCAGCACGACGTTACCAGCATCTTACAACATTTGGTATTGTTAGTTAGAAGTACGGTAGCTCCCAAATATTTGGGCTTTTTTCAGGTATTTTTCTTATTGTTTTCTTGATTTCATTCCATTGTAGTCAGAGAACATACTGTGAATGAGTTAAATTATTTTCAATTTACTGAGGCTGTTTTACAACTCAGAATAGTGTCTTAGTGACTATTCCTTCTTGTATACCTGAAAAGAATTACTTTGTTGTGAGTGGGAGTGCTCTATAAATATACAAAGGGTTTGGTTATAGTGTTTATTGTGTTTTTCAAGTCTTCTATGTCCTTATAGATTTTCTACTTATTCCATGAATTTTTAAGAGAACACATTGGAATCTCTGACTACAATTATAACTGCCAGTTCCTCTTTTCAGGTCTATCAGGTTTTTTACTTGATGTATTTTTGATCCTTTGCTACTTGGTGCAAAAACACTGAGAATTGTCACATCCTTTGGTGAACTGATCGTTCCATCATTATGAAATGGTCCTCTTGATCCTTGCTAAGATTTGCCCTGAACTCTACTTGATCTAATGTTATTATAACCACTCCTGCTTTATTTTGACCTGTGTGACTTTGGCATATCTTTTTTGTTCTTTTATTTTTAATCTATACTCATACTTGAAGTGGGTTGCCTGTAGGCAGCATATAGCTGGATGTTGTTGTATTATCCAATTTCTGTCTCTAAATTTGACCATTTGCCCCTTATGCCATTAGTGACGTGCTTCCATCTCACTGTTTGGTTTCTGTTTGTTCCATTCATTCTTGGTGAACTTTTCCCTATTTCATTGATTTCTTTTGGGTTAATTGAATATTTTTAAATAATTTTTAATTTTTTTAATTAACATATAATGTATTATTAGCCCCAGGGGTACAGGTCTGTGAATCACCAGGTTTATACACTTCACAGCACTCACCATAGCACACAGCCTCTTAATGGAATATTTTTATGACTCCATTTCTTCTTCTTTGAGGACTTATTAGTTATAACTCTGTCTTATGTTTAGTGGTTGTGGTAGAGTTCATAGTAAACAGCTTTAATTATCGTAGTCTATCTTCTAGTAATACTATATGTATACATAATGCACACGTACACACGCATAGCTCTGTGTATGCATATGAAACAGTTTACTGTCTACACATCTTACCGTTAACAGAGACTCAGCTGTTTTTCCATGTAGTTTCTCTTCTCTGGAACTCTGCCCTACAACTTCCATCCACCTTAGACTCTAGAACTCCAGGCTCTAGCCCTCCGTTCAGAGAGACCACAATTGTATTGCCTGAGAACTCCTTCCTCCTCCTGTGCTGTCCAGGCGGAAAGCCGCAGGACTCATCGCACTGGTGTACCTTTTTTTGGGGATCACAGTCCTGATCTCTCTATTGTCCGGTTTCTTAAAAACAGTTGCTCCACATATTTTATCCAGCTTTTCTCATTGTTTAAGACAAGAGGGTAAAGCTAGTTCCATGATATATTTTTAATACTCTGCTGGATTCATTTGACTAATATTTATGGGGGATTTTTGTGCTCATTTTTATAACTGAACCTGACTCTGTATATATCAAGAGGCACAATTCACTTACGAATTTAAATGCCTATATATGTGTATGTAAGTATAGGCTTCCGCCACTCTGCCAAAGTAGAGCATGACCATGAAAGCTTTCGTATGCCAAAACGGCATAAAGCAAAGAAACACTTAACGTTCATTTGTATGGACATTTTTTTGAGAATTCTCAGACCTCAAAAATTAACATCTCAGGCTTTTCTGATAGCTTAACACACATCTTGCTAACAAATGCTCACAAGGAATCGGGATCAAGCACAGATGCTCACAGACACAGTTCGAACCTCTGATGACTTGATATTGAGATGCTGAGCATGGTTTTGGGGAAGGAGCTTGCTGGGGCCACCCTCACTGCTCCTTGGGTGTGGGCTATTACTGCAAAACCAGCCCTAAATGCTATTTTCATTTCCTTTTTTGCGGGGGGAGGTAAAAGTGAAAATCCTCTTCGGATTTTTTTCCATTAGCGAAACAGGCACTAATGCAGATCTTTCATAAAAGTGAAGTGATGTAACGTGAACTTTCAAAAAGCAGGGGATAGCGGTCTATACATACAGTTTTGGATTCAGTTACATGAGCCTCTTAAAATGTTAAAATGATCTGAAAAGCTTTCGATCTTTTTCTATTTTCTTGAAGAAAATTAAGGAGTGTGTCTCAACTTTTTTTTTTTTTTTTTTTCATTATAACCTCCCACTCCTCCTGGAGCCTTTTTAGATATTCTTTTTCTAATTCCCCACCATGAAATTTGAATACCGCAGACACCCTGTATATCTGGACTGGGACTCTTTAGATACCACAAACTCTTTTGATATCCAAGATGTTTTTGCCCCTCTACAAAAACCAATGAATTTTGATCCCACCGAGAATACACGAGATAGGGAGTTAATCTGTCCCTTACAAGTCTGTAACGCTTTCATCTAGAAAACCTTCTGGGCTGCAGCTTTTTTGAAAGAGGAAAGCTTTGATTACCATTTCACTTCCTTAATGCTTACTGGCCTGTTTGATATTTACAATTCTCCAATTGGCCGTTTTATTTTTATCTCAGAAATATGGAGGTGTTACTTGGCCGGGACACACCAGTGTGCTTCGTGGCACCTCCTTTCTGATGGGTAGGTATCCATGGTGATGAGTCAGTGCCCAAGCTCTTCTTGTGAATGGACTTATAAGCCATCCTATAGAACAAAATCTATTTCCTCTACAATTTCAAATACATTAGTGACACTATGGTTCTTCATAATATTTTATTATTTTAAAATTCCTTATGCATCTGTAGTTATTTCCTTTTTATCATTTTGCATTTTCTTTCTTTTATATGATCTCTCCTTGTTTTTGACCAGTCTTTCCAGAAGTCTATCCTCCTTATCTTTTTTTTTTAAAAAGCCCAGCTTTTAATTTTGTTGTTTGTGTTATTATTATATATTGCAGTAGTACTGTTTTCTTGTTGTTTGACTTCTGCCTTTAATATTTCCTTCTGATTTCTTAGTTTTGCTCTAATTTTCTTTTACCTTCTTCCCAATTTAAACTATTTCCTCACTAGTTTTCAATTTGGTTTTTTTTTTTTTAAGATTTTACTTATTTATTTGACAGAGAGAGCCAGAGAGTGAGAGAAGGAACATAAGCAGAGGGAGTGGGAAAGGGAGAAACAGGCTTCCTACTGAGCAGGGAGCCCCATGCGGGCTTCAGTCCCAGGACCCTGGGATCATGACCTGAGCCAAAGGTAGACGCTTTGACTGAGCGACCCAGGTGCACCGGTTTTCAATCTTTCTTGATTTCTGATACATTTATTTCAATGTATAAATTTCCTTCTAAATCCCGCTTTAGCTATGTCCATAAATTGACTTAAAATACTTTCATTCTGTTTTCTGTTATCTTCATGAGTTCCTTTTTAATCTAATTATTTAATTGTACACTATTTCATATTGCAGACTCCGGGGATTTTTAAACGTTATTAGCAAAGACCATGACGGGTCTTATAGTTTACCCTATTTGTAAGCTAACAAGGTAGCCAGTCACAGTTTCCAAAATGCTGGCAGAAGACATGAGCCTCCTAGATCAGAAGTGAAGGACACAATCACTTCCTTTTCTCATTGGTTCACCTGGCCTCCCGCGTCCCATGAGAACGATGCCTGTGTGGGTCCGGGAGGACCTGTACCTGCACAGTTGAGGGGCCTTGAGATTAGGAAACTCTGATCTTTTATACGGGGTATAGGTCAACCCACCCTACCTGTGCCCCAGAAAGACGCTCTGTCTTCACTTTACTGGACAGCAACCAAACCTGCCCTGTACTGAAGAGGGAGATACTAATCCTCATCTTCCAAGGCTATTTGCTTATACAAACATCCTTAAAAATCTAGTCCATAACAAAAGCTGACAATGTCTCTACTTGGAGGACACACAGAACCGTAAGAGACGTGTGGAGAATTCTCGTTCAATAATTATTCTTCTTCTGGGACGCCTGGGTGGCTCAGTTGGTTAAGCAGCTGCCTTCAGCTCAGGTCATGATCCCAGCGTCCTGGGATCGAGTCCCACATCGGGCTCCTTGCTCAGCAGGGAGCCTGCTTCTCCCTCTGCCTCTGCCTGCCATTCTGTCTGCCTGTGCTTGCTCTCTCCCCCCCACCTCTCTGATAAATAAATAAAATCTTAAAAAAAATAATAATTATTCTTCTGTAATTTGTTTCTAACATAATCGTGTTGTGGTCAGAGAACATCGCCTGTGTGATATCAGCCGTTAGGACTCTTTCTCAATGGAGAAGGCTGGGAAACGCCTCTGGGAATGAGGGTACCACGAGACTAGCACCACCTCCATCCCTCCATTCAATCTCCCTTAAGTTCTTGGGAAAAAGCAGGTTATCTTAGGTTGCGACCTACTGTCATTGAGGGGATGGAGAGAAAGGGAATGAGGAAGGAAACACTTAAGGCAGTTATCAAATGTTCTCACCAGATTCTCAGCCTGGTAGGGTCCTGACGCTGCCCCGATGCTCTCCCCGCGCCCTCCAACACTTCCGTTCCCCCCCTCACCCCTGTACACACACACCTGACATCTGGGCTGCTCCTGGGAATTCCCATTCCACGGAAGTGATAAAGCCAGAAAAGCTCCTTCCCAAGAAATGTAAGGGAACAACAACCTTTGCCCGGCGTATCTGCACCTATGCACCCCTGTGGCCCCGTCCTATACGACCATGAGCTTCTGCACTAGCTGGCAACGGTCTTCGGTCTCCTTAAGGCCTCCTTGAAGTTTTATGTTAGTTCCACAGACTCTGCCTCCTCCCCTCCTCTGTCACTTTCTCAGCTTGGACTACCTATTAGTTGGACCTAGAGTGTTTTAGAAAAGCTAGTGCCCAGGTTCTATTTCTGGAGATTCTGATCCAACTCGTCCGAGGAGGCTCCCAGATTGTCAATAGTATTTACAGCTCCCTGGGTGATTCTAACATGTAACAAATGTTTTCGATCCCTGTCTCTAATTTCCTCTGGGATGATTCGGGGGGAAGGGACCTCACAGCCCAGCTTTTTTTAATTTTCCTGTCAGGAACTGGAAACTTGTCTTCTGTATAATGCTCCAATGATTGAACCCATCTACCTAATAAACAACTATTTAAAAAACAAATTATCTTGAAAATGTAAGCTACATTTGATTAAATTCTCTTAAATCATTTCAAATGCGATTATGTGTTTACTGTGGCTGACTTCTTGAACACTTCAAATATCATAAAACTTTCACAAAGGCAGTGACTACAAAGCTTATTATTATACTTACCCTTGACTGTATTCTAAATCCTCAGAACAATGGACTTATTCATTTCTTTGATAATTTATGTGCTTGTTTTATACCTTCCTAGGGGATATTAGTATACTTATTTTAATATCTTCCTAGAGTTTCAGTAATATATTTTTATTTCTTCCCAAGGGTGGAGTAATATTACTAGACCTGAAAGAAAAAGTTCACTTGCTTGGCTGGGCCAAGGCTACAGGATTTGGGTTACTGGCTGATCCAGTGTGGGTCTGGGCACAGGATTCCTCGTCAGGCTGCGTTAACTTCCGGTGTCACCACAATATGATTTTTAAGGTCACATTTCCACGGGGGCTTTATTTATTTATTTTTACAACCTGCTGTCTTTCAGGAAATGATGTACTTTTAAGTCTCTCTTTGTCAGATTTACAAAACCCCATGTCCTATCAGTTATGATATATCGACTTGGTTTGTTACCTTAAAAAAAAAATCATGTATTCCTTATTGCTGTTTTATTAAAATGAATAGGGCCATCTAGTGGTTTCATTTCATGTGAGATAAGGCATTGGGCATTGGGTCTGGGTGGTATATTCTTTTTTGGGGGGATGTTTGACTAATTCATCTTGTCAGAAGACCCCATTAAAACTTCCTCCTACTTGGTAATTTTAATTCTAATGTGATCACAGATCCTGATTGTTAGACCTTCTTTCCACCTAAATTATTATATGTTAATCCTAGTGCCAGCCAAGCCAGTTCTCTCTTTTCTTGCTAGAGTTACTGTTTTTCTGTATAGTATTGCCTTACTTCGTCCCATAATTTTATTTTTTCCCTCAGAAATAAATATATGATAAATATTTATATATTTTTATAAAAAATAATAAGTTAGTGGGAGAAACACACTATCCATATATAAACAAATAACCATTTGTTAAAATCCACTAACAAGAAGCAAGTCCATAATTGGTTATCCATTTTTTGTGTTACAACTGTATTTTTGTACTCATCCTATTAACTTTTCTCTTTTGAGAATACTTATGAGTCCGTGTTCATTCATAGACCCAACTGGCTCCAGATAACCATAATAATAATAATACAATTCTGTGCTCAAATTGTTACAACTTGGTCAATAGAAGCCCTTAAATATGGGTCCTTTGGCCTTTTGATATTGCCCCTAACACTTTTGAAAATAGGATTCTTGCTTTCTGGTGACAACAGGGTATTGCAGGTTCCTTTTGATCTCCACACCGCCTCCCCCTTTCCAACACAAGCCCTGCTTTCTCTTACTTGACGGCAGATTAAAGTAGCGGCCGTGGCAGGATGCATATAAAAGATAAGCAAAAGTCCCACCACTACTGTTCAGCCATTTGCACTAGAAAATATGACTTTAAAAATAAACCATGGTTTCCAATGCTTTTCTCTTCTTATAGTATCTCCTGATACTAAGACTTTGCCTGGTCTCTTAACAGCCAGTTCATTAAGTAGATATATACCTCATACAGTCCAAGTACTGTCCCTACCTTGAGTAATTCACAGTCTAGTAGGAGACAAACTGGATGTAATAAGTCTCTACTCTCTTTGCATTACTTGTCAGACTCTTTCCTTTCCCTTGGCACATAGTACTCCTGAGAATAACTTCCTAGAGATTGAGATCAACACAGAGACTTTTAAAAACAGCCACAGACAAATCATTGAACACTACATCCAAAACTAATGATGTACTATAGGTTGGCTAACTGAGCATAAGAAAAAAATATTTATTTATTTTTTTTTAAAAAAATATTTTATTTATTTATTTGGCAGGTCACAAGCAGGCAGAGAGGCGGGTGGGGGCGAGGGAAGCAGGCTGCCCCCTGAGCAGAGAGCCCACCAGGACCCTGAGATCATGACCTGAGCCAAAGGCAAAAGCTTAACCCACTGAGCCATCCAGATGCCCCAATTAAAAAAAAAAAAAAGTCACAGAGGTTTGGAAAGACTGAGATAGAAAGATAGTCAGTGGCTAGAGACATTCAGAAACAAGCAAGAAGGACACAAAGATTAAAGCAATGAGAGGAAGGGAGATGTTTCTTAGTCAAGAGAAGTGTGGGAGACTAATAGGCTTTGTGAATTCAGCTACTGGATGTAATCTGCAGTGTTGAAGATCTCTTTCAGCATTTCAGCATTTGTATGTAAATTTGTATGTAAGTTTGTTCTTTACATGTTGTCCTTTCCTTGTTCTTTACAGCATTTTCATCATGCTTAATGGTTTCCATCTTGCCTCTGTCCCAGTAGCTGTGGGGTTTCCCTTCTTGTCAGTAGTATTAGAGTTAGGTACTTTTCCTTTTTCCACTCACTCTGCTGTGCACAAAGGGTGATGCTTATAAGATCGAACAGTGAGCTGCCAAGCAAAGCCACCATGAGGTAGCTCAGAATGTGTTCCGCTGCCTGGTTTATAAAAGTCTGAAATTCGCATCTGGAAGGTGCGTAGACGTGTCAGCACAAATTGCTCAAAACCGCAGGATGTAAGGATATGAAAAGTCAGAAGCAGGGGGCTGTTGCTAAAATGGGGATCCAAGTTAAATGAAACTGGTTTCCTACACAAAGCCCTAGATAAAGATTTATTACTCATCTACATATTTTGCTATATATGCTGGAGACACAGCCATGAAGACATGAAGACAAACATGGCCACGAAACTCTCAGACTGGTGGAAGACATAGGCAGGCAAGTGATAAGTCAACCCTATTACATATATACAGGCTGCTGTGTGCGTGTTGATAGGGACGCCTCACCCAGAGAAGGCTGAGTATGGTTTAGCCAGGTAGGCTAAATGTCAAGTTAGAAGGAAATGTGACAAAATGTCCAAGCCCTTAGAGTCTAGTAGCATGGTTTGTGGGGCAAATGAGAGATTTCAAAATGGCTGCAACATTATTTCCCATTCTACGTGCTTCTCAGACAATATGACTTTGATACGCCAATGGTCCAGAGCCGAATCTGTGTGATCACAGATCTGAAAGTAATGCTGTGTGTCTTCTAAAACAAAATCAGAAAAGTTGTAGAACGTGGGGGACTCGCTCTTGGAACCAGCGCCCCTGCTATGAGGAAGCCGCCAGCCACTCGAAGAGGGCATATGTGGGTATTTGCACAACACCCAGTGGATGCCCTGGTCAGTAGCTAGCAGCAACCACCAGATACATGAGTGAGTAAACGTTCAGATTACTCCAGACTCCAGCCTTTGCCTGGCTCAGGCCACTCAACAGAGAAAAAGTTCAATAGTAGAGAACCCTTCAAGCATGGTTTGAGCAGGACTCCTTTTCCATTTCTCTTCTGTGTGCGAGCTTTCCCCCTCTGGGTGTGGCTGGTTTCTGTCATGGTATTAAATTGTCGCAGAAGCTGCGGGCTTCACATTCTTACATCTTGTATTCAGAGCAGAAGAGAGAGAGCTGTCTTGTTTCCAACTATTCCAAACCAACACATAAACAAAACAAAACCACCCGGGTGCTTCTCTCTAATTGGTCCTACCTAAGCCAGTTACTGATGCTAGAGAGATTCCATATGTTGATGGGCTTAGGCCTTACTCAGTACAGAATGATTGTAGCAAGAGGCACGTAACTCCATTAACCAGTTTATGCCAATCCAGGCCCATCCTGGAGCAAGGAAATGAAGTCAGTCCCACCAGCCAGAATTCTGCTGGAGAGGAAAATTTAAAGAAACACAACTATATGTTCATTTCGTAAAACATTCCCTCTAGACCACTATTAGATCCGTGCATCAAGGAGTGGCCTGCAGATAGTTTGGTAGTTTCAGAGAGGTCAAAATACTTTAAGACTTGTTTTTTTTTGTTTTTTTATTTTTTGAGGTTTTTAAAAAAGATTTTATTTATTTATTTATTTATTTATTTGTCAGAGAGAGAGAGAGAGCGCATAAGCAGGCAGAGTGGTAGGTAGAGGCAGAGGGAGAAGCAGACTCCCTGCTGAGCAGAGAGCCCGATGCGAGACTCGATCCCAGGACCCTGGGATCATGACCTGAGCCCAAGGCAGCGGCTTAACCCACTGAGCCATCCAGGCGTCCCAAGACTTGCCTTTATATATATTCCACAAATTTGGAGCATAAAACTAATTGTTTTCACAGATGAATAGAAATGTTCTCATTTTTATATTCTTAAAGATTATCTATGTTCCGATCAGTTGTCTTCTGCTCAGAATGAGTCAGGATAATTCCTCTGAGCTAACGTAGCTTCTTAGCATTCACGCTCTATTGTCCACTTGACTACAGATTTTATGAGGCTGCATCTATTATCGCTCACTTTTATATCTCTAGCCACAGCACAGCCTAGCGTCTACTCATAAGTACCTAGTAAATACTTATCCAAGGGTGAGTTTCCTTAATTTGCATATTTATCACTTCTGTTATGATGTGTCTAGCTTCAAATCACAGAATGGTTTATTGAAGGATGAAGAATAAGGATGAACATATTAAATTAATGCAAATAACCGACTAAATAGTGAGATGATTCCCTTGCATATGTAGGATAAGAAAATGAATATGCTGGCAAATGGAATCAGGTAAAATGATTTGACATAAAGAGATGAAAAATAAAAGCACGCATATTAAGTGTGTACTTTCAGTACGTCTATATAGGATTATTGAACCGGTGATATTTTTACACCTTGCTCTCAGCTCATTATCTATTATGTAAATATCAAATATGTTTATATTATATATGTTGTAGTTCTGTGGAAATCATTAAAAAAAATAGAAACAGAGTGTATAACTTCTAAATCCTACAGGGAAAATGTATGGTTAAAAAATGCCCACTACGCCTGAGTGACTCAGTGGGTTAAAGCCTCTGCCTTCGGCTCGGGTCATGATCCCAGGGTCCTGGGATTGAGTCTCGCATCAGGTTCTCTGGTCAGCAGGGAGCCTGCTTCCCCCTCTCTCTCTCTGCCTGCCTCTCTGCCTACTTGTGATCTGTCTGTCAAATGAATAAATAAAATCTTTAAAAAAAAATGCCCACTAATTCAAAGGGAAGCAACTGAAAAGGAAAAAAAAATTACAAAACATGGAATAGGTGAAATAAGTGAAAGTACAAAGTGAAGTGGTTAATTTAAACTAAGCTAGTTTTGTAATTATAGCAAATGTAAATGAGCAAAATTGACCTTTTAAAAGGCTAGATTGGGGAGATCTGGGTCCCTTCGTCTATTAAGTGTTTGCCTTTGGCTCAGGTCATGATCTTGGAGTCCTGGGATCAAGTCCCACATTAGGCTCCTTGCTTGGCAAGGAACCTGCTTCTCCCTCTGCCTGCCACTCTCCCTGCTTGTGCTCTCTCTCTCTGGCAAAGAAGTAAATGAAATTTAAAAAAAAATTAAGGGGCGCCTGGGTGGCTCAGTGGGTTAAAGCCTCTGCTTTCAGCTCAGGTCATGATCTCAGGGTCGAGGGATCGCGTCCCGCATCTGGCTCTCTGCTTCCGCAGGGAGCCTGCTTCCTCCTCTCTCTCCCTGCCTGCATCTCTCCTATTTGTGATCTCTGTCAAATAAATAAAAATAAAATCTTAAAAAAAATTAAGAGGACAGATTGTTGGGTTGGATAGAAATATAAATTATATGCTATTTAAAAGTAACACACCACCTAAAACATAAGGATATAGAAAGGTTGAAATTAAAGCATAAAAAATCTCATTCAAATCTTAATAAAAAGAAAGCTAATATTGAACAAAATGGACTTCAAGGCAAAAAATTTTCTCTAGATATGAAAGAGAGTTACTTCATAATGTCAAAAACATCATCTCACCAGTAAGACGGATCCATTTTTAATTTGTGTGCATCTAAAAACATGCCCTTAAATGCATCTAGCAAAAAAATATTAGAACACAAAAGAGAAATAGACAAAACCACAATCTTAGTGGGACTTTTTGAATCTTTCAATAATTGATAGTCCAAGGTTAGGGAAAAAAGAAAAAGATAGATGATTTGAACAAAATGTTTAAGAAGTTTGACCTAAGTTGATATAAACAGACGTTATAGTCGCGTTTCAGAAATAAGATGGAGCCAAACTTTGGCTCAGATGTCGATACTGGTGATGTTACACACATGCTAACGGGACACGGAAAGGTGTATTACTCATATAACGGGACCAAATACTTACAAACTTAGCAACACACTTCAATAACCTTGGAGTCAAAGAATAAATCACAAGGAAATTTATAATATATTTCAAAAGTTATGGTTCTTCCTTTCTTTCAGAAAATAGAGTAGGGGGAACACTTTTCCCACTTGTTTTATGAGGCTGGCTTAAACTTAATATCAAAACCTGAAAAATATGCACCAGAAAAAATATTGCAGACCAATACCTTTAATAAACGTAGACACAAATACCTTTAAACAAATACAAGCAAATAAAATCTACTGAAGGATATTGTTCTATTGGGGCACTGGGTGGCTCAAGTTGTTAAGCATCTGCCTTCAGCTCAGGTCGTGATTCCGGGGTCCTGGGTTTGAGCCTGAAAGAAGCTTATCTAATGCATGTGTTTTCCCTGTAAGGCACATCACAACCTCCTTGTGCTTAGAAACATGAAGAAGCAGTTCAGCACTGTCCTTCGGGGGTATTTTAAATAAGAAAGTCACCCTCAAAAAACATAATAATGTAACAAAGGTGACACTAAATACACCATGAAAAGGACACTTGTTTATATTACCACAACCGGAAAAAAAAAAATGTTGTCTTCCTTGACCTCAGCTGGAAACATGTGCTCATATAGAATGGCTCCAAGTTTTCACCACTCTGCTCACCTCTGTGAACGAACATGGTAACACTATGAGTGTTGATTTGGGGGTTACAAATAAACTTTAGCAAGGAGATGACTTTGCAAATACAGAATCTGCAAATAATGAGGATCAACTGTAAATAAAAATACATTGTATTACTATGTATTAGCAAAAAAATTAGAAATGAGAATTTAAAATACCTTTAAGATGTAAAAAAAAAAATGAAATTCTTAGGCACAAATTTATTTCAGAATAAAATTTAAATTGAAACCCACAAAATTTTGCTAGAAAAATGATCTAAATAAATGAAGATATATCTCACGTTTATGAATTGGAAGATTCAATATTATTAAGATGTTCATCTCCCCCAATTCATTTACTGATTCAATACAATACCAATGATCAACCCCAAAGTCGTTTTCTTTATAGAAATTGGCAAACTGATTCTTAAATTTATATGGCAATGCAATGGGCTAGACTCACTAAAAGAATTTTGTAAAAGGACCAAAGTTTAAGAAGTTAAGTTACCTAATTTCAAGACTTACTAGAGAAATCCAGTAATCATGACAGTGTGGTATTCATGTAAGAATAGAAAAATGAATAAAGGGGTCCCTTGATGGCTCAGTTAAGTGGCCACCTTTAGCTCCGGTCATGATCTGAGGGTTCTGGGATCGAGTCCCACACCGGGCTCCCTGCTCAGCAAGGAGTCTGCTTCTCCCTCTCCCTCTGCCTGCTGCTCCCCCTATCTGTGCTCTCTGACAAATAAATAAAATCTTTAAAAAAAAAGAAAAGAAAAGAAAAGAAAAATGGAAAATAATGTAAGTTTAGAAAGAGATTTACATGTATGCAGGTCAGCTGATTCTCAAAAACAACTGCCAAGGCAATTGAATGGAGGAAAGGCACTCTGCTCCAAATTGCATTGAAACTGGGTTCTCATATAGAAAAGAAAATGAAGTTCGACCACTGCTTCACAGCATTCACAAAAATTGATTCAAGAAGGGCCATAGCTAAAATTATAAAGCTTCTAGAAAAAAGCAGAGGAGAATATCTCTACAAATTTGGGGCAGGCAAGCCATTTCAGAAAGAACATTTCAAAGCATTTGCTATAAAAAAGTTGATGAATTGAACTTTATCATAGTTCAAAACATAAGTATTATATCTAGAACATATAAATAACTCATATAATTCAATAATAAAAAGATAACTCAAATTTTATTTATTGATTTATTTTTAAGATTTTAAATTTTTTTTATTTGTCAGAGAGAGATCACAAGTAGGCAGAGAGGCAGGCAGAGAGAGAGAAAAGCAGGCTCCCTGCTGAGCAGAGAGCCTGATGTGGGGCTCGATCCAAGGACCCTGAGATCATGACCTGAGTCAAAGGCAGAGGCTTAACTCACTGAGCCACCCAGGCACCCAACAACTCAAATTTTAAAAAGGGGTACCAGACCTGAACATTTACTTCACAAAAGATAAATAAATGACCAAAAAGCATACACAAATGTGATTAACAGCAGTAGACATCCGGAAAAATAAAATATAAAATAAAATAAATAAAGATGGCTGAAAAGGCCACACTAGAATAGCTAAAACAAAAAAACTCTATAATAACAAATGTTAGCAAATCTGTGGAGTGGTTGGAACTCTCTACACATTGCTAGAGAGAGTATAAAATTATACAACTCTTTTATTAAAATGTATAGCAATTCCTAATAAAGTTAACCTTAAAAATGTTCAGGTCTACTGAACAAAAAGCCTTGTATAAAAAAATGTCTTTCTTTTTTTTTTTTTTTTAAGATTTTATTTATTTATTTGACAGACAGAGATCACAAGTAGGCAGAGAGGCAGGCAGAGAGAGAGAGGAGGAAGCAGGCTCCCCGCTGAGCAGAGAGCCTGATGCGGGGCTCAATCCCAGGACCCTGTGACCATGACCTGAGCCGAATGCAGAGGCTTAACCCACTGAGCCACCCAGGTGCCCAAAAATATCTTTATTCATAATAGCTGTTAAGTTAGAAACAACACAATAAAATGGACAATCATGTTGTATCTTCAAACTATGGAATAAAAAATAACCAATCATGGATGCATGAAACAATATGAGTCATTCTCAAAAACACTATGTTGGGTAAACACAACCCCATACAAAAAAGTAAGTGCTATATTGTTACATTTACTGAAGTTCTAGAATAGATAAAATTAATCAACAGTGAAAGAAAAATAGTTGCTTGAGTGGGGAGGACAAGCATTGACTAGAAGAATTTTTCTGATATGATTAAGATGTTTTGTATCTTATTTGGGATGTTGATTAATGTTCAAAATCAATCAAATTAAACTCATAAGTGAATTTCATTGTACCTAAATTTCATCTTTTAAAAAAGCCTTTGAATGAGATTGTTCTGGGCATAACGGCCACTCTCAAGTACACACATCTTTCACGTAATATATCAGACTGCAAATGTGAAAACCTAATTATCATTGTGGTTGTGGAACAACTGGAACCTGTATTCTCTGCCATGGGAATGTGAACTGACACAAATCACTTCAGAGAGCAGTTTGACAGTATTCAATACAGTTGAGTGTGTGCCTCCGACCCAGAAATTCCACTAGTAATTATGTACCTCCTAAACTCACGTGTATAGTCAAAGTATATTCAAAACATATATATTTAAGTATAGTCAAGGCAGTATGTAATAGTTATAAACTAGAAATCACTCAATACTCACCAACAGGAAAATGGATGTGCAAATTCCATATTGGCCATACAACTGAATATCAAACAGCAATGAAACAAACAAACAAAACATAGGATTACTCCCATCAGTAGTGCTCCTACGGCTACTCCCTAGTTTCCCAAACTGAGTGGGAAAAAAGAAGGCACAGAAAAATACACACTGCATGATACTATTTCTCTAAAATCTGAAAATATTTAAAAATCTACTCAATAAACTCCCCATGCATAAATGCATAAATACAGATGGTATGAAAACATGAATGAATAAGGAGGTTCGAGTTCAGAATCGTGATTACCTCTAGGGAAGGCACGAAGTACCCAGAGGCTCCATCTTTACTTCCAATGTTTTATTTTTTAAAATCTGAAGCAAGTGTGGAAAAATATCAATATCTGTTATGATTGGTGGTAGATACAGGGTATTTATTTGAGATACTACTACTCTACATGCATTTCTGCATGTTGAAATATTTCAAGATAAACAAAGAGAAGAAGTCAACTCTCCGAGTCAAGCTTAGAGGGATTGGTGTGAAGGACGGATAAACAGTTTCATTGTCTCCTGAAGAGAAACTGCAAGCTATCCTATTGCCCGAGAACCACGGGGGTCATTTATTCCTGGGGGCTTTGAGCATACTTTAGATATATATCCTTACCCTCTTTCCACAGAGGACTCAAGGTAGCTTGCAACACAAGACACACACGATGAGCCGGAAAAACATAAACAGAAGTAGAAAATCAGGATCAACGATGAACAAATATTCATCAATACTGGTTCACCACAGTTGCTAGGATCGCGTTTCAAACTTGGCTCTGAACTTCTTGGCAAGGGCACCCATTCCATCTCCAGCTGACCCAGAAAAGCAGGTTACAAAAACTAACCTTTGTTCTTCAAGATTTAAACTTAGTATTTTCCTGAGCACTCTCTCTGTGTTCTGTTTTGCATTTTGCCGTGCTGCCTGGCCAGGTTCTTCTTTCCTCTGTTCTTTTGCCCTCCCTGCCCCCACCCTCTTTCCCTCTTCTTCCCTTCCTTTCTTTTCACTCTTTCATTTATTTTACTCAGATGTGAGATCCTTAAAACTAGCAGTGGCTCTGAAAGCAGGTCTTAGCTATTATTTATTGGTTAAAAATAACCTTAGTTGAGGTTTTCAACCTCTCTGTGCCTCAGTGTTCAAATATTTAAATGGGTGTACGTATCATAGACTCACACTGGGAGATTAAATGAGATGACGCATGCAAAGGGCTTAGTAATACAAAATATTAATCAGTCTTAGTCGTTTTTATGATCACCATTATTAACCAAGGGAGGGGAACATGAATACGGGTGGATTCCCTGCCCTGGTCAGGAATAGCTCGGAAGCAGAGTAAGACTTTGCTGTCTCACCTGTCAGGCCTTCGGGGGAGTGAAGTTGAGGAAGCGGGAGTCGAGACTAGCACCATCCTCAGACAATAGCACGGTTAAGAAGCCTCACATCCAATGGCACACTTAGCAACCATCCTCAGATCTGGCAGCGTATTTAACCATTTAACTGCAGAACCAGACATGGCGGGGCAGGGGGGGGGGGAGGCAGGCAATGTCTCCCCAAATTGGGGATACTGGACATTTCTGCTTTTGAAGCAACCACAATATGCTGTTTCTGCCTGAGATTCGATTTTGGAAAAAAGCAATCCTTCGGCACATACTAACCCAGATACTCTCAGACCGTGGCGTGTGCATCTCTTTTCCTTTCCCAAAGACCCTAGGAAACTCCAAGTAGAGGGGACAACTGGTTCTAGGAAATCACCACTAACAACATTGTGCCCTCACTTGATTATTCCACGCCCAGTAGATTCATTATCTACACCTAGGAACTCCAGCAAGCAAAATGGCTTGGAAAGAAGTTGAGCTGGAGGGGATAGGAATTATATGGGAGGACATAGCCATTGGGAGTTTGGGACCAGGCAAAAGCAGGATTCAAGAAATCCATCTACTATGGATAGTGGGGGCAGGCAAGAGAGGTACAAAGGGATGAGAAACCAAGTGACTCGAGCTCGAGCATTAACCAATTTGGTTTCAGGAATAAGACAGAAACCCTACTACTAGGTCTGGGTAGAGCCAGCAGTCCCTGCAGGCTTGCTGCCAAGTCACTGAGTGCTGACCCACGGTTCCTCAAATTCCCAGAATAACTGGGGAGAGCCAAGAATGCATGTGAATATGAGGGTCAGATAGATGCCTTTAGCATCAGGGATGGGAGGGTTAGGGAAGAGGCAGCATTCAGGAAGCCAGAGATCATTCACCTGCAAAAACTCGAGTGAGCAAGCTTTCCACATGCCTAAGGGAGCACAAGCTCTGGCTTTTTCCTATTTACTGGAAGCCCTTGAACAAGACATCTTTGTCTCTCCTCTCTTCTTTGTCTCCCTCTAGGTGGGATCTCATTTCCATATCAAACAAGAACCCCCCCCACCCGAGAGAAATCACCCTTTACCAGCCAGATGAGAGATGGTTCATGTTTTAATTTCAAAAGGCTTAAGGATCATCAAAAAACTAAAAGTACTTCCTGTCCAGGAGAACCAGTTCTGTCGTTCAACCTGTTTCTGGAAGAATAGCTTCATTTACTGGTGTTCGCTGTGTGCCAGGCATTGTGATAAACGCTTTACATGCATCGTGTCATTTGCTCCTCACAACGCTGTTTAAGGTAGGTTGTATCATGAGGCTGGTGTGGTTCAGATGGCCCTTAGGCTGGTAAACTGTAGCTTAAGCAGGAAGGCACAAACCCAGGGAAGCGGGACTTAAAAGGTCAAATTCTGGAACATTAACCACCTAAACTTGAGCACTCCTTCTTGGGGGAGCGCCTGAGGACTGCACAGCTTGCTTAGCTTCCTTCCAAGCATTTTTGTATGACTTTGGTGTCCTGCAATTTCCGCTCTCATTGTCCCACCTCCTGGCGGTCCTGCTGCCCTGAAAGCTGCCCGGCAAAATCTGAGCAAGTCGAATTCCTATTTAGTGACCTGTGAGGTGGTTGAACTGAAGCTGTATTATGTCCAGCTATGCTAATGGCCTCGAAACACTCTCCTCCCCACCAGCGTGAACGAGGACAAACTCCTGCCTGCATTGTATTTACCTGTTTGATCTTCAAAAGGAATGAGAAAAATGAGAACCTTTCACCCATGAATCCCTAATACTCCCAAGGCACAGGGAGGCGTGCCTACCTGAAGACAGAGCCCCCGAACAGCTAACAGAAACGAACACCTTTCAGAGAAGCAGACTGCATTTCACTCACACTAAGCATTTTCTTTCTGCCCCCCATTGTACTCACGTTCATCTTTTGTGTCCGCAGTGACGCCCACAACCCCGTGTGGTGCCCTAAGGATGCATCCCTGCAAGGATGGAGCCTCTGCCTACTTAAGGCTCCCACCCGGCTAGAGAGGAACATACAATATGACACTTCTGACCAGATGAAGGAGGCCAACGCACTTTTTTTTTTTTTTTTTTTTACTAATTTATTAATAAGTTTATTCTTCACTCATAAAAAAGAATGTGTATTTGGCTTGGAAATCATGACATAAAATAAAAAGGGAAATAATTGGAAATTCTCAGCTGCAAGTAGGTAGAAGCAACTCATGCTGAAACCTGAGCCAGCACTCCGTGCTTGGGGCTAGAGCAGGGGCGCTGGGCGAAGCGAGAGCCGGAGACAGTGGTGCGAGCACAGGGCCCAGCGAGCTCTCAAGACGGCTTAGTTCCCAGAGGTTGTTTGGCTGCTGAAGTAGGAAGCTAATCCTCCTTTCTCTCCTCTCCTCTCCTTTCTTTCTTCCTTCCTTCTTTCTTTCCTTCTTCTCTTCCTTCTTTCCTTCCCTCCTTCCAACCTTTAACTACGGGAATGGTAGGCAATAGTGTTTTGATGCTAGGCTTTCTAGGTTGTAGGATAGTGTTGTTTCAACATGTTTAACCTACTTGTTTTCAACCTTCAAAAACACAAAAGTGCTAAAATCAACTGTAACTAAAGCCATTTCTATTTTTGGTCAGTTATCTGCTGTAGGCAAAGCTTCATGTAGGAATTTTTATTGCGGATTTCTATGACTGCGTCCCTAACAAGCTCAATGAACATCTGTGGCCAAAGCTTCTGCAGGGCTTCGTTTTTCATGTTGATTTCCGTGGCTTCCTTCACAAGGTCCTCCATATACATCTTGCAGAATTTCTTTTTTTCCTTTATTTCCTGTTAAAAAAGGAAAATTTTGCACCGAATAATTAATCCAAGAGATAAAGGAACATTTACCTGAGCCAGAGTAACATGAAAGCATCTGTTCTGAGCCTCACCCTTCAAAGACAAGTACTCCCCTAGACACTCTTGACATGATCAAGCTCTGCGTGAGTACAGACAGCAACGAGGAGCTCTTTACTTCGCAGTCTGCTCCTGTCTCTGTTAGACAGCTCTGGAATCACCTGAGTTGTAACTACTGCTTCTCTGTTGGTAGACTTTCTCCCTTCTCAGTTAAGGGAGTTAAGCTCACACAAGCCAGATGAATGCACAGATTTATGGCATCTAGTGGTAACTGTATCAGGGCACTGATACTGACAGTCTTAATTGGAATAAGGTCAGTTAATATCCATACACATACTTGAAATACCATCCTCTGAATTCAGTCTGTATTTTAGGAAATTGTGTAGTAGCGCTATACTGATTCATTAGTCTAGACCATTTGGACAAATTTGGGGGAAAGTGTATAAGAAGGAAGAGGAAACATACATAAGCCTAAGACCCAGAACTTGGCCTTGAGAGAAACAATGCTCCCACTCAACTTCTGGGTCTGAAAGTCTGCACATGAAAAATCTGGGTCCCAAACACAACAAGGAAAGTTTTGGGCCTAAAGCTACTCAGGCACTAGGCCCCAGTTTCACCCTAGAGGCTGAAACAAAGCCATGTGTTCAATCTAAGAACTCAACATTTATTTTGGCTATTCATACTTGTGAGGAGTACTGAGGCAAGATGATGGAAAGTGCCATAATATATATGGAAAAAATAATGGAATAGATCAGACAATCAGAATTATAGGAAACTGGGGTGCCTGGATGCTCAGTCGTTAAGTGTATGCCTTTGGCTCAGGTCATGATCCCAGGGATCGAGCCCCACATAGGGCTCCCTGCTTAGTCAGGAAGCTTGCTTCTCCCTTTCCCACTTCCCCTGCTTGTGTTCTCTCCCTCGCTGTGTTCTCTCTGTGTCAAATAAATAAATAAAATCTTTAAAAAAATTTATAGGAAAGCAATTCACATCAATGAAGGAGGTAAGAAATAATAAATGTCAATGACACGATAGGTTTAATTTCTTAGAAAAGAATCTATTCAAACCTCCAACCCAAATCAAAATACCAAAATAATTTCAGGATTAATTAAAGGGTTAAATTTAAATTATCATCAGACATTATCATTAAAATTATATTTATAAAGACTTGTAATAACAAGGAAAATAAAATTCAATGGTCAATGGGAAAACAAAAATACAAAATAAAATTTTGATAGAGGTTGGGTTATACACATGTCAAAACTTAGCAACTGTATACCTAAGATTTGTGTATCATTGTACGTAAGTATTACCCCCAAAGAAGAAACTATATTGAATACTGAACTCTGGTTAATGATACACATGCTGAATTACTTAGGAAGAAGCATGCTAATGTCTGCAATTGCTTTGAAGTGAATTAAAAAATTTAAGGTGGGTTGATGAGAGAGGATGGGTCAATGTGTAGATACGGGACAAAGCAAGGACATTATAGTACAATGTTAATAGCAGAATCTAGGATTGTGTGTATGGGCATTTACTGTAAAATTCTTTCAACTTTGCTGTATGTTTGAAATTTTCATTAAAAAGTTCGGAAAAGTATACAGAAAATTATTGGAAGACAATATATTGAAGTATCCTAAGATTGCCTTTCGACTGTGAGACCATAAGTGTTTTCCCCTCTTTTTTTCTATTTCTTTTCCTTTTCCAAATTTTTACACTTTTTAAAACAACAAAACATGTTTTAGATTCTTGATTAATTAATGTAAATTCAAGATGAGTCCCAAATGTCACTAAGTTTCCCTAACAAAGGCCTAGTTTGGAAAATTTTCTTCTGACATATAAGATTTCTCTAAATAATCACTCACCATTCAGGGGTCAACAGGCTGACCCGATTTAGTTCATGCACTAAGAACAACTGGTCACGAGTTGAGCTCGCATAAAAACATGTACAGATTGTGATGGGCGATAAATAACAAATGGTTCCAGCTGGCTACTTCTCTGATGAATCTTTCTTTAACTCTGAAATATGGTCTGGGACTTAGTCACCTGCACTAAGTTAGCTTGTTGATGAGAACAGCATTGAGCCGTTCCCTTTTAACACTCAGTAAATCTGGGCTATACAGGGACTACCAGGGAGACAGACAAGTGTGAATCACCAGAGATCAATCAATACCTGAAACGAGCGATATTTTACAACGTGCAATGCATTTGCACATATAGAAGGCACACGGCATATTTAGTGAATGCCTCTTTTACGCATTGCTGAGTTTCTTAAAACACGATTTTGAGTTATTTATTTATTTAGTTTAGAGAGGGGTAGGGGCAGAGGGAGAGAGGATCTTAAGCAGGCACCACTTCCAGCATGAGCCCGATGTGGGGCTCCATCCCACAACCCCAGGATCGTGACCAGAGCTGAAATCAAGAGTTTTACACTTACCTGACTGAGCCACCCAGGAGCACCACAATTTTGAGTTTTTGAAAAAACGGAAAAGCCTCGCAGTAAAACTGGAAAATTTTTATAGTAATTTAGGAGTAACAAAAATGTAAAGAATTTTTAAAGGATGTATTTTTGCTAAATAAATTATACATAATACAAATTAAACTTTTTGTAATTGGCATAGTGCAATTTTTGGTGCTTTAAAATTTCTTGCTATAGCTTCTTCCATTACTTCTTTATGAACATGTTGCTACAGAATTGCATCTGCCATAATAACCCTTAATTCAGTTAACTGTTGTAAAGCAGTTTTACTTCATCATTTCTTCTTTCCTCCAAGCCAATTACTCCCATCTCCATGAAGCAGACTCTGAACTCATCAGGTATCTGCCAGGACGACTCACTCTGCCTGTCCAGAATGATCCTGTTAAAAGCACATTAGAGATACCTCTCTTGCCCTGACCCGTCAAGGAGTTATTGCTCTTTGAATAATGCTTTTTCCATTCTCAAATGCTTTCATATACTTATTTTTTTCCTATCCCACAACATCCCTGTGGGGTTCATAAAGCAAGTATTATACAAGTTCAATCCTGAGGAGATGAACTCTGTACAATATTATTTATCTCATTGAACTAAAACTTTGTTGTCATGAAGATGGTTTGGGAAAAAAAAGTAGGTCAAAGGTAGGATTTGTTGTGGAACAATTTTAGCTATAATGGTACTTGTACTGGGGTCCAAGCCATATCTCCATCTCCTAAATGGGAAACTAAGGTCAGCAGAAGTTAAGAGACTTGCTCAGAATTACACAGCATCTACTAATATGTACCCAGAGAAAACTCTAACCTAGTCTTTGAAGGACCTGCAGTCTTGTTGGAGAGATGCCTACACATATGAAAAGCTAACTAAAAATTATTAAATAGTAACTAAGGGCTGTGAGATGTTTAGACAGCAAATCTAATCAGTGTTCAGAAAGAGGGAGCCCTTTGTGGTCAGAAAGACTTCAGAAAGGGCATGATATACTTGGAGAGCGTCCCAAGGTCAGTAATCAGGAGATCTGAGTTCTAGAGGCAGCTCTGCCAGTAACTCACCGAGCGATCCTGAGTAGTTCATCTTAGTCTCCAGTTCTCCTCATCTGTCTAAGAACAGGACTGGAATCATTAGTCCCTTTCAGCCCTCTCACTCTACATCCATCTTAGATCTTTTTAAAAATGAGTCAGGAGTATGGATGAGCAGCCACCAAGCAACAGAATTGTACATGTTGTCATATAATTATACGTGTCATATGTATAATGGAAGGGTCTGCTTAGCCAGATTTGTGAGGAGCTCTCTACAATTCCCAACCACTCAGGATGCACCGAAAAGAGAGACTGACTGAACATTCTCTGCTGCAGACTGAAATATTTTTCAAGAGGTGAGAAGCTTGGTCTAAACGAAGGAAAGCTAGACTGTAAGTCAAGAGAGTGATTAAGGAACTAGGGCGAGGTCTTTCAGGAAGTAAGTGGTAGAATCAGGGGCTCAGATCCAGATCTCCTAGTGGTCAAGTGTTCTTCCAAAATATCATGTGGCTTCAGATTCCTTCTCCCTTCAACATTTCTCAAAACAGGAGTCAACACTCCCTGTCCTGACTTTTTGATCGCTTATTTACTGCTCAAACCACCTTGAAACACTGCTTATATGACTCCACTGAAACTACTCCTATTTAAAAAACAACGATCTTGATTGTCAAATGTATGACATTTTTTCTGCTGGTTTGTGCCCTTCAGGTGTTAGAAAATCACAGTCTATTCAATCAATCTATTCATTGAATATGAATATTCAATCTATTCATAAAGATTCTCACCTACTTTTTCAATGAAAACTTTGAAGTTTTGCTTTTCATCCTTAGGTTTTCATTTGATCTGGAGTTAATTTTTGTTGTATGGTGTGAAGTAAAGGGTTCAATATGTATTTCTGATTTGCTATTCAATTTCCTCAGTATGTTTATTATATTATCTGTACCAGTCTGCAATACTGCCTATCTAATATCCCCATATATATATTTCTGGCTCTCAATTTTGTTCTCAGGTCTATTTGTCTATTCCTACACTGCCTTCATTACTACACCTTTACAATACTTGGCATCTGGTGAGGCAAGTTCTCCCCACTTTTACTCTAGTGTATTTTGGGTTGTTTGCTCTATCAGATAACTTTTGGATCAGATGGTGACATTCTATAATAATCCTGTCCAAATTTTTATTAGAACTGCCTTATATTCATGGATGGATTTAGGAAGAATCTTTCCTATGTAGAACGTTCCTATCCTTAAATATGAACAATTTATTTAGTTCTTCTTCCAAGCTTTTCAATAAAATTTCATAATTTTCTCCATAGAGGGCTTATACATATTTTATTGTTATTTATGTTATAAAGTATTTATTGTTAAGGTGAATGGCATATTACTTTAGATTTATTTTCAAATAGGAAACATAGCCTATATTAGGTTATCAGCCCCTTACCGATTTCTAAAAGTTGTTTATCATTCAGGGAGGTTAGTTGTAAACCATCTTTTCATTTCTTTTTTGTCTTTGCTTATTCTAGCTCCCTGAAGGTCTTTTTCATGCCAACACCACACATACATTTTCCAAGATTTCTTGAAAACCTTTATACTTTTATTATAAACTTTAAAATCTCTGATCCATTAGGAATTTATGCTGATGTAAGATATAATGTCTGAATCTAGCTTTCCACCCCCCTCCCCCATTCCCTAATCATTCCTAAATCATTTACTGGATAGTCCACGTGACTTGAGATAATTCTTTATCATAGTAACAAATTCTCTTCTATATTTGCAGGTACAGTTCACTTTTCCATTCTATCTCATTAGACTATCTCTTTATGGCCATCCCGTTTTAACTAATATGACTTTATAAAATACCGTAATAGCTAGTAGCACTAATATTCTCAGTATTCTTCTCTTTCAGAGTTCTTATGCTTATTTCCCCATATGTATGATAGGATCAACTAATCTCAAAAAATCCTCAGTAAAATTTTTGGCATTTTCATTTTCATTGAGATCATATTAAAATTTTAAATTAACTTAAGGAAAACTGACATTTTGCTTTAGATCCTTTTTATCCAAAACATGGTAGGTTCTCCCATTTGTATAAATCTTTGGTGTGCCTCATTAATGTTTTAAAGCTTACTTCACAGAAATCATACCTATTTATTAGTTAGTTATTACTAGGTGTTTTATCTTTTTGTGTTGCTGCTGAGAGCTGGGTCTCTTCTGTTATTTACTTACATGGAAACTGTTGATTTCTGCCCCATTACTGAATTTTCTTATAGCTTTTATAGTTTCTGAACTAATTATCTTGGGATTTCCGGAGATTCAATACTATTGTCTGCAAGTAGTAAGTTCACGCCTTTCCTTTCAAGTTACCACAAATCTCTTCCTCTTGCCTTTTTGTGTTGTCTGTATGGATACCTGATAATGACAATACTGGACACCCCTGGCTTGAGACTGACTTCAGCGAGCATTAGGGTTCTACTGCTGTGCAGCATATTACCTCAAACTCGGTGGCCTAAGACAACATGTATGTCATCTCAAGATTCCATGTACCAGGAGTCCAGGCACAGCTTAGCTGGGTGCTTGGCTCAGGATGTCACAAGGCTGTAGTCAAGGTGTCAGCCAAGCTCTGTTCCTCTTTAAAGCTTGGGTCCTCTTCTAGACCCGGTGCTTGTTTGAACAGCACTCAGTTCCTTGCAGTCATAGAACTGAAGCCCCAGTTTCTTGCTGGCTATCAGCAGGGGGCTGCTGTCAACTCCTAGAAGCTTCTTGCAGTTCTTGGCCATGTACCCTCTCACACAGGTGGCTTACTTCTTCAAGGCCAGCAGTAGCCTGAATCCTCTTTTAGAGGACCTGGTCAGGTTTATCCAGGATAATCTCCCTTTCCATTAACTCAAAGTCAACTGATTAGAGACCTGAATTGTATCTGCAAAATCCCTTTACCTTTGCCATATTCCATTGGTTAGAAGCAACTTACAGGTTTTACCGGCACCGAAGAGAGGGATACCAGAGTGTAGGAATCAGGGAGGACATCTTACTCAGAATTCTGCCTATCATTGATGCTAATGTTTCTAGAGTTTCCCCACCAAGCATGACATTTGCTCTTCATTTTCTATTTATCCTATTTGCTGATTTAAAAAAATTAAGGATGGATGTGGAATTGTGTGAAATGCCTTTTTTTCAATGTCTAAAGAAATAATCACAACTTTTCAACTTAGACCAATCTCCTGATAGGAATCTTCCTTGCATTCCTAAAATAAACTACACTTGGCTGTAATGTTTTGTTATTCATTTAATGTTCTGCTGTAGTCTCCTTGATACTCTTCCTTTTTAAAAATATTTTTGCATCATCAATATTCTTAGGTTTTTGGTCTGGCTTTTCTTTTTCTGTGCCAATGCTGGCAGGTTTCAGATTTAATATTATGGTATCTGCCTTAAAAAAAAAAGGAAACATTTTCTTCTTTTGCAATACTCTTGCATAATTTAAAAAAAAAATCACTGGAATTGTCTCTTCCTTAGAGTTGGTTGATTTCTCTGTGAAATTGTTCTTGTTTTGCATGCAGCTCTTTGATATTTTTCTAAATGTCTTTAGTATTAATAAAATTTATTTTATAATAAATTTAATTTTAATTTTATATAAACAATAGTTGTATTTATAATCTATAATATAAATAATATATTATATTTTTAAATTTATAATAAAATTTATACATATTAATTTATAAAATAAATTAGTATTAATTTTTGACTCATGGAACTGAGTTGGTTCAAGAAGACAAAGACTCATAATCCTGTCAGTTTGGCTTTCATTTTCCTCCTTTGGCCACATCAGGAAGTCCGTATTAGCAAAGATTAAATTCAATCCTCTCATATAGCACTTACTACCTTTCTTGTCCCTTCTTTTAACACCATCCACCCCAATCTCTGTGCTTCTGAAGAGTGAATTGCTCATAACTCCTGGCTCTCTCCGTTTCTTTTTGTGCTTCTATGCCTTTTCTTCATACTGTGTTATTTCTCTTTTTCCTTTTATCTAGCTACACTTTATCATTTAAGACTGGTGTCAGGAAGCTCTTCTCTGGAAAGCCTCCTTGACCTGGATAAGATACTCCTCCCATACTCTCTTTATATACTGGTTTATAACCATCCCTGTATAAGTCTGTCTCCTTCATTAGGATGTGAGATCCGTGAGGATAAGGACAGTGACTTCTTACAGCCCAAGTAATCTGTGCGCCAGGTGCTTAACACATGATTTTTGAGCAAAAGCATGAATGTTAGGGTCAGGGAGGATTTCAAGGTATTGACTTCAAGTATTTGAAGAGTTTTCTTGAGAAAGAGACAAATTCTCTTTTCTACAAAAGGTGGTACTAGGTCATGAATTAGAAGTTATTAGGAAGCAGATTTCAGCTTCACATGGGTAAGAATTTTTTTCACCAACGGAATTGTTCAGTGATAAAAGCTCCCTCATGAAGCAGTACTTTTGTACTCGAATGATTTAAAGCAGAATCGGAACATCCTTTAGGATGCCATTAAACATCAATTGCATTGTGTTTTCAAGGTTTTTTTCAAGCTGTAATCCTTAGAGCCTCTCTGGTTCCAAAGAGATGCTTCAGGATTGAGGGTGAGATGAGGAGAAAGGAAAAGACTAGACAATCCTCAAATGAAGCTCTGAAGCCCTCCTTCCCCTCAACAACAACAGCTGCTCTGCTGTTTTTGCTTTGTTTTGACATACTGGGTTTCAGCTACAATGTGGTTTGAATAAAGAGTCCCATGGCTGTTTAAAAACATCTGAAAACCACTTGCCCGGCCATTTCACTGCCATATATGTATGTATACACACACACACACATATACATATATATAAAATACATATATAAAACCTGTGTGAGTTATATAAATATATATATTTATTTATATATATAACTCACGGTGCCTTGCACATCAGTTAAGGATGCTCAGTCCGTGAGCGCTTCCTGCTGTCTTTGTCTTGCTCTTTTGCCCTTCAGTCCCCTCAAAATCTCTTGCAGAACCGTCACATTCTATTGTTATTTAAAGGACTTATTTCTTCAGCTTTCTTATGAGTTCCATCAAGGCAGGCACTACATGTTTTTCTTCCTGTAGCTCCTGCGGCACCCTAACACTGTATCCCTCCAATAAACCTCTGAACAAAGAAGTAAAGAATTAGTTCCAGCTTTTCTGGCTAAGCAGCTACAGTGGAAACAGAACAGGTTAAAATGATACCCCATGATTAAGGATGCAGAAGGTAATGCAGTAGGAGAATGAAAGCAGTGACTGAGAACATCAAGGACACAACCTGACATGGGCCAGTTAAGGACTCACAGCAAGCCTGCATCTCTTGTCTTAATTCAGGCAGATCAGAACCCTTGGTCCACTTTGGTCTAAATTTTTGGTACAGATTTCTTTGAAACATTTTTTTTTTTCCCTGCTGAAATAAAGATATTGGAACTATGGACTCTACTTCTTCCTAACGCCATGGTGCTTACTGTCTTCAGCTGTACCTAACATAAGGCTGGCTAACTTTCTAGGACACAAACAAGTTATCTTCACTGAGTAAAGGGAGAAATGTACCACTGCCAAGTCCCATGCCAGGTGGGAGACATCCAGGCACCAGATGCCAAAGACTGATAGTGGTTTTACCTCTAGCCTTTCGTTATAAAAGTCTCTTGTGGTATAATTTAGCGTAGCTCGGTTTGTGTTTTCTCCTACAAGTCTTTTGCTATCACTGTTTTCTTCATTGACGAGACCAGGTTTTTTTCCTTTGGTTTCTAGCAGATACCGGAATTGCTTCTTTCTGTAGAAAGACAGTCAAGGGATGTAGAGAGTTACTAATGAGATTTATTAAAATATGTCTATTTTTTGTTGACTTTCAAGGGAAACATATGCGCTTTGGAATGTCTGCTTCATGAGTTTGAGTTACTCATTTGAACTCAGTTCAATACCCCAATCTTTCTACTAAATAAGCTAGACAACCCAAATTCTTTTGTTTCATAACTACCAAGCATCAACATAAACATTTCAACCATTTCTAAAGTAAAGAGACTCTACCTTAAAGAAATCAATATAAAATTTAAATAATCACAGAGCACAAAACAACCCTGTTAAAGATGTAGTAGGCCAAACTTTCTAAGTCATTATCTTTCATAAAGCATATACTACCCCTTGTAAATCACACAAATAGTCCATAATTCCAATGTGCAGCTCAGTAGTATTACTCACAGATAGAAAATGTAATGGGATACTGGTTTAACTTTAGCAAAACCAAAATAAGCAAAACACAAAAACCTCCAAGTATTAGCATATTGGGGCAAGATCCTAGTAGGAGGTAAATAATGAAACTGGAAACTTCATTTGATTATGAAGAACATAAACAGTTCTCGGAGCATCACTGGCATACCCATAAGCCTAGACAGAGCACTGCAACTCATCTCCCATGAAAGTTGATTTCTGGTTTCCACCAGACTTAGGGTGTCTCTAAGTGAAGGGGTATTACTACTTTACTGTAAACTGAACTAAAGACTGGGAAGAGAAGAGGAATGGCTCTTTTAAAATTTTTTCACTTTCTAATTTAAAAGTATAAAACAGCATTTTTAGAAATTTTAAGAAGTACACATTTTGAAAAGTATAAAGAGATGAAAATCACCCATAAATCTATAGCTCATAAATCTATATAAATCTATAACATTATTCACATTCAACATGTTTTTATAGGCTTTTTCTATGAATTTTTGTAAAAAGTTAAGATCATACTAACCATCCAATTTTGTACACTTATTTCACTCAATGCTATATGTAATAAGTATTTTTCTATGTCTTTAAAAGTTAATGCATGAATAAAATTCAGCTGTGATGTTAAATCAGTTTACTTAATCAGGCCCTTGTTTTGGATATTTAGTTGTATCATTTTCTCACTTTTATAAAGAAGAAAGTGAGTAATGTACAGATCTTTACCTGTATTTTCTTTATTGACTTTTAAATTATCAAAGCAATGCATATGTAGTTTTTCTACCACTTACATGTCTTTTCAAATAATCAATTTTTCATAATTTTATTTTTATTTTTTCTTAAGATTTATTTATTTGAGAGAGAGAGTGTGCTTGCAAGTGGGGAAAGAGGTGGGGGAGGGGGAGAGAATCCTCAAGCAGACTCCCCGCTTTGTGGAGTCCAACGTGAGGCTCAATCTCAGGAACCTGAGCCCATGACCAGAGCCAAAACCAAGAGTCAGACACCCAAAAGACTGAGCCACCTAGGTGCCCCCCATTATTCTGTTTTTAATGTCATTAATTCTTGTAGCTTCGTTCAGGATTATTTTGTTTTTTTGTTTTTTTTTCTTTCTAACTTCTTTATTTTCTTTTCCTAACTTCTTTAAGAGTCTCATGCTCTACCGAATGAGCTAGCCAGGCGCTGACTCCTAACTTCTTTAGATAAATGTTTAGCTCCATTCATTTTCAGCTTTATTCTTCCCTAACTGATGCATTTCAAAGGCTAAAATGTTTTCATTTAGCATCATGTAACTTGATTCCACAAGTTTTGAAATGTGGTATTTTTGTTATATTTCAGTTCAAGGTAATTTCCATTATGAAACTGTCTTTTAACCTGTAGGTTATTTAGAAATATGTATTCTGATTTCCAGATATATGCAGATTTCCTGATTAACACTGAATAATTGAGTTAAAGCTAATTGAATTTTGAACAGAAAACATGGGCTATGTAAATCCTTTGGAATCTGTTGACAATTGCCTTATGGATAGCATTTGGTCAATTTTTATAAATTTCCATGCATGCTTGTAAAGAACATGTGTTCTACAGTTATTGGGGGCAATGTTCTCCGAATGTCCATTAAATCAAATATGTTAATCATGTTGTTCAAGTATTTTATAGCCTTTTTAAATTACTCAAAAATACAGCAAAACTTCCCACTGTAATTGGGGAGTTGTAGTAATGTCAATTTTTGGTTTACAGGTTTTTAAGGCTATGCTAATAGGTGCATATAAATTAAATCAGCAGATTTATCTGAACATTCCTGATGAACTGAATTTATTATTATTTTGAAATGATCCTCTTTATTTCTAGTATTGCTTCTAACCTCAGTCTTTTAGTCCTCAATGGTTATTCTGTTTTTATTTTGGTTAGTATTGATGTTGTTATCTTTTCTCACTTTTTAACTTTTAAACTTTATGTAACCTTATGTTCCGATGTGTCCCTTGTAAACAACATATAAATGAACTTCATTTTTTTACTCAATCTGACAATCTTTGGCTTTTAACCAGAACAATTAGTACATTTGCACTTTATCACTGATAACACTGATGGTCATAATTATGAGCTCCCTTGAATTCATGCCCTTTACAATGTGATTGTGCAGCTGAGCTGACTACCTTCATGACAGTATCAGTTCTCAGGCCAGGCCTCAGGAGTCCTTGCATGTTTTTCTCTCTTTAAAGCCTGCCTCTCCCATGAAAACAAGCCCTGGCAGATTTCTGGAGCAGGAGAGACCACGTGGAGCAAAGACAATTTGCCCTAAGGCTGCCTGCGAGCAGTTTATAGCTGGCCAACCCCCAAATAAGTGAGAGCCCTGGCTAGATCAGCATAGCTGCCTACCCAACCCACAGGCGGCTGCAGATGCATGAGAACCCCAGCTGAAGGTACAGCCAACCAGCAGACCTGCAGACTCAGGGGAGAAAATGACTCTTGTTCTAAGCCACCGACTTGGTACAATTGGAATTGCTGATACAGTCATATTTAGGTTAAATCTGACATTTTTTTTCTTTCAATTTGACCCACACGTTCTATGTTTCGTTTCTCTTTCTCTTCTTTTCCATTTCTCCCCTCCTCCTCCTTATTCGTTTAGAAGCTGTACACTCTTTATTCTTTGGTTACCATAGAAATGAGAACATGCACTCTTAACTTACTAACATCTCAGGTTAATTACTATAGCTCCTTCCTAGATAATACAAGGATCTAGAATACCATATCTTTATCTACCTCCTTCACTACACTGTTAAAGTGTATGTTAATTCTATATATTTTAAAACCCCAACACATAATTATTGTTGCTTTATACAGTCAATGTTCATTTAGCTTTATCCCACAAATTTGATATTTTTCTTGCTTTTTTAAAAAAAATATTTTATTTATTTGACAGAGAAGACAGCAAGAGAGGGAACACAAGAAGGGAGAGTGGGAGAGAGAGAAGCAGGCTTTCCACTGAGCAGGGAGCCCAATGCAGGGCTCGATCTCAGGACCCTGGAATCACGACCTGAGCTGAAGGCACAGACACTTAAGGACTGAGCCACACAGGCACCCCTTCTTGCTCTTTATTTAGGTTTTCTTGCAACTTAGACCATCTTTTTGGGGTCACTTTCCTACTGCTTAATTACAGGTATTATAATTTCTTTTAGTACAGGAATACTGGTGGGAAACTCTTAGCTTTTGTTATTATTTTGTTTTAAAGTGTCTATTTTATCTTCATTCTTTTTTTTTTCTAAGATTTTATTTATTTATTTGACAAAGAGGGTGAGAGAGCACAAGCAGGGAGAGCAGTAGAAGGAGAGGGAGGAGCAATCTTCCTGCAGAGCAGGGAACACGACTCCAGCCTCAATCCCAGGACCCTGGGATCGTGACCTAAGCCATCTGAGCCACCCAGGCACCCTTATTTTATCTTCATTCTTAAAAGACATTTTTACTGTGTATAGAATTCTAGGTTGTTGGCAATAACTTCCTTCAGAACACTGAACATATCATTTATTATCCTGTCTTCTGACTTCCACTGCTGCTGTTGTGAAGTCAATGGGCTGATATGCACTCCTTTAAAGATAATTGCTTTTTTCCTGGTTGTTTTAGAATTTTTCACTTTTATAGTTGGTGCTCTGTTATGTCATTGTGAAGTGACTTGGGATAGATTTCTTTTAAATGAATAATTTGTAATTGGTTGAGCTTGTCTAATGTATAGATTACTGCATTTCACCAGTTCGAAAAAACTATTTGCCATTATCTTTAAATATTACACTTACTCCACCTTCTTTATTTTATCTTTTTGAAATTCCAATCAAGCAGATTTTAAACCTTTCAACTCACTCTGTCTCCAAATTTCTTAACTGCTTTCCCATATGTTCCTTTCTCTTTGTGCTCCATTCCATAAAATTCCCTCTAGGCTATTTCCTAAATTATAGATTCTCTTTTCAACTAGGTCTAACTGGCTGTTAAGTCTCTTAAGTTTTGATTGTGTTCGTTTCATTTTTCATTTACAGAACTTCCTTGGGTTTCCTTCCAAATCTGATGGATCACTTTTTAAATTTTCTTGTTATTGCCAGATATTTTCAAACTTGTCTATTATATCATGAAATATACTATGCATAGTCGTTTTATAATTCTTAAGAAGTAATGCCAAAACCCAAAGTATTTGTGGGTCTGTTTCTATAGTCTCTGTTTTTTCTGTTACTTCTTATACATGGTAACCTCTTTCCTTAAATGCTCCGTTATTTTACTTTTTTTCCATTGTGTCCTGGTCACTGTCATTAAAAATTATTTACGGAAATTCTCTGATAGGTTGAAAATAAACTTCCTCCAGAGGGGAGGTGCATTAGATTTTCCCAGGTATCTAGAGAGAGTAACATTTAAACTTTGACATTATTTTAAGCTATCTACATATTATGAATTCAGGCTGCAAATCTATATGAGGATTGGCTTTCAGTAACACTTCTTAGAAATAACTTTGCCCCTTTTTTGCTCATACCAAGACAACTTTCCTTGGTAATTCCAGTTGAGAAGAAAGGGAGGTTTATTTCTGACACCATCTTGATGGTATAGCCATGGGGATCCTAGCTTAATTTTGGGAAGATCTCAACTTATATGCATATTTTAGAGGGGGTAATGGGCATTGATTTATAGCCTTCCCTCTTTGCAGCTAACAAAAGCAAAATTTAAGTTCCCCTAAAATGCCTCTAGGTTAAACACAGTTTACATGCTCACCTTACTTCTCAATGTTCTTTCCATAGATCTTGGCCTAGTACTTCTGTACTTTTATGGAGTTTTTTTTTAAATTTTATCCAAATTTTTAGTTGTTTTTATTACAAGGAATTATCAAAACAACCTATCTCACCATTATCAAAGAAATCAAATGCATTCTCAATAAGAACTTTCAAACTGTACAAACATACATAGAGTAAAACTTGAAAACCATTCTTTAACCACTCAACCATCACTACTAACATCCACATCCTACCAGATGTGTTCATCTTTTTAGCTCCCTTCTATGTCTCCGTATTTATACATAAACATTAATTTTGTTGCTTTTAAAAATAACATCAGGTCATAATATAAATGCTCTTTTACAGTTTATTTTATTTAATAAACTGTCTGTCTCTGGATCATTTCAGATCAGAACAGAAAATCTACTTTAATCTTTTTCCTTTTTCCTCTTTTTCTCTAGTTTTAAAATGACCATAATGTACACAGTATCATATAGATACTACATTTATAGTTTAGAAGTATCATGATTTATTTAACTTTCCCTATTGTTAGGCATTTAATTACTTTCTGAAGTTGGGTTACTACAAACAATAAAATGATGACAGCCTATACCTAAGTTTTTTGTGCCCATGTATGTGCATTTCAATAGGCTATATTCTTAGTACTAGAACTTCTGGGTTCAAAAATATGGCAGATACTGCTAAACTACTTCCTTCACAAGTCTGCCTTGTCTTCTACCAAGAGTGTAGAGTACATATTTCTCTGAATAGTAATAAACCCCTATTATTATTAGTTCTTAAATTTTTTAGTCAATCCCATTAACTAAAATGAAATCTTATTGTTTTAATTTTTACTTCTCTTTTAAAGTGAGTTGAATCATTTTTTACAATATTTGGCCTTTGTGTGTGTGTGTGTGTAAAGTCTCTATATCCTTTGCTTTTACTTTCATGTTGATTGTCTTTTTCTTACTAAATTTGTAGGACTTCTTAAATCTGTTAAATGTGTTGCAAATACATTCTCCCTCTCTGCTCATGTCTTTTGAATTTATGATGTCTTTTATCATACAAAAGTTTTAAATTTTTGTGAGCTAAATGTGTCAAAACTTAGAAAGTATTAGAAAAGTATAGTAGAATATTTTTATAAACTTGAGGTGATGAATGTCTTCCTAGGATACAAAAATTATCTTGTTCAGTTTACTGAGATACCATACTGGGATTGTTGATTAGAAAGTCAATAACTACATGATTTAATTAAAATAATTGACATTTTCGGGGTGGGTGGTTGGGTGGCTCAGTTTTTAAGTATCTGCCTTCAGCTCAGGTTATGATCCCAGAGTCCTGGGATCAAGGCGGGAAGCCTGCTTCTCCCTCTCCCACTCTCCTTTCTTGTTACCTCTCTCACTGTCTTCTCTGTCAAATAAATAAATAAAATCTTATAAAAATATATTGACATTTTTTTTAAGCCTCAGAATTCATTAACAATGTACATCTTTCCATTTTTAGACCTTTTTAAAATTCCTATTTCACTGTTTACTTCATAGTTACATTCTATCAGATGGATTTCCTGATATTTTATTATTTTTATTGTCTCGATAAATGGGATACTTTTCTAATACTATTTTCAAGAATTTATTATTTTAATGAAGAAATGCCAATGATTTTTTTAAGCTAATATAGTATCTGGTTTCCTTGTTATATATTCTGATTAGCTATAAAAAAAAGTTTAATACTTGAGTTCTTGGATTTTCCTTAGAAACTTGTTATAAAGAGTCTATTTTTGCTTTTACTAGTCAATTATTCTTTATTTCTTTAAAAGTTGCTTTAGCTTTACAAATTTCTTGACTCCATTTTCTTGTCTATGACTTTGATTGAGGTTAAACGTCTTTTTTTAAGTTTAAAGGCACTTGTATTTTGTTTTCTGAGAAACTGGTTCTCCTGTTTCTTTGTGTTTCCTATTTCAACTGTGTAAAATTTTGGCTCATTACTTTCTAATTTTATGATATGACTAGAGAAAGTGATCTGTTTAAGTATGTTTTTTGGGAACCATGGAGTTTTTCTTTGAGTTTAATATATGTCCAATTTTTGTAGACATTTCATAGGTGTTTGAGTAGAATTTATTTCAAATTGGGAATAAGAATCTGGCAATAAAATTATAAATACATTTATTTGACAAAATGCATGAACTATTATTCAAATCCTCCATATTTCTTTTTTTTGTTTATTTGATCTACTGATTAGATTAATACCTATCACAAAAACTGTGGATTTGTCAATGTATACTTGTACTTGTTGATATATTTAGGATCTTAGTTACATTAAGTTTCATAATTATCATATTCTTTGGCAGATTGTAGCTTTTGGTCATCATTTCTTTTATCACTAATACTAATATTCCCAGATTTGTTTGTTGCTATTGTTGGCATTTCCCTGTTATATAGTTTCATCCCTTTATTTTCAAACTTTATATATTGCCTTCTTCAGGAGTATGTCTCAAAGACAACATGTAACTCAATTTTAACCCTGATAGCCACTATCTATTAATAGGAGAATTCCATTCATTAATATTTATTATAACTAACATGTTTATTTTTCTTTTTTCTTCTCTTCCAGGATTTTGTTGAACTTTTTTCTTTTTAGTGGTTTAGAATCTATACATATAGCTTTTCTTCCTACTAGTAGCCCTTAAAATTTAAATATACACAGTTAAAAGTGTATTTTTTCATTAACTTTTGGTGCTAATTAGTAACTATTATTACTCCTAAGGGGGTAAGAAAAACTTAGGAAATTTTAACTTCCTGTCCCTTAGGAATTTCTGGGATTTTTATTTTTGGGTCACTAAATTTTTCCTTATGCATTAATATTTTTGATAAGTATAATTTTTAGATTCACATTTTATTTTTTATTATTTTAATTTTTAATTCCTTAATTATGAGCATATTTTAAAAATTAACATATAATGTATTTTTTTTTCAGGGGCACAAGTCTGTGATATATCAGACTTACACATTTCACAGCACTCACCATAGCACGTACCCTCCCCAGTGTCCATCACCCAGCCATCCCATCCCTCCTACTCCCCTTCACTCCAGCAACCTTCAGTTTGTTTTCTAAGATCAAGAGTCTCTTATGGTTTGTCTCCCTCTCTGGTTTCATCTTGTTTCATTTTTCTCTCTAATTGTTACTTAGCTCCATACCATCAGTTTTTGAATTCAATGCTTCTTATTTGTCACACTTCCTGTTCATTTTGTAGCAGTCCCTCCTTTAGTACTTTTTTCTCAAGTGATTCCATAGGGTTTTTTATGGGATTTAGAGTCTACCAATCAGACACACTTGGGTAAGATGTGAAATCAGAACTGAGCCAATTGGGAGGTAGAAGTAGCACACAGATTTCCATTTTGGGGGGTACAAATTACAAATTTGTAATTATAAATTCTATAACCACGTTCTGGGGACAGGAGTGGGGAACTTCCTGATCCCCCATGTAGTGAGAGTGGTATGACCCTGGAGGCTGCAACTGGGATGACAGTCTCCTGATCAGCTAGCTCCCTTAGCAGAGGTTGGCAGTTTCCTTGGTGGGCTGGTTCTGTGGTATCATTCTGGGAGTCATGAGACTGCTTCCCTGGCCCTTCCGATGATTTTACAGACAATGAATTCCTTGTATATCAGTCATTTTCTACTTATTCTACCAGAGAGAATTCTCTTATCTATAACTAAATCACGAAAGACATAGCATCCTTAACTTTTGTCCTTCTATCCATGCACATTTTCTCAGTGTGTTCTGTCAGGTATAACTCTTCTAAGTATTTTTCAAATTATCCTCTTCTCCACTCTCACTGTCTTAGAGTTCATGCCTTCAAAATTTCCCTCCTGGACTATAATGAGCCTTTTTTTTTTTTTTTTGTCACACCCCAATTTATTAGTGTAAAATGTTATTCAACAATCTTGGTTTCTTCTTCAACTTTGCTCTTCTATTATCATCCCATGCTTTCTTTTTTTCCTCTCTCACCATAGCACATACCCTCCCCAACATCCACCATCCAACCACGTCATCCCTCCCACCCCCTCCCCTTCAGCAACCCTCAGTTTGTTTCCTGAGATTAAGAGTCTCTTATGGTTTATCTCCTTCTTTGGGTAAATCTTGTTTCATTTTTCCCTCCCGTCCCCTATGATCCTCCATCTTGTTTCTCAATTCCTCTTATCAGGGAGATCATATGATAATTGTCTTTCTCTGATTGACTTATTTCGCTCAGCATTAATACCCTCTAGTTCCATTCACATTATTGCAATGACAAGATTTTGTTTTTTTAATGACTGCATAGTATTCCATCATATATATAGAATATATATATATATAGAATATATATATCATATATATATACCTATATAGAAGCACCCCTGATATATATATATCATATATATATACTACATCTTCTTTATCCATTCATCTGTTGATGGACACCTAGGCTCTTTCCATAGTTTGGCTATTGTGGACACTGCTGCTATAAACATTTGGGTGCAAGTGCCTCTTCATTGGTCTCCAGTCCTTCCATCTCGGCCTACTCAAATGGCAGCCTTTCTAGAATGTACATCTAATCACATGACTGTTGTGTCTAATCACAAAGCCCAAGTATTCAATTTTGTTTAGAATGGATTGCAAAACTCTTCAAAAATCAGACCAAAATCTTCTAGCTTCATTTCTGTTCACTATTCACAATTATCCCATGCTCCAATTACTCTAAACTTGTTACAATTTTTTTCACCTTTGCAGATCTCCTTCCCCTATATCCTGTACCTGAAAAACTCATTTCTGAAGCGCTAGATAAAATTTTATCTTCTCTGTGAAGTTTTCCCTTACGTTCTTCCAAAGTGCTGTTGGTCTCTCCTACACTCCTACAGCCCTCTCTGAAATCTGAAGCATTCACATTATAAGTATTTACATATATCTTTAAATTATTAGTTTATAAGTCACACAAGAGCAAGAATTTTGTCTTATTCATTTTTATACCCCAACACTTGGAAGAGGGCAAGTCATAAGACAAATTTAGGATCAGTGTTTGTGGGATGCACAAGTGGCAGTTAAGAGGTATGTGGAATTTATCCCTCTTTTCTAGTGCAACAGAAATTTCATAAAAATGATAGAAATTAAAGATTACCTGACATCACCCAGAATTGAAATCAGACGGTACTGGGGTAACTCAGAAGATGCGACATGTGCTAAGATTCCAAAGAGCCTTTCAGCCATTATCATATCATTCTGTGTCACCTGAAGAGATACAATGGAGAGGGGTCAAAATGACACTGCCTCTAGCTTGATACAATTAACACAATTCCAAAGAAATTTCTAAGTATTTTCTTTTAGCCCGGGGAAGTACCTTCTGGGCTGCAAGAGAGTTCTCATTGATATTTCTTTCTTCCCGAACTTAATTGAAATGAAGATGTACAAATGTGGCTTGTAGTGATGGAGGATGACCGAGGTGACGAGTTCACTCTGACTCAAAGCACTGTTCCCTGAGAATTATACTTGAGGCAGCTTAAATTCTAAATGAATTTTTTTCAGAAATCCTACAGTTTCTTGGAGTAGAATGATTTAGGGGGAAAATTCTCAAGTGTCAATGGAATAGATTCACTGTAATAATGTGTCAAAGGTAAGCCAAGATCTTGTTCATACCTTGCTTCTGTAAGAATAACATGTCCCTTTCTGAGAGATGGAACATGAGATAAGCAAGGATACTCCTGTTCATTCTAAAATTATGTCTACCTTGCTCTCCACAAGGAACAACGGTCACAGGTATTCTTTTTAAGGGCTTATCCCCATGTTAATCAAGAAGGTATTAAAAGCTAAAAGTGGGGCCTGGATTAATATCTGGGGCTATTTTCTTTAATATAAGATGTGGTTGCTTGTCCTTGCATTTTAAATACTATTCATTTGTCTACATAATCAATAGTTCCCAAACAGGGGCAATTTTGGCCCCTAGGGAACATTTGACGATGTCTGGAGACATCGTCAGAGACTAGAGGGTTGAAGCCAGGGGTGCTCCTAAACATCCTCATTGCACAGGACAGCCCCCACAACAAAGGACTACCTGGCCCCAAATGTCAACAGAGCTGAGGTGGAGAAACCCTGGTATAGTCAAATGTTGGAACTTAAAAACATTCACTAATACTAGCTGTAATACATTTCACAGGCCTGCTCCAAAAAATAAACCCACAATTCCCAAGCATCTTACACACATGACTCAGTGCAGTCTCACACTTTTCCCAAGACCTTCAGAGTTAAGGAGGCTGCTGTTGCTCAGATCTTTCCTTCCGCTGACAATGAAGTTACTTGGTCTAACATAGTCACCTAGTGGCCAGTGCAGGCCACTACTCTATCCTTTTCTTCTTGATGCACACAATTCAAATTTAGTTCTTCCGCAAGCAATATTATTCTCTCTCATATACGAAGAGATGTAGATATATAGTATAATATTACTACATATTGTCAAGGTTGAGATAAGCAGCTTTATTTTAGACTGTTAATAAAGGGTCAAATATCCTGGGCATTGACATTTTAGGAAATTTTAAATCAGAAGAAGTTATATTGATATTTGATATATTGATATTTTAAATTAGAAGAAGTTATATTGGTTCTTTATAATTCTTCTTTATTTATGTAATTATACTGCACCATTCCTCCTATTTCAAGGTTCTATCATACTTAGTACATCTCTAGTAGTGATCCATGTCTGGGTAAATATACTACTGAGGTTAATGGGGTCAACAGTTTGGCCATTAATGAAGGAAACACTCACCCATAGTCAAAATCACTATTCTACTTCCAGACCAAGGTAGCTTTGGAAAACTTTGGGACTAATTATTAGGTCTGATCAATGACTCACAACCTCTCTGGGAAGTACCAAGAGGATACACAAGAGTACACAAGACTGAAACAAAATCTCTTGGGAACTAGCTGGAGAAATTAGTAGTCTGAAGGTTCCAGATTTGTCCCACATTTTGTCCCACTCGTGAGCCTACCATGGTTGATGCTAATTTCACTTGTACACTGACTCGGAGATCTCCAGTCTCTTAACATTCTACTAGATTTTTAGAATGCTAGGCCAGAGGTACTTATAGAGCATCAGCTGCAGGGAAATATAGTTGCTATTATCATCATGCTGGCAAATTTGATTATAGCTCATTTTACAATAAGGAGGTCTTCTGACTTTAAGAGATAATTGTAATAATATTAACAGTCATATTAGAGAACTTCTTTCTTTGGAGGATTATTTAAATTCAGTGCAGGAGTTCCATAGGAGAGGAAGAGGTACAGTTTCTCTCCTTTCTTCCAAAATAGTATTTAGAGAACATGGTCTTGGATAGCAGGAAAATTATTCCTGAGACAAGCTTAGCAAAATCAATCTGAAAATTAACCTCTCACTAATAATATTCCAGCCCTGAGTTATACAGAGCAGGTAATCCAGAGGCCGCTGTTACAAGCTATTAACAAAGCAGTGCAGACACTTCCATACGCTTGTTTTACTTCCTTTTTTTCCCTCATTTTTACTTTCTCTTCTTTTGCCTTTCTTCCTTATTTCTCCTTCTCATCTTTTCTTTTAAAATTATTCTTCTTTCCCTGCATACATTCTTTTTTTTTTTCTTTTCTCACTTTATTCCTCCCTCTACCATGACTTTATCAGCTGACCTTTGCATACTACTTCCCCATCCTTCTCATGTGTCTGGCAGTTTGCAAAACACTTTGAAGACTACTAAGATCATACTACCTACATAGGTGTTCTTTTTTTTTTTCCTGAACTGTCATCCTACCAATATTTTACTTTTCTGAATGCTTACAAGGAACAGTAAAAGCATTTGCTATTCACCATGATTTGGCTGTTATTTTTAAAGTCTGTTTAGTGCTTTAGAAGTTTTTTGATTGATCTTTAGTTTTTTAACATTGTAAATGTCAAGATTTGGGGAAAATCCATAATATCTCTCAAAAGTTCTTTCATGATTACTGAATTTCCTGACCATTATTATGGCTACTTCTCCTAAAAAGGAATATTTTGATTTTACAGCTAGCTTATATTTGGCTTACCTCTGTTCCATTTATTTTCTGCATACTAAAATGGCTCAGCCTAAACAGTACGTAGTATTTCCAGAGTGTGAAATTGACAACTGGATTTCCTTGCGGATCAATTGTCAACTGGTCGACACGGCGCAGTTGAGCTAGGGCATTAAACTGCTGCAGCATGACAAGATTTGTTTCCTTGAATTTAAGGTGCTGCAACAATAAAACACAAAAAAGAGCTGAACATTGAATTTAACCATCTTAAAATATTAACATTAAAGCTTCAGTGACCATTCCTCAAGATGTCTGTAAACTTTAGGTTTAACTAGTATGTTTTCAATTATATTAAACCAACTGCATCTACCAAATTTACTTAATTTTAGTCCATCTGATACATCACTGATGAAATCCATTAATCCACCCAGTATTGAATTCAAAGTGATTCCCCATCTGCAAAGGGTGTCCCCCATTTACTAGCAAACTAAGCTCCTCAAAATTAAATAAATATACAATAATTCAGACTTTCAGGCATTACGATGATTTTACATGCTTTATACTGAAATTGAATCTACAAAGGAAAGATTAGAAACAAAACTTTGAACTGTATGAATACAGGACTCACGATGGTTCTGAGAAGAACTGATTAGTTGTTATTACCTGTATCTTGCCAATTACTATTCAGGCTAGTTAAACTGGCCATGGGACAAGAAAATCACTAAAACTGAAATGCTACTGTAAGTGTTCTTTTGTAACTGGATGCTCTTTTCTGAACATATTGTCTCCATTTCCATCTGTCCTCTTTAGTGAGGATAAGGTGGCAAAAGAAAAATAACTACAAGAGGGCAGGTGAAGGAAATCACTTGGCTAACAGAGAAAAACACAACAATAATAAAAACTCAAGGGAGAACTCACAGTCTGCAAATAACGTACTAATAAGTAATATATTAGTACCAAAAACAGCTAATTGGAAAAACTCAAAAAAGCTAATTTCTCAACTTTATTTTTTAAAAAATTCAATTCTAGTATAGCTAACATACAGTATAATATTAGATTGAGGTGTACAATACAGTGATTCAACAATTCTGTACATTACTCAGTGCCCATCACAGTAAGAGCACTCACAATCCCTTTCACCTCTCTGGTAGCCATGTTTGTTCTCTATAGTTAAGAGTCTTTTTTTTGCCTTTATATATATCACATAAATCCTTATATATGTGATATATATAATAATATATATACTATATTATGTGATATATATATATATTATATAATGTGATATATATAATAATACTCCACACAGTAGAGTATTATTCAGTCATAAAAAGAAAGAAATCTTGCCATTTTTAACACACACACACATCCATTCTTCTGTGGACTGACATCTTCTTTATCCATTCATCTGTGGATGGACACTTGGACTGTTTCCATAGTATGGCTATTATAAATAATGCTGCAATAAATATAGCAATGCATATATCTTTTCAAATTAGTCTCTTCATATTCTTTGAGTAAATACCTAGTAGTGCAATTCTAGATAGTAGAATGGTTCTATTTTTAACTTTTGGAGAATTCTCCATACTTCCTCGCACAGTGGCTCCAAATTTGCATTCCCACCAGCAGTGCACAAGCCTTCATTCCTTTTTCCTCACATCCTAGCCAACACCTTTGTTTCTTGTCTTTTTGATTTTAGCCATTCTGAGAGGTGTGAGGTGATATCTCATTGTGTTTTTGATTGCATTTCCCTGCTGATGAGTGATGTTGAGCATCTTTTCATGTGTCTATTGGCTATCTGCTTGTCTTTGGAGAAATGTCTGTTCATGTCTTCTGCCCATTTTTTAATTAGATTATTTGTGTATCTGGTGTTGGGTTGTATAAATTCTTTATACATTTTGGATACTGACCCTTTCCTGGATGTCATTTGCAAATATCTTCTCCCATTCAGTAGGTTGCCTTTTAGTTTTGTTGATTGTTTCCTTTTTTGTGCAGAAGCTTTTTATTTTTATGTATTCCCAGCAGTTTACTCCCAATCAATATAAATAGCATATTTGTGTATTCCCAGTAGTTTATTTTTGCCTTGCCTCAAGAGACCTATCTAGAAAGAAGTTGCTTCAGCCAATGTGAATTAAGTTACTGCCTTTGTTCTCTTCTAGGATTTTTATGGTTTCAGGTCTCACATTTAGGTCCTGAATCCATTTTTGAGTTTATTCTTGTTTATAGCATTAAGAAAGTGGTCCAGTTTCATTCTTTTGCATGTAGCTATCTAGTTTTCCCAACAACATTTGTTGAAAAGACTGTCTTTTTCACATTGCATATTCTTGCCTCCTTTGTCGAAGATCAACTATTTCTATGCTCTCTATTCTGTTCCATTGATTTATGTGCCAATACCACACTGTTTTGATTACTACAACTTTGTAGTATATCTTGAAATCTGGGATTGTGATACCTCCAGTTTTTCAATTGTGAGACCTCTTCTTTTTCAAGACTACTCTAGCTATTTGGTTTTTTTAATGGTTTCATGCAAATTTTAGGATTGTTTGTTCTAGCTCTATGAAAAATGCTGATAGTATTTTGATAGGGATTGCATTAAATCTGTAGATTGCTTTGGGTAGTAGGGACATTTTAACAATATTTTTTCTTCCAGTCCATGAGCGCAGAATACCTTTCCATTTCTTTGTGTCATCTTCAACTTCTTTCATTAATGTTTTAATTTTCAGAGTACAGGTCTTTCACCTCCTTGGTTAAATTTATTCCTAAATACACTATCATTTTTATGCCATTGTAAATAGGATTGTTTTCTTAATTTCTTTGCTACTTCCTTATTAGTGTATAGAAATGCAATGGATTTCTGTATATTGATTTTGTATCCTCAACATTACTGAATTCATTTATCAGTTCTAGTAGTTTCTGGTGGACTCTGTTGGTTTCTTTTTTTTTTTTTTTTTAAGATTTTATTTATTTATTTGACAGAGAGATAGAGAGCACAAGTAGGCAGAGCAGCATACAGAAGGAAAGGGAGAAGTAGGCTCCCTGCTGAGCAGGGAGACCGATGTGGGGCTCAAGCTCAGGACCTTGGAATCATGACCTGAGCTAAAGGCAGCTTCTTAACCAACTGAGTCATCCAGGCACCCCTCTGTTGGGTTTTTTATGTATAGTATTATATCTTCTGCAAACAATTAAAATTTTACTTCTTCCTTACCAATATGGATGCCTTTTATTTTCTTGTCTAATTGTGGTAGCTAGGCCTTCCAATATTCGTGAATAAAAGTGGCAAGAGTGGACATCCTGGTCTCATTTCTGACCTCAGGGAAAAGCTCTCAGTCTTTCACCACTGACTATGATGTTAGCTGTGGGTTTTCATATATGGCTTTTATTATGTTGAGGTATGTTCCCTCTAAAACTACTTTGTTGAGGATTTTTATCATGAGTGGATGTTGTACTTTGTCAAATGTTTTATTTGCATCTATTGAAATGACCTTATGATTTTCATCTTCTCTCTTGTTGAGGTGGTGTATCACGTTGATTGATCTGTGAATACTGAATCATCTTTGCAATCCTGAGATTAAATCCCACTTGATCGTGGTGAATGATTTTTTTTTTTCTTAATGTATTGTTGGATTTGGTTTGCTAGTCTTTTGTTGTTGATGAGTTTTGCATTTATGTTCATCAAAGATATTGGTCTGTAGCTCTCTTTTTTGGTATATCTTTATCTGATTTTGGTATCAGGGTAATGCTCACTTCATATGATGAATTTGGAAGCTTTCCTTCCTCTTCTACTTTTTTGGAATAGTTTGAGAAGAATAGATATTAACTTATCTTTAAATGTTTGGTAGAATTCACCTGTGAAACTGTCTGATCTCGGACTTTTGTTTGTTGGGAGGTTTTGATTATCGATTGTTTTGCTGCAGGTAATCAGTCTTTTTAAATTTTCTATTTCTTCTTGATTCAGTTTTGGTAGTTTATATGTTTCTAGGAATTTATAAATTACTCCTAGGTTATCCAGTTTGCTGGCATATAATTTTTTTATAATATTCTCTTATAATCCTTTGTTCTTTCTGTGGTTTTGGCTGTTATTTTTCCTCTTCCATTTCTGATTTAATTTGAGTCCTCTCTCTTTCTCTCTCTCTCATGAATCTGGCTAACATTTATTAATTTTGTTGTTTTCTTCAAAGAACCAGTTCCTGGTTTCATTCATCTGTTCTATTGTTTTTTATTTCTTTTTCACTTAATTTTTCTCTAATCATTATTATTTCCTTCCTTCTATTCATTTTGGGGTTTTGTTCTTTTTCTAGCTCAGGTTGTTGGAGATTTTTCTTGCTTCCTGAGGTAGGCCTGTACTGCTTTAAACTTCTCTCTTAGAACAGCCTTTACTGCCTCCTAAAGATTTTGGACCACTGTGTTTCATTTTCATTTATCTCTGTGTATTTTTTTATTTCCTCTTGGAAATAAAAAAAAAAAAAACATTTCTTGGTTGACCCATTCATTTTTTAGTAGCATGTTATATAACCTCCATGTATTTGTGTTCTTTCCTGTTTTTTTCTTGTGGTTGATTTCTAGTTACAGAGTGTTGTGGCCAGAAAAGATGCATGAAAAAAAAAAGACTACAGTCTTTCTGAATTTGTTGAGACATGTTTTGTGGCTTAATATGTGATCTATTCCAGAGAATGTTCTATCTGCACTTGAAAAGAATGTGTATTCTGCTGTTTAGAATGAAATGTTCCGAATATACTGTTAGATCCATCTGGTCCAATGTGTCCTTCAAAGCCTCTTTTTCCTTGACATAAGATTATCCATTTGGATGATCCAACCATTGATGCAAATGGGGTTTTAAAGTCCCCTACTATTATTGTACTACTATTGATTACTTCCTTTATGTTTGTTTTTAGTTGCTTTATGTATTTGGGTGCTCCCATGTTGGGTGATAAATATTTACAACTGTTACATCTTGTTGGATTTTTCCCTTTATTATTATATAGTATCTCTGACTTTTGTTACAGTCATTGTTCTAATGTCTATTTTGTCTGATATGAGTATTGCTTCCCTAGCTTTCTTTTCATTTTCATTCACATGATAAATGCTTTTCCATCCCTTCACTTTCAATCTGCAGCTGTCTTTAGGTCTGAAAAGAGTCTGTTGTAGGCAGTATATAGACAGGTCTTGCTTTTTTATCCATTCAATCACCATGTATCTTCTGTTTGGAGCACAGTCCATTTTCATTCAAAACAATTATTGATGGGTAGTACTAATTGGCATTTTGTTGCATGTTTCATGTTTGTTTTAGCAGTTCCTCCTGTTCCTTTCTTCTCTTGCTCTTTTTGCTCATGATTTGCTGACTTTCTTTAGTGAAATACTTGGATTTCTATTTTTTTTTTTTTTTAGCATATCCATCACTGGTTTTTGATTTGTGATTACCATTAGATTTACACATAACATCTTATGCATATTGCAGTCTCTATTAAGTAGATGGTTGCTTAAGTTTGAACCCACTATAAAAGCACTGAAATTTTACTCCTCTCCCCTCCACATTTTAGGTACATTGTGTCATACTTTACATCCTTTTTTGGAGTCTTTGACAGATTTTTATGGATATACTTAATTTTACTGCTTTTGTGCTTCCTGCTTTTCTTACTTCTGCTTATAGTCTTTCCTTTCCAGTCAGAGTCCCCTTTAACATTTCTTGTAAGGCTATTTTAGTGGCCATGAATTCTTTTAAATTTTTGTTTGTCTGGGAATTTCTTTATCTCTCCTATTCTGAATGATAGCCTTGCTGAATAGATCATTCTTGGTTGCAGGTCTTTTTCTTTCAGCACTTTGAATATATCATGGTTTCTGCCCTGCAAAGTTTCTTCTGAAAAAATCAGCCAGTATCCCTTGTATGTAACTGTTTTCTATTCTGCTGCTTGCAAAATTCTCTCTTTACCATGACTTAGCCATTATAATCACTATGTGTCTTGGTGTGGACCTCCTTGGGTTGATTTTGTTGTGGGGTCTCTATGACTCCTGAATCTGGATTTCTGTTTCTTTCCCAGATTTGGGAAGTTTTCAGCTATTATGTCTTGAAATAAATTTTCTGGCCCCCTTTCTCTGTCTTCCTCTTCTGGGGTTTCTACTGTATGAACGTTATTATGATTGATGGTTTGCTAAATTCTCTTAGTCCATTTTCATTTATTATTATTATTTTTCCCTCCTCTGTTCAGGTTGATTGCTTTCCCCTACTCTCTCCTCCAGATTGCTGATCTGTTCTTCTGCTTCTTCTAGTCTACTATTTATTCCATTTAGTGTATTTTTAATTTCAATTACTGAGTTCTTCATCTCTGATTGGTTCCTTTCTTATGTTTTTTAATCTCTTTGTTGAGGGTCTCACTGAGGTCCTCCACTCTTTTCTCAAGTCCAGTGAGTATCTTTATGACAATTACTATAAATTCTCTATCAGATACATTACTTATCTCCATTTCACTTAGCTCTCTTGTGATTTTGTCCTGTTCTTTCATTTGGGACATATTTCTCTATCTCCTATTTTGTCTAACTTTCTGTGCCTGGGGTTTTTTGTGTCTTGAAAAAGTCAGCCCATCCCCTGCTCTTGAAAGTAGTCATCTTACGAAGAGGTCCTGTAGTGCCCTTGCAAAGCAACGTCCTCTGTTCACCAGAAACAAGTGGACTTCAGTGGTCTCTCTTATGTGTGTTGCACATGCCCTACTATTGTGGCTGAGCTGTGTTTGCCTTCATTCCAGTTATCTGCAATGGCCCTCTTTGCCTGTTGTGGGCAGAGTTTAGTCCCTGTGTTGTTAGTGGGCCAGTCTGAGGCCACCATGGGCTTGAGTTGAGTCAAACCAGGTGTTTGTCAGAGACAAAGTAGCACTGAACTGCAAGGCACTTTCCCTGTGTTGTCCCCTAAACAGTTTTCATTGGCAGGCCAGATACTCAGACCCAGTATCTGCGCCCACCCATTGCTCGTGCAACACATTGATTTTATGTTTATGCTCCCCCTGCCCAGGGCAGGAGTCACTTTGGAGTGGTGTTGGCCCCTTCTGGGACTGTTTGCACAGTGCCAGGCTTGTGGCACTACTTTGAATGGGCTATATGAGAGGGGCAGGTCCTATGGGAGAGTGCAGTTGAGGGTTCATGGTGCCAGCAAGGTCTGCATCCATCCACTGCAGGAGGGGACCTGCAGCAACTCAGGAAACCTCCTGCCCAGGCTAGAATGGAGGGGGCATGCTCACAGAAATATGCAGGGATGGAGCATGCTGTTCACAAAGTAGGTGGAGAATGTTGGTGTTGTACTAGTTTCTGCAGGTGTCTGTATGTAGGCTGTGGAGTGGGAGAGAGAAATGTCACCCATCAGCTCTTTTGTTTTTGGAACAGTCTCCAAAAGATCCCTGCCCCTCTGGCACATATTCTTCTGAGACCAGTAAATAAATCTCCTTCCCATATATCCCAGATATTTTTCAAACTGCTGCTTCTACACTGTATATCAGTGGAGAGGTTTGCTGTGCTATCTTTTTAAGGGTGGGAATTCAGTTTTCTCTTGTGCGCGGGCTCTCCCAGAGCTGAGTTCCCTTATTTTTAAATTTCCAAGTGTTAAGCCCTACTGGTTGGAAGAATTCATGGAGTTAGGCCCCTCTGGGTTTCAGAGCCGAATGTTATAGGGATTCATCTTCCCAGTGCACATCCCCATGCCTGGTTGTCTGCCATGCGGGTCTGTTTCTCTCCTCTCCCATGGACAGTTCCACAGGTCTATTGATCTTCCAACCCATCTCTGCCTTCCCTACCCTCTTCAATGTGGCCTCCTTTTTACATTTAGCCACAGTCTGTTCTGCCAGTCTTCAGGTCATATTCTGGGTTATTACACTGATGTGGGTGTTTTCTAGCTATATCCACAGGACAAGGTGAACTTAGGATCTTCCTATTCAACCACTTTCCCCTTCTCGAACTAATTTTAAGTGAGCTACCAAAATTATTTTAAGTGTTGTTAGGGAATGACTGTAAAAATTATCTATAAATGTACATGTCTCATTAATACCAGGTAGAATAAATGAATACATAATATAGGATTAGGTGAGGTCCTAATGAATGCTTTATAAAGTGGCAACACAGAATTCAAATAAAATTATATTAGTCCTTTATACTCCATAAAGAATCATTTGATAGAGAGATAATTTCTAATATTAACAGAAAACTGCAAGGCCACTTATGAATACTAATTTAAATCCCAGATCCAGAAAAATCAACACAAAACCTTGGTCTCCCTGCCAGACAGAAACTGCATAAATAAAAGTTAAAATAGGTCTTTGGCCTGAACACACAAGTCATGACTGAGAATTATTCAAATATACTACTAAAAGGAAATGTTTACCAGAGAATTAGGAAATTTAATCTTCAATTTGGGAAGCACTTGGACGATTTCATCAAATTCTATGAAAGTGAAGGACACTGTTGTCACCATTCCTGCTGTTTGAACACTCCAGTTCCGATCTAGAGATTCCAGGGCTCCTGAACCATACAGTGAAAGTGTGTCCCCATCCACTTCAACAAGGTGTGTATCTGTGACAGATAAACCTTGTAAAGTATTGTTGAGTCCTGAGTCCAGAGACCTGGAAAATGCAACATATAATTTTAATGAAAGTCTTATCATGAAAAGTAAACAATAGATAGATAATAAAACCCCGTTTTGGCAAAGGTATTTGAAATTTTATATTCCTTCTTTTTTTTTTTTTTTTGATTCAATAACTAAACCCAGAACACCAAAGATTAAATTTCAATAGGTTATTGGGAAGTTTTGTATTCTTCTAGCTACACATTTTAATTAAAAAAAGAGGCACATGTGAACAAAAAAAGACCAATTTAAACCCAAATTATTTATATCATTTAAAGGTAATGGATATCCTATTTAGTTTTAAAACAATCAATTTAGTATATCATGGATACCTTTTTTGGGGGGATATCTTTTCATGTTAGTACAAATATGTTTTCCTAATCTATAAAGTATTCCACTCTAGTAGAAAAAACCCTGCATTTTACCAAAGACTATTTCTATATTAAGAACCATATAATATAAAAATATATTTATAAACACTTGGGAAGACACATAATTACTGTTAACAATAGTATACCTCTCAGAAGATAGATTAAAGGGTAACTTCAACTTCCTATTTTTTAAAACCTCAATGTTGTCTGACATTTTCAATTGTATACTACAATTACAAGAAGTAAAATTAATAAAAATTTCTTCTCCATTTTGAAATTAAAAATGATGAGGAATAATTCACTAATCTCTCTCTCTACATATGTATACACACACACACACATATACACAAAATCACTTCACATACTCTGCTGAAAATGATAACTGTTGCTATTTCCAAAGCAGGGGCCACATTTTCTGCAAAAGGTACCCAAATGATAGCCAGAGAAGAAAAGAAATAGCTCAATCCAACTCGATTTTTCTGATTTGTGAACAGAGACATAACTATTTATTTTCCAATCTTAAAATTCAAACAGTGCTTGCTTTTGTTCTTCACGTTTTCATTCTGCTATTTTTGCTTTCTAGTGGTATTTATTTGCCCTTACTAATGTTAGTACTTTGCCTTCCTTTGTGCTCCTGTGAACTCTTATATATTCCTCCAATATATTACTTCTCTTACTACATCACAATTATATGTTTACAATTTGTCTTCTCTATCAGTGAATTCCTTGAGGCTAAAGACTAGTATTTCCTCATCTCTGGGGCCTGGTAATGGGCTTTCCACAATGTGTGTTAAATAAATGAATTACTAAAGATCTTTAAATTTTTTATATTGTTGATATTGGAGGAGAAGACTGACAAACGATTACCTTGTTGTTTTACTACGTTTTACTGGACAATGTGCACTTCTGTCGGAGGCACCAGTTAACCTGTAACACATCTGTGTATACAATGACAAGCTGGGTAATAATAGTCAATTTGAAGTGACTATGCAACCAAGAAAATACAGAGAGTCTTTATTTTTGCCAGACTAGTGCTTAAGAAAATGATTATGTGACAGTAGTTAGACATTCAACGAGCGGTAGTATTTGAATAACCTATAATCCTATATAGGTAAAAGCTGATAACAGAAGGAAAATAAGACAGCATTAAGAGTTCCTTATATTGTACTTTGTATGATAGCTTTGTGTTGAGCTATGTAAAACACACAATCATTTCTGGAATAAGATAAAGGATCAGAGTTCTATTTCACTGCCACTGAAATAGAGAAAGCTTGCTGAAGAGTGCATACCCCTGTTATAGCACTTAGCACGCTCGCTGTATGGTGATTACCTGTTTGTCTATCTCTCACCAAACACTGTGATCCTCGAGCACTCCAACTTTGTCGCATTAGTAGATCCAGCATCTAGCACAGCTCCTAGCACATGTTATGTTCAGTAAATATTTCTTGAAAGAATTAAGGAAGTGAGATAATTATGAAGTTTTTCATGACCACCTATTGAATCTTAAGAAGGGTGTTCTGAGTATAAGCTGTGGTTTGGGCAAAGGGACAGAATCAGTGATACAGATACAGTTTACAATGGTTAGCCAGGTTTTCTCAGGTGAGGCAAAGGCAAATAATGAAGAAATAAGGTCAAGAAACAAACACACAAAAACCCTAGCTAGTTGATACAGTGATGCCTACTGACCATGATACCCACCAAACCAACTTCATTTTAATATAAAAATGATAGGGAATCAGAGCTATGAATAAATCCTTTGGAAGTGTCTTGTCTTTCTTTTTCTTCTCCATATGATATATAAACTCCAAGATAAAAGTCTTTCATCAAAAAGGGATTATTTATTTTGCATAAAGTTTTCTCAAGCAAACTATTGGGAAAATAAGTGAAATAATAAATAAGCCTAAACTCAGCAAAATAGTAATACGTTTACAAAAGAAAGCAGAAATCATCTCTAACCTTTAAATATTTCACATGGGCATTCTGTAAAAAACAAATGGTGGGTTTTCTGGGCTATAGAAAGATTCATCTTTCCAAACAGGAAATGTAGCACCTGTTAAACAGGTCACATAATAGCTAACCCATTTCAGTTATTTTCTGAATGAGGCTTGAGTTTTGCCTGAAACTCTGGCCAATACAGAGGAGAGGAACCTGTTCTTCGGGGAAGGTATGCTCTGATTTGCATAAAAAATTACTTGGGAAGTTTACTAAAAATGTTTGTATGTTGGGGATTGTCTCTCTAGTTTTCCCTGTGTACTTGGCTGGTGTGTCCACATTTTTTTGCAGCCATACATACATACATACATACATACATATTATTTCATTTGTTCATTTATTCAGCAAACATTTCCTGAAAGTCCATTATACACAGGGCACTGCTAAGGATTCTGGCATAGGAAACTAATTCATCTGTATTGATAAGGACATTCCATACAACAATCACATACAACTGAGTGTATCAAAACTTTTCCTCACTTTTATAGGGCTATAGTCCTAGAAATACAACTGCTCTAATCATGCTCTGCAATTAATTTAAGAAACACATGAAATATAATTAAACTGAAATGACCTCAACCTCTCTTAAACAAATAGGTTTATCTGTAGAACTTACTATGTGTCAGGTATTATGACAGGCACTGGGGATATAAAGATAAATAAATGAAGATTTACTGGCCCTTAAAGAGGACCCAATATGAATGAAGGGTAGAGAACAAGACAAATATATATATTAATTGTAATACAATATGCTCAGTTTCATATAATGAGTATTTAAATGATATGCTATGAGAATACAGAGGAAGGAACTTTTCTAGTGGGGAGAAGTCAGTTTTCAAAAGGAGGTAGTATTTGAACTGGGCCTTCAAAGAGGAACAGTAGAATATCACCAGAAGTAGAAGAAGGAAGCAAGCTTCAGGTAAGAAAAACTAAATGAAGAAAGCAATAGAAGCCTAATTACATAAAACATATTTCAGGTACGAACAATTTCAATATGGCTAAAACAATAAAACACACAGAAGAGTCATAGTTGAAGATGAAGCTGAAAAATCAGATTTTATGCTATAAAGTTGAGAAGCAGAAAAAGCAATAAAAGAGCAAAATAAAAAGGTAATGGGGCCATATTTGATGCACATTTTTAAGCACCTTCAATGTGCCATGCATGAAGCGAAGTGTTGATGCTGGTTACAAAGATGAACAAGACATTTCTTGATCCTCAAGGATCCACCTTGGAGAGATAAGTTGGCCAGCTTTGTGGAAGATGTAGCAGGGAGAGGCGGGCTGGAGAAAGATTAGTAGGAAAAGCTGTGCTATAATGTGGACTAGAGAGAGGAGGTCATGGTGGTGGAAATGGAATGGGCAAGAACACGAGACAGACCTTAGTTCAGATCCCAGATATGCCAGTGATAAATAGAGCACTTGGGGAACAAGCTATCTAGTTTCTTTGTAGTTTCAGTTTCTTGTACATAAATGGTGATTAAAATACATTTTTTTTCAAGGTTGTTATAGACTAGAAATATTCAAAACCGTATCTCATGCTCAGCTCAATATATTAGTAGTAAAAGAAGAGAACATAGATATAACATGTTTAAGAAAAAATAAAAGCAGAGCTTAGTGACTGATATTGGGGAATAAAGGAGAGGAAAGAACTGAATGTGGTTCAAGTTTTTAGAGGAGGCGACTGGACCAAGTTGTTTCCAACCCCTGTCTACTCTAAATTAACATTCTGAGAAATGTGGCATTCTTCTATGGCGGATCTGTGTTTTAAAATTTCTTTTCCCATGAAGCCCAATACATTTCCATGTATATTTCCTACCTCAAATATTTTTAGAACAGTAGGCAGTCTGCCATCAAATGGGAATTCTCTTCAAGACCTTCACAACCAAGTGGTTAATTACAAGTACATATATTCATTTAATCAACTTGATCTTTATATAGAATGAGTCAGAAAAATATTCTATGCCTTCTTGATTAATATAGGACTCTATTAAAAGGCAGGTAATTAATTTAATGCAATAAAGTAATGAGTCCCTGAAAGCCAGGGTAAAAAAAAGAATATACTCTTAAATGCCTAGATGGAAGAAAAAGACAATATTTCAGAGGATTACAGGGTTTTTTGGTGTGTTGTTAAAAATCTTTAGGCTTTCTATAACAAGCTAGAACAGAAGGACTTAAAATATTTCGGAAGATTCTTTTCCCGATGAATAAGTGGTGCTGATTCCTATAATAAGGTATTTTATGAATTTCTATTACAACATTCATAGGTGTGGAAATTCATTTTAAGCATTATATTTTATTATGGTAGTGTTGGCTAAAGTACTACAGTCTTCATAGACAGGAAATGACCAAAAATAAACCAGCTTCACTGCATGCATCCAATGTAAGCAAAGAAAACATTACACCAAGTACTTTCCCATTTCTGGCAGGGGAAAGAAATCTGCAATATGTCGTTTTACTGTAGAGCTGTCCCAAGTACAGTGAAAAGTGAAATCATTAATGGGATATACCAAAGTTTTACAGAATTTCCTCTCTTTATGTGCCCATAATTTTTTCATGGATACTTGTTTCCAGGCATTTAGTTACACACCCATAAGCCAAAGGTCACAGACACTCTAACACAAGAATTAGCCACTTTTTTTGCATTATGAAAAACTAAAGACTATAAATGGGATTGTTGAAAATGGAAAAACTTATGTAGTATTAAAAAACAAATTGAAACCCTCAGGAAGGGACTTTGTGACCCTTTAGCTTTCTACCTTCAGAAAAAGTAAGGCTTCTATCATTTTAGAAAGATGAAATTTAATTATATTTTTAAAAAGACAGAGAATATAGTAACACAACTTCTAAAATTTAAAACATTTCACTGCGTACTTTCAGATAACCTAGCACAAAAACTGAACACATGTGTTTGAAATCTCCCTCTAAAACCCCGCTGAAGTAATTCTGATGCAAACCCACAAAAGCCAAGTATAACAGCTGGGGGTATGGGATGGACAATCTGCTGTAAGAAGCTTCAGTAAATTTCTGTAAGCTGGAAAGTAAAGAATGCTGAAAGATGAAGAAAAACAAAGGAAGTTATCCCTTGGAATATGCACTAGGGACAAGAATAAAGCCGATTAGGATTTTTAGAAAGGAAAGAACAGATATGATAGAAGACGGGAGTGGAAGTAAGACTAAATACAGGGGCTTTAATTGAAGATCTGTAAAAGGACTCTACCCCCTATTTCTCCCACTGTCAATAACACAGCCGAGTGGTACTGCAGATCAGTGGGAGAAGAAAAGAATACTCAATATGTAGCAGTAGGGCAACTGGTTATTCCTACAGGAGAAAAACTAACAAATTAGACCTCAATCTCAAACTTGAAAATCAATTCCAAGTATAATAAAAACTAAAATATGAAAAGCCAAATTTTAAATCTTTAGGAAGACAAAATGGGAGGATTTTTAATAATCTCAATGTAGTACAGGATTGTTTTTGCTTAAATACAACCCACATGGGTATATATACCACTAAAAAGTCCTTGAACACAAAAAAAAAGTAGTAGAGGAATTGAGGAACAAAAACTTTATATGACAGAAATCAAAGAGCAAATGACAGAATTAAGTGCTTTCTTATTATTATTTGATAGATAAAATTCTCCAATTAAAAGGCGGTTATTAGCAGTATGGATTCAAAAACAAGACCCAACTATATCCTGTCTACAAGAATAAAAGACACAACCAGACTGAAATTGGAAGGATGGAGAAAGATATTCCATGCAAATGATAACCAAAAGAGCTAGAGTGGCTGTTAATATCAGACGAAAGAGACTTTGTGTCAAATATTGTTATAAGAGACATAGAAGGACATTTTACATTGATAAAAGAGTCAATCCATCAGGAATGTGTGACAATTATAGACATACTGCACTTAACGTCTAAAATATATAAAGCAAAAACTGACAGAATTGAAGGGAGCAACAGTTCTGCAATCATAGTTGGAGATTTTAATACCCTACTTGCAATAATAGATAGAATAACTAGACAGAAAAATCAATAAGGAAATAGAGGACTTCAAGAGCACTATAAATCAACTAGATCTAACATACATAGAAGACTCTACTCACTGACATTAGAATTTTTGTTCTTCTCAAGTGTGTGTGGAACATTCTTCAGAATAAAGTATATGTTAAGCCACAAAACAAGTCTCACATAAAACATCTCTGAAAACAATGAATAAAACTAGAAATCTATAACAGAGAGAAATCTGGAAAATTCACAAGTGTATGGAAATTAATAAACTCTTCAATAAAGAAATCACTAGGGAAACCAGAAAAATATAGCTCAGAGAAAGTTGCAATGCAAAAATGTGGGAGAAGTAAAAGGTAGACTCATCTTGCGCAAGGGAACAAGAAACAGAGATTTAATTATAGTAAATTACAAAAGTTACCAATAAAAGAAAGCATAATATACAGCTAGAGATTTGGTTGAAAAGGAGTTAGCAAGATATTATTTAAACAAACAAACAAACAAACAAAAAACAGCAGCCATATAAGTAAAAGGAAAATCAGGTGAATATGCTATCAGAAAAATCAATGCCAAGAGCTTTTCAAGATGAAGAGTGTCATCTATGTCAAATGGTGTGGAGAGTTCAAGTATAAAATAAGAACTTAAAAGTTCAAGAAGTCAGTCTGGACACTCCACTAAGAGTCCCTGGTATACGAAGGTATAATCAGCTCTTTTAGAAATATTTCTATCTTTCTGATGTAAGAGATTTTACATGAATCAGACTATTGAAACTAAGCTGAAGAAATTATCTATTACCACCAGAAGTTATTAATAATTTTGCATTAACGTTTTGCTAATAATTTGCTGTCTTTACAGTTTTACTTTTCTGGCTTCAAATATCATCTTTGTCTCCTTGATGTCATAGTTTTAAGTCATTAAAAGGATCAGACCAAGATAATGTAATGGTGTCTCCATGGCACTTTGAACTTACATCAGTTAAAAAATAAATCTTTTGCCAGAAATTGTGGATCCCTTTCCAATGATTCATTACTGTTCTCAACATCTTCTCCACTGAACCCACACATCACTTTTCCCATCTCTCCCAAACTCTTCCTTTGTTCTTCTTGCTTAAAAGGCCTTTGACTTTGTGGAACTTCTAATAAAAATTCTGAAACTCTTGGCAGTAACTACAAGGCATAACAATTTTCACTAACAGATACTTCCTCTTTCTTTTGGAACTGAATGCTTGCTTTGAGACCATAAAAGTAAAGACTCTATAAGTTTAAATTATTTTAGAGGGTCACAGAATTTTTGGCCATAAGCTGCCTAAAAAGTTCAAAGTGTTGAGAAGATCATATTAACTACAATCCATACCTATCAGAGATCGTTTTGCCAGGTAAAAGTGCCAATTAATAAACAAAGACACTTCTGCACTCACTGTAGCTGTCAACCCTAGTAAGACATGAACAGTGAATGGCCCTGTAACAAGAGCATAGAATGAATGACTTAGGCTGGAAGGACAGAAGGCCGATGACTGCTGAATACACTGGCCCCTAGTTCTACACCCAGCTCTACCATCACTAACTTCAATATCTAAAATAACAGCTTCAAATGATCTCTCTCTGATGACTCTTACTTCTACTCTTCTCTAACAACCCACACCAGCCACAATAATGGCCTCCAAATTGCTCTTAGATGCGTTCCACCTTCAAAATCTTTAACTCCCAAAACTTAACTCTGATCATAAGTACCCACTATTTCAACTCACTCCTTCATATGCTTCTCGTCTTCAACTTCATTTAGACTTCCAGTTTCAGAAATACTAAATTTTCTCATTTGTTGGCAGCCTTCTATTTTTTTAACTTTTTTTATTTTTTATAAACATATATTTTTATCCCCAGGGGTACAGGTCTGTGAAACGCCAGGTTTACACAGTTCACAGCACTTACCATAGCACATAACCTCCCCAATGTCCATAACCCCACCCCCCTTCTCCCAACCCCCCTCCCCCCAGCAACCCTCAGTTTGTTTTGTGAGATTAAGAGTCACTTATGGTTTGTCTCCCTCCCAATCCCATCTTGTTTCATTTATTCTTCTCCTACCCCCTTAACCCCCCATGGTGCATCTCCACTTCCTCATATCAGGGAGATCATATGATAGTTGTCCTTCTCTGATTGACTTATTTTGCTAAGCATGATACCCTCTAGTTTTATCCACGTCGTCGCAAATGGCAAGATTTCATTTCTTTTGATGGCAGCCTTCTATTTTTTAATACTTTAAAATTCTAGCATAGACCATATGACCCATCATATCTTTCTTTTATCATTTTAGTTGAATTTTTAATTCTTTACCTTTGATCCTTTTCCTCCTTACTCTTTAACAAACATAGAGCTTCTCTACTGTTATACCTACTCTGTGCTCCTGGAATATCATTCAACAATTATGACTATAGTTGCTGCAATTTCATGGTCTCTAACCTCATTTAGTTCCTCAGAATTTTCCTTCAATCTTTCAACACTTCCCTAATTAGCTCCCTCTGGATATCAAACAAGACTTGAAAAAATGGAGATATACCATGGTTTTTAAAGTGATGATTTATTATCTTAAGAATGTCAATACTTCTGAAATGAATAACTTAAATGTCATTTAGATATAATTCTTAGCATTTCCATTTAATTAAATAATTGTTCACTGAAGTATAATTAACGCAGAATGTTGTATCAGTAGATGAAATGATTTTAAAGGTCATATGGAAGAACAAGTGTGTGAGAATTAAAACTTTGAATAATGAAAGCAGATTTCCCCTACATAGATATTAAGACTTACTATGAAACCACTATAATCAAGCAGTTTCGGTATTGTCATTAAAATGGATAAATAGATTAGTGAAATGGAATAGAAAGTCCAGAAATGGGGTTGCCTGGGTGACTCAGTTTGTTGAGCATCCAGCTCTTAATTTCAGCTCGGGTCATGATATCGAGGTTCTGAAATTGAGTCCTGCATCCAGCTCTGTGCTTAGCATAAAGTCTGCTTGAGATTCTCCCTCTCCCTCTGCCCCTCCCACTCATGCTCTCTCTCTCTCTCCAATAAATAAATCCTTAAAAAATACTCTAGAATCTATCCAAATATTTATAGGAATGTAATTTAAGATGAAAATGATATTCTCATTAAAAAATAGAATACTTTAAGTAAAAATGCTATTACCAAATTGAACTGAAATAAAATCAAGTTAGACTCTTACCTAACACTATGTATAAAAATAAAGTTGATGTAGAAAGGATGAACTTTTAAAACCTTATTAAAATTTTAGAATATAATGTATAAAATTATTTGGATAAGATTGGATGTAAGAAAACTTCTTAAGGAAGATAGGAAAAATGTTTTTTAGAAAAAGCAGTCAGAAACTGACTTGTATAGTATTTCATAAATCTAAAGCTCAGAGCTTAAAGTTTTAACTTTAAAAAGTGTTATAGTTCTGACCAAGTAAAATGACATTAAATAAAGCTCTAGGGCAATATAAGAATAATATATATAGTTGTTATATAAATTATCACTTAATTAAAATTTCTCTTCTTTTAACTTTATTTTGCTAGCTCAAGAGCTAGAAGAAGCTAGAAGAAAGAGCTGAGAAGTTTGACATGTGGATACAATACCCAAGTGCTGAAGGAAGTACACTGATCAATATAAATTAATCCTATAATGAAAATTTTTGAAGTGTATTTGTCTAAATATATGTCACATTCTTTAACTCCAAGAGAACTTCCAAATTATTAGTGTAATGCCTCATTATTTTCTTCATGACATTCTTGAAATATGAAAAGTTTAAAAACTATGATCTGAAAACTTGAAAGAAAAGCTACATTTAGTATGAAGTGTGCTTCAGAATTTGGTTAAGGTCATTAGATAATGGAGTTTCATCAAATGAAACAAAACTGAAATGCATTCTATCTTTGATTTTTAGATTTTGTTTTAAATTATATAAATATATAAATTATTATGTTTTTAAAATTATAAACTATACATTTTTAAGCTTTATCTCTCTCATTTACTTGATTCCAATATGCTTTCTTAAGAGGAAGAGAAAGATGTAAAATCTTCATAGTGTACTCAGATTTTCTCATAAACCAGGGGCTATAGATTATGCGACACATACGTTGTAGAAGAGGCTGTGAGCCACTGGAATAGATAGAGAGTATAGAGTCCAGCTAGAGTAATTATTTAAATTTTATGCCAAAATTGCTTAATTACTACGAGTTAGGAATAAAGTTTTGTGCTGGCTGCTGGGGACATGAAAGAGAGCAAGACAATCAAGAAACAGAATCAGGATTCTTTTCCTCTTCAAGCTTACACTCCAGTGGGGAAGACAGATATGAAACTAATTATCCACTAGTTATTTAAGTATGGCTATGGTAAGTGCTGAGAAGGGGAAGTCCACAGTACTGAGAGATAAGAGGTATTTGATCTAGCCGATCTAGCCAAGTCTGCAAGAGGTAGTTGGGGAAGGCTTTTCAGAGGATGTGAGGCTTAACTTTGAGACCTTCGGACTGGCATCAGCTAGGGCAGGGGAGGAAAGTAGCGGCAGGGACAAGACGACTGTTTGCAGGAGAAAGGCTCTGAGGTAGGGAGTAACTGACCTGCAAGCCACTGATGCAGCATGGCAACAGTGGCTGATGGGATGGGATGAAATAGATCCTCCTAGGCTACGTTAAATAATCTAGATATTTTTTTTCCTCTGAAAAATAGGAAACCATGGAAGGGTGTTTTAATTAGGGGTCAATTTATATTTCCAGCGTTTCTGTCTTCACTTTTAAATTTAAACTTCTAATCTCAGAAGGTTTTCTTAAGAAAACTATTTCTAAATAATTGTATGTGAAATGGTTTCCCATTTCTGCTCCAAATTCGGTTCTCCGAAGACACTAGTACCTGGAAAGAATACCATTGCATACCCTGTTTCCTCTGGAAATGCGGAGACGGTGCTTCCATGGAGCTGAGAGGGGTCCTGAGGAGAGTCAGAAACTTTTCTATCTTGATTTGGAGCAATATTGGGTATTCGATTCTGTTGCAAGTCCCACTTTCGAGCTACGTTGTTAATTGTTAACCTTTTCTTCTCCTATGAAAAAGTTCAGTGTGACAAGAATTATATAATGCAATTTTTGTAGCAGGATGGTATCCCTGAAGCCTGTTGTTTATACCACTTAGACTTTTAAAAGGCGTATATTCCTTAAAAGCAGCTACAAATAGGTACTCTAAAATACAAGTGGCCTTTATTTACCCTGTGCATTCAAACACCTTAACAGTGGTCTATCACACTTAAAGAGAAAAATTCACACACAAACAATGATTATTCTCATTGAAAAAAATGAAAATTCACTATCTAAAAGTTTGACAGAAATTCTCACATCTGTTATCTAAGATTTTAATTTGAAAGAAATTTATATGCCTTTGTGTTTAAACATAGTAAGAAGAAAACTAATAATATTTTAATTTTCCTACCCAATAATTCAGACTAGTACGATGGAATAATCTTGGTTGAGAGGTGGGGAGAAGAAGAGGGATTGATCCATGTTCCACGCTTCACAGCATGAATTACAAGGTCTGAAAACTAAAATTACATACAGACTACTAAAAGAAATTGTACTAGGTTGAAATATTTCTAGGCAACTAGTAGCATCCCAGATGAATACCAAAGAAGTTAATTTATTACATGCAATGGGTGCCTTGGGATAGTGTTTTTCAGACTTTAGTGTGCCTCAAATTACCTGGAGAACTTATGAAAACACCAGTTGCTAGTTCTCACCCCATCCTGATTTATTGTGTTTGAGGTGGAGCTTGAGAATTTACATTTCTTTTTTTTTTCTCTCAATCATCAATTACCAGCTATTTTTAAAATTTTTTTTTAATTTTTAAAATTTATTTTCAGTATAATAGTATTCATTGTTTTTGCACCACACCCAGTGCTCCATGCAATCCATGCCCTCTCCAATACCCACCACCTGGTTCCTCCCACCTCCTGCCCCTTAAAAACCCTCAGATTGTTTTTCAGAGTCCATAGTCTCTCATGGATTTCTAAAAGCTCCCAGCTGTTGTTAAGGCTACTGCTCCTTGGACCTCGCTGTGAGAACCACTGACTTAGGTAGGGTGCTGGGGCTCCATTCTCTCACAGAAACTTGTTGAGAAAAGCAGATGAAGAGTACTGAAAGAAAATGTACAAGGTTGAAATGTTTCTGCTCAGCTTATATAAATTGATAAGGAAAATAATCAATAATCTGGCAAAGTGTCCATTATTAAGAGTTAACATCTTTAAATGGCATGTCAGTGTGGTCACAGCGCTGAGGATAAACATCTTCCCTTCCCTCCGTACTGAGAGCACCCATTCGATGACAGATCAGCTGTGTGATACTGACCCCTCCACACCTACTGCCTCGGGAATCAGGGAGGGCTGTTAGGAAAATTCTTTGCCCGTTTCTCCAGTGCATTTATACATGCAGAATAAATTTTTAGTTCCATCTCTCTGCCTATATTTGGATAACCTAAAATTCTAGCAAGGAAAAATTGCATTGGGTAGGAATGAAAAGTGACGACAAAGCTTAATTAAAACTAAAATTTTTTTTAAAGTTCTGTGTTTAAAACTGTTTTTAGCATGGATTCCTTTTCTATTGCTTACTTGTTATTTCAAATTTCTCTATATCGTTACATGGGTTATACTTAATATGCATATACTTCTGAGACTTTTGGACATTTTATGTAGATCTTCCTTATCTAAAGCAAGTAGAATCTGCTATTTTACTGTAAGAAATTTTTCTCCCAAATCTATACTAAAGAACATCTTACCTTAAGGAACTCTATTTTAGGTATTCATTGATAAATGGTACAACCCAATTCTCAACCCAAGTAGTACCACTTTTACTCAGCACCAGGCCACTATGAAAGAGTCAGGGGCAGTAAGTTAATGGCAGATGGCTATAAAGTTGACTCCACGCATTTGGTATTCTGGCTGACTGGGAGTTGGCAGAAATATTCTTAATGAGATATAGTTGTGCTTATAAAAAGAGATACACAATATCTTTACACCACTGAGTCTGTTAGCAAATTTATAAGATACTCTGAAAATACAAACACTTTCCAATACTCACCTCAAACTTAAGCTTCCTTTATTTGGTTTATTGAAATTAGATCAACACCGGGTTGACTAAGAGAATGGATATTTTTACTGAGGCCAGGAAGAGGAGACATATTTTAAAATAGGATTACAGCCTGGGGTCAGATGAGGGTTGGTCACTGGCTTACCAGGGGACCACATAAGGGCTCTAGGTATCTGTGGTGAAAAAAAAAAAAAAAGGCAGCAGCAGCAGCAGCAGCCAGAGAAAGGCTATAGATTCTGCAAGGCAGAAGGGGGTATCAGAAGAAAATCTTCCACTCAAAGATCATGGATGTATTTGGCATATCAGTTATTGTCATGTTTCTAAAGCTAGGTAAAAATACATTGTGAAGTCTGTGTTAAGGTGACAATTATTTTAGAAGATTCCAAATTTGCAGCTTTTGCCACTTGAGTCTACTCTTCATAGTCCAAGCAATATCTCACCAGTAGAGCCTGTAACTATCACTTCCACGCATTTCCAAGGTTGCAAGGAAAACAGGAAGACAGAAAAGCAACAGAAGATACTCTTCTGGTCCCTTCGCAACCACCCACCCACTTTTCTTAATGATCAGGACATGCTGTCGAATGAAACAACAGCCAGCAAATGCTGATGATCTTCAGTATCAGGATTTCGAATCTGGGCTAGGGCTAGAATCCAGGTCTCTTGATTTCCCATGATTCTCCTCTAATTAAAAAATTTTAAAGCTAAATAACCCTCATAATTAAAGAGTCCTATTTAGTGACTTCAAGAGAAGTATTCACTATATTTTGAAGTTTCCAAATTTTCCAAACATGTACAAACCATGTTGGCTAAATGTTCAATGGCATATTTCCAAAAATGCTGAGCATGAACAGCACCTGAATTGGGTATATAAGAAAAAAAATTTCAGTGCAGAAGTGTAGTCAAGAGCAATTTGTTGCCTATACCAGGCTCAACTTATACTGGTATCTTTAAAGCTAAACCAATGGAATTTGTTTATTCTGCCTTTCCATGCTTTAAAATACAATACAAAAGTGTTCTTTTTGTCTGACAGCTTTAGTCTGTTTATTTACTTATATATTTTTATTCATTTGGCCATTCATTCACTTATGCAGCTTATGTACTGGAGCTGTAAGATCAGAAATACAGAGGACTCCTGAATAACATGGGGGTTGGCTCAGGGGGGCTGCAAATCTGTGTAAAATTTTGGACTTATCAAAAACTTAACTACTGATAGCCTACCATTGACTAATAAAAGCTTTACCAATGATATAAACAGTTGATTAACACATTTTGTATGTTAGATGCATTATATACTGTATTCATATAATAAAGTAAGCTAGAGAAAACAAAATGTTGAGAAAATCGTGAGGAGAAAATACACTTACAGTACTGTACTGTATTTATTGAAAAAATCCATGTAACAAGTGGAGCTGTGTAGTTCAAACTCATATTGTTCAAGAATCAACTCTATTATTTTTTCTAAATGAACCATTCAGGAAGTTTACCAATAGTATTATTTGTCAATGGTAAATCTTGCTCCTACCTACACATTTTAAAAATTTTACCTACAACTATATTTCCTATAAACCAAAGTGTGTTTTTGACCAACCCTTAGAAATATTCCAATAGGGAAAAGACTAAAATTCTATCAGCTAAATCAGTAAAGATAGAGATATCAAGAGGGGGCTTAGGTACGTCTAATTAATGGGATGAGGGGAAAACAGATAAAGTTGGGGAGGAGTCAAGAGGTTAGAAATAATAGCAAATGAGAAAATTGTAGTAATATCAAGAGTTCTAAATACTTTTGAAGTAGTAGTCTTAAGCTGAGAGGGCTTGGCACCAAGTGTTTTTTTTGTTCTGTTTTGTTAATTTAGGAGTAGTTTTCATAGAATAAAGCACACAGATTCAAGTAGTCTTTGATTAGTTGTGAGGAAGGCATACACCGGTGTAACCCATACACCTATCAAGATATACATTTCCATTGCCCCAACAAGTTCCCTTGTTTCCTAAGTTTATTTTGTACAACTTCATATCCCTACCAGTCATCTTTTGAATTCTAAATGGCATTTTCATTTTAGAAAGAAAAGCATCTACGTAAGACAAGAATGAGTAAGGATAATCAGCCTGATATCCGTAGTTTTAGAACAGAGTAGGAGCATAATACAAGCTATAAACTTTAAGCTGTCTTTATTTTAGTTGTGATGCAAGAATAAAATATTTTAATAGAAAATATTCTAAGGAAAACAATCATGATATGATAAATCATTTGAAACTAGTTTGAAACAAATTTTACTTCCTAAATCCTCAAAAATCTTTACCACCTCTATTTAAGAGAAGTTAATAGTTTTTTTAATTTAAAAAGCAATTATTAAAAAAGAAAACCGTGTATCAGAGCTCATTAAAATATCTCAGTAAATTATGGTCGATTAAAGGGGTCTCCAAAATAAAGTGACATGGCAAAAGGATACACAAGGTGATGCACTGGTGTAGAAAAAAAACCCTGTAACTTGTGTTCTATTTAGTTTTTATCTCTTCCCCTTAAAATCTGTAGCTTTTGCATGTGTTTTATAATGCACATTATGTTGCATTTCTCAAGTACAGGCTTATTTATAGGTAACTTATAAACATTATAAGGGTATTTATTTACAAAAAATTCTACCGATAGGAATGAAAACTTTACAAAGTTGGGAAACTGCTTTTCCAGTTGACAAGCAAGCCGGTTTCAGGGCAGTGAGGGTTAGGACGCACACGCATGTAGACTTTAGGAAAAGTACCTTAAGCAAGGACTGTTTATGACTTTCCCGCTTCTTTTCTTCCTCCTTTTTGGCTACAACAGATGCGATACGCCTTTCTTCTTCCTAAAAGCAAAAAAATGTTTACAAGCATTATTAAGTATATAACCTCTTCTATATGATTTCTTTGGTTCTACCGGTCTGGTTTTCTTTGTGAGAAGCATACTACTTGCTAACAGAAAATATGCCCTCATAGAAATTTAGTCTTTTCCTCTTTATTCTTTTTCCTTCCCAACTCTAAAGAACTGTATATTCTTAACTCTACTCCCAACTTTTGATGTGTGATGGACGTAGCTAATACAAGACAGAAAACAGAATGAGAAGGGCAAGAAGCAAGGGGGGAGCAGGTTTACATAGTTTTTCTTTGTATACCATGTACTTACATTTCCACATATAAAGACTTAAAAACTTTCTACTATGATGATAAAAACAACAAGAATTATACTTCTCAAAACTTTTATTTGACCTATGGATGTAAATCAGAGCTTTTTAAATACTAAAACAAGTATGAAAGCTTTTTAGAACTCTCCATTGATATTAATAAATTATGTCCATTAATATTATTACTTTTACTTTGTTTTTAAGTTGATTTGGCCAGTCTAATTTCTTAGATTCTAAAAACTATAAAATAACATTAAAGTTTAGAAAAAATTTTAAAAATCAGCCATGATTCCCACATGCTAACTCACATCTTATCATTTCTGTATCACCTTACAGTATTCCCTATAAACATATTTTTTCAAGCGGCAATCTGTATACATAGTATGGATCATGTTTTTTTCCCCTGAAGATAGTAAAATTTTAGTAAATTATAAACATGTAATTTTAAGTTTTAATATAAAAGGATTTATAAGTATTCAAAATGATGTTGCAATTTGAGAAAAACAATTCCTTCTTAAAAGATGGAGCTTGAAAATATCTTCAGAGATAAGAAACCATAAAAAGTAATCTAGCACATTTGAAGAACTCTTACAGAAATGAAAAATTATACAAACCGAAATGAAAAATCTAATGGAGGGGAGCTGAAGAGCATATTGTACAAAACTGAAGAGAGAATCAGGCAACTGAAAAACAGGCCAGAAGACTTTCTCCCATTTGCTTTCATAGCACCCTAAATTTCCCACTACAGCACTTCCTGTTTCATTTAAATCTCTGCTACTCTCTCTCCCCTCTCCTACCCCAGGAGTTCATTGAAGGTATGGACCATGTCAACTCCTGGCACATTACAGATAGTCAATATATATTTAAAGAATTGATTATTAAATGCACATCTCCATATATCTGTCCAATAATTTCCTAAAACTGGAACCACTAAATTAAATGGAAGACATATTTCAAGATATGTAAACATATCTTGATATGTTTACAAATTGCCCTCCATAAGTGTGGTACTGATTTCCATCCCTATCAGAAGGCAGCATTTGATTTAAAACATAATATATAGTCATGACAGCTGTTCATCAAATATTCCTGTGTCTTCCCACATCCAGGCCATATTGTAAGATAGCAACTGATAACCCTTATCAGTTAGGTGCTGTCATTTTCTTTAACCAATGTCAGATGAACAAAATCACATGTGTTTATTTCTGGGGGAAGTTTACTCGGAAGGAAGCTTTTAAAGACAACGTATGGGATAGCTGTTCTCTCTCTCACCTCTGCTACAGAATCTGCAAAGCTCCACATGGTGGGTACTTTGAAGGCCTTGGTTCTAGAATGAAGACAACACAGAGCAAAGTTTCCAGACCACATAATACATACATACATACTGCAAACAGGCAGTACGAACATGAAATAAACTTAATTGCTTTAATTCACTGAGGTCAGGGAAGTTGTTTCTACAGCATAATCTAGCTAGCCTGACCAGTATATTTATCATGCTAGAATTAAGGAAGGTCAAAGATGCCATGAAAATGTATTCTAGGGGGTTAGCTATTATAAATACTTCTGATAGCAAAGAAAAGGCCTAAATGAAAGAAGGACATAAAAAATACACAAAGAGAAATTATCAAAAAGTTAGAAAACTAGAAATGCACCCACTGGAAGACTCTAATTTTAGAAATGAGGTACTGAATACTCTGAGAAGGTTAATTAATTTATACAAGGTCACAGAGCTAGTGACAAAGCCAGGATCGGGACCAGAAGCCATAGCTTCTGAGAAATGGAATTTGAATTTTTTATAATAAGGACAAGTTTAAATGTATTTTAACTGATTTTAGAAAGATATAAAAGGAAAGGTAAAAAGTCAATAGCAATCTGCTGTGATTTAATTGTTTTAAAGGGAATGGAAAATGAATGTGACTTGTGGTGAATTTAAAATCTTTTACGAGGGCGCCTGGGTGGCTCAGTTAGTTAAGTGACTGCCTCCAGCTCAGGTCATGACCCTGGAGTCCCAGAATCGAGTCAGGCATCGGGCTCCCTGCTCATCGGGGAGTCTGCTTCTCCCTCTGACTTCCCCCTCTCATGCTCCCTCTCTCTCTCTCTCATTCTCTCCCTCTCAAATAAATAAATAAAACCTTTTAAAAAAATCTTTTATGATATGGAAAATAGTTATTCTTGGTGTTTGAAGACTAGGTAGAGCTTCTGAGGCAAACTCAAGAAAACATTCAGAAGCTTGATTCCTAGCTTCACAATATAGCTAGAATAACAACTATATTAAACTCTTCTGTTCAGTAAGTACTGATTCGGTACCTATTAAGTATAACCTATTTCAGAACAAATTTTTTTTAAAGGCAAAATATATCGATGTTTGATTGTTGACTCATCTATAAAATGTGAACTAGAAACAGATTGGTTATTCAAAGAGTCAATTTCAAACAGTACTGGAAACTGTATGGATCACGTCCTACACATATTTGAGAGATGATTTCATCAGATTTCCAAAAAGAATTTGAGCTTCTATTAAAGGCAGTAGGACTTTAAAAGGAAGGCTAAACCTAAGAAAACTGGATACATGCCAAATCAACTCAAATATTGTTTTAAGGAGTTTATACATCTAATGACTATATTTCAGCCCAAATAATTATAGAGTAACTGAACTTGGAAACAAAAATAAACCTCCAAATGTAAAGATGAGCTATAAATCTGTTGGTAAGAAGGAAAAAACTGTAAACTTCTGGCATCTTCATGATAATAGTTCAATTTCTGGGATAAAAGCCATATTCTTTATATAGCAAAGCAAAAGGATCTATCTAGGATAAAATCTTTTTTTCTTACTTTAGTCTGTTCATGAAGATAAAATGTAGAAATGATTTCAAAATAATTAATAAGTACAGTGATTTAATAGGTGTTTGATAACTTAGATTATACTCTTAGCAGACTATTAAGGCTCTACAAAATGCATATTTTATATGAGAAAAAGTTTTTCTCCAAATAAATAATAGTAGTCCTAATGTATGCAGTAATTTATGAAGTGAAATTAAAGAAAATAAATGGCAATGTGGGTTTTTAACCATATACCGTAGGATGGTTAGTTATAAAAGACATTATTTTCCCTGACTACAGCAAATATTAAAATAGACTTTAAAAGCAGAGTTTTTGTCTAGAAGAGGCAGTCCATATTTTTCATTCAAACAGTCTTTTTTTTAACAGATAAAACTGATCTGTCTAGGTCCTAGTTAATGTCAGAGCAAAGGCTGGAAGCCATATTACCTAACTTCTCTTGGCCTGGGGATATTAGCTGTTAAATACTAGGGGGGGGTAAAAAGCCAGAACAAGCTAGGTTATGCTGCCATAACTTCAAAATTTACACCGGCTTACGACAAAAGTTTACATCTTGATCATGCAAAGAGCCCTGCAACTGTCCTCCTTGCAGTGCTAAGTATTCCTGGGTGCCGTGATCCGGTGGCATCTTCAACTCAATCCATGCGCCCATGAGGGCCACCACAACAGGAGAAAAGCAGTGAAAATCACACTTTGGCTTTTAAAAGCTGCTGCCTGAAAACTACAAACATTACTTCTGCTCACATTTCATTGGTCAAAGCACGTTGCATGGCTACACTTAAATTCAAAGGGGAGGGGAAAAGAATCCTCCCACCTGACAAAAAGAGGATGATCAAAAGGTAACAGGGAACGTTAGTAACAGCTCCCACCATAGAAAACTCATGTCTGTCTCAGACTGTTCCAATTTTTGGAGGGCAAATGGTAAACAAGGTCATATTAAGCCAGCTAATTTTGTGTCTCAAGTGAAAACATTAGAAATTGTGAAATTGTGCCTGTTTCAGAATTCTGAGAATAGTGCCTGTTTAGCAAAATACTGCCTCAGAAATTAAAAGGAAAAAATTCTATACAATGTATATTCTCTATCCTACAATTGTCTATACAGTGTCTGTTCTCTTTTTTTACAGACAGTTGTGAATATATTTGAAGACCACTGCAGTATCTTCCTTATGTCTTCTCTGTCAACGAATTGTGCCAGCTTCTCTGGAAATACATCAGTTTGTTATCACTCCTCTAAAACTAATAGTTCAGGTATAATCTGATCATTGAAGAAAAAAATGGGGACTACCATCTCAACTTTTCTGAATTCTCTATTTTGATAAGATTGTTTTAAATTATTTAACTTCTAACAATCCCATCTCACAATTAAATCAATCTGAACTTAATTTGCTAAATCTCATCTCACATAAATTTGCATTTGTGCTGAGAATTGTTTGTCATGGAGTAAAGTCCAGGATTTTCAATGTATCTATTTTTATCTTGCTAAATTCTGCTTTTTTTTTTTTTCTACACTAGAGGTCAGCAAATTTTTTTCTATAAAGGGCCAAATAGTAAATACTTGAGGCTCTGTGAACCACAAAAGATCTGTCACATGTTGTTTTTCTGTTCTTTACTTTCTTAATACAATGCTTTAAAAACAAATAAACCATTCTTCTCTTGTTCCAAAACAGTCTGCAGGATGGATCTAGCCCACTGGCTATAGTTTGCCAAACCCTGCTGTAAATCACTGAGCTACTTTGGGATTCCGTTTTGATTAGCCAGTTTATCAGGATCCCCAAGTTCTTGAGTTGCTGTCAATCACATATTGTATCAGAATAACAGAAATATTCTCATTCCGTCACTAACAAAAACTTTGAATCAAAGAGGCTCAAAGAAAAAGCCTCAAGGCATGCCAGTACAGATTTTTCTAGAAGCTGGTGATTATGAATCCATTACTTCTATGCTGTAGGAAGGCTCCAATCACAAATTCACTTAACGATGTTATCATACAACTTACTCAAAGCAGTATCATGAAAGACCTTGTCAAAAGCTCTGCTTAAATACCAAAACACTATCCCTGACACTCCTCCAAGAGAGCCTACTTACAATAGCTAAAATAGAAAATTAATTTTGTCTGGCATGAATCGTTTTTAGTGAACTCGTGCTGCCTCCTAGTGACAAATTCCCTTAGTATTCACAACTCCTCTAATAATCCAATTTCGATTTCTTTCATACTCAGCATCAAGTTTACTGTCAGAATTTGTGAAATTTATATTCTTTCCTTCTATGATAAAAAGACAGATTAGTTGATCTTACCTTGCAGCTACTCTACTATTCTACACTGCTTCTCTGATAAAACTTTCAAAGGTCTAGCAATTTATTCACTATGTTTACTCAGTGCTGTAGATCAAGGACTGGCAAACTCCAGTCTACAAGCCAATCCAGTCCGTCACCTAATTTTGTAAATAAAGTGTTATTGGAATAGAGCCAGCTTATTCATTTATATAGTGCCTATGCCTTCTTTCACGCTACAGTGAAGTCAGTAGTTTTCAACAGAGTCTGTATAGACCCCACAGCCTAAAATATTTACTATCAGACCCTTTACAGATCAAGTTTGCCAGTCCCTACTCTAGATTCAACTTACCTATTCACCTATCCTAGGCTTCACCTTCTTTATCTTAATATTTATTTCTATACTTTCTTAACAGAGATAACAAAAGCAAAATGGGAATAGAGGCCATAAACTTATATTCTCTCTCTTGGCCTCATATTATCCTTTGTCATTCCTCTGGATCAGGCCGTCCCCCCCACACAAAGCTCTCATTCTAACTAATCCCCCTGCTTCTCATCTCACCCATCCTATCCTCCCCAATTCATCCCCTGGGCTCCTCTCTAGATAGACAATCTCTTTAATAGGCGAATATAATTTAACCACCTTAAACTCTTCAAGGGCTTCCCATTATGTCCAAGACAAAAAGCCAAACTCCTCATTATGACAGAAAAAGCCCTTCATGGTCTAGGCCTTGCCTGTCAGATGCCCTTTGCTCCTGCTACTTTCCTCCATGTTTACTCAGTGCTCAGCCATGTTGAATTGCTACATTTGCTATATCCCCTCACATCTCTCTGCATTGCGCATGCCTTCATTCTCCCTGGAACACTTCCCACAGATATATCCTCCTTCATAAGCACTCTTCAAGCCCAAGTCAAGTATTTTCTCCTTTGGAACTTTTCCTATTTTTCTGGTGGACACAGGGGTGCTTTACCTTTCAATGTTACTGTGCTGTGTATGTGTGCACGTGCACATGTGTGTAAGTGTGTGTGAGTGTGTGTACACACATATAACAACTGATCTTCTCTAGCTTGGCATTTTGCATTATAACCTGTCTGCACTAGACAGTGAGCAACTTGAGGGCATGAATTATGATTCTGATCTTGTCTAATCTAGTTCTAGTTCTGATCTAGTGTCTAATACAGATCCCAGTATAGGAACTTTTCAGTTCAATGTAACTAAGAATGGCCAGGAATTTTTTCAGGTGTTTCTAAGTCAAAAGTAATGTGTTAATAGCTCTGTTTACTCAGTAGTTAGTGAACAACTTATTAAGTCGTTCACGTTCCAGCAACTTAGCAGCCATTTGAAAAAATGATACACATAATTTGAAAGAAAAAGTACACCATTCTTAAAGAACCACAACTGCTTACCAATGAAATCTGTATATCTGTAGGACATTACACAACTTCTCAAATGTTGTATTTAGACTGCACATTGGCACACCTCATTTCCTGTTCCATACTGATTTGGGCATAGTATTTTGTTTAGCAAAACCACCACTTTGCAAAGATACAATGCCACAGAGGTAAATATAGTGTGACCTCGTGTTGAAATGGCAAATAACCTTGAGCTCATAGTCTTCTCAGTGTCTCAAAGATCTCAAATATCACTGCGTTTCCCTTGAAAGCTGTAAATATTCCACAGTGCCCGAGTTCACAGAGTCCTCAGCACATAGCTCTAGTGCACAGAGGTTCATTCAGTATTTGTATAATCCACCCCAGCTAGAATATTTATATGGTAAATTACATAAAAATTAATCAAGATGTCTTTTTTAAAGAGAAAAAAATTGGTATAGAACTGGTGTCAGCAAATTTTTCTAGCCAGATGGTAAATATTTTAGACTTAGAGGCCATATAGTTTCTTCTAGCAACTACTGAATTCCGCCACTGTAGAATCAAAGCATATGGAGATAACATATTAATGAACGGACACAGCTATGTTCCAATAAACTCTGTTCATGAAAACACATGGCCAGAACATGTGCCATTTGTTTGTCAACTCTGTTAACAGAAAGTCTTTTTTTTTTTTAATTTTTTTGAAGATTTTATTTATTTATTTGACAGGCAGAGATCACAAGTAGGCAGAGAGGTAGGCAGAGGGGGAGGGGGGAAGCAGGCTCCCTGATGAGCAGAGCCCTGATGTGCTGAGCAGAGCCCTGCTGATCAGAGCCCTGATCCCAGCTGGGATCAAGACCTGAGCTGAAGGCAGAGGCTTTAACCCACTGAGCCACCCAGGTGCCCCAACAGAAAGTCTTTTAAAAGGTATACTGTTTTAGGGCATCTGAGTGGCTCAATCAGTTAAGCATTCAACTCTTGATTTCAGCTCAGGTCATGATCTCAGGTCGTGGAATCAAGCCCCATGTCAGGCTCCATGCTTACCAGAGTCTCCTTGTCTCTCTCCCTCTTTCATGAACACTCTCTCTCAATGTCTCTCCCTCTCTCAAATAAATAAATAAAATATTTTTTAAAAAAGCTACTGAGAAAAAAGGTATGCTGTTTCTACACTAAACTCACTAAAAAGTAACAAATAAAAGGCAAGACTAAATACTATGAGCTCATACTAATATGAATAAATGAAAAAACTGAAATTTTTATGAGGAACGGGATTACAAAAGGAAAGAGAATAACTTTACATAGAGAAGGCTGGCAGACACCATTGTAATTAAAGCGGCCAACATCAATAAAAGGATAAAGAGAAATTGTAGACCACTTGGTAGGACGCAACAAGAAAAATCAAAATCATTTCTGTGTTATTTATGCAAAAATCTATAAAAGTTGATTGCGAGGAAACATCAAAAAGCCTGAATTGAGTGCCATTCTACAAACTGACCTGTAATCTTCATAAATGTTAGAGTCATGAAAGGCAAAAAAAAGACTAAGAAACCGTTCCTGAAAAACAGTGATGAGGGAAATCTGATTACCAAATGCACCATATGTAATATATAATTCCAAACTGGATCGTTTCACTACACAGAAATTATTGACACCACCAGTAAAATTTGAGAGTGGTGTGAGAATTAGACACTAATAATTATTCAGTGTTTACTTCCTAATTTCATTGGTTATATTGCATTTATACAGGAGAATGTCTTTGCTTGCCAAAAACACACACTAAAGTGTTCAGGATTGTTGGGTTATCTAATCAGCAGCTTATTCTCAAATAGTTCAAGAAAAAAGTTTGTTTTTTTTTTTAAGATTTTACTTGTTTTTTTTTTTTTGACAGACAGAGATCACAAGCAGGCAGAGAGGCAGGCAGAGAGAGAGGGGGAAGCAGGCTCCCCTCTGAGCAGAGAGCCTGATGTGGGGGCTCAATCCCAGGAACCTGAGATCATGACCTGAGCTGAAGGCAGAGGCTTTAACCCACTGAGCCACCCAGGCGCCCCAAGAAAAGTTTTTGCTACTGTACTTACAACTTTCCTATGACTTTGAAATTGTTTCCATTAATTCTAGAAAACGGAAACTAACCTATAATGACAAAAAGTAAATCAGTGGTTGCTTGGGCAATGGGGGTTGGGTGGGGAGGGATGGAAAGGAGGGATAACAAAGTAGCATGAGGAAACTTTGGGTAGTGGATTATGAAAAAGCTTGATTGTGGTGATGTTTCACAGGTGATCACATATTGAAATTTATCAACCTGTACAGTTAATAAGTGCAATTAATTTTATGCCCATTATATCTCAAGTAAAGCTTTTAGTAAGACATTAATTTTTTTTAATTTCTCAAATTAAGCTGTGAAGGAGCAGATGTACAGGGATTTTTAGCAGAACAGCTGGCCCTGCTCCCATCCCAGGTGATTTTCTCTCATTTCCTCACCAGGCAAACACAACTCATGGAATGTACAAAGACAATGATTACATATAGCACCACTCTCCTTTATTTCAGGCATGAAAGTATGAGATTTATAAATCTCATTCAATTAAGACTTTAATGAACATTACTACATTCTCAGCACTGTGTGAGATAGGGAAGGAAAGGAAATAAACATATTTAGGACCTCGGTATATATCAGGAAAGGAAGAAGAATGGTTTCTGCCTGTAAGGATTATATACATCAGTTGGGTGGGGAAGACTGACATTTAAGTTCACTATGGGAAACACAATATATAATTAAGTACTAACTTAAATAAATGAGTCAGCTTCATTTCTTACCCCACCCACCTCAACCTCACCAGGAAGAGTAATTGTTAAGTACCAAAGATGCTCAATTAAGAGACACATGGAGGGATGAGTGTGTGGCTCAGTTAAGTGTCTGCCTTTGACTCAGGATGTGATTCCAGGGTCCTGGGCCTAAGCCCCACATCGGGCTCCCTGCTCAGTGGGGAATCTATTTCTCCCTCTGCCTTCTGCTCCCCCTGTTCATGTTCTCTCTCTTTCTGACAAATAATAAAATCATTGGAAAAAAAAAAAAAAAGAAGAAACACATGGAGATAAGGGTGAAAGTATGAAACAGAGTTTACAGGATAGATCTGAACAAGCTAAAGACAAAGAACTGTTTCTCCATGCTAGAACAAAAAGAAGCAGAGCCCCCAGAAGATCCCTGGCATTAACAAATTCATCAATACTTGTAACTACCTCTCCTTGTCACCTGAGATGTCCATGATATTCCTGAGACAGAAATGTAAATGCACACATTGTGAAAATGGCTATAGGCAAGGAGTCAATTAATTGGCAATTAAATAAACTTAACTGACCACACAGAATCCACATCAACATTAGCAGGGTCTAGAAGTCAGAAGACAAGTGGAGGTTTAGGATATATTTCTAGCTCTGAGATTATCCAACTGAGATCATTAATGAGTAATATCTGAGATAGCAAAATATTGAAATAAATCTGATATATGCAATGAAAATTAAGGCAAATTTCTTTCTTACAGAACTTCTTGAAGCCTATAAAATGCAAATGCGCACTGTACAACTAAAAGGTGCATATATAGCATTTTGCGTAGATCAGGAATCATTAAAACATCGAAGTATACAAAACATCTAACATGAAGATCGAATGAATAAACAAGCACTCTTCTGAGAGGTATGGCGTCAATAACAACACAACAGCTCCACGTGACACTTCCTCTGAGCCTCACATTGTTCTAAGGTTTAATGCTTTATGTTATCTTGACAACAACTCTGTGATGTAATTATGACTGTCTACCCCCCATTTTACTTTAAGGAAAATGAGATACAGAAAGGTCAAGTGAATTCCTGAAGGTCATTTGGCCAGAAACTGGTCAAACCAGGATAGCGATTCAAGCAGTCTGGCTTTGGCACCCATGTGCAGAAACATTACATTATGTAACTTAATGAATGTCATTTTTACTCATCCATTCTAAAATAAATTTTTAGTTGGGTATTAGCCAGAATGAAAAACAACTGTGATGGTTACTTTAAACAATCATGATGACTAATGAATTTAATTTTTTTTAAAAAAAACCTGTTAAAAAGGAAACCACAGACCCAAAATGGCATCACTTAAGTTAAGGTCACAAGCCAGTAAACCAAGAGTTGCTACCTAACTTAACTACAGTTTAGACCCCCCAGAAATATAATCTGTAACCAGTCAACCTGTGAATTTCCTGGTCAGGACTAGGAAATCTACCGATAGGCCCCTTCTCTTCCCTTTAGAAGGGTGACCTTGCCTAAAACCATGGATCCTTTGCTAATAATTTCCTTTTTTCCACTCCCTCTCTACCTTTAAAAACCTTTCTTTTTCTGTAGTCACTGGGAGCTCCCCTCCACTTGCTAGACAGAATGCTGTCCAATTCATGAATTGATTAATAACGCCAATTAGATCTTTTAAATTTGTCTGTTGAATTGTTTTTGTTATTTAACAGCCCTATTCAATGGAATTGGGAATGAGGGACAGGTGGTAAAAGATTTGTAATTATAGTTATGAATTATATAGTCACGATAATCCACAGTTTATTAAAACTAAGAGGCATTTCAAGAAAAGAATGTGCACCCCAGTCTCTTAATCCACAGTAAGGAAGACACTACGGAAAGTACTTCCAAAGAGTTCTCACCGTGACTCTCTTCATATCTAGCTGGCGCAGCTGCATCATATTCTGAAGGATTGTATGTTTGTACCATGACTCTTGAGCTATTGGATTGCCATCAAAAGTGATATCTGAGAGAGAAGAAGAGTCAGCAAGGCAGCACACACTTTCAAAGCTGCAGGAGAGACAGAAACCACCAGGTTATTGTGAGATCTTCCAATAGTACTTTCATTTATTTGATATACATTATCATTTTAGAATAGATTTAGATTTACAGAAAAATTAAGAGAGCGTAGTTCCCACATACTCTGCACCCAGTTTTCCCTATTATTAACACCGTGTAGCAATATTGTACATTTTTTACAATTAAGTTATAATTATTTACAAATAATTTACAGGTAATTCATTCATTCCTTACTTTCCGGCACTATAAGATTCTCTAGACTCATATATTTCCTGTCCCAGTCCTAAAATCAGACATTTCTCCTTTAATTGGAGAATGGTCTGGAACCAAAGATCTGGTGGCTTGGTATACTTTTCAACACTGGGTCATTGTATTTTTTTTTTCATACCTTCTGCAAACAAAGCAAGGAAATGCATGTGTGTATAACTGACCTGTGTGTATATATATATTATCTATAATATGTAATAACCATCTATGTCTCCATTAAGCTGAACATGAGTTCACACTGATATTGCCCAACTCTAATCTATCATCAAAAGGATCCTTCCAGCCTCTTTCCCTTGCTTATCTGTAAATTCCTAATCCAATAAGGAGAAATCTGACTTATACCAGCTTTCGTCCATTTACTTAACTATTCAATTCTAGAATATATGCATAGTGGTATCAAAATATTCAACCTGAATCCCCATTGGAAACAGCTTTATTAAATACAACCATTATGTGTAATTCCTTTAGTATTTAGTCTTACACATTCATTTCAAAGTTACTTGGGTCAGCACCTTCCCTCCTGCTACCCCTCCAGCGGGGTTGTTTCATACAGGTGAAATATTAGTTAGCTTTTTTTGTCATAGTCTATATTCATTCCTTCCTGGGATCCTCTAACTGCCTAAATATTTTAATTTGCATACATTAAGATTTATACTGTGCTGCAAAGTTCTGCAGGTTTTAACTAATGCGTTATCATACACAATAGCGCCATGACCCTAATAATATATTATTAATAATATATTATATAATTATAAATATGTAATAATAATCCTATTCAACCCTCCTTTTCTCTCCCTTAATCTCTAGAAACCACTCATCTTTTCACTGTGTTCATAATTTTGCCTTCTCCAGAATGTCATACAGCTGGAATCATACAGAAGGTAGCCCTTTCACACTGACTTCTGTTACATAGCAATATGCATTTAAAGTTCTCCCATGTCTTTCTGTTGTCTTCAGAGTGCACACTCTCTTTTTATCACTGAGTGATATTCCATTGTCTGCATGTACCACAGTTTGTTTACCCATTCACCTACTGAAGACATCTTGGTTGCTTCCAGATTTTAGTGATTATGAATAATGCTGCTATAAATATTTACCTGCATCTTTTTTGTGTGAACATAAGTTTTCAGCTCAATTGGGTAAATACTTAAGATTGCAATTGCTGGATTATATTGTAAGACTATGTTTAGCTTTGTGAGAAACTACCAAACTTCCAATGTGGCTGTAACATCTTGCATCCCTACTAGCTCCATATTCCTTTGAGCATTTGGTATTTGTCAGGTTGTTGTTGTTGTTGTTGTTTCCATATTGTCATTCTGATAGTTGTACAGTGGTGTCTCATTGTTTTAATATACAATTCCCTAATGTCAAAGGATGTTGAACATTTTTTTCATATGCATATTTGCCATCTGTATATCTTCTTTGCATTTTCAGCTCTTGTGCCCATTTTTTTATTGAGTTGTTTCCTTATTTTTGAGTTGTAAGAGTTTTTGGGGGGAGGTTAAATTTTTATTTTACCTCCAATTAGTTTACATACAGTGTTATATTAGTTCCAGGTATACAATATAGAGATTCAACACTTTCATACATCACCTTGTGCTCATCATGACAAGGGCACTCCTTAACTAACCCTCCCCTTCTCCTTCCCCTCTGGAAACCATCAGTTTGTTCTCTCCAGTGAAATTCTATTTTTGGTTTGCCTCTCTCTCTTTTTTTCCCTTCACACATTTGTTTTGTTTCTTAAATTCCACATAAGACTGAAGTCATATGGTATTTGTCTTTCCCTGACTGACTTATTTAGTTTAGCATAATACTCTCTACCTCCAACCATGTCACTGCAAATGACAAGATTTCCTTCTTTTTTATGGCTAATATTCCATATACATATGGAATGGTATGGTGTGTGTGTGTGTGTATTTCCGTATCTTGGCTATTATAAATAATGCTGCTATAAATACAGGGGTGCATGTATCCCTTTGAATTAGTGTCTTGGTATCCTTTGGATTAATACATAGTAGTGCAAGGGCGCCTAGGTGGCTCAGTGGGTTAAAGCCTCTGCCTTCAGCTCAAGTCATGATCCCAGGGTTCTGGGATCGAGCCCCACATCGGGCTCTCTACTCAACGGGGAGCCTGCTTCCTCCTCTCTCTCTCTCTCTCTTTCTGTCTGCCTCTCTGCCTACTTGTCATCTGTCTGTCAAGTAAATAAATAAAAATCTTTAAAAAAAAAATACATAGTAGTGCAATTGCCGAATCCTAAGGTAGTTCTATTTTTAACTTTCTGAAGAATCTTCATACTGTTTTCCACAGAGGCTGCACCAATTTGTATTCCCACCAATAGTGTACATGGGCTCTCTTTTCTCCACATCCCTGCTAAAACCTGTTGGTTTTGTGTTGTTGAATTTTTGTACATCATGGATATATATAAAAATATACTTATATACATAAAATTTAACAAATATAAGATTTGTGAATATTTCTCCTAAGCTGTAACTTGGCTTTTCACTTTCTTAATAGTGCCTTTCACACGGTGGAAGTTCTTAATTTTAATGATGCCCAGCTAATCAATTTTCTCTTTCATGTATCATGGTCTTAAAAATTCATCACCAAACTCAAGAATGCCTAGATTTTCTCCTAAATTTCTTCTAAAAGTCCTATAGCTTTGTGTCTTATATCAATCCATTTTGAGTACAATTAGTAAAAGGTATAGGTCTATGTCTAGATTCTTAATGTGAATATCCAATTTTTCCAGTATCCTCTTGAAAAGAGTACCCTTTCTCTATTGAATTGTCTTTGCTCCTTTGTCAAAGATTACTTGACTATATCTGTGTGAATCTATTTCTAGGCCCTCTATTCTTTTCCATTGATATATATGTCTACTCTTTCACCAATACCACACTGACTTGATAACTGTACCTTAACAGTTAAGTCTTGAAATGGGTTAGTGTGAGTCCTCCAATTGTGTTCTTCAGTACTGTGTTACAATTCTAGGTCTTAGCTTTCACATACAAACCTTAGAATCCATTCGTTGATACCAACTTTCTGGGACTTTGATTAGGACTTTATAAAAACTGAGGTATAATTGATATAATGATATTAATTTCAGGTATATAGCATAACAATTCATATTTGTACAGATTGTGAAATGACCACCACAATATGTCTAGTATAACATCCATCTCCTTACAGTTGCAGAATTTTTTTATAGAATTTTTTTCTTGTGGTAAGAACTTTTAAGATCTACTCTCTTAGCAACTTTCAAATATGCAATACAGTATTATTAATAATATATTCCCATGACTAAGTTATTTTGTAACTGTAAGTTTGTACCTTTTGAGTTCCTTCACCTTGCCAGCCACTTGCCTCTAGCAACCACCAATCTGTTAACTGTATCTATTAGCTTGTTTTGCTTTTTTTTGTTGCTGGTTTTTATTTTTGTCTTTAGATTCTACATATAAGTAAAATCATATGGTAGTTTTTTTCCCTCTGACTTATTTCACTTAGCATAATGCCCCAAAGTCTATCCATATAGTTGCAAATGGCAAGATTTCATTCCTTTTTATGGCTGAATGATATATATATCCATTATCTATCTATCTATCTATCTATCTATCTATCTATCTAGCTGTCCATCCTACATTTTCTTTATCCATTCATCTGTCCATTGACCTTTTTTTTTTTGAGAGCGAGAAACTGCACAAGTGGTGAGGAGGGGCAGAGGGAGAGGGAGAGAAAGAATCTTACGCAGGCTCTATGGCCTGACACAGGGTTCGATTTTACAACCCTGAGATCATGACCTGAGCTGAAATCAAGAGTGAGATGTTTAACTGACTGAGCCACCCAAGTGCCCTGGTCCATGGACACTGACATTGTTTCCAAATCTTGGCTACTATAAATAATGCTGCAATGAATATGCAGATATCTTTTCAAGTTAGTGTTTTCATTATCTTTGGATAAATACCAAGAAGTGTAATTACTCAATCATATGGTAGCTCTATTTTTAATTTTTTGAGGACTTTAAATTTTCAAAGTGACTACTCACTTTTCTAAATAACACTCCAGAGCAGGTTAATAAAAATCATTTATATTAGAATCATCCTCATTCCATTACTATTCAGATAACTAATGTAAACATTTAGACCCTAAAATACTTCCTTTACTCAGGCACTATATTGAATAACTCTTCTTCCTGTGTTAAGAAAAATAAGAGGATATAGAATATTTATGGTATAGAAAATAAATAATATGTTGACTATTAAGGTCAAGGCAAGGTCTATAGCAAGAATGAAGTTTATTATGTTTTTATTGTCACATTTAAATATTCCTTCCATAATTTGCTCCCACTCAAGGTAAGAAGATCCTCTCCTATCAATTATTTTACCTTAGAGATTATTTTTACCATCTAATAGGCAAATCTCACAATTCAAAAACTCATTATGGTTTTTGAGACATGTTTAGATAATTATGAGAAGGCATTTTCCCCTAGTTTTACTGAGAAATAATTGACATACATCATTATATAAGTCTAAAGCATACAGCATAATGCTTAGATTTACATATATTGTGAAATGATGACCACAGTTGGTTCAGCTAACATCCATTTTCTCATATAGATAGAATACAAATAAAAGAAAGAACAAAAGAGGTAAGAAAAAATTTCCTCCTGGTAATAAGAACACATAGCATTCATTTTTTTTTTTCTTAAGAAGGTCCCATGCCCAGGATGGAGCCCAACGTGGGGCCTGAACTCACGACCCTGAGATCAAGAGTCAGATGCTTAACCAACTGAACCATCCAGGTACTCCCATAGTGTTTCCTTTCTTAACAACTTTCCAATATAACATACAGCAGTGTTAGCTGTGTTCATCATACAGTATTTTACATTCCTAGTGCCTATTTATCTTTTATTTTTTAATATTGATTGATTGATTGATTTTAGAGAGAGAGAGGACAGAGAATCCATGAGTGGGGGGATGGGCAGAGAGAGAGAGAATCCAAGCAGACTCCGTGCTAAGTGTGGAGCCTAACATGGGGCTTAGTCCCACAACTCATGAGATCATGACCTGAGCAGAACCAAAAGTCAGACACTTAACCAACTGATGCCCCACTACCGATTAATCTTATAACAGGAAGTTTGCACCTTTTAACCACCTTTCTCCAATTCCCCCTCCCCCCATTCTCCACCTCTGGTAACCACAAGTCCAATTTCTTTTTCTGTGAGTCTGATTTTTGTATTTGCTTTTAGATTCCACATATAAGTGAGATCATACAGTATCTATCTTTCTCTGTCTGACTTATTTCACTTAGCATAATGCTTTAGGGTCCATCTATGTTGTAACAAATGGTAGGATTTCCTTACCTCTCATGGCTAAATAATATTCAGGTATATATATTCATGTATATATTCATGTATGTAGATAAACCATAACTTCTTTATCCATTTATCCATTGATGGACACTTGTTTCCATGGCTTGGTTATTGTGAAAATGTTGCTGTGAACATACCTGCAGTGTAGATATCTTCTCAAGTTAGAGTTTTCATTTCCTCTGGGTATCTTCCAAGAGATGAAATTGCTGGATCATATGATAGCTCTGTTTTTAATTTTCTGAATATCCTCCATGCTGTTTTCCATAGTGGTCATATGAATTTACAATCCCAACAACAGTGCACAGGGTTATCTTCTCTCCACATTGATACCAGCATTTGTCATCTCTGTCTTTTTCATGATGGTCATTCTAACAGGCATGATGTGATAATTCATTATGGTTTTAATTTGCATTTCTCTAATGACTAGTGATATTGAGCATCTTTTCATGTACCTGTTGGCCTTTTGTATATCTTCTTAGAAATGTCTATTCAGATCCTTCGCCCATTTTAAAATTGGGTTATTTCTTCTTTTGCTATTGAGTTGTATGAGTTCTTTATATATTTGTGATATTAACCTCTCATCAGATAAGTGGTTTACAAATGTTTCCTATTGCATAGGTTGTCTTCTCACTTTGTTGATGGTTTCTTTTCCTGTGTAGAAGCTTTTTAGTTTGAGGCAGTACTACTTGTTTATTTTTTATTTTGTTTCTTCTGCTCTAGGTGTCATATTTTGATGCAGGGCTTGAACTCACTCTCCTGAGATCAAGAGTTAGAGTTTAACCAACTGAGCCAACCAGGTACCACCCCCAAACCCCAGACCTTACATGTAAGTCTTTAATCCATTTTGAGTTAATTTTTGTGAGTGGTGTAAGATAGGAGTCCAGTTTCATTCTTTTACATGTGAGTATCCAATTTTCCCAGCACTATTTATTGAAGAGGCTGTCTTTTCTCCATTGAGTACTCTTGGCTCCCTTGTCAAATATAAGCTGACCTGTTATACTTGGGTTTATTTCTGAGCTGTTAATTCTATTCCATTGGTCTAATTGTCTGTTTTTATTCTAGTACCATACTGTTTTTATGACTACAGCTTTATAGTATAGCCTGAAATCAGGAAATGTGATGCCTCCTGTTTTGTTATTCTTTCTCAGGAGTTCTTGGGCTATTTCAGGGTCTTTATGGTTCTACATAAATTTTAGGACTTTTTTTTTTTACTTCTGTAAAAACGCTACTGGAATATTTGATAAGGAATGCATTGAATCTCTATATGGCTTTTGGTAGTATTGATATTTGAACAGTATCAATTGGGAAGACATTTTTTAAAAGGCCAGTGTATACAGGTAAAAATGAGAGTTCATTAACTTAAGCTTAACTATCACTACAAGCATAAATAAACTTGAACAAACATTGTTATTTTTCCCACCTATCATTAGCGAAATTATTTTTCCACATCAATATAAAATCTCAAAATAGTTTCTGGTGTTTAAAGGATGTTTAAAAAATGCTTCTCTTTTTCCCTCACAGTTGAATCCATAAAGCTAAAATCAAATGAAGATGCTTCTGATAATTTCAAAACTGAAACACAAGGCAAATTTGTTTTTCTCCTAGAGTGTTAAGTGAGTGAAGTCATCATCTTCCATCCACAAATCTACTTCTCAATGTATATTTCCTATCTGATAATGTCACCACCAAGTCAACTGCTAAGAAACAATCTCCTACTCAGAAACTGATGCCTGAGAATAAAATGACTGGGAAGAGACAGCAAGGTATTTTTCTTTTTTTTTTTTTTTAAAGATTTTTTTATTTATTTGTCAGAGAGAGAGAGAGGGAGAGTGAGCGATCACAGGCAGACAGAATGGCAGGCAGAGACAGAGGGAGAAGCAGGCTCCCTAGCGAGCAAGGAGGCCGATGTGGGCCTTGATCCCAGGATGCTGGGATCATGACCTGAGCAGAAGGCAGCTGCTTAACCAACTGAGCCACCCAGGCGTCCCCAGCAAGGTATTTTTAAGCAAGGGAGGGGGTTTCTAATAGGATCAGAATAATCAGTAATTATTAGAACAATTAGTAACATTATGGGAGGTATAAAGGAAAGAAATGAGTTAAGGTAAAAAAAACTAACTAAAGATTCCAATAAGCAGAGGTTAAAAAGGAGAAAAGGGTCTAACATAATGAAAACTAAGGTAGAAGCTATGAGAGCAAAGAGGAGAGGATAGGTTCTATGGAAGCTAGGGTGTAGCATGTACAGAAACTAGTACTTCAGGGTGCCTGGGTGGGTCAGGTGGTTAAGCGACTGGAGTCCTAGGATCAAGACCTATGGTGCGCTCCCTGCTCAGCAAGGTGGAGGGCTGCTTCCCCCTCTCCCTCTGCCTGCCACTCACCCTGTTTGTGCTCTCTTTCTCAAATACATAAATAAAATCTTAAAAAAATAAATAACAACAAAATCAGGATTTACCTACAATAAAATGAAAATTTCCAGCTTCTCTATGCTTCTGGACATACTATTTCCACTTTTCAGTACACTTACCCTATTAGTGGCTGATATCGGATCATGGTGATTCCTGATAGCATATCTTTTAAATACTTCTAAGACTAATGTAAGAAAAATGATTTATTAATTTTTATATCAAGGATAAGCCTTTTGAAATCATTTCCATTCATTATATTCTTTCATTCATTCACCAGAACTTTATCACACACTTACTAGGTGCTAGACACTATATTTGGTTTTGGGTTAGTGTTCGCAGCATATTTGTATCCCTCAAGAACCTTGAAGTTTCATTCTGTTTAGATATGCTGGGCCATTGAAGAAGAATGCACTTCAGCATAGAAGAGTTCTGTTGCCTCTACTGGCTCTTCTGCTTTTCACATTACTTAATTTCTTAAAGGTTGAACTTGGTATCCCATCCTGTGGTAGCTGGAGGAAAACTTAATGAAAACCTTTTTGAAACATGTCCTAATAGTCATGGGTCACCATTATGACATGCTGTTCTAGATAAAGGAAACCTGATACATGAAAAAAGTGATCTGTCAAATATGTATTTTTTTATATACTGAAAGTTTTGTATTTTTTATTTATAAATTGGTATATTGATATATAATCTACATGTAATTTTAAAACACCTATTTTTAACTAATTAATTAATTTTATGTTAGTCACCATAAAATACATCATTAGTTTGATCATGACCTGAGCCAAAGGCAGATGCTTAAGTGACTGAGCCACCCAGGCGCCCCTACTGTTATTTAATATTTATTTACAAGTTGGACTGCAGAGAGTCCAGATTTATTTATTTAGACAGAGGGAATGTGAGTGGGGATAGGGGCAGAGGGAAAGGGAAAGAGAGAATCCTGAGCAGACTCTGAGCTGAGCGCAGAGCTTGATGTGTGGGTCAGTCCCACCACCCTCGGGTCAAGAGCAGAGACCAAGAATCGGAGCTCAACTGACTGAGCCACTCAGGTGCCTAGGAATCTATTATTTATTTCTTACTGCAAGTATGATTTTAAACTAAAATGAGTGTAACCTTTCCTAGCCCTAACACTCAAGTATTGCTTTGGGGAATGTAATTATTCCAATAATTACCAAACGGGTGGTGTTAAACACAAAAAAACACGTTGAATTTCATTGAATTGAAATATAAAGCACATTAGTAAATATAGAAGAAAATACTATGTCCAGTGAATGTAGTCATTGTGAAGCACTTCAGAGATCTAGAAGATCTGCTAATGCCCACCTGGTCTATGTCTATAATTCAAGCACAGCCAAAAAGGCACCAGGAGTATGAAAATCATTGCAATCTTTAACAGGTACTGTCCTGGCAGCCCTTTCCAGATTGGTTGCTAGCACTGAAATTCAGACTAAAGTCTTTATACTTTGAATAGTTTTTTTTTTTTTAAGATTTTATTAATTTATTTTACACAGAGAGAGAGAGACAGTGAGAGAGGAACACAAGCAGGGGAAGTCGGAGAGGGAGAAGCGGGCTTCTCTGTAAAGAAGGGAGACTGATGAGGGGCTTCATCCCAGGACCCTGGGATCATGACCTGAGCTGAAGGCAGCTGCTTAACGGCTGAGCCACCCAGGCGCCCCTTGAATAGTTTTAATAAAGTAAAAATAAATCCATATCTGATCCAGAAGATTCCTCACAAAATTTCATTTCCATCTGCAAGGCATTTGACCAATAAACATGCCATACATTCCTAGAAATGCACTGACAAAGCACATATGATTTTAAAGACCTCGTCTAATCCAATGAAAGAAGACTCACTCCGTAACTACAAATCCAGGCTAATGAAAGGTTACATTGTACCTAACTGAAGAAAATAAAAACCAGATTGTAAAACAAAAACAAGAACACCTGGAAATAGGACAGTAAGTATAGTGAAGTAGTGCTGGTGTCTAAGAACAGTCTCTCTCTTTTTAAGAACACTCAGTTGCCTGAGTTTTCTTAGTACCAAGAAAGGAAAAGCTTGGGTCCAAAGGCTGACATTTAATTCATAAATTGACTCTAATCTTTTTCCAGATTACTCATATATTTGTTCTTTCCCTAGTGGTCTCCTCCCAATGACACATCTGCTTCCTATCTGCTAAAGAACCTACAGAGGAACAATGTGTCCCTACTGACCAAAACTCACATTTCAAAAGGAACAGAACATATTTCAATCCATTTTATGCTTACTTAATAAAATACAGAGAAAATAAAATTGTCATATATGTGTGTATACCACACAGATGTTTATCTAACGACCCCCAAATATCAGTCAAATTTCTCCAATTAGAAAGTTCTCCAAAAAGTAAGTCAGATACTTTAAAAAAGGGTTTTCCTCTTTCATACCATTAAAGTACCATATACTCTCAAATAATCTTAACAAAAACTTTAGCTATTTTATAGTGATCAGTGTGAAATTTTTACGTGATAGTTACTATATATCTGGCAGGCTGAAATGAAAGAGAACAGTAGAATAAGTCAAGTGTTCTCATAAGAACTAAAATATACACAACTGACAAATATAAAATACCTAGAAAAATCTGTACAATAACATATAATTAAGGATTAAAGAATGAAATACTGTTAAGGAAAAGAGCACATAATAAAGTTGTTTGTATGTCTGAGAATGAAGTTAGTGGACTAAGGAGGCTCTTGCTAAACACACTAAAAATGCTCCATGAGATATATTTTAAAAATCTTCAAAAGGGCATCCATGACCTGCTTAAAAACAAAATGAGAAATACACAGGTTTAAAAAAAAAAATGGAAAGGTGGGAACCCTAAGAGGTAGCCAGAATATTGAAACTAACTTTTTTTCTTTTTTAAGATTGTCTTTATTTTTGACACAGAGAGAAAGGGAGAGCAAGCACAAGCAGGGGGAGCAGCAGGCAAGGGAGAAGTAGGCTCCTGGCTGATCATGGAACCTGACGTGGGTTCCCAGGACTGTCCAATCATGACCTGAGCTGAAGGCAGACACTCAACTGACTGAGCCACCCATGTGCCCTGAAATTAACCTTTTTGCTGTGAGAGCATTTACTGAACCCAGTGAAGTTTAACTTTGGTTCATACAATCTTCAATGCTGGGGGACAGAAAACAAATTCCAGGGGCTACCCAACTTGGAGAGTCTAACTAGAGACTTCTCCATAAGTCTGAGACCTAAGGCCTAGACTTTCAATATAGAGTTAACTGGTTATAAACTTTCCTACCCACTACCCAAGATATAGCCCATCTCATAACCTGGGGATAGGAAAGAGGGGAAAATTCTTCCCTGATTACTTGTAACCACAAATCACAATTTGCAGCCTGAATCCACACTAAAATGGGTGGTCTAAAATATTTTAAGATAACTGATATTTTGAAGATATCTAAGGCTGGTTATGCCTATAGGTATCTGACAGAAACAAATGAAACTCCTTCATGGAGAAAACTACGTTCATACAAGACTCCAAAGAATTTCTAAAAATAAGGTACCAGAAAATATATAGCTCATAGTCCAAAAGGAACACTTTGATTGACAGCCAGCAGAAACAACAGGGGACATAGACTGGCTATAAATTTTTCATATAAGTGAATTATGAAACATAGGATATAAAAACATCATATTTCAAGAAATAAAAACAGGTTGGGACATCTGGGTGTCTCAGTGGGTAGAGCTTCTGACTCGACTTCAGCTCAGATCATAAACTCAGGGTCGTGAGATAAGCCCTGAGTGGGGCTCTGCGCTCAGCAGAGTCCACTTAAGATTCTCTCCCTCCCTCGCATTCTGCCCCTCCCCCAAGTAGCACCCTTTCCCTCTCTAAATAATAAATAAAATCTTTAAAAAGACAGGGGGTGGAGTCAAGATGGCGGAGAAGTAGCAGGCTGAGACTACTTCAGCTGGCCGGAGATCAGCTAGATAGCTTATCTAAAGATTGCAAACACCTGAAAATCCATCGGCAGATCGAAGAGAAGAAGAACAGCAATTCTGGAAACAGAAAAACAACCACTTTCTGAAAGGTAGGACCGGCGGAGAAGTGAATCCAAAGCGATGGGAAGATAGACCCCGGGGGAAGGGGCAGCGGCAAGCAGCGGAGCAACAGCGCACAAAATCAGGACTTTTAAAAGTCTGTTCCACTGAGGGACATTGCTCCAGAGGCTAAACCAGGGCGAAGCCCACGCGGGGTCAGCGTGGCCTCAGGTCCCACAGGGTCACAGAAGGATCAGGGGTGTCTGAGTGTTGCAGAGCTTGCGGGTATTGGAACAGAAAAGCCGGCTACAGAGACAGAGCCAACAGTAAGCTCACAGCTCCGTGTTACCTTGAACCCGGTCGCAGACTCGGTGAGCTGGGAGCGCGGCCGGAGGTCAGACAGACGGGAGTAACTGGGCGCTGTTCTCTGAGGGCGCACTGAGGAGTGGGGCCCTGGGCTCTCGGCTCCTCCAGGCCGGAGACTAGGAGGCCGCCATTTATATTCCCGTCCTCCGGAACTCTACGGAAAGCGCTCAGGGAACAAAAGCTCCTGAAAGCAAACCCGAGCGGATTACTCACCCCGGCCCCTGGTAAGGGCAGTGCAATTCCGCCTGGGGCAAAGACACTTGAGAATCACTACAACTGGCCCCTCCCCCAGAAGATCAACAAGAAATCCAGCCGAGACCAAGTTCACCTACCAAGGAGTGCGGTTTCAATACCAAGGAGAGCAGCAGAATTCCAGAGGAGGAGAAAGCAAAGCACAGAACTCATGGCTTTTTCCCTGTGATTTTTTTTAGTCTTGCAGTTAATTTGATTTTTTTCTTTTTCATTTTTTATTTTTTTTCTCACCTTCTGATAAATTTTTTTTAACTTTTACCTTTTTCTTTTTTAACATTTTTTAACTAGTTTATCCAATATATATTTTTTTTCTTTTTATATTTTTCTTATTTGTTTTCTTTTTTTAATTCTTTTCTTTTCTGTTTTTTTCTTTTTTTTTCTTTCTTCCTTTTTGAACCTCTTTTTATCCCCTTTCTACCCCCTCACGATTTGGGATCTCTTCTAATTTGGTTAAAGCATATTTTCCTGGGGTTGTTGCCACCCCTTTAGTATTTTACTAGCTTCTTCATATACTCTTATATGGACAAAATGACAAGACGGAAAAATTCAACACAAAAAAAAGAACAAGAGGCAGTACCGAAGGCTAGGGACCTAATCAATACAGACATTGGTAATATGTCAGATCTAGAGTTCAGAATGACAATTCTAAGGTTCTAGCCGGGCTCGAAAAAGGCATGGAAGATATTAGAGAAAACCTCTCGAGAGATATAAAAGCCTTTTCTAGAGAAATAAAAGAACTAAAATCTAACCAAGTTGAAATCAAAAAAGCTATTAATGAGGTCCAATAAAAAATGGAGGCTCTTGGGGCGCCTGGGTGGCTCAGTGGGTTAAGCCTCTGCCTTCCACTCAGGTCATGATATCAGGTCCTGGGATCGAGCCCCGCATCAGGCTCTCTGCTCAGTGGGGAGCCTGCTTCCTCCTCTCTCTCTGCCTGCCTCTCTGCCTACCTGTGATTTCTGTCTGTCAAATAAATAAAATCTTAAAAGAAAAAAAAAATGGAGGCTCTCACTGCTAGGATAAATGAGGCAGAAGAAAGAATTAGTGATATAGAAGACCAAATGACAGAGAATAAAGAAGCTGAGCAAAAGAGGGACAAACAGCTACTGGACCATGAGGGGAGAATTCGAGAGATAAGTGACACCATAAGACGAAACAACATTAGAATAATTGGGATTCCAGAAGAAGAAGAAAGAGAGAGGGGAGCAGAATGTATACTGGAGAGAATTATTGGGGAGAATTTCCCCAATATGGCAAAGGGAACGAGCATCAAAATTCAGGAGGTTCAGAGAACGCCCCTCAAAATCAATAAGAATAGGCCCACACCCCGTCACCTAATAGTAAAATTTACAAGTCTCAGTGACAAAGAGAAAATCCTGAAAGCAGCCCGGGAAAAGAAGTCTGTAACATACAATGGTAAAAATATTAGGTTGGCAGCTGACTTATTCACAGAGACCTGGCAGGCCAGAAAGAGCTGGCATGATATTTTCAGAGCACTAAATGAGAAAAACATGCAGCCAAGAATACTATATCCAGCTAGGCTATCATTGAAAATAGAAGGAGAGATTAAAAGCTTCCAGGACAAACAAAAACTGAAAGAATTTGCAAACACCAAACCAGCTCTACAGGAAATATTGAAAGGGGTCCTCTAAGCAAAGAGAGAGCCTACAAGTGGTAGATCAGAAAGGAACAGAGACCATATACAGTAACAGTCACCTTACAGGCAATACAATGGCACTAAATTCATATCTCTCAATAGTTACCCTGAATGTGAATGGGCTAAATGCCCCTGTCAAAAGACACAGGGTATCAGAATGGATAAAAAAACAAAACCCATCTATATGTTGCCTCCAAGAAACTCATTTTAAGCCCAAAGACACCTCCAGATTTAAAGTGAGGGGGTGGAAAAGAATTTACCATGCTAATGGACATCAGAAGAAAGCAGGAGTGGCAATCCTTAGATCAATTAGATTTTAAGCCAAAGACTATAATAAGAGATGAGGAAGGACACTATATCATACTCAAAGGGTCTGTCCAACAAGAAGATTTAACAATTTTAAATATCTATGCCCCCAACGTAGGAGCAGCCAACTATATAAACCAATTAATAACAAAATCAAAGAAACACATCAACAATAATACAATAATAGTAGGGGAATTTAACACTCCCCTCATTGAAATGGACAGATCATCCAAGCAAAAGATCAGCAAGGAAATAAAGGCCTTAAACGACACACTGGACCAGATGGACATCACAGATATATTCAGAACATTTCATCCCAAAGCAACAGAATACACATTCTTCTCTAGTGCACATGGAACATTCTCCAGCATAGATCACATCCTCGGTCCTAAATCAGGACTCAATTGGTATCAAAAGATTGGGATCATTCCCTGCATATTTTCAGACCACAATGCTCTAAAGCTAGAACTCAACCACAAAAGGAAGTTTGAAAAGAACCCAAATACATGGAGACTAAACAGCATCCTTCTAAAGAATGAATGGGTCAACCGGGAAATTAAAGAAGAATTGAAAAAAATCATGGAAACAAATGATAATGAAAATACAATGGTTCAAAATCTGTGGGACACAACAAAGGCAGTCCTGAGAGGAAAATATATAGCGGTACAAGCCTTTCTCAAGAAACAAGAAAGGTCTCAGGTACACAACCTAACCTTACACCTAAAGGAGCTGGAGAAAGAACAAGAAAGAAACCCTAAGCCAAGCAGGAGAAGAGAAATCATAAAGATCAGAGCAGAAATCAATGAAATAGAAACCAAAAAGACAACAGAGCAAATCAACGAAACTAGGAGCTGGTTCTTTGAAAGAATTAATAAAATTGATAAGCCCCTGGCCAGACTTATCAAAAAGAAAAGAGAAAGGACCCAAATAAATAAAATCATGAATGAAAGAGGAGAGATCACAACTAACACCAAAGAAATACAAACTATTATAAGAACATACTATGAGCAACTCTACGCCAACAAATTTGACAATCTGGAAGAAATGGATGCATTCCTAGAAACATATAAATTACCACAACTGAACCAGGAAGAAGTAGAAAGTCTGAACAGACCCATAACCAGTAAGGAGATTGAAACAGTCATTAAAAATCTCCAAACAAACAAAAGCCCAGGGCCAGACGGCTTCCTGGGGGAATTCTACCAAACATTTAAAGAAGAACTAATTCCTATTCTCCTGAAACTGTTCCAAAAAATAGAAATGGAAGGAAAACTTCCAAACTCATTTTATGAGGCCAGCATCACCTTGATCCCAAAACCAGACAAGGATCCCATCAAAAAAGAGAGCTACAGACCAATATCCTTGATGAAAAGAGATGCGAAAATTCTCACCAAAATACTAGCCAATAGGATTCAACAGTACATTAAAAGGATTATTCACCATGACCAAGTGGGATTTATTCCAGGGCTGCAAGGTTGGTTCAACATCCGCAAATCAGTCAATGTTGATACAACACATCAATAAAAGAAAGAACAAGAACCGTATGATACTCTCAATAGATGCTGAAAAAGCATTTGACAAAGTACAGCATCCCTTCCTGATCAAAACTCTTCAAAGTGTAGGGATAGAGGGCACATACCTCAATATCATCAAAGCCATCTATGAAAAGCCCACCGCAAATATCATTCTCAATGGAGAAAAACAAAAGCTTTTCTGCTACGGTCAGGAACATGGCAGGGATGTCCATTATCACCACTGCTATTCAACATATTACTAGAGGTCCTAGCCTCAGCAATCAGACAACAAAAGGAAATTAAAGGCATCCAAATCAGCAAAGAAGAAGTCAAATTATCACTCTTCGCAGATGATATGGTACTATATGTGGAAAACCCAAAAGACTCCACTCCAAAACTGCTAGAACTTATACAAGAATTCAGTAAAGTGTCAGGATATAAAATCAATGCACAGAAATCAGTTGCATTTCTCTACACCAACAGCAAGACAGAAGAAAGAAATTAAGGAGTCAATCCCATTTACAATTGCACCCAAAACCATAAGATACCTAGGAATACACCTAACCAAAGAGGCACAGAATCTATACTCAGAAAACTATAAAGTACTCATGAAAGAAATTGAGGAAGACACAAAGAAATGGAAAAATGTTCCATGCTCCTGGATTGGAAGAATAAATATTGTGAAAATGTCTATGCTACCTAAAGCAATCTACACATTTAATGCAATTCCTATCAAAGTACCATCCATCTTTTTCAAAGAAATGGAACAAATAATTCTAAAATTTATATGGAACCAGAAGAGACCTCGCATAGCCAAAGAGATATTGAAAAAGAAAGCCAACATTGGTGGCATCACAATTCCGGACTTCAAGCTTTATTACAAAGCTGTCATCATCAAGACAGCATGGTACTGGCACAAAAACAGACACATAGATCAATGGAACAGAATAGAGAGCCCAGAAATAGACCCTCAACTCTACAGTCAACTAATCTTCGACAAAGCAGGAAAGATTGTCCAATGGAAAAAAGACAGCCTCTTCAATATATGGTGCTGGGAAAACCGGACAGCCACATGCAGAAAAATGAAATTGGACCATTTCCTTACACCACACACAAAAATAGACTCAAAATGGATGAAGGACCTCAATGTGAGAAAGGAATCCATCAAAATCCTTGAGAAGAACACAGGCAGCAACCTCTTCGACCTCAGCCGCAGCAACATCTTCCTAGGAACAACGCCAAAGGCAAGGGAAGCAAGGGCAAAAATGAACTATTGGGATTTCATCAAGATCAAAAGCTTTTGCACAGCAAAGGAAACAGTTAACAAAATCAAGACAACTGACAGAATGGGAGAAGATATTTGCAAACGACATATCAGATAAAGGACTAGTGTCCAGAATCTATAAAGAACTTAGCAAACTCATCACCCAAAGAACAAATAATCCAATCAAGAATTGGGCAGAGGACATGAACAGACATTTCTGCAAAGAAGACATCCAGATGGCCAACAGACACATGAAAAAGTGCTCCATATCACTCGGCATCAGGGAAATACAAATCAAAACCACAATGAGATATCACCTCACACCAGTTAGAATGGCTAAAATAAACAAGTCAGGAAATGACAGATGCTGGCGTGGATGTGGAGAAAGGGGAACCCTCCTACACTGTTGGTGGGAATGCAAGCTGGTGCAGCCACTCTGGAAAACAGCATGGAGGTTCCTCAAAATGTTGAAAATAGAACTGCCCTATGACCCAGCAATTGCACTATTGGGTATTTACCCTAAAGATACAAACGTAGTGATCCAAAGGGGCACGTGCACCCGAATGTTTATAGCAGCAATGTCCACAATAGCCAAACTATGGAAAGAACCTAGATGTCCATCAACAGATGAATGGATCAAGAAGATGTGGTATATATACACAATGGAATACTATGCAGCCATCAAAAGAAATGAAATCTTGCCATTTGCGACAACATGAATGGAACTAGAGCGTATCATGCTTAGTGAAATAAGTCAAGCAGAGAAAGACAACTATCATATGATCTGCCTGATATGAGGAAGTGGTGATGCAACATGGCGGCTTAAGTGGATAGGAGAATAATCAATGAAACAAGATGGGATTGGGAGGGAGACAAACCATAAGTGACTCTTAATCTCACAAAACAAACTGAGGGTTGCTTGCGGGAGGGGTTTTGGGAGAAGGGGGTGGGATTATGGACATCGGGGAGGGTATGTGATTTGGTGAGTGCTGTGAAGTGTGTAAACCTGGTGATTCACAGACCTGTACCCCTGGGGATAAAAATATATGTTTATATATAAAAAAAAAGACAGAAAGAAAAACAGATTTGAAAATACGAGTAAACTCTGAGAAGATTTGAAAAGACACAGAACTTCTACAGACTAGAAAAATATTTTAAAAATTAGAGTAAAGGGGTGTCTGGGTGGCTCAGTGGTTTAAAGCCTCTGCCTTCGGCTCAGGTCATGATCGCAGGGTCCTGGGATGGAGCCCCACATCAGACTCTGCTCAGCAGGGAGCCTGCTTCCTCCTCTCTCTCTCTCTCTTCCAGCCTCTCTGCCTACTTGTGATCTCTTTCTATCAAATAAATAAATAAAAATCTTAAAAAAATTTAAAGTAAAAGTCAAAGGCAGTTGATGGAAATAAAGGAAATCAAGCATTTGCATGCCTTTCCTGCATAAACTATTCTTCAGGGTCATCAAAAAGTCAATCAAAGTTTTCTTTAAAGAAGAAATACAGTTTAAAAAGAGGAGGAATGATGGAATATCACCATTTTGTAATCCCTAAAGATATAGTGGATCCAGACAATACTCATCAATAACTGCTAAAATACTGAAAAGATGATGGGAAACTTTATTAAAAATGAAATAGGTGAACAACAGGTGAACCCAATAATTAGTTTTGACATTACAGTAAGGTAAACTAGCACACATTTTTTCCTCCTTTAACAATTCTTTCCCTTTCTTGTTTCTCTCTTTTGGTGCTCCTTAACAAATAATGATCTATTTTGATACTTGTTAAGTAATGTTAGTTACCTAGTCACTAAAATTATTTTTAGTGCATGATGGTAGTAGGGGTTCTTAGAAACAAGATGGTTCTAAACAATCTAAAGCCTCTTTCTATTAATAAGTCATTATTTTTTGTCAGGAAGCAAAAATATAGCTGAAACAATTAAAAAAATTTTTTACATACATGAAAAAGATCTCCAAATTTCCCTTGGGGAAACTATTAGAGTAGTCAACCCACTTGTCACAGTGTCTAAAAGATTTTAATATTAAAGAAATGAAAGTGATATCACAGAAATAAATAGATGATTATGGCTATAAACAGAAACAAAAAGAAAGTGAAAAGGAGGAGTTAGAGACAAAGAATTAAACAGAATAAAGGAAAATGTTAAACTGTCCCTTTAGGCATCTTTTGCTGCAACGATGCCATTGACAACAATTCAACAAGCAGAGTATCTATTATGTCTGGCTAATAAAAGACACCAGCACAGAACTGACTGTCTCAGAATTGTGGGTGACAATTCTATTAGCTTTATCTAATACCTTATTCATTTTCTAGCAGTAAAAAGAAAAAAGCATTATAGCTTCAGTCTCAGGAGATTCACAATGATTCTAATCACCAAGAGTAGACTTCAAGGCATGGTAATATTCTTGTAATGCTAATTTGTGACACTGAAACCAAATTTAAAATGACAACAAAGTTCTTGATGATATATTCCCTCTTATAAATTGAAATATGAATGCAAGTCTCCTCAGATTTACAAAGAAAAAAAGAAGTGTGAACACAATTCTAAAAAGTATGCTCATCTTAACCACTTTCAACATTTATATTAATCATTTTAAAATTACACTGTCTATAAAGCAAGTCAAATAATATTCCCATGTGCGAAGAGATCTAAGTTCTGTACTATGTAGGTAAGAAGCTCTCTGGGAAAATGACAGACTGATGTAGCATTTGCCAATTTCCATGGTGTAAATATTCCCAACTGGCCAATTTCAAGCTACCAAGATGATACTGGTGAATTGAAAAGATCCACCTAAGCTGGTCCAGTGAGCCACACAAGCTGGCTCCAGCATACCACTGCAGATCAAATTCCTCTTTTACAGTTAATGGGAGGATAGTTATTATTCTATCACAAAATAATTTTGTTATTAATAGAAGAATAGAGGAACTTCCTTCTATTGATGATTTTACAGTATTTTTTTAAATTTTTGTCAGATGTACTATACATACAAAAAGTCCACAGATCATAAGGACACAACGTGATGACTTTGCACAAACTGAACATACCATGTAAACAGTCTCCAGATTAAGAAACAAAACATCACCCTAATGGGGAGTAGAATACGTGACCCCCAAAATATATAACCTTTGGAATATAGAATATTTTGAGCAGAAGGCAATCAAGACTCAGCAAATTTAAGAGAAACTTAACTACCTAAAAGAATTTAGATAGGAGGCCTGGACCAGAAAGAGCTTTATCAGAGATATCTCTTTATCTAAAAGACCTGTATGTATGGCAGGACAAACATGTAATTACCAAACATCTGTTCTTCTAATCCTGTGAATCATCCTCTTCCCCTTTGAAGCCCCACACCCCTATCTCATTCCTCAGCTCAGGATGGCATATTAAACCTCAACTTGCTTGACTTGCCCTTGGGCCTCACATTTTCATGGGGCTCCAATACATATGTAATTAAATTTGTTTTTCTCCTGTTAATCTGTCATATGTCAATTTCATTATTAAACCAGCCAAAGAACCTAGGAGGGCAGAAGGGAAATTTTTCCTCCCCTACAGTTGGGACCTTCACTGGCTGGACATTGCTTGCTTCAGGATACTGTAGCTGAGAGATGTTAGGACCTCTGACAAAAGCCAGCATAAGGTAAGAATTCTTACTATGTCAGTCTCCCAGATTTCTGCCTACAGGATCTGATGGAAGCGAGAGTGGTGACAGTCCTTTCCATTTTCTAAGTTAGCACATCAGTGGAAGAAAACACCTGTGGAACTCCTTCCTTGGATACAGCAACTCTAATAAAGATTTGGTAGGAGAACTTCTGATTATGTTATCTTCATAATTTCAGTTATAATCTCAAAATGTTGTGAGCCACAAAAACAAACACATTTCCTTATCATTTCCACTATCATGAATTTCACCAGATCTTTAACAGTGGACATTTTAAAGTTTTTTGTCACTTACAGATAATTATTGCTTTTTTACTCTGATGCTTTGCAAAAGGGTTTCTTCAAAATTACTTCATTTTCAAAGAGATGCAAGGAAAGGACTTTTGATATGTACAGGTTTCTGATAACTTTAAGATAATAGAACTGAGCTGGGTTACAATTTACAGAACTAATGGAAAAACTGGATTCAAGTAGAATAAGAATTAATAACATGCAACTGAATGAGGGTAACTAATAATTTTTATGATTTTTTTCATTGATTCATTGCTGGTTCTTTTATGTTTTGTTTTTCTAAGTTTAAGGAAACCTTTTCCTCTTTTGTCTTAAGCTATCAACAATTTCAGTAAGATATAACCTTGTGAACAAAAATGAAACAATTACTTTTTCTTCCTACCTGATCACTCCAGAATTTGGAAACTTGGTATTCTTATTTTCATGCCAATATAGTTAGCTGCATAAATTCAGTAAGAATCTATTCTCCTTGTAATAGGACACAACTGGAAACATGGGTTATATTGCCAAGGCTTTGGCTGCAATGTCATATTTGAAAATGTGCATAGAATCAAATATACCAGATAGCTTTAAGGAACTAAGGTTGACTTTGTGGAGACAATAAAACCCCTTTGAAAAATTGGCCTGGAACCTTGCTTACAGGGTTCCCAGCAGTCTCACTAGGTGAGAAAAGAAGGCCACTTCCTGGCCAGCTCAGAAACCTCAGGTTTAGGGGACCTTACAAGGAAAGGAACTCACCCAAACCTATAGGTTATGCACACTAAGTCTGATGGTGAGACCCTGGTTTGGCTTCTTAGCCTCACAAAGCTTTTAAAACGATGAATCTGAGGGGCGTCTGGGTGGCTCAGTGGATTAAGCCTCTGCCTTCAGCTCAGGTCATGATCTCAGGATCCTGAGATTTGTCAAAAATAATCAGAGGGGTCAGAGGCCCGAGTCGGAAAACAAGGTATCTTGTTTTCCCCCACATCGGGCTCTCTGCTCAGGAGGGAGCCTGCTTCCCCCCACCCCTTCCTTCTGCCTGCTTCTCTGCCTAATTGTGATCTCTGTCAAATAAATAAAATTTAAAAAAAAAAAAAAAAGACAAATCTGAGATTCCTTTTGAAAAGTTCCAAGAGAACAGATGAAAAGATTCTACATGATCCATCATCGTGCTTACTGCACTTATATGTAAAAAATCAGGCCAAGTTTATTGAAACTAGGTTTCGTTTGCAAACAAATTATTCTTATCGAAGTTATCTCTGACCAGGGTGTGACTATAGAGAAAAAACTTATGTTTCAGTGATACACCTTTCTGGATATTAGTTTCTAATACTATTTATTGTCTTTGAAGTTTTATTTTCTACTGGTAAACTAGACTAGAAGCTGAATTTTTAGTTTCCTCCAACATTTGGTTGCAACACTCCAAACTAACATTTCCAACTTTTCTCCTACCCTTCTGACTTGGAATCACTGACTAAAACTGCTCTTTTTCTGAAGCCACGTAAATTGAAGCTAGACAATATGATATTAACTATAGAGAGGTCACCCCAGCAGTACATATATGGGCAATCTTCATACCTGCTGCTATTCCACTCAGAAAGATCACCAGGGACATTCCAACTACAAATCAGGAAAATCTATCAGACTGCTACCACCTGCCCTTACCAAACATCTAAAGACGTTTGCTTTGAGCCAAATATCTACATATCTTTTTGACAAATTGCCTTCAGAATCCCAGAAACTGGGATTATAATCTGCTCCTATCATTAGTCGTTGTTTTTCTTTTGTTTCCATAGAAATGCCTCTTATTACATACGTGACTGCTTGCATCACAGACCTAATCGTGGGAGCCCACGTGCACAGCTGCCTTCTGAATGGAGACACAACTGTCTAACTGAATTGACCTCCTCTTGGGACTAAGGGACTGATTTAACGAAATGGACCAATCTACCAACTCAGCTTCCGGATTGTGAAATTTCTTGGGGAAGTTTCAAAGGTGGGACTGATGGGGAGGAGAATACATGACTCCAAAATATGCCACTTTGCTGTGTGCCTTATTCTGAGCTGAAAGGCAATTAAGACCCACAAGATCCAAGGAATACTTTTACCTTTCCCTTAACTACCTAAAAGAACTTAGATAGGGGGCCTGCCTCAGAAGGAGCTATTACCAGAGAAAAATTTTTATCTGAAACATCTATACCTACATGTATGGCATATATATCTATATGTATGACAGAGCAAACATCTCATTACCAAACACCTGCTCTTCTTATCATCCTGTGAATCATCCTCCTCCCCTTTGAAGCCCCACGCCCTATCCCATTCCTCAGCTCAGAATGGTATGTAAGACTCTATTGCTCAATTTGCCCTTGGGTCTCATATTTTCATGGGGCTCCTGTACATATGTAATTACATTTGTTTCTCTCCTGTTAATCTGTCTTATGTCAATGTAATTATTAAACCAGCCAAAGATACTAGAAAAGCAGAAAGAAAATTCCTCCCTCCCCCCATAACCCATACCCTGATGCCCCCAGCCCCCATGTTCTGTTATAGGCCATTACTCCACGCCAAAGTAACCACTCTCCTGATTCTAACCATAGATAAGGTTGGCCAATCTACTAACTTTATGTAAATTAAATCATTCATATGCCCTTATCTGAATCTGGCTTCTTATGCTTCCCATATGTTTTGGGAGTCATCCATATTATATGGAGCTGTAGTTGAAGGACTCTCATTGCTGGACAGTGCTCCATTAAACTCACTTTCTCTATTCTACTATGGGAGGACCATTTGGATTGTTTGTAAAATATTTGAGGGTATTGTAAATAGTGCAACTAAGAACACTCAGATGAACACGTTAAGCATTTCTGTGGAGTTTATACCTAGGAGTGGCATTACTGAGTCATAAAGTATGGTATTAAGTTTGACTTAATAGACACTTCCAGAGCTTTATAAAAGAATTTACTGATTTACACCCTCACTAGCAGGTATGGGAGCTCTAGTAGTTTTTATCTAAATGTTACAAATCACTAAATTGTATAATCTTGTCCTATTTTAAAATATTAATTCTTCCACATTCAGTAGCTTCTAATACTGGCTGGGCCCCAAAATCATTTGTGGAGCTTATTATAAAACACAAATACCTAGAACCCACCCACATCTAAACCAAAATTGCTAGGGGCAGGGTCATGGTATATTATTCTAATAGTTCTATAGGTGGTTCTAATGCAGAGTCAGGTTTGAGACCACCAATGTAAACTTCAGTATACTCTTAAAGTTTAAGATTTCTAATGTGAGCCTTACTAATATTAAGAAATAGATATTAATATTCACAGTTCTAAGGAGAAAGATGTTTTCTCCAAAGTCACAGTGGTAAACCAGCCCATGTTCACAAACAGAATATGTACGAAAATGTGTATTGCCACATTGTTTGTAATAACAAAAAATTACAAACTGTCTAAACAACCATCAATAAGGGCCTCATAAAATAAAAATTAATCCATACAGTGCAATTGTAAGGAGCCATTGAAAAGAATAAGATACACGTATAAGGCTGATAGTCACCTGGTATAACTCACTGTATTAGTTAAAATTTGGAAATACTTCCACGCCAGGTGATAAAGGCCACTGCCCTCAAGTTGCTTTATATGCTACTCCTCATTGTCCCAGGCCCAGCTGTGAGGTGTCCTGAACCTCTATTGTTTTGGCAGCAAGAAGATTAACCCCTGACACAGCAGGGGCCTTGAGACCCAGTTTAGCATTTATTCTGACTGAAGAGTGCCCATGCTATTCTGGTTAAAATTTCTGAATCAGTACACTACCCGTGCTGTAGTATACGAGCTATAATTTTTTACATTATCCCCTTGCCTACATGGAAAAATATCTACAGTACATTATGAACTAAAAGAGAAAGTGAGGAAGAATCATGAAAGCATGATAATATATTTGTAAAAATATTATTCATGTGTCAATGGTATTGGTGCAGGAACAAAAATCTGGTAGAATTCTTCTATTTTAGGATTCTTTTAGGTTCTCACGAAACTCTTAACAGAGCTGGACTTCTGCAATTGAGACTGGCGGTTGTGGGATAACACGTTCACTTTCTATTTTACACATGTTTGTTTTTGCTATAAAAAATATGGAATGAAATAATAATAATAATAGTGTTTTTCCTTTAAAAAACAAAACCAAAAAGCTTACCTCATCCTGTAATTATGCAACAAAAATCTTAACCGTGGAATGAGATTCCATCAGCAGCCTTCTCCCTAGCTCTTCCTTTCTGCCTTCCCTCTCACCCCCTTTATTATAAAACACATCATCATTAAGAAAATCTGGAAAAGTATAAGACCAAATTAAACAATGTGATACTTCTTCTAAAGATACACTTTATATATTTTTTAACCAAATGTGGATCATGTTATATAAAATAACTTTGTATACTGCTTCCTTTACATTTTACCAACACTTTTCATGTCACTAATTATTTCCATATTATTATTTTTAACAAGTGCATAATATTTCAATATTTGGAGAACATTCTAATTTATTTAACTTGCTGAATTCTAGTCATCTGTAGAAGGAACCTACTATATTGAAATGGAGAGAAATTATAAAAAGTAACATATATAAGAAATAAACTTGACAGATCTTGTTTGTGGTAATGAATTTTGGGGACTATATTATAATATAGTTTTTTTGTTTTAATAGTTTTTGTTGCAAAAACAGAATTATTTCTCAGAAATAAATAAGTATGTCTTGGTCTTGGCATGATAATTAAAGAAATAATGGAGAGAAAATTAAGAATACTGAACAGTTTAAATTTTATTTCAAAGGAGGCTCTGAAGTAGAGTGTGGAAGAAATCTGTGTAGAAAAGAGAGAACAAAACCATTTGGGAGAAAAGGGATATATTGAGTCAATGCAGTTTAAAATTTGTGGGCACAAATTTTTTCTCCTTGGCATGTTCATGACCAAGACAAATAAAACTAATGTCTTAATCTGTGGTGCCTTTCTATTCTATGCATTGCATGGAGAAAGCCATGAACTGAAAGACTATGGAGCCTATTCTACTAATAATTTTCATGACTTGGTTCAGGTTACTTATGATGGCAGCAGTCAAAGAGAATGCCAGAGCAGGTGGGATAGGTAGTTTTAGAGATCAATATAACTTATGCCTCCATTGTTGGACACGTGTGTTGTTTCCATTTTGGGCTGTTATTTCAAAATTCTATGATGCATATCCTAGGGCTGTCAACAAAGCACCACAATGGGTGGCTTCAACAACAGAAATGTATTTTCTCGTGGTTCCAGAGCCTAGATGTCCAAGATCAAGGTGTCAGCAAGATTGATTCCTTCTGAGGCCTCTCCTTGGACTGTAAGATGGTCATCTTCTCCCTCAGTCTTTGTTTTTTTAAGATTTTATTTATTTATTTGAGAGACAGAGGTTGAGAGCAAGAGAGAGAATATATATGTATAATATATATACATGCATACCTGTATATGCATACATATAAGAAGTAAATAAATAGACGAACTGGATTTCCCAAACCCCCCCTCCAAAAAACAATACAGAACTACCAAGAAGAACAAATTACATGAAACCAATGCCCATAACATAACTAAAACACAGAGGAGGACTGAGTATCAAATTACCTATAAGCAGGTAATATGGAAGGACAATATGGAAAAATTATGTGGAGGAAAGAAAAGGGGAGCTAGCTGTAGGTAGGTAGTAGGTAAGCAGAAAAGCTAACAGTAGGTGTAAAACTAATCTAAATCACCAGCATAAAGCCACAGCAGGCACAATAATATTGGAAGAGTACTAGTAGATCTGAGCATGTAGTATAAGGAAAGGACTTTAAGGAGCACATGATTTGGGGTGGCAGTCCTCAAAAAGTCACTGCTTTTCAAAAGACAGAAAGGTAAGTAGAAGAGTTCTTTGGAGACTGGATGGTGACAGTAAAAAGAGGTAAAGGGGGAAATTCAGAGATTTATAAGATAAAAGAAAACCAAAAGTTTAAAGATTAAAAAGGATATAAAACCCCTTTTACAAACACACACACACACACACACACACACACACACAATTGTGCTTCACTGCACTGACAGAAGACACCCTCGATAGAAGTTTTATTTTTTTTAAGATTGTGTTTATTTATTTGAGAGAAGGAGAGAGAAAATGCAAACTAGTGGGAGGAAGGGGCAGAAGGAAAGGGAGAAGAAGACTCCACGCTGAGCCTGATGTGGGACTCAATCTCAGAACCCCTAGATAATGACCTGAGCAAAGGCAGACACTTGACTGACTGAGACACCCAGATGCCCTCAATGGAAGAGTCTTAAAAATCACCCAAACCCACAAATGAATTGGTAAAACCAGAATAAATATACACAAAATATTTTAAGAATAGAAATCAACCCCCCCCCCCACCGAAGGAAATGTAACAACATTCTACACTGAATTAAACATCCTCAAGGAAGCATTTAGAGCTGGGAAAATGCACCTTAAATAAGAATTTCAAAAACAGGAAGAAATAGCAAGAGAGCTGACTGAACTTAGGAAAGAAATAAAAGGAAAAGAAAACCATCACACAAAGGTTAAATTACAAAGTCCCCAACCGAGAATAGATACAAATAAAATGTTACTAAGGAACACTGAAGAAGGCCAGGAAAAAACCCAAAAGAATGAAAATGAAGCAAAGAAATAAAATGGGTCAGAAGTAAAGTGGTTGAACTAGAAGAAAACAAGTATGTGCAATTTGAGATCCTAAATATAAAAATAAAACAACTGAACAGAACAAACTATAACCCAGGAAAACTTTCTGAAAATAAGAAAAGACCAAAATGTATGTATTGAAAAGGTCCAGCTGGTACTTGGGAAAACTGAACCAGAATGATCCAGTTGAAAACATATCCTAACAAATCATTAGACCTTAAAAATAAAAGAAAAAATAAATTAAAAAGGAAGCCATTAGGATGTCTAAGCACAAAGATCAAAAGTGAAAATCCGAGTGGCATCAAATGCCCTAAACATAACTTACAATGCAAAGAAATAATGAAGCTGCATTTTTTAAAGAAACTCAGACATACTGAGTGAATCAAGAATTCCATGCTCAGATAAGTTACCAAGGTATAGTAATATTTTTAAACAGGCAAGATATGGGAATATTCAGTCCCCGTGAGCCCTTGCTGAGGAATATACTGACTAGGCTTCTCCTGCTGAGAGATGAGTGAGTAAGCCTGAGTGAGATGACTAGCGATGAGCATACAAAATCTGACTGTTGTTCTGGGACTGAAATAAAGATGGGAACCTAGATGGAAGAACAACATGTTCTGTATTACATATCATGTGTTTTATGTGTAGGGAAAGTACAAGTAATGCAGCTAAAAAATGGAAGGTTGGGGAACGAAAGAAAAAAGTAAAATAAGCTGATGATTATTGTGTTGACAATATGTAAGAGTTAAAGGACACCATTAAAAATTGGAAGGGGAGGTGAGACTATGGACTCTGAAAAACAATCTGAGGGTTTTGAAGGGGCGGGGGGTGGGAGTCGGGGTTCCAGGTGGTGGGTATTATAGAGGGCACGGATTGCATGGAGCACTGGGTGTGGTGCAAAAATAATGAATACTGTTATGCTGAAAATAAAAAATAAATTTAAGAAAATGACATACTGGTTTTCCATATGCCAACAGCAAGACAGAAGAAAGAGAAATTAAGGAGTTGTTCCCACTCACAACTGCACCCAAAACCACAAGATACCTAGGAATAAACCTAAACAAAGAGGCAAAGAATCTGTACCCAGAAAACTATAAAGTACTCATGAAAGAAACTAAGGAAGACACAAAGAAATGGAAAAATGTTCCATGCTCATAGATTGGAAGAACAAATATTGTGAAAATGTCTATGCTACCTAAAGCAATCTGCACATTTAATGCAACCCCTATCAAAATACCATCAATTGTTTTTCAAAGAAATGGAACAAATAATCCTAAAATTTATATGGAACCAGAAAAGACTGCAAATAGCCAGAGGAATGTTGAAAAAGAAAGCCAAAGTTAGTGGCATCACAATTCCAGACTTCAAGCTCTATTACAAAGCTGTAATCATCAAGGCAGTATGGTACTGGCACAAAAACAGACACATAGATCAGTGGAACAGAAGAGAGAGCCCAGAAATAGACCTTCAACTCTATGGTCAACTAATCTTCAACAAAGCAGGAAAGAAATTCCAATGGACAAAAGACAGTCTCTTCAACAAATGGTGTTGGGTAGGTATATTGGACAGCCACCTGCATAAGAATGAAACTGGACCATTTCCTTATACCACATACAAAAATAGACTCAAAATGGATGAAAGACCTCAATGATAGGCAGGAATCCATCAAAATCCTTGAGGAGATCACAGACAGCAACCTCTTCAACCTCAGTCACAGCAACCTCTTCCTAGAAACATCGCCAAAGGTAACCGAAACAAGGGCAAAAATGAACTACTGGGACTTCATCAAGATCAAAAGCTTTTGCACAGCAAAAGAAACAGTCAACAAAACCAAAAGACAACTGACAGAATGGGAGAAGATATTCGCAAATGACATATCAGAAAAAGGGCTAGTATCAAAAATCTATATAGAACTTATCAAACTCAACACCCAAAGAACAAATAATCCAATCAAGAAATGGGCAGAGGACATGAACAGACATTTCTGCAAAGAAGACATCCAAATGGTCAAAAGACACATGAAAACGTGCTAAGCATCACTTGGCATCAGAGAAATACAAATCAAAACCACAATGAGATAACACCCTACACCAGTCATAATGGGTAAAAATAACAAGTCAGGAAATGACAGATGTTGGTGAGGATGCGGAGAAAGGGGAACACTCCTACACTGTTGGTGGGGATGCAAGTGGGTGCAGCCACTCTGCAAAACAGTATGGAGGCTCCTCAAAAAGTTGAAAATAGAGCTACCCTACGACCCAGCAATCACACTACTAGTTATTTACCCTAAAGATATAAATGTAGTGATCCGAATGTTTATAGCAGCAGTGTCCACAATAGCCAAACTATGGAAAGAACCTAGATGTCCATCAACATGAAGGGATAAAGATGTGGGGTGTGTGTGTGTGTGTGTGTGTGTGTGTGTGTGTGTGATGGAATACTATGCAGCCATCAAAAGAAATGAAATCTTGCCATTTGCAATGATATGGATGGAACCAGAAGGTATTATGCTGAGAGAAATAAGTCAATCAGAGAATGAGAATTATCATTATATCTCTCTGATATGAGGAATTTGAGAGGCAGGGCAGGGGGGTCGTGGTGGGTAGGGAAGGAAAAAATGAAACAAGATGGGATCAGAGGGGAGACAAACCATAAGAGACTCTTAATCTCATAAAACAAACTGAGGGTTGCTGGGTGTGAGGCGGTAGGGATAGGGTGGTTGGGTTATGGAATGGAGAGGGTATGTGCTATGGTGAGTGCTATGAAATGTGTAAGCCTGATGATTTACAGACCTGTACCCCTGGGGCAAATAAAACATTATATGTTAATAAAAATAAATTTTTTTTTAAAAAGACATGCTAGGGATGCCTGTGTGGCTCAGTTGATGGAGTATCTGCCTTAAGCTCAGGTCATGATCCCAGAATCCTGGGATCGAGTCCCGCATTAGGCCCCTACTTACCCAATGTGGAGCCTGCTTCGCCCTCTGCCTGCTGCTACCTCTGCTTGTGTGCTTTCTCTCTCTCTCTCTCTCTCTCTCTGACAAATAAATAAAATCTTTTTTAAAAAATGACACGCTAGTAAAGGAGGAAATAAGAAAATGGATGATTGGAGATCTAAGGCATAGCATAGTGAAAATAATCAATGAAAGTGCTAAGAGACTAGATCTTCACTGTTCTCACCACAGAAAAAAGAAATGATAATTATGGGATGTAACAGAGGTTATAGCTAATGCTATGGTGGAAACCATTTTGCAGTAGGTAGGAGCATCAAATCAACATTTTGTACACTTGAAATTTCACACAATGTTACATGTCAATTATATGTCAATTAAAAAAAACTGGGACTAAGGGCATTTAAATGATATTAAGTAAAAAGTAACCAACAGAACAAAAATACTAAACTTCCCAAATACCAAAAGAAATTTGAAAAGAAAGAAAACACATCATGCAAAGAAACATAGCAAGTATAAACATAACTTATATTAGAATTATAATGTAAGATTATATAACAGAAAGACTCCAGTCCTATCAATTAATATAAATGGGCTTAACTCATTTACTAAAAGAAAAAGATTTCTAAATTGGCCATCAAAACAAGACCCAATTACAGGCTGTATAAAGTGTCTCAGAAAGACCAGTGATCAGCAAAGTATAGCTCATGGGCCAAACATGGTCTAGCACTTGTTTTTGTAAATCCCATTAATTAATAAGTCTATATATAATTATAAAAAACTCAAAAGAATGACATGTCATAACACGAAAATTATATGAAATCCAAATTTCAGTGTCCATAAATCAAGTTTTTTAAAAAAAAGATTTTATTTATTTTAAATATTTTGCTTCTTTGACAAAGAGAGGGAGAGAGCACAAGCAGAGAAGCAGCAGAGGGAGACTGAGAAGCACACTCCCCACTGAGGAGGGAGCCCAACGTGGGACTTAATCCCAGGACCCCAAGATCATGCCCTGAACGGGAGGTAGATGCTTAACTGACTGAGCCACCCAAGTGATCTCATAAATCAAGTTTTATTGGAACACAGCCCACCTCATTCATTTGGTATTGTTTATGTAGCACAAAAACAGACAACTTGGCCTGCAAAGAATCAGGGATTTTTATCAACCTAAGTTCTCTGAACACACAGGGAGAAATTCTACTAAAACTTTAAGACCAGATAGTACCAATGCTTCACAAATTGTACAGCAGCATTGAAAATTAAGAAAAACTTACTCTTTTTATGAAGCAAGTATAACATTGACATCTAAATCTAATAAAAAGAGTACTTCTAAACAAGAGGAAATGATAGATCAATGTTACTTGCAGGTATTGTTGCAAAAGTTGTAAATAAAATATTAGGCACATTACAAAAATTACACAATTTGACCAAATGCTATCATTCTAGAAGTACAGTTTGTTCAATATTGGGACATCCATTAATACAATATACAATATTAATTGATCTCGGGAAAAAATCATATGGCTATCTCCATAGATACATCAAACTACATCAAAACTCATGATGCACTATATGCTGGATAACTGAACATAATAAAAAAAGAAAAGAAAGGGGCACCTGGGTGGCTCAGTGGGTTAAGCCTCTGCCTAGGGCTCAGGTCATGATCTCGGGGTCCTGGGATATAGCCCTACATCAGGCTCTCTGCTCAGCAGGGAGTCTACTTTCCCCTCCCCCTCTGCCTGCCTTTCTGCCTATGTGTGATTTCTCTGTCTCTGTTCAATAAAAATAAACAAAATCTTAAAAAAAAAAAAGGAAAAATTGCAACACTTATTTTTTAAAGAAAATACTCAAGAAAATTAGAAGTTGATGGACACTCTTTTTTAACATGATAAAAATATAAATAAATGACAGCTGGCATTTTACTTAATGTGGAAACATTTAAGGTATTTCCACTAAATCATGAATAAAGCCAATATGCCCACTATTCCACTGCTAGTCAATATTTTACTGAAGGCAAAAGCCATTGTAATTAAGTATAAGAAATAAGTTAGAGGTATAAGAATTGGGAAAGAAGTAAAACTATCTTTATTTGCAGATAACATATAGTACACTTGGAAAACCATAGAACTATGCTGTCTAACCAATATGGTAGCCTCTAGACATATGTGACTACTGAAAACTTAAAATGTGTGACTAATAATTTAAATAATTAATTTTATTAACTTTATTTAATTTTATTTTGCATTTAAATAGCTAATGGCCAGAATAATGAACAGAGCAGTTATAGAATATTTTCATTCTATTCAGAAGGTTTTACGGGACAGTGGTGCCCTGGGGAATCAATGGCAAAACTAACCCAAACAATAAAAGAATTAAGTAAGGTAGCAGAATGTAAAATTAACATAGAGGAATCTGTGTTAATAGCCTTCATTTACACAAACGATGACCCAAAAGCCTCCTGTATAATATCAACAAAAAAGATAAATGATGATCCAAAAACCTCCTTTATAATATCAACAAAAAAGATAAAATACTTAGGAATAAATGTAACAAGAAATGTGGAAATCTACTTGAGGAAAACTTACAAACACACCTGAAAGATATATAAGTAAACTTAAATAAATGGCACTACATCACTTGTTCTTGATAGAATGATTTAATAAAAGAAAGAGAGGGGCGCCTGGGTGGCTTAGTCATTAAGCATGTGCCTTCCTCAAGTCATGATTCCAGGGTCTTGGGATCAAGCCCTGCATCAGGCGCCCTGCTTGGTGAGAAGCCTGCTTCTCTTTCTTCCGCTCCCCTTCCTTGTGTTCCCTTTCTCAGTGTGTCTGTCTCTATCAAATATATAAATAAAATCTGAAAATAATAATATAAGAAAGAGACCAGTTCCCCTATGTTAACTTATAATTTTAAGGCAATCCCAATAAAAATAACAAAGGCTTCTTAATGGAGTTAGACAAGTTGATACTAAAGATAGAGAACCCCAAATCACTGGGGCAAAGACAGGCTTTTTAAGAAATGGCTCTGGCACAACTGAATAGATATATGATAAACAATTAAATTTGCTCCAAACTTCACACTATGCAAGAATAAACTCCAAATGGATCAAAGCTCTAATGCAAATACTGAAAGCATACAAGAACTAAAAAAAAAAAAAAAAGTACAAATTCCTTTCTAGTACTGATATATCTGCTGATTTCTACAAAAAGAGACAACAGAAGGCTACCCCAGAAACTTATAAGATTGGTTTCCTTATAGGTGTAGATGAAAACAGAATGAAAAAGAGGGCAGTTGGGTGTGGGGTAGAAAGAATGGGAAAGTGATGGATCTCTTGAGTGATAACTTTTTGTATAGTTTTGAGTTTGGGGGACCATGTTATTATTATACATACAGAAAAATAAATAAATTATGGCAAGGTTGAGGGGGAAAAAACAACAAAAAATGGAATATAAACAGAAACAAATAACTTTTACTGTTCAAATGAATAATATCCTTTAAGGAGTTGAGGAGAACTAACCCAAGCAACTTCTGAAAACAGTTCTTTGATTATATTTTCGGCCAAAGACAAAACAGTGTAACTAAATATTGAAGTGTGGTTCGTAGTCTTTGTCCTCCCAGAGAAGTATGAGTAAGCAATTCTGAGGCTATTTTCTATACATTCAGATGTTGAGCAAATACAGAAATATATACAGTGGGAGTCAATGTCAGAGAAAGTCATTGTAAACATGGAAAGCGGGTGATGGTGGATAGCTAAAGTAAGCCCACTGGTAGTGGACTGTAATCCAAAGTTTCATGACTGAATTCATGGAGGGTGTCAGTGTAAAGCCACAGTTTTTAATACACACAGACAGATAAATAAAGATAAATAAAGATAAACTTGCACACATGCATGTACACTTCCTAATATTATTCACCAAGAAAGCTCAGAAGCAAGGACACCGCAATAACCATGAACATGCTTAGCACTCAAATCTTGCTTTCTAAATACCACTTGCGATAAAAAGGAAATGAAAACTCCTGCTTGATTCCAAAGCCAGGACGGCCAAAGACGAGCCTGGAACAACTTGATGTGCTAGAAAGTAAGGAAGAGTTCTTAAAATGGCTAAGGACATATCAAAAGACAAAAGACGACAAGAGCCAGCTTGACAGTTCTAGGAAAATTTGAGCATCAGAGTGAATAATAATAGAGGCACTTAGGTGGCTCAGTCAGTGAAGCATCAGACTCTTGATCTCAGCTCATGATCTCAGGGTCATGAGATTGAGCCCTTTGTCTGGCCCCGCGCTCACCTGGGAGTCTGCTGGAGATTCTCTCTCTCCCTCTCCCACTATCCCTACCACTTGCGCTTGTGCATGTCCTCTCTCTGTCTCCAAAATAAATAAATCTTTTTAAAAATGTGTAATAACAGTAAATGATTACAACTTTGTCTTTCCCTATATATAAAAATTTTCTAAAAAGTGGTCACTTAGGATTTTAGTTCCTTAGGGCTAAAAGTATGATTCCTTCTAGTAAATACAAATGCATTTTAACAGTTTACAACTTGACAAGGCATGACTCCAAGGATTAAAGCCCTAGTAGTAGAACAAAAGGCAGTGAGAGAGACACACATGTTTACTGAGAGTACAAGGAAATGAAGTCAGACTGAGGCACAGGTACATGTGTGCTTATCCTTAAAGTGTTAATATGTTTTTGAGCTGGGGTAGAGGAGCCATGCTGTGGAAGAATGAAAGATCTCTGATATCTAGGTCAAGCAAACAGATGGCATTGGGAGGTGAGGCTGAAAGGAGAATGCCCAAGAGCACACACATGCACAAAATGGGATGAAACAGCCCGACGTGAAGGCACTAATGAACAGCTAGTCCTAACATTAATGTGAGCACAGGCATAAAACAGGAAATAAGTTTACTGGCTACCTATTATTTTCCTGCTCGGCTTCCCTTCCCCTAACAAAAGAACACCTCTGTTCCATAGTAAATCCAATCCACATACTGATCCTCCCCCCCCAACATTGTCCTAGGGGATAGGGACCATATGTTCCAGGCTTGAGCATTCAGTGTGCACTATATGTCCCTGGCCAGAGTGATGACTTCTGACTGGGCACCTGACCTAAATAAGCACTATCAGAAACCTCTGCAATAATGCTTCCCAGGCTATAGTGCTTATCTGAATCTTTTCAAAATGATAATTCTGATCCGGTAGGCCTAGGGCAGGGGTGGAGAGTCTGGATTTCTAATAAGCTCCCCAGCAATGCTTATGCTGCTAGTCCAGGGTCACAATTATGAACATAAAAGCCCTTCAGAAACTTTCTGCCAGAGTTATCAGGGAAGGACTGCTCTTTATACCAAAACTGCAAAGTGGAAAGACTGTGATTCTGGACCTGCTGGCTTGTCTACAAGATTCAAGGTTCATTTGTTTTACATTTCTATCATTCAGTTCTTCATGTGTTCTGTCACTAGATTATATATACACTCATAAAAACAGAAGCCATAAATGTGCCTTCTGTCACTCCGCACAATGCCTTATTTAGTGTTTTACATATAGAACTGTATAATCAATGTTCAACAACCAACTGTGAAACAATTTTAAATTCTTAGATAAAAGAAATGAAGAAGACATTTTAATGAAATTACAAAGGAGAACCAGTTTTTAGCTACCATCGTCTGGATATCTCTAAGATAGTCCTAGGTCCTGAACCCATGAAGTTATGAAAAACTGGCATCATTCTCATAATCCCTCAAGTGAGTCATTTTGGAGAATTAAAAGGTGAAAAAAGCAAGTCTCAAAGACAAGATCAAAGGAACTAGCAAAAAATATCATTAATTTTACTTATATATTTGCTCAGGGCTTTCTAGGAGATACCTAACCTGAAAACCATGGTCCTTAACATGAAGTCTGCAAGGGACACTGTCAATTTCTTTTTAAACTATAAGAAGGAAGTTTTACCAGAAAAAACTCTCAGAGATCATTTGACAGTTTTGAACTATAAGTCACTGTGATACTTTTTTATGTGCCCAGGACAAACCAACCTAACTGACTGACTTCCCTTCAAGGCAAGAGTTCAGAAGTATTCTCCTTATTTAGAGGGAATCCCAACTCCCAACTCCCTTCTCCCTTATTTGGCTGTAAATAAGATTTCTTAAAGGGTTAAATAGCTTCCATATTTAACCAAAGCTTGATTAGAAATCCAGACTTTCAAGATCAAGCAATAATTTTCCTTCCTAACCAAGTTACATTTCAGCCCTTCATAAAAGTCATCTTTAATACTAAAAACTAAAATGGAGAAAGCAACGAATTCAACCCATTTGATAATAAATTCTCTCTCTCTCTCTCTCTCTCTCTCTCTCTCACACACACACACACACACACACACACACACACACACACACATTTTCTAAAAGGTAGACCCCAAGGAGTGCATTTCATAATAATTCTGGATTCTCTTTCAGGCCACCCAGTCTCCAGGATGGGGGTGTTCTCTTCAGCTCCACCACTACTAGAAGGGTTGCTCTCAATTTTCCAATTCCTCTGCCAGTGGCAGAGTGAGTCAAACCACCAACTCAGGACAGGTGTATTAGGAAGCCTTATCGTAGATGTATATCTAAACCACATTCCACTAACTTGTACTCCATTTGTCTGACTCATACCTCTTTCAATTGATTCAAAACTTAGAGCAAAAGAGAAAGAGTATGATTACCAATCACCTCTTCAAACAATGAAAGTCAGCAGCTTCCCTAGAAATACACATTCCTTATAAATCTATTCTTAATTTAATGCAGCTTTTAAATCACCTGTATGTTTCCATCACAAATAGGGAAAATATTTTTCTTTTGAAAATGACACTGATCTTGCAATCTCTGACATGGAATCAAGAATGACTAAATGTAGACATAATTATTGTGTGTACACATGAGAAACTATCCTAATAATTTAATCATACATCTGTAGTATTTCCTTTTCACTCTGACCCATGATAAAATCTATGCTTAACTCTGTCTTTCACCAGCCAGTTTTCTGGTTTAATTAGTTCCTTCCTCAGTCTTTTCAGTAAAGATTAGAGTCAGCTAAACCATAGTTTTTGAAACTATTTCTACAGGAAGATAAAGTAATAAAGAGAGAGCATGAAGTTTTCTGATCAAATAACATGACACTAGAGTGCAGTTTAAAGAAGTTAAAGAAATCTATTTTTTGCCCATTTCTAAACTGTTCATTTTAAATATCAGGAAAGAAGTCCTTTCCAAGAAATTGTACACCTGTCAACTCAGGATTAGATTACGTAATTGGCTCCCAGCTACAGAGACATAGTATTGTTAATTTAAAGGGAATTCATATCCTTTAGGTACCAGACAGACTGCAAAGATGATGCATAGCATGATAATTTGAAAAACTGATAGAAAGAATTTGCAATTTGGCAATGACGGTATGAGACTCACTCTCCCAATATAAACAACTATGAAACTGGACAAAATACATGAAGCACACACTGAACATCAGACAGGAAGGGCTATGATCCTTGGAGAAGAGAAAAACAAGAAAGCCACATTTATCTTGGCTTTCTGCCTGGAGGCACTTTCCAGATCATAGCACAGGGAAGTGGAGTCAAAAAGAGAACAGAGGTTTCACCGGATGGATGAAACAGAGGTCAGAGTTTGGGTCTGTTGAGGCTGCTAGAATTTTCAGGGAGAAGCAGGAGCTATGTAGAAGAGAAACTCTAGAAATATGCATAGGGGTCTTTTAAGTATTTGGCTGAATATTAGGATGCAACACCACAGGGTGAGGCTCCAGGAAGTCCAGCAAAATATAACTCTTGAGGGGCTGTAAGATGAAAAGAGTACCTATAAGGCCGTGTGGAGTTGGGACACACTGGGGTTTCAACCAGACACAGTGAAATGACCTCACAGAACACTCAGGTTATACAGCTAAGGCCCCACAAAGGCTATGCTGTGGGTATAGGACTACTCTAGAAGGAGAAACAATGTGAAGATGCTCATGTTTCTGTAAGGCCAGGATTTTCTGAGAAAAAAATGTTGGCACCTGGGTTCAAGGATGATTATGTAGATAAATAACTCTGGAATGATAAAGAAATCTATCTCCCAGAGCTATGCATTCACATTTCAAAAAATAATAAAATTTGGAGTCATTTGTTTACATTCCAAGGGTAATTGACGAAGGAGCTTTCTCTTTCTTTCTCTCTCTCCTTCTCTCTCTAGAGAAGAGGTATGGCTGTGAAAGCAGCTCCTATACAAGCCCCAAGATTAGTAATAACATATTTCTGTATTTCACTTGCACATATCAATATATTTCATGTATATTTCTATAGATTCCATATATATATTTCACATATATATTTCTATCTATATTTAGTATATGTATTTCTATATATTTCATATTTATATGAAAATCAGGTGGATATTTCTGCTCAAATAGAACGCTATCTTATTTTTGTACCAGATGATTTGGGAACTTCCTCAAACAAAGTCTCAGTTTTTCTGAAGAAGCAGCTTTGAATCAACTCAAATTTTTAAAAAGTATCTCACTGGAATCTTAAATCACCTAAGACAGGCTTTGGGCTGGAATATCTTGTGACAGATGTTACTAATCATCCTATTCTTGTAAAAAATAATCTCAAATTGGCTTTCTTCTCTTATTTACTTTTTAGCCATCTACATCCCAGGGGACAGCCATGATGAAGCAGTTGTGAACTGAGTCCTCATACTGAATGGGGGTGTTAAGAATTATCTATGAATATTGGAAAACATCAGCTTCAGATTTGGGTTCTATTTGGTCATTAAATAAAACGATAATGATTATATGCCTACAATGTCGGAAATATGACCAGTACAAAAATAAGTGAAATGTGGCCTAAGAGGACACATATAAAAAGTTATTCCAGTATTCAAGTAATGTCATAGAAGTATCAGAAAAAGGAAACAATTCTCCTTGTTTGGATGTGGATTGGATAATAAAGGTTTAACAGAAGTTCCTCCAGGTAGAAGTAGGCATTTGGGGTTCTGACATAATTAATTTTGTACCTTTTTTTCCCCCCTAAAGTGAACTGATCAATGTGTTCAGTCCTTTCCATATCTGTTCATTTACTTTTGTTTTAAATGTTGATGTTCACTAAATTTGGGATTTTTATTAGGAAACTACTTCAAACCCCTTTTGGAAGTATTTCAGTAAGACAAGTACAAGGAATAGCACTAGAGGAAGTGACTTACATACCTTAAATTTATTTATAAATGCATTTTGGATTTAATCTACTTAAGTTTTTTCTGAATATACTGTGTATTTCCCCACATTTGTAGAATAAAAAGGAAATCGCAAAACACATATTGGTCTCATTTGTCATACTTGTTTATTTCTGAACTTAGAAATAACCACCCAAAATAATACTTAATCATAAGTAACTTTAACACTCAAAATGACTGGAGTGCCTCGGTGGCTCAGTTGTTAACCATTTGCCTTCGGCTCGGGTCATGATCCCAGTGTCCTGGGATCAAGTCCCACATCGGGCTCCCTGCTCTATAGGAAGTCTGCTTCTCCCTTTCCCACTCCCTCTGCTTGTGTTCCCTCTCTCACTATCTCTCTCTGTCAAATAAAAAAATAAAAATAAATAAAAAATAAATAAGACTCAAAATGACCTTTAGTAATATGCACCAAAAATTTTCCTGCAACTTCCAGAACTATCATATTAACAACAACAACAAAATCCAAAAGGCCTTTGATACATCAATCCTTTTAAAAATATTAATTCACTTCCCCAAATAGCTAGCAGCCTCCCAACTGTGTATGTGTGAGCCCAGGCTGAGATGAGGTGTGCAAACAGTCTGCTCAAAGGGCCTTAGTTTAATGGGAGTTCAAGAAGTCTTCCTGAGAATAACTCTCACACAAATACACAAAAATTACCTCCACACTAACAAAAATCAAACTATCTGATGACAGTTAGTATGTGGAAACCTCCCAGTGAAGTTTTTTCATAATGTTATAAATAAAATCCATGACAGAATGTATTTTTGCACCTCATAATTAATGCTGTAAGTGATTATGGATGCTGATACAAATAAAATAATAACATAAGGCTCTACTACTAATAAAAAGGAACTGCTAGTCACTTGATTTTTTTCCACCTTTGCCTCCTTCAAAGATAATTCAAAAGAAATAATTACCACAAACATATAAAGGGTTTCTCTACTGCCTTGTACCTTGCCCCCTTTTCTTTCTTTTTTACTATCCACCACCCCGTCCTATAAGCTCTGGCTGTTCGATAAAACACAAGGCTTGCAAAACTAGTCCTCAGAAAACACATCCTGTTAACGGAGTCCTCAAGCAAGAGGCATGAGAAAAAGGACAACTCCCAAGCACTAGCAGAGAGTGAAGTGGAGAACTGCTGCCTGTGGTAAAATGGCAAGATCCCATAGTCACCTTTCCAATCGTACCCAGTCTCGGATCCTGCTTCAGTTGGAGAGTCACCTGGTGTTCAGGTGCTCTTGACAACACACCTGAATGAAGCCTTTTTTTTTTTTTTTTAAAGATTTTATTTATTTATTTGAAAGAGAGACAGTGAGAGAGAACATGAGTGAGGAGAAGGTCAGAGGGAGAAGCAGACTTCCCATGGAGCTGGGAGCCTGATGTGGGACTCGATCCTGGGACTCCAGGATCATGACCTGAGCCGAAGGCAGTCGTCCAACCAACTGAGCCACCCAGGCGCCCCCTGAATGAAGCCTTTAATCTCTATTTATGTCACTTAAGTAATTTTCCCTTGGCAGTAAAATCTACATGCAATGTAGCAGGTGACCAGATATAAAGCAGGGGAACCCAGCGGGCTTAGCTGGAAGAGTGTGTGACTCTTGATCCTCGGATTGTGAGTTCAAGCCCCATGAGCTCAAGCCCCATAGTTCAAGCCCTATACTAATGTATAGATTAGTCCAGGCATTAACTTAAACAAGATAGAGATTGGGTGTAGAGAAAGTCCAGGCATTTACTTAAACAAGTAAAAAAGTTACAGGAAAAAAGAAGAACGGCAACAAAGAAGATATAAAGCAAATATTCTCTGTTTACTTAAAAATACTGCTTTTAGCAAAAAAAATGATAGAATTTATAACCGTACAAAATACTATAAAGGTATATAAGGCCTATATAAAAAAGATTGGTTTCTAATCCTCCCTTACCTATAGAACACTGATGGGATAATCTCACAATGTCAATGTGTGAACGGCAGTAATGTTAGTTCCACTAAGTGAAAAAAAATCTCCAATATGTTCAATAATACTGCCAGTGACAAGACTACATGGTATCATGATGTTAATCTTCCACCTGTAAGGCACTAATCCGTCTACCATGAGATCAATCAATACTTAGAACCGACATAAAGAAAAAGTCATTTTGACTATAGCAAAAAAATTTAAAATTAGAGAAAATCAACTAACTATAATCCTTTGCTTAGCGTAGAAAAAATTCAAACGGACTTTGTATTAGAATGCACAGTATTACAAACAACATGGTCATCTAACAAACTAAATGTCCTAAAAACAATGAAGAAAATGCAGTAGATCCATTTTAAACATTTTTATATTCTATGGTATTTTAAAATAATTTCTACTTCTGATATCTAAATGAAAAAGTCACCTATAATAAGGCAATATGGAAATAAGGTATACATGAGAGATTATATAAAATTTTAGTAAAAGTTCCATGCTCTAAATAAATTTAGATCCAATAATTATGTCAACTCAAAACATTATAAAACGAATTTATCTTACAACAAGTCTGTTTTTCTGAAGTGATGGAACCAGTCTGTCATTAATTGTGGACTTTTGTTCACCCTTTTTTTCCCTGAAAGGACTGAAAAGCTGCAGCAAGGCTTGAGGATCAGACGCTAGGGGACTATGCCTTGGCACACCCTAGGGATTTTGCTCACTGCAGAGAAGTAAAACAGCAATGAAAGGAAAAGAAAAGAAAAAGGAAGAGAAGGGAGGAGGAGGGAAGGGAAGGGAGGAGAAGGGAGGGTAGAGGAGGGGAGGGAAGAAAAGCGGAAAGAGAAAGGGAAGGGGGAAGGGAAAGGAAAGGAAAGGAGCCTCTATTTTTAGAACTTTTTTGTAGGTCCTCTTTAGATGATACCTTCACATTTAGAAAAATGCAATTAAATGTTTGTGTGAAAGTGAATCACATGTCAGCCATCAGGCAAACACCCCGAAGAGGAATGAAATAAGAAATCTCCTTTGCACGTATGCAGTCATTTCTTAAATTTAAAACTTTTCCTAGTAGGCTGTCAGAAAAGGTCTGTCAATAATTGGTTTCCATGGTATTCCGTTGATTTCTATTTTATTCAGTCAGTAAGAAGATTGGCCTATCGTTGGTTATCTGCTAATTTGAGCCAGAAAGGGGAAAAAAATGTAAAGCCATTTTAACAGTTTGCTGGATACTAGAACAAAGAAAAATTAATTTCCTTCAAGCCAAAATGACATAAGCAACACCTCTAATCCTGGAAGGCACAAGGAGAGTCAAACCTCAGCTATAGGAACACTTTATGTAACAACCTGAGTTCCTAACAACTCCCAATATATTCTGAAGGTCAGTGAAATAATTTCCTCCTTAAAATATCAACTGGCACTAAAAGAGACAACTGCAGGCTAGTCTGAGTTTCTCTCACTTGGTTTCTTCCTGGATATATAATTCATACGCTGTGCCTAGCCAAGTTGAAATAGAGCTTGGAAAAAAATGCAAAGAGAATGATTTCCCAATAAAGGTAAAATTACGAACCATTTTTCACAAATTTTGAAAATCGCCTGGAGGATACCCTTGTTCTAGAGAATCATAATGAAGGAGAATTCACACCCAAAAGCTTGTAGTCTGGTGACCTTTAGTCATACAATTACTAAAAGAGATCATTAGAGAACTTGCAACAGTATTCTCGCCCCCCAAAAGAAAATGGAATCCTAGCTTAAAATTTTCAGTGACATCATAAAGAGAAAGCAGAGTCCAAATAGCATCGTCTTAATAAGAGAAAGGAGGAGGTACAAGAGGCTCACACAAGCAGTTTTTTATTATTCAGTTTTTATTGTTCAGTTTTATTATTGTTTTCAAATACCCTACAGATACTGCAACTCCTTCTTGCCCATACCCTCAGGCCAATGATGGGTGTCATTGACTCATGATGCTACCCTGATAAAATCCATCTACCAACAAGGTTCTACAGATTTTCCTCTAATCTAGAAATTCTGGGCAAGATCTTTATTGACAAATCAACAGATTGACCTAGAAGCCAGAAACAACCGTGAAGAGAACTTTGATCACATAAGCTTTTAAACCTCACCTGTCCAAGCATTAATCATAATCCAAATGACTTGGTAATGGCATGAAAGAGGACCCACCAAAACAAGTTATAAGGGGCTTCTGGCTGGCTCAGTGGGTTAAGCCTCTGCCTTCGGCTCAGGTCATGATCTCAGGGTCCTGGGATGGAGCTCCACATTGGGCTCTCCGCTCAGCAGGGGACCTGCTTCCCCCTGTCTTTCTGCCTGCCTCTCTGCCTACTGTGATTTCCTCTCTCTGTCAAATAAATAAATAAATAAAATCTTTAAAAAAAAAAAAAAGTTCTGAAACCACAGAGAAAAATATTTCTACTTGATAGATTAAACTAATTCTTCTGGAACTTTTTTTGATAAAATAATATTACTGTGGCCCCTGGGTGGCTCAGTGGGTTAAGCCTCTGCCTTCGGTTCGGGTCATGATCCCAGGGTTCTGGGATCGAGCCCCGCATCAGGCTCTCTGCTCAGCAGGGAGTCTGCTTCCCTCCCCCCGCCCGCTTGCCTCACTGCCTACTTGTGATCTCTTTCAAATAAATAAATAAAATCTTTAAATAATAATAATAATAGTAATAATAATATTTACATAGTAGATGCTGGAGAGATTGCAGTGAGCACTTTAAATATGTGCCTGCCTTTGTCAAGTTTACAGTCTAGCAGAGAGAACAATTTCAAAGGAAGTTCAGGGGCACCTGGGTGGCGCAGCTGGTTGAGTATCAGACTCTTGGTTATAGCTCAGGTCGTGATCTCTGGGTCATGATACGGAGCCCCAGGTCGGACTCCTGAGAGTTTCTCTCCTTCTCCCTCTGCCCCTCCCATTCGTGCCCTCTTTCTCTCTTTCTAAAGTAAATAAATTTTTTAAAATAAGTAAATAAAAAAGAAAGTTTAATAAACTATGGAACTATAATAATTGTAGAAGTACAGAAAACTAAGGAAATAGTGTAGCAAGACCCCACAGTATTGCTCAAACTTTGTAAACTCAATCCATACTGAGAAATACATTTACACTGTAATCCAGTCCCCATGTATCTATAGTAAAATAATGTACAACACAAACTCATGCATAGACATACCCATAGTCATTAAAACTGGAACATTTTCTTGTCCTGAAAATGTGAGACAAACTGATATTTTCTATCCCATTTTTATTTTCCCAGCCTTAACCACAAGATGGATTTTAGGATCCCTGTAATGGATTTTGACCCAAAGACTGAAAAACACAGACCAATGGTATTTTTAAGTCCGCTACATCATTTGCTAAAATGCAAAATTCCTAAGCCCACCTAAAACTACTGAATTAGAATCCATGGAAGATGGGCCCAGATGGACATTTTAGCAGGCTGTCCAGATAATTCTTGGGCATGTTACAGTTTGAGAACCCTTGGTATCATTTAATCTCCAATCTAAAGAAGATTAGGAATTATTCAGGCAACAAGCAGGTAGAAAAGTGTTATTGCCAGAAGCCACGGTTGATACAAATAGATACATGTGGGAGAGGGGCAGAATGCATTTAAGGACGCTCAGTGGAACAGGAGTCTAGAGCACTACGGGAAGGCAGTGAGGATGGAGAGGCAGGCATGGCTCATTCTTCAAGTTCCCTCTTCTGTTATGTTAGAAACTACCTCAAGAATAATAAAAAGGGGGGCGCCTGGGTGGCTCAGTGGGTTAAGCCGCTGCCTTCGGCTCAGGTCATGATCTCAGAGTCCTGGGATCGAATCCCGCATCGGGCTCTCTGCTCAGCAGAGAGCCTGCTTCCCTCTCTCTCTCTGCCTGACTCTCCATCTACTTGTGATTTCTCTCTGTCAAATAAATAAATAAAATCTTTAAAAAAAAAAAAAAAGAATAATAAAAAGGAAGGACATTTTGACAAATGCTACAGCAAGAATGAACTTGAGGACATCATGCAAGTGAAATGAGCCAGACAAAAACAGTCAAATACGGTACGATTTCACTTATATTAGGTATCTAGGGCAATCTCATTCGCAGAAACAGAAAACAGAATGGGGGTTGCCAGCGCTGGGGGAGGGGAGAAAGAAGTGTTGTTTAAATGGGTACAGAGTTTCAGTTTTACAAGATGAAGTTCTGGCGATTGGCTACACAATAATATGAGTGTATACACCGAACTGTATACTTAACCATGATTAAGATGGGACATGTGTATGCATTTTATCACAGTCTTAAAAAAGGATACACAAGACCAAGAGTCCTGATCCTATTTGATCCTCACTAAGTATCTGACTCCTTTCCCACTGAGACTGAATTCCCCTCCTAGAAGCAAAAGCAACCATTCCCTTTTTGGCAATCAAGATATTAGAATTATCAACCTTTCTTCCTTTTTGTTTTTCGTTTGTTTGTTTCAAAAGCTTGTAAAAACTTTCTACATTGGAAAATGAAAGGAGAGGGAGAGTGGAGAAAAGAACTGATTTCAACTTAATCTTGTAATGAAGAGCACGGCCCTGCAACAGTCTTAGCGGAAGAGAGGAAGCTGAAGAAACACTACAGTTTTGGACTGAAGCTCATGAACTATCTCCTGAGGATCACGAATATTGACTTTATCCCTGACAAATATTTTTGTCCATAAAGCTTTTCCTCATGAAGGGAAATTTTGCGTGATGCCTATGTTCACACACATTCTCATTTTGGGGTGCCATGTCTCACTGGTTCCCAAATCCAGCACTGAGTTGCACATCAGAATACTCTGAGCAGCCTTAAAAAATTACAAATCCCTGGCTCCACTCCAAATCTGCCAGAGCAGATCACCCAGTAGTGATCCAGTGACTATGTATTTTTAAAGCTTCTAAAGATATTTTTATGTGTAGTCTATTTGGGGAAAATCACTCAAAGAAAAGACAGTTATGAGAAGCTGCCTGAGCACATGCACTTACCTCTCTCCACCCTCTCAAAAATCTCTTTGAAATGAATGAACATAAAAGTATGAAAATATCCATAGCAGTACTAGAAAACCAGGAAGAGTTCCATCAGCAGACCAGAACACTAAGGAATTTCTGGAAGATATAAAGCAGATGGAATCAGTAAAACCCCAAATTGCTAAAATCCTGAAATTAACAGGGTCATTTACATTGTAAGGGTTGCCAGCAGAACCTCAGAATATTCCCTACATCAGAGGCAGCAAGTGGTGGCAGCAGATGTGGGTCAGTTGTCCGGTAATTAGTGAAGGCTTTGGTAACAGTTTCCCAGCATCTCATTCTCAGAGTAGCTGCCTTGTGAACTGTCCTAAGGTTGAACATGATGAGAGAGGAAAGGCCGTGTTCTGGGTCAATTCTGATGGCCAAAATGAAAGAGAAGCCTCTATTTCCAGAAGGCAAGTTTCTTGTGCAGATCATAAAGGAAAGTCCAACTGGGTTGATAGCCTTCCCTACCCATGTCCTCTCCAGAGATCCTAGGCTCAATTTGCATTTATGGTGGATTTTTTTAACCATTGCTGATAAAACAAATCCATCTAGACTCTCATTTGTAAATATGAACTGCCATCCAAAAACCAAAGAAACAAAGAAAAAAAAAAAAAAGAAAGAGCATTTTTGTTTGTTTGGTTTTGTTTGGAGAACAAATACAGGATTAACTCTGAGGGGAAAATGTAAATTCTAGAAGTCAAAGAAAACTTCCTATCATCCGTAAACTAAGAATAAGCCATTAAAAAAAAGATACAAGCAGACTACTTGGAAATTAAGATCATGAGAACAAAGAAAAACAAATCAACCAGACAAAGAGTACCTCAGAAGAAGAGCTGAATAATGGAATGACCATGTCTGAAGAATGAATTAGATATAACAGATCCCCGGGTGATCATCATAAAATATACTTCGGCAGATCCCTCCAGTGTTCTGTGGTCTGGATGAGGGCCCAGGCGGGGAGGGAGGGAAGGAGAGGACCTCACTGCAGTTTCAGAGAGGGCAGACCGAGTGAGCCCACCTTGAGCCTTCTGCCTCAACTCTGCCCAGCCTGTGTCTGCCACCAGGAATGTCCAAGGACACTTTGCTCTACTCAGGTCTACTCTTCTCTTAGTGCTAGGTCTAGGTATGATTTCCTTCTGGGAAGGCTTCCTTTGCTTCCCTTCCTCAGGCTGATTTATATTTTCTGATATGCCCACAGATCACCACAACTAAGTTTAACTCACTGCATAATAATGGTCTATCTGTGTCTCTGCCTTCCTTGACTCTGAGGGCTATTCTAACTTCAGAAGCACTGGTTCTATTCAGACACACAGACATAGATACATGTCATTCATTGTCTTCATCTTGCATGCCTACTGGTGGCAAATGCACTGTTCTAATAGCTGCAGGAGAATACAACAGGGGTTCTGTACACATGACATTAAATCTAGGTACCTTTTTTAACCCACATTGGAATTCTTTGTATTCAGTAGGGTGCCATTGCATTTTGGAACTTTCTGAATTTTGACCAGGTACCTAGTAGTTTATGCAAATGGCCCTCTAAGATTCCAACCATTTGGTCAAAATCTAGGAAGCCCTACTATATAACAGTCAATACATAATTGTCTCCCCGAAATGGATATACAATTAATTGGATGTTTTTGTTGGCTGAATATTATCTGTGAGTTCCCCAGAGGAAGTCCTAAAAGGTATTTTCAGCTTTATGCTGCTGCTTCTACTCTTCTTGACCTCTCTCACTCCTGCGCCACCAAACTGTAAAACCAGACAGCTCTGTTCCACCAGGACTATAGCAGGACATGGGAGTCCAGAAAAGATACTGTAGTTACCACTTCAAATCATCTGATGCCCAGCGTGTTTGTGTCTTGAGTAAAGCCAACAGAAATGTCTTCGAGGCTTGTACTCTCCGACATTTTTCCCCCAGCAGATCAAATCTAATCTATATACCATCTCTCGGACCACAAACATGACAGAAAATGTACTGAGCCTCAAAAGCAGATGAACTAGAATTACTAGAGTAAGGTAAAGGGCTAAGCCTATGTAGAAACACAGAGAAAGCAATCAGTAAGAAAATGAAACTACTAAAATTGTTGACTCACCACTAGCTCAGTTTCTTGGGAAATCATGCTTTTTAAAGAAAGTTATAAGAGAGGGAGGAGGACAGTGAAGCACGTAGCACTGATTAGTTTTAATTGCCCCTACAAAGCAAATATTCCTTAAGGACCGTGTGACAATGATAGAAGGATATATATATATATTTTTAAAGATTTTATTTATTTATCAGAGAGAGAGAGGGAGAGAGCAAGCACAGGCAGACAGAATGGCAGGCAGAGGCAGAGGGAGAAGCAGGCTCCCCGCCGAGTAAGGAGCCTGATGTGGGACTTGATCCCAGGACCCTGGGATCATGACCTGAGCCGAAGGCAGCTGCTTAACCAACTGAGCCACCCAGGTGTCCCTATTTTTTTTTTTTTAAAGATTTTATTTGTTTATTTGACAGAGAGAGACAGAGAGGTCACAAGTAGGCAGAGAGGCAGGCAGAGAGAGAGAGAGAAGCAGGCTCCCCGCCAAGGAGAGAGCCTGACATGGGGCTCGATCCCAGGACCCTGGGATCATGACCTGGGCCGAAGGCAGAGGCTTAACCCACTGAGCCACCCAGGTGCCCCATAAAAGGATATATTATATATGTGACAGATACAACTTATCTCTGGTAATTTTTCCCTTTAAGGCACAAAAGATCATTGATTTGGGGTATATGAAAATCAGAGGTCCAACTTACAAAGTAGTATATTGAACCTATAGTTTTATTACCAAGTAGCATGGCTTTTCACAGCTCAAAGAAAACCTACCATGGCTGAAATAAAACTAAAAATATTTTTTTAAAAAGTAAGTTAGCAATATTAATCCCATTAATCATATCTTTACTTTTCTGGGTGTGTAAAAGTCCTTCCCAGGTTGGGAAGAAAATTTCCTATATATAAGCAATTCAAACCAACTCCACACAGAGGTAGAGTTCATAAGTTCAAGTATCCTGGGGATGTGGGAACATCATAGCCCTGATATACCCAAACCTGAATGTCTCTTTAAATATACCCCACAATCAAGGCAAGAAGCAAATGTAATGCATTCTACCATAAGCTGGGGGAATCTAAGGGTTTCCAGCACCTTAAACAGCAAATATTGTGAGGATGAGAAACTATCTTCTCAAAATACTCGCTAATGGTCTTTAGGTAGAACTTCCCTAAAAAAAAAAAAATTAAATGTCCCTATCACTGTCATTGAAAATAGATCCTACCTCCCAACAAGATGGAAAGACCACTGGAACAGCACTCACCATAAAAGAATATGAAAAGTCTTTTGGAAAACTTCAATATTTTTTTCCACAGAAGAGAAAAGAAAAACAGAGTGAGGGTATTTTCTTTGAAATAATGCTATATGCAAAGTTCACTTTCTGGATTTAGTCTCTAGCTTTTAGAGATAGCACAGAGATATGGAGTTAGCACTTAGATCTGATAGGGGAGGAAAAATATGTGAACAAAAAAATGCAATGCACAAAAACAAAACTGTTTTTTTTTTTTAAGATTTATTTATTTATTTTAAGTAAACTCTATGCCCAGTGTGGGAGACCTGAACTCATGAACCTGAGATTGAGAGACACATGCTCTACTGACTGAGCCAGCCAGGTGCCCCCAAACTGGTACTTAATTTTCAGAAGCACAGACCTTGAGCTCAGGAAGATACGTGTTCTGAACTCTTTATACTTAAGTTTTTACCTTCTTACAAAAGCTGGTGCAAAGTACAGCCTTGAAGTGAAACTAAAGAACAGAGGGCAGTTACAAAGCATAGCTCAAACTGAGTGGCTGGGGGAAAAGAGGAGAAGGAAAGAGTGAGGGAAGGAGTAGAGGTCCTTTTGCTTCAAAAAGCCTGACTGCCTGTCTCTGTGCTCTAGTTCTGAAATCCTCCACATTGACACTGAATGAGACAGCATCACATTGTAAAGGACGATACGTTTCAGATCTTTGGAAAACAAAATGTATGCATTTATAGACTCTGATACACTGTTTCTTAGCAGCAATAGTTCCAAGTAGGGATAGCAAGTTAGAAATTACGGCCCAATTAGCAAGAGGCTCAGTGACAAACATAGTCTGCTGTATCAAAATTGCTTAGGAGCTACACAGATTGTAGATGATAATTTATGGAAGAAATTCTAATTCAACTGACTGGTGCAGTAAGTGTCAAGCAAAGGACAGCAAAATATATGTTGACATTTCCACAGACTCATTTTGCAAAAGAGCAACCCTAAAGTATAATTAAATAAAAAGCACATGCTATACTAATTTCATCATTTTAGCCTTTGAGTCTTCATCTGCACCAGAGCTTTGTTTTTCCACGAAGAACTTTGTCCTATGGCCCCATCATTTTCAAATTGAAAAGCTTACAGGACAATAAGATTTTCCAAGGTACTCACAATCCTCCTTTAAAGCACCAGAACCCAAACAGCCAGGTTATTAATAAATGACAAACTGGGAGTTTCCACTTACGTCGAGATATTGTTGAAGCTGAGAAACAGACGTTGGAGGCAGGGCAAATTATCCACATCTCTCTAGAAGGAAACAGAAAGCAAAAATTTATCAGCGGAAAGAAAAAAACTATCATACATGTCTTCTTGTTCAGCTGTTGCAATACATATTTCCTTCTGTTTCCTCCAACCTTGCTAGAGCACTGTTTGCTACCAGACATTGAGCTCCATTCTTCCCCACTGCAGATTAAATGGGAGGGTGGCAGTTCTTCCGCAGAGCGAGCTGCAGCACTCGCAAGGTAAAAAGCACTGAGGAGAACAGGGAGAGATGCTGCTGCTAGCCTCTTTAAGCGTGCTTTTGGGAAAGAAGCCAAAATGCTACTTCAGCATTTCAACTGTAGCACAAATATAGTATGATCAAACATTTGTTAAAAAATCACTTTTAAAAGGATGCTGTTCGAGTGTTTTAAATTTTAAATGTATGCAATTAGCTTTCACAACAGGGCTGAGAATTTCAAAGCAATTTCCCTCACTATTCTCAAACCCTTGGAAACTCACCATCCCGTTATAAATGAACCAATATGCTAACAATTCCCCCATAAAACAAAAAGCAGTTTTGTCAAAAAACAAAAAGGAGCATCACTGAAGGGCAATTTCTAATCTAAGCAAACATCAGACGTTCTTACAATTGGAAATCACCCCTGTCCTGTTCAGGTACAGCATCCCAGAGTAAACCACGGCTGTTTAAATGTAGTTTTATCCTTAGCAAATATTGAGATGTTTTGGCTCAGTTGATCTTTTTAAAGAAAAACACAAGATAAATACAAGCCACTAACTTCATTAAGTGAAAAAAAAAAGACACAGATTTCTTAAAAGTCTGACACATACCAGGGTAACAGAACTTTAAGAAGCTTACTGATTACCTAGTCAAACCCTCATTATGCACATGAGAAGTAAACAGCGGAGGCTGCTGCCAGGCAGGATGGGAGTGGGGTGGAAAGGTGACCCATGATTACATACTGCCCTAGAGGCTGAGACAGGACAAGATTTGTTATCCGGATCTCTGTTAAAATTCTACGTACTAGCGCACGTCTCATATAAAATGTTTTTTTCTCTCTCACTTTTCATTTAAAATTTTTTTTCAAAACTCATTTTAATTTGCTGGATGATGGCCCAGCTAAAATAATTGCTGTTAATATGGAGTTTAAATATTCAGGAAACACTGCTTGCTTGCTTGCTTTTTTATTGTTGTTGCTGTTATTGCTCAGGACTGATTCTTTCTTGAAGCAAAATTAACATACAGTGTTACATTATTTTCAGATGTACAAGAAATGTTTTTCATTTTTAAGGGCAATATCACCATAATTCCTAGTTATAGGAGTTGGAACAATGCTAATGTAAGTACGTATATTTTACATATTATTGTGCCCAATATTTAAACCCAAATCAAAACTTGTTTCACTGTTTTTATAAGTCATTATATTTCTTCCTCCCTCTTTTCCTTCCTCCCTTTTAAAACTACCATTTCCAAGAGCTTAGTGAGAATTAAGACAATTGCATTAAAATGACAGCCAAGCCTTGTGCTTCCAAAAATGCCTCACTTACTGATTTTTGAAAGCTTGCACAGTCATATCTCACTGGTTTTTATGAGGGCATAGGAGAAATGAATCTGGCTTAAGACATTCTCCCATGGAGCTTCCCTGTGCACCATTTTCCAACACTTTCTTAACCCTGCAGACCCTAAACAGTGTCAAACAAATACAACGGCCAGTGATCAGAACACGGGCTGTGTGTACCCTTCAGTTGGCACTACCATCCTCAGGCCACCCTTGAAAAGCCTATTCCATTAGATCTGAGTAAGAGGTTTTTAGAATTTTTTAACCATGGCCAAGGAAAAAGTCTGCAGAAAACAGGAAGGCAGCCAAATTCCCCACAGTGGGTGATAAGCTCTATATGTTGGCCAACTTCTTGAATCATCCCTACAGCTTCCTCTGTCTGATACTGCCAGAAATGGCAGGGAAGTGGGGTGGAGGAGTGATGGACCGTGGTAGGTCTCACCTTATTCCAGGGCCCTACTTTCCAAAGAAATAGTGGCTGGCTTCTTATCTGGGCTCTAAACGTATGGGTCATAAGCAAACTGAAAGCCATCTCTGTACTCTCAGGTTTTTTCCCCAAAATTCTTCCTGAAATCCACCTGTGATATTTGTGGGCACAAGCATTGTTTGTTGACATCTGACTGGGAGAAGGTGAGAAGCAGCAACCAGGATCTCCTTTAAATCAAGGCACCTTAAAAAAAACACATTTTCCTCTCTGAGGTCCAGCCTACCACCTTCAGACACCCTACACTCCTTTCAAGACAGGTTTTTGCTATTGGAGTAGAAACTTCATCAGGCTATAATTTGTGAGAAACAGTTTTTTTAAAGTTTATTTGATTAAATTATAATGTTTTGTATTTATCTTCATTCATGAAATAAAATTTTACCAGAAGTCTTTATCAAATTTTCAAAATCATTAGCTGTCACTATTTGATAGAGCTATAAAAACTATTTACAACAGGGACACCTGGGTGGCTCAGTCAGTTAAGTGTCCAACTCTTGATTTTTGGCTCAGGTCATGATCTCAGGGTCATGAGACAGAGCCTCTTGTCAACTACTTACAACAAACTGAAAAACTAAAACTCAGAATTTAACTACATATATCCCTATAACCAGTTAAGTAGATAGCCCTTCCAGAACTTTAAAAAGCAAAATACTCATGATCATTTTTGTTGTTCCAAATTCCATTTCTATAAGAAAATTACAACTATAATCTTGCTAGTGATTTTGAGACATACACTTTAATGAATTTCTAGCATTACAACAGACAAAAAGAAAACATTTATCATATCAATTATCTGTGAGTTATTTACTCACAGATAAGAGAGAAAAGACTCTTTGGGAAAAAAAAAAGACTCATTGAAAGCCACTGGAAGATGACTCCTCTAATATGAGAGAGGAAACCAAAGATGGAGATTCGTAAGATCCAGGAAGAGGATCCACCATTGGAGGGAGTCTAGGAGAAATCCTAGGATGACATCTTATGGTTTAATACCATAGTCCAATATTTGCAATATTTGCAAAGCTCATGTTGCTGTGCTGGGCAATCCTAATCTTTTATATCATAAATTCATGAACTATTTCACGGACAGAGAAGCTGTTGCAAAGAAACAACAATGTTAACATACTTAAGATGAGAAAAAAAAGATAAAAATAAAATATTTACATATAAGGGAATATTTATACTTTGTATTTTATTAATCTGCTCATATTCTCAATTTATATTTAACAAAACAATTCTAAGATTACAATCAAAACATTTTTGAAGATTCAAAACAATTTTATATTTATATTAAAAATATAATCCCTTAAAATTAGACTTAAATGACTACAGATTATTGAGAGGATCATAATTCTTTATTTTACAAAAGAACAGTCACTTGCCATTTGAGAAACATTCTTGTCCTACTCTGCTCAGACACGATTTTCCATATTCTTAAACTTCACAAAAGAACTAAATGATTCAGCAATCTGACCATGTGTAGAACATCTATTACTGAAGCTATTTTTGGAGTAGCTTCCTGCAGAGGAATAAGGAAGAAAGGTGAAGAGATGGAGGCTTTGGCATGCATCAAGTAGGACAAAGAGGGCTAAAAAAAATCACAGCTACTCTCATTTTGTTACCTATTCTGTCATTAATAAAAATAAATACATAAACATATAGAGTAATTATTTTGAGAACTGAAAAGAGATTTATTAAGCACTGAATAAGTTTGAAAAAAAACAAAAAAAATACTCCTTTTTATAAAAAAGATTTAATTCCAAAATAACTACTAGCTATAGCCATCACTTTTGACATAGAAACATATTCTTTGAGAAATTATATGTGCAAGCCATCATATCAACAAGTCCAATCATACATTTACATGCCCATTTAAAAATGTCTATTTTTAGGGCACCTGAGTGGCTCAGATGGTTAAGCATCCAACTCTTGATTTTGGCTCAGGTCATGAACTTCAGGGTCATGAGATCCAGCTCCGCGCTCAGTGGGGAGTCTGCTTGAGATTCTCTCTCTCTCTCTGCCCCTCCCCCCATGTGCATTCTCTTTCTCATTCTCTCAAATAAATTTAAAAAAAAAAAACTTTAAAGAAATTAAAAAATTAATTAAAGAAATTAAAAAATAAAAAAGTCTATTTTCTGGCTTTGTTACCAAAGGCATATATATATATATTTTTTTTCAATCTAGTTGCAAGCTATTTCTCCAGTCTGATTTTCTTCTACACACAGTGTAATCCCCATGAGGAAAGAAAGGGGAAACTAAAAATCAGACTAGTAAGCAGGCACTGATACTCTAGCTATGGAGATTTCCAGTCTTTATTATCTAGGAGAGCTAGACTTAACAGATATGAGGAACAAGAGAAAAGACCTCAATTCCATAATCATAGGCCTTTCCTCACTTGAATTTTTAGTTCAAATTTCCTTCACATGCATGATCTAACAAGATTCATCATAAAAAATGATTCCTGGCATTCATGCCCCCAACACTCCTGGCAATACTCTCTGGAAAGACACAAAACTCAACTCAGGGTTTACAGCATTCTGACTATCCCAAGCTACTAACCTATGGGGAAAAAATTAGTATGAGCAAGAGTCAGCAGAAACTTCAGGCAGCAAATGTAGAACTGCTCAAAAATTAAGAAAATATAGTAACTGGATAAAGGCTATGGAAATTATTTAGAGAAATTATTAGAGAAATAAATTATTAGAGAAATTATTAGAGAAATAAAATTATTAGAAAAATAAAAGAAATCTAAACATGAAAAAATATAAGATACTATTAATAAGGAAATCTGGGCATTTATGAAAAAAATAATGTTCAACTTCTAAAAAAAATTATGGTCATTATTAAAAAGTCAGTAGGTGGACTGAAAAATCATACTAGAAAAAACTGAGGAGACAGCTGGCAGATTGCACTAAAGAAGTAGAAAGAAGCAAAACTATAGCAGAAAGAAAAAGGATAATAGAAATTTTAAGAAAAAAAGGGATAGAACAAGAAGGTCCATACTATATCTAGTAGATGTTTAAGTAGAAAGAGAGAAATGGAAGGAGGCAATATTTGAAAATATAAAGATTCTGTATGTCCCCATAATTAATGAAAATAGGAATCTACTATTCAGGAAAGATAAATATTAGGTATGCTAATAAACTTACTATATTTGATCAAATCTAAGATACCATCTTAAAATTATTTTAAGTAACACCTGGTGTTAACAATAACAATAATAAGATATCACCTAGAATTTTTATTTCATTATTACTCAAAGAGTTCTTTTAGATTTATTTAACCATATTTAAAATCAAGTATCATTCTTATGCATATATAAAAATTAAGTGAAATATATTAATTAAAAAATGAACTCCAAAATATCTCCATTTACCATAAAGTTAGACAGTGTAGTCCTGGCATAATGGTATATACAAAGAGATGAAACAGAAGAGAAGGTCCACAAAAAGACTCATTTGATTATAACTCAATTCCAACAAAAACACCAATTCAATGAGAAAAGAAAGATCCACCAAAAGGTGTGGAGCAAATAGATATCCCTATATAGGAAAAATTAACCAGGATCCCTACCTCACACCATACATAAAATTTAATTAAAGATGGATCAAAGACCCTAAGTGAAAGGTAAAACTTTAAGCCTTTATGAAGAAAACAGAGGAGAACATATTTATGATATTGGGATAGTCAAAGATGCCTTGTTCACAACAAAAAAGGAACTAATGATAAAGGAAAACTAATTGATAAACCATTCTTCACTAAAACGTAAGCTTCTACATATCAAAAACATTATTAAGAAAGCAAAAAAGCATGGGGGTTGAGGGGGTAGGGATAGGGTGGTTAGGTTATGGACACTGGGGAGGGTATGTGCTATGGTGAGTGCTGTGAAATGTGTATGCCTGATGATCCACAGATGTGTACCCTTGGAGCAAATAATACATTATATGTTAATGAAAATAATTTTTAAAAAAAGCAAAAAAGCAAGCCATGCAGAAAATACACCAATACATAAACCAGACAAAGAACCAGAAGCTAGAATATAGATCTACTACAATTCAATGATAAAAAGATAAAATAATTTTCTCCTGAATTGGCCAAAGACTTGAACTGATACTTCACATGTTGGAATGGCCTAAAAGTACTTGAAAAGATGTTCACCATTCTAGGTATTCATCAATGAACTGCAAATTAAAACCACACTGAGAATCACAGAATCACTAAAATTATTAAGACTGTCAATATCAAATGTTGGCAAGGATATGGAGCAATTAGAACTCCCATTTATTGCTGAAATGTAAAAAGGTATAGTCGCTTTATAAAACTGTTTGGGAGTTTCTAATAAATTTAGACACCCACCTACCTTATGGCGCAGCAGTGATGTATTTACCTGGGAGAAATGTGGGACATGTCCCACATGTCCTCCAAAATGAATGTATAAATAAAAGACTACAGGAGTATTCATAACGGCTTTATTTGTTAGGGCTAAATATTGAAATGAAAAAATTCATAGATGCCTATGAACAGAAGAATGAAAACACACGTATTATATTTATATTATATTATTATTATTTTTTTTTAAAGATTTTATTTATTCATTTGACAGAGATCACAAGTACATGGAGAGGCAGGCAGAGAGAGAGAGGGAAGCAGGCTCCCAGCTGAGCAGAGCGCCCAATGCGGGACTCGATCCCAGGACCCTGAGATCATGACCTGAGCCGAAGGCAGTGGCTTAACCCACTGAGCCAGCCAGGTGCCCCTATATTATATTATATTTAGAAAATGGATGCAACTCATTTCATTTTTAAAAATTGCTGATACACACCACAAAACAGATGAATCAAACATGTTTAGTACACGGAGTCCATATTTTTTATATATATACTTCATGAAAAGTTCAAAAATTGGCAAAAGTAATCTATGATAATAGAAGTCAGAAACTTCTAGGGTAGGGAAAAGCACTGACTGGAAAGGGGCACAGGAAAACTTTCTGGAGAGAAAGAAATGTTTTCTATCTTGATCTAAGTAGTGGTCAAATAAAAGTACATTTATATAAAAAAAAATCACTCAACTGTACAGTTAAGATTTGTGCAATTTATTGTATCCAAATTATACTTCAATAAAAAGTATGGAGAAAAATTCTTCACATTCGGAATCCAACTTTTTTTAAAATATTTTATTTATTTAAGAGAGAGAGAGAATGAGCAGGGGGGGGGGCAGAAGGAGAGGGAGAAGCAAACTCCCCACTGAGCAGAGACTCTGATGTGGGGCTCAATCCAAGACCCTGAGATAATGACCTGAGCCCCAGGCAAACGCTTAAGCAACTGAGACACACACACAGGCACACCTACAGTCCAACTTCTGAATCACAATTCAGTGAATAATGTCCATGCTTTTTACCCCATTTTGTCTTTTGTGCCATCAACAACACTGATCATGCTGGATATCCTAAAAGCGTGCTCTACCTTGTCTACAGAATTTTCTTCCAAACTAGTGGCATCTATTTTGTGTATTTTTATATTGTTAAAAGTAAAGAAATACCAGTATTTGTGGTATGAATGTTTGTTTCTCCCCCAAATTCATATATTGAAATCCTGACGCCAAAGGTGAAGGTATTAAGAGGTGGGGCTTTAGTCCTAAGAGGAAAATATATAGCGGTACAAGCCTTTCTCAAGAAACAAGAAAGGTCTCAGGTACACAACCTAACCTTACACCTAAAGGAGCTGGAGAAAGAACAAGAAAGAAGCCCTAAACCCAGCAGGAGAAGAGAAATCATAAAGATCAGAGCAGAAATCAATGAAATAGAAACCAAAAAAACAATAGAACAAATCAACAAAACTAGGAGCTGGTTCTTTGAAAGAATTAATAAAATTGATAAGCCCCTGGCCAGACTTATCAAAAAGAAAAGAGAAAGGACCCAAATAAATAAAATCATGAATGAAAGAGGAGAGATCACAACTAACACCAAAGAAATACAAACTATTATAAGAACATACTATGAGCAACTCTATGCCAACAAATTTGACAATATGGAAGAAATGGATGCATTCCTAGAAACATATAAACTACCACAACTGAACCAGGAAGAAATAGAAAGCCTGAACAGACCCATAACCAGTAAGGAGATTGAAACAGTCATTAAAAATCTCCAAACAAACAAAAGCCCAGGGCCAGACGGCTTCCTGGGGGAATTCTACCAAACATTTAAAGAAGAACTAATTCCTATTCTCCTGAAACTGTTCCAAAAAATAGAAATGGAAGGAAAACTTCCAAACTCATTTTATGAGGCCAGCATCACCTTGATCCCAAAACCAGACAAGGATCCCATCAAAAAAGAGAGCTATAGACCAATATCCTTGATGAACGCAGATGCGAAAATACTCAACAAAATACTAGCCAATAGGATTCAACAGTACATTAAAAGGATTATTCACCATGACCAAGTGGGATTTATTCCAGGGCTGCAAGGTTGGTTCAACATCCGCAAATCAATCAATGTGATACAACACATCAATAAAAGAAAGAACAAGAACCATATGATACTCTCAATAGATGCTGAAAAAGCATTTGACAAAGTACAGCATCCCTTCCTGATCAAAACTCTTCAAAGTGTAGGGACAGAGGGCACATACCTCAATATTATCAAAGCCATCTATGAAAAACCCACCGCAAATATCATCCTCAATGGAGAAAAACTGAAAGCTTTTCCGCTAAGGTCAGGAACACGGCAGGGATGTCCATTATCACCACTGCTATTCAACATAGTACTAGAAGTCCTAGCCTCAGCAATCAGACAACAAAAGGAAATTAAAGGCATCCAAATCGGCAAAGAAGTCAAACTATCACTCTTCGCAGATGATATGATACTATATGTGGAAAACCCAAAAGACTCCACTCCAAAACTGCTAGAACTTATACAGGAATCCAGTAAAGTGGCAGGATATAAAATCAATGCACAGAAATCAGTTGCATTTCTCTACACCAACAACAAGACAGAAGAAAGAGAAATTAAGGAGTCAATCCCATTTACAATTGCACCCAAAACCATAAAATACTTAGGAATACACCTAACCAAAGAGGCACAGAATCTATACTCAGAAAACTATAAAGTACTCATGAAAGAAATTGAGGAAGACACAAAGAAATGGAAAAATGTTCCATGCTCCTGGATTGGAAGAATAAATATTGTGAAAATGTCTATGCTACCTAAAGCAATCTACACATTTAATGCAATTCCTATCAAAGTACCATCCATCTTTTACAAAGAAATGGAACAAATAATCCTGAAATTTATATGGAACCAGAAAAGGCCTCGAATAGCCAAAGGAATATTGAAAAAGAAAGCCAAAGTTGGTGGCATCACAATTCCTGACTTCAAGCTCTATTACAAAGCTGTCATCATCAAGACAGCATGGTACTGGCACAAAAACAGACATATAGATCAATGGAACAGAATAGAAAGCCCAGAAATAGACCCTCAACTCTATGGTCAACTAATCTTCGACAAAGCAGGAAAGAATGTCCAATGGAAAAAAGACAGCCTCTTCAATAAATGGTGTTGGGAAAATTGGACAGCCACATGCAGAAAAATGAATTGGACCATTTCCTTACACCACACATGAAAATAGACTCAAAATGGATGAAGGACCTCAATGTGAGAAAGGAATCCATCAAAATCCTTGAGGAGAACACAGGCAGCAACCTCTTCAACCTCAGCCGCAGCAACATCTTCCTAGGAACATCGCCAAAGGCAAGGGAAGCAAGGGCAAAATTGAACTATTGGGATTTCATCAAGATCAAAAGCTTTTGCACAGCAAAGGAAACAGTTAACAAAACCAAAAGACAACTGACAGAATGGGAGAAGATATTTGCAAACGACATATCAGATAAAGGACTAGTGTCCAAAATCTATAAAGAACTTAGCAAACACAACACCCAAAGAACAAATAATCCAATCAAGAAATGGGCAGAGGACATGAACAGACATTTCTGTAAAGAAGACATCCAGATGGCCAACAGACACATGAAAAAGTGCTCCATATCACTTGGCACCAGGGAAATACAAATCAAAACCACAATGCGATATCACCTCACACCAGTCAGAATGGCTAAAATTAACAAGTCAGGAAATGACAGATGCTGGCGAGGATGTGGAGAAAGGGGAACCCTCCTACACTGTTGGTGGGAATGCAAGCTGGTGCAACCACTCTGGAAAACAGTATGGAGGTTCCTCAAAATGTTGAAAATAGAACTGCCCTATGACCCAGCAATTGCACTACTGAATATTTACCTTAAAGATATAAACGTAGTGATCCGAAGGGGCACGTGCACCCGAATGTTTATAGCAGCAATGTCCACAATAGCCAAACTATGTTAAGGACCTAGATGTCCATCAACAGATGAATGGATCAAGAAGATGTGGTATATATACACAATGGAATACTATGCAGCTATCAAAATAAATGAAATCTTGCCATTTGCGACAACGTGGATGGAACTAGAGCATATCATGCTCAGTGAAATAAGTCAAGCAGAGAAAGACAACTATCATATGATCTGCCTGATATGAGGAAGTGGTGATGCAACAAGGGGGGGTCAAGGGGGTAGGAGAAGAATGAATGAAACAAGATGGGATTGGGAGGGAGACAAACCATAAGTGACTCTTAATCTCACAAAACAAACTGAGGGTTGCTGGGGGGAGGGTGGTTGGGAAAGGAGGGTGGGGTTATGGACATTGGGGAGGGTATGTGCTTTGGTGAGTGCTGTGAAGTGTGTAAACCTGGCGATTCACAGACCCCTGGGGATAAAAATATATTATATGTTTATAAAAAATAAAAATATATTAAAAAAAAGAGGTGGGGCCTTTGGAGGGTGCTTAAGCCACAAGGGTGGTTCCTTATGAATGGGATCAGTGCCTTATAAAAGAGATCTAGCCTCCTCAACCATGTGAGGACACAGTGAAAATGTGCCAGCTATGGACCAGAAAGAAGGCTCCCACCAGTAGGCAACTATACTATCACCTTGATTTGGACTTCCCAGCATCTAGAACTGTGAGAAATAAATTTCTCTTGTTTCTAAGCTACCCAGTCTGTGGTATTTTGTGATAGAGAGCAACCCAAATGGTCTAAGATACCAGTGTGAATTATACCACAGCTTCTTGTTGCTTTGAAATGCTTCCATCTCTTCCAAGGAGTTTGCTCAATTTCTCCTGTCTTCAGGTGCATTGCTTGGCATGTGATAAACAAACTCTCTGAAACTGTCTCAGTAACAAAATCTTCACCAAACATAGTTTTCCTCCTTTTAAAGTACTTGATTGTTAATTAGCAAGAAAATGTGGAATTGCTGTCATTCCTCCAAAGAAAAGTTCCACTAATATTAAATTTATATCTTTGTTGTTCATGCCTTTTTGAATACAGAAATGTTTCATTCCCATGCCAAATCTTGGTGTAACCCGTTTTTTTTTTTTTTTAAGATTTTATTTTACTTGAGATAGAAAGCATAGGCAGGGGAGGGGTGGGGGGATGAGAGGAGAAGCAGATTCCCCGCTGAGCACAGAGCCTGAGGAGGCCTGATCCCAAGACCCTGAGATCAAGACCTGAGATGAAATCAGACATTTAACTGACTGAATCAAGTAGGTGTCCCATTGGTGTAATCTTTTTAAATACATTTCGAACCGTGATTAAACTCAAAACATGTGGTAACAATAACTAAAATGAGTATAGTATAAACAGTTTTAACCACATTCACATATATGTAGCAATGAAATTGCTATAGCCTGTTCAATAGTGATTTTAAGATGCCATACATTGTAAAACATATCCAGATTTCAAAATTGGTAAAATATGGAAAAATGTGCATCCCAAGTTGGTGAAATATGGTACTTCTTTGTTTTTTTTTTCTTTTTAGATCACAAGTAGATGGAGAGGCAGGCAGAGAGAGAGAGAGAGAGAGGGAAGCAGGCTCCCTGCTGAGCAGAGAGCCCGATGTGGGACTCCATCCCAGGACCCTGAGACCATGACCTGAGCCGAAGGCAGCGGCTTTAACCCACTGAGCCACCCAGGTGCCCCTGAAATATGGTACTTCTACACCCTACACATATTAGTGAATCTGAAGTTCAAAAAGAAATTTTATAATCTTAAAAGCTACCAAAGAAAGAAAAAGAAGGCCCTATACAACAAAGATAGTAGACAGTTTAACGATGATAACAGAGTTCAAAGACAATAAAATATGAGCTTCAAATACCAGGTCAGACCATCCATCATGAATAAGGGCAAAATGAACACATTATTAGACAAACATAAACTGAGAGAGCTTACCACCAGAGTCATTTTAAAGGAAATTTTTCTAAATCATATATTTTCAAAAGAGTGGTAAACTCAAACAAGCATGTGGGTGAATCCAAATAAGCACTGACTGGAAACACCAACAATTAAAATATCTAATTTTGGGAGTAAAAAGATAAAAAGAAAAGCCTAGGAAACAAAAACATGTAAAACGGCACAGGGTTACCGGATTAAATGATTCTAGGGTCCTTATATAAGAAGAGGGTAGGGACGTGTATCAACTCTATAATTTAAGTCGTGTGTATTTTAAAACATTAAGAGTAACCATTAAAGTGAATAAGAAAGAACAGAGAAAAGCCGATCAACCCACAGTAAGATGCACATTCACACACAGGAAATGCAGGACAAATAGCACGAAAGAATAGCAAAGTGGTAAATTTAGCAGTAATCAGAATTAGTACAATAGACTAAAGGTTCTAGTCAGAAGAAAGATTCTCACTTGTAAGTTAAAAAAGAAGTTGTAAACTCTTATAAGACAAAGGTTTAAAGTAAAAGAAAACTCAATATGAGTCATTGAGAAGAGCTCAGCATCACTTCTGCTGCTGCTTTTGTCAAACGTACATAATCTGAATGTAATCATGAGGACACATCATTAGGCAAGCCCAAACCCAGGGACATTCTACAAAATAATAAACACTATTCTTTAAAAACATCAATGTCATTACATACAAAGAATGATGCAAGGACTCTTGCAGATCAAAGACGACTAGGGAGACATAACTACAGGAATACAATGTGTGATCTTGGATTTTCTTTTGCTAAAAAGGACGCTAGCAACATAATTTTTTAAGATGTTAATTACTTGTCAGAGAGAGAGAAAGAGAGAGCACACAAGCAGGGGGAGCAGTAGGCAAAGGAAGAAGCAGGCTCCCCGCCAAGCATGGAGCACAAAGCAGGGTTCGATCCCAGGATTCTGGGATCATGACCTGAGCCAAAGGCAGATGCTTAACTAACTGAGCCACCCAGGCATCCTTGTTAGTGAGATAATTAAGAAAATCTGAATGGGATCTACAGATTAGATAATAGTAACCTATTGCTGTTTATTTCCTGATTTTGATTACTATAATGTGGTTATATAAGAGGATTCTTGTTTTTAGAAAATACACATTGAAGTATGTGGAGATGAAGGGGCATCTTGCCTGCATCTTACCCTTAAATGGTTCAGAAAAAAAGAGACTTGTAGATAGAAGAGGACAGAGAGAATAATCAAAAGAGAGGTTAGTTGAAAATTTAAAAATTGAAAATTAAAAAAGATTAAAGAATAAAAAAGATATACCAGGAAAAAAATAACCTAAAGAAAGTTGGTATTTAACATTAGACTAAATGAATGTTAAGGCAGAAAATGTATGATTAACTTCTTTACCTATACTACATAGTTAGAACAGTGTCTGGCAAACAGTCCACGCTCATAAATACTTAGTCTATGAAGGTAATAAAGACAGTTAATACACAATGATAAAAGGAACAATTGACCAGGAAGATACAGCAGTTTTAACCTTGTGTGCACCTAGAAACAGCTTCAAACACTGAGCACATACTAGGGAAATATATTGATAGTGTGTATGGACTGTAAATGTTGACTGCATACTAGGCAATACAGCAAACCTCAACAAACTTCACAGAACAGATTACGTATAACCCACACTCACCAGCTACAAGGCAACTAAATTAGAAAAGAATGACAAAAAAAGAATAATCAATCTATACATATCAAAAATGTTCAAATATGCTTCTAAATAGCACATAGATCAAAGAAGAAATCAAAATGGAACTTAGAAAATATTTAGAATAAAAATACTAAATTTCACACTGTGTGTGGTGCATTAACAATGAATCTTGGAACACTGAAAAAATAAAATAAAATAAAATAAAATACTGAATTTCAAAACTTGTGGGACGAAGCTGAAGTGGTTCTCAAGGGTAAATTTATAGTCTTAAGCAAGTGCTTATATTAGAAACTAGAAAGGACTGACAACAAATGTATCAAGTATCCAAACACAAAACTTTAGGAAGAAAAAACAAATAGAGAAAATAAGAGAGTTGGGAACAAAAATCAAGAACAATATTTCTTTTTTTTTTTTTTAATTTTTATTGCTTATTTGACAGAGAGACAGCAAGAGCAGGGACACAAGCAGGGGGAGTGGGAGAGGGAGAAGCAGGCTCAATCCCAGGACTCAATCCCCAAACCCTGGGATCATGACCTGAGCTGAAGGCAGACGATTAACGACTGAGCCAGACAGGCACCCCTAGAACAGTATTTCTTAAAAGCTATTAGAGAAGTTCAACAAAACCAAAGTCAGTTCTTTGAAATTACTAGTAAAATTAATAAACCTCAGGCAATACTAATTAAGAAACAAAGTATAAATAAGCATCATGAGAAATGACAACAGGGGCATGATGAAAGAGAGAGCAGCTAAAAAAAAGGGAGTTTAGATTAAAGGAAACTATAACATATCAAAACTGATACTATTATTACTGAGACAATAGTTTAAAACTACTCAAACTATTTTACAGATACGTTCCTCCAAGTATACAAGAAGAAGATCATCTTTAATTTCATATAAAGTGAGATTTATACCAAATAGGAAACCAAAATAGGGAATCACAGAATATTAAAATAGGAAGCACCCCTCAGTTCATTTTATGAGGCTAATGTGACCTTGATACCAGAAAAGAAAAAGCAAAATAAATTATAGACAAATTTCACTAAATATAGTGAAAATATTAATAAATGAAACCCAGGAATATATATGGAATATAGCCCATAAAATACACAATAATAAAAAATGCTAGAATGACTTACTGTTACAAAATCTTATAATTTCCAAAATTAATATATTAAAGATGAAAAAAATCCATTATGACCAGTCTAAGAGCTGTATAAGAATCATCTAATAAAATGCAAAAACCATTCATAATATAAATTTAAGCAAACTAAAAACAGAGGATAAGTTCTTCAGATTGATAAATGGCATTTAGCAAACATAGCTAGTGATACGTTTCCTTTAAAATCAGGAATAAGGAAAGGATGCCTTCTTTTGCTTCTTTATTCAGCTTTGTACTAGAGGTATGGTCAAACTGGAAGTTCAGTCTGGCTAGTCAAACAAGAAGAAATAAAATGTAATGATTAAGGGAAACTACAATTATTCACAAAAAATTAAGATTTTCTAAATAGAAAATCTAAGATAACCTACAGATATATTATTAGAATTATTAAGTGTCAGAGCATGGCTGCTAAATATGAGATCAATGAAACAAAATCAACTGTGGTTCCATATACTGGCAACAACAGTAAGAAATCTACTTCTTTTTTAAAGGTTTTATTTCTTTATTTATTTAACAGAGAGAGAGAGAGAGAGAAACAGCAAGAGAGGGAACACAAACAGGGAGAGTGGGTGAGGGAGAAGCAGGCTTCCCACTGAGCAGGGAGCCTGACACAGGACTCAATCCCAGAACCCTGGGATCATGACCCGAGCTAAAGGCAGACGCTCAACAACTGAGCCACCCAGGAGCCCCAGGAAATCTATTTCTGATCAAAATAATTTACAATAGCAAAAAAAAAAAAGAATAAAATATGACTTATATGAATTGAGAGATATGTTATATTCATATTATGCCTTCATAGTAATGCACCATGTGCATATTATATTAAAGGTTCAATATAAAAAATGTCAATTGTCTTCAAACTCAAAGATATTCCAATCAAACAGACCAGTAGGATTATTCATGAAACTTGACATGCTATTTCTAAAAAAAAATCTTTTTTTTTTTTTAAGGAAGAAAGGAAGGCTAGGGAAGAGGAAGGAAGATCGGGGTCCTCATGCTACTAATTCTTAGAACATAACAGAGATTACAGTTATTAAGGTAGTGTTATATTGGAACATAGATAGAGATCAATAAAACAGACCAGAGAGGCCAGGCACAGACCCATGCATATGTTGGTATTTAATTTGCTAGAGGGAGATACTGCCAAGGGGAGATGGAAGGACAGAAATAATCCATTCTTCAATAAATGGTGCTGGGACAATTAGCAATCCATATGAGAAAAAAAGAAAACAAATCTGGATTTCAATTTTACACCACAAGAAAAAATCATTTCCAAATAGATAAAACATGGGAAGAGCAACTTCAAAACTTTTGTCAGGTAACAGAAAAATATCTTCATGCCCTCAACTTTTAAAAGAAGTAGTTTCAAACAAAAACACCATAAACAATAAAGAAAACTATTGATGATTTTTACTTCTCTTCCTCAAAATATAGAAGAAACAAAAGAAATACCACTGATCAAGAGGAAAAAGAAAAAAAAAAGCCTGCAATTATAATGGGCAAAGGATAAGACTATTCAGGCACTCTAAATGAGAGACAATCTCTTATCACAAAAGAAAAAAGATGAAAGGCATTCAGCCTCACTGGAAATTCATATTAAAATCTCAATGCCATATAATTTCATAGTTAAAAGACTGGCAAAAAATAAAAGGTCTGACAGTATCAGGTATCAGCAAAAATGTGAAGTTAAAGGAACTCCCAGGTAAAGCTGATAGAAATGTAATTTGGTTGTACCAAATTTTTATATCAAGTTTTGGACAAAACTTGATGATATCTAATAAAACAAAATGAGCATAATCCTGGATTCAGCAATGCCTCTCCCAAGCTCTTCCATTGAGCACTGTTTGCCAAATACAGGTTGCAATCAACTTTTCATTGGTCAAGAAATCAATTCGGGGGCGCTTGGGTGGCTCAGTCGGTTAAGCTGCTGCCTTTGGCTCAAGTCATGATCCCAGGGTCCTGGGATTGAGATCCACATCGGGTTCCCTATTCAGTGGAGAGCCTGCTTCTCCCTCTCCCTCTGCCTGCCACTCTGCCTACTTGTGCTCTCTCTCTCTCTCTCTCTGTCAAATAAAAAAACAAAATCTTTTTAAAAAAAAAATCAATTCAGTAGGTTGAGACCAACATCTTTGATAGAAGATCAAGGGCAGATACAGCTTCATGAAATGTCTGCTTCTATCATTTATAACTTACCCATATAAATATTTAATAGCTGAGTATTTAATAACTGGACTTTAATGTAAATTTTATTTATTACCATAGACTATGGTCTGAAAGCCACTGTCCCAGAGAAACTATTATGCCTATTCACCAAAAGACATGTACATAAATGTTATTTGTGATATTTTTTAATAATTAAAAATTGGAGGGGCGCCTGGGTGGCTCATGGGTTAAGCCTCTGCCTTCAGCTCAGGTCATGATCCCAGGATCCTGGGATTGAGCCCCGCATCAGACTCTCTGCTCTGCGGGGAGCCTGCTTTCTCCTCTCTCTCTGCCTGCCTCTCTGCCTACTTGTAATCTTTCTCTGTCAAATAAATAAATAAAATCTTTTTTTAAAAAATTAAAAATTGGAAATACCACTGTGCATAAGTAGAATGGTTAATTACAATCATACAATGAAAATTAGTGAACCAGAGCTACAGATAACAACACAGACAAATCTCAAAGCATGTTAATAAAAGCGACTTACAGAAAACATGTACAGTATGATGAACATTTAAAAGAATGTTCAAAAGCATACAAAAAAATTACTTGATATTGTTTAGGGAGGGGTACATACATATATGGAAAAGGAAACCAACATGCATTGGAATAAGCACTATACTCAGAATTGTGCTTACCTCTGCAAAGGAGGGAGGGAATGTGATGGGGGAGGGTTATACACTAGGCCTTAACTATATTTGAAGGATTTTTATTTATTAAGTTGATTGGTAGATATACACACATGTTGGTAATACTATTTCCCATTCTTTTCAGACTGTCTGAAATGTTTCACAATTGTTTAAAAGGGAAAGCTACCATATAAACAAAAAAAGGCACTTGGTTTGAAATTTGTAAAATCTCCCAGAAAAAGATCAGTGACTTTAAACTACAATAAGCAAACAAGCAAACAAAAACTTTTCTACATCAAAAACAGACAAGTTTTCTGATAAGAAAATGAAGTGGGTAATGCATTTGTTTAATCTCTTCTATAAGATTTGATGGGCAAAGCAAAGAAACACACAAAATGAGTAAACCCAGGGAAATGCTAAAAACAAGAGAGTCATCTTTAAGAGATCCCACAGTTTGGATGAATTTCAGGAAGCTGGCAAGCAGACAGGATCTTACTAGCGATAACCCCAGACAAAACCACAGCTCGGAACTGGAAAGAGACATGCTGGCCGGCAGCGTCTGCAGTCCTCTCCTACAGAATGCCGTTTTATTTGGTGCTCACACTCAGAACACGTAGAGAGCAGAAGTGGACGGTGGTTAACTGTGGCTAAGCAAGTAGATGTGTAATGAAAAGTCTGTCTACTCCACTGTTCTTCCCGGAGCAGCAGCAAACCCACCCCTGCCTCAGCCCACTCCCACCCCTGTCATGCACACACACAGGCAGTGGACGGAGCAGCCAGCTGCAGAAAGCCTCAGCCAGAGCTTCAGGATCTGTTCTCTCAACAACATGAGAGCATCTGACAAGGAAGGATGGAGCACGTGGGAGTTTTAGCCATGGAGACGGCTAATAACTGCTACATTCGAACCGGAGGCAGAAAAGAATGGCAGTGTCATCCCACACAGAAGATAGTAAAGTCCTTCTATCCCCCAAATAGCCATTCTCTTATTTTGGCAATTACAGAGTGAGCCTCCCTTTTCCCTTCCACTCACTCTAAAGGGAAGCCTGCCAATGTGTGGGATTCGACAACTTACACAAATCCAGTGATCATTTTAGGGAGAGATCTTGGAGTTAAAAAGACCTGTTCAGCTGCGCAGGAGATCCAGTCACTACTTAACACAGTCGTTCATCTAAGGATTACCAGCCACTGAGTAAAATGAAAATCGTGAAAGAAAAAAACAGAATGAAAGAAAAAGTGTGATAACTGACCCTAGAGAAATGAAGAGGCACTGAAGAAGAAAAAAAAAAAAAAGAACCCTCAGTTTTAAAAGTCTCTTGGCTGTTTTAGGGAAGGATGCTTTGAAAAAGAAACAAAAGTTACATCCAGTCTTATGTAACCTTACATGTATATTCAAATTTCCCATAAATTCATATGCATGGTACCTATCATCACGATGACACCATATGCATCATATTTACTAAATCTTTGTAACTTTTAGAAGTTAATACAATTTCCTTTTCCATAGATGTTGGCTGCTGCCTAAACTGTAACAGTAATGGTCAGACATAATACTCACTGGGAAATTCAGTAAGCAATTTCCTGGATACACATTATGTACTTTCCAAACGAAAGAACACAGACGGGAATATGCAAAAGTCAATAGATTTCTGTGCCCCACTCTACCAAAGCTTTTTGAGTTCTTATCATACCCAAGGTCCTGAGGATAGATCACCAGCCTGAGCCGCTCCTAGACACTCAGCAATGTAAAAGATTGACTCAATCTGGAGGTTTTTTAAAATAAACAAGCCATTTCTAATATTTAAATCCAATCTGGATAGGGCCTGACAGAATTTAGGGGCTCTGGAATAAATCCATTTCATAGAAAAGGTTCTGAAATTATCCCAACCTCCTAGAAGATGTGAGCATTACTGAGCTCTTATTTTTCTGGGAAAACTTCAAAATGAAACCAATCTGTACAATGAGGCCTAGAGATAAGGCATCATCTGTCCCTCAACCTTTCCAAGTATACCATTTATATTACACTTAATTATTTACTAAGGAACTCAATGTCTCAAAGAAGTTAAGAGTTAGATTGTACCTTTATAAAGAGTTAGATTTTAGTTGAATGATATACAGAGAGAACCTAGTACTTTTCTATTGCATGTAAAGAAAAGAAGCTTGTTTAAAAAAAATGTTTGTTTTTATCATTAGAAGTCTTCTCAGTCTGTATCACATAATACAGTCAAAAGTCCTATTTCTAGGGATGCCTGGATGGCTCAGTTTGTTAAGTGGCTGTGTTTGTCTTGGGTCATGATCCCAGGGTCCTGGGATTGAGTCCCACATCGGGCTTCTTGCTCATCGGGCTCCTTGCTCAGCCTGCTTCTCCTTCCACCTGCCACTCCCCCTGCTTGCATATCTCTCTCTCTCTGACAAATAAATTAATTTTTTAAGCTACTACTAGTGCTCCTCGCATGTGCACAAGTACAAGATACCTGAGCATCAGGCTCTTATTTCATTGCTGAACTTGAGTAAAGCTATAAATCTAATGAAGTTTGTCTTCAGAGTTCCAAAGTGGCCTTCCTGTAGTTTTGTCCCCACAGTGGAAACTTGTTTCCTCCTGCTCACATGCCAGCTCCTGACCATGTTAACGTCTTTCTTCAGATTCAACAAACTAAAAAGGATCCTAGAAATAATCTAGCCCAAGACCCTCACTTTAGAAAAAAGTAAACTGATGCTTAGAGAGTTAACAATTTACCCAAGGTCACCCAGCTAATGAGAGATGAAGCTGTGACCAGAACAAGGTCTCTGATGCCCAATGCAATGCTTTTTCTACTATACTAGCCTGCCTCTGTCAACCCTGCAAAGGAAATGATATTTATGTATGTCTTCACAGCCCTTGGCTTCTCCTCTCTGAGCCTTTTCCCTCCTGGTACAACAATTTATCAACCTAAAGTTACCAATAACCTTCTTTCTTATTAATTCTATTACCATGATAAAACAGGAAAGAATTCACTACTCATTTATATTAGCTAATGCATTTATTGATAATACTTCTGTTTCTAATTTTACATTTATCTTCTAAAATGAAAAACACCTTAACATTTCCCAAATCAAAACATAAGGCTTAATAATTATATGCACAATTAAATTCAGAAAAGAACTGAGTTACTGTAGATTCTTACTTTACATAAAATAATACCATAACATTTATTTCATTTCCTTAGAAGAAAAGGCAGAGATCACATATCGATTCTGTTTTAATACTCACCACAAATGTGATTTGATTATGTCGCAGGTTAAGTTCAGTTAGTGAATCCAGACCACTGAGATTATCAACGTGACTTAAAAGGTTCCTAGCAAGATTTAAAACTCTCAAATCACACAAATGACTGACATTTTCAATTTTGGTAATCTGTTAAAAAATGAGAAAGAGATAATTAGCAAGCATTGTCATAGATATGCATGTTATAAAAACCCTAAAAATAAAATACATAGTCACTGGATTCAGTGACAGGTTTACATGAAGACAATTAAAAATGTATTTCCAGGGGCACCTGGGTGGCTCAGTCGGTTAAGCCTCTGTCTTTGGCTCACATCATGATCCCAGAGTCTCAGGATCAAGACCCACATCAGGTTCCCTGGTTGGTGGGGAGCCTTCTTCTCTCTTTGGCCCTCACCCTGCTCTCATGCTCTCATTATCTCAAATAAATAAATAAAATCTTTTAAAAAATGCATTTCCAAGTTTCTCTGTTATAGATAAGAAGTCATTTAACTTGTGAAAATTAAATAAAGGTACGTATTTTATAATTTCACCATAGTAAATATTTGCAGTAAATTTTATCAAATAGTCAATAAGTCCATCCTTGGGGCATCTCTAATTGCCAGGTCCAGATGAAAGTGACAAGAGCTAAAGGCACCTGGGTGGCTCAGTCGTTAAGCTCAGGTCATGATCTCAGGATCATGGGATTGAGCCTCACAGGGAGCCTGCTTCTCCCTCTCCAACTCCTCCTGCTTATGTTCCCTCTCTTGCTGTCTCTCCCTCTCTCTGTCAAATAAATAAATAAAATCTAAAAAAAAAAAAAAAAAAAAGGTGACAAGAGCTATACATACTACTGCCAAATAAAAACTTACTGCAAGCTCAAGGCCAAAGCTCACAATATTTTGACCAAGCAAGACAGCCCTCTGAGAGAAAAGGCAAGGAAAAGGAATGCTACCACACCCTCCTTGTTCTCTCCATTTATACTGCAGGATCCTGAAAGCCGTCAAGAGTCTAAATGGAAAAGATACAACAAACTAGAATCCCAAGTGGAGATGGAGGGTGGATATTCTTTATTAGTGAAAGTGCTTAAGAGAAGAGACAGATAACGTGTAGCCAGAGTTCAATATGATAGACATTAATTGTTCAGAACAAGAGGACTTGAGTCATGGAATAGGCATGTGCACATAGTCTCTGGCCCGCAGCAGAGGAGCTCTGAGTTGCACCACAAGGTGGGGTAAGGAAAAGCTATGCCTATGAACTGATGAGAGCACAACAGGATTTTAAGCCCTGCCAGTGTAACCGCGCAAGCACAGTGCAGTGGTTCTCTAGGACACGTAAGTAGGGGTCCTTGCAGGGGACTTCGTCACCCAACTACTTAAGTTAACAATGAGTAAGGTATATAACACTTTTCTTCCAAACATTAAAAAAAGTTACCACAATCACTAGAGGTTAACTTTCTCATCTGTACTATCTGCCCAGTACAGATGAGAAAAAAATCTGCAATTTTTTATTCAACATTCCAAAGCAGATGTCAGCTAAAAGTATGTTTTCTTAGATTTATAATCCAGTTTGTATGTTGTTATTGGACCTTCTCTTACATTCAAGAAATACCATCTAGATTCCATCTAGGTTCAAAAGGGAAAACCTATGTTTATTATAAACCTATGTTTATTATAAATTATTATAAACTATATTATTATAAACCTATGTTTATTATAAACATCTGACTATGCTTTAAAATTTGTCCTAAGATTTTGATCTAACTAATGTAAAATGAAATCAGTGAAAGCTGTCAAAGAAGAAACAAGGTTATCCATATCTGAAGATGATAGAACTACGTACAATGAGATGTGGACAAAAGCATTTCAAAACTAAATAAGTGACAGAATTTTAAATGTATGGAATCAGCAAAAAGCAAAACAGACACCATGAAACTTTCCTGAGAACAGGAAAGATAAAAATATATAGAATGAAGGGGCATAATTGTTAGATGACATACATAATTAAGTCTTCCCCCTTCTGGTACTAAACCTTGGGCATTTCTTGCAGAAAACTACCTTTCTCTAATTCTTTGGTCCTAGTGGGACTGATAATTAGAATGCTGACATTGTAGGCATTGTAGAGTTACCTTTTATTTAGTTTGGTAACTCTGAAAAGGAACATTATTAATTTTAAAATATGGGTATCAAGATGTAAGTTTTAAAAAATCACTGGGGATATCGTTCAGCTTTTTGGTTTGCAATCAGATAGGGCAGAATAGTCAGCAATGTATCTGACTGAGCCTATTATGCATTGCAGTCGGGGACAAAGTCACGGGGAATGGTAAAAATTTCAGGCAAAAGGTGACGTGGGGTGAGAGTACAGCTTTTGATTAGTTAATAAACTTCACAGCAAGAAGAAATGATGGGAATGTCGGAAAGCCCAATCATACACCATACTGATCAGAGAGAGGGTCTCCAGGAGACTGCATGGCTTCTCAATACACCTAGGAAAGCTGGATACTCCAGGCTCCTCTTTATGTGTAAGAGTAACCCAGACTGCTCTGTCTGGATAAAGACAACCTTCTGAGTCAGCAATGCTGAAAGGGCAAATGTCTGCTTTCAGTCAAGCGGTCACAGAAAGGGCAAGCTCTCCCTGAAGGAAAAAATGGCCTTGAAAGAACAGATCCTTCCTGAAGCACATTTGTGTCCATGTTAAAGTAAGCTTTCACCGAGAGAACGAATTCTGGAAGACCAAAACAAATCTACCTCAGAATTTGAGAGGTGACCTCTCAGATTCCTCTGTATTCCTCACTATTCAGATATAATTAATTGCTAAATCTTGATGTTTCCATTTTTTTTTAAGATTTTATTGATTTATTTGACGAGGGAGAAAAAGCACAAGTAGGCAGAGAGGCAGGCTGAAGGAAAAGGGGAAGCCAGCTCCCCAATGAGCAGGGAGACTGATGTAGGACTCGATCCCAAGACCCTGGGATCATGACCTGAGCCGAAGGCAGACACTTAACCAACTGAGCCACCCAGGTGTCCCATTGATGTTTCCACTTTTTAAATATTTATCCAATCTGTCCCCTTATTAAATCCCTATCGTTACTACTTCAGGTCAAGCCACCATCACTTTTCACAAAGATTATTGGATTAGTCTCTCAGCTGTTCTAGCTCCAGTTTAACTTTCCTCCCACTCTTTCCATCCACCAATCTATCTCCTGAACACTATTATCATTCCTCAGACAATTTCCACATCCATAAACCAATTATGTTTATTTCACAATGTACACCAAGTATCATTTTTATTTCTGATGAAAGTAAACTCTGAAAACAAAAAATATTCACTTAATTTTTTTAGGTTTTTCACTACCTGATGCTTTTTTTTTTTTTTTTAAAGAATTGGACATTGTTTGATGTTGAATAGTTTATCTCCTGACTTTTTAGAAGCCCGAGGTTACCAATGCTATCTTTGCTTTGAAATATTCTAAATTTCTGCTGAATGGATTTAGATATTTTGAAACAAGACATGGATTTTCATGTAAAGCTTCCTTCTTGTAGTTATAGAGCCTTGAGAAATAATTTGTGTGGTACAAATATTTAATCTCAACACATGGAATAAGTGCAAACACAAAGCTGAAATTATATGACATAACACAGATCAGCTAACAAGGAATAGAGCATTTTTTTATCAACATAATGGTGGTAAATAATTCCCACACATCACATATGGATCAAGTGATATGTTAGTCATATACCGGAATCCCTCAGAGATCTTGTGTAACGCCCATGAATTCTTAAAGGTGGGGGCATCTGGATGGTTTAGTTCCATTCAGGTCATGATCTCAGGGTTCTGAGATTGAGCCCTGCGATGGAGCCTTCTTAAGAATATCTCTTTTTCTCCCTCTGCCTCTCACCCCAACTCTTGCTCTAAAAAAATAAATAAAATAAAATAAAATAATAAATAAATAAATGAATTCTTAAAGGTATATTATAATGTGAAAGCTACATAAATATGTTTAATTATATATATACATTTTAAAATAAACTTGAAAAAAGTTTTACCATAAAATGCTGCAATTAGTTATGAATAGTTTTAAAAATAGTGGGCTACCAAAAAAAATGAAAAACCGTAAATAAAAAAAATAAAAATAGTGGGCTACAAGACAGAATAGCAATTCCTCAGGTGTGGCATACAAAGCCCTCCACAATCTGGCCTTTCCTTTTCTCTCCCCTCATTTCTCACTGTTCTTCAACATGCGCTAAATTCTCAAGCAGTAAAAAATACCCTGTTGTTTTTAGTCTCAGTGCTTTTGCATATGATGTTCTTTTACTGACAAACTCTTAATTCTTCTTCCCCTTCCAGCCTTACCTCACTGGGTAACTTCTCTACTAGAGTGACACTAACCAGCCTGCAGAGGTGGACAATTCCCAGGCTACCAACATTCCTCCCATTCTGTGCACATACAGACACACACAGATGGGGCTGGGTGAGATTAGAACCTAGCAAATGTGGTCTATCTAGATGTATCAAGGTTTTCATTCATTAATTAGCTTTTCACCAAAACGATTGGGACTCACAGCTGTTAGAAAGCCTAGAGAGATCATACTGAAGTTTGCACTTGACTGACTGCAGGTGGTTCAACAGGTAGGGACTCCAGAGCACCCCAGAATGTACACTTACCACCTCAAGAGAGGCACTACCTTCTGCATGAGTATGTAGCTCATGTAGCTGGTCTTAAATAAATACATTTCAAAGACAAATATTTCAATGGAAGAGCAAAGGACCAAAAAATAGCCAAGAGGCTCTAAGAGAGAAGAAGGGGAAACATAACAAACCAGATAGAAAAATTCAGGTAGACAGACATAGAGGCAGACAAAACACAAAGAGACATTATTTATACCATTTTAACTGACAAAAATTAAGAAGTATGACAATTCCAGAGCTTTGGGTGGTGGCCGCTGCTGACTCTGCCTTCCCTTCGGAGAGGGCAATGTGGTTTGGACAGCAGCCCTGGCCCCCCGTGCCCCAAGCCTGCCACTTCTTGCCTCAGTGCCCTGACGCCACAGCAGCCCAGCCAGTGGCTCAGATGCAGCCACCAAGTGTGTGGTGGTGGGAAACGTAGCTGCAGGTCAAAGTTGCCCACCACTTGGTTAAACCAATAATTCCCAGGAGAATACATCCCCACTGCCTCTGACAATTATTCTGCCAACGTTATGGTAGATGGAAAACGGGTGAATCTGGGCTTATGGGATACAGCTAGACAATATAATGATCGATTATGTCCCTTATCCTATCCACAAACAGATGTGGTCTTAATTTGCTCTTCTCTCGTGAGCCCTGCATCATTTGAAAATGTTCAAGCATGGGTACCCTAAAATATGGCACCACTGTCCCAACACCCCTTCATCCTGGTGGAGTCAAACTTGATCTCAAGGACAATAAAGATGTGATTGAGCAACTGCAGGAGAAGAAGCCGATTCCCATCACCTAGCCATGAGGTTTGACCATCGCTAAGGACATGGGTGCTGGAAAACACTAAAGTGCTTGGCTCTCACACAGTGAGGGCTCAAGACAATGTTGGATGAAGATCTTCAGGGGTTCTCTGCCCTCCTCCAGTCAAGAAGAGGAAGAGAAAATGCCTGTTGCTGTAAATGTCTGGGCGTTTCTCCTGCCCTGTCCACCTTGGAAACTATATGCTTTGTTCAAAAATGGGAGCCTTTGCACATGGTGCCAAGTTTTTGTTACAGATTACTTTTTCCATAAAACCATTTCAAATGAATCAGTCATTTTTAGGTTTTATTTGTTTAAAGTGTAAGTATTCAAACTTTCACCTTATAGTAAAATTTAGCCCTAAAATGGCAAGCTTTCTTAAAGCCTTATTTTTCAAGAGCTCCTATTCTTGCTCGGATTAAGAGTTGCCAAAATAGCTTGTGAACTAAGTTGTACTGCTGTGCTGAAAACACTAGGCATTAAGTCATTCAAGATCTCTGTCATTAAGAACAGACTGCAGGAAAACAGTAGGCAGGGTCCTCAAAAAGTTAAACATAGAGCTACCCTATGACCCAGAAATTGCACTACTCGGTATTTACCACAAAGATACAGATGTATCTTTGAAAATAGAAAGATATCCGTGAAGAGAAGGGGCATATGCACCCCAATGTTCATAGCAGCAATGGCTACAATAGCCAAACTGTGGAAGGAGCCAAGATGCCCTTCAAAAGATGGATGGATAAAAAAGATGTGGTACCTTGGAACACTGCATCAAAAACTAATGATGTATTTTACGGTGACTAACATAACACAATAAAAAAAAAGATGTGGTCCATATATACAATGGAATATTACTCAGTCATCAGAAAGGATAATACCCATCATTTGCACTGATATGGATGGAACTGGAGGTGATTATGCTAAGTGAAATAAGTCAAGCAGAGAAAGACAATTATCATATGGTTTCACTCATATGTGGAACATAAGGAATAGCACGGAGGACCATTGGGGAAGGGAGGGAAAACTGAAGGGGGGCGGTAATCAGAGAGAGAGAAAAATAATGAGAGACTATAGACTCTGGGAAATAAACTGAAGGTTTCAGAGGGGAGAGGGTGGAGGGACAGGGTAGCTAGGTGATGGGTGTTAAGAAGGGCACGTGTTGTGATGAGCACAGGGTGTTATCCACAACTAATGAATCACTGAACACTACATCAAAAATTAATGATGTACTCTATGGTGACTAACTTAACATAATAAAGAAAAGACATGTTTATATCATAAAACCTGAAAATCACAGAAAAGAATGAAGCAGAATATACAAATCTCCTAAAACCCTAACACCTAAAGATATTTTCTGGCCACATTTGGTATAGTTCATTACCAAAAAATTCTTATTTTTATTTCTTAAGAAAAAAGAAAGAAGAGACTGCAGAGTCTCAAGTTTGGAAATGCAGACACTTCCTAACTAGTTTCTGATGAGAAAGCAGCACAGCCTCCTCCATGAAATGGTGCCATCTAGCACACCAGTAACTTACCAGCCCGCATCCATTCCCTAACACTAGACTTTACATCATAACAGAAATGAGTATAAGGACTCAAAACTCTTTAGACCAATCTTTTTTATTTGGTAGTGAAATTTTTAAAAATATTTGTTTATTTTATTTTAGGGAGTGGGGGAGGGGCAGAGGGAAAAGAGAATCTCAAGCAGACTGCATTGAATATAGAGCCCCACTCGGGGTTCGATCTCACAACCTGAGCTGAAACCAAGAGTTGAATACCCAACTCACTGCACTACTCAGGCACTCCTATAGTGAGATTTTTAAAAAAAAAAAAAAACTTAGGGTATATGCTACTACTGAGATTTTAAACAGACTTCTTACTCCACATCCCTCTGATGAAGTATCTGGTCTAGCCATGGGCGCACCGGGTGGGGTGTGTGCAGCACAGGAAGTGATCAAAGAATGAAGACAGTTATTTTGACAAAATGTGGAGGTTGATTTACACTACACTGTACACAGCATAATTAAACTGAGTAAAAGTGTCATGGATAAAATTTTAAAAGGTTAATCTCTGTCAAATGCAGTAAGTGATGAGGAAAGATTGGTATCATCATCCTTTTAGACTTTGTCATAGACCTGCTATCCCTCCTGAAATTGGACATTTAATCTTTGAACTGGTCATTTCTATAGTTGCTAACTTAGTGCTTTTCTTATAGACTCCCTTCTTACTGTCTCCCTGTATTGTAAAATCTTTCTGATAATGTATTAGAAATTTTTTTGTAGATTAGTTAAAAGTGCATTCCTGTTTCCTTGTTACTTTACTCAAAGCTAATAAGCACTTTCCTTTGTTTCCCAGTAACTAGGTACAAAAATGATGTGTTGCAACTTCACAGTTTTTGAAATATTTTAGATATTCCTAAACTATGAACTTTCTTAACATCCCTGTCTTGTCAGATCCACCATGGTACCTCGACTAAAGCTGACCCTCCTCTTTGTCTCACCCCCCTGGACACACACTTCCTGTTGCTCTGCCTAACCATCTTCCTCTGGGTCTGTGAGGTTCTGGAAACCTGTGCTCATGCTAATGAAGTTCTGTACAACTTACATACTGGCAAGAATATAAGGTTGGACCTTCAACTACTAGAACACCATTTTTTTAAATTGACAGTTGTAGAATTGTGGGATGACTTTACATAGATATTTCACTAATGCAATTAGCAGTATGTTTTGCATGTATGACTTGATTAATCCTTGAGTCATAAAAAAAAAGAAGGATAACAATTCCAAATGTTGAAAAGAATATGAAGCAACAGGATTTATCCTGCCTTACTGGTGGGAGTATAAACTGGCACAACCACTCTGGAAAACAATTATACCTATATATAAATATATATATATATATATATATATATATATATATACACACACACACACTATACCCTAGAATGCATATGATATGTGGAAGGAACCCATACAAGAATGCTCTTAGAAGTGCTATTCCTAAAAGAAAACAAACAAACAAGAGGAAACAGCCCCAAATGTCCATCAATAATAAACTGGAGAAAAAAATTTTTCATATAATCATTCCATGGAACTTACAATAGCAAAAAGGGACAAACTACAGTTACTCAATCAAAATATATTAATCTCAGTAAGCTAATCTTACTTTTATGATACCAAACTTTCCTAGACTTTTTTCCTGAAAAGAAAAAAACAAAGGGGCTTTACAATACCTGATTTCCATGAAGGTCCAGGACATCTAAGCTTTTGAGGTTCTCCAGATTTGAAATTCTCTTGATTCTGAAAAACAAAATAGAATAGAAATGGATGTATGATATTTATTGTAAATCAATACATGCTAAGGCATACATAACTCATTTTAATTTACTCTTTCTCTCCATAGATAAGTAGGCAGATATATAGAGAGCTCAGTATAGACAAATCTATATAAATATGTATGTATAGAGAGATTACATGTAATTATATATAAATATATATTATATTATATATATAAATATAAAACAAAAACATACTTCCTATTGACTTAATTATAATGTTAAAGATGCAATCTCATTGGGGGAAATGTCCCAAAGACAGGTTAAAAGTTGTATCTTTAGGCAAAAGCAATTCCACTTCCAAGAACCATAGGACAAGGCACTTATTTAAGGCGGTTCCCTTCAGAATATGATCTAAACTCCTTACCTCAGTTATCAAGCCCATAAACCTTATGGCTGCTGACTCTTCCTCCAGCCTTAATCTCCTAACATGGCTCAGGCTCTCTCTGCTCTAGCCACAGGGGCTTTCTTACTAGCTCTAACCTGACAAGATCATTTCTGCCTTGAGGTGTTTATCCTTAACTGCTCCTTCTTTCGCAACATTCTTCACCTGGAACTTAGCATCCTTCACTCTCACTTCCTATCCCTATTACTCTCTCCTTCCCCTGCTTTAATTGACTTCACTGCACCTATCTTTGCCTAAAATTATATTGTTTATGTGTTTACCTTCTTACGATCTCCTTCCTCAAACCAAATTGTGAGCTTCAACATATTCTCTACTCTATCCCCATCAGTTATAAAAGGGACTGGAACTGAGTAGGAACCCAAGAAATATTTGTTTAATGAATAAGTAAACACATACTAACTAAATGGATGAGTTTTTTATACGAGAGTATTCAGAAGAAGATTATTTATCAGAGACTAATTAGACGCCACTTAAATGTTTTCTACTGGACCTGCTCAGTTTCTGAATACTTGGAATTTCTGATTTGCCATCTTGTGAGAAGCTTAAACTAAAAAAAATTTATCTCTAAAATGCCTTCTCTTATATCCCTAAATGATTAGGGCCCACCCATTGTCTCCCTCATTCCTATCTTTTCTGGCTACCTTACCCATCCAACTGCCTCCAACTGGACAGTTCAAACAAAACAAAACAAAAACTATTTCCCTCTCCTACAGATCCTACTTTCTCCAACTGCCATAATTCAGTAGCGGGAAAGGAGCAATGGCAAAGAAAGGGCAGAAATGAAGCCCATGTAATCTACCTTGATCATCATCAGCCTATCACTATTTATTTCTGCTGTCAGTGCTTACTGCCTCAAAGAACCATTTCCACCTTCCTAAACGGTTCTAGAACCTGGATCATTCCTTGAAATTTCATACATGCTGATCGCCACACAAACACAATGCCAGTTTAAACTTCGAGAATTTCCATCTCCATGTGACCTAAGCCATCTTACATCATTGACAAACCCAGAATTTTATCACTATAACCAATTTAATTCAATTGGGTGTATAAAAATATTTATCATACACCTACTATGGCTCATCACAATGTGACAACAGTTTTTCTCTCCTCTCTCTCTCTCTCTCTCTCTCACATACACACACAACCATACCACTACCCCCATCTTATCTTTTGTTCTTCCTATCCCTATTTTTCCTTAGTATTTTATTTTATTTTATTTTTTAAAGATTTTATTGGGTTTTTTCCCAGAAAAAGAGAGAGAGAGAGCACAAGCAGGGGGGGCAGCAGGCAGAGGGAGAAGCAGGCTCCGCACTGAGCAGGGAGCTCAACATGGGACTCAATCCCAGGACCCGGGGATCATGACCTGAGCTGAAGGCAGATGCTTAACCGACTAAGCCACCCAGGTGTCCCTTTCCTTAGTATTTTGAAAGAATTTCTCAAGTTTATCCCACACTATCAGATAGGAAAACAGACAAAACTGTTAATATAGTTGTTCTTCACCTGCTTTGCTCTTGAAATACCTAGAACAGTTGGAGAAAATTAATATACCCTAATAATATGGCTTAGGAAAGAGTGATGCTCTCTAACAGCAATCTGATCTCCCAGCTATTAGAGAGACTTATACGCAACTCCTTGATACTACCAAGCTCACATTCCCTAAAACAGTAGTTCTCAAACTTCCCTGAATATCACAATCATCTGCAGGGCTGGCTAAATTATATGTTGCTGAGCTCCCTCCAGAGTTTCTGGGACTGGGTCTAAACATTTGCATTTCTAACATGTTCCTGGGTGGTGCTGATGCGGCTGGGCCAGAGATCACATTTTGAGAATTATTATCCTTAAAATATGACCTCTTTCATCAAATCTCAACTTTCCTTTCATATGAGTTTCATGATGACGAACTCACCTACTTAGAAAATACTAAAGCATATTCTAAGGAAATAACCAGAGACGCAGACAAAGATTTATGGATGAGGATAGTTATTGCAGCATTATCACAGCAAAAAAAAAAAAAAAAAGGAGAGAGAGGGACACGATGTAAATGTCTAACACATGGGAAATATTAAATAAGTTATTACACATCTGTCTATATTACATAACACTTAAAATATATTTTCAAAAATGTGTTTTTTCAAAGAACATTTAATGATATGGGAAGATGTAAATAATAAAATATATTCAAGTGAAAAACACATGGTATAAAAACCAATTTTATAAACTATGATATGGTGAGTATAGAAGAAAGAGTGCTGGGGTCTGGGTGGTTCAGTGGGTTAAAGCCTCTGCCTTCGGCGTAGGTCATGATCTCAGAGTCCTGGGATCAAGTCCCACATAGGGCTCCCTGCTCAGCAGAGTCTGCTTCTCCTTCTACCCCTTCCCTCTGCTTATGATCTCTCTTTCTCTCAAATAAATAAAATCTTTGAGAAAGAAGAAGAAAGAGTACTACTCAGCATAGATAACCAAAATTTGGAAATAAGGCAAAGGAGTGAGTGCATGTCCTTTCAGTTCATATCAGAGCACTGTGAACAAGCCTATCTAAGGATCATCTAACTATTTACTAGTGATTATAGCCCAAACTCTGTAATGTTATATACCAACATTACATAATAATTACATTGGCCTGTAATTACATTTGTCTGAGAATTTTACTTTTAACATTTTGAAAATTATACATGGGGGATAGAGACTGTCTCAGCCTAAAGTTTTCTGATTTGGAGGATCAATGCATTCTGTTTCTGTATTTATCAGAAACTGGGCAGTTTTAAGGTACTTCAATCATATAGACCTTCATGTACAGTAAGTTTTCCCACAGAATTCCACCAGGGCCTCACATACCGTTAAGCTATCCAGTAAAAACTACCTATATATTGGGACTTCAAGCATTCTTTTAGCTTTGACACATAGTGGCTATATTATTCTCACTTCAGATTTGGATTGCCCAGGAAAGGGCATAGGGAAAAAAATAGGTAAGTCACTTGGTGTCAGTGAAACCCAAGACCAACCAAACATCTTGGTGTCTTGTCTTCATGAACTACCTTTACCATAGATTCCTTCCTTATCCCCAGCACCTGAAATGACCTAAGAAAAAGATCCAGTTCTAAAGAATTCAGAGGCAGATGAAGGTATCAGTTGGCCAGGAGACCACTGGTCAGATTAGGTATTGATCTGAGGAACCTGCTAAATCCTAGTCAGTTCTCAATATGACCTGAAAGATGTTTTTTAAAAGGAAGTTCTCCCATTAAATGGACTAAAATTAGGAAAAGACAAGCTCACCAATCACACCAGCACTTACAGATCCCCAGGCATGCATCAGAAACCACCTCTGCAGGCTACATTATGACAATGAGACCTGCATAAGGACCCCACTGCAGAATCTATATGAAGGCTAGGCTTTTCAGGTGTTAGAGACAAATCCTTAAGTGGAAACCTTCAAAAAAGCAACCAGAAAGGAATATGGAATCCCAGAGCCTGGTGGAGATTTGGGATCTATAGTTCTGGGTGATCAGAAAAAAATGCAAAGAAGTTCTGCCTGTTAGTCTGTGATCCTGAGGGCTCCAGAAGCTCTCACAAGGACAAACAGGAACACAGAAAGCAGAAGAGTGAGATGGCAAGAACTTCAGCAGCACAGTGGTACAGAGGGGCTGGTTGTTCTTCGGTAACAACGTAAACCTCACATACAGAATATGAGCACAGGTGTTCTAGCTTTGGGATAGAAATCTTTGTTGGAGCTGCTTGAACTTGGAGGAATATGGTAGCCCTGGATATTAACATCTGGTTCCACTGTCTTGGACTAAAGATGGTGCTGCTTTGCAAAGTGAGAGGGAGAAAACTTCCTGGACTCGCCCAGCAGGGGGCAACAGTTCATCCTAAAGGAACCTGGGGAGACAGGGTAGCAAATGAGCTCCTCTCTTCTGGAGCATTTCTCAGCTAGATTTGCCTGAAGTTCACTAAAGGTCTGCCTCAGGTTAGATATGGATCTTCAAAGCTCACAGAGCTGACCCAGGAACAGGAGGTAGATTTGCATTGTTCTGATACTTCAGAAATACGCATTTGGGGAGAATATGGAAACTTGTTTTTCTGACTTTCTTTTTTATTCGAGCACACTAACAGCTCTAAAATTGCTGAAAGGTTGTTTTCTTTATGTGAAAAATAAAGTAAAATATGACCAAACACAAACAAAACAAACAAAAAGATGAAGTAGAATGAGGAAGAAGAGACTGCATTAGATTGCTTTTACTTGACCAAGGTAAGGATAGAGAAAACAGCATTAGGCCCCTTAGACTTGGAGGAGCAAAGAGAACTCTGGCAAGGTCATAAGCTCAGATGGACTGGTGTCCTTGAGCCACAAATTATTATTTTTTTTTAAAGAGTTTTTTTTTTTTTAAGATTTTATTTATTTATTTGACAGAGATCACAAGTAGGGAGGCAGGCAGAGAGAGAGGAGAAAGCAGGCTCCCCACTGAGCAGAGAGCCTGATGTGGGGCTCAATCCCAGGACGCTGGGATCACGAGCTGAGCCGAAGGCAGAGGCTTTAACCCACTGAGCCACCCAGGTGCCCCGAGCCACAAATTATTTTTAAAAAAACTTTAAAAGGCCATTTCCAAGAAGCCTAAGAAGCTGCAAAGTAGAAGCAGGAAGAAAAGTAGACTGAGAGTTGAGTTAAAACACTGGGACCCAGGAGAAGCTCTTAGATACTATGTTTAAAACTAGCAAAGGAGAGGAGCACCTGGGTGGCTCAGGTCACAATCCCAGGGTCCTGGGATCAAGCCCTGCATCGGGCTCTCTGCTCCGAGACTGCTTCCTCCTCTCTCTCTGCCTGCCTCTCTGCCTACTTGTGATCTCAGTCTGTCAAATAAATAAATAAAATCTTAAAAAAAAAAAAACAAAACTAGCAAAGGAGATTAAAAATGCTACAAGGAAATACTCCAGGCCTGAAAAGAAGGCATAAAAGCAACTGTGCTAAAGAATAAATATAAACAAATAAAAAACTCCAAGGATCAGGAACTAGTTAAGAAATCTGTGGGAGAGAGAACAGGGAGCAGCACCTTGAAGGTAATGCTTTAAATGTATGAAAAGCTGACTTCTTACTTACTAAATTGCCCCACTGGGGTACTCCTACGGTGTACAGTTTATACACATCTAACCTTGCAAAGTCCCTTTACATCTCCATTTCTTCATCTATGAAATGAGAGAACTGGTCTCTGAGGTCAATTATGCTCTAAGACTCCATACTCCTATAATTTCCCCAAATTCCCTCCAGCTACCATAATGCTCAGTTTAACGCTTGAACCAAGGATAGCTGATAAACTACATTGCTGGGAACTTTCAAGAAACCACAGGGAACAGACAAGAGCCTAGGATTCTGGGGCATGATCTTGGAAAAAGTTCCTTATGTTACCACTGGCCAGTGAGAATAAAGAGGAAATTCAAGATCCATGCTATATCAGTGAGGAGGTGGGAGGGAGTGGAACTGAGGATAATACTGGGGATAATACCATATCTAAAATTCATCATTTGAGAATATAAAAATCATTTTTGGAGTTCACTAAATAGTCTTTCTTTGTAGACACAAAGCCATCTAGCAAAACAGAATGGAGAGAAAACTCATAGACGAGTATCAAGGAAATTAGTCAGAAATTGTGTAATTGCACTACATAATAGAGCCTTACAAAAAGAACTGAGCAAGTTCATATAGGATGTAATATTAAATATATACCAAAAACACCATCTGAACAAGAATTAATCAGTGATGTGACAAACATGAAATACCAAATATCTACCCCAGCCAAGCACTGGGAGGAACCATAGGTGAAACACACATAAGCCTAAAGTGAGTACACACACTTACAAGATAGCCCAAGAAAACATAAAGTTAAGGTCAAAGTCTGCTATTTACTTTCACCTAAGATATGGCACTGGGAAGCAATGGAAATAATAAAATACATATTCAATAAATATTATTTGGTTTGACTCTCAAATTGAATCTCATAAAATAAATATGGCTGAATCTTAATTCATTCAAATAATCTTACCAAATTTTAGTCAATTTATATCTTTTTTCAATCTATCAGTTTCTTAAGAGTATCTAAACACCAGAAGTCTCAACATTAGCTCTAAGTAAATAAACAAATCTATTATTCTATAAAGATTACCTGTTTTTCCCCAGCAGAAGGACACGGAGGGATCTCAGAGTAGAAAGCCCACTGATTTCTTCAATTTGGTTATCATATAAATCCAAGAATATTAGCCTCTGTAGATTAGAAATATTTTGGATCCGAGTTATAAAATTGTGTTGGAAGTTCAACAAACGAAGGTGTTCTTCTCCATCAATGATAGGACACACAGTCAGCTTTTGCCTAGAAAACATTTTAAAAAGTGAATAAAGTTTCAATGTGACAACATGCTTCCTCTTTTTATTACAAATATTATTAATAGTATATTTGTGCTCCCACACTGTTAGGAGAAAAAAAAGATGAAAAGCACCACTTCTTGCCTCCAGGAACTGAGTATCCTAGACCTAATTGTAAATCATTTCTATTAAAGACAATATACTTCAACAAGGGCAATTATGAAAATTAAGTCTAAGCTCTCATTTTATTAAAAAAAATCTCCAATATAGATTACTTCACATAAAATTGGCTTAACACCACAAAACACTCAATGTAACTACCTTCTGAAAATTGAAATTATTCAAAGAGCCATGTCACATAACGCAATAGAGGCCCTTGCCATCAAGTCACTGATACAAAGACTGCCCAGGCAACTAAGTCACTGGAGAAAAAAACCACAACAATTTATACACAGATCTCTCACAAAATAAGACTCTTAAGCTGGATGACATGTTAGGAAAAGCGAGAAATTCAGCCACTTACAGTTCACTTTGATGGAAACAATTTTACCCTGAAATCCATTAATAGGAAGGCAGTCCTTATAACACATATTCCCAGAAGCTTAGATTTTAAGAATGTTTACATGTTCAACATTAACTTTAGACTTTTCAGAACAGTTAGTATGCTATAGGATAGGATGAAACCTTACTAATATGAGCTTTCAGCTATATCTGAAACACGAAAGCCTCTATTATGCAAAAAGTTATGTCTTACATGTGAAGTAAATACGTACAGGGCTCTAAGAATTCCACTACTATAATGGCCAGAGAGGAGTGATTCCACTCTGAGGTTTTCAACAGTGTGCAAGGAAAAGGTCGCTGCTTTGATCAGTGTGTGGACAACTCTAATGGAGAGGCTGACTAGAACTATTTTCTTTTAGTAAAAATCAAGCAAATATAACCTTTAAAGAAAATTAATCAGAATTCTACAAGCATGAGTGAATTTGTGAATGGGATCAGAATCGTCCTCATTTATAGAGAAAATGTGATTAGAACAAAGAAACGACTGAATACAAACGGTTGACAAAGATACGATGTTTAAAAACACAGACCCTGGAAAAAATTGGTTTATAATAGAAGAAAAAGTAAAACATAATGGACAATAGTTGAATTGTTTTAATGTGTACTTAGTATTTAGAATTCATTTCATGCATTCAATACTATCACATTTCTTCCTTCTCTTATAACTTATAAATTAATATATGACAAGTATTCTAGTTTAAAATTTATATATTTATCAGCTTAGACAAAAACTTTGTCTCATTTTTCCTGCTTCAGTCTTCCTGTTTCTCAATTAAACTTACCAATACCCCCAGCTTCTAGCTCATCCAATTTCTGAGTCAGTCATCACCGAGAACAGAAAATAAATAATCTCGGACCTCCCTCTCATATAAGTTACTATAGCTTGAAATAAAGTCACTTTCTCAGATTCTAAATCGAGTGACTAAGACCCAAGTCTCACTTGTCTTGAAACTCGACTTAGTTGGGTGACTAAGACCCAAGCTCACTTGTCCACCTCCTGAACCCCTAAGTTCCTGCCATGTAGTAAAATAAGCAAACACACACACACAATGAGCCAGAGCTTTCTCAGGGCAGGGGCAGTATTCTGGCTACAAAATCCCTGAGTTGCTACACTTCGGCCCTAATACCAGATGTATATTGGACAATACCTGTGCCTCCGTATTTCCTACTTGATGCTGAAACACCAATACTACGAAACTGTCCTGAGAGTTAGCGCCCTCTGCTCCGCCTACAATACAACACACTGCACCCTCGAGAGAGATTTTCCCAACTATACACAAAGATGGTCTAAGACAATTCACTGTCAGGTGTGCAATGCTAATGTAAGAAGTTGGCTTAACAATTTGTTCTTGAATGGGGGTGCCTTGGTGGCTCACTCGGTTAAGCATTTGCCTTAGGCTCAGATCATGATCCTGGAGTCCCAGGATCAAGCCCCATTGTACAGCTCTGGAGAGTCTGCTTCTTCCCCTCGCTCTGCCCCTGCTCCACTTCTCTCTCTCTTGCTCACTCTTTGTCTCTCAAATAAATAAATAAAATATTCAAACAAAAACTGCTCTTGGAAAGGCACTGCTAAGCTAAAGGTATGCATAACAGTGATGGTTTTCCTAGACTGGTTATAGCACTAAGATAGGATAGGGATGTTCATCCACCATTCTATTGTCAGGGGCTTCTTAGATTTATTTTCGTTTTATTTTTTATTTACATTCAATTTAGGTAACATACAGCATATTATTAGTTTCAGGGACAGAATTTAGTGATTCATTAGTCTTATATAACAGCCAGGGCTCATTATATCAAGTGTCCTCCTTAATGCCCATCAGTCAATTACCCCTGCCCCCCACCAACCTCCCCTCCAGCAGCCCTCAGTTTGTTTGTTCTCTATAATTAAGAGTCTCTTAATGGTTTGTCTCCTTCTCTGTTTTCCTCTTATTTTATTTTTCTTTCCCTTCCCCTATGTTCACCTGTTTCATTTCCTAAATCCCACATAGGAGTGAAACCATATGGTATTTGTCTTTCTCTGACTGACTTATTTGGCTTAGCATAATACATTTTAGTTCCATTCAAGTCATTGCAAATGGCAAGATTTCATTCTTTTTGATGGCTGAGTAATATTCCATCATATATAGAGAGATAGATATAGATATATAGATATAGATACGCACACACACATAAAATATTCCATATATATAGATATAGATAGATATATACCACATCTTTATCCATTCATCTGTTGATTGATATCTGCGCCCTTTCTATAATTTGGCTATTGTGGACATTGCTGCTATGAACATTGGGGTGCATGTGTCCCTTTGAATCACTATGTTTGTTTCCTTTGGGTAAATACCTAGTAGTGCAATAGCTGAGTCATAGGGTAGCCCTATTTTTAGCTTTTTGAGGAACCTGCATACTGTTTTTCCAGAGTGGCTATACCAGGACAGGGTAAAGAGGGTTAAAGGGCTTCCTAGATTTATAGCCAGGGATCAAATCTTAAATATATTCATCCGTTCAAAATGTTTTAGTCTCTTTTGTCCCAGGCTCTGTTCTAGGTGCTCAGGACACAAAACTGAAAAACTCTCCCAGTGTTTGGGGAGATTATATTCCAGTAGGAGGAGACAAAGGATCAACTTGATAAGTAAAATACTACAAATGTTGGAGGGTGATACATGCTAAGAAGAAAAATGAGGCAGAGAAGGGGGTTGGGGAGTGTCAAGGTGGAAGGGATGTAGCTCTGGAGATGATGGCTCAGGAAGGTCATCCCTGACATGATGACATTTGAGTAAAGACCTGAAGGAGATTAGGGAGTAAGCCTACAGATATGTGGGGGAACAGCATTCTTTGCAAAGAGAACATCGAGTGCAGAAGTTCTGAGGTGTAAGCATGCTTGCTGTATTCAAGTGGCACCAAGGAGGCAGGTGTAACTTCAGCAAAGTGAATGAAGGAGAAATGAGTTCAGGCCAGTGAGGCAACAGGAACTCAGTACAAGAGGGCCCAAAAGGACCCATATGAGGACTATACTGTAAGTTTTTCTATCCTAAAGTCCATTTTAATCCATGTCATAGTCTAGAATTGCTATACTACTCTTTCAGGGTATAGGTAAGCTCTGTTACATTACACAGCTATAAAATCCCACCCCACACTCCTGAAAGGATAAATAAAAAATTGGAACAGTGATAATACCTATGTGGGAGAACTGGGGAGCTAGAGAGCAAGAAAAGAGAGAAAGCCTTTTCTATCTTTCCAATCTTGTAATTTATGTATTATCTGGTCAAAAAAAAAAGAAAAGAAATTGTCCTCACCTTTCTAGGGTCAACCTGTCTGAGTAAAGAATTTTCTCTTCAGAAGAACGTTGCAGAATGGGGAATGATGGCATTGATGAGCTCGCCAGATGGATATGATCACCTATTGAAAAGGATATACAAATTACTTGATTAAGGAAAAAAAAAAAAAACCTTTAAAATCTTGAAACTAAAGTCACCTTATATTTGGAGAACTTTGGCACCTACAAATATCTTTTCTGGAAACTACAATTTCCATACCTCTCTACACTTAAAATTAATTCCTACATTTGAGTTTCTTTCCTCCTCAACCCTAAAACTACATGTTCTGTATATACCAAATAATTTTTCCCTTGCCCTATAGATTGGTTGAAAGTACAGAACTACTCTAGTACTATCTTTACCCCGTTATAAGGCTGACTCCTAATACTGAAGTTTAAGTTTCTTAAAGCTGAGATGATAGTCCCTTATTACCAGATACATTTGGGCCAGCACTATGACAGCCCTGCCGGATTCTGGACTTTGAAGGTGTCTGAATGGAAGAATCTCCAAATGCTGATAAGGAGCTCATGGTAGTTTTCATTTCCAGCCCACATAGTTCTGTCACGTTTGTTGTGGATGAGATGCATGATGATTTATTACGAGGCGAAGGGCTTATTACTCTTCCATCTCCTTCAAAATATCAAAAAGTTTATCACAAAGCTACACAATACATGACTTTCCTACTGGAAATACAGAGAAAGTAGTTTTGGATAGCAGATGTATCACTTTTTTTTTTTTTGTATGTTCAGCCACTATTAGTAGAAAATATTGTAGAGACCAATGGATATGGCCAAATATTGTTCATTTTTAGTTAATTAGGCTCTACAGGGTCTATGACACTCCTATGAGGTTTATAGGCTGTTGGTCCTATAATCCTGACTACCATTAAGTAGCTTTCAATCTAACTGGCAAACACATATGAAATTAATAGACTATACATAACAATGTACACAAAATACAGAATAAAAAATAGTATCTATTATATATTCCCACATAAATGTGACAGTTATTTTCCAGTTAAGAAAACGGGTTTGGGGTGCCTGGGTGGCTCAGTGGGTTAAGCCTCTGCTTTCGGCTCAGGTCATGATCTCAGAGTCCTGGGATTGAGGCCCACATTGGGCTCTCTGCTCGGCAGGGAGCCTGCTTCCCCCTCTCTCTCTGTCTGCCCCTCTGCCTACTTGTGATCTCTCTCTGTCAAATAAATAAATAAAATCTTAAAAAAAAGAAGAAGAAGAAGAAGAAGACGGGTTTATAGAAAGGTAGATATTAAGGTATATTCTACGGACCCAGAAGAATGTAGAATTGTCAAGAAGAGATGCTACCAAGTTCCAGAAATGAGATAATATTTGAGTAATGGGTCAAAGGGATCACTTTGAACCTCAGAGGAAATCTACTATATTTTCTTCTATAAAGAGAAAATTTCCTGAAAGAAGCAACTGATATTGACAGGAGCAATAAGCAGTAAAACAGAAACTGTGGTTACCACAGAGCTCTTCTGCTTAAACAGACCAATAGGTGAAAAGAAAAAACCAAATCTAGGAAACTAACATACTCTTTGGGAGACCATGAGACAATATGATGAAAACTTAACATCAAGTTTCATATAGATACTACTAAAAAGCTGTCAAGCAACAATATTTGCTAGCTTCTATGGGTCTACAAAGCATAAAGTATCTATTGAAATATCACACACCTAGCTTCTTGCACAAAATAACCAGTGCTCATATTCCACTTTTCTAAGTATCATGAAACATCAAGATAACTAACAATGATGTTCTCAAGTAGATCACTCAGAACTGGCCTCATGTTCACCAATGAACTGCTGTTGTGACAGGATTCAGTGCCTAGCAGGATACCAAAGCAACCACGATTCAGTAAACCAATTTGGAAATTAAAATTCAGACAGTTAAAAAAAAAAAAACAGAAACAAACAAAAATTAGTCTAAGGATTAATTGAGTAAGGTATAATTGTCCACCTAAAGATGATACAGGTAAAACTCCAACCAATGGACAACGTTGATTTCTGTTTTTAGCATCAGAGTCAGGTTTTAAAATTATTTTGTTAAGGCTTCAAGCCAATCCTCAATTTAAGAGGCAGACTGAAACTTTCAAAGACTTGGGGTATACAGGAAATAATCAAAGTGAAGATTCATTTATGCTCAAGGCAAATTTTATCCTTGCACTTTTCAGTTCCTATTATGCACAGAAGTCATAATACCTATCCCCTCGAGGAGCTCACTATCACGATCAGTGTGATATATATCTCTCAAGATACAGCAACGAATGACAACAATTAGGAAGAAACACCTTAAAACCTACAAACAAGATCCTTTAAATGACTGGAAACGAGTGATCTATGACTGACACATCCACATACTTATGCAGATATATGCATATATATTTATATATTTGTATATCAAACAAATATGAATTTGTATATCAAACACCTACATATATTTGTGGGATGTTTCACCCTACATATAAACCACATTACAATGTGGCAGAATTTTAATTGAAACATTTCCTTTATTTCATATGTCACTATTTAATTTACTGGATATGAAGCCCCTGTTTTCCCCACAAATTTGTGATCTCTTTGGGAGATAGACCTCATTTTACATTCTTTATATTCTTGCCTGAATCCAAGGAATCAATAAACTAATTGATTTTCCAATTTACTAAAAGTTAAGTGGAAATCTATTTCGCATATGCTATTTCTGTTAAAAAAAAAAAAAAGAAAGAAAGAAAATCAAAGTCTTGTATTTTGGTATAAAAATGCAGATTGGGGGCACCTGGGGGGCTTAGTTGGTTAAGTGCCCAACTCTTGGTTTCGGCTCCGGTCATGATCTCAGGGTCATGGTCTCAGGGTCGTGAGATGGAACCACATGTCGAGCTCTGTACTCAGTGCAGAGTCTGCTTGAGGTTCTCTCTCCCTCTTCACACCCCCTGCATTATCTCATGCTCTTTTTCTCAAATAAATAAATAAATCTTTAAAAAAAAATGCTGACCATTCTTTCAATAACGGTCTATATTCAAAAAGAACCTTCATTGCACTGCATACTACATACACAGATGAACAGATGGGTAAATGGATGGGTAAGTGGATAGATGGAAAGATGGGTGGATGGATGATACAGTGCATGGTCCTGTATGACTGGCCACTCAGCCTTACCTTTGAGATACTGATTCTAGGTTTTCCACTGATCTATCATGATTTTAAGAATGAAGCCCTGAATCTTCCTCTCTATATACACATTTTGGAATTCTTAATTAAGGGAGCTAATAAGTTAAATTCTGGTTAACTGAGATTTTTTTTTTTTAAAGATTTTATTTATTTATTTGACAGAGAGAGATCACAAGTAGGCAGAGAGGCAGGCAGAGAGAGAGAGAGGAGGAAGCAGGCTCCCTGCTGAGCAGAGAGCCCGATGCGGGACTCGATCCCAGGACCCTGAGATCATGACCTGAGCCGAAGGCAGCGGCTTAACCCACTGAGCCACCCAGGCGCCCTGGTTAACTGAGATTTTATTGTATCCTTGGAATATCTGGCACTTATAAAATCCCAAGGATTTAACAATAATCTAAAAAGCCCCAAAAAATATACATACCAAGTTTTAAATTTACCAGTCTAACTAAAATATTCAGCTTCTTTCCTTTAAACTGAGAGTACCATTGATTAATTTATGCTGATGGGCTATTAAGCTTAATTAATTTTGGAAAAATTGAGAAAAAAAGGGAAATGGGTGAAATTATGATTAGATATCAGAATGCAGTTTATTAGAGAAAAATTCCCAAACCTTCTTGATAAATGCTACTTATAATTTTGCCAAAGTTTTATGTCTTTGCAGGCAGAATGGTAAGTACATAAGTAGAAAAAAACAGCTATATGCCACATGGGTCTCCTTTGCATGAAATTGCCTGGAACTATGGAGGATGCACATTTGGAAAGAACAGGGTATAAATGAATAGCCTGTCACAGAGAACAATTTTGAATGAAATCCTTCAATGAAAAAAAAGTTTTATTTTTCCCTAAAGAATTTTGTATTTCATGAGTCATTACTTATGTATGAAACTTTATTTATCTCTTAGGTTCACAATTCAGTGCTCTATTCTATTTCCTCAGAGCAAATCTCTAGTAATACCTTATCATTTAAATAAATTTACCTGGCCAGTCATCCAGAAATCTGTATGACAAACTCTTCTTCTAACTTGAGAATAGGTTGGGAAAAGTATGTAAGTTTGACTCAGGACTTAGAAAACACATATAAGATATTATTATATAAAAATGTTAAGGAAATTCGTAATGCAAACATAAAGAATCTTGCTTGAGAATTCTCAATTTCACAGTTATAACTCTGCTCCTAATACAATATCTAGCACATAGCATATACTCAATAAATATGTAGTGAACTGAACCGAAGAGAGCAAGACAGATGCTCCCCGTAGTGTGGAACTGCAGTTACATTGATGCCATGTCTAGCACTTGGCCAAGACTAGATTGTAGGATATAAGAAAGAGAAAAGTCAGGGGTGCCTAGGTGGCTCAGAGGGTTAAGCCTCTGCCTTCTGCTCAGGTCATGATCCCAGAGTCCTGGGATCGAGCCCCGCATCGGGCTCTCTGTTCAGCGGGGAGCCTGCTTCCTCCTCTCTCTCTGCCTGCCTCTCTGCCTGCTTGTCATCTCTCTCTGTCAAATAAATAAATAAAATCTTTAAAAAAATAAAATAAAATAAAATAAAATCTTTAAAAAAGAAAAAGAAAAAGTCATCTCAAATTAGACAGGCCTAAGAGGAAAGTCCAAAAGTAACAAAACAAAAAAAGAAAACTAATCCAACATTCAAGATGACCATACGTTCGTGCAGTAATGAGATGAACAATCTGGGCCTGCCTATACAGATCAACCCCCTCATAAAACTCCTAGGAGGTGCAGATGGTACAGTATACAAGGATTCTGTAGTGCTTAACATTAGCCCATCACAGATGGCTAGCAGTTGTTAACAGCCAACTAACCATTCAAATGTCTAAAGGAAATTTCTCCTTGAACTGAAAAACTCATTTCAGAAATATAACCAGATCATATAAGGCACTGTTTTTCAAAGGGTGGTCCACAAACCACATCTGTCAGAATCCCTTGAGACATTAAAAATGTACATTTCCATGGACATTGGGAAGGGTATGTGCAATGGTGAGTGCTATGAAATGTGTAATCCTGACAATTCACAGACCTGTACCCCTGGGGCAAAAAATACATTTATGTTAATAAAAATAATTAATTAAAAAAATAAAATGCACACTTCCAAATCCCACTTGAGACCTACAAAATCAGAATGGGGAAGAGGAAGAAAGGAAGGGGAGTACTAAGAACCTGCCTTTCTAATAAAATCTCAGGTGATGGCACACTAAAGTGTAAGGCCTTTGATATAAATATCTATAATTATATATGTTAGTAAGGGAGATTTTCTTTTCTACTCCTGACTTTTCACTCTTTCCACTGTTCCCTTATTTCCAAGACATATGTGTTCCCATACTCTTACTCTCATTAGGTAGGCATTTTTCCTAGTTCTAAAACAGTATTTGGAAGATTCCTTCCCATTCTGTTGTGCATAACCCAGCCTTGAACTACAGTACAACTGCTTTTTCTATTGGAAATAATCTACCATGTTGTATATATAAAATCAATTCTGATCCAAATAAATACCAAACCAATTTGATCAGTGAACCATTGGTTAATGAACCATTTCATTTTTAATTCAGGTCTATTTGGATTTACGTAGTCAAGATTATTAAGCAATATTACTCAAATAAGATAAGACATATCTGATCTCTACTTGCTGACAATACCTTGTCTACTTGAGTAGTTTCTTTCAAGATCATGTTGTAAGAGTCGACCAGAGAATGATGGCGTTTCTTTATTTAGCTTGAATTCAACCTAAAAGACATATTTGGGGGGAAATTTAACAGTAAGTCATGAAGATAATTATAAAATTATGTACAATACTGACACAAGACACAACACAGATGAACCTTGAAAACATGCTGAGTGAAAGAAGAGAGACATAAAATGGCACATGGCATAGGATTCCATCTATGAAAAACTGATAATAAAAAAATCTAAAGAGACAGAAAATAGATTTGTGGTTTTCAAAGGGAGTGGAAAGGGGGAATGGGGAGTGATTGTTTAATCGGTACAGGGACTCCCTTTTGAGTGACAAAAGTTCTGGAACTACACACTGCTGATGGCTGCACAACCTTATGAATGTATTTAATATCACAGATTTGTACAACTTAAAATGGCTAAAATGGAAACTTTTATGTTAAGAGTTTTTAGTGCACACACAAACGCACACACACAGTCAATTTCATGGGGTCAGATGAAACTATGCTATAAACCACTTGCAATTCCTCCATACGCTCACCACAAATACAATGATTAAAAGAACCATTTTCTAGAAAACAAAAGCAAAAATCATATAACAAAAAGTAAATTCCGTTGAAAAAATATCAGTTTTTATCATCAGAATTCCTTTTAAGAATCCAAGTGTAATAAAACTGTATATCTAAACCTTCTAAGAAGGGTATTCTCTAAATTGATTTTAAATTATTTGATAGGACTGAGGGAAAAAAAAAACAACCTCGTGATTAGCCAGCAAAAAACCCTAAATATGTATCATAAAAGAGTTATATGCTTCTGATTCATCCATAATAAACATTATAACAGCATTTGTTCTATAACTGTATGAATTATATGAGCTGAAGGTATTTTCTCAGAACATATGTCCACTCTAGAGAAAGTAAATGGTTTGAAAAGAATCTGGACAAGGCACATAGTTCTTAGAAATACATTAGAATGATAAAAAGGGATTTTTCCAGCAAAATCAATTAGCAAAACTTTGGCAAGGATCCATTATGTCCAATTATAATAAAGAACATTTTCAATTAATCTAGCTAATTGCTATTTATTCAAGATGATCAAATGGTCTATTTTTCAAGGGTTTATTTTCACATTTAATGTAATCAACTACTGCCTCCTCGACTAACGGTGTCCTTCCGTCAACCCTCTTCATGCCCCTCCTTACCCTCCTCATGCTGTTGTTTGTAAACTCTGTCCTTCACTTTAGAGTTCCCCTAGTGACATCTACTGAACAATCTTTTAGGGAAAAAACTGAATTGTGATGGCTGGAGCTATCCAACTTGGGCAAAGGAGGAAAAATTGTTTTGTGTCTTGAGACAGTTCTGTGGGAGGTAGATGAGTAGGTCTGAGTGCTGAGGTGAGACAGGAGGGAAAGAAAAACATGTATCTCAAAAATCAGATCTAAAGCTAGAAATAATGGAAAGGCCAGCGGATATTGTATGCAAATCTGGGAAAAAAGAATCTTGTGTTTACATCTTAACTTCTAAATAGTATTAAGCCCAATATAGTTTCACTGCTAATCTATTATGTTCTCACCTGATTATAAATGGAATCTGTAGATATATCCCCCATATTATTACATTTTATCCATTATAAGATGCCATCAGTAGCAAGACATACCATCATTTTACTCACTACTAAGAAAGAAAAAAACTTTCCTAATTCGATTATGATGTGCCATCAATTTTAAGAAGAATCCTGACTTAAGACATGTTTAAATATAAAAAACAAAACAAAACAAAACCCACCTCTTGTAATCGGTGAAGTAAGAATCAGTTTTTTAAAGAGGTTTTTTTACTTTAGGTGGGCAGAGAATAAAAATTATTTTAGCTCTACTCTTTAAATCATGCTGTTATTTGTGTAGGTTATAAAATAATTTATCTTCGATTTAAATATAAATCTGCTTAAATCTTACTTTGCTTTTTTCAGGAAGCGACGATGTTTGAATAACCAGATGAAGCCCACAATTCACCTGCAACGTAAAAAATTATAGCATAAAATACGCTCTTAATTTAAATACACACATATTTCTCCCCAAACTGGTACAGATAACAAACACTTAGTATAAAACAGAATGCTTGCTTTTCGTTTGTGGTAAATGATCATGTTCTGACGATCTGCTGAAAACAATAAAATCGCGACTAAGAATTAAAAGGTTTCCCTGTGATTTATTTCCCAAGATGTCTGCAGCGATGTAACCCTCCACCTTATAACCTGAGGTATCTGACACTTGCCATTTCAAGTCTACGTAAATATCTCAATAGGACAGGTGAAGGAGGTGGAGTGCCTATCAATAATACATTTTTCCCCCCCTTAAATAAGAGAAGGGGTGGGAAACCGACTGGTTAAAAGAAGTGAAATGAGTCTTAGCCTTTCACAGCAGACCAGCTCCACCTTCTGGAAGCCAAGAACCTGGACAAGACTTTGACTACCCATCACACAATCTTAAATACCCTCCAAGTGCCTTGGTCCAGTCCACGAATCTCAAGCCTCGGTCAGACAATAGCTTGAGTGGATTCAGCGATCCTGGTCCCAATAATACAGCCCATCACCTAGGACAAAGACGCCAGTCAGAAAGAACGATACGAACGGGGGGAGAAGGGAAGGCACGAGACCCAACCTACGTTATTCGCAGCCCGGCCAGAAACAGAGCGGTACTTCCCGGGAATCATGGCAGGAGACAGTCCAGGATCTGTTAGATCTGCCTTGGAAGCGACGATACAGCGGAGACTCAGACACCGAAAGGGGTCATCTCCCAGGCAACCCGCTCAGGGGTTACCATGGAGACGACCATTTCCGGTCTGGTCCTCTCCCAAATCGCGGGGCCTACCCGGTCGGTAGAGCCTCCGCTGATGTTTGCTGGGGTCCGGTGCGTCCGCACTTCCTCGTCCTGCTTTCCTGGCCTCGTGCAAACGGAGCGGGAGTGTGGGGAGGAGGACACGGGGAAGAGGCCGGCCGCCTCGGTAGCTGTGACAACCACCACTTCCGGTCCGTCCCTCTTTACGGCCCACCTCAGTTCGGCCCGCGCGAAATTTGGATCCCGCTGCCGGTGGCGCCCTGCTCTCCGGGGAGGACCGCCGCGGGCGGACGGAGGCCGATATCCGAGCACCGCGTACTCCCCTGTGGGGCCCTAGCTCGGGACTTCCGGTGGCCGGAGGTAGGGGCACGCACGAGGCGCCGCGCCGCGCGGCCTGGCGCAGGGGGACCGGCGTCTCCCCGGCTGGGAGCGCGCGGGCGTGCGGAGGCTGAGGCCGCGGCGATGCCCGCGCGCTGCGTGGCCGCCCACTGCGGCAACACCACCAAGTCCGGGAAGTCGCTGTTCCGCTTCCCCAAGGACCGGGCGGTGCGGCTGCTGTGGGACCGCTTCGTGCGGGGCCGCCGCGCCGACTGGTACGGGGGCAATGACCGCTCTGTCATCTGCTCGGACCACTTCGCTCCGGCCTGTTTCGACGTCTCTTCGGTTATCCAGAAGAACCTGCGCTTCTCCCAGCGCCTGAGGCTCGTAGCGGGCGCCGTGCCCACCCTGCACCGGGTGTCCGCCCCGGCACCTAAGGGGGAAGAAGAGGGAGAACACGCGGGCGGCCCCGAAAAGGGAGGAGAGCCCCAGGCAGGCAGGCAGGCAGAGGCCGCCCCGCGGCCAGCCTCCTGTACGCTCCTCCGGGCCAGGAAGAGGGCTGCGCCTTCACAGGTAAAGGGACATCAGAAGTCCACCGAGGGTCGCGGAAGGACCCCCAGACTGTGGCTCGGCTGTGCCACTAGTGTCACCTGGGGAGGGTCATCTCCCCTCGAAGGGTTCCGTTTTCCCATCCGTAAGATTAGGAGGGTGCTGTAGCGGGGATCGCCAGGTCCTGTTTGACATGAACGCTGGGGAGTTACATAGTTTGCTTCTGCCTCATCCTCCCTCCCTCGGACTCCCACAAACGCACACTCTCATCCTTTAGATTATAGAGTCGCCTTCACGGTCCGCTGCAGACTTTTTAAATAAAAAGGGTCCCATTTGCGCAAATCTCAAGGAAAAGGATGCTTGTAACTGTTCTTGCTCGACATTAACCTGAGCTTTAGGAAATGATTTTAACTGCCAATATGGTGAGGGAAGGGGGGTTGTGGAGCCACGGATGAAAATGGGGTTTGCTGATATATCTCTTCGCGCCCCTCAACTTCCTCTTGACTCGCTCCCTGTAAGTTAAAACATCCTAGTGAGCTTCATGTTCTCACCTTGCCCTCTTCTGCTGCCTGACTAGTCCTCACAAGCACGGACTAGACTTGTTTTGCATCCGGGCACCAGATCTTCTTCCCACTTCCCATCTTAATGAAGACTGCCCAGCCTTCTTTGAGATAATCAAGCATCAGCCCTATCACCATCCCAGAGATTAAATTACGACTTTTGGTTGGATCTAAAAGGTATCCATTTCGAGAGATGGGAAAGTTCACCAAGTGATCGTCAGCTGATCCGTAACTGACATTTTGGCTTTGACTAAGCCCTCTTTAGCCCAGACTCAAACTTTATACACAAGGATGTCAATCCAGGAGATTAAGAATTTCCTCACAGGCCTGTAATAGTTGCTCTAGATCCAATTGCCAGACCAAAACACTTTCTGAAATACCAGCCTGCTTCCTACATTGGAATGCATGCTTAAGACACTTTTAAGGTATCCTGGTATTACTAGGATTAAGAGCAAAATTACTAACACATCCTACGTGTCCTTGCACGCTTTTTGCCTACCATACTAGTCCTATCCAAGGCCACTGTCCCTTGTTGCGCCATATACACCAGTCATGTTGATCTTTTCCATTTTTGAACATGCTATGTTCCTTCCTACCAACAAGCCTTCACTCATTTGTTTCATGTAATGCCCTGGAATTATGCTCCTCCCATTCCCCATTATCATCAATTAAGTCTTTTTACTTCAAAAATCAATTCAAACATCCTTCCCCTTTGGTCCCCTAATTATATATTTTCATTCTTCATATAGTTCATATGCTTTGGTATCATACATACTTCAATAACACATCACAGTTGTCATGAAATAATTGTGTCATTTGCTTAATGTCTGTCTTCACATTAGAATGTAAGCTCCGTGAGAGCAGGGGTCCTATCTGACATGTTCATTATTGTATTGGCAGTACCTAGACAATATTTCGCAAATTTTAGGAATTCAATAAATATTTGTGTAGTGATTATGAGACTCTAAGAACACTTTTTTGTACTATAATGGAATTTTCAGTTCTCAGCCAGCTGCCCTTCTCACCAGGCTGTGTACCAGTCAAGACATCTGCCCCTTCCTTTAATTATCTGTCCACTATCACACTCATCCAACCTTTACCTAAGCACATATATAATACACAAATTCAAATATGTAGTAAAAGGAGCATTGAACATGCCATGCACACCCTTTTACCTTTTTACTTCCTCATAATTATACCACCCTATCAAAACTCAGGAGAAGAAAAGCCAGCCTAGTGAAACAATCAAAGATTTTATAACAAAGGCTAACCTTGAGGAGATCCAGAGTACATACCAAACCTACTTTGCTATTAGAATATTATATATATTAATATATCTAGCCAACATTTCTAACAATCCATATTAATGCAATTAATATACTTGCTGTTTATTAGGAAACTAAGTAATAGTTACTTTAGAAGTATATAAGGTTAAAAAGAGTTTAGAGTTGATAGCAATATATTTTTAGCCAGGTCTGGATTGAGTAGCCCTAGAAACATTGCTAAGAAAGTACTTGTGCAACCTCTGGCTCCTTTCCCCACTCACTGTTTTTCCAATTCCAGGAGCAACTGACTAAAAATCCAATTTCCAGGCATTGTATAACATTTATAGAGGGCTATTATAGATACTGTTCTGGATAGTTGGGTTTTATGTGGATAAATATAACTGAATATTCCCTATCTGCAGGGAGCTTGAGAAAAGATTAGGGACCATCTCCCAGGAGAAAGGGGGCTCTGAGGAGTACTATGTACTATCTGATATCTTACTTCATGAGGCTGTGATTATTTTCCTTCTTATTTTTTATCCAGCTGTATTTTTTAAATTGTCTAATTGAAATGTAAAAATATGCACGGAAGTGGACAAATATTGTCATTAAATTAACACAGACTGAACAAGTGTAGCCACTAGACAGCAAGAAATCGAACACTGCTAGCAACCCAGGGACCCCTGTATCACCTGAGCTGAAGCCTTCACTCCTTGGAGAAAACAAGTTTGCTTTTTTTTTTTTTTGTAAGCCTCATAAAATAGAACCATTATATAGGCATTTCTTGCCTCTGGCTTCTTTGTTCAACAATATATTTGTGAGGTTCATCTATATAGTTTCATATATATCGGAAATTTGTTTTAATTATTATATATATTATATATAATTATTTAATTATTATATAAAACAATAATAATTGTTTTAATTATTATATTATATATATTATATTATTATATATATAAATATTGTATGAAAATGCCCAAAAATGTCTCTATTCTACTCTATTTGGACATCTAGGTTGTTACCACTTGGGGGCGATTATAAGTAATGCTGCTATATGCATTTTTGAATATGTCTTTTTCATACGTGCACACATTTCTCATGGTATATACCTTCAGTTGCTGGGACATGGTATTATGCTAAACTTCAATAAATAATTCCAAGCGATTTTTTAAAATAGTCATACCAGTTCACACTTTTCTAGCAGCCTGTGAGAGTTTACATTGTTCCTCATTCTTGCCTACACTTGGTTTCTCAGACTTCCACATTTGAGTCCTTTTGCAAGGTGTGTAGTGGTGGTTTACTTTGCATTTCCCATTTTGTAAATGAAATTAGTAAGGGAACACCTTTTCAGATGTTAATTGAACATGTGGATAACCTCTTTGGTGATATGCCCATTTTTCTATTGGGTTATCTTACTTTTATTGATTTCGGATTCTTAATAAATTCTGGCTTTCTTTGTCAATTGAATATGTTTCAAATATCTTCTCCCACTGTGCCTTTGCCTCTTCCTTCTTAATAGTGTCTTTTGATGTACTGAAATTCTTAATTTTAATGCCAACCAACTTACCAACATTTTTCTATATGTTTAATGCTTAAAACACGCTTATACTGCCTTCTATAAATTTAATTGCTTTTAATTTTTACATTCAGATCTACAGCCCATTCAGAATTGACTTTTGTTTATGATGTGAGATAGGGTTTAAGTTTCATTTTTTCCCACATATCCAATTGACTCAGCCTCTTCTATTGAAAAGACTAGCATTTCCTCATCCTATAGCATCAACTTTGTCATTAGTTAAGTTTCTATGTACACATTACATCTGTTTCCACATTTTTAAATTCTGCCCATTTATCAATTTGCATATTTTTGCAACAGTATAATAGTATCTTAATTATTGTAGCTTATATTAAGAATCAACATTTAATTAATCAATTTCTCTTACCTTCTTCATCTTCATAGATGTCTTAGGCTATTTGGGGCTCCTTAAACTTCCATATATATCTTAGAATTGGTTTGTCAATTCCCACAAATTATTTACTGGGATTTGATTGGGGCTACATGGAATTTATAAGTGAATGTGGGGAGAAAGACATATTGACAATAACAGTTCTTCCAATCCATGAATGTAGTGTATCCCTACATTTACCTGGGTTCTTATGTTCCTCTTAAAAATATTTTATGGCATTCTATGTAAAGGTTTTGAACATCTTTTATTAAATTTATTCCTATTTTATTTTGCTATTATAAACAGTATTTAAAATTTTATTTTTATGTATTTATGTAGATAAATTGATCTTTGTTGACCTTGTATCCAGAAACCTTGTGAAACCCTATTTATTCCAATAATTTATAGATATTTTCCAACTTTCTACATGTCTATAACATGTCAGCAAATAGTTTTTGATGTTTGTGCTTTTATTTTCTATTCCTGCTATGCTAACTAGAAATTCAGTACAATGTTGGGAACCAAAAAGGTGATGAGGAATCCTTTTTCTCATTCTTATTTCCAGAGGGAAAGCCTTTAAGTTTACCATTTTATATGATTTTTGCTACAGTTTTTTTTTTTTGCAGTTTTTTTACTCCTGTCTATTCCTAGTTTTTGCTACAGATGTAAATCATAAATGATGTTAAATTAGATCAAGTGCTTTTTCTGAATCTATTCATGATCATATATTTTGTCCGTTATTCTGTTATTGTGGTGAATTATATTACCTGGTTTTGAAATACAGAACCAAACTTGCATGGCTGAAATAAACACATTTTGGCCAGGGTGTATTACTCTTTTAAATATTGCTTGATTTGATTTGCTAATACTTGGGATTTTTACATATGTGTTCATGGACAAACTCAGTCTGTAATTTTTCTTTCTTGAAATGCCTTTCTCAGTGGTGCCTGGGTGGCTCAGAGGGTTAAGCATCTGCCTTCAGCTCAGGTCATGATCCTAGGATCCTGGGATTGAGTCCCACATTGGACTTCTTGCTGGGCAGGGAGCCTGCTTCTCCCTCTGCCTGCCTCTGTCTGTCTGACAAATAAATAAAGAAAATCTTAAAAGAAAAAAAAATGTCTTTCTCAGATTTGGTATCAAGATTATGCTGACTAATGTGGAGTTATTTCCTCATATCATTCTCTGGAAATGATTCTAAAAATTGGCATATAGTCATTAATAAATTTGATATTAATATTTGGTAGAGTTTGCTGATAAAGATACCAGGTCCTTACCTAGCCCTGGAGTTTTCCCTGTGGGAAGATTATTTTTTAAGATTTATTTATTTATTTTAGAGTGTGTGCACACAAGCAGGAGGCGCAGAGAGAATTTCAAGCAGACTCCGTGCTAAGAACAGAGCCCACTGCATGGCTTGATCTCATGACCTTGAGATCACGACCTGAGAGGAAACCAAGAGTTGGATGCTCAACCACCTGGACCATCCAGGTGTCCCTTGTGGGAAGATTTTTAATGATGGATTCTTTTTTTTTTACAGTTATAGGGCTATTCAGTTTTTTGTTTCTGTACTTTGATAAATTACACTTTTCTAAAAATTTGTCAAAGTTTTCAAATATATTGACCCAAAGTTATAATAATTTTTTACCTTTTAAAATGCTATATGATCTGTATGTATTCTATATGATTTTTGCTTTTTCTTTCAGTTTTTTATCTGCTTCATCAGGTGTTTATCAATTTTTATTAATCTTTTCAAGGAATAAACGGACTTCTTGGTCTTCTTTCTAGGTTTGGTTTTTCTTTTTTCCATTATTTTCTGTCATTTTTCCTTCCCGGTACTTATTTTTTTCAACTTTGATTTTTTAGTTGCTAGGTTAGATTTATATAGTACTGAGCTAAATGATTAACACATATTTGCTTCTATTTTTCCATTAAGCAAGCTTGTTAAAAAAGTGAAAACTTCACTTAAAGTTATCTGTACATATTAAGATGTGGTATTTCATGCGAAGAATATCAGAATAACCAACTTGCTTGCTTTTGTGAAGACAAAACACGAATTTCCAAATACTTTATATTTTATCCCGCTGCTTAAATTTTTAAGAAAATTTTCTAGTAGTGGGGCATCTGGGTGGTTCAGTGGATAAAGTGTCTGCCTTTGGTTCAGGTCATGATCCCAGGGTCCTGGGATCAAGGCCTCTGTGTGGCTCCCTGCTCAAGGGGAGCCTGCTTCTCCCTTCTCCTCCCCACTTTTACTCTGTCTCTCTCTGTCAAATAAATAAACATCTTAAAATTTTTTTCCAGTATTTTAAAAATTATTTTTGTAAGACTTAGGGTTTTTTTTTAAGAAGTTTTAGGTTCACAGCAAAACTGAGGGGACTATAGAGACACATGTGCAGTCACCTCCATTATCAACATCCCCACCAGAGTTGGTACATTCGTTAGAACTGATGAACCTACATTGACCCATCACTATTACCCAAGTGCCATAGTTTACGTTATAGCTCACTCTTTTTTTTTTTTAGATTTTATTTATTTATTTGACAGACAGAGATCACAAGTAGGCAGAGAAGCAAGCAGAGAGAGAGGGAGGAAGCAGGCTCCCTGCTGAGCAGAGAGCCCGATGTGGGACTCAATCCCAGGACCCTGAGTTTGACCTGAAACGAAGGCAGAGGCTTTAACCCACTGAGTCACCCAGGCGCCCCTATAGCTCACTCTTGATTCCTCTACTTTTTGAATTTTTAAAAAAATTTTTATTTACTGTTCTTGTAACTTCTTGAGAGTTTAAATTGGATCATGGGTTTCCAGAGCTTTCATATTAATAGCCAAAGAGGCATTTGAGTTTCACATGCTTATTTCCCAATTGTAGAATTCCCTATAGTGGTTTTAATATAGGAAAAACTGACTTCTGAAATGAGGATATGTTAGAAATATTTTGTGGAATAAATGTTTTGTGTGATGTTAATGATTCTACTCTAAATTAATTAAGCCTAATTAGTTTTTCTATAGTCTTTTGTGCACTTAAGACTATAAATTCCCTTGTAAGCATGGCATTGAGTCCCATAAGTTTTTTGATATAGAATATGATTCTTTAGCTTAAAGTATCCTTTTATTTTCATCCTAAATTTCTCTCTTATCTTTTCATGGGTAATTTAGAAGTGGGTTTTTAAATTTCCAAACATACAGGCATTTTGTAGTTCTATTTTTGTTATCAATTTCCAGGTCAGTTACACTGTGGCCAGACAGCTTACAGCATATGAATTTAATCATTTGAATTTATTGAAACTTGTATTAGGCAAAACATAGATCAGTTTTTATAATGTTCCATGTGCACTTGAGGTGAATGCATGTTCTGCAGTTGAGTATGTGTTCCACATATGTCTATTAATTGTGCTTACAGGTTCTCTATCCTTATTGAATTTTTGTCTACTTACTGTATTAATTACTGGGAAAGGCATGTTAAAAATCTTCCACTGTGATTTTGAATTTATGTATTCGATCTTCTAATTCTAACAGTTTTTGTGTTATGTAGTGCTAATATAGCAACATCAGCTTTCTTTAGATTAGCGTTGGCATAGGACATCTTTTTACATCCTTTTATTTGCGATCTTTCTGAATCCTTCAGAATTTTGGCATTACTCTCCTCCGATTGCCCCTTTCAAGAGAATGTATCTTTTTCCTCTGGCTGCTTCTAATATTTTTTTGTTTTCCAGTTTTACTGTAAAGTGCATAGGCATGTCTTTCTTTGTTTTTATTTTGATAAATACAAATAGCACTTTTGTAAAACCATGTCTTAATATCGTCTCTCCATTTTGGTGAATTTTCAGATATTATTTGCTCAAACAGTGCTTCTGTCCCATTTTCTCTCTCTTTTCCTCCGGTACTACAATTTATATCATATATGATACTTTCTCATCTTACATGCTTTGTCTCTTGTGATCTTTTCTATAATTTCCAAACTTTAGTCTCTTTCTGCCTCATTTCAGATGTTTTCTTTTAACTTATATTCCAGCTGATCAATGATGTATTTGGAAATTCTGTGTTTTAACCTTTTAATATGAAGAAGAAATAATCAGATATGTGCACAAAAGATTTATTTTCAAAAATTTCTAATATAGGGACGCCTGGGTGGCTCAGTGAGTTGTACCTCTACCTCTGGCTCAGGTCAGTTGGGCCTCTGCCTCCGGCTCAGGTCATGATCTCAGGGTCCTGGGATCAAGCCCCACATCGGGCTCTCTGCTTAGCGGGATCCTGCCCCCACCCTGCCTGCCTCTCTGCCTACTTGTGATCTCTCTCTCTGTCAAATAAATAAATAAAATCTTTTTTAAAAATTCTAATATAGATTATTTTAATAGGTTATAGTGTATCTATGCAATAGATGTTATACAGCCATAAAAATTATGTAGAATATTTAATAACATTGAAACATGATATATTAAGGAAAAAACAAGGTTATAAAACAGATAATTCCAATTAAAAAAACATATATGGAAAAGACCAAAAAAGTTCTAAAATACAAAGTTGTTAGCTACAGATAAAGAGATGATGGCTAATTTTTAGTTTATTTTTGCTTCTCTGGCGCAAATTTTTCTCAGTGATAAAAATTATTACTCTAATGGGAACAGAAGTCATTTTTAAAAGCCTGATTAAGTTCCTAAAATGCCATTTTTCCAGGCATAAACCTGTTTTCTAAAGAAATATTACTTATTATAGATTTTTATAATGCTTGGCTTAGAAGTAGATACAGCCAATAGAAATTGTTCATAATTTCATAGACACAAATGAAAAGGTAAGCCTTATATTTTGATTTAAGTCCTCAGTAATATTAGGTATAATTATTCCTGTTACAAAAACACTCTTCAGGGCACCTGGATGGCTCAGTCAGGTAAGCTTCTGCCTTCAGTTCAGGTCACGATCCTGGGGACCTGGGTTCGAGTCCCATGCCAGGCTCCTGCTCCGTGGGGAACCTATTTCTTTCTCTGCCTCTGCTTCTCTCTCATAAATAAATAAATAAAAATCTTAAAAAAAAAACAAACTACAACAAAGGGATTCTTCACAAAAGTTTCTTCACAGTTTCTTTAACTTGGGTGTTAATGGCCTATGTTCCAGCAACTATGGAAGCCAGCTAAAATATTTTTCAGTGGTGATTCATTAGTTGCATAGAACACCCAGGGCTCACTCCATCAAGTGCCCTCCCTAATTCCCATCACCCAGTTACCCCATCCCCAGCACCTCCCTTCCAGCAACCCTGCTTGCTCTCCATAGTTAAGCGTCTCTTATGGTTTGCTTCCCTCTCTGTTTTCATCTTATTTTATTTTTCCTTCCCTTCCCCTGTGTTCATCTGTTCTGTTTCTTGAATTCTACATGTGAGTGAAATCATATGGTATTTGTCTTTCTGTGACTACTCAGAGAAATAATACTATTATTTAATATTTTTAATATCATTATTATATAATATTATTATAATAATATTATAAGAAATAATATTTATTATTTTATTTAGCTTAGCATAATACCTTCTAGTTCCATCCATGTCATTGCATATGGGAGATTCCATTCTATCATTCTATTTGATGGCTGAGTAATAGTCCACTATATATATATATATATATATATATATATATATATATATATATAGCCACATCATCTTTATCCATTTGTTGATGGACATCTGGGCTCTTTCCATATTTTGGCTATTGTGGACATTGCTGCTATAAACATTGGGGTGCACATGCCCCTTCGAATCATTATGTTTGTATCCTTTGGATAAATACCTAGTAGTACAATTGCTAATGTTACCATCTAAGAATCCAAGTCCTTTTTCTTTCTACCTTTTACTTCCCCCACAGATCAAAATTTCCATGTCACATTGTAATTTTTCTCAGGAAGGCATAAAAACATTAAAGTCAGCCATATTATTTTGTTTAAGTATTTCTCTATAAAGTACAAAAGACCGATGATGAGGCTTTCCAGAATAATGCTACTGCTAGGATATCCAATAATTTAATACAAGTAGTATTAGCTCTCACAGCTATTGATTTAGGGAAAAATAATGAGTTGTAAGCAAATAATAACTTAAATATTTCTGTTTACCCAGAATGTTGGCAATTTATGATTTACAAATAGTAAACAACAGTATGGCAGAGTTCTTACGAACTTGGACTTTGGAGCCAACTTGCCTGGGTTCCAATTCCAGTCTTCCTAATATGTGACCTTGAAAACTATTATTTATACTCTTTTACTACTTCTCCCTTTTGAAAGATAAAACCATACTCATTAGGCTACCTTTGATATGGTTCTCCTCTGGTTTATATTTTTAGATTACATGTGAAAATGAAGTTAAACAAACACAAGTCCCTGCTAATAATCTATCTTATGGTGTCACTTCAGTACCTACTCACTGTGAAGACGGCCCAGTGCATAAAAGTACACAAATGTCTCTGAAAAGGCCCCCTCACCGCAGCGTTGGTACGTTTGGACTCTTCAACTGACTGATCATTGAATTGATCTTTTGTATATGAAAGATAAATAACAAGCAAAATGTAATTCACAGGCAAATGTGTTTATTCTCTTTCAGGTATTCAGGCCAAAGTGAAAGTGTTCGGAAAACAATTGTGTAACTCCACTACTCAGACCGAGGGATTGCAGTCTAGAAGTGCCTCCGTCTTTGACATTTACTCCAGTGACCCAGATGCAGACTGGGATGTCAAGAGTGAGCAGAGCGATTTGTCTTATATAGCAGTGCAGGTGAAAGAAGAGTCCTGTTAAAAATGCAACGTCAAAGGACTTGATGTCCCATAGGTTTTCAGATGTTCACTCACATAATTACTTCTTTGCTCTTGCAAATCTTTCACTTTGGGATAATTGAGTATCAGCAAAATTGGTTCAGCTCTAAGGCAAAAATGTGTCCACCTGCCAAGATAACGAAGCTAATCCTGCCCACAAACCTCCCCACCTCCTACTTTCATCTCTTGTTTCTTTTTTCTTTTTATCCTTTTGGTGGAAATCGAGATATAAGACAACATGCACAATAGCATTTCCAGATCAAGATTAAGCACTGAATATTTAAGCTTACTGCAGAAGCAACACTCATATGGGTCTTATAGGACATTCACAAGTTAGAGTGTCACTCTTCTAAATAACTTGAAGGTAGTAGTAAGCACAGGCAAGTGTGGTACTATGAAATGATTTGGGAGCCAGGAGACTTATCCTTGATTATTACTTTTTTATGTTGTATATTTATTAGTTTGCCCATTCATAATACTATTGGATCTATAGATCAGTCCCTATGAGCATTTCTGGTGAAGTTATGGCTCTTACAGAAAATTTTGGAAGGGAATAAATTTAAACATGGATAGAGTTGCATATACTTGGATTGCCTTGTTAATGAAATCTACTTGCATTGGTTCCTATTACAACGAACCAATGAGCTTGATTAATTTAGATTGAAATTATTAACATCATGCAAAAAAAAAAGTATTATATTTCTAACATATCCCAATTTCAAAAATTGGGTTTTTCTCATTAATACCATTCTATCAAATTCTACATTTGGGAACTAATGGTGTGAAACATAGCTGCCCCATCTGCCATTTACCAGGAAAGTTTCTAAAGCAGTTTTGTACCATGAAGTAATTTGTTACAGTTGTTTCTGAGAAACTTACTATAATTCTGATCTTCTACTGAGAGTAATAAAAATAAATGTCCATTTTATACCTCACATGTCTTGTTAATTGCGCATGATTGGAAGACCTTGCATGCATTTTATCCTAGAAGGTTTAAATAATATACCAAAGTGATTTTCTTTCAAAGCTAATTTCATGTGTGACTTAATTTGAACGGTATAATTTTATTAAAAAGAATAATAAAATAAAATATTAATAGAAGTGAGCCTGAACAATGATTATCTAAACACATAACACTATTGTTGTTGTTGTTGTTGTTACTGTTTCTTTGGCTTGAATTTGAGATGACTACTTGGTGTTTTGAGAGAACATTGTGTTTTAAAATTAAGCATATAAACCTTCTGAAGCTAAATGCTATCAGTAAGTACCTGTTGTTCGTTTCTTGAGCTTTTAAACAGCCTACCACCTTAATTAATTACAATCATATAATTAATAAAATAATTAATTATAATGAATGTCATATGCCCTTTCATCCCCAAATTTCACTGCCAGGGGTTTACTTCATTTTTATGTGTTAAACAACTTTGACAACCATAACCTATCTACCTTTCTTCCTTCCTCCCTTCCTTCCTTCCTTCCTTTTTTTTTATTTTTTATTTTTATTTTATTTTTTTTAAAGATTTTTATTTATTATTTATTTGACAGAGAGAGAAATCACAAGTAGGCGGAGAGTCAGGCAGAGAGAGAGAGAGAAGCAGGCTCCCGCTGAGCAAAGAGCCCGATGCGGGGCTCGATCCCAGGACACCGAGATCATGACCCGAGCCGAAGGCAGCGGCTTAATCCACTGAGCCACCCAGGCGCCCCCCTTCCTTTTTTTTTAAACAAAAGGCCTGAACTTTATTAGTTCCCCACCAGTACTGCCCCCTCCACCACCCCCAGCCCTAGTGAGAAGCTGCCCCTGTCAGAGGCCACCAGGCCTCAGGGCCAGAGGGGCCAAAGTTCCTCAGAAGCTGCTCCTGGTCTTCCAGGTCCTTCCACTCCTCCTTGCACCTATAGAAGATGGGGCAGTCCCAGCTGGTGCAGATGACATCCTTGTGCAGGCTGCCTTGGCAGCGGGAGCATTTGGGTCCAGAGGTGCAAGAAGCACTCCTCCAGGGCGTTCCTTCCTTCCTTCTTCTTTCTCTCTTTTTCTCTCTTTCTTCCTTTCTTTCTTTCTCTTTTTCTTTCTTTCTTTTTTTTCCTTTCAGGTTTTTTTCTCTTACCAATTGAGAATTTATGTTTGCTTTGTGAATTCACATGATTTCATAATGTATTGTGCAATTTTCACTGTCCTAAAGTAATGAAATACTGGCTTTATTTTAAATTAAATATGAGGAACTTAGTTTATCTAATTTTGGCTACTTTTTGCATATTTTCAGTATCTTAATTTCTTTTGTTGCCAGAAGAGTTTAATGGGGGAAAATGAGGTACACCTCATCACCTGCCTTATCATTTTTCATTTGTTTATGTAATAAGTACTTATTAAACATACTCTGTGCCAGATAACTGTTCTAGCCACCAAGGATACATTGGTGAGTAAGATAAAAATTCTGCCCTCTTAGTAGCTTCCTTTTAGAGGGGAGCCAGACCATAAACTAAGATAGGGATGAATAATTGTAGATAGTGATTAGTGCTATGAAGGAAATAAAGCAGAGTAAGGTGTCAGAACATAATCGTAACAATTATGTTAGAACATAACTGGGGTGGGAGAGAGGGTTTGCTTTTTTAGGTAAGGTAATCAGGAAAGGCCTCTCTGAAGATTCAATATTTTCTCAGAGACCTGGGTGATCAGAAGAAGCAGTCATGTCATGACTGGAGAGAAGAGCATTCTGCATGATAGGAATGGCAGATGCTCTGGTATTTGAGGAACAAAAAGGAGGCTGGGGTATCTGGAGATAATAAACTAAGTAGAGAATTGTAAGAGATAAGATTTTTTTTTTTAAGATTTTATTTATTTATTTGACAGAGAGAAACCACAAGTACACTGAGAGGCAGGCAGAGAGAGAGAGAGAGAGAAGGAAGCAGGCTCCCCGCTGAGCAGAGAGCCCGATGCGGGACTCGATCCCAGGACCCTGAGATCATGACCTGAGCCGAAGGCAGCGGCTTAACCCACTGAGCCACCCAGGCGCCCCAAGAGATAAGATTTGAGTGGTATACAGGACCAGACCATGTAAGGTATTTGCTGTCACTATCGAGAATTTTTATCTTATTCTAGGCTTAAATTCTATTTTAAGCGTATTTTATGGCTGGCTTATCTGCTAGTATTTGTTATAATTAAAAAACATAATTGGATTCGCACATAAAGTCATTGAACTTTAGGCAAGAGAAGAGAGACGTTATCAAGAGTGTGTGAATATAAATCTTGTTCTTCAAAAATATTGGGAATTCTGGAGAGAGGATGGTGGTGATCGTGTCATTTTGTTTGAAATCTTCCCAAATTTCCCTGTGGAAATAAATAGAGCAGTTCTTATTTGGTTAGTGGCAAAGAAGCTTGTGTCAGATTAACCCTCCCATGGATAACATGTATAGAAAACAAGTAACTTTGACGGACATGGGAAGCGTCGAAAACAAGTAGAAGCAGCAAATCAGCCTTAAAAGAGGTGAACCGCAGTGGGCGGGATGCCCTTTGTGTGCCTTCCCACCTCAGTGCACTCCCCACTCCATGCTGTGAGGAGCAGCTAGAACTCAAGCAGGAAGTTGCCATCTTACTGGCTCCAGGAGTCAGAGTTGAAAATGAAGGGCTACTGGAGTGAAAAGGGGTGAGGCAAGTCATGGAAAAGTAGAAGCAACTGGGGAAAAGGACCAAAATCTGCTTATAAACCACCCAAGTCTTGGACTAACCACTGAAGTACACACGAGTTGCATGGAGAGACCTCAGGGGTCCCAGCAGAAAGCAACACTTGGAAGTCTTGGCTTAGCTGCTACCCATCATAGAGGAAGCAGAGTTTGGAGTTTATGAGTGGAGCCAAGATAAGATAAATCTGTTAGAACAAAATCTATCATGCTTTAGAATAAGATGAGAGAACTTATCATCTAAAATGCCTCGTACAATATTAAGAATTACTAGTCATGTGGAGAAATTGGAAAAGTGTGATCAATAATCAAGACAAAAAGGAAGCAACTCCAGGATAACCGAACTTATAATTAGCGGATAAGAACTTTATTTTTCTTTTTCCTTCTTTTTTTTTTTTTAAGATTTTATTTATTTATTTGTCAGAGAGAGAGAGTGAGCGAGCACAGGCAGACAGAGTGGCTGGTTGAGGCAGAGGGAGAAGCAGGCTCCCCACCAAGCAAGGAGCCCGATGTGGGACTCGATCCCAGGACGCTGGGATCATGACCTGAGCCAAAGGCAGCCGCTTAACCAACTGAGCCACCAAGGCGTCCCAAGAACTTTATTTTTCTTAAAAGATTGTATTTACTTGAGAGAGAGAGAGAGAGAGCACAGAGGGAGCCTGATACGGGACTCGATCCCAGAAGTCTGGGACTATGACCTGAGCTGAAGGAAGACACTTAACTGACTCAGCCACCCAAGTGTCCCCCACCCCCTTTTTAGAAAGATTTAACTTAGAAAGAACTTGTTACAATGTTAAAAATGTGTTCAAACACGGAAATACAGCAATATTGAAGAAAGAGGTGAGGAATCTCAGAAGAGAAAAAGAAACTCTAAAAAAGGACCAAATGGAAATTCTGGAGCTGAAAATAGACAAACTATCAAAACCAACATAAGAAGAAACAGGAAATCTGAATTGCTCTATATCAAAGAATTGGATTATAATCCTTTCACAAAGCAAAGTCTATTTCCTGATGGCTTCACTTATAACTTCTATCAAACACACAAGGAAAAAATGCAATTGTTACATAAACTCTTTCAAGAGAAAAGAATGGGGGGCGCGCCTGAGTGGCTCAGTGGGTTAGGGCCTCTGCCTTCAGCTCAGGTCATGTCCCAGGGTCCTGGGATTGAGCCCCGCATTGGACTCTCTGCTCTGCAGGGAGCCTGCTTCCTCCCTCCCTCTCTGCCTGCCTCTCTACCTACTTGTGATCTCTGTCTGTTAAATAAATAAGTAAAATCTTTAAAAAAAAAAAAAAAAAGAATTAGGGAACACTGCCCATTTTGTGAGTTCAACATTATCTTATTACCAAAAGTAGGCAAAGACATTATAAGAAATTACAAAGCAATGTCTTAACATGAATTTAGATGCAAATATCCTTAACAAAATACTAGCAAGCCTTTCCCGCAATGTATTACAAGAATAAAACATCATGTCCAAATATAGCTTAACTCAACTCTGCAAGTTTAGCTTCTCACTCAAAAATCAATCAATGCAATCACCAAATTAAGAGAATAAAGAAGAAAAATCACACGATAATCTCATTAAATTTAGAAAGATCATTTGACAAAAAATCAACATCCATTTATAATAAACACCCTCGGTAAGCTAGGAATAGAAGTCTGGTAAATGGCAGTCATGATATATACATCAATAATATCATAGTTAATGTTCAAGGGCTAAAAGCTTTATCAGGAACCAGGCAAGAACATTGAACTGAAGATCCTAATTAGTGCAATAAAGGCAAAAAGAAAAAATAATAAAATGCATAGTCGTTTAAAAGGGAGATATAAAACTCTTTTTAAATAGAGATCATGTACATAGAAATGCCTAGGGGATCTATAAAAAAGCTGATAGAACTAATAAGTCAGTTTAATAAAGTCAAGTATAAAAATCAACTGTATTTCTATATACTAGCAAAGTGAAATAAAAAAATTTACAATATGGAAAGACAAAGGGTTTAGAACAAATATTGGGTAGAGAAGGAGCAACTGGAATTCTCATCATGGATGATGGGAATGTAAAATATTAAAACCATTTTAGAAAACAGTTTGACTTATTCAACCAAACAATTCAATTCCCGTTTATCCAAGAGAAATTAGAATATGTATCCACACAAAGACTTTTACACAAATGCTTATAAGAGCCAAAATCTGAAAACAACCCATACATATAATTTGCCTCTCCATTCATCAACAGGTGAATGGAGAGGCAAATTATAGCATATCCAGACAATGGAATTCTCTCAGCAATAAAAGAGAGTAAGCATGTTTGTAACAACATGGATGAATTTTGAAAATATTATGCTGAGTGAAAAAAAATCCAGATTCAAATAAGAGTACATACCCTGAATTCCCATTTGCACGAAATTCTAAAAAGAGAGAGGGAGATAATTAATACGTAGTAACAGAAAGAAAATCAGTCGCTGCCTAGGGCTGGAGCGGGGAAGACACTACCCACAAAGGAGAGAAGGAAATGTTTGGGATAATAATGTGGGTGTTTAAATCCTGATGTGGCAGGGGCGCCTGGGTGGCTCAGTGGGTTAAGCCGCTGCCTTCGGCTCAGGTCATGATCTCAGGGTCCTGGGATCGAGTCCCACATCGGGCTCTCTGCTCAGCAGGGAGCCTGCTTCCTCCTCTCTCTCTCTGCCTGCCTCTCTGCCTACTTGTGATCTCTCTCTGTCAAATAAATAAATAAAATCTTTAAAAATAAATAAATAAATAAATAAATCCTGATGTGGCGATAGGTACATTGATACATATCCTTGTAGTTGTGTGCAATATACCTTTATAAACTTGACCAAAGAAAAGACCCCTAAATCCTAATTGTCAAATGACTAGTACAGACCATAAATTCTGTAGTTTTTAAAACTAGGCTTCGCAGAAGAGGTAAAATTGCAATTGCCCTTTTAGGAGAGATAGGCTATAGATAGGCTACATTAAAAAAAAAATAATAACTGAGCAGAGAAAAAGTCAACACAGGGATGAATGCAGGAGGGGCAGGGTGGGTGGCTTGAAGGGATGGTGGTAGTATTAGACTGAAGGCAGAGGCTCTGACAAGGGAATTGTGGGAGATTCAGATGGAGGGAGGAGAAAGTTAGGGGCAGGATGTCGCCAGAACATAGAGATCGATCTTTATCCTTTGGGTACTGAATAAGCTTTTGAGATATTTGAGCAGAGGAGTACGTTAGGCAAATGAATCTGGATTGTGGTGCAAGAAGAGTCAGCAAGGAGAGAATTTGCCGAAGTTCAGTTGACAGACTTGAAGTAGTCATGACTTGAGAAGATCAAAGATTGAACTAGAGTGGGGAAGGCAAAGAATGGAGGGGATACGGAGAAGGAAGAATTGACAAGGAATGTTAGGTTAGACTCTGGATTTGGGAACAGGGACAGAATAAACAATGGGTAGCTAAAATGGCAGGATAACTAGTAGAGATAAGAAGCAGCCAGTCTGGGGAGAAAGATGTTGATTTCAGTTTTAGAAGTCAATGATCTGAGAAATCTATCCTGACTTTACCTCTGTCTTAAGACTGGATGAAGTGTCACTGCGTACACCAAAGTGTGTCATGCCTAGCCTATCACATTTGTCGCCTTGTATTGTGACTGCCTACCGGTCTCCCACAGTAGGCTCCATAAACCTCAAAAGTAAGGACTATCTTTCGTTAGTATTCTCCTGTGCCAAGCACTGTTCTGAACCCAAGCGTTTTGCATATGTGCGGATAAGTATTTCCTAAATATGTACTGAATGTGGAGTTTGAGAGGATAATGGAAATGGAAGAGGAAAGTGGATATGATCCTCGGGCCATTCGAGCAGGGAGTTTAAGATATATAGTCTGGGAAGGTATTTACAAAAAAAGTGATGGTTGAAATCACGCTATAAGATTCCTAAAGGACAGCCTGTAAACAAACCTCCTGTGGCACTTAATGTCTTCATTACTTACCTGGCAAGTTTGCTCCAAAATGAGAAGCAGGAGAGACCAAGAAAAGGTACGCAAGCCTGCATAAACCATTAGCCAAATTAATAACTTCTGCTGAATATTCAGGAATTGGCTCTTCAGATAATTGGCACGCACACACACGCAAGGCTTTGCCTGGCATTTGATGTTTGCCTCTTCCCTTTTGTACCAAAAATAATGAAGCAGTGACATTTAAGAAAGTGGGAGAAAAATTCTAACAGCATGACTGTATTTGGGGTTTTCACCCTGGCTGAAGACTGATGCTTATCAACCGTGTGAGCCTAGACAAATTACTTCCTCTCCCTGGGTTTATGTCTTCTCATCTGAAAAACTGGAGTTTTAGTATCTACATCATATTTTTGTCAAGAGGATGAAATGAGGTCCAATATGCAGAACGCCTCCACATGGGAAACATGCTGAAACTCTTAGCTAGAGGTGGGAAAGTATGGTGGAGAAGAGGATGGCTTTTGGTGACCACTACCTGGGCTTGAACTCGGGCTCTGCCACTTACTAGGCAAGTTGTGGTTTGTGCCCCGTTTACCTCATCTGGAAGGTAGGGATGTTTAATTAGTACCTCGATCACAGGTTTGTTATGAGAATTACATGAATAATAGGCACCTGGAACACCAGCTGACATATAGCCAACATCATGTCAGTTTTCGGTAGGATTACCATCACTCCCTTTCCCCAATATCTCCATTCCCAAGCCCATCCCAAGCCCAGCTCTCTCATCTCTTCCCTGCCCCTCCTCCATCAGTGGGAGGATGACCGGTGGATGTTTTCTACAAAGTTCATACAGTGACACTAGATGGGGTTGCTGAGCTAACACACTTAAGAACTGTTGGGCCCCCGCATTGTATTTTTGGACTGAATGAGACTTTAGGAATGCGTTGGTCAGCCCTTTTTATTTTGCGGAGGAAGAAACTAGGGATCAGAGAAGTTATCTGATGTAATACCTGCCTGCAATTGTCTCAGCAATCCAGTCTTCCCATTTCTGGCAAACCCAATCCCATTCTTCATCAGAAACGACTGAACAATAAAGGTGGATGTGCTTATAAATCCTAATTTTTTTTCTAGAATCATTTGATCAAACCCAAAAGATCCTGGAAGCGCCACAGGAACAGGAGTAAGCTGCTGTCATTCACTGACCGCTCTGTCTGGTCTATGGTAGATCCTCAGTTAACATTTGTTGAATGAATGATAGGGATCTATCATGGTTTTTTTTTTTTTAAGATTTTATTTATTTATTTGACAGAGAGAGATCGCAAGTAGGCAGAGAGGCAGGCAGAGAGAGAGGAGGAAGCAGGCTCCCTGCTGAGCAGAGAGCCCGATGCAGGACTCGATCCCCGGACCCTGAGATCATGACCTGAGCCGAAGGCAGCGGCTTAACCCACTGAGCCACCCAGGCGCCCAATCATGTTTTTAAAAGTTCTAGAGATTTCAGATCTTCCTTAATACTTGTTCCGATGCTCTCTGAAGGGGATTCCTCCTAACATAATCTCATTTTCTAAATACATAGATCAATCCTTTGGATACATGGATACATGGATCAATCCTCTGCTTCCTCTAGTTTCTGTGAAGATGTTAGAGCTGGAGAGAACTTTGGAAAAATCACCCAGTCAAAATTTTTCATTTTGTCAATGAAAAAACAAAATTAAGTCCATGATCATGTAACAAACTGGTTAGTGGCAGAGCTGAGATTAGAAACCTTCCTTAGTTTATGATCCTTAAAAAATAATTCCATCTGCTTCAAGATACTATCAAATTTCTCCCACCAGTCCTTTAAATGTTCCCTAACATTTCCTCCAGGTCATAGTCTCCAGAATATTATTAATTTTGATTACTTCCCGCTGGGAGCAGGCTTACCATTCATATCTTTCCTTTTCCTGATTCCAGGACAACTAACCTACCTTATTATTGTTACTCACCCATCTACGATTTGCCTCTCATGGTTCTTAATCCCTGCCCTTGAGAAGGAAAAAGTAGTTCCTCTTTCCCACCTGGACCAGCAGGGATGGGTTTTCAGATATTCAAAGGAAGTTGTCCCCGCCTGGTTAGTTTCAAAATAGACGGATGTATCATATGGATGGGGGGTTCTGTGATTTGTCCCGCGCTACTGACCACCCTGTCCGCAGGTACACATGCAGGCTAAAGAATGTTGTTTGTGCTGCTTGTGCTGCTTAAGTGACCTTGGGAGCCTGAGGAGTTGACATTAGCTGGCTTTCCGATCAGAATTGGCCCTTCTGGTCTGGACGCCAAGAGCTGAAAAATCTTGCCTTACATCCCCTCTGGGCTCCAGGCTGGGCTGCCCAGCACCTCCCCCCCCCACCCCAATGGAATCCAGGAGGAGAGAGAGAGGCTCCTTGAATATGTAAAGACATGACAACAGGAATGCCCCTCGCTTCAAACTGCACGTGGGCAAACGAATGTTTAACTTCAGACCCTGTCATCTGCCCTGTAAATGTGGCCTTTATGGGATTGTCAGCTGTAAAGTCTCACTTGAAGGGAGGACACTGCCGCGGCCTCTCAGTCAGGACTCCCGCCTGGCTGTGTCCGCGGTTTTCCCCAGCTAATGAGGTTGGATGCTGTAATTACCCAATTTGATGTAACGTTGCCTTATCCTCCTTTACCGCTTACTGTGAAATCTGTGCACAGATTTTTCCTTTTCTTCCTTCTGTTTCTATTAGGTTTTTATAATATCAGTCAAGTGTCTTTTCTGCTTCGAAATGGAGAGTCAGGCTGCTGTGAACGTTTTGTTTAGAACAAAGGACCCCCGACATCTAGGACATTTGCAGGATTGTTCCAAGATAGTGTTTGCAGTTCTATTTAGAGCCTCAATAGTGTGCTGGGCTCTGGATAACGTAACCCAGGGCAATCCCTCAACCCCGTGTTCCCTGGCTGCGCTGAACCACACTCATGTTGTTTTTCGCTAACACCAGGAAATGAAGAATTTCTAGAGCCAAGCACTGCCTCCTTTTAACTATTTCTTTACAGTTCTAAGAACTTAAAGGTTTATTTCTTTACCGGCCCCCCGATTGTGCTGTGGTAAATTTTTCCAAATGGCCATAAATTCTTCCACACCTATCCAGAGGTGAAATCTACTCCTCCGCTCCTTAAGCCTGACATGGCCATATGACTCTTTTTGGACAGTGGGACATTAGCAAAGGTGATTCGTGTTGGGGCTTTGAAAGTGCTTGAACACCGAGGTCATCCTCCTGCTGTGCTTGGAACCCTGGAACTACCATGTGAACGAGCCCAATCTAGCCTGTTGGAGGATGAGAGAAAAGGCAGCCAGACCCTTGCCAAGGGCCTTCCAAATGCCAGACATATCTGTGAGGCCATCCTAGATCCTCTAGCCACCGCTGCCACGCCGCCAAAGGGAGAGACATAAGTGAGCCCGAGCCTATCAGCGATGCCCATCCAGACAGAGCTTCTCAACCAACCCATGGAACTGTGAGATAAATTAGTGGTTGTTCTTTAAGTCATTACACCGTGGGGTGGTGTCGTATATAGGAAAATCTCCCTGATGTACATGGCAAAGACTCCCTAAAGAAATGGCAATCCGTATTTTCTAGTTCCCTCCTCATCTTAACCCTCGCCCTCCCATCTTCTGTTGTCTAGGTTTAGTCAGCCGTTCTGACTGTACGTGAGTTTACCTAAGTGGAGGAAGAGCAGAGTATGACTGTCCCGAAAGTGGAGGTGCCCTCCACTCGGCAATCTATCCTCACGGGGTGCGGCTTTCATACACGTTGCAATGTCTTGGGACTCCAAGTCCTGTCTCTCTAGGCACAGAACCGATGTAGTTTTGGGAATGTTGATGAGTTTGTGGGGGGATGAAGCTGATGGTCAAGAAAGAAGTCTCAAGATGTCTTTGGTGCAAAATGGTGGTGTTATGAAGACACGGAGGGCAGGACCCCCACAGGAGCTGCTGTCCTGCCTGGGGCTTTGTGAGGGGTGGTTGATTACATCCTTGGGAGCTGGTGGCAAGAAAAAAAGGAGATTTTCAAGAGAATTCTCATATGCTATAGAGGACCTATTAGATACTGCAGGCCTTGCCATTGTCAAGCTCAGGTAGTTTCCCCCTCCAGCAAGGCATTCTCATTAACACAGCTGGGAGCTTCCTGCAGGAACACTGTACTCTGTTGTACTCTAGTATTCGCCAATCAGCTGCAGATGATAAGGACATTGAATTTTATTCATATTGCCTTCTGGAGGTTAGGTTAGGATTGTTAGGTCCCCCAATAATGGGTCCATGATCAAAGGAGCGAGACTGATCTAAAGCGAAGGTCAAGCAAAGCTTTATTCTGAGCCAAGCATCAAGAATCAGACTGAACGTTCAGGGCCGCACCTCTTACAAGAGAGGGCAACCCTTCTCTGTTTCACAGCATAGCTTTTAAGGGCAAAGGCCATGCGGTTGGGCCTGGCCACGCACAGGTGGCCAATTGAAAGATCCGCGGATCCCCTTACCCAAGAATCCAACACTGCCACTGGATGCAATCAGCAAGAGGTTCTTTATTGTTACGCAGGCGCCTGCGGGTGGTCAGCAGCTCCTGCTAGCTGAGCACACCTGGCTGGGGTGGTGCAGGATTTTTATAGACAGGTACAAACAAGTCCCGGATGGGACGGGGCCGATTGGCTGACAATTTGAACATTTGAAAAAAGGCATACTTGGTGTTAGCGGATTGGCTCTGGAAGACCCCCACGCGCGAAGAGAAAGGGCGGGAAGGGGAAACAAAGAGGGGAAGTTTGACCTTATTACTCAGCAGAAAGACATCCTGCCTACATGACTATGCAGCCCCCTGTCTACGTGACCTACATGACCATGCAGCACCCTTGCCTACGTGACCTATGGGACCATGCAGCCCCCTTGCCTCCGTGACCATGCCCCGGCTATTAGGAGAGGGTATCTTGTTCAAACAGGAGTCAAGTGTCATGCCCTAAAAGCCAAGCAGTTACAGAAAGGCAAAGGAGCAGTTACATTGAATTCAACCCTGGGGGAAGGGTCTTTTCATTGCAAGGGGAGGAGGGGTACTTTTACACAACAAAAGAGCAGTTAATTAGTTAAGGACGGGGGGGGGGGGGGGTCTTTCACAATAAGATTGTAACGCACAGAGAAAACTCCACAGTCCTGTTAGGTCACACATAAGTGAGCAATTGAATTACAACTTACCCTATAGTAGACATTTGACCTAGCCTATCACCTTAGTTAGAATTGGCATCCAAAAGGCTCCCAAAGGGCGGGGCCCATACTCCTCGGTAGCTGGGGAGACAGTATGCAACCCCCCACTGATCGGATGTCTCCACCTGGCCTGACCCACCCTTGTATCTGGGCTTTGTTACCTAAGGCTGGTTTCCAGTAAGTCCCCTGGGTGAAGGGGAGCAGGGACAGTTTAAGGGTTAAACAACAAGGTTATTGTTTAACCTGGATGGAGGCCTCTGGCTAAGTAGGTCCTTACAAGGATAAGAACGCTTTTTTCTTGTAAATCACTAAGACATTCATAAACTGAGGGAGACTCCTGTTCTGCAGGACTGGAATCTCTGTAAGTTAACATTTGTTTTCCTTCCCTTAGCTTGAAGGCAGCCGGCAGTGCCTGAGGAATGGGAGTGGGGGCTGAGGGGGGCATTTTGTGGGTGTCAGCTAGTGCTGTGTCCTCAGCTTGCCTCTGCTCCCTCATCAGATTCAGCGCACGGTCTCAGATCCAGACCATTCTCTCATGGACATGACAGCATTTTCAGATTCTGCCAATGGAACTTAACTTCTCTGCCTGAATTTCCTCTATTATTTTTTTTAAAGATTTATTTATTTTAGAGAGAGTGTGTGAGGGGGGAGGGGCAGAAGGAGAAGGAGACAAGCAGATTCCCCATGGAGCCGAGAGCCCCATGTGGGTTTCGATCCCAGGACCCCGAGATCGTGACCTGAGCTGAAACCAAGAGTCAGATGCTCAAGCCAGTCCAGGCGCCCTGAATTTCCTCTATTATTAAAGTGCCAATAACTTCCTCTGTCTTGACAGACTCCTCATCCTTTCAGAAAACACACTTTTGGGGCACCTGGGTAGCTCAGTCAGTTAAATGTCTGCCTTCAGCTCAGGTCATGATTCCAGGGTCCTGGGATCAAATCCTACATCTGACTCCTTGCTCAGCAGGGAGCCTGCTTTTCCCTCTGCCTGCCACTCACCCTGCCTGCCACTCATCCTGCCACTCACCCTGTGCTCTCTCTCTCTCTGACAAATTAATACATAAAATCTTTTTTAAAAAGAAAGAAAGAAAACCCTACATTGTATCATGACTTTATCTCCAGCATCATGCCAGGCTTCTAATCCACAGTCTGGGTCCCCTGGACCCCTCAGGACGTTACTTGCAAGTACTCATCCCTTTGGTTCAGCTCTCAGCACAATATGAATGGTTTCTCACTCATTCAACAAACATGGCAGAATCAGTCCTTCCCTTAAATATCTTACAGCGTTATCTAAAAATTCTGAAAACCAGTTCCAGCCATGTGATAGCTAGAATTTGATTCCCAGTGGATGAGAAGTTGAGCTATGACCTTGAGAGGGATCAGAATTGCCTAGCAGGCTTATTCTGAATAGTCCTGCCCTGAACCGTATTTATTACCCTTGGGGTTGGTTGATGCAACTTCACATGAATCTGACGCGTCACAAAACAGGGGTAAGCAGCTCGATGGCATTCACTCATATTCTAAAAATGAAAAACCACAGTTGAACTGGTGTGATATTGCAGCAAAATTTTTATGACAAAGCGTGGGCTGCTCTGCCAGAATCCCTCCCAGTTCAATCTGAAGATGACTCACCCATTCCAATCTTTGAGACGATGGGGAGAACCACACTCTGCATCTTCCACCGGGCATCTGTCTCTGCTGTTAGGATCCTCAGAGAGTTGCGGGGGGAAATGACAGAGCTCAGCTCAGTACCGGACAAAAATTTTGCATGGACATTTCCAAACTTAAAATAAACTGTCCCCTGGATTTTGAACCAACCTGAAAGAAACCAAGGAAAACCTCTGAAAGTCAGAGTGTCAAAAATAGGAAGTGAGGGCTAGTAATCAACTAGGAGGCTCCCCAGTAAGTAATTATTTTTCAGCCGCAGCTCAGTGTTTTCAATATTTTTCTATAAGAAAAGCAACAATACCTTCAGTGTGGGAGATTAAGATAAAATAAACCTATATGAATAAACAAAAGTTACCTGTTATTTTAAGATGCAATTGCAAAGAAAAGAAACCCTCTCTAATTAGCTCAAGGCAAAAAACAGAGATCGCTGGAAGCATAGCAGGGACAAAAGTATTACAGCTTCATATTTATATTCTTTCTGCACTGTGCTTTTTAAGGAAAACAGATATTTTAAGATTTTATGTATTTATTTGAGAGCGTTCCCAGACGTCCCGCACTGGGCTCCCTTCTCAGCGGGGAGTCTGCGTTTCCCTCTCCCTCTGCCTTTCCTGTGCCTTCTCTCTCTTTCTGCTCTCTCTCTCTCTCTCTCTCTCTCAAATAAATAAATAAATAAATAAAATCTTTAGAAACAGAAACTTAAGGGAAAAAAAATCCCTCTTTGGACTTAGAAGTGTGGGGCTATGGGTATGACGTACTATTTTAGAAGATCGGGTAGGGAGGAAATGATTGACATCCATAGCACAACTATTTCGCCATCCCATTAACATTTCAGTGTGTTTGCTTAGATGATATGCTGTTTATAACAGTATACATGTATTAACCATAAGAGTCTCCTAATCATAGCAAACAAACTGGCAGTTGCTGGAGGGGAGTTGGATGAGGGGATGGGGCAACTGAGTGCTGGACATTAAGGAGGACACGTGATGTAATGGGCACTGGGTGCCATAAAGACTGATGAATCCTTGACCTCTACCTCTGAAACTGTAAATACACTAAGTGTTAATTAATTGAATTTGAATTTAAAAACTATAGAAGAATTTAAAAATACAGATTTATTTTATTTTTTTAACAACCGTTTTTTGGTAAAGATTTATTTATTTTTCAGAGAGAGAGAGAGAGAGAGAGAGCACGCGTGCGCACACACCCAAGAGCACAAGCAATGGGGGGAGGGTCAGAGGGAGAAGCAGGCTCCCCGCTGAGCAGGGAGCCCATGCAGATTCAGTCCCAGGACCCTGGGACCATGACCCGAGCTGAAGGCAGCTGCTTAACTGACTGAGCCACACAGGCAGTCCCCAAAATACAGATTTAAAAAGCAATAGGCAATGAGAACTTTTACGTTTTGAGTCTACTAAAATTAGTAAACATCTTCAGTTCTCAAATATATCAGTACTAAAGGAAACCATGCATCTGATACTGAAAGTAAGTTTTGAACCACATTATATTGTGATTGAATAAAAGAGACATGATATTATAACTAAAAAAAACCCAAAACCTCAGAACAGTATACATGTATTAATATGATTTATATACTTTATGCATCTCTGTCCCTTGGGTTTTTTGTTTAGTTGATATCATAAGCATTTCCTCCATCATTAAAAATTTTCTCCAAGTACTTTGATGATTGCATAATACTCCATTGTATGAATATGAATATTCCGGTACATATGTGTGTGCGTATATGTATATTATTATAAATTAATGTGATTTTCAAGTCTCCAATACTTACTATAAAGTTGCAATTAACATTCCTATACCTTAATCTTTGTGCATATTTCTGATAGTTTCCTCAGGGATACCTAGACCTGGGATTACTAGATCAATGCCCATAAATATTTTTCTACTTAAATATTTTTCTAATTAGTTTTCTAGAAAGTTTGTACCAACATGTCAACCCATTAGCAATGGCTGTGTGGTCAGCTCATTTTAGCAACAGCTCTTATCCGTTTAGAAACACAAAACAAGGGTGCCTGGGTGGCTCAGTTGGTTAAGCGGCTGCCTTAGGTTACGGTCATGATCCCAGGGTCCTGGGGTCCTAGAATCAAGCCCTGAGCCAGACTCCCTGCTGGGCAGGGAGCCTCCTTCTGCTTCTGCGCCCCCCCAAACCCTGCTTGTGCGCTCTCTCTCTCTCTCTCTCTCAAATAAATGAATAAAATCTTAAAAGAAAAAAGAAAACAAAGCACAAAACTCGATATTGCCCCTGCATACAGTTTTTGTCAATCCCATGTATTGTATTTAATTCCTCACTTACTTTGACTGAAGTTTAGAGCTGAGATTTTCAAAATACGGTCCCCAGGGCAGTAGCATCAGCACCACTTGGAGTTTATTGCAAATGCAAATCCTTGAGCTCTACCTTCCACCCACTGACCTGGAAACTCTGGAGGTGGAGCCAGTCCATGTTTTAATAAGTCCTGTAGGCGCTTCCGATGCCTGCTCAAGATTGAGAGCCACCAGCTGAAAGCGCTGCAGAGTCCTTTCTAAGCCCTCCCAAGTGTCACCCCCTTCTGAGTGCCATTTTCTGGGCCCCGACCATTTATAAGGAACAGTGTAACGTAGGATAAAGGCAGTAGTTTCTGTTAAGAGGGCTCGAGTTATAAATCCTGTATGACTCCCTGTTGGGTATGCATCCAGACACACGTAATAATGACTTATTACACTGTTGTAGCTTACATTTCGAGGTGAACATTTTTCTATATCATTTAGCCCAAATGAGACACTGGAGGGAAGTTTTAAGCTAAGTTACCCCAGATGTTTCATGGTTACGCAAGAGTGCAAAACAAAACATGTTTTCCCCGCTGAATGAAAACACAATATAAGTTTTCTTTAGCAGCTGTGGCTGAGGATTGCAAAATGGAATAATCTGGCTACCCTCCAGGCCATTAGTTACCCTCCCTCCTCCCCCAAGAGCAAGGACAATCAAGCCAAAGAGAAGGAAAAACACAATGCTCTCAAGTTCACAGCTCATACCCAGCAATGGGGCTGCTGGAGCAGCTGGAATGTGTCAGAACAGAGGTGACCTGGAGGAGTAAGGAGCGTGCCTCACCCCACCACTTCGTTGGGAATGGCCCTGGGAGGAACGACCCCCGGTCTTCATCTCAAAGATGTGCATGCCAGAATTTCAAAGCACTGTGGTAGGTGTGGTAGAAAAAACAAGATTTTCCATCTTTCCGGGACCCTTCAGACAACATGGGGGCAATGGCTGTCTTCTTTGCCTGGATTTGAAAACTGCCCCCCCTTCTGAGGTTGTTCTAGCCTTAGCCCCATTGTTCCTCTAGAAGAATGCAAGATGGGAGAACTTAAAAAGTGTAGATTTGGAGTCAGCACACGTGTAAATCTTCATGCTACTCCACATCCCAGGTGCATAACCTTCAGCAAGTCACTTAATTTTGCTAAATCTGTTTCTCAACAGTACCTCACTGGGACTGCCGCGAGGGCGAAATGAGGTCATGTGCATAGCACATGGTCATTGCTTCATGCAAGCCCATCCCCTCTAGCTCCTTGCAGGACTTGCTGTCTTCTCACTAACTCAGCCTCCACCCTAGTATTGATGAGGGAGCAGGAGGCTGGCTGAGGACAAAGCAGAAGCTGGCGCCTTGCACCCTTTCCCCTCCATAAGTGTAGCATCCCTCAGGCAGCCCTGACTGCCATGAACAATAAGCAAATAGTTAACTTGCAGAGCTCACAATCCTGCTAGACAGGAGTCTCCCTTGGCTTACAAATGTCCTAAATCTCACTAACAAAGACGATTGATAGCAGGATTGTGACACCCCACCAAAAAGTCACCCAACGATCTTAATGTTAATGGCCGGTCTAAAGACAACACTGATCCAGCCGCAAGGGCAAGGCCTCCGGCAGGCCTGGGACATCCTGGCACCTTGTAGGCCCTCTTTAGCATATGAAAACTCCACTGACACCTCCCTTCCCCTCACCTTCCCCCAACAGCAGGGTACATAACCTGCCATCCCTCACAACCCGGGGCAGCAGCTCTTCCTGCCCACGGGTCCTGTCCCCGTGCTTTAATAAACCACCATTTTGCACCAAAGATGTCTCAAGAATTCTTTCTTGGTCGTCGGCTCCGGACCTCAGCCCACCAAACCTCACCTAGGTTCTAGAACTTCATCAGTATGAGGAACATATAAATAATATTCTGTTGAGGGCGCCTGGGTGGCTCAGTGGGTTAAGCCGCTGCCTTCGGCTCAGGTCATGATCTCAGGGTCCTGGGATCGAGTCCTGCATGGGGCTCTCTGCTCAGCAGGGAGCCTGCTTCCTCCTCTCTCTCTGCCTGCCTCTCCAACTACTTGTGATTTCTCTCTGTCAAATAAATAAATAAAATCTTTAAAAAATAATAATAATATTCTGTTGAAACTCAGAAGAAAAAAAACAATCTCATCATGCAGTTCAAAATCCCTTCACAGTGAGGAAGTTGTATTTTCTCTAAACCCTCTTCTTGGGCACCTGGGGGGGCTCAGTAGGTTAAATGTCTGCCTTTGGCTCAGGTTATGATCCTATGATCCTGGGATCGAGCCTCGTGAGGGGCTGGGGAGTCTGCTTCTCCCTCTCCCTCTGGTGCTCCCCTCTGCATGTGCTCTCACTCTCTCTCGCAAATCAAGAAATGCATAAAATCTTAAAGAAAAAAGTAGATAAATGCTCTTGTCTAGCAGTTTCTGATACTTCACATTGACCTTGATGCCACTTTCTCTGGTGAGCATCTGAACTAAGAATTTTGCAAAAAACCATCCTATCATGAATTAGTCTGGATCTCAACCAGAGTTTCCTGTCAGGAGGGAGACTGGAATGAGAAAGCATGCAATGAGATGTGGAATCACCTGCTTGGACCTTGCTAGTCCTGGGCATTGGGCCTTCAAGATTCCAGCCCAGATCAGCCTCCAGCTGAATTCTTTACCAACAGGTACCCCATGCTACTTCAAGTCTGTCTCAAAATCCCTGGTCCAGGAGACTTCCCCAAGGCCAGACTGGACCTAAAGCTCAGGCCTTGTCCAGAATTACACCAGATTTCAACTGCCCGCCCAGCCCCAATCCCTCCTTCCAATCATTGAATGGCACCGAGGGGTTCAAATCTGGAGAACAGGACAGAGACCGAGGAGAATTATTATTTTAATTTCTACCTGATTTCATGGAAATTACTTGCAGTGGGATTGACTTCCTTAGGACCCTGGTACGTGGACCCATGTTACTCAGCCATTGGTTGTGCCTCCACATTTCCAGATATTCCCTACCCCTCTCTGTCCCCCATTGCATGAAGCCTCTGAGAACTTAGAAGCTAAGGTCTGAATTTGATCTTGATTATTTAAACTTCCAGAGTCTCACCTGTAAAGTCAGGACAATTGCATAGGCTGCTTATTAAGATTTGCAGAGGGCCCCCTGGGTGGCTCAGTTGGCTAAGCATCTGCCTTCGGCTCAGGTTGTGATCCTAGAGTCCTGGGATGGAGCCCCACATCGGGTTTCCCATTCAGCGGGGAGCCTGCTTCTTCCTCTCCTTCTGCTCCTCCCCCCGCTCATGCGCGCGCTCTCTCTCTCTCTCTCTCTCGAATAAATAAAATTCTTAACAAAAAAAAAAAAGGATTTGCATGCAGACAACATAACCTAATAATACTCAGTAATCAAGGTACAGAGAGTGTCAACCAGAGCTTACTGTTTAGTCTTCCTGTTTAAAAATATCTTAGCTGGTCCTTCCAAAAGCAGATGTTGAATTTTATTTTGTACATTGACTCCTGAAATTCTTTGACATCATTTAAGCATTCCTTCATTCAATAAATATTTAATAATATTGATTATGTACCATGCACCAGAAGTACAGGGATAGAGTAGGATTAGAGTCATGAGGATGACATACACGTCCCTGCCTTCACGGCATTTATTATCTATTGGGAAATTCAGACATCAAACAGAGAGCCAAAATTATATATGAGCACTCTGAAAGGGTCAGCACAGAACACTGTGAAAGCATTTATTGATTGAGTGCGGCTATACCTTACTGGGTTTCGATTTGCAGGGTTTTATCCCGTGCTTTGCGAACATTCAGGCAAATATCCAATTTGGTGTCTCCTTGCTTCTAGTGTGACCAGCTCATCCTTGCTTGTATGGAACTTTCTGGGCTTGGGCACCAAAAATCTCATGGCCAGAGAAAACCTTCAGTCCTGGGCAACACCAAGATGGGTTACTTACACTTCTTACTTCACAAGAAGTTTGAAGTGGAGTAGTCTAGTTTTGTGTCCAAAAGTGTGAGCCCTTTAGGATAAATGATCCAAATCCTTCAAAAAATCAATGCTGTGAAAGAGCAACACCAAGAATAAAGAGTTGGAGACACCTTCTTGATTAGAATGGACTAGAAGGACATAAAGGGAAAACGTAACATCTGACTCTTCATTGGCTCTTGGTGTTTATTTTTAAGCATAAAGCATTATGGAATGGAACATTTCAGGGGAATGTGAATATGAACTTGATATTTGGTGCTATTTGTGGAACTGTAGATAATTTTCTTAGATGTGACCATGGTATTGCAGTTCTGTAGGCAAATGCCCTTCTTTTTAGAAGACCTGGGCTGGAGTACACAGAGGTCAGGCCACAATGATGACAAAATTTTCACAATTTTTTTAGAAGTCTTATTTATTCATCTTAGCGGGGGAGGGGGCAGAGGGAGAGAGAGAATCTCTAGCAGAATCCCTGCTGAGTACGGAGCCCTACTCGGGGCACTATCTCACGACCCTGAGATTGTGACCCGAGTCAAAACCAAGAGTCGGGCACTTAAACGACTGAGCCGCCCAGGTGCCCTAAATCTTTAACAATTATTAATGCAGTGGAATTTTCAGGCATGTGTATTTATTATTCTTTCAGCCTTTCTGTATAAAAGTAATACAAAATGTTAGGAAAGAAGCCAGCAACCATCAAGCAGGTTAGGATTTGAGATGAAGCAACTTCTCCTTGAACCAGAACATAATTCCTCTAGAATGGAAACAAGACTAAAAGGGAGGAAAATAATTGTGTGTCAGTGGTGTTGACTCTAGGCACATGGAGTCATCGTGAGCCTAGCAAAGATCCACATGCCCCAAACTTGGCATTGAAGCAGTCAAGGGAGCCGCTGACTGATGATATAGACTTCCCAGTGGGTGGGTTCCTGAGCAAACAGAGGACCGGTGACCAGTTGTCTTGAACCATTATCCAGGTCTAAGTTATGGGAAGAGCCTGAACTAAAACTGACACTCAGTTCCTGTCACCCCAAGGGGTTACATTTTCTCCACATCTGAGTTTATGGATTTAAACAAAAATATTTTTAAAGATTTTTATTTATTTGTCAGACAGAGATCACAAGTAGGCAGAGAGGCAGGCAGAGATAGGGGAGGAAGCAGGCTCCCTGCTGAGCAGAAAGCCCGATGTGGGGCTTGATCCCAGGACCCTGAGGGCATGACTCAAGCCAAAGGCAGAGGCCTCAACCCACTGAGCCACCTAGGCACCCCTGAGTTTATAGATTTTATTGTCCTATGCACTAAACTGCTGATTCCAGAAAGGAAGGTCTACCCAAGTAAGTGATAGCATCTTAGTCCCCCAGACACTCCCCAAGTATCTGTGAGCATATCCTGGTGTATCTCATGTGTCTGAACAGACAAGTGCAGGTAAGCATCATCTGGTGTCTACAGATTGTCCTACTGTCTCAGCACTTCTCTGCTAGACAGTGCTCTCTGCCCTGGACACAACTGTGTCCACCAGGTGCCACAGGCTCGCCCTGCAGCCAAGGAGGGGCACAGGAAATGTCAGAGCTATGAGGTGTTGTTCTATGCAGTGGCAAAGAATGCCTCCCCCTTTGTGGGTATGTTCAATCAGTGAGGTCCCAAAGTCATAGTCCTTCTGCCCAAATAGTTAAATGGGTTATAGGGAAACAAACTTTTTGGTTTTTTTTTTTTTAAGATTTTATTTATTTTAGTTTTTTGGGGTGGGGGCAGGGGAGAGAAGCAGAGGGAGATAGAGAGAAGCAGACTCCCTGCTGAGTGCAGAGCCAGTTGCCAGGCTTGATCCCAGGATCCTGAGATCATGACCTGAGCTGAAATCAAGAGTCAGGCGCTTAACCGACTGAGCCACCCAGGCGGCCCCTCAACCCTTTCAGTTGTTTTTTTTTTGTTTTTTTTTTTTTTTTAAGATTTGTATTTATTTATTTGAGAGAGAGAGCATGAGAGGGGACAAGATGGCGGGGGAGTAGGAGGAGGTGCCTTTTCAGCCGGTACCCCAAAGTGAGCTGATTACCTACCAAAGAACTCTAATCACCCATGAAATCAGCCTGAGATCAGAATTATACGTCTGGATCTCTACAGGAGCAGAAGACGCCAGTGGGCAGGTAAAGCGGAGTGGGAACTGCAGACTGATATCGGAAGATAAACAAAAGGGGGAGGGAGCCACCAGAGGTGACCAGTTGGAAAGTAATACCCCAACACGAGCGAGAGTGCCCTGCGTCTGGGGACCAGCATTAACTGGGAGACTGGTTGAAAGCACTCCAAAAGAGAGAGAGCATGAGAGGGGAGAAGGTCAGAGGGAGAAGCAGACTCCCCATGGAGCTGGGAGCCTGATGCAAGACTCGATCCTGGCACTCCAGGATCATGACCTGATGCTTAACCGACTGAGCCACCCAGGTGCCCAACCCTTTCGGCTTTAATGCACAAGCCTCAGCTTTCCTTGCACACTCAGATCTATAGCCTTGGGGCATAAACAAGGGTGGGCAGTGGGGCCTTGGCCCACATGCAAACACGTGTCAGACACTAAGCTATCCCCCAACTCACTCCTCCTTTCTGACAACGGAGTCTTTGTTAGTGGGTCTGGCTTGTGGTGCCTGGCTCTCACTTCCCTGGGATGACTATTCTCCTGGGAGGAGCTTGAGTCACTCCTGCAGAGATGTCTGGGTCTGCTCTCTGGTTCTCCGTAAATGCCAGACCCATCTGAACCCGAGCTTGGGCCTACATTTTCTGTTCGTGTCTCCTGTTCGATGGGGATGCCTGAGTAAGAGATGGAGTCTTATTTGCTCTAAAATCCCTGCAAGGTGGCATGGGCCTGCCATGAAAGAGGCACTCGATTTATTTCTATTGAAAGACCATACCAACACTGGTGCAGTGGTCACCTGACTTCAGATGGAGACCAAAACACAGGTTGCTAGGGCCCTACCCCAGAAACCTGATTCATTAGATCTGGGGTGGGGGCCCAGAACCTGTGTTTTAACAAGATCCCAGGTAATCATGATGTGGATGGTCCTGGAATCTCTCTGCCTCTATCTCGGGAAGGCTTGAGCCACGAACATTCCCTTCCTCCCTCCCTTCCTTTCTTTCCTTCTCTCTCTCTCTCTCTCTCTCTTTTTAAGATTTTATTTACCCTACTGAGCTGAGAGCCCTACACGGGCTCGATCTCAAGACTCAAGATCATGACCTGAGCTAAAGGCAGAGGCTTAACCATCAAAGCCACCCAGGCACCCCAACCTTTCCCCTTTCTAGCTGCACCAAGCTCAAGGCCAGAGGCACAACTCAGTGAGCTGACTTTAGGCTGTAATTTCAGCCCCTTTATCCCTTTCACCAAGCATGCTTGTGTTGTGCACAACATGCACCACTGGTTGCAGCAACCTGGTCTGAAGCCTGCTTCTGCTAGGAAATGGTACAACAGAGAAATTCCTCTCAGAGTCACCCAATATCTCAGTATATTCTAGGAAAGTTCTTGGGTTGAACTGTGCTGGTTATTTCCTCCTGGAGATCAGGTGAGCCAGTAGGCAGTCTCCAGACCTGTTGAGGGGAGGGGCCTGAAGAACAGGAGCTCAGAAGAACCTTGACCACATATCAGAATCACTTCGGGAGCTTTGAAGCATTCTGATGTCCCGGTCTCACCCCCAGTACCTAATTGAGTGGATTCTGATACAGCCTGGGCATCAGAGTGTTTTAAAACCCCCCAGGTGATTCTAACAAGAAGGATCTCCAACTTACTAGAGCCCTCACCCCAATCAGAGAGATGCATTGGCCACTCTGTGTCTTCCTAAGAACTGGAGGACCAAGGGTGGGCTCATGCTTCCGAGAGAGTGCAGCTGGCTCTCTCACTCTGTGTGGTCCAGCTTTGTATAAGTTCTTCAGGCTTTTCCTCAGTAAGACAGTGAGCACTTTTGTTTGTGCTTCTTGGCATTTCTGCCGATGACCAAACCCATGCCATTTCTGAGCACTCTCCCAGCCCTGCACTCGCTTCCCTCCCCCTAGGTCAAATCCATCTATTTTTAATGTCTCATACTCCCCATCCATTTGAGAAGCTAAACTTCCCCAAGGCATACATGGCAGGCAAAGCTTAAATACTCTCTCTGAAGTGGGTGCCAGCGCAATCTGATAGTGTGCCAAAAGGAAATAATGTCATAACAGCAAGATGTTACTTTCACATGGTAGGACCCAAACTTGACATGTGGTTGTTTTGGGCGGGGAGGGACCTCAAACTTAGGGGAGTGAGAGACAGTAGCTGAGAGCCTTTTGGAAGCCCCCACTGTTTTGTTCCACTTGTGGTAATGGCTGGACTTCCACTACAATGCTGGTCATGCCACTCTCACGAAGGGATGAGAAGAAAGAATAAAGAATCCAATGCTCCTCTGAGAACACGAACTCCTAGAGAGAGAGACCACATTCTAGTCCTTTTTTAATTCGACATCATTCTTAACCACATGTGTATATTTTTGTCACACAATCCATGTTACGGAGTTGTCAGTTTTCAAATTCCAACTCAACACCAATCTATTGAGAGTCTATACATCCTGGATCCTGACCTAGGTGCTTTCATCTGTTATCCCATTCAATCTTAGTAAATTCTCACGTTTTAGTGAGGACACAAGCTAAGCTGCTATAACAAAACTATCTCAAAGTACAGGATCAAACAGAGTTTCTTTTTTTCTTAAATGATGGTCCAGATTATGGTCCACTGAATAAGTCCAGGGCTTGGCTGTTGGTTCTGCTATCTTTAACATGAGCTGGGTACTCCCGTGCTTTCGTCCTCGGGTCCTTCATGGCTGCTCTGGCTAATAGTTAAAGGGAAAAGGCCAGGGAAGCAGCCCTGCGTTTCTAGAAACACAACCTGGAAGTGGGAGCAAACAATTTGCTCACATCTTTTTTTTTTTTTTTTAAGATTTCATTTATTATTTGACAGAAAGAGAGCACAAGCAGGCAGAGAGGCAGGCAGAGGGAGAGGGAGAAGCAGGCTCTCCGCTGAGCAGGGAACCCGATGTGGGACTTGATCCCAGGTCCCTGAACCCAACGCAGCCGTTCAACCAACTGAGCCACCCAGGCCCCCCAGTTCGCTCACATCTTATTGGCCAGAATTTTAGTTGCGTGGTTGGAGGGATTTGCAAAACATGCTGGGAAATGTAATCTCTGATTAGGTGGCTCTGTCTCCATCTAAAACCCGATTTGTTTTTATTAAGCCAGGGAGGATGTATATTGATGCCAAGCCTCATAAAACACATCATGCGGGTGGATGGGTATTGAAAGGGTCCGCAGACAAAAGGACGAGATACAAAGTGAAAGTTAAGCAGGGCTTTATATCGCATCGAGACTCAAACTGACCGGCCAGGGCCTTCTCTTGCAAAGAGGCAACCTCTCCCAGCTTCACAGACTAACTTTTATAGAGTAAAGGCCATGTGGTTGAGCCTGGCCACACACAGGTGGCCAACTGAATTACATTCTGCCCCATGATAGTCATCTAATTCAGCCTATGACCTTGGCTAGAATTGGCGGTTTTAGTCTGGTGCCCAAAAGGCGGGGGCTCATACTCCCTGGCGGGTAATACGTGCTCTTTTACTTGATTGGATGTCTCCACCTGGCCGAAGCCCTCCTTGACAGGTAGGGACGTAATATGTGCACTTTCACTGATTGGACCTTTCCACCTGGCCAGATACATCCTTGTATCTGGGCTCTGTTATTTTTGCCCAGCCTGACATGTCCTGGTGTCTGTGCTCCGTTATAGGGGCTATTTGGCCGTATTTCATCAGTTCTGTTTCTAAGCGCTTTCCTCTTGGGGGGAAGGGGCAGGTTCAATCTAAGTTTACTGCATAAACAACAAAATGGCTCGCTCTGGCTAAGTAGGCCGTTACAGGTATCTTTGTTCTTTTTTTTTTTAGATTTTATTTATTTATTTGACAGACAGAGATCACAAGTAGGCAGAGAGGCAGGCAGAGAGAGGGGGGAAGCAGGCTCCCTGCTGAGCAGAGAGCCCAATGCGGGGCTCAGTCCCAGGACCCTGGGATCATGACCTGAGCCGAAGGCAGAGGCTTTAACCTACTGAGCCACCCAAGCGCTCCCGTATCTTTGTTCTTAAAGAAGCTAGAAATGGACCATAGGAAGAGGCTGATTTCCTGCCTAGAGAGGTTTTCTGTTTTGTCGGTGTATTCAGAATTAAGTTGGCTCTGAGAGCCTGCTTCAACTTTAAACAGTCTGCCATACTGACCCCCCCCCCCAATACCCATTATTTAATTGACAATGGACGGAGAATGTTTGGGTCCTACATTCAGACTGAGATTTTTCCTGGTTCAGAGGTGCTTAGAAGGTCACAGGGCAGCTTAGGCTCACAGATCCTGAGCATCTGATGATCTGGGCCACATGTTGCGCTAGACATCCTCTGTGATGTCATATGATCGACAGACCCAATTCAGTGAGGTAAGGACCATCGAGGGCATTTTACAGGTAAGGAAACCAAACAGCAGAAAACTTATGTAGCCGAGGTTTGGCAAGGCTGGTGGTGGGATCCAAGTCTCTTAAATTCGAGAGCCAGTGCTTGTCCACCACACACTACTGCTTATGCGCCAGATTCAAGACATCCTCCGTCGTTTTCACTGGCTGTGCCTCTTTGGACAGATTTCCGCTGTGGCCTTTAATGGGATAGGCACGTTCTGTTACTGAAGGCCATCTTTTCCAGGCTCCCTCCAGTTCCCAGTATTTGTGGATCACGTCTTAGTCATTTTACAAAATTAAGGCTAGCACAGGGCCTGGTGTTTGTTACATGCTGAAACAAATGATGATGTAAGTAAAATCACCCTCCTTCTGCTACAGTTAAAACCAGACCCTTTGCTGAACGCCCACCCCCATTTTACTGATTTTCCCTTTTAGTACTTGGCCCACACTCCCAATTTCCCCACATCAATATTTTATTCTAAGTCCTTGGTTTGTAATTCTAGTGCCAGGAGCACTCAAAAATATTTCCAGTTGATTCCCAAACATACTCATTTCATTTACTGAAAAGGTCTCCCAGGGTTGAATTTTTGCTTCAACCTAACCTCAGTCCATCCTGATGACTTGTTAATTAGTATTTCCTTTTGTTTCATTTTCAGAAGCTATGGGGAAAACTATTTCCCACTTTGAAATTGTTATAAAAAACGAGCCCTCAGGATTCCAGAGAAAGGGAATGATGCCAACTCCAGGCTGAGGTCATGATTTTGCTGAAGAAGACTCTGCCCATCATCTCTGTGCTGATGCAAACTCCTGCAAAGATGCTGGACACAGGCCTTGGTGGGACTGGTCCCCCCACACATTCCCTCGGCACCCCCCACCCCACCCTAGCTCTGCGAAGGAAGGATCTGGAAATGAGAGGCGCCCTTTAAAAGTTCCTTCCGCAGTGGCACAAAGGTTAGGTGTGTGGGTAGGACAAACCAAATTGAATCAACAAACATTTGTAGATGCAGAGCTTTCTGCTAGACAGGATGGGGGCTGTAACAAGGACAGAGAGGTCCTGCTCTCAGTAATAAATTTACCCATTGAATCATTCGTTTAAGCATACAAGAAATACCAGTGAGCCTCATGTGAACTCACTTTCCCTATCTGAAGAGAGACTGAGTTGGATTCCTCCCATGAAGCCCTACCCATCATGCAGATGGGGGTGTCTGTCCTTCCCTCTCCCAGGTATCATGCTAAACCAGCTACTACAAATGAAAACCATGTGAAGTTGCTTTAAAAATTCTATGCAAGTTTTGCATTCAATTCCAAGTATATATTCCAAGCGGTGGTGTGTGTGTGTGTGTGTGTGTGTGTTTCTACACTCAGGGGAGACCTGGCAGAAAGGTTCATTCTTGGGGATACCCATTCCCTAAAAGGAGGAGCTCAAGACTGGATGACGTCTGACATGCTTTCTAGATTCAAAATTCTTCTACGAGGAGTCAGAAATAAATATCAGAGAAAGCCTAGACAGATATATTAGAACCTAAGGGCATATCGATTCCATTATTTTTTCTAAACTCCAACCAAATAAATGCTTCTGCAGATGAGATTCACCCATTGACTGCTGGTTCTTAAGCAATAGGAGCCCAGGAGTCTCTATTTGCAGAACATTCCCCAGCAGACTCTTAACAGGCAATCAGAAACTCTGAGACAGGTATGTACGAATGCCTCATAAACTGTAGAGTCTGGTACAAATGTGAGCCGTCATTCTGGGTAAGGATATTAATCTTTGCTGTCTTTGCCACCCAGGAGGGTTTAAATGAGATAATGTGGATTGCTTGTAACATCAGGAACTAAAATTATCAGAACGGGAGATGTGGGAGGTCTGCAAGTCTCTCTCCTCTTGATCCTCATCACAGTGGGCCAGGTGTAGAGAAGTTCTAGAATCTCTACAGCCCCTGTGGGAGGCATGGCTTGCCCAGAGCCGATCCTGGGCATTTCTTGCCTCTTCCTCCCTGGAGCTTAGACTCAGAATGTGAACTGTTCTGATACAGACCCCAAAGGTCTCTCTCTTCCTTCACCTAATCATTCTATGGCCACTTCAATCAAAAGAGAGATCTGACAGGGGGGCCTGGGTGGCTCAGTGGGTTAAAGCCTCTGTCTTCCGCTCAGATCATGATCCCAGGGTCCTGGGATCAAGCCCCGTGTCAGCCTCTCTGCTGGGCAGGGAGCCTGCTTCCTCCTCCCTGCCTGTCTCTCTGCCTACTTGTGATCTCTGTCTATCAAATAAATAAATAAAATCTTAAAAAAAAAAAAAAAAAAGAGAGAGAGAGAGATCTGACAAAGAAAGGGACAGGGCTTCCAGTCAAATCTTAAAAAGAGGGGCTGCCCTTGCTGCACTCCTGGGCCTCTTCTGGTCACAGCCCAGACCCCCCAGAGTCCCATGATGGTGTGGTTTTGTTTGTTTGTTTGTTTAAACAAGGACAGTGATTTCTAAGAGACCCCATTTCTTGAGCTTCTCTGATTTGCTTCCCTCTATCAAAATGTATTGGTCCAGGGGTCTGTTCTTTTAGAGCCCTCTAGAGGTTGTCAAATTAATATTGTAAATGATACTTAAGGAGGTAGATGAAGAGCTTCACGAAAGCACATTCAGGTTTTATTTATGTCTCTGCTTATGCCTCTGGTTTCTGGGTTGCTTGTTCCAGGTTGCTATGGAACTCAGTTAAAGCTAAATATGAACAGGGTTTTCTAACATACTGGCATTTCAGTAGCTCCCTTTATTCATTCAACAATGTTTGAGTGCTTAACTGTGTGCAGGGCATATTCTAAGAAGCAAATGAAAGGGGCATTACAAGGCAGTAGCTTTCAAACTTTGGTGAACTTCGGCATCACTTGGAAGACCTGTTAAAACACGAAGTTCAGAATCCTAGATCTTGATTGGGGAGATCTGGTAGGGCCCTGAAAATGCGCGTTTCTTACAAGTTTCCAGGTAGGGCTGGGGTTGCTGGTCTGGGGACCACACTTTTGAGAACCACGGGTTTAGGGCATGGCAGGAACCAAGTCCGTCACAGGGCGCACACTCTCAGTTTGGTTGTACCAAGGACACTAACGGTGGAGATTGAGGTCGTCTTGGCAGGTCCGTAGGGGACACACCGGGAGGCACAGAAGCCCCTTAAAGTGCTGTCCGTGCCTGCCACCCGCCCAGGCCTTCGCACACTGATAAGTTAGAGATGGGGCGCGCCCTCCCCTCTCCGCTCCCAGGGGCCGTGTGGAGCCGGGCGGGTAGGAGAAGCGAACCGCGGACAGCCCGGGAGGCGCGGGGTGTCGGACGCATCTCTGCGGGACGCGCGGTGCGCGGGGCCCGCGGAGGAAGTAGCCCTCCCCCGCCGCGGCCCCGCCCGCTCTGGCGCGCGACTGGCGGCTGGCTGCCCGGGCGGTGGCAGCGCTGGCGGCGGCGGCGCGGGGCGGGGCACCGCGACCCCCGTCCCCTCCCGGGCGCGCTCGCCGCGCCCCCGCCCCCTCGTCGCAGTCGCCGCCGCCCGGCTGGCTGGGCCTCGGGGCGCGGGCAGCCGCGGCGCCGCGTTCCCGGCCGGCTCGCGAGCCATGGCCCAGGCCGGCGAGGAGGCGCTGCCCGGGCCCGAGACCGCGGTGCAGATCCGCGTCGCCATCCAGGAGGCCGAAGACGTGGAGGAGCCGGAGGACGACGAGGAGGGGGCGGAGGCGCGCGGCGCGGGGGACCCGGCCCGGTACCTGAGCCCCGGTTGGGGCAGCGCCAGCGAGGAGGAGCCGAGCCGCGGGCACAGGTAGGCGCGGCGGCGCGGCCCGGCCGAGGGGAGCCCGCCCCGGGTCCCGGCCGAGCGGGAGCGCGGGGACAACTCCGCGGGCGGAGCCGCTCGGGGCAGCCCCGGCTCGGGGCCGCTGCTCCGGGCGTCCTCCCGGGGGCAGAACCTGCTTTCGGCGGTGGCTGGTGTCGCCCGAGCAGAGCTCCCGGGGCTGGCGGCGGGGCTCTGAGGGGCCTGGACGGGGACAGGCCCTGGGACCCGGGAGGAATTCCTTCCTGGGCCATCCTGGCCATCTTATTCCCCCCGGAGGAGGCTCTCCGGGCGCGCGCTCCCCCGGGACCTTCCCCAAAGCCGATCCCGGCCGGGTCCTCCGCTCCGAGACCGGCCCACCTCCCCTTGAGACGGGCCCCACCGAGCCTTCACTGCCTCCTTCCTCCTGTCCCCTTGTCAGCCCAAATGGGTGGAGGCAGCCCAGGCCCAGCTGACACTTGCTGCTGGGGCATCCGAGGAGCGATTTCGTGGTGCGGAGAGCTCTCCTGCTCTGATTTGGAATCAGCTCAAGTCTTGTTGCTTGCATCCTCGCGGGCCGGGGATTCCCATTTTCACGCAGCTTCCCCCACCTGACTTCTATGCTTGCATCATCATCTTGCTGCCTTGCTAGTTGGGTTCCTGAGTGATGGGCAGTGTGGAGCTGTTAGGGCACAGGAAGCCACCTGTCTAACCGTGCCTTTGGGCCCTGAGTCTTTCATCAGCCGGAGACCTTGGACTTGTGTCCACCAACGCCAGCACCTTTGGGGTCTGTGGTTTCCTTCCTGTGGTTGAAAGGACATAAGAGTATGGAGTATCCCTAGCCCGCAGAGTAGAGCAATGGTAGAATTCCCAGAAGTGCCCACAGGAACTTCCTATGAACCCTCTTTCTTCAGGGTTTGGGCACATGTTTTCAGTTGTCAGGGCTCTGCAGGGTCATTCCCTGGCAGGCGGATGTTTACTTCATTGGCAGAATGCTCAACTGAAGGGCGTGAGGATACTGGGATGGGAGCCCTTCCCCATCCTTGGCTGACCCTTCCCCAGTGGAAGAGGTCTGGAGGTAGGTACCCAGAGATTCAGAACAGCTCAGTGAAGACAGAGGGATCCAAGGAGGAAAGTCCAGCACCAGAGTTGAAAGCAGAAACACCAAATTATGAGCAGATGATACAGAAGCTACAGTAAATCCGTCAGCCCTCTATATACTGTAAAACCTGATTCATTCACTCACGCATTGGTTCAGCTCCATGCTGAGAATAAAAATAATTGGTCCATAGTTACTGACATCTCAATCTCCAGGAGAAGGCGGCCACCTAGACAAAAAATTTCAGAGGTTATGTAAAGGAGCTCAGAGTGCCTGATGTTTCTGATTTCATTTGCCTGTGACTGTGGCGAAGAGCTCCCCCCTATACTGGGACTAAGTTTTGGGATCGCACCATTAGCAGGCATTAAAGCCCTACTTATTTCTTGAGCCTGGAAAGAGCCCCCTGTGGAGAGTAGGAGAACATGATCCTCATTTGGGTGGGCTTCTTGCCCCCACCCCCCATACTCTCTCTCCAGAGCCACCCTTCCTTCCCAACTCCAGGGACTGGAGTCTCATGGAGCTTTCGAGTTGAAGCATTTCCTGCTGCCCACTGGCAGAGAGCTGACCCCAGAAAATCCCTGGAAGCTCTTCTGGGTAGTGGAGCTGACAGAGCCCAGTAGGCAGACATCCAGAGCAGGAGAATGCAGCCGAGGACAGGATCCGTGCTGTCCCCCTGTTTGGGCCGGCCTGGCACAGCAACTGCCCCTGCCCCATGGGGCCATTTCTCAGTTTCCAGAGCCTTCAGGAGAAAGCCCAAGTTCCTGTTTGTTGAAATGTGGCACCCACCCACCTCATCCCCTTGGCCTATGGCTCCTTTCCTGGCTGTCTCAGTAATTTGTGCTCCCTCAGCACTAACCCCTCTAGATTCCAGAAAATAGGGTACAGTTTTGTGTCTGCAGTCTGCACGCCTTTATTCTCCCTCCTCCGGGTCTCTCTGATTGCCTGATCAATCTCTAGTCAGCCTTAAAACTTCACTGTGCCTACTAGGTATTTCTCCAAAGGATACAAACCTAATGATTCGAAGGGGCACGTGCACCCCAATGTTTATACCTGTAGTGTCCACTATAGCCAAACTACGGCAAGAGCCCAGATGTCTGTTGACAGAGGAACGGATAAGGAAGATGTGGTGTGTATATATGCTGTGGCATATTACTCAGCCATCAGAAAGAATGAAATTTTGGCCATTTGCAATGATGTGGATGGAACAAGAGGATATGCTCAGTGAAATCGGTCAGTCAGACAAAGACAAATACCCTATGATTCCAGTCCTAGGTGGAATTTAAGAAACAAAACCTATGAACATGGGGAAGGGAAGGAAAAGTAAAATAAGATGATAATTGAGAGGGAGACAAACCATAAGAGATGCTGAACTCTAGGAAACAAATGGAAGGTTGCTGGAGGGGAGGTGGTGGGAGATGGGGGAACTGGGTGCCGGCTGAGTGGGCACATGATGGAATGAGCACTGGATGTTCTAAGCACCTGATAAATCATTAAATTCTACCCCTGAAACTAAAACAACAAAAACACTTCACTTCTTTGTCCCCCCCAAACCCCAGTCCCCACCCCAAAGCTGTTTGTTTCCCGTCCTTGGAGTTGCCATAGTGCTCTGCACGATTTACACCCAGCATTAACCTCGGCTGTAATCGTGTAGTTCTGTCTCCCTCACAAGAATGTGAGCACCATGGATTTGGGGGCCATGCTTGCCTTGCTTTCATTGTATCCCCAGCACCTGGTATAGAGTGGGTGCTCCTGAGTATTTGTTGAACGAATGCATGTCTCTGCCATTGCATCGTGCCATTGGGTTGAAGTATTTGCGTAGTTTTCACGCAACAAGATAGTGAGATCCTTGAAGCCCGTGACCTCACCTTGGTCCTCGCTCTACCACCTGTACTCAGCCCACTACTTGGCCTTACCCTGGGGTCCCAGCAACACGTGGAAATAAGAAAAATGTTCTTTAGTCTTCTCCCCACACCTCTCTCACCAAAAAGGTGACTTTCTTTTTATTCTCACCTTTTCGAAATAAAAATTTCAAACATAAAATGTGGAAGGGTAGTATTGTGAGCATTGGTATATCTACTGCCTGGATTTAACAGTTGTTAGTATTTTGCCCTATTTGTTTGATAGACTTATGGGCGGTTTTCTCTGAACCGACTGAAAATACACACAAGACTTACTGTACCCTCAGCACTTTGAGAGCTCTTACTAATGACCACTTCCTGTAAAACCATATACTATTATTGCAATTAAGAGAATTAACAATGATTCCGTAGTTTAATCCCTAAAATGATCTTATAGCCAAGTTCCATATTTGGGTCTCCCCCTGCCCCAAGCATCCCACATTGTATTTTATACATGTTTCTTTCTCCCCCTCCAACCAGAATCCAGTCCAGGTGGTGCTGTTTGCCTGTTATGTCTCTTCAGAATCTTTTAATCTAGAACATTCACACTTTTTTTTTCTTTAAATGCGCTGCTATTTTGAAAGAAGAGGCCAGATGTCTTGTTGAATGTTTCCCAGTTGGAATTGGTCTGATTTTGTTCTGATCGTCTAGTTTAACTTGCTCCTTTGTACCCTGTGTTTCCTATCAGTCGGAAGGTAGACTAAGGGCTTGATTCAATTCGGATTCAACATTTTGGCAAGAACACCTCAGGGCAATGCCACAGACTTTTTGCTGCATCACCGCAGGTGGCTTTCACCAAAGTGGTGCTCTAATTTGACCACTTGACTAAGATGATCTCGCCATTGTGAGGGTATGTCTCTCCCCCTTACAATTAACAAGTGATATGTGGGTGTCCTGCGAATATTCTTTCACTGAGGCCTTTTACCTAATGGTTTTAGCATCCACTGGTGATCCTTGCCTGAGTCAGTTCTTCGGGAATTACAGATTGGTGATTTTCTAATTTCATTATCCTTTGTACATTGATTAGCTGGCATTCCTGTATGTAAGAGAGCTTTGCCTCATCATCTGGGTCTGAACAAGAATCCCTTCTAAGGAGGCAACATAAATGCTTAATGACCAGTTTTCAAAGAGAGGAGTGGGTGTAATCGTCACATCAAATAATTTAAATTAGAGCCCTCCTTTCGGCCCTCCTCGATTCATGGACTTTTGTTATTCATTTTTTAAAAATTGGTTACAATAATTATTTTTGATGTTTACAATGTCCCTGATTCAGTAGTGAAAGCCTTTCAGATTGGCTTCAGCATATAGCCTTTTAGAACATGCCCTTGAGTCTTTTGAGCACTTTCTTGCTTTGTGATGCTAGATATTCTGGGCTTACTTTGTAGTTTTCCTACCTGGGTCATGGGATCCAGCCATTTCCACAGGAATCCCTGTGGCTAGTATTTTTCAAATACTAGTGGAAAGGTATTTAGAAACCAAGACCTAGAATTAAGAGTGCTAATTTCCACTGGGGCAACATTGGTTTTAGGCCCTTTCAATAGTGCTAGGAAATACATTAAAAAAAAATAAGTTTATATTGATGATTCTAATTCATATTTGACCTTATAGGGTTTTTGTTGTACTTCTTTTGTTCTTTTGCACTGACAGTCTTGATTCTTAACAGCATTAACATATTTACTCATTTTGTCTTACAATGTGTAAAAATGACTTAAAATTATAATACTAAATGTCAGCATGAATAATAAAATCATGGAAGCATACCTTCATTTAACAAACAGAAACATCTAGGTTCCTTTCTCCCCATGATGTTTCAGGGACATTGCACAAGCTATCTTTTCTCTGTTCTGGGTGACCATAGTGAAAGGCTCCGTTTATTAATACCAGTTATTGGTATTATTGGATTATTATTGGTATTATTATTGGATGAGGAACTAAGGACTTCGCATACATAATCTCTGCTTTACACCACAAACCGTTATTTAGACCTGTAAAGACACCCACTGCTTTTGATCCTTTCCCAGGCCCTAGAAATTATGCCAGAATAGCATGTTAGAACAGCAGGTAAGATAAGAGCGTCATGATGTCTGTAATAAGTCTATAAAAACCCATGGGCCACCCAGACATAGCATGGACCTCCGCTAGTAGCATCCAAAATATAATTATTCCCATAATGCCTTTCCAAAGTTGGGCACATCTCCAACATTTATATATTTATATAAATATATTTACATATATTTATATATGTTTCCAAGTTGTCTCTCTGAAAAACCGTTATCTTTTGAATCTGTCCTTGTGTTCTTATATTGCATTATCAATTTGGTTGCCTTTAGAACCTTTTCAGATTCATTATCTTTTTCTAGAATCAAGTCAAATGGGATTATACGCAGATTGTACTGAACCCTGGTGTTTTTCATAAATGGTGCTTTCTCTTTTCTGTTCAATATCCACCTGGTTGCTGTCCACCATTTTCCTGGTATTGGCAGCCAAAGTACCATAGTAGACCATGCGCAAGGATAGATGATGAGGCCACGAAATCTTTTCTGTGTTGAAAACGACAATGAGGAGCTCATTATTCAACCATTTTATTTTGGGTATTTTTATTCATACGATGACATTTGATTGACCATTCAGTTAATATCTCCAGATTATCTTGATATTTCATGAGAAAGACAATCCGGGAGATTTTATGCTATACTTCTTTCTCTAGATCATTTACAAATATGATAAATATTTCAACTCTGACCCATGGAGCTCAGTCCTCCGTTTTGAAATGTTACCTCCTTATTTCTACCTTTTGTTTTCATTTCTAGCAGGTTTACAGCTATTAAAAAAAAAACACATTAGTATCCCCAATTTACAATGATGTATTTAAAAGGAAACAATAATATAAACATAAAACTTAAATGTACATTTTTTTTTCAAAGCTCTCTTGAAAGGCCACACATGACATATTTGTCAGTAACCATACTTCCTGTCTCAGAGAATCCTGATAGGTGGGATTTGCCCTTACAGAAGCTATTCACTTTACCTTGGCGATGCTTTGTAAAGTCCTACTATGTGCGAGGCTCTGGGTTGTTGCCAGAATGAAAGAAACCAACGTGAATCCTTCCCTCCAGGGGATGAGGGTCCAGGGCATTAACTAGATATGCACATAGTAGCTATGATACAAGTACGGACAAGTGTTAGGAGAGGTTGAAGTTATTTCCTTCCAGGGAGTGTTGCATTTGAGTTGGAGCTTGGTATATGGCTAGGATTTGGACCTGAAAGACGGAGGCCAGACGTTCAAGGAGATGAAACAGCGTGCACCAAGCGATAGAGTCCAGAAACCTTGCAACACGTACGGGACCTATTCGTCTTTCACTTGCTTTTGTTTTAGAGCAAAGGATCTGAAAGAAAATAGACAGAAATGTGTTCAGAAGCTGGTGACTGCCAGATTGGAAATGAATCTGAAAGAAGAGCTAAGGACTTTGGATTTTATTTAATAAAATAGAAAACATTAGTATTAGAATTAAAGTAGAGGAACGAACATAGCTGTTCTTCAAAATGTGTAATAAGGCACAGAGTGGAAGAGGCTTAAGCCAAAATACAACAGGAGTGGAGTGGGGGGAGGTGGGAGGAGGTGGGAAGACCGAACCCTAGAAAGATTCTGGTTAGGAAATGTGTGAAGGATGCGGGGATTAAAAGGGATGCTGCTATCTGAGAGGTGATTTAAGTTCTGCCTTTAGAACAATTGCCAGATCGTGAAAAGTAGCAACCAACATATTATTCACTTTCAAGGAGAAAAAGAAGAAATAGAATTATTTTCTAAAGGAATTGAATGAACTAACCGATGAGCTCAGGCAGCTAAGGTAGAGCTAGTACCTGCAGAGGAAATCCTCCTCCATATAAAGCCCCTATTTAGTAGTTACCTGCCTGTCTGCCTGCAAGTGAAGCCTCCCCACCCCACCCCCAGGTCTGTAGAACCACCTAGGAAGAAAAACAATGGCAGTATACTACTGCGGAGGGAACCTACTCAACCCACCAAGGAAAAGCAACCCAGACCTACCTTCGCTTTTCACAAAGAATAGCCATGGAGCACAACTCCCTACTTGTTAAGTGTAGACCGTGTACTCCCTTCCAAAGTGCACAGTAGGAAAGGTGGGGGGAAAGGCAGTAACTTCACAGTGAAGACACCAGATAACACTCCTGGGTCAACATTACAATGATTAGGTATGTTGAGAGTCCCCTTGATATGATGTGATGAGAATGTAAATTTACCTCTGTCGTCCTCTTCCCTAAAACCCAGACACACCATCTAATCAGTCATAAAAAATAGCAGATAAATCCCAAATGAAGGACGTTCTACAACATATCTGACCAGGACTGCTCAACACAGTCAAGGTCATTAAAAATAAAGAAAACCTGAGAAACTGTTCCACCAAGAGGAGCCTGGGGAGACATGATGACTACATCTAATATAGAATCCTAAATGGGATCCTGAAAGAGAAAAAGGCCAGTAGGTAAAAACAAAACAAAACAAACAAACAAACAAAAAAACTAAGGAAATCTGAATAATCTGGGCTTCAGTTAATAGTCTGGAAATCTGGACTTTAGCTAATAATAATGTATTGATAACAATTCATTAAATGTACCATACTAATGCAAAATACGAAATACAGAAGTCTGATGTAGGATATATGGGAACTCTGTACTACTTTCACAATTTTTCTGTAAGTCTGAAATTATTCTAAAGTAAGTTTGTTTAAAAATTTTTTAATAAAGAAAAAGATGAATTCTCAGTTACATGAAGAAAACCAATTACATGATATTAGGTGGAAAACTGATCCCAGAGGATATAGAGGTGATGCTGTTGGAAACAAAGATATGTATTTATGTATACTTATATGTCTATACACACACACACTCTGGTTAGTATCCGAGAGAGAATTTACTATATTGCATCCACAAAACAAGAATAGAATGTTTTTTAAAAGAAATATTCTGGGGATGCCTGGGTGGCTCGGTTAAGCAGCTGCCTTCGGCTCAGGTCATGATCTCAGCGTCCTGGGATCGAGTCCCACATCGGGCTCCTTGCCCCGCAGGGAGCCTGCCTCTCCCTCTGACTCTGCCTTCCACTCTGTCTGCCTGTGCTTTCTCTCTCTCTCTCTCTCTCTGACAAATAAATAAATAAAATCTTAAAAAAAAAAAAGAAATATTCTGAAGACATAAAAGAGTTCTTACAGAGTACATAATTCTGAAATTGAGCAACTCATCAACAAAGATGAGAAGATAATGTCAAGAAATCTCTTGCCATGTACATCAAAGACAAGGGCAAAGACAGACAATATGAAAGAGAGGATAGGAGACAGATCAATCCAAGTGGTCAGTCAACTAATAAGACCCTAAGAAAGAAATGTAATCTTAGCAAATGACTTAGCCCTGCACAGAGTGATGTTTGTAGTCATAAAAGTTGAAGACAGTAGGGACACGTGGGTGGCTCAGTCAGTTAAGTGTCTGCCTTCAACTCAGGTCATGATCCCAGGGTCCTGGGATCCAGCCCCACATCGGGCTCCCTGTTCAGCAGGGAGCCTGCTTCTCCCTCTCCAGCTGCTCTCCCTGCTTGTGCGCTCTCGCTCTTTCTCTCTCTCTGACAAATAGATAAATAAAAAATCTTTAAAAAAAATAAGATTAAAAAAAAAATAAAAGACAATGGATTGGCTTTCAACTTTCAGTATCTAAAAACAAAACATGGACTATTAGTTACAGAATAGAATGTAAGCATAATGAACCATGATAAAATAAAATGAAGGTACATCTGATAGAATTTGAAAGATTAGAAGTGGAAGGAGGGGGAAGAAGGTAGGGTTATAACACGCACATCAAGGTAGGGAGGAAGCGAGACATATCATCTAATATTGATGGAATAAGAGAGAATTTTAACTTTATTATTTTAAAAACAATTAGAAGGCTAATAAAAATAACATAAAATATTAAAAAATTAGAAGAAGAGGCTTTGGGAGATGAGTGACCCAAGTCCTCACCTTATATAATAGGAAATGAATAGAGAACGTTGAAAATTGGCAAGTGAGAAATAGAATCATGAACATTTTTATAGAACCACAGGCAACTCTCCTAAGAATGAAAGGATTGAATAGAGGTTGTCTCTAGGGAGGAGAGGTAGAACGGGGAATCATTGCTTTTTTTTTTTTTTTTTAAGATTTTATTTGCTTATTTGACAGAGAGAGACACAGTGAGAGAGGGAACACAAGCAGAGAGGGAGTGGGAGAGGGAGAAGCAAGCTTCCTGCCGAGCAGGGAGCCAGAAGCAGGGCTTGATCCCAGGACCCTGGGATCATGACCTGAACTGAAGCCAGATGCTTAACAACTGAGCCACTCGGGTGCCCCTCATTGCTTTCTTTTTAAGTTAAGTGCTATTTTGTTTTATTTTTTTGCTCCGTGTATGTATTATTTTAATGTTTAAGATTCATTTTTGATGAACTATTAATAGTGTCCAAGGGAGAAGTAATGAGGACAGTTGGAATGGAAAAGAGAACAGATGGGAGACACTGAAGAATAAAATCAGCACTTGATAATTGGCTCGGTGTGGGGGCAAAAGAGAGGGCTAAAAGACGCATCTGGGGTTTTGAGTCTAAATGCAAAGAAGAGTGAATAGGGAAAGTAGTTAGTGGGGCAGTTTGAGAGGAAAGATACATAGTCTTTACAGGACAGTTACCAACAGTTACCAACGTTCATATTTAAGGGATATAAACTTCTTTGATGTTCGTAAAAGATACAGGGTCTTTTTCATTCAAAGGCTGTTGCAGGAACCAGGAGACAAGGCAGAGTGCTTCCAGATATGCAAAAGGGCCTTGCCTATCTTCCAAGATCCCCCTTTGGAGATGCACAGTTGCTGCTGACAGCACCCATGCAGAGAGAGGGTCCTAGGGGACAGGAAGCTCACCCCTACACTTATATAGGGGATTATTTCACCTCCCCAGGACTGCCCACCTGCTCTGGAATCTGGCTACCTGCCTGTCTGCTCACTGGGTGCAAAGAACTGGTGCAGAGTTGTGCGCCCCACCCCACTCCTCCTCCCCCTGCCCCCAACACAGTGTGGATTGCTTACTGCAAGACTATGAAAAGAAGAGGTGTTTCCCAGATGGAATGTCCCTCAGCAGACCTAGGCTTCTTCAGTACTCCCCAGCTCTGCAGAAGGTGATGTTCAGTTCTGGGCATACTGGATTTGGAGTGCTAGGACTTTCTAAGCAAGCATCGGGCAGGCACTTAGGAATTTAGGATGGGGGCCCAGGAGGAAGAGGAGGGTGGAGGGGTGGGAGGAGGCAAATCTGACTTGGATGAGCTATCCAGGGGCCAAAGTGGGAGGCCACCCGGGGACAAAGAATCAAGGATAGATCTTTGGAGAAATGGGAGCAGAGTGAGTAGACTAGAAGGACAGTTAAATGGGGGAGAAAAATCAGAAAAGAGCAAGGCCTAGCGGGAGGAGTACTGAGAAGGAAGTGGTCCATTGCCCCATCCTGCAGCGGGGACCAGAGGGCCAAGGTGGAGCAAAGGCACCTGGATACGGCCAATGGAGGCTTTGGCAGAGGCCCAGACATACAGAACGAGTTTGCGGGGAGGGAGGGTATGCCCAAGGGAGCTCTAGGCAAATCTGGTTGCTTTTCTCAGTCAAGTTGGAGATAAAGTCATCTGAAGGGAGGAAGGGCTTCCCATGGCAGACCTTGGGAAGAGCGGGACACTCTGGAATGGGCACTGGAGAAATTGAGAAGTTACATCCCCATCCTTCTACTGTGTTTCGTTTGTGCATTCACTTCTTCCAACAGCGACAACGACTTTAGTTGGGGAGTAAGACTTACTAGGCTGTGGGTCCCTTTGACGGTCTGGTCGCCTCTGCGATACTTAGTACTAGTCGTACTAAGTTAGACATGTTTTGCCAATACCTGAGTCCACTCAAAACTCTTCACTGGTCATTATCCCACACCTAACTGCAGCTCCTCCTGTTTATTCTCATCCTTGTCCGTGGGGCTTAGACCTCCCCATGCATTTGAGGTTAGTTTATCTGATGTATCCAACCTGTCCATTTTAACTACTAGTTAGGGGATAAGCTTTCTCTAATAAAGAGAAAATCTGTGTTGTCCATCTTGATTCTCCTTTTTCATTCCATTGAATCATTCCATTGATTTATTCCACTTTTCCTTTGTTTTAAGGACCGCTTTTCTTTCTTTCTTTTTTAAGATTTTATTTATTTGTTTGACAGAAAGAGAGATCCCAAGTAGCAGAGGGGCAGGCGGGGCTGAGCAGAGAGCCCAATGGGCTCTATCCCAGGACTCTGGGATCATGACCTGAGTCGAAGGCAGAGGCTTAACCCACTGAGCCACCCACCCCCATTTAACCCAGTGGCCCCAAAGGACCACTTTTCTCAATGCAGTATTACTGTATAGTATTTGTTTGTAAGTAACAGAAGACCCAGCCATTAAGTAAATTAACCAAATGGATTTTATCTTTCTCATGTAATCAGAAATCTGCAGGTACATAGGTAGAGGAATTGGTTCAGCAACTAAATAATATCAGAGCCAATAATATCAATAAATCAGACCAACCTAATTCTCCTGGCCTTTTTCTTATGGTGGTAAAATAGCTGCTACAGCTCCAACCATCACATCCACACTCAAAACATAAAAAGGGAAGAGGAGGGCCAAAAGATTTTCACTTGTGTTTTATTGGCCATGCCATGACAAATAGCTATTACCTGTAACCGAGGCTGAGAAAGTATATATTTAGGTTGGTTTTTTGCTTTGTTTTTGTTGTTGTTTTGTTGTTTTTATAGCCTCCATAATAAAGGGAGGCAAGTGACAAAGAGTTTGCTATTAGATGTTGGGTGAATCTGACTAATGGCTATCACAGCTATCTTCTAGAAACTTCTAAAATATTCAGTTTGTCTAATGTTTAAGTTGCTTTTGACCTGTTTTATCTTATAGGCTACCCCCATATATTTCCTTGGTTTGCCACCTCATTTTTTTTTTTAAAGATTTTATTTATTTATTTGACAGACAGAGATCACAGTAGGCAGAGAGGCAGGCAGAGAGAGGGGAAGGCAAGGAAGCAGGCCCCTGCCGAGCAGAGAGCCTGATGCGGGACTCGATCCCAGGACCCCGAGATCATGACCTGAGCCGAAGGCAGCGGCTTAACCCACTGAGCCACCCAGGTGCCCTGCCACCTCATTTTTAAAAGACTTTTGAAAAAACATACTTTTAAAGTTAGTCTCTCATACCATTTTTCCCCCCCAATCGGTATACATTTGTCTTGGGACATTGGTGTGGTATTTCAAAAACATTTCCAGACTGTCTGTAGGCAAATAACTAAACTCTTCATTTTAAAATCAACCAACGCCTACTTTTATGCTAAAATTATAATTTCTGTATTTGAAAAATCGGGAGACAGATTTATTTAGTATTTTCTCTCCTGCCAAAATATTCCATTTTTATTCTCATCTTGACTCTTCCACAGTTGGTTTTTTTTGTTGTTGTTTGTTTGTTTTTTGGTGGGGGGTTGGTTAAGAGTCAGTGAAAATTTTGCTGGAGTTGAAGGACCTACATGTACGTACCTTTTCCAGCTTTAAACTATCTCAGTAATATTGACTTTTACATTCTGAGCCCCCTTACACCTTTTTCGATTATTTTATTTAAGGGCTTAATGCCAGTCCAAGGGAAATGTTAACTGCTTGCTTCTTTTTATTTTTTTTTAAAGATTATTTATTTATTTATTTATTAGAGAGGGAGAGAGAAGAGCAAGAGAGAGAGCACGAGTGGAGGTGAGGGGCTGAGGGAGAGAAAGAGGGAGAAGCAGACTCCCTGTGGGAGCCCGATGCGGGGCTCGATCCCAGGACCCTGAGATCATGACCTGAGCCGAAGGCAGAAGCCCAACTGAATGAGCCACCCTCTGGGGAGCCAGGCAGGTTTTCCCAACAGAGTAGAAGTGCCCAGAATGCTTCAGATGGACTAGGTGTCTGCATCCATCTTCGGAAATACTCTCTCTACTCAGCACATGTTCATGGAGACTCTGGGTCTGATAGTCGTGTTATAAGCTGCCATGTAGGAAAGCAGTAATGTTTTCTTCTGAAAGTAATTTTTAGCCAACCCTTTTTCTTGAATAAGATATTTTTGATATTGTATAATACTTAATTCAATTTGGTCATTAAATATGCCAGAGAGAACTTACCTTCAAGAGATTCTAATTAGTAGTGTCAACTCTGACGCAGATCTTCACAGAGTCCCTGAATGTTTATGATTTTGAAGTTTTTGTCATCCCTTGGTGAAATATTTGCCTTCCTAAAGAAGCTTCGCTCAGAAATTCTTTGGCTTGTTCTCATATCCTAATATTCTCAGGGAGAGGGGGAGGCAGTCTGTTCAGCCGGAGCGGCTGGTGGGTATGGGTTTCATTTAGAAGGCCCTGCTGAGTGGGATATTTTCCAGATTCCGGGGCAGGGTCCCAACAAAATGTGGAAAGTATTATGTGTGCTGGCTTTGGAGACAGAAAATTTGAGTTTTAGTCAATCCTAGATCTGTGGGATAAACGCACCTACCTGCCACCTCCCGGGTTCCAAGGGCATGCCAGGCACCTGGGTGGGCATTTCTATGTATTAGTTCATTTAATCTTCTGACCACCCTGTCAGGAGAGTGACTCTCATCATTCCAATATACAGATGACAGGACTGAGGTATAGCAGGGCAGCTCCTCCCCTGAGCTGACTCAGTTACTAAATGGTAGCGGCAGGATTCGAACCTACGTGGGCTACCTCTGGGATTGGGACTCTTAATTACTCTGCTAAATTATCTTCTAGAAATCAGGGTGGGGTGAGGGAGGGAAGAATAAGAAGGGAATGTGGGAAGCATCCTATCTGTGGCACAGCAGCACACGAATGTTAGTAGAAGGTGTTGTTACTTGAATGACCCTCTGCCCATGTTAAAAACAGAAGCTTGATTTCTTTGCCCACTGGGCAAAAGCCAGCCCCGTGGGGCCAGGTGATCATGACCTCTGAGGAGCCCACTTCACATGTGTTCCAGTGCCGTTTCCTAGGGCGGCAGAAACAAACTATCACGAACTGGCTGGCTTAGAACCCCAGAACTGATTGCCTCATGGTTCCGGAGACCACAAGTCAGACATCAAGGTGTCTGAAGAGCTCTCCCTTCCCAGGGTCTGGGAACGGGTGGGTCCCGGCCACTCCCCTGGCTTCTGGTGGTTTGCTGGCAATTCTTGATGTTCCTGGGTTCTGCTGCCTCACCCTGATCTCTGCCTTCACCTTCACATGGCATTCTCCCGGTGTGCTTGTGCCTCCAGATTTCCCTGTTTATAAGACACCAGCCACACTGGACTAGGGACCCCCCCACCCCACCCTGGTGTGACCTTGTCTTTTACTGATTACATCTGCAAAGCCCTATTGCCAGGAAGGTCACATTCTGACATACAGGGCTTTGGAATGTCAACGTACGAAATTTGGGGTAAAGGGGTGTGGAGGACAACAACTCAGCTTGTAACCCCCGGCGTCTCCTTCTGGTCCCAGTGGCGCCACGACGAGTGGGGGCGAGAACGAGCGTGAGGACGGCGAGCAGGAGTGGAAGCCCCCGGACCAGGAGTTAATCAGGAAGCTGGTGGACCAGATCGAATTCTACTTTTCTGATGAAAACTTAGAGAAGGATGCCTTCCTGCTCAAGCATGTGCGGAGGAACAAGCTGGGGTACGTGAGCGTCAAGCTTCTCACGTCCTTCAAAAAGGTAAGGCTTCCTTCTCACGAGCTGACTCGAGGATTTCGGGGGGTGGGGGTTGCAGTTGTAAATATTTTTTGATAGCTGGTGATTAGCGATCCCCCGCTGTGGGGCCTGAAATAGAGAAAAGTGATCCAGAACGGGTTTAGGATCACTACAAAGACCATCTTCCCACAGTATCGAAAGAGGCCTGGGTGCTGGGACAGATGTCTGCGGGTGGCGTTTAGGAAATAATAGTGCTTGTTCTGAGCAAAGTTCAGGCACTCTTGCCAGGCGAGTGGGTGGCCAAGAGAACGCTGTGCCAGGACATAAGGACTCAGTCGCCTTTAGAGACACCTCCTGGCCTTGCAACTGTGCAATACACAGGCTCTTCCCTTGCCCAGTTGAATAAATAAGAAGAAGGAGGAGCACCTTGGACTTAGAGGGATGACCGCCTTCCAGACTCCGGCAGCCATTGCCGTGTAAGACCAACCTCTCATCAGTGTGGCGACGTGGGGCGCCCGATTGTAACCATGTAGGCAGCAGACCCCGCAGCTGGCCTATTGTGTGAATTTCCTCCGTCTCAGAGAGTGGACAGACGAGCTGGAGTAAGAACTCCATGTCTCCTGTGGGGGACGTGTATTTACTAGAATGGAAAAGCACGGCATGGCCTGTTGCATAACGGGATATGTAACAGCTGGGTCCCGGCCAGGCTGCCTGTGCGTTCTGCCAGAGAGCCCTGGAGGAGAGCTTTCTCGCTGGGGCTGTTCCCTGCCTCACCTGCTGCTATGGTCTGTCCTCTCCTCGTGGGCTCTGTCCTTTTATCCAGTCACCAAACCTATCCATCCTGCACCCTGACTGCTGCGGTGGGCACAGGATAGATGGCACAAAGGTGGTATTTCCCCTGCCCTTGCAAAGTCCAGTGAAGGGAAGAGCTCAGTGCAGGGCTGAACGATGACCTCGGGCAGTGAAAGCGCAAAGTCGTGTTCATCAGAGCCAGTTACCCTGCCTGGATGATGGAGAAGTCTTTCTAGAAGTAGTGACATTGAAATAGGATCTTGGAGGACGAGTAGGAGTTTTCAGGGTACAGGAGAAGGGAAGGGGCTCTTCATGTTCTGCATCTACCGGGAGCTAGCATCTGATCCTATAGGTTAAGGGTTAGTCCCACAGGACCGCCCCAGTTCAGGAGCCAGTGGCCAACAGGAGGCCCCCAGGTCACCCACAGCTCCTGTCCAACGTGGCTAAAAGTCACAGGTTCCCATCACTTCCTCCCCCTTGGATTTGATTGTTTGCCGAAATTGATCACAGAACTCAGGGAAACCCTTGCTTAGGTTGGCCAGTTTAATAAAGGCTGTGATAAAGGATATAGACCAACAGCCAGCTGAAGAGATCTGCAGAACGAGGCCCTGGTGCGGGAGCTCCTGTCCCTTCAGAGTTGGGGTGTGTCCCCCTCCCTGTATGTGGATATAGTCATCAATCTGGAAATGCTCTGAAGCCTGTGGTATTGGGATTTTTATGGAGGCTTCCTCATGGAGGCACAATCAAACATTAACTCAGTTTCCTGCCCCTCTCCCTTCCCTGAAAATTCCAAGCTTCTAACCATGGCTTGGTCTTTCTGGTGACAGGCCCTCAACCAGGAGCCACCAGGCAGCCGGCCCAGAATTGCCTCATTAGAATAAAAGCTTCTCCTAGTGCTGTTGTCCTGGAGGAACTGCCAGGGTTCCAGCAGCTCCGTGCCGGGAAGGGGGACACAGAACAGTGGATATATATGTTAGAGAGGGACTGTTCCATCATTCTCTGTGAGGCCTCAAGTTGGGTTTGATTCCAAGCTGAAACCGTCGACACCAGTTTCAGGAGCTGCTGTGTTGAAATACGAAAGATCTTTCATAAGATCTTTTGTGTCAAATGCAGAAATGCAGAAATGCTGCTTCAGAGAAGTATTTGAATGTTAAAATCCCTGAGTCCTATCAAAATAGTACATCGCAATATCACACGTGTCCAGGGAACGGTGAGTACACCCTCACATGGAAGTGTTTGTGGGGGACCCCAAAACAAAGAAGCCAGTGGGCATCCCTTTATTTCTTCCCTAGGGGCCCTAAGAGTCAGCCTGACTTTTTTTTCTGTTGAAGCTGCCACTATGGCACTACACACAGACTCCCCAACACCTCCAAAATGACAACTAAGGCCCTTTCCATTCTTAAGGCTTTCCCACTGATCATAATAGGAGACACATATGACAAACAGTGAAATGGCAGTTTCTGAGAATCTTAGGAAGTTCTTCCAGTTAATTGCACTAGGAGAGCACCTCCGGGCTCCTTGTCTGAGATGGTGCCCAAGGACGCTCGGGCTTAACCGGCATTTCCCAGCGGACTCTGCTCCTGGCTCTGGAGGGGTGCTGGTTCTTGCCAGTGCCCGCATTCCTCTCCCTTGCATGTGGCCTTCCATGAGCTTCTCTAGCCCTTGGAGTAAGGCAGCACCAGCCTGCCCCTGAGCACTCCTTGTTCAGGCTTCAGGCTTTGGCACTCACTTTGTCTTTCCTCTCCGGAATGCTCCCTTCCTCACTGGTATCTTTGGTCAGCATCTTTCTCTCCCCTTGCTGGATCCCTGATGGACTCCATTCACCTGTAGTCTGACCCTTTGCGTGGACCTTCGCTGACCCTCTGTCCTTGGTGTGTGTCACGGAGATCAACCCATTGGTCCTGGGTGTAGGCAACTTGTGGTTCCCACCCCAAGACCAGGGCTAGAGCGGACAGTACCCCATCTGCCTCTGCCGAGAGATCTGCAAGGGGTTTCCCCCTCCGCCCCGCCCCGCCCTGGGCTGCCCAGTGTTAGCCAGCCTTTGATCTTGAGTTCTGGGAAGCTTCTGTTGGGTCTCAGGGGTCCTCTGCACAGCGCCTGCGTTGACCTGGCCTCAGAGGACTCAGAGTGATCGTGCTGTTCCTGGCTCAGGTTACCTACCCCACCCACCTCCACTGTTTCCTTGGAATGGGATGACTCATTCCCCCAGCGTTCCCTCCAGCGGAAGTGGGCCTCTTGAAAATTACTGTTTTACAATATAAACATAGCCTTCATATAGTGCAGTTTCCACCCAGGGAGGAGGACGGAGGGAGGGACTGTTGCATCATTCTCCATGAGGCCCTACTTGGATTTTATTCCAGGTCAGAACGGCCCACATCACTTTCAGGAGATTTTGCAGTGGAACATGAAAGATCTTTTAGAACTTTCTGTGTATCAAATGCGTAAACAGAGAAACACGACTTCAGAGACATGTTTGGATGTTTAAAATCTCTGAATCCTGTCTAAATGGTGGCACGTAATCTTTGAAGTAATGATAGTACATGATACTTACTGAGCACTTGCTGTGAGCTAGACACTGTTCTGAGTTTTGTATGTGGATGTATCATGTATGTCTGCATGTAGATACCTATCTGTTGATTTAGTCATTTGATCCTCATGACAGCCTGTGAGGGGGACACGATTAGCGTCTCCGTTTGAGACCCTGAGACCCTGGGAAATGTCAAGTCTTACTGCCAGCCGGAGTTGGGCCTTGGACTTGGGTGTCTAACAGCCTTGTCGCAGGGCCTCAACCACTTAATGTGTATGCACTGGACTGTCTCCATCCCCACAGAAAGTTCTCTCGGACGGCACTGCTCTAAACCGTTGCCTGGCTTGACGTCATGAAAGGGTGTGCGTTCGCACCCTAGATGTTTGAATGCCCGAGCCCACCAGCTAGGATGCTGGCCACCAGCGTTCCAGGGGGTGAGGAAAGGAGGGAGAGAGATGACAGAGCCCAGGAGGTGGGCGAGGACAGGTGGGTACCATTCCAGATGTGCTTTGTCTTCTTCAGGTGAAACACCTGACCCGGGACTGGAGAACCACGGCGCACGCCTTGAAGTACTCGGTGAGCCTGGAGCTGAATGAGGACCAGCGGAAGGTGAGGCGGACCACCCCCGTACCCCTCTTCCCCAACGAGAACCTCCCGAGCAAGATGCTCCTGGTCTACGATCTCCACCTGTCCCCCAAGCCGTGGGCCCTGGCCACCCCGCCAAAGAATGGGAGGGTGCAGGAGAAGGTTATGGAGCACCTGCTCAAGCTCTTCGGGACCTTCGGGGTCATCTCGTCGGTGCGGATCCTCAAACCTGGGAGGGAGCTGCCCCCCGATATCCGGAGGATCAGCAGCCGGTACAGCCAGGTGGGGACCCAGGAGTGTGCCATTGTGGAGTTTGAGGAGGTGGACGCGGCCATCAAAGCCCATGAGTTCATGAGCACAGAGTCCCAGGGCAGGGAGAACATGAAGGCCGTCCTGATTGGCATGAAGCCACCCAAAAAGAAACCTCTCAAAGACAAGAACCAGGACGAGGAGCCCGCCGCGAGCAGCCACCCGAACAGGTCCCTGAACAAGAGAGTGGAGGAGCTCCAGTACATGGGGGACGAGTCTTCTGCCAACAGCTCCTCCGACCCCGAGAGCAACCCCACGTCACCCATGGCCGGCCGGCGGCACGCGGCCGCCAACAAGCTTAGCCCTTCTGGCCACCAGAATCTCTTTCTGAGCCCGAACGCCTCACCGTGCTCGAGTCCCTGGAGCAGCCCCTTGGCTCAACGCAAAGGCGTTTCCAGAAAATCCCCGCTGGCCGAGGAGGGGCGGCTGAACTGCGGCACCAGCCCCGAGATCTTCCGCAAGTGCATGGACTACTCCTCTGACAGCAGCGTCACTCCCTCGGGCAGCCCCTGGGTCCGGAGGCGCCGCCTGGCTGAGATGGGGACCCCAGAGAGGAGCCCCGGCGTGAGCCCTCTGCTGTCCCGGAAGATGCAGACGGCAGACGGGTTACCCGTGGGGGTGCTGAGACTGCCCAGGGGCCCTGACAACACCCGGGGATTCCATGGTGGACACGAGAGAGGCAGGGCCTGTGTATAAATACCTTCTATTTTTCGTATCGGCTCCCTCAAAATACCTGGCATGGCATAGAATGCAATTAGGTCCCCATCGGAAGATTTTGTATACATGTAGACCTCTTAATTTATACATTTGTAATGTATATAAGTTGTCTGGTACGCTGTGGGTTTAAGAACATCTTCTAGTTCAAAACAACCAGCATGACCATTATTTTGCTGATGCCCAATGTGTCTGAATGTCACGGCCCTGCAGGGCTGTGGGACGGAGGCTCCCCGGGGCCAGTCGGGCCGCCGGTCTCTTCTTCACAGCAGAGTTCTTCCCCGCAGCAACCGAGCTGTGCTCGGCAGGCCACACGGGGCCTTCCAGAGAGCCCATGGGAGTTCTTTTCTGTAATGGCCATTCGTTCAGCCAGTAGCATGGTATCTCACAGGACCAAATGTGTGTTTCCTGTCAAGTAAATAAATAATAAAACACTGACTGGGAGTGCTAGCTCTTCAAGTCACAGGTAGGGCCTGATGAAGGTCTGTGCCGTCTCATAAGGCTGTGGGTGTTAAGTCAGGAGGCCCTGAGGAGCCCAACAGAGACGCATGTCTTGAATGTAGCCAGGGCAACCCTGGGGCTCTCCTTGTGGGGCTCCAGCAGCCCAAGAGGTCAGCACAGTTGGAATCCTACCCAGGCCAGGGTGGCTTAGTAGAGACCAAGCTGTCCGGATGTGGTCCCCCGACTGCTTCCTTTTCATTGGTTAATGTCCCTTGTCCCGGGAAGCTGCCCGGTATAGCGGAAAGAGCAGTGGCTTATGTGCTCCTGCTGGCTTGTGCACCTGCTGTCCGGGGGGTTTTCGACCAGTCCTGTTGAGTGAAATTCGTGAACCATTATTGTACGTTGCTTAGAGGCCACAGACATGCTTGGAGTTTTCCAGACATCATCTCATGTAAGTTCCCCCAGAACCGCCCGAGAAAGGTCCAGATATTCTCTCCGTTGTACAGCGGAAGAAACCAGCGGGTTAACTCACTTGTCGGGGCCTGACGGCTAGATGCGGAGGGCTGGCTTGAACCTGGCAGTCCGGCTCCAGAGCCCAGACTCCCAAGCAGCAGATGGGACGCAGCCTCTCTGAACCTCACCATCCACATTCAAAAAAGAAACAACCACAGAAGGTGCTAATATTTATTCGGCACCTCCTATGTGCTAGGCATTTTGCTAGACACATTCGTCCATTTGTTCTGCCAGTATCTCTGTGAGAAGCTACAGCGGCGTTACACGTGAAGCTGCCGGGGCAGGGTAATACTACAGGCTGTCGTGAAAATGGGAAAAAAGAGAGTGTGTTTAATTACACAGTTCTATAAAAATCGGCGGGTGATTATTATCTGGTTAGTAAGACAGTGTGTCCCTTAAGTCCTGGGATTCCTGTTAACTGGTAAGCGCCTCCGGGAATTATTTGGATTTGCTGTTTCCATCACCATCCACTGTAGATGGCCCAAAGGCCTGCGTCTGGACCCCACTCTCCCCGGGGGCTGTGCCCCAGCCCAGCTCCAGGCCTCTCCCCATGCCCGCTCCTCACTGGGCCCCACTCACCTTCTCCCCGTTCCTTCCCACAGCCTCCCCGCCGTGAGTGCCCGTCGGCCGTGGGGCCATCTGGGCCCCACCACCTCTTGGCCTGGCTACCTTCACGCTGTTCCGGCCCTTGACCCTCCAGCACACCAGCTGCAACTCTATTTTTAGATTCATGCCTGTGGATCATAATTGCTTTTTGTAAAAAGGCTGCACCCTCATCTTTTTCTGAGAATACAGAAGAACTTGGCCTTCTATCTGCGGTATTACCCGGTGTGGCCTTTGGAAAGAACCCTGAATTGGGGGCCGACAGATCTGGGTTGTAGGCCTGACTTTTCCAGTAAATAACACTTTGACCTTGAGCTAGTCACTTCTCTCTCGGATTCGCAGATTCCCATCCAACCAGTGGATGGCATTAAACCGCTCCTTATCTAAGGCCTTTCGTGATGGATGCATGAAACAGTACTTTGTAGGTGTTAGTCATTACTCTGCTCTCCGGTCATCCCCAAGGACAAACCTTTCTTCCATCACTCTGGTTCTTAAGCCCGGCCTCACATTAGAACCACCTAGAGAGTTTTCAGAACTGCCTGTGTTTCCACACTGAGAGAGTCTGATGTCACTGGTCCTGGGGTGAGGCCTGGGGATGAGTAGTTTTTGAAACTCCCTGGGTGAGTCTAATGGGCAAACAGCCTTGAGAAGCTCTGGTCTGTTTGAATGATGCGGGGCCATGGGGTAAACTGAGGAAGGCTTAGAGACATCCAACCTCTCCTCCTTTTTCAAGCTTGAGCTCGCTGTCTTCAGCAGAACCTTACAGGCACACTTCACCCCTCCCCGCTCACAGTGGTCCTGAGTCCCTGAGCACCTGCTGATGAACCTGACCTCTCTAAGTCTCTGGCCAAACCTTCAGCCAGGGCCCGGGCTTCCTGTTTGTTAGCACAGCAGGCCTCTCTTGAACAGCTTGACTAGAAAACCCAGCCAACAGTATTTTTACAGATGTTTGGTTATTTTTAATGAGAACCAGCTCCTTCTCCACACTGTAACCCAAAGCCTGCTGGATATCTCTCACTGATGGTGCAGGTGAACATCCAAACACTACACACGTCCCAACACCATCCTACCATCGCCAACCCCGTCCCGCACTGAGTTGCCCTCTCAGCCAGTGACGTCACCATCTTTCATGTCCCCCAGACTGGGGAAGAGGCTGGGTGGTGGATATGAAGCATGCAGGTTCTGGAGTTCAACAGCCTGGGTTCAAATCCGAGTGACTCTCTGCAAATGACCTAGCCTCTCTGAATATCAATTTCTTCTCCCATAAAAGGTGGATGATAATCATTCCTACCTCATATGACTTGTCCAAATTATTGAGTTAATCCCTGTAAAATGCTTAGTAACTTGCACATGGTAAACACTGGGAGAATGTGAGGCTGTGGTATTTATAGCTTCTCCACGTCCTACCACACACATTCAATCAGCAGCTCGGAGCTGTTAGTTGGAGCCCTGGAATGTTTCCTACGAGCTCCCTGTGTTCCCAGATGCTTATTTACATTCATCTGCCCTCCTCTCGAGGTCTCCCTGTCTCCAGTCAGCCTCTTTAACCTATCCCAGAATGCCACCAAACCCATCTTTCTTTCTTTCCTTTTTTTTTTTTAAATCCATCTTTCTTTCTTTTTAAAGATTTTATTTATTTGACAGACAGAGAGCACAAGTAGGCAGAAAGGCAGGCAGAGAGAGAGAGAGGAGGAAGCAGGTTCCCCGCCAATCAGAGAGCCTGGTACAGGGCTCAATCCCGGGACCACGACCCGAGCCGAAGGCAGAGGCCTTAACCCACTGAGCCACCCAGGCACCCCCAAACCCATCTTTCTTTCTTTCTTTCTTTCTTTCTTTTTTTTTAAAAGATTTTATTTATTTATATGGCAGACAGAGATCACAAGCCGGCAGAGAGGCAGGCAGAGAGAGAGGAGGAAGCAAGCACCCTGCTGTGCAGAGAGCCTGATGTGGGGCTCCATCCCAGGACCTTGGGATTATGACCTGGGCTGAAGGCAGAGGCTTTAACTCACTGAGCCACCCAGGCGCCCCCCAAACCCATCTTTCTTAACTAGAGTTCTGTTTGCATGACTTCCCTACTTAAAAAAAAAAAAAAAATGCTGGCTGCCTCTTTCCAAACACAGAGTAAGGGCCAGACTGCCTCACGCCCCGCCACCGTGCTGTGCATCTTGGGGGTGAGGCTCTCGGAACATTAGCTCGGTAGACCCACCAGCTGTGGGGCTGTAAGAAAATCTCAGAGCGGGCTGGCCAGCTTCACATCCGGAGAGATGACCCTGCCTGTGTCTGGGTCTGAGGGACTATTGCGTCACTCCAGGGTGTGGCCGGGTTGAAAAAGGCTCTGTTTGGTTCCAGCCACACGGGACTGAAACAGACATAAAAGTTCTCTCTGAAGACACATTGGTCATTGATTATTTTTAAAGACTTTCCTTAAAATGGACAAGCTTTTTCCAGTAGTTTTCAGCTGCATGTTCTCCTCCTTGCGAGCTGTAAACAGAATGAAAAAGCTTCCGAGAAAGAAACTAGTAACAGGGCTGACCCAGGGAATGTCAACTCCTTATTCCCAACCCTGACTGCAACCCTGATGTGTGCTCATTCCCTTAATGGAAAAGGAACAGCCTGAGTACTTGGTCCTCACAAAGCAGCCCAAAGGATGAGGGTCCTTTTGGTGGGTCTGTCCTTCGGGATGCTGCCGCGCCTTGCTCTGGGGGCTGGAATAAATGTGGTGGTGTGGCACGTGCCTGGAGTGTGTATCCAGCCCCTGGGCGAAGTAAGATGCTTTCACTCGGAGCAATTTCTGCTTGAGCAGCTGTTTGCACAACACCCCTGATTTGGAATCAGCAATGGGCTGAGCGGAAGCAAGCAAGATGTGTGTCTTGTGACTGTACGCAAACATCCCATTAAATTCCACAAACATTCCATACTATGGGCAAAAGAAGCAGTGAGCCAACGTGCTTGAAGCAAAAGATGACTCCCAAGTGATCCTGGCTCTTGTCGGTTACTGGAATGTGCCATAGGTTCCAACCTGCCTTCTCAGCACTGCGCTTGTAGTTAATGCATCTCCAAAGGTGAATTTGAGGGGCATCTGGGTGGCTTTCACTGGTTAAGTGTCTGACTCTTGATTTTGGCTCAGGTCGTGATCTCAGGGTCTTGAGACTGAGCCCCGCGACAGGCTCCACGCTGGACATGGAGCCTGCTTGGGATTCTCCCTCTCCCCCTACATACACATGCATGCTCTCTCCCTCTCTGAGAAACAAAGCAAAACAGAAATAAAATGAGTTTGAGAAGGTCAATTTGTTAAGACTGTTCAGAGGTGGCCCCAGAGGCAAATTCTTTCCACTACTTTGCTCTCTCTCATCGCCCCCTGGTGTGTACACTGTGCATAGCCCCCAGAACCTGGCTCCCGCATAGAGTCCAGCTCACGCTCCCCTTGTCAGGGGATCAGAATGACCCTATTTTGGGCACCTGGGTGGCTCAGTCGGTTGAGTGTCTGCCTTCAGGTCAGGTTATGATCCCAGGGTCCTGGGATCGAGCCCCACCTCGGGCTCCCTGCTCATCGGAGAGCCTGTTTCTCCCTCTCCCTCTGCCTGCTGCTCTGCCTACTTGTGATCGCTCTCCTGCTCTGTCAAATAAATAAATAAAATCTTAAAAAAAAATAAAGACCACAATACTTTGTGATTACATATATACAGGAAAGGCTAAGGCAAACACTCTGATCATACAAAGTGCTGGCAAAGGTGTGGAGCGATTCTCACATGGGGTTGGCAGAACTCAGTATGGTGAGTATGGTGTAGGACAGGTGTTCTGGAGAACAGTTTGACATTGCCATATGATGTCAATCATACACTTCACCATGTGAGCCAGCCATCTCCTCTGTAGGTATTTACTCTAGAGAAGTGAAAACATATTCACACAAACACCTGTGCACAAATGTTTATACTTAGTATCAGTCATAATCGCCCCAAACTGGAAACTACTCAAATATTCTTCAATGAGTAAGAAACCAAACCAAACCAAACCAAAACCAAACAAAAAGTCCTGTGACACGTGCACACAATGCAATACCACTCAGCACAAATTAGGGACAAGCCCAAGCTATTGCTGCACAACAATGCGGAGTAATCACAAATGCATTATGCTAAGTGAAAGAAGCCAGTCGCTAAAGATTATATGTTGGGGGGCATCTGGGCGGCTCAGTCGGTTGAGCATCTGCCTCTGGCTCGGGCATGATCTCAGAGTTCTGGGATGGAGTCCCACATCGGGCTCCCTGCTCAGCGAGGAGCCTGCTTCTCCCTCTGACCCTGCCCCCGCTTGGGCACTGTCTCTCTCTCTCACTCTCTCTCAAATAAATAAATAAAATCTTAAGAGAAAAGATTATATGTTGTATGATCACCTTCATATGACAGTGTGGATGAGGCTGAGCTATAGGACCAGATCAGCGGTCGCCCCAGGGAGTGGAGATAGAAACTGAGTACAAAGGGATAGCACGAGGGAATTCTTCTGGGGGTTGGAATTGTTTTGTATCCTATTTGTGGTAGTGATTACAAGAATCTATACTTGTGTAAAACTTTATAGAGCTGTACAACAAAAGCCGAGTTTAGTGTATGTGAATTTTTTTAAGCACTAAAAATGATTGATGGGTGGTTTCAGGTGTGAACGCAGATGATTCCACACACCTCTTCCCTCAACCTGAAAGGGCTTGGGGAATGAACCGAGGACCATTGTGGCTGGAGCTCAAAGATCCGGGGTAGTGCATAGCAAACACAGTAGGGTCAGCAAGGTCCGATGGGCAAGCCCAGGGAGAGCTGTAGAAACATTCGGACACGATCTGTGCTGCTTAAAGATCGTCCTTGCTGCTGTGTGGACAATGGACGTATAAGAGTAAGGGGAGTCTGCTTCTCCCTCTCCCTCTGCTGCTCTCTTCCCTCTGGCCCCCACCCGCCAGTTCATGCTATCTCTCTCTCTCTCTCAGATAAATAAATAAATAAATAAATAAAATCTCTAAAAATGCTGCTCTGTCTTGTGGCTGAACAGAATTTCCTTGGCTGGCTAACTCTGGTGATACAGGACTGGGCTTCTTCCAATGTGCCTTCTGTCTCAGAACAAGCAACTTGTCGTGTCTGCAGGCCTTCAGAGGGTCACTGATCCAGGGTGACCTGACCCAGACCACAGAAGCTTTATTGCCAGTCTACCCCCGGCTCAGAGCTTGGGCCCCGTTGCTATAAACACACCGCCCAGGAGGCCCAGGCAAGTCCGAGCACCTCCCTGGAGCTCATTTCTTTGCTGTCCCAACCTCTCTCGGACAAGCAAGTCTTACCCACCCTGGGAAGGGCTGGCAGCTCTGACCTCAGAAAACACCGGAAAATGAGTGTGGTCAATGTTGTGGGAAGGCCTGTGAGTTACCACTTTAGGTGGCTTCTCATTTAATGCAGAAAGGAGGTGATTCTCCAGCATCAGCAAGGGTGTCTGTTTGCTGGACCTTCTGGTGGGTGGCAAAACTGCCAACCCAACCCCCCAAGTCCAGGCCAACAAAATGGCTGTGCAGATGGCAGCTTGCAGGAGACAGGCAGGGAGAAGGAGAGAGACTGAAGTCCCAGCTCTAGGAACCCTTGACTTCCTCCCTTTCGCTGTCCCTGGTTAGCCAATTCCCATTCAAAGGGGGCATTCCATTTGTTTCCTGGATGTCTCTGTACCTCTTCCCTGCTTTTTTCTCCTCTTCTCAACCCTGGTCACCTTAGGCATGGGCAAATGTCTCCTCCATGAATGGGTTAGGCTGGCCTCCGTTAGGATCACTTAGCATGAGGACCACGGTCAAGCTCATGGCTCAATTTCAAGTTCCCTTTTAAATGAAAACCATTCGGGGTGCCTGGGTGGCTCAGTGGGTTAAAGCCTCTGCCTTCGGCTCAGGTCATGATCCCAGGGTCCTGGGATTGAGCCCCGAGTCGGGCTCTCTGCTCAGCGGGGAGCCTGCTTCCTCCTCTCTCTCTCTGCCTGCCTCTCTGCCTACTTGTAATCTCTGTCTGTCAAATAAATAAATAAAATCTTAAAAAAATAAATAAATGAAAACCATTCAACACACTTCACCTGTGCTGTCCTAAAATCTTGGAGTACACTGAAAATAAAGGGGAGAGTCCTGACTCAGATTTAACTCTGTCTACACAAACATTGGTCATTCTGCTACTAAAAACAAAACAAATAGATTCTTGAAAAATGGAAGATAAAACTCACCTTTAATCAGCGCCAGAAAACCCAATGAAAAGGTATTAGTTGGTGAGTTCCCCAGACCCCACACATAGTCTTTCATGGGTTCAGAATGGTCAATGTTGAAATTATCAGGATCAGGATGACACCTGGGAAAAAAGACAAAAATAAGACCCAAACTGGGAATCAGGAGAGGTGGGATCAAGTCATAGATCTTAGGCCAAACCGGGCTACAGCCCTGGGGACATCAGTGACCCTTGCCCCTGTCAGAGTCTTAATTTCTTCAAGTGGAAGATAGAAGGCAAGGACTTGGCCCATGTCTCCAAAAGCTGTCAAGCCTGGAGGGTTTTCATACTGCTTAGATTCTCCAATTTTTACCTCTGTTCTTAAATTTCCCACTTCTCTCTACCATATATGTCCTCATATCTATAGGAAGTCTCTGCGTGAAGATCCTGGTGCCACCCCAAACTAATTCAGTTACAATCATATTCTAGATCAGCCCTCTCAGTCAAGCTCCTCTTCCCGCTTTACCTCAATAATGAAGGAATTTAAGGTGTGACCTAAAGGACGGCTTTCCCGTCTATCTTAAGGGTCACCCCCCTCTATATCTGGGAGAGAAACAGGGGTTGTCTCCCTTCTCCCACGTCTGAGTTTCCCTGGCCTCTGTCCCTCTGAGTCCTGCTCTCTTCCTGATGGCTCTGGGTTCTGTGTGGAATGACTCAGGTCAACATGGGGCTAGGCCTCCCCCGACGTCCATCTTGCTCCTTCCTGAATAATAGCTTCCGGGCAGGCGAAGACAAACTCATTACATCCTTGGCTCTCTTCACAACATGAGTACACAAATGTGAATAAATGTATCAGACTTTAGTAAAGGTTGGAAAAATTAAAGTGACGTTGTATAAGAGGGAGAATTGTAAACGAACACTAATACCACATGAAAAAACATCCAAGAAATTAAATATTTCATAGGAGGAAACTCTTTAGGTAGATGTTCTCCGGAACCAATCTTGTTGCCATGACCTTATTCTGTGCCTTCCTTCTAGAGAGACAGGCTTCCCCCTCAAACCTCCCCACTCGGGCGGGCATCCCTCCTGTGCTTGGGAAACCCCACCTCCCATCTCTAGGGACTGGCCTGTCACACAAAGATCTCCCAGCCCCATCAACTCCCCAGAAGTTCTTAGCTAAGTCTTAGTTACTCTGTCCAGATGGATCAGCAAGATAGTCCAAGATGACCTTGGGTTCCCCAAGTCCTTCCCCAAGCCAGATAAACTGTGGAGAGGTGTGGGGGAGCCCTATCTGGTCATCTTGCAGGTGTCTCACCGATGTGAATTGAAATATGGGCCTCTTGATTCTTCCAAATATCCATGCGCAAACAGCGGCACACATGCCCCCTTTCCATGACACTCCCCAGAGAGCACAGACTAACTTTAAACCCTTATGGAGAAAACAAAACAAACCTTGTCTCCCCGACTTCCCATCCTTTGCAAGACTTTGGGGTTTTACTTACATCTTTTGGTGACCAGAATACTCTTCTATGTTCAACTCTCCCCTAGCCATGCAACTTTCAAATAGCACTCCCCTAGTCTGGCCAAGAATAAGAAAAGTGTCCTATGGGTCATACACCTTTTGATAGTAGCTGTGGATCTTCTCTAAGGTTCCCCAGGAAACTTGGAAGACATTCCTTGTAACGTGAGAGGCAGACGAAATTCTTAGATGACGGAACCAGGCTGCTCCCAAGCTCTGTCTGAATGTGGGGAGTGGGGAGCATTATGCAAATGTGAGGGAATAATTCTCCCAGTTACAACGATAATAAAAAAGGTCTGACCAATGCTGACCCATTGTGCAACATTTCTCAATCCCGGCTGCACATTAGAACCATCTGGAGAGCTTTAAAAATACCAATACCTCAGGATGCCTGGGCAGCTCAGTTGGTTAAGCTGCTGCCTTTGGCTCAGGTTATGATCCCAGGGTCCTGGAATCGAGTCCCACATCAGGGTCCTTGCTCAACAGGGAGCTTCCTTCTCTCTCTGCCTCTGCCTGCTTATGTGTACTCTCTCTGACAAATAAATAAAGATTTATTTATTTTTAATTAAAAAAAATTTTTTTTAAATATTTTATTTATTTATTTGACAGACAGAGATCACAAGTAGGCAGAAAGGCAGACAGAGAGAGAGGAGGAAGCAGGATCCCTGCTGAGCAGAGAGCCCGATGCAAGGCTGGATCCCAGGGTCCTGGGATCATGACCTGAGCCGAAGGCAGAAGCTTTAACCCATTGAGCCACCCAGGTGCCCCTAATAAATAAAATTTTTTTAAAAAAGTCAATTAGATCTTCAAATCTACTCAGTTGAGTTAAAAACAAACAAACAAACAAACAAAAAAAAACCCCCAAAACCCCAATACCTTACCTCTGAACTATTAAATCAGAATCTCTGGGGGATGAGGGTCTGGGCATAGCTGTTTTGTTTGTTTGTTTGTTTAAGATTTTATTTATTTATTTGACAGACAAAGATCACAAGTAGGCAGAGAGGCAGGCAGAGAGAGAAGAGGAAACAGCCTCCCGGCTGAGCGGGGAGCCTGATGCGGGGCCTAATCCCAGGACCCCGAGATCATGACCTGAGCTGAAGGCAGAGGCTTAGCCCACTGAGCAACTCAGGTGCCCCCATAGCTGTTTTTTAAACCCTGTAGGTGAGGGGCGTCTGGGTGACTCAGCGGATAAGCGTTGGCCTTCAGCTCAGGTCATGATCTCAGGGTTCTGGGATCGAGCCCTGCATTTGGGCTCCCTACTCGATGGGAAGAGCCTGTTTCTCCCTCTCCTGCTCTCCTTGCTTGTGTTCCCTCGCTTGCTGTGTCTCTTTCTGTCAAATTAATAAATTAAAAAAAAAAAAAAGCCTATAGGTGATTCTAATATGCAGCCAGGGCTGAGCACCACTGGGTGTAGGCATGAGACAATACCACAGCAGGAAAAGGTCCCATTTCTTTGCATCTGAAATGAATTCTGCCCCCCCCCCTCCTATGGCTAGACTCCTTTCAGCCTCCAGGATTCCCAATGAAATCTCCAATAGAGTGGGGAGGGCGGTGGGAGGGTCTCTGATGCAGCTACTGTGGAAGGTGGTGGAATGGCAGTTACCAGCAATCCTAAGGTCGGGATCCTACTACGTACTTTTAATGTAAAGAGATGACCGCAAGTACCACACAGTGCCTGGGACTGAGCGGAGTCTCACCAAATTCAGAACTTGGGGGAAAAAAAGACTACCACCCCAGAGCCGAAGCGGAGGCCGTTACGCCCTACCACCACCAGATGGCGACAAAACAAACACCATGGTGGAGCCGAGTCTCCATGATGCTAAAATGAAAGGGAAAAATCTCTGGGCATGGAGGTAAAAGATGCAGCACAGGTGCCGGGGTGGGAGGGGGTGGGGGGAGGGGCGTTCCTTTGGCTTTGGCCCTTTATCCTTTTATAGAAGTGGGTCAACATAATTTAAAGGGTTTTTTTTTTTGTTTGTTTGTTTTTTTTTTTTGAGACTCCTCGGAGGCCAAGCCACTTGGTTTGGACATCTGCGTGCAAACGACATCCAGGGAGGGGAGGCCAGGGTCAGCACTCCACCAACTTTCACTGCTCTTTCGGGCTTTGTCCATGTGCATGCTCGCCCATCATCAAAAAGTGAACCGGAACACAACAAACCCCTCCCGTAAGCCTGTGAGTGACCTAGAGTAGCACGTTCTCAAACCTGCCTCAGTTTCCTCAAACCTAGGTGCTCAGCTTCAGACCTGGGCCAGGTGCAGAGACTCAGGGGGACGTGGAGGGTATGGAAGCCCCTTGGTCTGTTACCGAACGGAATGGATCAGCGAAAGTGAAGACGGGGCCCCAGCGATAGCACTGCCCGGGGCAGGTGGCGATGTCCCTGAGGCGCGGTCGCTGACCTCGGAGCCGGCCTCAGAGGCTTCCGCGGACTGCTGAGGCTGTGGGCGGGGACAGCCTCTGTCCTAGGCTGCCCTGGACCTCACCTCCCGCCAAATCCCGCCTCCCGTCTCCAAGACCAAGGCCAGAGTGGAAACGTGCCAGGCAAGGAGCCTGTCCTTCCTGAGGATGAACGGGGGGGGGGGGGGGGGGGGGCAGGAGCAGCCGCGGAAATAGCGCTCAGGGCCCGGGGGGGGGGGGGGGGGGGCGGTGGCGGACGCGCTCCAGGCCAAGGTCCAAGTGGGTGGCCGACGGGCACGGGCAAGCTGTGGATGAGCCGGTGACCGGAGGACCTGGATTAGCGGCCAAACAACAGAGAACCCCCACGCTCCCAATCTAGTCTGGGCCATCTTCCAGACCGGCCTTGGCAGCCCCGGCCACGCCCCTCCCGTAGGCCGCGTCTGTCCCCGGCTGCAGTTGCTGTCGCAGGGCTGACTCAAAGGCGTCTGGGATGCCTACTCTTCAATTTTCCCCATCATGACAACAAAACAGCATTGTCTGAGCTCATTGTGGTGTCTAGCAGTCGGCTGACTCTTCCACGAACATCGTGTCGTCATTCAACTGGCACCAACTCCGTGAAGTTAGGCGGATCTCCTCCAAAAGCCTTGCAGGAGAGGAAACCCAGGCTTGGCAAAACCAGGCGGTCCATCGTCCCAGCTTGGACTTGTAGCTGGTGTGTGACAGAGCCAGGATTTCAGGCCCCGTTTGACTGACCGCAGGCCCTCTGGATTCCGTGGCCCAAATGTGTGCAACAAATGGGAATTCATTCCAACACACTCAGAAGTGAGAAAAATCTCACTGCTAATGCACCAAGCCCTCACTTGTCAGGGTCTGCAAGATGGCCAATGTCAGGGGCACGTGGGTGGCTCTGTCCTTAAGCGTCTGCTTTCAGCTCAGGTCATGATCTGGGGTCCTGGGATCGAGCCCTATATTGGTCCCCCTGCTCAGCAGGGAGCCTTCTTCTCCCTCTCCTCTCACTCTGTCAAAGAAATAAAGAAAATCTTAAAAAAAAAAAAAAAGTGGTCAGTGGGAGCCCCCAGGAGCCCCCAGCCTCAGCCCCTTTTCCCTAAACAATAAGAGGCAAAGCTTATGCCTTGAGGTTTTGCCGGGAGGGGGAGGAAATCCCAGGGCAGAGACATGGAGAGAAAGGGGAATTGAGGCAGAGGAAAAGCAAACACAAAATGGTCTATTCTGAGCCAGCTGTGGCCCCACAAGTAAGAAAGGACGGCTCCACCATGTTAGAGATCCCTGGGGCGACCACATGAAAGTCCCCAGCCTGAGCTGGGGAGAAGAGTCAGGAGTCTCACTGTGGCTTCCTCCTTGCCCACTCTCTTGCTGATCAAAATCCACCCCGTGGGGCACTCACTCACTCCCTCATCCTTCCGGGTTGGGTACCTGGGCCCCCTGGGCATCTCTGCAGCCTGCCTCAGTGGGTCGTGGAGCTGTTTCAGCTCCTCCTATCACAGTGGGGTATAATAAAGGTCATGGCCAAACCCGGGGCTCATCCCCAGGGTGGCTGAGACAGCTTGCTGTGTTGGGAGGTGGGTGACCGTGGCAGCAGGGACCCTCCATTGAGCAGGACAGGAGAAGAGGGGGCAGGGGGGGAGGAGAAGTGGACTCCAGCAAACATGGCTTTCCATTTCTTTCACACTCAAGTCCACGTTCCTTCACAGGACATGCAACACTCTCCCTGGCAGGCAAGGGAGTGGGGCCTCAGCAGACTTTCCCAACCTGCACTTACACACCCTGCTTCGGAGCCCCCATCAGCCCAGGAAGCTCCCAGATAGGAGAAAAATGGGTACCTAAGAGGTCACAGTCCTGTGGGCTCTGGTTTTGGCTGCCAGAACCATGTTTCTGTATAAATTAGAAAAATAAAACCCTCTTTCTTCCTGGTCACAGCCCTTGCCAGAGTGCACAGCTGGATTTCAATGCCGTCCTTGGCCACCCATGCACAGGGGCCCGGCCAACCACACTATTCTGGATGAGGAAACAGGCCCAGAGAAGTAGAGGCTGATGCCCAAAATCACACAGACCCACACAGACCCACAATTTCTGACTTGAATTTAGTGACTGCCTCCTGCTTCCCCCCCAGGGCCCAGTTGGCAGCCTTGAGACTACCCCGCCCTTATCCTATACAGAAACAGTTTCTGAAATTTTCCTGATGCGTCTGGCATCGACCCCATGTTCTGGTCTGTTCTAGTGCCCAAGGCCGCCAGAAGAGGCCTGTTCCCCAAGGTTTCCCTTCCCCAGCCCCATGACCAGCCGAGACTCGGCCCCTGGGGCCTTTGCCCATGACCTCATGGGGAACGGCTGCCTGCTGACTTCCTGTTTTTATACTCTTTCCTCCTCTGCTTGTTTTTTCTACTTTGTTGTTCTTTGGTCATTTTTGGTTCTCCTCCCCTGGCCCACCCTGCAAAACCAAACTTCGTTTTATTGTGATTATTTTAAATCCATGTTTAGACAGGAAGACGTTCCCTCTTATTTTTTTCCATTTGAGGAATTGAAGCTGAGTGTTATTTCTCCCTTGGCTTTCTCTCCCTCCTCATTCCCTGTGGTTTATTTCCCAAATGAGAGTCTTCAGGTCCCACAGTGAAGAAGAAACAGACTCAAAAAGCGAGGACCGTGTGAATTCAGGATTCTGGCTGTACCAGAGATTTCCCTCCTACTTGATGCCCTTGTGGGAGGCAGGGAAGGGGTCTGCCAGCCTCTCACTGGGGCATCCTTAGCTCCCCAAAACAAAAGACTCACCCCCCACTTAAAAACCACAGGGGCTCTCCAAATTCCTTAGAATGCTTCACACTTTCCAAAGAGGTGCCCCGGCTGCAGCATTTCAACCTCGATCTGCTTCTCCCTCCCTTCCGCCCTACTTCCTCCCTTCCAGCCTCAGCCAGTCTTTCTCACTTTCCTGGAAACACCCTGCTCCTTTCTGCCTCCCTTTCCCTTTCTCTGCTCTATTAACTCTTACTGGGGACGGACTCGAATGCCCCCTCCGCAGGGATGCCCTCGCCAGCTTCTCCAGGTGGAATTTGTTCCTCCTTCCTGTGTTCCTTTTGCGCTTTGTCCCTTAGGGTAAAGGCAACATACTTAATCGTTAAGAACCTCATTGATAGGCTCTCTTTGGTGGTATTTGCCTCACTTATGTATTGCCTCCTTTTGTATTCTTCTCGTCTCCTCTTCTTTCTCCTTGGGTCAGTCACTCGTGTTTAGATCTATTGGCTTCTAAGGGTTTATCTCTGGGATCAGTGGCTTTCTCTCCCATCCTGTGTGAGCTCAGGGTGTGCATGTGGGTCTGTGGCATGTAAGAACACTTTGCTAACTGTCACGCTGAGAGAGAATTCCATCACTAGGGCGGTGAAGCAAGGCCTCTGTGGGAAGGCACGCACTGCAAAGGTTGGCCACTCACAGTGTTGATCTCCCACAGAAAGCTCATGGATCATTTAAGGGGAAACCAGAACCTGGGGCAGGTGGGGGAGGGATGCCTGTGTCTTCAGGGCGGTACTTATCCAAATAGAGTTTTGGAAACAACAGGATGAGAATCACCTTTTGTGGGGAGGGGGAGGCTTTTTAAAAATGTAGGTTCCTGGGGTGCCTGGGTGGCTCAGTGGATTAAAGCCTCCGCCTTCAGTTCAGGTCATGATCCCAGGGTTTTGGGATCGAGCCCCGTATCCGGCCTCCGCAGGGAGCCTGCTTCTTCCTCTCTCTCTGCCTGCCTCTCTGTCAAATAAATAAAATCTTAAAAAAAAAAAATGTAGGTTCCTGGACCTTGACTTAAGAATCCAGAAATCTGAATTTTAATAAACTACCAGGAGATTCTTCTGTGCCAGTGTTTGAGAACCACTGGTCCATCCCAAGTGTCGAGGCCTCTAAAACTGGGCTTGTCAAGGTCTCTCCATGTCATACTGCCTGCGTGTCTAATTTAGTGGCTATTTTCAGATGACGTTTGTCTACTATCTTCAGTGGTGTTTCAGTCACTGGAATGTTGCCTCCTTTTTTTGTTTTTAATTTTTAAATTTTTTTGTAAACAGATAATGTATTATTAGCCCCGGGGTACAGGTCTTTGAGTCGTCAGGTTTACATACTTCACAGCACTCACCATAGCACATATCCTCCCCAATGTCCATAACCCCACCACCCTCTCCCTACCCTGCTCCCCGCCCCCCTCAACCCTGTTTGTTTTGTGACATTAAGAGTCTCTTTTGATTTTTCTCCCTCCCGATCCCATCTTGTTTCATTTATTCTTTTCCTACCTCCCAGCTCCCCCCTCCCCGTTGCATCTCCACTTCCTCATATCAGGGAGATCATATGATAGAACATCGCCTCCTTTTTGAAACTTCAGACTCACTCACTTGCTGTGATGCCTCTTGTTTCTGCTTCAAATCCTAATTTTTTTTTTAAGATTTTATTTATTTGTCATAGCGAGAGAAGCGAGAGCAAGCACAGGCAGACAGAGAGGCAGGCAGAGGCAGAGGGAGAAGCAGGCTCCCTGCCAAGCAAGGAGCCCAACGCGGGACTCGATCCCAGGACGCTGGGATCATGACCTGAGCCACAGGCAGCCGCTCAACCAACTGAGCCACCCAGGCGTCCCTCAAATCCTAATTTTTTAATCATTCATTTCCACACTCCCTACCCAGCTCCTCTTCCTCCAAATGCCTCCCCGCGGGGGGGGAGGGGCTTGGGTCCTACTCCAGGTCCTGACCTTGGCCCTGTCCTTGACCTGCCATACCCGATCTGTGGCTCACACCACCGCACATAGACACGGGCAGTGCCTAAGTCGATGTTTGCAGCACAGATGCTCTTGTTGGCCTGCAACCTCGAAGGAGCTCTCCGCTGGGATGGTCCCAGACATCCCGAGTCACACATCTCTAGAACTGTTCTGTGGATCTTCCTCCTATAGTTCCTGTGTTTGTGGGAGGCATCTAGAAAGACACCAAAGTGGATGCCTGAGGGTCATCCTGTGCGTGACGCACTAGCTGGGACAAGTTACTTACCTCTCTGAAATATGGACATAATGATGGTACCTAAGTGAGGATTACATGAATTCGTGCATATAAAGGGCTTAGATGGGCCCCTGGCATGGTGGAAGTGCCCAATAAATGGCAGCTATTAATGATAATAATGATGATACTAACAAATACTTAGCTTTCTAAAAAAATTTTTATTATTCTAGTCTCTTCCCTCTCTCGCTGCCTGCCCACCAGATAGTTACAGTCCATTTTCTCTCAGTAACACTTCCTTTCTCAGATATCTGCCCCTTCTTCCCCATCACCTCTGCTCACTCTACTTACTTACAATATCCTCATGTCATCCCTGGACTTGCCTAGGACTGACCTTTACCTACACTCCTGTCTCCTTTCCCACCTTTGAGGCTTCTCAAAGGCAGGGTCCATGCTCTGTTTCTCTTTGGATCCCTCAGCACCAATGGAGGGCATATGAGTTATAGCATAAAGAGATGAAATGATGCATGGATGACGGATGGATAGGTGGACAAAATCAGTGCATTACATAGAAATCCTTGGATGGGAAAGATGCCTTACCAGTCAAGGTGGTAATGGATAGTCAGGAACTTGGGCAGGCAAACTGTAAAGAAGGTGGGATCCCCCAGAAGGTGCTTCTGAACAAAAAAAATAGCAATGGCTTCATCAATTATATTAATGCTTCTGAGGAAGTGTATCTCCCCGAAGGATCTGTCAGAAGATACATCAATGTCTACCATTGATCAGTGTCCTCTTATTCTCAAGGGAGAGACACACTGGACCTGAGGCTCAGGGTTTCCCACTGCTAGAGAAAGAGCACTGCTGTCAGATGGAGATTTTATTTTTTAATATTTTATTTATTTGACAGAAAGAGAGATCACAAGTAGGCAGAGCAGCAGGCGGGGGCGGGGGGGGGGTAGCAGGCTCCCCGATGAGCAGGGAGCCCGATGCGGGGCTCGATCCCAGGACCCTGAGATCATGATCTGAGCCGAAGGCAGAGGCTTAACCCACTGAGCCACCCAGGCATCCCATCAGATGGAGATATTTTATCTGCTTTTCCTGACTTGAGTGAAATATTCCCTCTGAACCTTCCCACTTCCTTTCTTCTCATTCCATCCTCTTTGCCGGATGGAGCTTTTCTGAGGACTAATTCAGTCTGGGGAGATGATAAGAATGGCTGTATCCTTGGAAAGTCCTTGTAATTTATTTTGCTAACAATATCTCATGAATGTGATTCCCATACAGCTGGTCCCAAGAGCCCAATCAGCTCTGGACACATCAATAACAATGAGTTTCTGTACCGATGAAGCTGATGACCAGATCTGCCAGCAGAGTAAAGACACTCATACACAGTCCCGGGCAAACCTGGGGAGCCACCCAGAGTCTCAAATTGTGGGTGTCTGCAGCCCCAGAACTGTGTTCTCCAGTGACATAAAAAATGTCTGCTTGAGTCCACTCAAGAATCCTATCTTTACTGTCACGGTTCCAGGGAAATGTGACTTAACTTATTGGAAAATCCCCTTACCAGCTGGCCCTCTGGGCATTTAACTTTGATAATTCTTCTTTCCTTGTTCACTGACCCCTGGCTAAAAAAATAGAAAACATGGCAAGTCTAAGGCATACATATTGCCACTCCTCCCACTCACGTCCTTTGCGCACATTACTAATGAATTACCACTTTCCGTTCTAGTAACTTGAACTTCGGGTTCTATTCAACATGGCCTTCCAGGAAGACATGACCAATCCATTCAAATTGTTAGATAAGATGTTACTTATTTATCATTCCTGGTCTAAAGGCATCTATGCACTTTTTTTTTTTTTTTTTTTTTGACAGACAGAGATCACAAGTAGGCAGAGAGGCAGGCAGAGAAAGAGAGGAGGAAGCAGGCTCCCCGCTGAACAGAGAGCCCGATGTGGGGCTCGATCCCAGGACCCTGGGATCATGACCTGAGCCAAAGGCAGAGGCTTTAACCCACTGAGCCATCCAGACGCCCCGTCTATGCACTTTTTAAAGAACTAGTATCTCAAGGATTTATGACTGCATGATACACAAGCCCAAAGCTCACTATGGATCAGAGCTTGAACTGAGCTCAACTGGGTCCTCCTGACTTCGTCTGTCGTCCTTGGGTAGCTATATGGGGACTGGAGAGTCCAAACAGCCTCACTCCCGTGATGCGTAACTGAAGCTGGCTTGTGGACCAAGCCACCTGTCCCCAGCAAGCTGGCTGGTCCCGGTTTCACGAGGTGTGCGTGTTCCAGAGTGATTTTCAACGTTCCGTCTGTATCACCTTTACTAAGGTCTCACCAGCCAGGCACATCAAGCCCAGAGCCAGTGTGGAAAGGGAGCCGCAGAGACCAGATTCAGAGAGGCAGGGTTCACCCGGAGCCATTTCTGTAACAGTCTATTCCCGATCAGGTGGCATTTCTTGGATCAGAAACTCACCAAGTGCGGACTATAGGAGTCAGGAATGGACCAAGGTCAGGTGACGAAGGACTGGGAAGCGTTTTGAAGACTGGAAAGGTTCTTGCTAGATGCAAAGAGGGAGGAATTAAAACCACGATCTCAATCACTGTGGGGTAATGATCCGTGTGTGCGTGCGTGTGTGCGTGCGTGTGTGTGCGTGCTTGCGTATGTGCGTGCCAGCTGGACATTAGCGGGGCATCGAATTATTTAGATAATTTCCTTTATTCTCCCTTTTATGTGGATTTGTGCTGCCTAGGTTAAATGAGTAGCTCTATCGTTCTCCACTGCGATGTGTCCCTTCCACCTTTTTTTAAAGACTCTGAAATATTTAAAACAATCACATAAGTGTATTCTTTATGACCACAAACGGCTACTTGAGATCCCTCCCCCCCCCCCGCTGGAAGCGTGGCCAATTCTGAGACTGAGACTTGTGCTTGCTGACTCGGATATTTCCTCCCTCCCCGCATTCCTGCCACCCACTGCTGCTCCCGTCTGAGCAAAGTTCAGAGGCCAAATACTTAAGGGCCAAGAGCCTCTCCAGGGGCGATGGCAAAGAGACAGCTCCACTTGTGAAAATAAACAGTCAGCCTTCCCATTTGCATCGCTCCAGAGCCTTCACTTCAAAGCGCATTCGTGTCTTTTCCCTCAACAGATGGGTTCCCAAACCCTTTGAGGTAGGCGGGGCGGATAACAGAAGGGGAAACTGAGGCCCAGAGAGGGGGAAGTGACTTTCCCTGTAAATAACAAGGCTGGAAGAGGAACCCCAGTTTCCCATTCCAGGTCTTGGCTTGTTCCTCGGATCATACCGAGGTAGACAGAGCTGCCTGCTCTCCTCAGCCCTGGCAAGTCTGCCCTAAAAACCCTTCTGGAGTTTTCCACCCCCTCCCTTACTTACTAATCCCCATTTTAAACTTGCTTTACCTTGCATTCACGAAGAAGGAATGAGGGGAAAACATCAAATACTTCCCCCCCACCCCAGGGGTGGGGAGGGGTGGGGCCTGGATTCTGGATCTTTTGTTGCCAGGAATGGATAGAGCATTCTCTTTGAAGTTCCAACTTCCAGCCCATAAATGATCCAGCCAGCGTCCTCCTGATGGAAACCAGAGGCCCAGAGCCAATTTCTCTGTGACAACTCACCCTACCTCTTCAAAACAAAATAGGATCCAGAAGAAATTCAAATGAACGTCAAGAAGAGGCTTGGAGAGGGGAATGCCATCGAAGGAAGCTTTGGTGTGCACCTGATAGGCGCCCCCTTGCCCCCTTACTCTCTTGCCCCCTGACGCTAGAAGGTTGGGGTGAGAAACAGGCCTGCTGTGATGGCACCGGTCACATCCTTTCCCCCTAAGCTCATCTTCTTTGGGAGAACTGACTTTTTTTTTTTTTTAAAGATTTTATTTATTTTATTTGACAGAGAGAGAGATCACAAGTAGGCAGAGAGGCAGGCAGAGACAGAGGGGGAAGCAGGCTCCCTGCTGAGCAGAGAGCCCGATGCGGGGCTCAATCCGAGGTCCCTGAGATCATGACCTGAGCCGAAGGCAGCAGCTTAATCCACTGAGCCATCCAGGCGCCCCGAGATGACTTTTTTTTATCTCCACCCTGGAGCATAGGAACCTTTTGGGAAGCTGGGACTAGAGAAATATCCTGATCCTCAGGTTATAGGTCAGGAAAAGTGAAAACTAGGTACACCACTGCTTCCCTGCATTCCTTGAGCGTGGGGGACACAACCGTCTCCCTAATTGAGAAGGGAAGGTTAGAGTCCGGCACAGTGTGACCCTTGAGGACGCCACCACCGCTCTTTTAGGCTTGCATGATGGATACTCTCTCTACCAACTCTGGAGTCCCCAGTGACCCAAAAGCCTTGAAAGAAGGAGGCAGAAGTGGGAATTATGGAGGTGACTGTGCGGTGGACAAACATTTCCTTCGAGCTCCTGGAGCCCCTGTGCTAGGCTTTGCGTACAAGGGGCGTGGTCAGTGCTAAAAAAGAGCTTGTGGGCTAAAAAAGGTGCCTTGAGGGCTTTGACACTGTCTTCCAAACAGTTTCTGGAGTTTTTTCCATGGCCTTAACAGAAGGGTCCATTCCTGGTAGTTCATCCGTAAGAGTCAGAAGACACAAAAGACTGTCAAGAGTCACACAAGAAATGCTCCGCTGCGTTATTAAACCGATGTACCAGATGAGCTGGTCTGGTGCCCTGGTGAAGGGATGAATCAAGAGGACCAGAGTAGGAAAGCGACTTCCTTAAAGCCACACAGCTTTTTGCGCTGGCCGAATTGGAGCCCAGGAGTCTCACTCGAAGCCCAACACTCTTTGGACCTCATGGCACGATCTCTCCGTTCTTGGACACGCCCACTCGCAGCGCTCTATAAACCTGCTCCAGGCCCTCTCCCACCCGGCCACATCCTCCTCCCTCCCGGGAGGATGACCAGTTCCCGAATTTAGCCACTAGGGGGCCCAATTTAAGCGGTAGGGCTAAAGTGTGGTGGGAGACCTGGGGTGAGAGGAATCTTGCCCTACTTTCTAATAAACAGGATGATTTGTGCTTCTGTGCTGAGGCCCTTGGATTGTTCTCCAGATCTCAGGGCATAGATGTTAAGTAAGAAGTAGGCGCTGCGTCATAACGGGCCAAGAAATTCCTGCAAAATTTAAAGAAACACAGCCCCATTCAGCTGCAGCCGGCTGGAGAGAGGGAAGGTAGAGAGACAGACTGTCAAAACACGCTAAGGGCAGGTGATGGCAACAGGTCTGATGGAGGAGCACATATTTCAAGAGCATCCAGACCTGACGTTCTAGAAGCTTAGTAACGCCCATGGGTGACTTTGAATTCAGAGCCCCTTTGCTTTTACAAGTAATCGTATCTTAACCGCGGCTGCCCCCATTCTCATGGTTGGTGTTTTCCACCGTCTGGGCAATCTGGAGAGTTCCTTTCTGATCTCAGATAGTGCAAATAGCGCTGCATCTGGAACCAATAGGTCTGGGTTCTGGCTCATGGGCTGTCCACTCCCCAACCCCACCACCTTTCCTCGTGCTTCTAGTTCTTTAGTCCCATCCCTGGGTTTCATTTTCCTAACATATGGAAATCAAGAAGCTGCAAGCAATTTGATTTCTGGGACTGTGTTCAAAAAAGGCATTAAGAATTTATGCAAATATTTAGCTGCACGAACGTTCATTACAGCACTCTTATTAATAGAAAAAAGTTGGAATAAGCCAAGTGTCCAGCTGCAGGGGACGGGTTACATATGCTTAGTGGCTCAGGAAACAGGATAACACACGGGCATTAAAATGATGTTGATAAATGTATCTACCTCACAGAAAATGTTAGGTAAAAGAGGGGGGAGATCGCAAAAATAGTATCCACAGGATGAATTCATTTTTGCTTTAAAAGGTGCATTTGTCAGCGGGGAGTCTGCTTGAGACTTTCTCCCTCTTGCTCTGTCCCTCCCCCCAATGACAAACAATTTGACATTGTTTGTCAAATAAACAAAATCTTAAAAAAGTAAAATAAAATAAAAAAGGTACATTTGTATATGTCTATAAATGTATGTTACATGTATTTTATTATATATAGTATAACATTTATTATACATACTGTATGATGCATATTTTATATTCTGTATTATGTTACGTTTATTAGCACAGATATATATTTTTCCCCAGGAGAGTATTCTAATAATCTAACATGTTGTTAATAGTGCAAAATACTATCCAAATTTTAGAATCCCAATTTGACTTCTGGGAATGTATCCAAAGAAAACATTAAGAGTTTATGGTCTTTACCTGGAGGGCTGTTTTAATTGCCCATCATAGTGTTATCGGTGATTGTCTAAAGTAAGTGAGATTATGGATATTTTACCATTTTCCCCCCTTTTGCTTGTCTGTATTTTCCAATTTTCTATCATGAGCAATGGTGCTTTTTTAAAAAGAAAAAACAATGAAAGAAACTTATTCTGGTGGGGTGGGGGGCTTGGCTATGATTCCTGAGATTCAGTCCAGCTCCAGAATTCTGGGGGTGGGGGCAGGAAAGAGTGGGGAGAGGAGGGAGCGGGGCCACGCCCTGGCTTGGGAGCTCGGGAAGCGAAGCATCTCCTTCCACTTGGGCCTCTCCAGCCAGCTAGGGCTCCGTCCTGCTGTTACTCATCCCTAGCTTTCGGCCTTATTTTAACTCACTCTCCAGACATCATTTCAAAGGAATTTCTGTTTAACCACAGCGCCACATGAAGAATCCTCCAAAAACTTCATTTTTACCAAGCTTCAGGAGACAGATGACTTAAATTAGCTTCACTGGCCTCGCCGGAGGCCCCCCTAATACCCAGCTGCCTGCAAGGTTGTTGCTGGTGGGCCTGATCCAACGGCAGGCAAGCTCCATCGTACACACACAGGCACACATACACACACACAAGCATGCACACACACACAGGCATGCACACACACATACTCACACAGGCACACTCGCCCCTACACCCACAAAGCCTCGCCAGGCATTGAACCAACTATGTGTGCCCTCCTCTGCTTGAATTCCCAGTGTGGACTGGTCGCCGGGCCCAACGGACGCCGCACTCCTCCTGTGGCCCGGCCCCGACTTCAGGGGCTGAGAGGAAACCACTGGGGTACCACAGGCAGTGCGGGTGTCGGAGGCAGTGGAGAGACTCAGTATGACCCAGAGCTCTGGCTGAACTGTCCTATCTCACAGGCCGCTCAGACATTTGGCCCCATTTGGGGGTGGCCTCTGCACTCTCCTTTTTTTTTCCTAAATAATTTCTTAAGTAGTCTTCCTCCTACCACATTCTTTACAATCTATTTTTCATTGTTGTTTTTGCTGCTTTTCCTTTTTTGTTTATCCTTCCCCTCAGGCCCACTCAAGGGAAGCTCTCCCACCCCTCTTGACCCTTGGAGAAGTTTGCGTGGGCCTCGGCATCTCCTGGCTCACCCCTTGATGTGCTGTTATTTTTCCTTTAATGGTTAAGGTCCCCTGAGGCCCCCTTGACCCTGTGGGCTGGTTACACTTGGCTAAGTCTGGACTCCACTGTGTGTGACCAGAGGCAGTGCCGCAGGGTAGGGTGGTGGGAAATGGGGGTGGGGGGCTTTTCCACGTTTTTAAAGATAATACAACAACATCACGGTTGAGACGGAGATGCAGCTATGCCAGAGGAAGCGAGGTTGTGGGACAGACAGACAACAGCAGCTCCCACTTCCCCACCAACCTCCAGCTGCCACCAGGCGGGCTCCCCCCAGCCTAGCTCTTGACCACCCCTGTGTCTGTGACAACAAAACTCTCGCAGGGAGTTCTTAAGAGCCCTGGACTTCCTTCACAGAGAGGCCCTCTGCTCCCTGTACCTGCAGTCGGCCTTGTCGTGTCTCTGTTTAAGCCTGGGACAGCTCGGAGGCTAACCTCAGCCCTCTGCTGGTTTGCAAGCAGCACCTCTGAACCTTGAACTCAGAAACCCCCTTGCCAGCCTCCCCTGCGAGGGCTCCAGTCCCCCTTCCCCCCACTCTTTTACCCACATTAAGGGTCTCCTCTCTCTGCCCCTACATCTCTTCACTCTGTCCCCAGAACAGGCAAATTCTCCCTTTCTCACCCCGTCCTCTGCAGCGGGGCCCCCATTCCTCCCCCTTAAGCTCACGCTCTCATTCAGTCATCAGATTAGCCACTACTCCCACGCCTCTGCCTCTGTGCCAAGGTGAAGGCTTGCCTCTCCCTTCCCATCAGCCCCCCTCAACCACCACCTGAGGCCCCCAGGGAGCGCTGGATTCCCTGGCTGAGCAAGGAGCTTTGGTAAAGATGAGGACTGGGTCTTTTCTATCTATTATGTTTCCAGCTCCACTTGGTACGTATTTCCTTAACACGCGTTCAAACAGGTATTGAATGAAGTCGAAATGGTGATACGGGAGACAAGACAGAGTAATTATCCCTCATGATGGGCTGGATAGTCAATTTGTGCCTGCCTGGCAGGAGGGAAGCCAAAAAAGTTGCCCGAACGGGCAGAAGGGGATTCACCTGTCGTAAGTGGGGTCTGGGTATGGTCCGGCCAGCAGCACCACACTGCAGGTCTCTTCTGAACAGGGACAAGCCCCCGTGAGCCTCCCCCGGGGCCCACCCTATCTTACTCTTTGTCGTTCGTTCAACACCCTTCATCAAGCACCAACTATATGCCAGGTCCTATATTCAAAACTATGGGGAAACTGAGTCACGGACCAAGCAGCTTATCCAAGGTCCCCTAGTGGTCAGTGGAAGAGCTGGAGGGCAAAAAGAACTTGCTGCCCTCACTCTTCACCTCCTCGCCAGATGTTGGAGATGGAGGAGAGACCTCCTACACATTCCCTGGGTTTCGTCCAGCTTGGAATGGGCTGGGAATCTGACCTGGCAGCTTTCAGAGCAGCCGAGGGAAGCAGCAGAGCATATCCTCAAGTCTCTAGTGGGGTCCTCTGTCCAGTTGGCTCCTGCTCTCGACTGACTCCCGCTGGTGACACACGGGCTGGGCATTTGTGGGGATAAGTGAGGCCACCTCCACTTCTCACGATGATCCATGATGGCTACGCGCAGCCGTGGCTGGCCGAGATGTGGGACGTGGTGTTTCCACTCAACAGCACAACCGGATTTAGGTTCCTGAAATATCCTAAGCAGCCACCCGCTTAGATCTTTATCTTTCCTCCTGTGTCCTTCCTGCCACCTGTAGTCTAAATTTAGTGCCGAGTACAGGAGAACACCCTCAGCCTCTGCCCAGCAGCTAATGAGCATGGGGCCACCCTGGGGGTGGAGAGTTGGGGTGGTGTGGGAGACCCACTTCTGCTTGGTGGGCTTCCTTAAAATTGTTTCTTAGCTTGGGGTGCCTGGATGGCTCCATCGGTTGGGCGGCTGCCTTCAGCTCACGTCATGATCCTGGGTTCCTGGGATCGAGCCCCACCTCAGGCTCTCCTTACTCCACAGGGAGTCTGCTTCTTCTCCTGCTCCCCGCTGCCCGTCTGTCTCTCATTCTCTCTCTATCAAATAAATAAAGTATTTTTAAAAAGTGTTTCTTAGCTTATGTAAATAATATCTAATTTGGAAAATGCAGAAAAATATGAAAAAGATAATAAATAGCATTTGTATTTCCATCACCAAGAGGTTTCCTTGTTATATTTTGCTCAGTCTTATCTCTCTAGATCTGAATATTTTTATTCTGATAATCATATAAACTTTTCAATATTTTCCAATTCATTTTTTGCTTGCAGAGTTGAAATCACACCACCCAAACAATTTTATATCTCATTTCTCCACTTACCATTCTGCAGTTTTCAACTTTCTATGTTCTACTTTTTTTTTTTTTTAAAGATTTTGTTTATTTGGGGCGCCTGGGTGGCTCAGTGGGTTAAGCCACTGCCTTCAGCTCAGGTCATGATCTCAGGGTCCTGGGATCGAGTCCCGCATCGGGCTCTCTGCTCAGCAGGGAGCCTGCTTCCCTCTCTCTCTCTCTGCCTGCCTCTCCAACTACTTGTGATTTCTCTCTGTCAAATAAATAAATAAAATCTTTAAAAAAAAAAAGATTTTGTTTATTTGACAGACAGAGATCACAAGTAGGCAGAAAGGCAGGCAGAGAGAGGGAAGCAGGCTCCCCACTGAGCAAAGAGCCCTACGTGGGGCTCGATCCCAGGACCCTGAGATCAAGACCTGAGCCGAAGGCAGAGGTTTTAACCCACTGAGCCACCCAGGCGCCCCTCTATGTTCTATTTTTAATGACCATTTGTTCACACAGTATTTTATGGTTTCAATAAACTATGATGATTCCCTTATTCTGAGGACGCTTCTACTTTTTTGCAATTATGAATTATACAACTTGATGAAGAACGTTGTTATGCCTGAATCTTTAATGACATTTAGAATTACTTCCTTAACATCAATTTCTAGAAGTAGGATTATAAGGTCAAAGGCTATGAATATTTTTAAGCATTGTGCTCTTTCATGCTGAAATGTTTTCTGTCTTACGTGATCTCCTTCCAGCCGTGCAGAGGACTGACTACGCATTTTGATGTACGTGAAACCAAATTCAAAGAAGGAAACAAAGGAAGGGAGTGAGCGAAAGCGACAGAGAGAGGAACAAAGAAAGAGAGAGAGAGAGAGAGGAAGGAAGGAAGGAAGGAAGAAAAAAGGAAAGGGAGGGAGGGAGGGAAAGAAGAAAGAAAGAAATCGGGTTCACTGGCAAATTTTAGCCCAAAGCAAAAGGTCAGAAAAGGAAAGAGAGAACTGTCCCCTCTTGTAGACAGAACAACTTTAACCAAAAGGTTGTAGGAAGGAAAGCCTATGGGGACTTATTCCAGATTAATCTGGGAAGCCACCATCTGCTTTTCCTCTGCTCACCTCCCTGGGCGATTTCCTGGTCCATTTCTCCGAGGATGAAGAGCTCAGCAGTGGCAGTGGCCAGCTTCCCTGGGGGCAGATGGCTCTGCTCTGCCCACCAACCCTAGCCACTATCCAATAGGAAGATATCTTAAAGATTCTCGGGTCCAGCTCTCAGTTTATCAGATCGACGCCTCACTTGCCCCAGAAGTGATTCACAGCTCACTTGTTGGCACATCTTGGATTAACACCCATATCTCCATCCACCTTTGTTGGCAGACAGAAACCACCGTCCTTCAGCACAACCCTTACTTATGTACATGATTCCCAGTACATCTGCTTCCCTCCTAAGTTTTGAGGGTGGCTGACGTTGAACAGGTGCCTATAGAGCTTGGAAGGTACACTTTTAAGATTTTATTTATTTGACAGAGAGAGATCACAAGTGGGCAGAAAGGCAGAGAGAGAGAGAGAGAGAGAGGAGGAAGCAGGCTCACTGCAGAGCAGAGAACCCGATGTGGGACTCGATCCCAGGACCCCGAGATCATGACCCGAGCCGAAGGCAGAGGCTTAACCCACTGAGCCACCCAGGAGCCCCGGAAGGTACACTTTTAAAAAATTCTAATAACCTAAGTTTCAGAGTTTCCTGACTGTTTGGTATTCATTACGAGGGTGAATGGTTTTTCGGGTCTTGGCTAATTTTCTGGATGCGCTTAAAGTAAGTTAATTAATGGGAGGTGTGCTTCCACCTGTACTCTGGTTCATCCGCATACCTTCCGCTCTTGAAGTAGCATGCCCAGCTACGGAGAGAATTAAAGCATGCGGGTATGAGTCTCCTGGCCTTTCTCCTTTCATACACATCGGGACACCTGAAATAGGCTTGACCTTAGATATGAGCTTGCTGTAAAAACCTTAGTCATTATTCAAGGCTGAAATCCAATCCTATTTCTTTTTTTTTTTTTTTTAAGATTTTATTTATTTACTTGACAGACAGAGATCACAAGTAGGCAGAGAGGCAGGCAGAGAGAGAGGAGGAAGCAGGCTCCCTGCTGGGCAGAAAGCCTGATGTGGGGCTTGATCCCAGGACCCTGAGATCATGACCTGAGCAGAAGGCAGAGGCTTTAACTCACTGAGCCACCCAGGCGCCCCTCCAATCCTATTTCTTTCAGGGGGAAAAGAAATCCTTTGACCCACCTCTGCTAAAGTGTTCACTTTCTCTTCTAAATTTTGGCTACCTATGCCAGTGGTTTGAACAACCTACTTGGATATGATAATCTCTCCTTTTTAACTTCAAAAAAATATTTACACACCCACATGACAATAGTTGTTCTTTGAACACCTATTTTATTTATTTATTTTTTAAAAAAAGATTTTATTTATGTATTTGACAGAGAGACACAGTGAGAGAGGGAACCCAAGCAAGTTGGAGAATGAGAAGCAGGCTTCCTGCTGAGCAGGGAGCCTGATGCAGGGCTCAATCCCACGATCATGACCTGAGCCGAAGGCAGATGGTTATCAACTGAGCCACCCAGGCGCCCCTGAACACTTATTTTAAAAGGTCATGAAGACCAAAGGATAGCATGAAATCCTAGCTTTTTAAGCGGCTCTGCATTTTGCAATCACAATATACATTTTTTTAAAAAGAATGATTTGTCAGAGAGAGAGCAAGAGAGAGCACAAACAGGGATAGTAGCAGAGGGAGAAGCAGTCTCCCCGCTAAGCAAGGACCCCGATGCCGGACTCGATCCCTGGGATCATGACCTGAGCTGAAGGCAGACACTTAACTGACTGAGCCACTCAGCAGTCCTGCAGTCAAAATACACATTAGGGGCACCTGCGTGGCTCAGTGGGTTAAAGCGTCTGCCTTCAGCTCAGGTCATGATCCCAGGGTTCTGGGATCGAGCCCTGCATAGGGCTCTCTGCTTAGCAGGGAGCCTGCTTCCTCCTCTCTCTCTCTGCCTGCCTCTCTGCCTACTTGTGAGCTCTGTCTGTCAAATAAATAAATAAAATCTTTAAAAAAAACACATTTAAAAAATAAGTGTATGCACCTTCTGAGTTGTGTCTGAATCATCTTATAGATACAAGGATTTATGATGTTTAGAATAACCCATAGATGATGAGGGAACCAAGGTCCAAAGTTTGGGAACCAATGGCTTATTTCATTTACATACAGAGAATCGTAGACCAAGGAATGATTGTCACTTAAGTCTTCGGGTTAGACTAGAGCCCATAGTTGGACTGAATCCTTCCGGAGGACAAGAATATCCTCTTACCTGCCTTTGTACGTCCATAATGCTAATAGACCAATCAATCAGGCATCATTAACTGAGCACAAACCACATGCAGGACACTAGACTTGACTCTGGGAGATACAAAGTGTAAGATCCACTTCTTAGCCTTGAGATCTGACAGTCTAGTTATAAAGACATGGCAAAAGTCTTTGTGAATGGATTAACGAATTAATGAATGAAGGCTCTGGGAGCAAGTAGCGCTTTCATGGCTGATCTGTACAGGTTATGGGATTAATTATGCTCGGAGTTGTACAGACACTAAGTGCAATGAAGACAGAAGAGAAGGAGTCGGTGTGTGCCAGTGAGCGGGACAGCTCTGTAGAGGAGAGCTTTGAGTGTGAAGTGAAAGACGGCCAGGACTTGGCTGCCTCCGTCAGCCCTGGAAGGTGCTCAGAGAACTGAATGAATTTCTGCAGAAGAAAAGTAGTTTGGGTTATTTTTTTCCTACAGAAGTACAAGGTGAAACCCTCGTTTAAAAAAAAAAAATCACATTTACTCTGAACACACAGGAGTCAATTTCTTAAAGGGGGCGGTGGATGAAGAAGAGAGGTAATTTTCCTAGTTCCTTTTGGGAGTCCCTGAATCCCATAATCGCTTAGAATGTTACTGCTGGGATCCAGAAATCATTTAGGTCAACCTTTTATAAGCAAGAGTACTGAGTCTTCAACAGCAAAGTGACCTGCCTAGGATCATACAACCAATTGCTACCGTAAATGAGACTTGACCTCTGGGAGTGGGACTTCAAGGTTAGTGTCCTTTCCACTCTATCTTGATACCCCTCAAATCCCCTTCCTTTTACTGCATTTGTCAAAGCTACATGTCTAGGGGCACCTGGGTGGCTCAGTCAGTTAAGTATCTGCCTTCGGCTCAGGTCATGATCCCAGGATCTTGGGATCAAGCTCTGTGTCGGGCTCCCTGCCCAGCAAATAGCCAGCTTCTCCCTCTCCCTCTGCTTATGCTCTTTCTCTGTCTCTCTGTCCAACAAATAAATAAAATCTTTAAAACAAACAAACTTGTTGAAGGTAAGTGAAGGTAAGTGTGTCTGAGGTTTACCCTTCCCACCACCTTATTCTAATCACAACGCTAGACTGGCCCTTGTTCTCTTGCTTTCTAAACATGTCCTAATTAGAAATCAGAAGCAACTCCTGGGCCCAGGGCAAGTCTTCAAAGAGACTGTGTATTGGCACCCACCAAGCCAAAACCATCCTTGTAAAAGACAGACAGTTAATTACAGAACCTAAACCATTGCTTTGTGGATTGTCGGGATCTCATGAGCCTGGGTGGGAGACGGGAGAGCTCTGGAGGGCCCCTCTTCACTGCCATTAACTTTCACCCACAACAGAAAGCTGCCTCCCCCAGGATACCACAGAACAATCAGGTGAGGACCTCGCCAGGGGACCTGCCACCATCTGGTGAATATTTAGGCACCGTGGGTGGTCTCAAAAGTCGGTAGGTGGGCACTGAGATAGACAGACATACATGCCTTCTGGCCAAGGAGGTTTAAGACTCCAGGATCTGGAGGGCAAATGCTCTGAAGAAATTATCCCCCAACTCCCTGACCATCTGTGGACTGAAGTCAAGCTATCACTTGAACTTGCTCGGTGAAGCAACCGGCAAATTCTTTGCTAAGAGGTCTTGGCCTCCCCTGTGTACTTTTCTTATCTCACTGATAATTCTTTTCATCACTATCAAAGACTTCTAGGCTTTGGTGCTCTCTCTTCCCTGACCTTCCCCAACAAAGCCTTGCCCTCACAGCCGATTAATTCATTACTCGGTTCACTAAGCGCACATCCATTGGGTGGGGTGGGTATAGTGTGGTCACTACGTGCACTGACCGCTGTGTGACTCCCACCTCTGATTCTGTTGCTCACTAGCTATGTGACTTGGGCAAGACGCTGACTTTTCTGGTCCACCTCTTTGTACCTCTGACCCTATCTCATCACCTATAAAGTGGAGGTGGGGGGTGGGGTTTGGTCTTACGCAATGGTTCCCTTTCTTCTATCAGGATCCAGTCAGGAGACAAACCACAGAGTAGCTGGAACAGAGGAAGTGCTATATAAAGAATTATTAACTCACAACACAGAACGAATGAATTCCCGAGGGATTTAAGTGAACTCTGAAGAGTATTGGAATAGCATGCAGAAGGAGTGGCCTGGGGCTGACTCTGAGGAGGAAACAAACAGGAGCATCCCCACCCCCAAGGCTGACCAGGTAGCTTCCTAATCCAGTGACTGGCATGGAAATTCTCCGTGGCGTTCCAGGCTGGGTGGGCAGGCCAGGAATCATCACCCACTGGGGCACTAGAGGAACCTGTTGAGAAACTGCCCCTGGGAGTGCTGTCGGTCCTGCTGGGAGGCCAGCGAGGGTGCTTGTGGAACTGCATGGAAGCTTCCTGTGGGGCTGCCTGAAACATGCTTGAGGTGGACGTGCCCCACCTTCTGCCCCCTGCCTCGGGAGAGCCACAGGAGTAAGAAGAGAAGAAGGCACATCAGAACCAAGGAGAGAAGTCCCTTTCTCTTGCTCTCTGGTGGTGTCCCTCCAGAACCTTCTACTGACAAAGCGTAACATCATGCCATCAGAGAAATAGCTTCAGGGTCCAGCTCCAGTAGCACAGGCTGTGTGAGGAAGGGCAGATTTGCAGACGAAAAGTAACAAATCCATCACTGGCACATTATCATTCTATAATATACGATTCTTGGATTCATTCCATTTTAGTGTTAAAATGTATGAAACAAGTAAATCATGTGTGATCTTAACCCATTCTATACTATCCTCATCCCATTCCTCAATAATGAACAGGTTGCTTCGGAAAACCAAAACCAAAACCAGTCCTGGGGGTCGGGGCGCTGTGCCTGGGTGGCTCAGTGGGTTAAGCCTCTGCCTTCATCTCTGGTCATGATCTCAGGGTCCTGGAATTGAGCCCTGCATGGGGCTCTCTGCTCAGAGAGTGAGTGAGTGAATGTGAGTCTTCTCCCGCTCTCTGCCTGCCTCTTTGCCTGCTTGTGATCTCTCTCTCTGTCAAATAAATAAATAAAAATCTTAAAAAGAAACCCAAACAATACCAGTCCTGGGTAGGAAGACCTTTGGCCTTAAAACTTTAAGCATGCCATAATTATGTTTATATATGGTTATAAATATGTCTGTGTGTTATATACAATTGTATAAGTTGTGATTAGGTATTAGTGATAACTATGCCTAGGATAGGGACATCAGAGCTTCCAAGGGAATGGGTCCAAATTGTCAGGGATCCATTCAATATCCTTCCAAATGACAGCCAATAACTCAGAGAAGAATTAAGATCAAGAGTGAAGTTAGTCTCAAGCCCAATGCCATGAAGAACTAGGTGGATGACAAAATGTGATAAGAGGTCATAGGAAGGAGAAACATCCACAGGAGGGAAACGTCAAGGAAAGATCTGTGATAGCATCCTGATTCAAGAAGAATGTCACACAATGGGAGAAATTTGCACAGAAGTACAAAGGGAATAGGCCGAGATATGGCCACAAGTACCCTGCCCCCAAATTTGCTAATGTCTGAACTGAACCAACCAGTTATCAGCAAATATCACACACAGACTGAGGCCAGGGAGATCGGCCTGTGGGTCCTCTGGGTCTCTGGACCCCATATAGCCTCGCTGGAGGAAACATCATTATATAGACCTTCCCCATAATTTAGAGAAACCCAGGGTTCTCATAGCAAGGGGTTGAGTGAGCTTCTGCTAGGATAGAGGATTCACTGCTGTGAAATCACTTTTGCTCTGCATATGGTTTAATTGAAATATTGAAATACCAAAAAAGGAGAGCAAATAAATGCCCCAAATAATTGCGATCAACTGTGCAAACACAGCCTTGTTGCGCTGGGTGCTTCGGGTCTATTTGCTCTCTCATGAGCGCAAATTGGACAGAGGTGTGGCTTAGAAGTGATCTGAGTGTTTGGACAAGCCGTGTTCTCTGCGAGGACGGCAGAAGGAAAGTGGCTGTTGACATCTGTCACTATCGCTTGCATTTAATATTTATCGACATTTGGCCTCTGTGACCCGAGAGTTGGCTGACTTTCCTTCTAACTCTCTTGGCTGGTCAGTGTTTCTCCACTCATCCCCTAAAAAGCAGCCACTCCCCAGGTTCTTGCTAGGCTTGACTCACTCCACACACTTCCTGGACCTTCCTGTCCGTTCCGATGGCTCAGATCACCATTTACACCTGCTGACAACATCCGAATTTATCCCTTCAGTCCCAGACCGGAGTATCCTTCTTGCTGCTGGATGTGGATGCGTGATAGGCAATTCTAGCTCAACATATCCCAAGCTGACCACACTTTCTTGTCCCGCAGAGCTGTTGCCGCTCCTGTCTGCCCTTTACTAAAAGGCAACCTTATTTCACCCAGGTGTGCAAGTTAAAACCAGGAAGTCATCTGAATCTTTCCGTTCTTCCTTTCCTCAACAAACATCCACACCAGTCATCAAAAGGTATTGATGGGGCACCTGGATGGCTTAGTGGGTTAAGCCCCTGCCTTCAGCTTGGGTCATGATCCCAGGGTCTTGGGATCGAGTCCCACATCCGGCTCCTTGCTCAGCAGGGAGCCTGCTTCTCTCTCTGCCTTTCTGCCTGCTTGTGCTCTCTCTCTCTCTCTTTCTTTCTGACAAATGAATAAGTAAAGAAAATCTTAAAAAAAAAAAAAAAGGTATTGCTGATCGTCCCCAAATCCTGAAATCCACCTCCTAGCTTGCACCATGCTCCAGTCCATAGGCCAGAACCTCTAGCTTGGACTCCCACAACTTCTTGACTAATTTTTAACCATGCGAATTTTTTACTAATTAAAAAACTATATTAGAAAGAATCAGGCCAGATCTACATGGAAGGAGCACCCCTCTGAGATGGTTTTAATTTGCTTCTGCCTGGCGTAGAAAGTGGCTTCAGAACAATTTTCATGCCAGTTTCTTGGCTTCAGGGTGCCTGGTTCATGTGACCAATATAGTTTCAAACCCCCAAATGGCGCTGGGTCAGGCATGAAGTAAAGATCCTTAGCGGAACTACTTTCTTCACCTGACAACCGGCTGAGTCAGCTTTCTCCATGCATCTTTGGCCATCAGCTGGTGAGAAGCTCTCTCTGGTACATGCTTCCACACAAGACCCAGTTTTACGGTGGTTTTCTAGTTCCAACTCCCAGACTTGCATTTTTTCCCAACAATATTTGCTGGGTAAGATACCATGCATTGTTATCTGTCATCACAGAAAAGGTTAGCAAAATTGGAAAATCTTTAATTTTGTCAAATAAAGTGCAACTCCATCACCTGGTTGGACTTTAGAGTGACAGCATGGTCACATATATGTCAGTACCAAGTATTGTAAGGATTCTACTACCTAAAGGTGCTGTTTTGTAAGAGTAGTCCCACTGATGTTATCTTGAATCACATAAATGATGGTAAGTAGCGATATACCGAAATCGCACAAGAAGCAGGGGCACTTCCCTCAGCCTTCCTGCCCTTGGGAGAGTCTGCTACTCCCTCAGGGCCTGGGACTCTGACAAATAGAATATAGGAGAAATTACCAGTATCAGTCCACATATTAAATATCAGTAACGCCTACTTCCTTTTTAAGGAAAAATCACATAGAAATTGAATTGGAATATTTTCTCTCTTTCCTCAAAAGATGATCTCGTGCACTCTGAGGGGGTCTCCGCAGACCATTGTTTTCTAGGAGGATGTTGTACGCCTCTCTGCCTCCCCACCCCCAAAAATATGTTCGAGTCCCAACCCCTGCGCTTGTGACAGTGACCATGTTTGGAAAGAGATCCACGGCAGGTACAGTCAGATAAATCATGATGAGGTCACACCGGAGGTCACACTGGAGCAGGTGGGCACTTGATATGATATGGTCGGTATCCTTAAATGAAGAGAAGACAATGTAGAGAGTCCCAGGGAGATGGCCATGAGATAAGGAAAGCAGAGACTGGAGTGATGCATCGATGAGCTAAGAACGGCCAGCAAATGCTGGAAGCTAGAGAAGCAAGGAAGGAACCTCCCTTACAGGTTTCAGAGGGAGCCTGGCCCTGCTGACGCCTTGATTTTGAACTTCCAGCCTCTAGAACTGCAAGATGGTACATTTCTCTTGTTTCTAGCCACAAAGCTTGTGGTCCTTGTTACAGCAGTCCTAGGGAACGAATACAAAAGGGGATTTGGACAATGACTGGAGAAAGTCCAGAGAGGTGACAGGGATACCCCCGTCAGGCGAGGTGACCCAGAAACCTGGATAGGTGAGGGCTCAGGCAGGAGGGTGTGCTCCATCGTTTCCAGGGCATTCCAGGAAGCAGGAGACTGTGAGCAAAGGTACAGGAATGTGCACGCTGAAGGATGGGAACAGGGAGAGGACGCGTGTCTACTCCAAGGGGTGGAGGTATTTAGGGAGCAGAGGAAGGTGCACCTGTATGAGTGGGTGGCGAGGCTGGAAAGAGCCCTGGATGCCCATTCCTTCTGCTCTCCTGGCCTCCCCTCTTCTCAGATTTCTTTGGCTGCCTTGTGGTTGTCGCAACCCACTCCAAATCGCGTTCCTTAAGATTTACCTGTGACACACACCTGCCTTCCAGGTGCCCCACCTGTTCTCCAGCTCCCTCCATGTCCCTTCCCACCCAGGACCAGTCATATTCTCTCTGCCTCAGGTGCCTTAAATTCTACCACATTCGAGTCCCCCTCCTTATGGCCCTATTTATAAAAGCCTACCCTAAGTCCTTGAATTTCTATTTTATGGCATCCTAAGCAGCTATCCAAAAGACTGACCTTGTCCAATAAAAAAGCAAGGTGCAGAAAAGTTTGTCTTGGGAATCTTCCATTTTATATAGAAAAGTTGTCTCTGCAGAGCTAGATCATGCATAACCTGTTAGATCAGATGTAACAGAGGATGAGGAAATAAATACCCTGTTCCCAGAGCAGAGCCTTATTTCTCTGGAAAGGTTCAGATATCATCTGCTAAGACTTTCCCTATAGCAGCTTCCATGAAAGAATAGGTGTCTCATTCATTCATTCACCAAATATTAATTAAGCACCCACTCTTTGGCCTGTGTTAACTGTTGGGAAGTGAGGGGCCAAAGTGCTACAGTTTCTGTTCTTGAAGAGATGGTAGGCTTTTGAGAAATGTAGGCCTTTCTAATGCAGTATGAAAAAAGGTCAAAAGGAACCCTGTGTAAGGTTTCTATTCTATGTGTCAGTCACTTGATGTTGATAGGCAGAATAATGACTTCCAGGGATGATCACGTCTTAATCCCCAGAACCTATAAATATGGTACGTTGTATAGCTAAAGGCCTTTGCAGATGTGATTAAATCAAGAGTCTTCAGATGGAAATGTTATCCTGGGTAGTTGGCGGGGGAGGAAAATTGGGGTGTATTGTAGTTACAAGTCTCCTTAAAATCAGAGAGTATGTCCCAGTTGATTTCAGAGTGAGAGGGAGATGTGGCTGTGGAAGAATGGTCTGAGAGTTGCAGCGACGCTGGTTTGGAGAAGGAGGAATGGGCCACCAGCCAAGGAAGGAGGGCAGCCTCCAGGAGCTGGGAAAAGCAAAGAAACGAACACACTGCAGACACCTTGATTTTAGTCCAGTGAGACCTGTGTTAGACCTCAATTTACAGAGCTATATTACCTTCCCCCCCCCAGAACTATATTATTTTAAGGCACTAAATTTGTGGTCATTTGTTTTCACAGCAATAGTGAACCAATATACTGGGTTAGCCTATGGGCACATAGAGTTGACTAAAACAAGATCCCTATCTTTTCTTTTTTTTTTTTTTTAAGATTTTATTTATTTATTTTTTGAGAGAGAATAGGAGAGAGAGAGAGAACGTGAGAGGGGAGAGGGTCAGAGAGAGAAGTAGACTCCCCGCTGAGTGGGGACCCCCCCCCTATCCCATGCGGGACTCCGTCCTGGGACTCCAGGATCATGAGCTGAGCCTAACCAACTGAGCCACCCAGGCACCCAAGGTCCCTATCTTTAAGAAACTTACAATTTATTGTGGGAGAGAAATATGTAAACAGAATTATAAAAGTAGTAAGACTGATTTATGTATGTGGGTCCATATATCTAAAATTTATTTGGAAACTTCCTGTTAATCTCTCCAATTTCAGAGAAACGTCTCTTGACCTTATTTGCTCCACAAGCTACTCCCTATTTCTTTACTCCTCCCTGCACTGAACCCCCTTGCAACAATTATCTATTATTATAGCTTCCAATTCTTCTCCTGTATCCTTCTAAATTCACTGCAGTCAGGCCTCTGTACCCACCACCCATCCACTACTTGCTAAATCCAATGGTAGTGTTCAGTCCCTACTGGTGTGACTGGTCAACAGCATTGCCGTGGCGAACCACGCCCTCCTCCTGGATGCACTAGCATCATGGCCCATTCTGGGCCATTTTGATTTTTCTCCTTCTTCACTGGATGTCACTTCCCTGTACCTGTTTCCTTTCTTCCTTGTCTTCTTCCAATGTATTCGCATTGACATGTCCTTGGCCTTCTTTTCTTTATCTTCATTTCCTTCTCATGGTATAGTCTCACAGTACGTGCTGATGACCGTCAAGTTTACCTCTCCAGAGCTTCTCCTGGATTCCAGACTTATCCAGCCTCCTACCTGCCATCGCCACTTGGATATGTAATAGACATCTCATATTAAACATGTCCAACATGGACCCTCGATCTTCCCTAATCCCCCACCCTCATAACCTGCTTCACCCACAGCCTCCCTCATCTCCATATACAACTTCCAGGTGAGAAGATTATAACTGACTCTCTCACAGGTCATCTCAATCCATTGGGCATTTTTATTGGTTCAACCTTCAAAATATATCCAGAATTGGGGATGCCTGGGTGGGGACTCAGTTGGCTGGGCATCTGCCTTTGGCTCAGGTCATGATCCTAGGGCGCTAGAATTGAGTCCCAGGTGGGGAATCCTTGCTCAGTGGGGAGCCTGCTTCTCCCCCTGCTTGTGCTCTCTGCCCCTTTGACAAATAAATAAAATCTTAAAGAAAAAAAAAGGTATATTCAGAATCGGATCACTTCTCTGCTGCTACTACCCTGGTCTGGTCACCATTGTCTCTTGCCCAGACTACAGCAAAACCATGGTATGATTTCCCATATCTCTCCAAAGAGCTGGAAGCCCTCACAATATCCAATAGGCACTACCTGATTGAGATCCCCGCTCTACCTTCCATCCTTCAGGCCATCTCTATCCGTCGTCCTTTATTCCATTCTGTTCCAGCCACACCGGCATTTTTCACTTCTGAGTCTTTGTCCTTTAGGAACAATCATCAGTTTTGAGGAGTCCGAACTGTGCCTGGCACTTAGGAGGCACCCAGTAAATATCTAGTGAATGAACAATGAATGTTCTTAATCACAAGATCTCGTCATGTTGCTTGATTCTCCCTGTTTTCAGTGAAGCTCTTTACCACTTCACTGGTTATAGGACATGTTTATCTAAATCTCAATTTTGGACAGCATTGGCCAGACTTTTTTTTTTTTTTAAGATTTTATTTATTTATTTGACAGAGAGACATCACAAGTAGCCAGAGCAGGAGGCAGAGAGAGAGGGGGAAGCAGGCTCCCTGCTGAGCAGAAAGCCCGATATGGGGCTCGATCCCAGGAACCCTGAGATCATGACCCGAGCTGAAGGCAGAGGCTTAACACACTGAGCCATCTGGACGCCCCATGGATGGCATTGACTAGACTTTTGAGTGTTTTGGTTTTTGATTTAGAATGCAGTGCTCCTACAATACTAGGAATATGGACATCGAAAACAAAAAAAACAAAACGAAACAAAACCAAACCCCTATAGGGATCATGTCTGAAACCTTGATTCTACCTTAGAGTCTTGTTTCCACCTGGCTCTCTAAACCATGCTTGTTCCGACTTGAATCAGAAACGAAATGGGAAAGACGTAATTCTGAAAGTTCACATGAAATCACCATGACTTTGTAAATGCTTCACTTTTGCGACTATTCATGTTCTTCGAACTGAAACCAGAAGGTCAATGAATCCTTTGTTTAAAATGGCATTAAGCTAAATCCCTTGGGTAAGAATTGTTTTCATTCAGAAAACTCAGTCACTTTCATTATCCCATAAATCAACACTGGTCGGGCCCTTGCCTGATGAAACCATGTAACTACTGCTCGAGAACATGGGCCTGTAATTCCACAGGTGTGTTGAAACCCAGCAAGGGACCACTCTGAATCTCTAGATGTGGTTATGTCTTATCTAATCCTTTCAATATTTTAGGGAAAAAGAGAAGATACAGAGAAAATGCAAAGCCTAACACAAGATGGTCTGTTATGCCTGTTCCTAACCCTGATACCAAAAATACATTAGAGTCAGCATAATTTAAGGAGTTCCCTTTCTATTCCACTTACTTGGCTCATGTCGGGGTGGGGGGACAATCATCTCAGACCAAGTGATGCTCTGAGATCTCAATGTTACCCTTGCCAGACCTGCTCGCGGGAACACTGATGGTCCTAGAAGGTTCCATACTAGCTGATTTCAGTGGTGTGTTGGAGCAACCTCACAAGAGCTGACCAGTCAATTTCAGAGGAAATTTGAGGCGGTTGATGTCACATTGCTGTCTCTCCATTCGAGAGTATTTACACATGGAAATTGACAGTTACTATAACTCAGGGTTTACTCCACTGACCACCAGGAAAAAACATCAGCTACTACGAAACATCGTACCAGTACATCACTGGGTGAATTTGTTTTTCAACCGACTTGGTTGTGTCAGCAGGGGTTTCTAAATTTCCTTTTTTCCATTTTGGACTTTTTCTCTGAAGTATTTTAACTTTCTATAGCCAATCATTTACAGGTCTTTTTAAGTTTTGGCTTTATAGTTTTGGCTTTCTTTTTCCCCAAGCAAATTATTTACAAGTGTGAATCCCTTATTAGGCTCTGGTCTATGACGACATGGCATGATTATAATGACTGACTCTCTGATCTGCCCCTTCTCTAATAGTGATATAATTTAGCCTATGTAAACTTCAGCATCATCATTCATAAAACTGGATTAATGGTGCATCATGCTCGTTTACTGGCGGGGAGGATTAAGAGAAATAACACATGTAAAGAACTCTGCACTGTGCTTGGTACATGATAATAACTCAAAAACTTTTAGTTACCGTGTTATCACGGTGGTAATAGTACATTGTGCAATGGGGTGCCTACACACACAAGAGTGCTTTGGTGAACAAATATTTAGATCAATCCCTGTCTAGCTTAGGAACACAAATTAACCAATGTTTGCTGCTTGGTAGTTTAGATATTGGGGATCCCTATGTCAGCTGATCCCTTTGCTGGTAGAAAGACATCAGTTGAGAAATTATCATCATACTCTCAAAATCATGTGGGGGATTCCATAGACCAGCAGACCAATTTGGTATTTCAGAGCTATAAGACTGAAAAATATTGGCTACTTTATGCTTCTTCTCCTCAAACATCCAAAAGCCTGGTTTCCTCATTACCCATCTTCCTTTTAACTGATGATCATAATTCTTGAGAAAACAGAAGCAATCTAGTTGAGACCTTCTTCTTTGCCTTCCACTGACTATACAAACCTATGTGCATCTGACCCTATATTTTCTACTTTCTCTCGTGTTAGTAGAGATGAGGTGTCCAACCTCCTAGCTAAAGAATCACACACCCGTTTTCATCTTCTTAAGGTCTTAACTCCTAACATGTCTCTCTTTTCTGATGGCTCAGTCCTTCCCCTGGGCTGGCTCGTTCCCCTCCCAGCCTCCAAAAAAGTTTTAGTAGCTCCCACCTTAAAATGCAAAGCCTTCTACAGATTTCTGGCCTCTTTCCAGCTACTATCCCCGTTTCTCTGCTTGCCTTCACACCATATTGGTCATAGTCTTCATCTCATTCCCTTCCATTCTCTCTGAACCCAGTTTCCTCAGCCTTCTGTCCCCCAAACCGACGGAAGCTGTTTTGTCACTAGCGGCATTCATGAGGCCAAACCCAATGATCGCTCATCTGTCTTCGTGCTTGTCCATCTTTCAGCGGTATTCAGCAGGACTCGCCTTTGAAAAACCGCCTTCCCCTGGCTGTTGCTGGACCACGCTCTGGGTCTCTGGCTGCCCTCAAGCCATCCCTTCTCCATCTCCTAGGCAGTGTCTTCTCCTCTGATTCTTTTCTAAATGTTGCAGGACCCACATCTTGGCCCTTAATCCTCTTCTTCTGTAATAGATCTCACTTTGTCCCATGGCCTTAAGCTCCATGCAATTGCCCATGATTCCCAAGACTGTGTCTCTAGTTCAATCTTTCCAATGAGTTTCCCTCTCGTTCTTTAGGCCACATATGTAATATCTCCATTCTTGGCTCCTCAATGGGCCGCTCCAACCACCATGACCAAACCCTTGACTTTTCCTTCAAAACAAGGCTCCCAATATCATCCCCGCCCTGTAAACAGTATTTCCACATGTCTAGTTGCTTGATGTCTCCCTCTCCATACCCAGTCTACCAGCAAATCACATTCATTTCTAGTCTGTATCCCAGTCCTGTTTATGCCTTCCTGCTTTCCCTTTTAGTCATTTGGGATCCATTCTTTCCCTACAAGCAGGAAGATTTTTTTCAGTATCTAAATAAGATCCATCATCCCCTGTCTACTTAGCTTCCTAGTAGAAAAACTTAACGAACTTCCTATAAGAAAACAATCCAAAAACTCTTACTCTGGCCTACAGTTCCTACTCGTGTTGGCGCCGGGCCGCCTCTCCAAACTCTGGCTCATATTTTTTTCCCATCATGCTTCATCCACCCTGGCCTTCCTGACGCTCCTCCCCTTGGGGCTTTTGCCTTTGTTCTTTGTCTGCCATGAGCGTTCTGCTTCCACATCTGAACTTGGCAGGGTCCTTTCCGTCATTCCGACCTTAGCTCAGTCACTTCTCCACAGATAATTTCCTTGAGCACCCATCTACAGTAGCTTGTTCTCTAGCACATTCCTTCCGCCCACTATCTGCATTTATCTTGCTTATGTATTGGTTTACTTTGTCTCCTTCCCACCACTCTTGCTGGACTCCAGCTCCGTGAGAGTAAGCAGGTGCTTTGTCTCTCATTAGGCTTCCCCCAGGACTGCCTCTCACATCACCTGTGATGAACCAGCGACTGCTGTGTGAGTGAGTGAACATTCTGGACACCCACAAAGGCATTTCTAAATACTATAACAGGAAGGATTGTTGAAGAGCCCGTCTGCTAGGTTGCTCACTGCCCTACATAGAAAGCCATACCCATGGGAGAAATCTGTGGTAGAATGCAACATCCGGAAAACTTTACCTCGATGGAGAACTTGCTGCGCCTTTTCCTTTTCCAGGATTAAAACCATCACAGATTGTTCCCTGTTTTGTTTTGCCCTGGCTTTTAGGAACCCGAAAGCCAAATTTCAGACTTAAGGAGGCAATAATAGTTGTTCTAACAGTAAACATAAATTCTCCCTTCCTCAGATTCATTTCCTACTTTTGTTATGGGAAGTATGGTATTGACATTTGTTGTAATTCACTTCAATTTCTTTCTGGAGAGGTGGGATTTAAACAAAAGCAGGTGGGGTGCCTGGGTGGCTCAGGTGCTAAGCGTCTGCCTTCGGCTCAGGTCATGATCCCAGGGTCCTGGATTGAGCCCCACATGAGACTCCCTGCTCAGCAGGAAGCCTGCTTCTCCCTCTCCCACTCCCCCTACTTGTGTTCCCTCTCTCACTGTCTCTCTGTCAAATAAATGATTAAAATATTAAAAAAAAATAAACAAATCATGTAAAGTGTTAATATTCCTGCATAAACTGGGTAGTGTTGACCAGGATGGTGGAGTAGTGAATGGGGGCTTTCTCGTGATGAATCTTTTAAAAAAATATATAATTTTATTTAAACCAATTAATTAATATATAGTGTATTATTAGTTTCAGAGGTGGAATTCAGTGACTCAACATGTAACACCCAGTGCTTATTCCATCATGTGCCCTCCTTAATGCCCATCATCCAGTTACCCCAACTCCTACCCCCTCCCCTCCAGCAGCCCTCAGTTTGTTTCCTATGATTAAGAGTCTCTTATGGGGGCACCTGGGTGGCTCAGTGGGTTAAAGCCTCTGCCTTCGGCTCAGGTCATGATCCCAGAGTCCTGGGATCAAGCCCCGTGTTGGGATCTCTGCTAAGTAGGGAGCCTGCTTCCCCTCCTTCTCCCTCTGCCTGCCTCTCTGCCTGCTTGTGATCTCTGTCTGTCAAATAAATAAATAAATAAATATTTTTTTAAAAAAAGAGTCTTTATGGTTTTTCTCCCTCTCTGATTTCATCTTATTTTTATTTTTCCCTCCCCTCCCATAATGATCCTCTGTTTTGTTTTTTAAATTCCGCATATGAGTAAAATCTATGATAATTGTCTTTCTTTGGTTGACTTAGTTCACTCAGCATAATATCCTCTAATTCCATCCACATCATTGCAAATGGTTAAGATTTCTTTTCTTTTTTTCTTTTTTGATGGCTGAGTAATAGTCCATTGTACCCCCAATGTTTATAGTAGCAATATCCACAATGGCCAAACTATGGAAAGAGCCCCCATGTCCATCAACAGATGACTGGCTCTAAGTGCCGATGTGAGAGTGTGAGCAGGTGATCTGCCATGATTCATATTCGGGAATTCCCCAAGGTTACTTCGGTTAGGGTTCACTTGCCTAATAAGAGCCCAGCCCACTGGATGTTAGGGCTTTCAGGCTTATTTGCATTTGGTGGCCTGATAAATGTCACTTTGGAGTTATAAGCCAAGGAGTTGATGGATCTTGGGAGTTTATTTTTCTCCCAGAGCTCCCCGTCTCAGTAGTGGAAGAAACATGCTTTTTAGCTTAGCTTTAAAATGCAGTGCCTTGATGTGTGGCAAATTCATGGACCACACCCTCTAAGGTTCAAAGGAACCACTCTTAATTGTTGTTTAGGATAGGGATGGTTTTGAAGTTTGTGAAGCATAATCCATACATGTTTCTCCCTAGCATGGCCGAATTAAAACATAACTCTTTTGAAGTCCAGAATGTGTTGGTATTTTAGTTTATTAGTTATTTTATATCTTTTGGTTGTGGCAACAACATTCATAAAATGGAAAGCATGCCTCCATCAATTATTACTGAATATATTTTAATGCTTGTTCTAAACAATTATAGACAATGTAAAGAATATATATGTGACTTATCCATGAGAGTAGGATAGTGGACGAATCTCTCTGAATAAAATATGCTTTTAAAATAACCCCTAATGGCTTTTAAGCAATGTAGAATAATGATGTTTGTACAACATCATTAAAAATTTTTTTCTTGGGGCGCCTGGGTGGCTCAGTGGGTTAAGCTTCTGCCTTCGGCTCAGGTCATGATCTCAGGGTCCTGGGATGGAGCCCCGCATGGGGCTTTCTGCTCAGCAGGGAGACTGCTTCCTCCTCTCTCTCTGCCTGCCTTTCTGCCTACTTGTGATTTCTGTCTGTCAAATAAATTAAAAAAATTTTTTTTTCTCAAATCAGCATTGTAGTTAAATACTATTGCCAATTTGATACAGATTATATTTTCATTTTTATGATAATGTAAACACTGATGCAAGTAGTTTTAAAGAAGGGGCATGCAGGAAAATTTTTTCACCAGCTCCTGTTTTCTAGAAAGTAAAAGTCTGACTCTTCTGGTAACCAAATCCTCACTGGATTTATTATCCATAATTTATTTATTTATGGATTTATTTATCCATAAATCCTGTGTGATATTGTGCAAGGAACTAATTTTTGAGATTAACCCTTTAAAATACACATTTTATCTACACTTATATGGATTTAATTTTTTACAAAAAAATCAGGACTTACATAGAGATATAGTGAATTATAAAGACATTTTATGAAATAATTCCAAGTGGTACATTAAAATATATAATATACAATATTATGTAACACAAAGCACAATACATATTATAAGTTGTGTTTACATACAACTTTGTTAGAACATATACATATCCAGTATGTTGCCTGTAGCCTTTCTTTTGTCATAATTTAGACCACTGTAGTCAACAGTAATTTTAACTTAAGTGACAACATGATCATTATTAAATGTGCATCATAGGGGTGCCTGGGTGGCTCAGTTGGTTGGGTGTATCTGCCTTTGGCTCAGGTCATGATCCCACAGTCCTGGGATCGAGCCCCACATAGTACTGGGCTCTGCTCAGTGAGGAGCCTGCTTTTCTCTCTGCCCCTCCTCCCTGCTTGTGTGCAAGTTCTCTCTCTCTCTCTGTCAAGTAAATAAATGGAATAATGGAATCTTAAAAAAAAAAAAAAAGCACATCATAAATCTCGGGTCATTTACCAAGTGCATTTGAACATGAGATTTATCTTGACTTACTTTGTCTGCAATGTTCTTTCATTAGGATGAGTAGCAAAGATTGGCATGTAGTAACTGGTGATATACTAGTCACATAATTTAACAGTGATTTAGGCTATTCAATGAAGAGTATTTACTAATACCTGGCCAGAATTTTAAAGATTTAATTTATTTAATTTATTTATTTGACAAAGAGAGATCACAAGTAGGCAGAGAGAGAGAGAGAGAGGAGGAAGCAGGCTCCCCGCCGAGCAGAGTGCCCGATGCGGGACTCGATCCCAGGACCCTGAGATCATGACCTGAGCCGAAGGCAGCGGCTTAACCCACTGAGCCACCCAGGTGCCCACCTTGCCAGAATTTTAAAAGTCCCCCTGGAGATCTGGAAGAGGGAAATTTTAAGGAGGACAAGTAAAACTTTCATTTAAACTCTACAAAGATTTTCTTTAATTGCCATATTTTCAACTCAAAAGCAAGAAGCCTTTCTACTCTATTTACTCAGGAGTGCTGGAATCTCTGGAGTCTTTTGTCTCATTGTGTGTATCCTGGTATCCTAGTTAAGATAACAAAACTCCAAGGTCCAGGAAAGTTTTCTATGGACTCAGAGAGTTACTGATCCCTGAACCAAATTCCTTACATTTATCTGGGCTCCAGGATGAGTGATACTGCTTTAAAAGATGCAATCAAAAGCTTCTCCCTTTGAACCATGTACACGCTGGGCCATCGATCTCGTTAACGTGAGAAGCCAATGGTATTCTCATTCTCTAGAAGCCAATGGTATTTCTAGAGTTTGTGTAATCAAGACTTACTAACAAAAGTTTATTTTCAGCAAATGAAACAGGTTGGTCCTTTTAAAAAAATGTGTATATATTAAACCTGAATTCAAGGAAATAACTGGGTGTCTTAACTGTTTTTACGTGTGAGCGCAATTACAGGGAGGAAGTTCCTGACCGTGCCACTCCCTGCTTTTTGCTCCCTCTTTCATTTATGAAACCAAGGGCATACTTGGTGTGTCACAGGTCGAAGGCACTCTGTAAAATGCCACAGAGGACAGAGAGAGAAAGAAAGAGAGAGAGAGAGAGATGGAAAGCAGCCATCTTTGGGAGATCGCTAGCAGGCTTAAGATCTCTAGAGCAGGGCGCCTGGGTGGCTCAGTGGGTTGAGCTGCTGCCTTCGGCTCAGGTCCTGATCTCAGGGTCCTGGGATCGAGTCCCGCATCGGGCTCTCTGCTCAGCAGGGAGCCTGCTTCCCTTCCTCTCTCTCTGCCTGCCTCTCCATCTACTTGTGATTTCTCTCTGTCAAATAAATAAATAAAATCTTAAAAAAAAAAAAAAAGATCTCTAGAGCAGAGCACAGAACAACTCTCCATGGGAGAAATTAGAGAAGGTTCTTTAAGAGGGATTGACCTCCCTGGAAGTTTTTAAGCTGAGTAAGAAAACGCACACAAGTGTCAATGGGGCAGAAGCTATCCTTGTTCCCACTTTTCTTCTTCCCACTCTAGTTTTCCAGGATGGAGTCATTGGAGAGCTCACTAGAAATGCAGATGGGTTTTAAATGAGTGCCAAAGATGACCTATTTATTTTTTAAAAGCTCTTATGCAATGTGTTTTAGTTTTGGATGTGGCAAGACACGAGGGTGTGAGAATTGCCTTAGGCCTCACATTCCTGGGGCTGCAGTAGGAGTTGTGGCTGGGGGTGCCCTTCCTCATGACCCCAAGGCCACACGTGGCTCTGGCAGCTATCGTCCTGGCATCTGAGCTGGGAGACAATGGCTCCCTCCAAGGAATTATTGACGGGCTTTGTTGGCCAGGTTCCCTGGGCTACCAGCAATGGTGGGAAGCTCTGCAAATGAAGAAGGAAGTCATTGGACACGGGTTTCCTATCTGGGGCTTGTCTGGAACATCTTCCTGTTTCAAAAGTCATCTTTTTATGTGTATGTTTCTGATTTTGTGTGTCAGTTCTTTATTTCTTCTAAGGAATGGTCTTTGTCATCTTGTTGCCATTATCATCAGATTATTATGAGTGAGCATCTCCTGACTGTGCTCTCTTACCTGCTCTGGCTGGTCCCCTGGGTATCTTCTTCCCCACTGGTGTTCCTTCTCATCTGTGCACTCACTGAAGCTCCATCCAGCCTCAGGCACCATCCCTTCATGAACACTTATTTCCTGCTCTTTTCCTTCCCTGAATACCATCCGTATCTGCAGTCTTATTCTGTGGGTCCATAAGTAGTCTTTCTTCAATTGAACCCTGCTCCCCAGTCTAGAGCACAAGTTCTTTGACAACAGGGACCAAGGGCCAGAGGTGGTAAGGAAATTAACTTTTGCCCTTTCATATTATTTGAGATTTCTTTACATTGTACATGTATAACCTATTAAAATAATTTTTTAAATTTCATTTCCCTTACTGGTTTCATAAATTATAATACACAAACAACAACAAAAAAACCCTTTCATACAGATTCAGTATGGTAACAAATAAAAATCCATGTAGGCTGGTAAGTGCCTTTGGCTCTGCAGGGAAGATAAAAATAAATAATTGTGATAATAGTTAATGAAACCAAACCAAACCTGTCTGGCTGAATGCTAAGAATAGTGGCTTTACTTCATGTGGGGGCTTCCAGATCAATATAAAAAGCCCTACTCCATATTCAAACCTCTGCTATTTACTTAGCTGTTCTCAAATGGGAACAAGCAGACATCAGCTATCAAGTTTCTAGCCTGGAAAAATCCACAAAGGCCACTGGACACAGACACCATGAGGACATCATGCAGACAGTTCATAAAAATAACTTGCCCAACATTTTTGGAAACTGATGCAAGCTGGACTTGTGGTTCTGTCTGTTTCCTTGACTTTAGGCAGTAACTACAGAAAAGAAGCCAGTTACCAGGGCTATGAGAACTTGGGTGTTGCAGAAGACAGCTGGTACTCACAACAGGGGGAGTACCAGTCCTGTGTCACATGAATGCATGGAAAAATCAACCATAATTCACGTGAAAAAAAAAAAGCATCAGTTCATTCAGAAATATTTATTGAGCACTTACTATACGCTAAGGATTGAAGGAAATTCAAACATATGTCAGTTATTTCCTGGTTTAAAGGAGTTTGACATCTAGTAGTGAAATAACGCTTGTTCAGAACTTATGTATTAGTTTCCCATGAGATGTACAATTTAGCCATTTGGAAGATGGAGACATCACTTTTAGTGGAGTGATCAGAAGAGGCTCTATTAGAAAGAAGGGCACTTTGAACAGATGTATGATTAAAGAGAGCTTTTTATTTAAGTATAATGTACACACATAAAAGTATACCTAGAAAGGCTATAGGCGAACTAAGTTTTCACAGAATGAACACACTAGTTCCATAACCAGCACTCTAGTTGTGTAACCACATGGACTATTATCATACTCCAGGAGCCTTCTTCCAATCCTTCTGGGAGGGAGTAGGATTTTGTTAGATGAATGTAGATAGAATGTTAGTGAAGAAGACCTCATAGGATGTGGAAACTGAAAGGCAGGACCCATGTTTGAAGAATGGCTGGAAGAGTAATTTGTTTGGATTGCCAGCTGGAGAACAGGGTTGGGTCCATGTTGTAGAGCCTTAAATGCCAAGCAAAGGAGTTAGATTTTATTAAATGCTAAAAGTTTTTGAGCAAGGGAGGAATATTTTGTAAGACTTTTAATGATGACTGGTAATTTACTGGTGATGGGAGAGGTGAATCTGGAGGTTGGGTGGCTGGTTGGGAAATTTCTATAATATCCAGATATGGGATAATTTTGGCCCTGCAGTGGTAGGTGAGGACAGAGACACAACTGTCCACAGGTGCTATAAAGTGCCACCAAAACCTAAAGGAATGTGCATCTTGAGGAAGAAGGAGGAGTCAAGAAAATTTCCTTCCATAGAACTAAGCAAGACAAAATTTAATAATTTTCTCAAGTAGTTCGTTGTTATTTACTTTTTTGTTAAGGACTACCACAGTCTTTGAATGCTGCTTCTCCAAGAAAGCTCTGAAAAAAAATTTTTTACAGTATTTATTTATTTATCCATTTTAGAGAGAGAGAGAGAACACGCAAGCATGAGTAGGGAGAGAGGCACACAGAGAGGAACAGGAGTAGACTCCCTGCTAAGCATGGAGCCCCACACCTGGCCAGATCCCCCAACCCTGAAATCAAAACCCAAGGGGAAATCAAGAGTCAGTTTTTAACTGACTGAGCCACCCTGGTGCCCCATTTACAGTATTTAAATAAAACCGTGAGTTACTCTAAGGAAACTCCAAAGAAAGCAAATTACCTTCTAGACAAAGAGCATCCATTGTTAGTCAGAAACATGGACTGTTACCTTTTCAAATGGGTGCATGTTAGAATAAATATTTTGCTATGAAAAACTGACTCCAGCCAAGACTTCTGAAGATGTCATTTTATTTTTTAATATTTATTTATTTATTTAAGATTTTATTTATTTATTTGACAGAGATCGCAAGTAGATGGAGAGGCAGGCAGAGAGAGACAGAGGGAAGCAGGCTCCCTGCTGAGCAGAGAGCCCGATGCGGGACTCGATCCCAGGACCCTGAGATCATGACCTGAGCCGAAGGCTTAACCCACTGAGCCACCCAGGTGCCCTGAAGATGTCATTTTAAAAGCAAATTGTTGGGTGTTGCTCATCCTTCTTTTAAATGATTCTTAATTATCCAAATTTCTGCATAGGATGAATTAACTAATTAGCTTTAATGTATTTCTACAGAAAATGAAAAATTTCTGGAAGAAAAGGCCATGATATGTTTTCCTTTGACAACTTTTTATCACTTTGGCTATGTGGATCATTTAAAAATATATATAAGTTAAAGTATCAAATTAGGCTTTGCTTCTTCCATCAGGTCTTCCTTGAACCCCTTAGACTAGAGAACTTGGCTATCTATGTTGTCTCCTAGCAACTGGGGCAAACTGCATACTTTAGTGATATTACCTGTTTTGTCTGTCTTACTCAGTAGGTCCGAAGCTTCCTGGATGCAAAGGACATAGGGTTATCATTTTTCCTCTGGTAACTAGCAATGCATGGTACTCCTGAAACATAGGTGTAGGTTGAATGAATGAATGGATTGGATTGTCTATTTCAAAGAGCTGCCATGATGAAACAAAATGAGATGAAGTCTGTACAGACTGCTATTAAAAGGCATCTAATAGGTAATATTAGTTAATACTCTTTTGGGGGGCAGGGCAATTATAGCTTAAGAATCAAGAAATATATTACTCTCCGAGTTAATTTATAAACTTTTAGCTGAAATGATATTATTGAAAGCCTAGATTCTCATTGAAAGACCACACTTTTTTTTTTTTTTGAGGCTTATAAATTAATTCAGCAGCTTAAGTAGGGAATATTACAGCAGAGAGGGAGGATCAAGTGGGAAAGCAAAGAAGTATAGCAGACTGTGACCGTATGGAAAGCGCTAGATCTTGTTTCCTCTTCCGTCTGGCACAGCACAAAGGGCTCCAGGTATACTTTTTTGTTAAGATTTTGTCTTTCTCTCTCTCTTTTTTAAACCACTGTCTTTACCACTATGTTTTATTGATGCTCTCTCCGTCCCTCCATACCATCTCTTTCTCTCCAAAGCAGCGGGTTTTTCACTCATCAAGTAATTATTGATGATCTAATATTTACTGTAGCGTTTTTCAAAATACTTTCTTCGTTGTTTTTCCATAGCGCCAGCGCCTTATTCCTTAGAGGCTGCTGTTTGTTTCCGGAGTTTTTGATGCGTGCTGTCTCCAGGCACGGGGATCTGTCGGCGAATGGAAGGGAAGTTGAGAGCTGTCGTGTGTCCTTCTCGGGACCGCAAGAGAGGAAGGGAACTGATCTTGGGAAAGAGCACGTGGGGAGGAGGGGGGTGGGTACGGCCAAGACGACAGCCGGCTTTGCCTGGACCCCATGCTCTCTTTCGACCTGAGGCTCTATCGCTAAAGCAGGATGGCACCAGTGCCCTGGAGCCTGGCTCTCGCTACGTCCCAGCCGCCGCCGCTCACCGAAGTCACTCGCGCAGCCTAAGTTCAGAACTTTTCCTCCCGCAGGGAGAGGAAGGGTGTTATTAAGTTTGAAAGGGAAGTCCCGCCCTCTTCCCGGATTCTGACTGGTCGGGGCCTGCCCCACCCCCTCCAGGGCCGCGGCAGGATTGGCTGTGGAAGGGGAGTCCCGTCGCCGGCCGGGGAGCGGTGGGCAGCCTGGGGCCCCCAGGTGGCAGGTGGGGCCGGGACCGCCGGCGCCGCCTCCTCCGCCTTCCTGAGGGCTCGCAGCCCGCGCACTTGAAGGTTCGCGCGCGGCAGAGGCGCGCTGCGCCGCCGGGAGCCGGACTGCGAAGACTTGGCCATGAAGAGTCTGAAGTCCCGCCTGAGGAGGCAGGACGCGTCCGGCCCCGCGTCGTCTGGCGCCGCCGCCACCGCCAGCGCGGTGAGTCCCGCGGCCCCTGCGCGTCCCGGGTTGCCGGCGCTGCCTTCCCGAGAGTCGGGGGGTCGTGTGCTCGGAAGCGCGCGCAGCTCTCCTCAGCTTGCCTTCGGCCGTCCCGCTCCGTCTCCCGGGGACTCCTTCCTCCGGCCGGGGCCGGGGGTCGGCGCGGAGACCCTGGGGACCCTCCCAGTCGCCGGCCCGGCGCAGCACCCGCCCCTCTCCCCACGGTCTCCGAGCTCCCGGGAGAAACCCCGGCGCTCTGCGGGCCACTGGGCCCCCTCCGCCATCCCGGCTTTCTGCGCTCCTCCCTGCGCCCGGCGACCCCGGCTCTTCGCCTCGCCCGGTGTTGGCCCGGCTGCCCACGCGCGCTCTGCCTGGCCGGGCCGGCGGGGGCCAGACGGGGGAGTCGCACCCCGCAGTCCGGGTGCGCCGGGCAGCGGACCCCGCGCGGGCCCGCGGCTCTCCGCACCCTCTGTGGGCCCGGGACTCGGAGGCTGGTGGCGCCGGGACGGGCGGGGGGGCGGGTGTCGTCGTGTGCGGGCTGCCTTCGCCGTATCACTGGGGAAGTTTGATTTCTGACGGAGGCAGGCGGAATCGGGTGGCGATCCTGGAAGCGGAGGTGAAACTGGGGAGTTTGGTTGTCCTTTGAGGCCGAGTTTCACCTGTGGGACAGATCCGTGCGGGACAGGCATTCGCTGGTTCGTCTGCAGCCTGGCCTCCGTGTGTGCACGCTAAGGAGCACTCAGGGCCTCTCTTTCGTTGGCAGGAGATCAGAAATCTTGAGAAACAGCCTGACTGCAGATGCTGGGGATTTAGATAATTTGGCAAGTCAGAAGAATGGCAATGTCATCAGCATTCTATAGTATTAAACGTTACTTAACAAGTCGTGAAGGGTCAGAAACGCCAATGAGATGTGATGCTCAAATTGCCCAGTTCCCCTTGGGAGTAATTAAAAAGGACCTTTATAATTAACGAAGTTTACCAAATGATTATATGTGCTTTTTATGAGAGTACTAATTAATCTGCTTTTGGTTAGGAGTTAATTCAGAATTGTGGCTTACTCAATTCTGACTTTCTGGGATGATTTTACTTAGACTTAACAGGAAATTGTGGCAAAACTAGGCTCCTTAATTTCCAGTTAAAAAAAAAAAGAGAGTTGTAGGTGGCATGATACTTGATGATTTGATGTTGATTAATAAAGCATGAAATTAATTTATAAGCATATAGGAGAGATTATTTTGTTTCACATTGTTTTTTAGATAATTGACAAATGTCGTTTAGTGTGTGAGAGGTCACTGTGGTTGAGTTAATAAAGATTCAGCTTTTTTGTAGTACAGGTTGTGTTTCATTTTTATAAAAGATAGCTTTTTTATATTTATTTGCTGTATTTTCCCATTTTCTTTGGCTTGCACTACAGATCCACATTCCACCTAGAGATTTTTATACCTTAATTTTATCCCGTTTTCTAGAAATGCAGAGTATTTTTTATTGCTATTATCAGCATGCCTGTTTGCATTGTATACATTTGGAACATTAAGTGCATCTCCCTCAACTTAAATCTTAGCACTTACTTAACTGAGCATTCTTTTTCTTAAAATAGCATAAAAATAAAGAGAAATACATAGTATAAAAAGGTAGAACCTGTCGGCTTAGAAAACATGAACATCTGTTTAAGTTAAATACTAGAATAAATTTTGGGAAAAATATTTAAATGAAAATAATTGAGTTGATGACTAATAAAACCAAACCAAGGTAGAATAAAGTGAATGTACAGGAGAAGTAGGTTCCTTTTGCTTTCAATCCATACCATAATCCCTAATGTCAGATTTGGTCACAAGTATGTACTGTTGGTGTTACCAGTTGCTTGCCTCTTCCTCCAGGGAGAGTTTAGCATATGCAAGCCAATAGGAATGTAAATATTCACCCTTTATTAGAATGGTAGCACACTGTACTTGTTGTTCTATATCCTTTTTTAAAACTGTAAATAATTAGGCCCATTCAGAGCATCTCCCTTCAAATCCTGCTGTAATATACAATGATGAATAAGCCTGTGTATATTTCAAGTGTGTGTGTGTGTGTGTGTCTGTGTCATAAAAGTGGAATTGCTCCGTTAAAGGATGTGGCGCAGTTGCAATACTGAAGAATGCTGTTAAATTTCCTTCATCATGTACCCCATGTGTGAAAAATTACTTTTTCCATGCTTGTAAGACCCCACTGCATGTTCTTTTTTTTCATTAACAGTTTATCCTTTCCATTTTTCTGTTGGGTTGCTGATTTTTTAAAATTCATTTGTATGTACTCTATATGAAGGCAATTACTCATTTTGATATGAATAGTATGTTTTCTTAATTGGTTATTTGTCTTATGACTTTGTTTATGGTGGCTTTTGCTATGCAGAAAGTGGTTATTTTTATGCAATTGAATTTGTCATCCCTCTGTGACCTGTATTTACATAGTATCTTGATCTTTCTACTCTTCAATATTAAAAAACAAAAAATTCTACCTAGTTTCTTTTAGTTTTTTAATTTGTTTCATTTTTTTTTTTAACATTTAAGTTAAATGTTTGATCCGTATAGAATCTATTCTGATATAAGTTAAGGGGCATATATCTTGCTTTTTTTTTCCTCCCCATGATTACTGAATTTGAATCTTAAAGCAGTCATTTTAATTATCATGGAAATAATCACAATATGCTCCGCACAACTTTGATTTGAGGACAAAAATCTTAGATGTGTATTTCATAAATATTTTTTCTTGTTTAAGCTTATGTATCTGAAAGAGATGCGTTAGCAATAGACCGATGTATATATTTTATAGTATGTGAAATACAGAATCTTAACACGCTAAATTATATGTAGGAAAAAATCATTTAAAATAGTCTGAATACTATCATAGTTTAGAGCTCACGCAACAGAAGTTATGCTTATACACATATATATAAGTGTAGTTCATAATTATCAACTGTGGGTAAAATACAGTTGAGGATTTGTCCTATACTAGCTGAATCTGGAGATAGCTGCCTCTTTTAATCATAAAATAAGACTATTTTGTTGTTGACATTTATCTTAATTACTAAATTGGAGCTTCAGATTTCTGAAAGGGGTAATTAAATGACTGTAAATGCCATTTCAAATCTAGTCAATTATATGTGCAATTATATGTACAATTATATGTACAGTGAGAATAGGCTATTCCATTTTCACCTAGTTCAGACTAGGAAAATTGAGTAATTAAAATTAAGGGGGTGTATTTCAAGAACTAGTAGATGTACTGCAAACAAATATTGTAAGCAGACACTTAAACGGTCCCTACACTTAACATTTGTAGTGGAGGAAACCCTTGATTGTTAGTTATCTCTGATATGGGAGACTGTGGTTATTTTTGCTGCCATTTCTCTAGGCTGCTCTGACTTTGGAACATGAATTCTGTAAATGAGCAACCAAATATGTACAAAAGCATCTTGTTAATGTTTCAGGACCCTGAAAAAATATTGCTTTTTCTAAAAACATTTAGAGTTACAAATATAGCAACTGAAAAATATCTTCAAAAAAATTTCTTTGGTTCCCACTAAGAACAGAAGTTTGAGATGTTTGGGGTGCCTGAATGGCTCCGTTGGTCAAATGTCCTACTCTTGATTTTGGCTCAGGTCATGATCTCAGGGTCATGAGATGGAGCCTTGCATTGGGCTCCCCGCTAAGTGAGATGCTCTCTGTTCCAACCCCTCACCCTGCCTTCTCAGGCACTCACATGTTTTCTCTCAAATAAATAAATAAATCGTTAAGAAAAAATAGAAGTTTGAGATGTTTAGAAAGCATAAAGGATTATGTTTTGTCTCAGTTGTGGTTTTGAAAATGAGGGTTTTGTGTTTCCCTCTTAGGGTTTGGAGTATGTTTGATAAGATGTTAATATTATAACAGTGATTTTGGGGTAATATAAATAAGATCACAGATCATTATGTTTAAACTCATGATACTTAATTGAGCACTGTTTACTCAATTTAATTAAAGCTGATGCCAACCTTTGATTAAAATGTTTACCTTAAAATTTTATTCAGACAGTTTCCTAGAGTTACCCCTTCCTTGTATTTCTTGTGTTCTTGAAGGAAGATCGCAGTAAAGAAGACCTGTATTTATACTTTTGATGTCAACCCAGGTCATCATGGTGATTTGAATTGCTGAATTTTATTATAATACCAAAGCAGAATGTTTGAGTTGCTTTGGTACATCTTTTGGTACACGATGGGGCCAATAATTTAAATGATGAGCAATTAATAATTTAAATTCTTTATTTTTATTATTATTTTAGATTTATTTATTTATTTGACAGAGAGAGAGATAGAGATCACAATTAGGCAGAGAGGCAGGTAGAGAGAGAGGGGGAAGCAGGCTCCCTGCCAAGCAGAGAGCCCAATGTGAAGTTTGTTCCCAGGACCCTGAGATCATGAGCTGAGCCAAAGGCAGAGGCTTAACCCACTGAGCCACTCAGGTGCCCCAACAATTTAAATTCTTTAAATAAGAGTGTTACAGTGATTATATATCTGTACATATTCTGAAATTTAAAATGATTACTTCAGGAATTGGACCTAGGTAAGCAGTAACCTTATTTAATTTGGAAAACATTTATGGAAAACATAATTTGGACTTAAGAGTGAATTAATAATTAGATCCTTTGTTAAGAAATAGATAATACCAAGTTGGAAGCAGAAAATGTGCAAATTGAGCCTGGAATCTTTTGTTCCCCTTGAAAGCAAGGAGACTGTCAAAGATTAGGACTTAGGAGTCAACTTGAAGAGGTTCCCACTTGACCCATGATGGGACAGTTCCATCAACAGTAAGGATAATATGACAGTGTATCAAAATCTTGAAATCTGTGATTTCGTAATTATGATTAGAAAAACAGGAGGAAGTTGTCACTTTTGGAGGATGCTAGAGAGCTGATGTATTCTTTTAAGAACCAGAAAATAAAGACAAAGAAAGAGGTATGCTTTTCCTCAGGCTAACCGAGAATTTGATGAGAGAAGTTCCTCTTTTATGCAGGGTGTTTTATTCCAGCTAAGAGAAAAAGGGAGATGGAATTAGTATATCACAATTTTACACCTTCTAATGAATTGATGGATCTAGGGCAGAGACAGTGATTACAATTGGCTACTAATGTCTCAAAAAGAAAGAAAACCAGATGTAATTTATCTCCTGATGGAAATATTCATTACTGCCTATGAATATAGTCTTGTCAAAAGAATCAAACCTGAATATGACAGGCTTCTAGATCTTTCCTCCATTTAATAGAAAATGTAGGGATGGAGGAACAATGGGATGCAATGAGCGTAATTATGATCGTGGGAAATGCTTGGAACAAATGGCCTAGTTTCTTCAAAAATAAATTATAAGAAGAAAAAAATGGGGGAGAAATCTAGAGATTAAAAGAGACTTAGGGGCGCCTGGGTGGCTCAGTGGGTTAAGCCGCTGCCTTTGGCTCAGGTCATGATCTCAGGGGCCTGGGATCGAGTCCCACATCGGGCTATCTGCTCAGCAGGGAGCCTGCTTCCTCTTCTCTCTCTGCCTGCCTCTCTGCCTACTTGTGATCTCTGTCTGTTAAATAAATAAATAAAATCTTTAAAAAAAAAAAAAAAGAGACTTAGGAGGGCGCCTAGGTGGCTCAGTGGGTCAAGCTGCTGCCTTTGGCTCGGGTCATGATCTCAGGGTCCTGGGATCGAGTCCCACATCGGGCTCTCTGCTCAGCAGGGGGCCTGCTTCCCTTCCTCTCTATCTGCCTGCTTCTCTGCCTACTTGTGATCTCTGTCTGTCAAATAAATAAATAAAATCTTAAAAAAAAAAAAAGAGACTTAGGAGACATATTGATTATAATGATAGACTTCATTTAGATCTTGATTAATAATAAAAATAGGGGCACCTGGATGGCTTAGTCTGTTAAGCATCTGCTCAGGTCATGACCTCAGGGTCCTGGGATTGAGCCCCACATAGGGCTCCCTGCTCAGGGGAAGATCAGCTTCTCTCTCTTCCTCTGGGTAATGTGGTCGTATGTTTGCAAAGTGTTTTTATCTTTAAGAGAAACATTTAGAAGTGTACTATCTACAGATGAAATGATGTGAAGTGGAATTTGTTTCCAAATAATCTGTGAGTGAGCGGGTAGGAGAAGAGAGTAGGGGGTACAAGTTGAAATGGGATTGGTCATGAATTAATTGTTGTAGTTGGCTGGTTCATGACACTATCGTATTTACTTTTTGTGATGCTACTGTATATTCTATATATTCTAAAATTTCTGTCATAAGAAAAATCTAGTCATAGCCTTCAACTTTTAAGAGAGCTAAACAAAAAATAATAATACCTTATGTTAAAACACATCGATAGAGGTGTATATAAATTGCTGTGGGAGCACAGATGTGTAGGGTGGGGTCAGGGAAGAGGCTGGAAGGTGAAGGTGAGTCTGGGCCAGATGGGCAGTCTAAAGGGCTTTCCAGGCAAGAGAACAGCCAAGTGCAGCGTGGTGTGGAGCTGTGAAATTAGAGTGCTCTGAGGGAGCACCAGGTTTGGAAAGGAGCTTTGGTGTTTTGGTAGGGGGTGGTGCAGATGAGGTATGGACGAGAATTTGGATGGGGCAGCTGGGGCAGCTGGGTGAAATAGTTAAAAGGAAGGCTTTGCCTTTTTTTTTTTTTTAAGATTTTATTTATTTATTTGACAGACAGAGATTACAAGTAGAGAGAGAGAGAGAGAGGGAGGGGGGAGCAGGCTCACTGCTGAGCAGAGAGCTGGATGCGGGACTCGATTCCAGGACCCTGAGATCATGACCTGAGCCATAGGCAGAAGCTTTAACCCAGTAAGCCTCCCAGGCGCCCCACCTTTTAGTTTTTTTAACCTGAGTTAAAAGTTTGGATTCCTTGACAAGTTTAAATCCTTGTTCAGAGAGATTTCTAATTGGAGCGGGTAAAGTTTCATCTGAAGAAGTTATTCTGTTGATGAGGTAACAAGTTCACCCTTTTCCCCTTCCCCCTAGAATTAGCTAATAGCCAGCAACATTATTATCAGCCCTGTTTAATTTACAGTGAAATGCTTGGTAAAGAAATCTACATCCAAGAATTTTGGACTTAAACATTATAACTCATGTATTTTATCTCTATCATAATGGAGGATTTAAGTATCCTGTTAGGAATCATGCAAACATTTGCCCAGACACCTAAGGAATGTAACAAATGGTTGAAAATTTCCACCTGCCCGAGCTTATTTATGCAAGAGCAATCAAATTGATTTCTGTAGGGAATTTAATTTGCCAAAAAATGTTGATTGAAATGTACTTACTGAAATTGTAAATAGAAAGGTGGACTAATATATGCTTATTGCCTCATTTTCCTAAATCATAAAATAACTAAATGCTTTATATATGTCTAGCTTAAATATATAACACAAAAATATAGGAATAAATTTACCTGTTGTCCCCAAAACGATTTCTTCTTTTGTATTTTTGTTAGCCTCAGAAATCTTGGCTATTAATGACGTTGACTAATTTATTCCTGAATGATATAGTCTCCAAAATGATGTGCAAATGATGAACTGATATAGTTGAGTTACTAAAGCTCTGGCAAAAGATGCGATATGATAAACTGTAATTACACAATCGAATCAGACCTGCTAAGTGCCCTTGAGAGAGAGTAGGTATGTGACTGAACCCGTCAAGGTAAATGGCTGTCTATTGTTTTAAAAATCTTGCCCCACCCTCCAAAGGGCATACATGGTCAGGGTAGAAAACAAAATATAGTTGAAGATAAAGAATAAAACATGTCCCCATGCCATATCATAAACCACTGCTTATGCTATTTTTAAATTTTCCAGATTGCCTCTTTGTTGTTCAATCAGCATTTAATTACCTTGATGCTATAGTAATGATATGTGTATAATTTATTGAATCATATTTGATTCTAATAACCCCCATATTTAAAATTATAAGTCATTTGAAATGATTGGAGCAGATGTAAATGTCCCATTAGGAATACTAAGTAAATGCTAGTGAATTACTTGAAAAGAAGTTAGTTATAAGAAATCCAAGTGCCCATAGCCAATATTTATTGAGCATGTATGCCCCAGCATTGTTACAAGTGCTTTACCTTAGCTTACTTAAACCTCACAGCAGCCCTAAGAAGTCAGTACCATTGCCATCATTTTATAGACATTTTATAGATAAATAGTTTACTTGCCTCAGGTGCCATACCTAATAAGTGGAGATCAGGTAGCTCGACCCTGGAACCCATGTTTTTAACTATTGTGAAATGGTAGAATTTCAAATGTAAAGCTATGACATTTGTTCTTATATTGTTTATTGTCTTATATTCTTGAGCTATATACTAAAGAAAATTGGAGGGAGGAGTGTTTAGGGGGAAGGGAGGCATTTTATGTTAAGTCTCGAAACCAATTTGTGTTCCTTCCAGCACTGTATACAGTTGTTGCATTCACTACACCTTTCCAGTAATATGATTTAGAATATATTCGTCAACTTGATTGGAAAAATAATACAGCTTTAACAAAATACAGCTTTAATTTGTGTTTTTGATTTCTAGGCAGTGTGGACATACATTTCTATGCTTATTGCCACTTTTACTTCTTGTTTTAGGAACTGTTTGTGTTTGACCATTTTTTCCTTTTGATGCCTTGTTCTTGTTGATCTCTGGGCGTTATATCTTAATTTTTGCTACTTGGCTTATTATAGCTTTGAGAGTAGTGTGTGTCTCACTATAGCTGTGTTGCTGACACCTTCCCTTGTATTCCAGTTTTTGTTTTATGTACTTAATTTTGTGATAATTGGTACATTAAGACTGTTGGCTATTTTATATTCACTGTGGAGTGTAAATAATGGTATAAAAGTCCTTAATTTGTCCCATTAAACTTTTGTCTTGAATTCTACTTTGTCATATTATCTGTGATATTCTTACCCGTTTTGCTTTTTTGATTTTGTGTGTGTGTGTATTTGCCCAACACAGTATCCTACAGTTCTTGGTTTTATTTATTTTTATTTTTTAAAAGATTTTATTTATTTATTTGACAGAGAGAGATGACAAGCAGGCAGAGAGGCAGGCAGAGAGAGAGGGGAGGAAGCAGGCTCCCTGCTGAGCAGAGAGCCCGATTTGGGGCTCGATCCCAGGACCCTGGGATCATGACCCGAGCAGAAGACAGCGGCTTAACCCACTGAGCCACCCAGGCGTCCCCAGTTCTTGGTTTTAAATATTTAGGAGGATGTATGGGTGAAACCAGTGCTGAGAATCCAGTAGAACTGAAAAGTGGGCTTACTGTCTGGAGATGTGCATGTACAAGTGTGTACCATGGGGTATATACTTTTTTTTTGCGGGGGGATGATATGTTTTTAATATTAACCTTATTGATAATGTTGTCAGGATTTGACATTACCTCTGTGATAAGGTTTTCCCGTTCAGGTGCACAAATAATTATTTTTTTCAATCTCAGTGACTTTTGGTTCATTTTTTTTTTTTTTAACCAGATTGTGAAATAATTAGAGGGAAGAGGGGAAGGATATGTACATCATGCTTTCTAAACTAAAAAAGTGAGTGTATAATTTTTCTTCTAGCTTGTTTTTGTTATTCCATGATTTTCTCATCTGCAGGGTACTTACCTTGTACAGAGGTTGGGGGTCCTTGAAAAGAGTCTCCCGTGGAGAAGCCTAATTGGTATAGTTGGGTTCTAGTGAGGGTATCACACACTGATCTTTTTAGCCCTGTAAGGGAGGAAAAGCCCACAAACACTTGCTGATTTACATGTGAGAGATATTTTTAATGAGAGCTCTTTTTATGATTCATCTCTTTTTTTAAATGTTGGATTCTTTTTAAAAATTAACATTTTATTTTTAAAAAAAAACTTTATGAAACAGAAACAACATTTGTGGTAGTGGCTAAGTAGATAAAGGTGGAACACGGAGTGTTTCCTCAGCCTTAGAAAAGCCAAATTGTGGGCCAAAGAATGTCCATTCATAGCTCCTGCAGCCCTGCCTGGGGCAGAATGGAGGGGGGGGCAGGGTGTCAGGTCACTTGGGTCTGAGTCTTGCTGCCCCTTTGTGACCTTAGGCAAGTTACTGAAATTTGTTTCCTCATTTGGAAAATGGGATTAATAATTATAGTTAAGAACTCAGTAAATGTTATTTCTCTTTATTACTAACTGAAAAATCTCACTAAGGGTCTTTCCACTTTTATCCTTCATAACCAGATGAACCACAGTCTTTCCTGATCTTTTCCTTTCCCATTTCCAAAGTCTCTACAAGAGACTTTTAGATTGAGATCTTCAAAAGACTATCTACTCTAGCCTCTTGCGCAAGAGGTGTCTCTACTTTTCATTTGTTAAAAAAAAAAAAAGTTTCTTGAAGGCCTAGGCTGAGCAGGAGGGAATGAGAAGCAGTGGAAGACAAGAGGCTCAAAGTATGGTGGGGGAGTTCTATAAACAGGTAATACAAAGTCATAACTGATGTGACAGGGGACTGTTCCAGTCTCCGGCTGAGGAGTTGGTGAAGGTGATTTTGTTTTTGTTTTTAAATAGGATGAGTTGCTGTTGCTGTTTTTTTAAAAAAGTTGAGGGGAGATTCACAGAATGTAAAATTATTTATTTTATTTATTTTAAATTTATTTTTAAAAAATATTTAATTTATTTATTTGACAGAGAGAGGGCATAAGCAGTGGGGAGGGGTGGAGGGAGAGGGAGAAGCAGAGCAAGGACCCCCATGCAGGGATTCGATCCCAGGTCCCTGGGATTATGACCTGAAGCCAAAGGCAGGTGCTTAATTGACTGAGCCACCTTTAGTGCCCCTAAAATTAATCATTTTAAAGTGAACAGTTCAGTGGCATATAGCATGTTCACAGTGTTATGTAACTGCCATCTCTGTCCAGATTTAGAACATTCTCATCACCCCAGAAGGAAACCCTGTACCCATTAAGAAGTTGCCTGTGTGATCCGGGAAAGGATGAAACTGCTCTCCCAGGCAACAGCAAGAGCAAAGGCATGAAGTGAAGAGCCCTGAGTTGGGGGAGAGGGTAGTTGGTTTGCAGCTTAGCATTGGTGAACCCTAGAATAATAGGCAAGGGGATGGAGTAGGAGATAGGAGGGGAGATTGGGGCTAAATCTTAGAATGGCTTAAAATATGCCATATTTTCAGAGTGTTGAACTTTGTCCTGTGTGTTCAGAAGTTGGGAATCACAGGATCAAAGGTCTTCTGGGTTGATTACTTGGTAGCTCTGTTCAGGATCTTGAAGGGGTCAAGCTTGGCCCAGATGGCTGGTGTATGAGGCTGCTACCATAGTTAGGCAGGAATTCGTGAGGGCCAGAATCATTCTGCAAGGGACAGAGAGGAGGGCACCATGAGAGAAACTGGAATATGAGCCCCAGAGAAGTTGTGACTTGTGAAAGTCACACATGGTCAACAGATTAGAGCCCCTGCCTGCTGGCCCTGAGCCAGCCCCACTGAGCGCCCGGGGTGTGCTGCAGTGTTGCGGAGGTGCAGTCCCTGGCTAGAGGTAATTGTGTTCTAGAACACCACCTGTGTCTTCTTGTATGCTAGCACGTTAGCCTTGTTTTCATGTGACTTGCTGTATAACCAGGTTGGATGTGTAGCTCAATGTTCTGATGGTGTTGCTTGCAAAAATATTTCTGAAAGTTTAACTTACATTGCTAATAATCATAAACATAGATGTTGAGTATATATCGAATTTGTTTTCTCCAACTTTTATGAAAAATTGAAATAGAAAATTAGAAAGAATAGCACAGTGAACTAGGATCTGCCTGCTCAATTTCAGTATTCTGCCACGAAGTAAATACTTTCCTGTTTGTGGAATGATTCTTTTTCTTTTCTTTTTCTTTTTTTTTTAAAGATTTTTTAATTTATTGGACAGAGAGAGACACAGAGAGGGAACACAAGCAGGGAGAGGGAGAAGCAGACTCCCTGCCCAGCAGGGAGCCTGATGCAGGGCTCCATCCCAGGATCCTGGGATCATGACCTGAGCAGAATGCAGACGCTTAATGACTGAGCCACCCATGTGCCCCAGATTTTTTTTTAAAATTCCCTTTATAGGGAATGATAATTTGTTGAAATTCTTAATTAAATAATTATTAAGTCATTAGAATTGAAGAATGCACATTTTTAAAAAAATCATATATTCTTTAAGTATTTACTGTATCCCAGACCCTGCATTGCCTATGGAATGTAAACACAAAATTCATAATCATATTCAAGCTTATTTGGAGTTTTTCTTCAGTTCCTTTTCTCTAAGCTTAACTATCACCTGGAATGATATTTTTTAAGAACATAATACCATTTTTGGGTGGACAGTAGCTTATTGAAATACTTAAATTCTTGTATGAACATGTAAATTACTAATGTGTCCAATATTTTATTTGACTACTAAATAAATATTCTAGTTTAGAATATTAGTTATATGGCCATTTTTTTTTTTTGTATTTCTTGTAGCTTTGGGTTTTTTTATTGGTCTATTTCATAAGAATTTTTATAAAAATCAGTGCTTTTCTTTGACAAATTATTCTATGATTTTACTTTTCCTTATGTAAATAAAAAATGTCATGCAATTTTAGAAACATTTTCCATTTTAGTGTCCACACCATTTAAGTAGAGATATTCCTAGGCAAAAGATCGGGAATAACAAGATGTCAGAAAATCTTGGTTTGAGTCCAGGCACTGTTATTGAAAAACTCTGTGACCTTGGGCAAATTAGGTTTTTTTTTTTTAAGATTTTATTTGTCAGAGAGAGAGAGAGAGCACGCAGCAGGAGAGAGCACAAGCAGGGGGAGTGGCAGGCAAAGGGAGAAGCAGGCTCCCCCTGGGATCATGACCTGAGCCACCCATGCATTCCCTTGGGCAAATTACTTTTAAGTTTCAATTCTTTCTCTTGTTAGATGGGGATAATTTTACTTGCCTTTCTACCCTACCAGAGATTTTAAGTACTAAAAAAGAATGAAAACCTTTTGGAAGCTGTAGAACAATATAAATGGAAATGTAAGCAGTGGTTATTATTTGTCAGTTAAAATATTACATTAGTGTTTGTTAGGTGTCCCTAAAGTTGTAGCCAATTCTGAAAATGCAGAAGATGTTGCTCACATCTTGATGAGATGAAGAGTCAACTGTATTCTTTATTTGTAGAATGCAAAGATCTTCTGAATTCTAATTTGAATCGCTTTTCCTATTTATTGCATAAGTGGAGAATAAGAAGAGTACAACTTTTGTTTTGTACAAAGGAGTTTTGAGTTGGTTATCTGAATAACACACTTGACAGGGAAAAATCTTTGTAAGTTTACAAAATGCCTATTTTTCCGCACTGAACTTTCATTGTAGAGCAGCACAATGAATGAGAACCTTGCAAGCTGTAGAAAACATGACACTTGTGCATTTGATAAGAGGTTAAGCTATGTCTAGTATTTTATATTCATGGCTGTTAGGAGCTTCTTATTCTGTGGTGTCATTCACAGCTATCAATGTGTTCTTTCTACTGGTTAGTATCAATAGGGAGAATCCTGGCTTATTTTGCTGGAAACCAGTCTTTGGAATTCTGTTGAGAGACACTCTACTTGTATATTTGCCACTGTGTAAGTTACAATTACTCTGAGACTTAAAGATTAAGCAAAAATCAGTTCTACCAATATTTAACAGACTTTTTTTTGGTCTTAACACTTTAATTGCCTGTACTCATTTTCCTGTGACTCCTAAGGACAGTTACCCAGCCTCTTGCAGACTGCCCCACCTTGGGTCCACTGTCAACCTCCTGGCAGGCTGCAGGCAATTTTTAGCTCAAGAGCAGCTGAGATTTAGAAAGACTTCTTTTCCCTGGCAAGGAGGGTGAATTTTCTGAAGGCTAACAAACATATTTATGATCTGTTACATTGTACTTGCATTCAACACATATTTATTTATTTAGCTCCTACTGTATGCCAGGTTCTTTTCTTTTTCCTTCCTTCCCTTCTTGCTTGCCTGCCTGCCTCTCTTCCTTCTTCTTCTTCTTCTTCCTCTTTCTTTTCTTCCTTTCTTTCTCCCCTTTTCTTTTTTCTCCTCTTTTCCCCTTCCTCCTCTGTCACTAGATTTTTGTGTTGGGGATGGGAACGGTCTTATATCAAAATCAGTTAGCTGACTCTAGCCTGATCCTTAGTTATATCCTTAGTCCTAGGTATTTTTTTTTTTTTAAGATTTTATTTATTTATTTGACATTAGAGAGAGATCACAAGTAGGCAGGGAGGCAGGCAGAGAGAGAGGGGGAAGCAGGCTCCCCGCCCAGCAGAGAGCCCGATGTGGGGCTCCATCCCAGGACCCTGAGATCATGACCTGAGCTGAAGGCAGAGGCCCAACCACTGAGCCACCCAGGCACCCCCTTAGTCCTAGTTTTTAATGAATTTTTGTGGAATAATCAGCATATGAGCTGGTTTTTCTTTTCTTTCTTTCTTTCTTTTTTGTTTTTTAAGAGATTTATTTATTTATTTGACAGAGAGATAAGAGATCACAAGTAGGCAGGGAGGCAGACAAAGAGAGAGGGGGAAGCAGGCTCTCTGCTGAGCAGAGAGCCCGATGCAGGGCTTGTTCTCAGGACCCCCAGATCATGACCTGAGCCGAAGCCTTAACCCACTGAGCGAGCCACCCACGCGCCCCTGGTTTTTCTTTTGGCTCGTTTACCTCCTCTAATCTTTATATCTAGAATGAAACTGGAGTTTTGTGTTGTAGAAATTGCCACTGGATTCAGAGTTCTTTGCTTCTCATTTCCCCAGGCATTCATTATGATTTGTCACTTAAGTGGCACTAACCTTTATTTCCATTTTTATGGTTCTTTATTTCCTAAATTTCAACCTCTTGTTGGATTAGAACATTGGCCCCCCAAAAGGTGACAGTTTTGCAAAAACATCTTTCTGTTTTTAAACCAGGAGAAAATTCAGTTTTTTTTTTAATTTAACCAATTTAAAAATCTGTATTATTTTATTTTCTCTCCAAGTTTTAAAATAACCTTCACTTTATTTCTTTAATGCATTTAAATAATTGATTTGTAGCATTTTAGAATTGGAAAGGACCCTAAAGGTTTTCTGGTCCAGTGGCAAAATTCCCTTCTAGCTTTTCAAGCACAACCCACGGTTGGAAGTACATTTTCTATTGTGGTACAGAGATGTGGTAGACAGAATTCTAAGAATGACTACCTGTGAACCCCCTCCCCCAACCCAGGACTTTGGCTATGATGAGATAATATGCCCATGATTATGTTGCTACATGGCAAAAGAGATATTGCAGATGTAATTTAAGGTTGAAATCACTTGACTTTGAGGTAGCCAATAAAGGAGATTATCCAAGTGGACCTATTCTAATCGCATGAACCCTTTAAAAACAGATTTTTCCCTGACAGCAGAACTGAAAGAGAGGTTTAAAGGACAAGAGAGGTTTGTTATGGTTGCTGGCTTGAGGGTGTATGGGCTGTGGGAGAAGGAATGCCAGTGGCCTTCAGGAACTGGGGGAAAGAGGCTCTGGTGTGACAGCCAGCAAGAAAATGGGTGCCTCAGTCCCGCAGTGGTAGGGAGCCGAATTCCACCAACAACTTGAATGAGCCTCGGGAAGCAAATTCATCCCCAGGTAGGAGCCCAGACTGGCCGACCTGGCTGGCACCTTGATTTGTGAGACCCTAAACAAGGAATCTAGTCGGTCCCACTTAGACTTCTAACCTACACAAACGTGAAGTGATAAATAAGTGTTGTTTTAAAGCCTCTTAAGTTTGTGGTGTATTTTTACACAGTAGTAGAAGACTACTATGCAAGATCATTTTGCAACCATATGAAGAAGTTGTGTGGAAGAGATGGAATTCTTGTTAAGAGAAAAAATCAGAATAAAAAAATATAGTTACAGCCTGATAATAATGATATAAAACATTCACTTGGGAAGAGACCAGCAGGGGATATGCAAAGATGATCGTTACGAATTTTGACATTTTTATTTTCCATTTTTTGTCATGTTACTTTTTGTAATTAAAATAGTTTTATCTTATTAGAATTTATAGTAAATCTATGTAAAACTAGGAGCTTAATTTTATTTGGGAATTGATTACTGGAACATGCAATTCATGGGCCTGAAAGACTTACTGGCAAGTGTTACATGTGAAAAAGTTCTGAATGTTCCTCCTAATTTTGCTTAATTATCAAATACCACGAAGCTCATTGGTAGCAAGACCCCTTGTTATTTCCTGACATTTACCATATCACTCATCTCTTGAGGAAGTAGCTTTTGGTGGCCCCTCTTGTATTGATGAGGAGAATGCACAGGCCAGCATGTTTTTTAAAGAGTTTCTGAGTAGAGGTCTAGGAATGGCCCCTGGAAAGATAGATTTAAAGCTGTCATGTATGGCCTTTAAGATAAAGATGTGAAAGGACTCCCCCTTATTATTACTCATCTTCAAGCCACTTTAAGTCCTTCAGCCTTATTAAAGTTAAAGCGTTATTTAATGCAAGGAGTCCTGTAAGTTAAACTCTTATTTATGTCAGAGTGTTTTCTAGATACACACTGAGCAAGTAGAACAGCAGTTTTCTTAATTGCCTAGATCTAATTACATTCCTGCTGTGCAACTATTCTGAGGGCATGGGAAAGATGAGTCACAAAAGAGGAAGGAACTCCACTTAGGACCCAGAATAAAGATTTTTGGGTGTGGTGTGTTTGGGTGTACTCCCCAAGACAAATGAAGTGTCTCATTTAACACAATGAAGCTCTCCTGGAGAGTTTTTGTTGTTTTTGGGTCTGACCTGTAAGATAAAACTTTCCTGTGTCTGCTCCTGACTGCTGAGCAGGGTCGATCCTTCACAAAAAGGATAACAGGGGAAGGAATGCTGTTGCCTCACGAAGGTGAAACTGTATCCTCTTAAGTTTTTCTTAAATCACACTGGTTTCTTAAAACTAGCATTGCTAACCACATGGGATTCTATTGCTTTTCATTGTTCTGGGGTGATACCATTGATTCAATTAAATGGCAATGACTGGAAAAAATGATGAAAATGATAACATTTCAATTTGAAGCGTGAATACACATGGTTAACAATGATAAACCACTTTAATTTTTTATTTTTTAAAGATTTTATTTATTTGTTTGAGAGAGACAGAGAGTGTGAGCAAGGGGGAAGGGCAGAGGGAGAAGAATCAGCAATTTCCCCGCTGAGCAGGGAGCCCAGCAGACCTGACAATGCAGTTCCTGATGTCACAGGCTCATCCCAGGACCTTGAGATCGTGACCTGAGCTGAAGGCAGAGGCTTAACTGACTGAGCCAACCAGGCACCCCTGTAAACCACTTTTAAACACCAGGCCAACTTGGTAAAGGACAGTTCTAGAAACTTCCTGGAATGCCTGATTTTTCCACCTTCATAATTCCAAAATATTTAAGTGGTCCGATTATATGCTTGTCGGTGACCCTTTCTGCTGAATTTCCCCATCCTTGTTTGGTATCATCATTCTAAACAGGCTAAGCAGATCTCGTGGTTCTTTGAGGGGACACAGATGGTAAGATGAGTAGGGTGTAAGTGTCATGGCTTAGTACAGGACAGACCTTGGGGATGTGGGAATCAGGGTGCTGTTTTCTGCTAAGTGCAGTTCCTGCTGGACTGGAGGTCAAATTAAAACAACAGGCTCTTGCCTCATATTTTTGGCTCATCTTCTACCTCTAAGAATGAGTCTTTCCTTAAATTGGTACCCTAAACAATTTCTCCCCAAACCCTAGTCCTGGCTTTGCCCATTGATGCATCATGGGAGTAGCAAGTTATCCTATCTTCTTTTCTTTTCTCTGGAGGAGAAACTCTTCTCTTTGCTCAGAGAATCTGCACTGAGGTTCTTGTATATATGGTTTTTGTATATATGACTTGGCTGGTTCTTGTATATGTGATAGCTCTGCCAATGCTATCACAGATTTATACTTTAATTTAAGAGCGTATTCAGCTGACAAAGATTTGCAAGATTTTTAAACGCAGCTCAAGTAGTTTGGTTTATATATATCATTTTAACAATGCAAGTATTGTGAAAACAGTTTAGATCGGTAAGTATTTCATGACCGACTGCTAGCTTTTCTAATACATTGTTTGGGTTTGTCTCTTTTTTAATTGTCAAGGCGATACTTTGAGTTGTTGTGCTTGCTTTTTAAATGAATACACTCTGTTTCTGTAATTTATTACAGAACCTTTCTGTGATGTGTTTCACATCTGTAACTGGCACTGGACTGAGAGGTGGAATTGGGAGGTGCATTGCCATTGTTGCGAAATGGGAAGAGGAGTAGACGTGAGACGTAGTTCTGAGACAGAATTTTGAAGGTTGGGAGAGAAACAACACGATTGATTGATTGTTCTTCAAAGAAACAAATAAGAATCATCCTGGGGCTTAGATGTGCATTACATACCAAATTCTAGAGTATTAGTTTAGTTTAACTGCTGACACAATTATTTTTTGTATTGATTTTAACAACATGTTAATGTTTTTGGTTAAATTATATAAGTTAGCAGGAATCTATCATCAATGGACTTTTGAATGTTTAATATGTAGCCCCTTGAAAGTTGGTATATATCTTACATATCTATAAGGTTTGTATTTTTAGAATCACTTGAATAGCTTTTTAAAGCAAAATTAGTTTATTGGCAAATATAGACCATATTATCTTTACCTTAATTCATCTCCTTATAGCAGTGGTTCTCAACTGCAGGCAGTTTTGTTTTCTTGGGCACATTTTGCAAAATCTGGGTTGGTTGTTGTAACTTGGGGGGTACTACTGATGTCTAGTGTAGATGCCAGGGAGTCTGCTAAACATTGTATAATGTGGAGGATAGCCCCTCCACAACAGAAACTTCTGAGGTTCCAAATGTCAGTAGTGCCAAGTCATAACAAAGTATAATTTATGTCATCCTTTGCATTTTCCATTATTCTGCCATCTTAGGTGAAGCGGATTTTTTTAAAAAAGTGCTCTTACAATATTTGATAGATTGATTAGAAAAAGGGCCCCTTGCATCCACACTCTGCAATGTGGCGGTTTTCCTGTCTCTTGATTCTAGGTTGTGCTTTACTTTGGACAATAGAAAGTGTTGGAAATGATGTTAAGTCTGCTCTCAAAAGATCTTTCGTGCTTCTGTTCTCTCTTATGAACAAGGCCATGCCGGACTGCTAGTTAGCAGTTGCTCCTGTTACCCCGACAGTCAGCAGGCCGATCACCCGACCTGGGAAAGATGCCATCCTAGACCACCCAGCCCCCAGCCAGCCAATGTGGGCAGTTGGTAGTAGATGCATGCATAGTCCTGAGATCCCTCAGTATGGCTCAGCACAGCGCAACTGCCCAGGTGACCTGTAGACTCGTGAGCAATAACAAATGGAGCTGTTTTAAATCACTGTATTTTGGTTTTGCAGCAAGAGAAAACTGATACTTTATGATAGAGTAATGCTTTTGTGGGGGAATGGACATACTTGCTTTTTTGTCTAATTATTACTAATCCCAGGCAGAGGGCTTGTTAAAAAAGCCTTGATATGGGGTTGTATTTGTTGTCTTCATGTTTTAAAAACAGGAAAGCCATTACGATTGGAGTCAGGTGAGCAAAAGGGAGAAAGTGGAAAGAGATTAAATCAGTGATCTCTTGGTATCTGGATCATGTTTGGGTAATGGTTTCTGAATGTATTTGGATTCCAGTCTGAAGAATTCAGCAGGGCAGGGTTTTTTGTTTGCTTGCTTGTCCGCAGAACATCCTTATGTTGGGTTTTTTTTGCTGCCTAATTATCATTTTTAGGTTCAATATTTGTGGTGAGAATATAAACTACTAAGGGGTTTTAAACGTGATCTGACTTGTTTTAAAAATGATTCTGACTCTTGTGTGGAGAATAACTGTGGGGAGCAGGGGACAAGGGTGGAACTGAGGAGACCAATTAGTAGATTATCGTAATCCAGTCCAGGATGCAGATAGACACTAGAAAAAATGTAATCTGTAATAGGTCCCATTGCCATTGATTAATCTAAATTAATTTTTTACTAGGCTATTTTTAAAACTTTTTTGCATCTTCTACATACTGTCACTTGAGAAATAATGCAATTAAAAAATTATTCTATTAGAATAATGTACTCCTTGGTCTTTTTAAAAACTCATCTTTCCCCAGCACATTAATGACAAGTTCAGGAGGTGTGTGAGAAGGGAAGGCTAAATTGCATTGTGAGGCTCTGTTATTATCTGTATTATTGGAAAAGCTTAAGCAAATTATTTATTTGTAGTAGCTGGCCTCTAAATGTGGCTTGGTTCTCTGTTTAAGGACTGTGGACTGTGGCTTTTTTTTTTCTCTTTTTTTTTAAAGTAAAAGGCTGTGATTGAGGTACAAAAGATATTCTTTTAAAAGATCCAGACATCTTCTATATAACAAAATTATTATATTTCATAAATATATATAAGCAAATAGACTAAAAGGTGTTTTTAAATATAGAAGAAATATAAAAACTGAAAAAAACTTACTAGAAGGACTCTAACATAAAATTTAAGATTTTGACCTCAAGAAAAACACCATTTTTCTTCTCTAATGTAGACATTTATAAGACTCCGTATGAAACATCTCACTCTTCTTAATCTGTTCATGATACAAGAGTGGTTCTCAAATAGGCTACTGCTAGCATTCAAAAGGGACAACCTTCCAAGACATTGTGCCTCAGACACTTAGGAGACCACCGATTCAAATTAGTCTGCCGACTCTGAAGAGTAATGATTTTAAATCACCACAACTATTCTGGATCTCAGATCTCAGATCTCAGATCTGCTCATTATAAAACATTTTCCACATCCTTGAAATTCAGAGAAAGAAAATAATGTCTGTGAGACAATTGTGAGATACCTCTCACAATACCTAAGAGTATCACTCATCAGCATTTGGTAACCAGTGAGCTGAAACTCTTGTGACACACAGTGCCTAGCCCTGCCATTAGCAAAGTTCATGTGCTCTGTCACCATCAGCCAAAAGCTTACAAGCGGAAGCATTTGTTAACTACAATTAGAATAATCACCCCAAGGGGCACCTGGGTGACTCAGTTGAGCATCAGACTCTTGATTTTGGCTCAGGTCCTGATCTAAGTCCCAAGTTGGGCTCCACACTCAGAGCAGAGTCTGCTTGAAATTCTCTTCCTCTTCCTCTCCCCCTGCTTGAATATGCATGTGCTCTCTCTCTTCCAATAAATAAAAGAATAATCACCTCATTTTAAGTAAGTACAGTCCCTTTGTTAAGATGATAATAAAGATAATTAAGATAAAGATAATAAAGCAGACTAATAAAGATATTGACAATGAAGATATTGAAGCTCCATTTCTCAAGTACAGAAAATATTATTTGAAGACCTTTGATTATGTTGGCATTCTTTTTTTTTTTTTAAGATTTTATTTATTTATTTGACAGATAAAGATCACAAGTAAGCAGAGAGGCAGGCAGAGAAAAAGAGAGGAGGAAGCAGGCTCCCTCTGAGCAGACAGCCTGATGTGGGGCTCAATCCCAGGACCCTGGGATCATGACCTGAGCTGAAGGCAGAGGCTTTAACCCATTGAGCCACCCAGGTGCCCCTATGTTGGCATTGTATTAAAATGAGTACAAAATATTTTAATTCCAGTTGTATAATAAAATATAATTTTTAGAATAATTCACTATAAGAATTTGACAATAAAAACAAAATACTTAAAATATCCTACCAAATATGGAAACTACTTATTACTTCATGCCATATTTAAATTATTCTTCTTAGCTGTTTAGTGGAATGATATAAAATAGAATGTGAAACACTCAAAATTACTTTTAATAGTTGTTAAATATTTTTAAAACATGAAAATTAACTAATTTAGAAATTTGGCAATTTCTTTCAAACCCCAAAGCAGAGGTGTTTCCCATAAAGGTATCTCTCAGTACAATATTAGTATTATGATCCACCCAACATTAAATTTTAAAATCCATTTAGAATACCTGAAATAACAAAGATAGTAAAACTAAAGCATTTGTTATTTGCTCCTTTTAAAAATTTTTGTTTTCTCTGATTATGGAAAATTATAAATCTTTAGAAATTATCATTTAGACTTTTCAAGATGTCCAAAATATATTTATTATGTGCAAAAAGCAAGTTGGAGGATGGTCCATTAGTATAATCCCTGTTTGATTAGTGGATTTTTTTTTTTGAAGGTTTTATTTATTTGTCAGAGAGAGAGAGGAAGCACAAGCAGGGGAAGTGGCAAGCAGATTCAAAGAAGCTGAGTTACACCTCAAGTTCACTGTGGTGTTAAGTGTCATCTTATTAATGTATACAAGGAGAACTAAATAGCTGACCAGTGGACTGACTACTTCCATCCAGTCTGTCCCTAATCAGGAAGCAAGTTTACCCCTGCAAATATTCAAGCCATGGTGTTTTGATGACTAGAAGGAGTGCTAAGATTGATTAATCCATATTCGCCATGGGAATAGCCACATCCACACCAGGTTTTTACCATTCCTGGACTCAATGATTCCCTGAGGTCTTGCTTCTGTTAATCTGAGATATATTTTAAAATTTAATTTCCTTTAATATAACAAGGGAAGCAATTAATTTCTGGATTTTCTACGTATAATGGGCTTGTGGGGAAGAAAATAACTACTTTGCAGTTATAGGATGTACTAACAACCCTCTATCTCTCTCTGCCTGCCTCTCCGTCTACTTGTGATCTCTCTTTGTCAAATAAATAAATAAAATCTTAAAAAAAAAAAAAAAAAAAGTAAAACTGCCAGGGCCACCTGGGTGGCTCAGTCATTTAAGCATCTGTGTTGGGCTCAGGTCATGATCCCAGGGTCCTGGCATTGAGTCCCACGGCAGGTTCTCTGCTCAGTGGGGAGTCTGCTTCTCCCTTTCCCACTATGCCTGCTGTGTTCCCTCTCTGTCAAATAAATAAAATAAAAGTTAAACTGTCAGTTATTTTATCAGCAAAAATGAGTTTATTTGAGGATAGTGGAGAATTACAATTTAGGGTAAGCAAACTGTTGCAAAACCACAGGGAAGTCCTGATAATCAAGGAGAGGAACACTTTCATAAAGGAAAGGGTTGGGGGCAGTTAGAAGGGCCGTTATAAACAAAAAGTCCATTGGAGTAAAGTGGAGTTTGGTGTATGGTGGCTTTTCATGAGTTGTGACTCTCACTGGCTGGCTGGGACCTGAGGAAAACTTCCCCCTCCTGTTGAGGTAGTAAAGTAGTAGCTAATAGTACTGATGTGCAAGTGTGTCTTTTGCTGTTGGGTCTGCAGTTTGAGGAGTGGTAGAGCCTGAGAGCTTCCCTTCGGACTTCCTGACTCTGTTTTAGTGAGCTTTCTCTTTATTAATTTTCACCAAATAAGTCTATCAAATAAAGATTTTAATCTGAGAAATGTATTGCAAACTCGTTGCCTGGTTTGGACTTTCCTGATTTTATTTTTTGGCTTGGTGTAAATGAATAGAGGAAAAAGCCATTTGGGGCCAAAATTTACCATATATACTTGGGAATACTTACTATATAAAAAAAGAATGTAATCTGTAAAAGGGTCAAACTCTTCAAGGCAATTGTAGGTACACCTTGGTTTAAAAGAGTGCAGTATCCCTACTTACTAAAGAAACCACGAAGTACACCTGTTAGGTTATTGTTAGCTCTAGGAATTCATTTACCACAGGTTTCCTTGAAAAATGAAACTCCCTAGTACAGTATGAAACACTTAGTTTCAGACACATTTCAGTTGCATAGTTGTTACAAAAAACAAACCACACACATTAAAGTTTTTAAAAATTTGAGTTGGAAGTATTAATTAAGACTGTCATATATTAGGTTTCTATGTCCTTAAAGATTCCCCTCTTGGAAGGACACAACTTTTTCTGAGTGTATGTGTATTTTCTATCAGCTACCCTGACCTAAGAAGCAATACAAAGCCAAATATTTGTAAATATTATCTATATGGTCACCTTCTATCTGAAGTAGTTAGGTTTAGAAAGAATTCTCTAATTTCAGTATCTGTTAATTTCAGTGTCTTTAGTCACTCAACAGATACTTAATTGCCTACTTAATGCAGAGAAGTGACTAGGTTGTGAGGACACAGTGCTCTTGAGGAACATGTAGACAGACGAATGGGGGAGACCTTATTACAATGCTCACACACTTACATATCAAGCTACCACTCTACGTGATAAGCTCTATGAAGGAGAGGTATTCCAGAATACATAACAAGGAAGGCCTGACTTGGAAGTCAGAGAAAGTTTCTCTGAAAAAGCTGAGCTTTTCAGAGAAAACCTAAAAAACCAGGTTATTGTTAAGTAGCATAGGGGAAGGGAAGGGTGTTCTCAGGTACGTTGTGAGAGTACTCGGTACTTCTGAAGAACTCCCTCTGAAAAGAGATTGGAGGGCTGGAGAGAGAATATCCAACTTCAATAATTATACTTCAGAGGTCAACAGGGGCCAGACCATGAAGAATATTTGAGATCATGTTAAGGACTTTGATCTTGAGAGCAACAGGAAGTTTTTAAAAAGTCTTAGGTACAGTAAGTTTATATTATGAAAGTAGACCTGTTTGAATTCTTTAGTACTTACTCTTTCTAACCATAGCTGAGCACCTTGGTGGTGATAGAAGTAGTTGTTGTAGTTGTAGTTGTAGTAGTAGTAGTGGTAGTAATACTTAACTGCCACTTATCTTGCACTTACTCTGTTTCAGTACTTCGGAGCAACCCAAGGCATAAATATATTAACTCTATTTTTCTAACTAGTGAGGTGGTTGATCTTTTACAGATGAGCATACTGAAGTTCAGAAGGTTTAAGTAATTTGACCAAGGTCATTAGCAAATAAGTGATCAAGCTAGGAACTCAGTCCAGGGTTTTCTGATGCCAAATCCCTGTTGGCTGATAGGAATTCACTCAAAAATTGTCCACTGTACACTTTCTCGCCAAACAGTACATTCAGACAGGTTTTTAGTGTTTTTAACAATGATTAATTAATGCTTCTTTTCCTTCGATTTTTCACACTTATTTGCAAAGAAAAAAAGCTTTTAGTTGCCAGCAGAGGGAGCCAGAAAGGTTGATACTTTAATAAAGATTTGGAATTCTCCAAGTTAGGAGTATTCACTCATAAGCTATTCTGTTGAATTCCTATTAAGAATAATTGTTTATACGAAATATGTATATAATATGTTCTCATTTTGATTTTAAAAGTAAATGTGTATCGTGTATTGAGAAGTATGAAGAGACGTAAGAAAATATAGTTATTGTTATCTCTTAGCAGTGGTTTTGCTAGGTTATCGTTTCTTATTTTCCACCTTTTTGGGGGGCATACATATTAGTTATCTAGTTTTTCTACAATGAACGTGTATTATGTAGCAAGAAATAACTCTTATTTGTGGTTTATTTGAGCAGTGTAGGGGCTATAAATGGTTTTTAAAGTGTTCTTTTTTAGTCTAAGATGCATCACTCATTTTAATGCATTATTAATTTACCTGGGAAATCTTTTTCTTATTGACAAGGTAAATTTAGGCCATTACTTATCTGAATCTTTAAAATTCTGAATTACTATAGCCTAAATTTAAGAAAATGTTCCAAGTAAAAATAAAAAATGTATTGTTTTAGACTCCTGGTTGTCACACTAATAAGAATATTATAGAGTATAAAAGAAAACAATTCATCATCAATAATATTTAATAGAATTCAGATTTAGAACTGAGTTTATGGTATCAGCTTTCTCTTGCATCTATCTTATAGAATTAGTAAAAAGTATAAAACCCAGTTATCACTTCAGTGGAATGATTACTAAATAATATGTTCCTTTAATTGAAGTTTAAAATTAGTTAGTCTTGGAATTTGAATTTTAACTCTGCCACTTAATAGTTATTTAATGTTGGCAAGTTACTGAACCTCCCTAGGTTTCTTTTGCTTTATATGGGAAATGAAGATGGTAGTAAAATTCTTTTTTTATTATAGTTGAGGACTATGTGAAGTGTTTATTATTAACAATGAGTGTTAATTTATCAGGTTTGCAACTTTAGTTTTATTTTTGCCACAACCTTACTTCCAGCAACTAAACGGAATTGCTTTATCCTCTATAGAATCCATATTTACCCATACCATATTTACCCATACGATGTCATAGAAACATCGATCCATCATGAACTGTACTCACCTACAACTGCAGGTGTCTCATACTATAGTCACCTACCAAAATAATAGCCATGCATCTCATATTTCTTTTTCTCTTACCTTTTTTTTTTTTTTTAAAGAAAGAGGCCTTTCTTTCTTTCTTTTTTTTTTTAAGATTTTTATTTATTTATTTGACAGAGAGTTCACAGTAGACAGATAGGCAGGCAGAGAGAGAGAGAAGGAAGCAGGCTCCCTGCTGAGCAGGGATCCCGATGCGGGACTGGATCCCAGGATCCTGAGATCATGACCTGAGCCGAAGGCAGCGGCTTAACCCACTGAGCCACCCAGGCGCCCTTACCTTTTTGTTTCATTCAATTTCTGTACTAACCAGCTTTCCTGCACAAACAACCCACAAATTTTGGTGGTTTATAACAATATTACATTACACGTAGCCTTTGAGCTACCTGTACAGAGCAGTTCGCTCCCCTCCACACGTTTTCATTCAGAGACCCAGACTGAAGGAGCAGCCTCTGTCTGGATCTGCCATTTGCATGGTAGTGAGAACTCAGAGGGCTGGCTGCAACCAGCCCGTGATGGTCGTTGTGATTTAAGTGATGGCTCTTAAAGCCTTTGCTCAGGTGTGCAGTGCGTCATGACTGCCAAAGCATGTTACATGACTGGGCTCTGAGCAGGGAGGCATAGGGACAGATACTCTTCCCACTGGAAGTGAAAACAAGTTCTAAATCAGAGGCAGGAGTGTGGAAGCCTCTTCCAAGGATGGGGTTGGTAAAAAGTGAACAATAATGTCACCTACCATGATTTGTCTTCTTCATCACAAATGCCAACTGTCTTCTCTTCTGCTTACAAAATATATTTTTCCCTTTGTCATGGGAAATACCTCAAGAATTCTTTCATTCACGTTACTTTTGAAGTCTAGAACCTCATTAGAATTTGTATGTCTTTTATGTATATAGGTTTCCTTGATCCAGAAACCAGTTATCTTCTACTCTCTATCTTTCCAACATAACAGTGATGGAACAGTGTTGGGACATTGACAGTAAACATTTCTGTAAAGAAGTGGGAAGGAGGGAGACACCCAGCAGTCACTGGGTCCCTGACATTTAATTGTAAAAGTCCTGTTGGGTAAATATAATGAGGACTCCTTTTCTTGGCAGTAGGGGATGCTCCTTGATTTTGCGCTGGTTATGCTCCTGTGTATAGCCCCCTAGTCCATTGTTTTCCATGGCTCTCGACCATGCCCTTTGTAGGTGTTTCCTTTAATATATCATCCTTCTCTGTATTTGAATAGAGTATTGAAGGGTATGCTCTTGTTGGCTGGAGAATGAGGTAAGGGTTGAACAGCTTTTCCTGGCCTGCTTCTTGCCTATAGAAACCTGGAGACCCAAATAGGATCTAGAAGAGTAACAGACTCAGCCCAGGCTGGGTTGTTTTAGAAGCTGCTTTATGTCTTTTATTTTATTTATTTATTTATTTATTTTAACTATTTTGTTGAGTCAGACCCATGTGCTAATTACTATATCCTTGATTCTTTGGCATATAACTTATTCTCTAGACTTCAATACAGCTATCTTGAGCTTATTAGGCTTCTGTGGGACCACATCCTTAGTCTCTTCCTGTGGGGAGTCCTCTTCCAAGCCATTTTGTTTCATTGAAAGGGTTTACTGGGTGAAAGGAAAACACTTGTTTCCTTTCCTCACTATTCACTGAATGGTTCTTTTGTACTTCAAGTGTGTATGTTTTTTCCACACCAAGCAATTCCCCAATTCTCTGTGAGAATCAACCTGGTGTTCTGTAGTTTAACTTAATCTTAATACTGACTACCTAGAGTTAACTCAGACCCCACAGGTTAAGGGCTCAGCCCAACAAGACTGTCCCCCTCAAACTTCGGACGCCAATCACAAGTCCAGTCTTTTCACCAAGTTATTTCATTTTTTACATGTTAAACAGTTTCATTTACCACTACATGATGTGGTTTGCCATTTGCCAACCTCCAATAACCGTTCCTTGCTATCCATCACCCAGCTTTGAAGCCCACATCACATATTTTTATTATTTTTGGTCGTGGTAGGTTGTTAAGGTTACACCCTGCTTCTGGTGGCAATGTCTGCAGGGTTCAGCTTTGTTGCAGTAATTACAACTGTGGTTTTTCAAAATAACAAATTTACATTTCCTACTATATGTTGTAGACTGTGTGTAAGCTCTGTAGAAGCAGCCTGTGGCTCCCCTCCAGAACCAAGGCTAAAGGAAAAGCCCTTATAATAGCCCTTAGCTATTATAGCTATTATGCTAGTCTCTTGACTGAATCAAGAAGGCTGGCACAAACTTGGATTATTGCTTCAAGTTTTTGCTTAGAGGTGATATGTATCACATCTGTTCACATTCTGTTGGCCAAATCATATCCTAGGTGATCCCCAAGTCAATAACCTAGGGATGGCCAATCTTTCCCTATGAGATGATACACAAATCACACATCTACATAGGGAGAGATACATAAATATATATGTGTGTGTGTATAATAATAATCTTGCAAGGAAACAGGAATGAATAGTTTCAATAATAATAATACAGTCTACCACAATTTAATTCCGGATGATGGACAAAAGATCAGAATTCTGTATTTTAAATTTAGTCGTATATTACTTTAATATACTGTATCTGGGTTCTCCAGAGAAATAGAGCTAGTAAGAGATACTTGTTTATGTATCTATATCTATCTGTCTATATGAGAGATATTTATTTACTGTAAGGAATTAACTTACACAATTGTGGGGGCTAGAAAATCCAAAATTTTGTAAGGCAGGGGGCCAGGCTAGGAACTCACGCAGGATTTCTATGTTACAGTCAATGAGACAGAATGGCTTCTTGTCAGGGACTCTTTAGCTCTTAAGGTTTTAAAGCGATTGCTTAAGGCCTATCCACATTATCAAGGATAATCTCCTTTAACTCAAGTCGACAGATTTTAGAGGTCAGTCACATCTACAGACTACTTTCCTGGCAACATCTGGGTTCATGTTTGACAAAACAATGGGCACCATAGCTGAGCCATGATGATACAGAATTTACTGTCCATATATACGTAGTGCTATTTTGCAGATAGTAGAATATGAACACAGTGTTCTCTCTTATTGTAAAGGACAAACAAATTAGCTTGATCATAGCTAATAAACGCAGTATGTTTTGGCTGAAGATAATTGAGCACCTAAAACAGGGCTTGGCAAACTATGGCCCACTGCTTGTTTTTAGAAGTAAAGTTTTATTGGAGCACAACCGTGCTTATTCTTTATATACTGTCTATGGCTGTTTTACTCTATAATGGCTGAGTTGAGTAGTTAAAATAGAGACCGTATGGCCTGCAAATTCTAAAATATTTACTATCCAGTCCTTCACAGAATATGTTGGCCAACGCTTAATATATAGAAGTGTTTGTCAGTCATTAATATTGGGGTTCCTGTTTTGTCATGGCCTACTCCTAGTGCAGTGTCTCTGTTCAAGGATAAGTATATACTCATTAAACACTACAGTAGCAATATTTTATTGTTTAAAGTCACAGACTTTATTAGATTCATAAAAATTAGTGGTTTCTTTTTTTTTTTTTAATATTTTATTTATTTATTTGACAGAGATCACAAGTAGGTAGAGAGGCAGGCAAAGAGAGAGAGAGGAGGAAGCAGGCTCCCCGCTGAGCAGAGAGCCCAATGTGGGGCTCGATCCCAGGTCCCCAAGATCATGACCCGAGCTGAAGGCAGAGGCTTTAACCCACTGAGCCACCCAGGCGCCCCCAAAATTAGTGGTTTCTTAATTTTTATTGCATAGCCATTCAGATTTTCTTTTAGATCACATGTAGATTTAGTTTTTATGGCTAAAATGCATATGAATGCTGTTAGTTTAAATGAATGCTGGTGTATCTTTGGGAATGGAAAGTACTTTTTGTACAAAATTTTATCAGTTTCATATTACTATAATTACAGATTTCAATGTATCTATTTTCTTTTAAGGTGGTAGAAAGGTATATTAGTGTGCTTAACTCATCCCCTTTTCCAATTAGTTATTTTTATTTTTCATGCTCTTTTTTAAGATAATGGGTAAAAAAATACTATTTCTCAACTTGACTGCTTTTGTATACTATCAATAAAATTGAATTAGACTACAAGATATATTTGTTTCCAAACCAAAGAAGAAATTGCAGCTTTAGTTAGTGGAGAGAGCATAAGCCCTGGTGTCAGACAGCCCTAGGTTTAAATCTAGTGGCTTAAAACAACAGCTACTTTATTTGCTGTTTACTGCATGGGTCAGCAATTTGAGCTGGGCTCTGTTGCATGGTTGTTCCGCTGGTCTTCTCTGGAATTACTCATGCGGCTGTTGTCTTTTGGAAGCTCCTCTAGGGGTTGGTTGGTCTAAAATGGCCATACTGATATATCTGGCATATTATGCTAGCCAGCACTGCTAGCTGTCATGGTTGGGTGACTGGGATCCTGCTCTCTCAAGATCTCTGGTGCTCTAGGATAGCTTATTCATGCCGTGCTGGTAGTATGTCCAGATGGGGAGCTACAAGATCTCTTGAGACCTAGATTCAGAAGTCTTATAAGGTCTTATGCCACATCCTATCTGTCAAAATAATTTACAAGTCCAGCTCAGATTTAAGGGATGAAGAAATAAATACTATCTCTTGATGGGAAGCATGGCAAGGTCACATGGCACAAAGATGGGCTTATAGGTGTTAAAGGAATGAGTACTGGTGGGGGGCACCTGTCTGGGTGGCTCAGTCAGTTAAGCATCTCTCAGGTCATGATTCCAGGATCCTGGGATCAAACCCCACATTGGGCTCTCCACTCAGCAGGGAGTCTGCTTCTCTTTCTCCTGCTTCTCCTGCTTGTGCTCTCTCTCTTTCTCTGTCAAATAAATGAATCCTTAAAAAATAAAATAAATAAATAAATAGTAGCTGCACAATTCACCACTGTAAACTACTTAGTTTCTTTATGCCCAATTTGGAAAGAAATAACAATAGACTAGAAAAAAACAGTATGACTTGAGTTCTTCTTAAAGTTTAACAATTATGTATATATAATGCACTTAGAAGTATTTCTGAAACAATTTTGAAGTTGAATCTTTAATTTAAATATTGTGCTTTTTATTATTTATGTAAGTATTATGAAAGTAATTATTACCTTGGCTATGAATTTTTAACATGGGAGACATTTATTAAGACTCAAAGGAAGGATATCCTCTGTAAAATAAGTGTGTACGAGGAGTTGGACTTTTGTATAGAACTGTTTTATTCATTCAGTAAGTAAAAAAGAAAGCAATTAACTTCTGATGTGTTTGCAAAACCACACATTTTCCTAAAACCCTCTGTGTGTTTATATTTCTCATTTTAGATTTTAAAAATATTGGCCTGTAGTGTAAGGTTTCTATCAGGTTACTTCTTGAAGAGTCTTTTGAGTACTTGCAACATATTTTTGTTTAGCTAATGTTTCCTTACAAAGCCAAGAAAAAAATAGCCAAGTGAACAAAAAAATAGCTCTTATTTTTCATTGCGGTCAAATCTCATGAGAGGCTTTTTTATAAGTGTATCTGTTTTGCTCTTGACTTTGTTAGGAATAAACACAGAATGCTTTCTAAATCTGTCCTGTTTTGAGAGAAAAAAATATATATATTTATCTCAAAACAGGACAGATATATATATATATATATCTAGATATATATATATATATATATGACTTGAGTTCTTCTTAAAGTTTAACAATTATGTATATATAATGCACTTAGAAGTATTTCTGAAACAATTTTGAAGTTGAATATATATATATCTAGATATATATATCTAGATATATATATCTAAATAAATATATATATATAATCTATCAGACATTGGTGAAAACGTTTGTTAAAACTCACCAGAAGTATTACTCTGTTCATTGGTTGTGTGTAGGTTTGGGTAGGAGTCATAATAGACCTTCCTAATAAACCTTATATTTAAATAATTTCACTCCCGGCACTTAGGCACTTAAAGAACTCTAATTTGAATACATTTTTCTATAACATTGTCTAGGGACAAAGTTTACTTTTCCCAAATAACCACTTGGTTAACATTTTAAATCTACTTCTGCAGCTTGAAAGCTCTATTCTTGTATGATAAACATCATTTATTGTGTTTAAGATCTGCATTTATTTGGAATTTAATGCTTCTGCTAGTGAGGGAGGGCAAAATAAATGATATTACAAAATGAATGATACTTAATAAAATCAGAGAGGTGATATCCTGTCTGTATTTGTCATAAACTCTTTTGGGTGCCTAGACAAGTTTAGTAAAGGGACATTTGTTATAGGAACTTGTTAGAGGAATTTGTTAAGGAACCCCTGCAATAGGGAAGGGTATTTATACAGCAGACTAGAATAGGCCCAAACCTGGTGGTCAAGAAATCTTATCAAAGCAGTGCTTGCTAAATCTTTCTTCTCCAGTTCTTCAAAGATTTTTTTCCCCTTCAGATTTCATACCCCTTCAGTTCTGAAGATGTTAGATTTATTATTTAAATAGTAATAATAACATTATTACTACCTTTTTGGTCTCCATGGTATTTTTATGAGAGAAATTCCATTAAAGAAAGATTTCGCTTGTTACTGTCTTGGTCAGAAATGTGCTCAATGGCTTATAATTTTCCCTTTCCCTTATTTGTTTCACTGAGTCCTAAGTACATACTTCCAGTGGTGCAGTGGCAGGCTTGAGAGAGAAAGAAAAGCGGATGGGGCATAATTAAATAAAGATTAAAGAAAAATGAGAAAGGGAAGAGAGAGGGGCCAGGGATAGAGATGCTGGATGGATGTACAGCTTTTGTTTTTCTGGTTTATTTTAACATTCTTTGCTTCTTCTATTACGTAAGCTCTAATTTGCAGGTTATATAAGGCGGGGGTGGGTGATAAATAACCTTTGGACCACATGGAATGAGGGAAATATTTTTAATTATCACCAACCAATGAACTGTAGAACAGTTCTTAATTGTGCAGCCTAATCTGTAAGGAATGTTTATGCTTTGTGAGCTTTGCTTTCTGCTGTTTGCTCAGTTTTCAGCTGCGGCAGAGCTTGTCTTGGGTTTAGTAACCGGGATTGTTGATAATTGTAGAGTACTATCAGTGCCTGTTCATTGGTTCAATTAGGTATTTAGGGCAGTTTGCCTAAACGTACATGTTGTTTAGTTTATATTTAGGATTTTTTTTTCCAACTGGAGAAGACTTTATTTAGTTGCCCCTATGTTCTTTTTATTTGAGGAGACTTATCTTGTAGATGTGATTGTGAAATCCTATTTTTGGAGGTGCTGTCATTCCTTTTATGGTGGATTTTTTAGTGTAGTTCATTGCCAGGTTTGTTCAGCTCTCTAGCTCTGATGTGGGCGAGGTGGATTTTAATATCTATGATGTTAAAATAATTGATTAATCTTATAAACATTTCAAGGCTAGTTGAGATTTAGCTGGTTATTTTTAAATTCTTGGAAGTGAAAAAAAAATAGTAAGCTGGGATGAAGTTTTCTTTTTAGTCTTGATTCTAAAGTGGCCAGAAGATCCCTATGAAAAAGAATGGTCTTTTGAAAAATGTGTAAGACACGTGGGGAAACCTACTTTTAAGTTTGGTGGTACCTGCCCTCACCTCCCTCATCTCATTCTGTGATCCTTTGTACTCATTATATGTCAACTATGTTGGCCTTCTTCCAAATATGCTAAACTGCTTTCACTAGTTGATGCCTCCATCTGAGATGGAAATTCTCACAGGCCGGCTGCTACTTTTCATTTGAATCCCGTCATCAATATCACCTTCTCACAACTTTGGGGTTACCAGTCTATCCACTCTAATCAATCGCCAGCATTCCATCATATCTCCCCCTCTGTTCTCACCGGATACTTTCTGGGTTTCCTTAATTGCTTACCTTATCTTATCCTATTAGAACATCAAATTCCATTAGAAGAGAGCCTCTGGTAGTTTAAGGCTTTGATGGTTGTGATGGTTTTACGGGTGTATACTTATCCTCAAACTCACTGAGTTTATGCATTAAATATGTAGAGCTTTTTGCACTTCAGTCATGCTTCGATAAAGTGGTTTTTTAAAAAAAGAGACTTAGGCTGGCTTATTCACTGCTGTATCCCTCGTGCCATTCATGACATGTAGTGGGTGCTTCTAAAAGTTTAGATATGCAAATGTGGAATTTTTCATCCTTTTTATTTTTTTATTTTTTGCTATGAAGGACATCTAAACCTATGTTTAAAATACACTTGCATTTTTACATCAAAAATTTATTTTCAGGTGATTAGAGAAGTGGAAACGACATAATTAATGGAAAGCACTGGACAAGAGGTTGTAATAATAGGATTCTCGAATTATTCTGCAACTAATTATAATGGACAAAATTTCACTAGGAGTAGTGATTCAGTATCTGCATTTACAACATGAGAAACAGTGTTCACGTTTTCATGTGATGAGGCTGAAGAGATTTGTAGGGGCAACACTGCTCAGGAAGTCATAGACTCCATTAAGGAATTTTGTCTTTGTCCTACAAGAATAGAAAAGTGCTGAAGCATATTAAGTGGGGTGGGACAGTGTACATGGAAGGGAGTGCTAGTGGTACTGGTATGACTAGGTTTACATTTCAGAAAAGCCACTCTGGCTACAGTGTAGAGAATATAGAGAAGGGTTAGAATGAATATGGCCAGACCCGTTCAACACTGTGGTCGTCCTGGTGAGAAATGCTGCTAACTTGAAGTAGGATAATAATGGTGTACATGACAGTAAGCTGTGGGGTTTGAGCAATAATGGGGAATTGAAATCACCAGGATTTGGTGATGGAAGACCAAGGGGATGGAAGGTATTAAGACTGATTTCTAGATTTCTGTCTTATATAACTAGATAGATCATGGCTTTGTTTGATGCATTACTGCAGTTTAGAATACGATCAGATTTCAGGAGGATCCCTTTCTGCATAGATGCTCAGTAAATTTTTATTGAACAACTAAATTATCCAGTCCTCTGGCAGTTCTCCAGTACTTGTTTTATAAACCGTATAAAAGACAACAATATCTTGCTACTTCTTTTTATGTTATGGGCTTTTTATTTTGGGGTTCATGGACTCCATATTTGTAGGGAGATCAGTGAACTCTGAAAATAAATGTGAATTTTTCCAATTATGTGCTTATATATAATTAAAGAAGGATTCATTGCTTCCATCAGATTCTTAAAGGGGTCCATGACACCAAAATTATTAAGTATTTTTGTTAAATAATTAGATATTTTGACTCCTCTTGGTTTTAAACAATTTTCTTTGAAAGTTTTACTGTTATCCTGTATATTTCTCTTTGGAATAATCAATAAAAAGTTGTCTTGAGGTTAAAATGGGCCATCAGTCATTTTGACTGTAATCTATCGAGTCTACCTCTTAAATATAAGTATTTTATGTGGATTTGCATATATTTTAAAGTCTCCTTGATTATTAACATCTATAAATTTCTTCTCAGGAGACCTTCTATCCTAAATATTGAGTCAATGAGGCAACTGTTGGATTCAATGTAGGTTTAAGACAAATCTTGATTAGATCTTCTATAGAATAGAGATTAGAGATTAATATACAGCATTTTTAATAATGGTCTTTCTGCATGGTGGAATTATACGTTCTGTATTTTAACATACAAACTGAAGTGTATTATATATTTGCTACACTGGAAGTGTATTACTTTTATAGCATTTTAAACATTTTATAATTTTCAAAAAAGGTATGAATTTACAATTGATATTAATATGAGGGAGTCATTATCAAAACTTTTAAGTGACTTCCTTTATGTTGATTTGGAGTTTAAAGTTACCATCCCATTAGGTCTAGAAAGCAAAATAACTACTTGTGTTAGAATGTCCTGTGTATTCTCTAGAAACAGCTGTATTTTTACATTTACTGTATATACTTTGGCTTTCTGTGTTCTGAGTTTGATGAATATTTTTTTTTTTTTCAAAAGACTGCATGCAGTCCCTGATTTTAGAAGGGTATTTATTGTAATACCCAATAAACATTAGTGCTCATTAAAAAACTTATTGCTTCTTTTTAGAATGCTTCCATTTGATATCACAGGGCTTATCTTGTTAGCATATGCCTGTGGAGTCATTAAAGTATGTTAAAATGTTAATAGTTTTAATCCAGAGAGGATGTGCTGCATTTCCTGCCATATCAATGAGTCTGCAAAGGGCATTGGTGTTTAAGCAATATAATGTAATATAGATTACAAATTTATACGCCAACCAGATTTATCAGACCCTGTATCAAGTGTGTGAAATATATAGAAGTTGAGAGAATAACTTACTATAATGAATCCAGATGAACCTATAACTCAGCTGGAACAGTCAAGCTATAGCTAATCTTGTTTGGTCTATACCCTCACTGCCTTTTTTTTTTTTTTTAAAGATTTTATTTATTTATTTGACAGACAGAGATCACAAGTAGGCAGAGAGAGAGGAGGAAACAGGCTCTCAGCAGAGCAGAGAGCCTGATGTGGGGCTCGATCCCAGGACTCTGAGACCATGACCTGAGCTGAAGGCAGAGGCTTAACTCACTGAGCCACCCAGGCGCCCCACTCACTGCCTTTTTTTTTTTTTTTTTAAGATTTTATTTATTATTTGAGAGAGAGCATGAGCGAGGAGAAGGTCAGAGGGAGAAGCAGACTCCCTATGGAGCTGGGAGCCCGATGCGGGACTCGATCCCGGGACTCCAGGATCATGACCTGAGCCGAAGGCAGCCGTCCAACCAACTGAGCCACCCAGGCGTACCCCCCTCACTGCCTTTTTAAAAAAAGATATTAATTATGTTATTGTGAGAGATTACATTTCTTTCATTTTATTATTTCTATTTTTAATTGTGCTGAAAAACAGGTACAGTTTACCATTTCACCCACTTTCAAGTGTATAGTTTAGTAGTGTTAAGTATATTCACATTATTGTGTAATTGGTCTCCAGAATTTTTTCATCTTGCAAATCTGAAAAGCTATTTCCATTAAACAATAACTCTTCACTTCCCTCTTCCTCCAGCTCCTGGTTATCACCATTTTACTTCCTTTATTTTACCACATTATGATTTGACTATTTCAGATACCTCATGTAAGTGAAACTACACAGTATTTGTCTTTTGGGGGACTGGTCTGTTTCATTTAGCATAATATCCTCATGATTCATCCATATCATAGCATGTGACAGGATTTCCTTCCATTTTATAGCTGAATAATGTTCCATTGCATGTGTATATCACATTTTGTTTGTCTTTTCATTCATCAGCAGACATTTGTGTTACTTCCACATCTTGTCTATTGTGCATAATGCTGTTGTGAACATCACTGGACAGATCCCTCTCTGAGACTTTGCATTAATCATGTACTAGTTCCATTTTAAATTTTTTAAAATTTTTTGAGGAAATGCCATCCTGTTTTCTGTTGTAGCTACACCATTTTTCGTTCCCACCAACAGTGCACAGGGGCCCCACTTTCTCCACATTTTTGTCAACACTTACTGTTTTCTGTTTTTTGATAGTCATTCTAATGAATGTGAAGTGATAGCTCATGATTTTGATTTGCATTTCCTTAATGATTACTCATGTTGAGCATCTTTTTGTATGCTTGTTGGTCATCTGTGTATTATCCTTGGGGAAATGTCTATTCAAGTCATTTGGCAATTTTTAATTGGGTTATTTGTTTCTTTGTTACTGAGTTATAAGGGTTCTTCATATACTCTGCGTATTAGCCTTGTATGTAACATAATTTGCAAATATTTTCTCCCATTCCATAGTTCACCCTTGCACTAATTTATTGGTTGTGTCCTTTGGTGTACAGAAGTTTTTGTTTTGATGTACAGAAGTTTTTAAGTTCAGTGTAATCCCATTTGTCTGTCTGATTTTGCTTTTGGTGTCCTATGTTAAAAAATCATTGTCAAATCCAGTGTCATGAAGTTTCCTCTCTATAATTTCTTTTAACAGCTTTGTGGTCACATCTTAAATTTAGGTCTTAATCATTTTAAGTTAATTTTTGTATATGGTGTAAGATAAGGGGCCTAACTTCATTATTTTGCATGTGGATATCCAGTTTCCCCGGCACCATTAGTTGAAGAAACTCTCTTTTCCCCAGTGAGTAGCCTTACAACCTTGAAGATCATTCGACAACATACATGAGGGTTTATTTCAATAGTTCTCTATTTTGTTTCATTGGTCTATGTATCTGTCTTTATCCCAGTACTGCACTTGTTTTGATTACTGTAGCTTTATAATATGTTTTGAAATCATTAGTATGAGACCTCCAATTTCGGTTTTCTTTTTCAAGATTATTTGGCTATTTGAGTTCCCTTGAGATTCATATGAATTTTAAGATGTTTTCTGTTTCTGAAAAAAAAACAACAACAACAACAACAAAAAAACACAAAGGCATTGGAATTTTGCCAGGGATTATATTTAATCTGTAGATTGCTCTGGGTAGTTTTGATATCTTAACAGTATGAAGTCTTCCAAGCCACGAACACTACCTTTCCATTTATATGTGCATTCTCTAGTTTCTTTCAGCAATGTTTTGTAGTTTTCAGTGTACAGATCTTTCACCTCCTTGATTATTTGTTTTTAATGATTGTATTTTTAAAAATATTTTTATTTATTCAGAGAGAGAGAGCACATGAGAGTGCACAAGCAGGGAGTGACAGAGGGAAAAGGAGAAGCAGGCTCCCTGCTGAGCTGGGAGCCAGTTGTGGGGTTCAATCCCAGGACTCTGGGATCATGACCTGAGCCAAAGGCAGAAGCTTAACCAACTGTACCACCCATGTGCCTCAAATCATTGTATTCTTTTTAATGTTACTCTAAGTGGAAATGTTATCTTAATTTCGTTTTTGGGTTGTTCACTTTTAGTCATAGGAACACAGTTTTCTGTGTGTTGATTTTGTATCTTGAAACTTTGCTGAATTTGTTTATTCTAACAATTCTTTTTCTTGTGGAAATTTTTTTGGGTGTTTTTACATACAAGATCATTTGTACAAACAGAGATAATTTTACTTCTACAAACAGAGATAATTTTACTTCTTTCTTTCTAGTTTTTATAAAATTTCCTTTTTTGTTTTGCCTAAGTGCTCTGGCTGGGACTTCCAAAACTGTGAATAAATGTGGTGAGAATGGGAAAAGCTGATCTTAGAGGAAAAGCTTGCTTCTTTCACCACTAAGTTGTCAGCTTTTCATATATGGCTTTTTAAAGCCCATATATGGGTTTTTCATATATGGCCCTTATATGTTCAAGTGGTTTCCTTCTATTTCCAGTTTGTTGAATGTTTTTATCATGAAAGATGTTTGAATCTTATCTAATGCTTTTTCAGCATCAAATGAGATGCTCATGTGGTTTCTGTCCTTAATTCTGTTAATGTGGTGTATTACATTAATCAGTTTTCATATGTTGAACCATCCTTGCCTTCCAGGAATAAACCCCACTTGGTCATGGTGTATAATCCTTATAATGTGCTATTTAGAGGAAAGCAAACTGCACCCTGACCTCCCTCTCAGAGAGAAGCCTCAGTCTGTTCCCCTTTAGGTGCTGCAAGCACTTAAGTTCGCCCTTGGAGAACTCACCTCGCTGGGAGAGCACGTTTCTAGTGACGGTCCCTGGAGACGCAGGAACTCCTGCTTGTACCCAAAACCACAACAGCGGTGGCTGTCTGGGCAGCTCTGGACCTCCAGAGAGGTTCCAAGCAGCGATGGCACACTGAGATTTTCCCGCTGGCCTGGTCTGGGAGTGCCTGGTCTTCCTGGGTCCGAGGGCGCTGGGCTGGCGCCTGTGCGCACCTCTCTCAGGGGAGGGTGTGGGGCACGCACTTCTCAGGCTCTGATAGCACTGCATGGCACGTGTGTGGAGACTGCAAAAAGGCTATGCTTCTGCTGTCTGGCGAGGCTCCCAGCCCCTCACTAGACCCAACGATCTCTTAGGCACTCTGGCAGTTCAGGGACCAAGACCTGGTTTCTCCACTGCACTCTCTCTGGCTCAGCTCCAGGGGTGGCTGTCCTGGGTCCGGGGACTTAAGCCCCTAACTGCCCCGATTCCCACAATTTCCCCTTGTGATTTTTTGCTCTTTTTGAGTGCTTTCAGCCAGACTCCTAGTTAATGCTGGTCCCCAGACGCAGGGCACTCTTGTATTGGAGTATTACTTTCCTATGGATCGCCTCTCGTGGCTCCCTCCCCCTTTTGTTTATCTTCCGATATCAGTCCGATGTTCCCACTCCGCTTTACCTACCCACTGGCATCTTCTGCCCCCGTAGAGATCCAGACGTGTATAATTCTGATCTCAGGCTGATTTCATGGGTGACTGGAGTTTTTTGGTGGGTAATCAGCTCACTTTAGGGTACAGGTTGAAATGGCGCCTCCTCCTACTTCCCCGCCATCTTGTCTCCCCTCTATAATGTGCTGTTGAATTCAGTCAGCCCTCTGATTGTTTTGATTCTTTTTGAAGCAAAAAGCAGACATAAGCAGTAAGCTGGTAAATAAACATGATACGATGGCAGATACTGATGGGTATTATGAAGAGAAGTAAAACAGGGCAAGAAGGTTAAGAGTGGTAGGACCAGGGGCACCTTGCTGGCTCAGTCAGTAGAGCATGCAGTTCTTGATCTTGGGGTCATGAGTTCAAGCCCATGTGTGGTGTGGAGTTTAAAAAAAGTGGTAGGAGTAGAGTAAGGCTAGGGTTGTTTAGATATGAAGTTTGGGAAGCCTCCTGAGGAAATGTCTTTTTAGAAAGTGAGAGAAGAATCTGTAGGCAGGGGGACAGTAAAATGGGACTTCGAGCTTTTGAGAAATAGCTAGCAAGGAGGGTGTGAGAGTAGGAACAGGAGATTGTGACAGAGAATGGAGAGGCTCAGGAGGACGACAGTAGAGGAGGGCACATAAATCCTGTCTTCCTGAAGCTTAGCATGCACAGTTGCTTACATGTTTTTATTACTTGTTACAGATTTCCTCCTTTTTATTTCCTTTGCAGTCCTATTTCTAGATAGAATGTGCTTGCTTTGTTAACCTAAGGACAGGGCCCAAGTTTCATCCCAGATTTCCTCTGTAGAAGAGTGAAATAGAGTGGAGTCTTAAGGTCTAGCCAAGACTCCATTGTGATGTCTAATGTGATTTGGGGAAAAAAAATAATTGTCTCAATATATTATGGTGTATGAACTTACATATTTTATAATTAGAATATGTGCCTAATATTATAAAGTTAGTAGGAAGTGGATTGAAGTGGATGAAGTTCATAACAGTTTTTAACTGGCGGCATGATCTATATAGTATAGCAGTTAACCTCCTTCCTATAAACACTTGTGTTGGAATGTTTTGCATTGCCATGAAACAGTTTACCCAAATTCGTCTTTTTGGAGGAAGTATAAATTACTGTCATGCTACCATGGTAACAGAAGGTAAGAAACAGCCTGGAACTCACAGATGTTTGTTGTTTTCCTTGATAATGGAAGGAACTTTGGTACAAGTATTGTTGAACGTCATAAAGAATGTAGAGAAGTGGTCTGCTTTGTCCCCAAATGGAGTTGTATTTACAGTCTGGCCCAGTGTTCAATATGCATTTGCCTCCTTTAGTAAAAATCTGCTTATTTTTTTTGTAATTCCTAAATCCAGATAATTTGATTTTCAACTGATAAAATATTTACTTGTCATATCAGCCAGGGCGCTAAACTTAGAAATTAAGAGTAGTAAGTTAAATTTAAAATTTGTTGAAAGTATTCATCATAACACAGTCTACTTAGTGTCTTGGCAGTGCCTCTGGCTCTTCTCATTTCTCATGTTAGGAGACAGACTGGCAGCGGTTGTAAACTGAAACCTGGTTGTATGCAGCAAGCCTGATAGGACTATGAAGGAAAATGGAGAAAATTTGAAAACATTACTGTGTGTGTGTGTGTGCATGTGTGTGTTAAATTAGGGTATGACACATTTGCTTAAAATAGCATTTTATATTCTGTTTATCAAAGCAATTATAACTTCATGATAGATCCTAAGACTGAAACTGGTTTTAAACACCGTCTTGTGGAATAGCCAAATTTGCCTCTTAACAGTATTGTCATAACGTCACTCGATGTATAAGAAGCACGTTTTACAATGTGTTCTGAGTCGTTTGTCTCCTGTAGACCTGAAATCTATTACTCAGAGGAGAAGCATGCGTTTACAGTATATTCTTAGCTGCCCCTCTCTATCACTCAGCTGTCAAGGCCTATGGAATCTGAAATAGAACCTGACCAATGGGAGGCTGTCTCCGCACTGTTTACGGGAGGATTCGGAGGTGGACGCTTTTGTCATGCACAGCAGCCTCTGTGTTGCAGTGTTGAGGCAGCAGGATGTAGAGGGCTGGTCAGCTTTTCCAGTGGAGTCCGTGAGGGGGACAGCTTCAGAGAAAGACAGCTTCTAAACATTAAGAAATCAGAGGAGTTACAGTACCTGACTTGGGGCTGCTCCATAAGGAAGATAATCTTCAAGCGTTATGAAGGCGGAGAAGGATCCTGAAGACGAAGAAAATATCGCTAGAGATCCAAGCTAAGTGTAGCCCAGCATGAAGATTGTGGAACAGGAAGATTTGTAAAACGAGGGACGGAGTCACTGGTTAGGAGTTTGTCTGAGGGCGTGCTTTGTGAGCCACAGAGCTTTGTAACTTAATGCCCAGTAGTTTGCTGCTCGCAACCAGAGACTAAATCCTGTCTATGATGAACTGTTGGTTTTCTTGTGCTCCCAAGAACAGAGTAGGTATCCCTGCTGTCTAGTGTCATGAAGGACTTGCGCTTGGGCTTTCTGAGCTGTATTTTTGTAAAATGTACTGCTGTTTAATTAATTTTAGTCTCTCTGCCTTCTCTTCTTTCTGATGTATTTGATGAGCAGCAGATTGGGGTTAGTGATAGCAAACGACAGTTCTTGTTTCTTTTTCTGGGGTTTTAGAAAGCACACCATAGAATCTTAGTAATTGAGCAGTATTTCTGTTAACTGACAGTGGACAGGAATGGAAAACGGTGCTTGGTGAAGTGGAACTGAAAAATCCCATGATAATATGAGACTTGGATCATGTTTAATTATCTTTTTAAAAGCCTTGCTTTAGGCTTTTACAGGTTTTTTTCCCCTTGTTTTAGAGAGCTCCTTTCTCCAGCTGGCGTTTTACTTGGAAATAAAGTTGAGGTGGTTTTAACTGCAAGGATAAACTAATCAATTTCAAGCAAGTATCTCTGTGTTAAACAGGACTTAATCCCTAAGGCATTTGAAAACCTAAGTCTTATCTTAAGCCTGCTTCTACGCCACTCCCCAATTTAGAGTCTGTAAACTGTTTTGTTTTAAAGCTAAAGAAGGGGGGATGCCTCAAATGTAGTTGAGTCTTTGAGCCAGTAAATAGGCCTAGTCTCCATGCTGACAATTTGAGCTTTTCAAGTTAGAATGAAGTGGGCTCATCTCCAAATTTAACTAATTTGGAGACAACGATGCTGAAGTCTTTGTAGGTATTTGAACCGGATTCCATGGAAACATTGCTTTTCAGAAGTAGGTTAAAATTTTAATGTATCTATCTTTTTTCATATTCAATTTTCATACTTATTTTCACTTCAAGTATTTAATGAAGACACTGCTTACTTAGCTAGAAAGTTGGTGTTTTGTGTTGCTGTTTGAAGGGGAGAGGTAATAGAAAGTTAATCCCACTGATCAGACAGAGGATATGCTTCATATAACAGATTCATTTCTTTTCTCCCTCAGAGGTTCGTTTTGCTATTTGTGGACACAAGAATTGCTTTGTAAGTTTCAGTGAAAAATAGGTACATCTTTCTTTGTTCTAGAAATAGTACTGGGCTTAGTACAGAATTTAGCAATAAGTTTACATATATTTTAAAAGGCTAAAACCTTAACATGGTTAAATAGTGTGTATTTTAGTTCTGGGTTCTACATTTCCGCCTACTAAGAAAAAAATCCAAGTTATTGGCCTTAAAATGTCTTGCATATGTTTTCTCCAAAGTTAAAAATAACCTTGATACAATTAAAATATATATTATGTGGTACATCCTCCTATTTAAAAAATTGCCTTTGATCTTCCTCTTAAAACATGTACTGAGTTTTTATTAAAACCAAAAATCTTTTTTAAACAAAAACAATATATGTTGAAAGTAAAAAAGAAGGAAGAAAATGAAAGTCACCTGAAATCCTATTGTCTTAGGGATTTTAAAATAGTTAATACTTTAGAGTCTTTGTTTTTTCTATGTAGAGGTTTCTTTTTATCCTAGTGTATAAGATTAATGAATTGCTTCCTCTGTTGAGACAGAGACAGAGTATATGTGAATGTAGGTAAGTGTCTAATTTGCCTCCATAAATATATTTCCAACAGTACTTTTTAAGCAGGCTGTGTGAGTCTGTGGATGTCTTAAAATGTGTACAGAATTCCATTGCATCTAAGGTCTTGGAAGATAGGTGACCGGAGCCAAATATGAAAGCAGGAGGTAGAGACTAGGAGAACTGATTTTGGAAATCACCGGAAAGCACACTGATTTTGGAAATCATGAGAAGTCTTGGTTGGGTTTGGCTGCTGAGGTCTTTTAACATCCCTGGAGTCTTGACTTTTCCCATCTGTTAAATGGGGATGATGATTTTAGTTCACTGGGGTCGTTTGGTTGATTCCCGCCTGGCACAGATTGGTGTTCAACAATTACTAATTTCTTTTTTCTGAAGGCAAAGAAAACAGAGAACATGAGAAACGTGCTTTTTCTCAAAATTAGACCTTAAAATATTTCTTGAAGGTCATGTTCTTTGGAGAGGCTCTTCTCATGAAATGTGGGATGCAGTGGAGATTGAGTGATGTTTTATGCAAGTACTGCTCTCCGTTCTCTTTTCCTTCCTTCTTGAGAAAGTCTTAAATATAGTATAGAGAGTAGGCCATGTTTATATATGTTTTTCCTTTTTGTAGCATGCAGCAGATTGGAACAAATATGATGACCGATTGATGAAAGCGGCGGAGAGGGGAGATGTAGAAAAAGTTTCCTCAATCCTTGCTAAAAAGGGCACCAATCCAGGCAAACTAGATGTGGAAGGCAGATCTGCGTAAGTATTACTGATGACAATTCCCTCAAGGGAATTTGGGTAGACCCTTGGGACACAAGTGAAATTTGTGAATTGTGGCTGTCAAGGTATCAACTTAAAAAGGCTTTATCAAAACCCATGCTATAAAATCCTTCAAACATCGCTTTCAAACATTATGGACTAATAATTTGTTCTCAGTGTTTAAGAGATTTTCAATCTAGAGAGAATACTAAAATATTACCCAGTGGTCTAGTTGTTTAGTCTGAACTCCCAATCTGTTTTTATATTTGGGTCATTATTTTAAGTGAGAATGTTCAGAACAGAAAGGGAGGCAGAACAACTAGAGTGGCTTAGGGAAACATAGGTTGTGATCTCATCCTTTGGTTTTTGGGTCACTGAGAAGGACTATTGGCTTGTTTCCCTGTTTAGCTTTTCTCCCACCCCTCCCCATCTTCTTCCCTTCCCTTCCTGTTGAGGATGGGTTAAAGGGGAGGTGTACATTCTGTTACTGCCCTCTGTGATTACAGCAGTTAAAACCTTATCTGGGAAACCTTCCAAAGTTAGAGGTTAAAAGTCTCATTTCCTAAAGTTCCTCTCAGTCTTACACGAGTTTATTTAGAATATTATAACTGGAAACCCAGATACTAAATATAGAAATGAATATTAGGAAGTGGATAGTTAATGTTTAATGTAGATCACTACCTTAGGATGCTTAAATATTCAAGTATAGGAAAAAGAGCAAAGCATGACATAAAAATCAAGTAGCTTTTAATACCAATAAAGTTTGAAAAGTTCAAATTTTTTAATACTGTTTCAATTTTTTCAAGTAGTTGATTTGATAGCCACAGAAACATTGCTTCAGTCCTGCTCCTGTTTTTGCTAAACTTTGAGCTATTTCTGTAAGGCTCACATATAAGCAGTGACACTTTAATATCTAAAAGTGACTTTATTTTTTGTGTTTCTTTTTTTACCAAACGTCAAGATGTTAGAAGATGAAGGAAATCTTTGGGATGAAAATCGTCAGTGAAACCTTATTTCTTCAGTTCCGCCCAACCATGCTTTGAATGTTTTGAGTGAACAGTTGCTTGAGTTACTGTTCATATTTTTTCAATCTGAGATTCAGTTTTGAGTGAAATTATTTGTATTAATGGTCAGAGTTATAAAAATCTGGAATAATTTGATGAACTGTGAACTTCAGTTTGTAAGACGTATGAGTAGTATTAGTCTCTGAGGTTTTCACTGTAGGAAATAGAATTCTTTTAGGATTCATGGGATAAGATATTTTCCTTTTGCTACTCACACACAGACTGTATTCTTCCTTAATTAGAGCATTTTGTATTTAGTCAAGTATGGGACATGTTACAAACACTTTCTTTTAGTTCAAATGACTTTTGGTTTGTTTTAGTTCTGAAATTTAAGACAGAAGTAATATGTGCTTCTTGACCTCGATCCAGTTTCAAAAATGAAATATTTGAAGCCTGGCCAGAGCACTGCAAGGATTTGTTTTCTTCCTGTTCACCTCTCTCCTGGGGAATAGCCCATTGCCAAAGCAAAACAGGGCAGATTCACCAGGAATCCCCACTGCCACTTGGAAAGCCGGTTACCAATTCCTGTCTCGCCATCCCCTCAGGCTGTCAGAAGTGCTCTTTGGCATCCCAGCTGTTTTCTCTGGAATCAGCAAATGTTCCTCGGCAAAAAATGGCTTCAGATACCAAGCTTACCTCTCAGGGCCTCTTTCCCTCCCCGTGTCCTGGCCTAGTGGTTTTTCACTGTCTTAGCTCACTGATACCTTCCAACATATGTCTTACAGTTTACGTGGCTCTTCTCATTGTTGTCAGAAATCGTCCACATTACCTGGATTTCGTATTATGGAAGCAGTAACATACGTCTAGTTTAAAAAAAGACAAAGTTGACTTTTTAAATTAAAAACGAGTATTTCTGTAAAGTAGTTTTTCAGATTTCCTTTACAGCTCTTTGCATACACTGTAGTGATCGATAACATCTTCCTTCTGAAGTCTGCTATTTATATCACATCCGCATTAATAATGTATTGTAGATGTGTTGTGATTTCTGCCCTTTAGGACAACATCAGCGTAATGTTGATTTATTTTGAAGAAAAATGTCTTCCAAATTTTTGGAGCTAAGAAAGGGAAACAAGCAAACAAAAAAATGTTCCCTCCAAGATTGTGAAACCTTTACTTGAAGAATATTACCATTTCTCAGAAGGTTCTAACAGTGTATGGCATAGTATAATTAGTGTAATTCCATACTTTGGTGTCACAGAGATCAATACCCTTAGCCTTACAGCAATTTAATTCCACTCTAAGAAGAACTTTCTTGGTTCCTATGAACATAATTATTCCTTTTATTAGAAGCATCTCTGTTTCTCTAATTCAACCTATACACAAACCTCCTTTATTTTACTTAGTAGTGCTTGGTCTCTGGTTTGCATTTACATCCGTCATAATACGAGTAGAGATACATGGCCAAGTGTTGTAATATCTGGAAATGAATTTGCAACCTAGCTCCAGATTTTGTCTCTAAGCATTCAGATATTCAAATATTTGAGGGCCCATCATCTGTCTGGTACGTAGATTGGTCTGGGAATATAGTAGGAAGCAAAACAGGCAAAAATCCCTGCTTTCACTGAGTGTAGAGTTGAGTGGGAAGAGACTGGTACACTTATAAAGATAATAAATCTTGAATTTATATATCATTTTGAAAATATGTGTTTCGATATAGAATAGTAAAGGCAGGGATTGGAAAAGTTGGAATACTATGGTTTCAGGAAATGGGGAAATGTAAAAATTTTAAACAAGATGTTTAGGGAAGACCCCTCTTGAAAGTGTGATACAGAGTTTGTCTGTATCTAGGCCGCTTGCCGAGCACTTGTATATCCTTTATCTCCTGGCATCTTCATAGTGGTTATTGTACTTGGTTACGGGTCAGTTGTATTTTGACCTGTGGTCAGTATCCTTTGTCGGCAAGCCCTCCTCTCCTGTCCTTACTTAACAGTTTGGATTTGGTGGCGTATAGTCAGTCGGTCACTGTCCATTCTTAGGGCACACAAAATATTTCTGTAAATGTTTGTTGATTAATAAAGTATTAAATGATCAAAGAAACAATGGGATATTTTCTCTTGTATCTTGAATACCTGATGGCTTAAAGTCGGTTTTTTAAGCAGGCTTTTCTTGCCTTATTAGGAAGTTTGTCATGGCTGTGTGTGCAAAACTTCACCTACTCATACAGGTCTATGAACAAAGGGGAAGAATTAGGTGGCAGTTGTGGCTACTTTGGGGGAAGAGGACACCAGCTCCTCCACGGCTTTCCAAGTATAGCTTAGTTTGTTGTTTTGAAGGCTTTTCCATGTGAATTCTAAAGAGAAGGGATAAGTGTTTGATCTATGTTTGGCCTTAGCGTTCTGCTCTAACTTCATTTGTTGTGGCAGTTTCGGTATACTTGAAACGAAGCAAAATGATCTGGTAGAAGTTTTTCAGTGCATTCCAGCATTGATGCCTGTACTACCGAGTACTAATAAGCTATAGAGTTAGTGGTATTATTGTATAAATTTTCTTTTATTACGACTGTTGCACATTGGAACATTCCATTGGTTATAAGGAGGTATTTCTGGAGAGTATTGACTCCTTATGTAAATTTGGGTTAAAATTAATTTTTCAGCAATAAGGGATAGGTTTCTTTTTTCTAGTAGAAAATACATAGATTTTTTTTTTTTTAAAGATTTTATTTATTTATTTGTCAGAGAGAGCGAGCGAGAGCAAGCACAGGCAGACAGAGTGGAAGGCAGAGTCAGAGGGAGAAGCAGGCTCCCTGCGGAGCAAGGAGCCCGATGTGGGACTCGATCCCAGGACGCTGGGATCATGACCTGAGCCGAAGGCAGCTGCTTAACCAACTGAGCCACCCAGGCGTCCCAATACATAGATATTTTATGTAGATTTTAAAATATGTGTGTGTGTGTTGAATAAAAGGTGACATTCTGTAACATTTAAGTCGATGTTTCATAGTTTCTGTGGCATAACATATATTTTCTTTTTGTTCAGCTTCCATGTTGTGGCCTCCAAGGGGAATCTTGAATGTTTGAATGCCATCCTTATGCATGGAGTCGATATTGCCACCAGCGACACTGCAGGTCAGTTGCTGCCATAGTCAGTTATTAAACAGAAAAGGAGGACAAGCCTTATCCACTGCCAGCGTTTTTCAGACCGCACTGTGATTTAGAGAGAGACACCCTCAATTTTCTGTTTTTTTAAATGGTTTAGAAAAAGTTCACTTCTGAGGTATCATTGTTTGTCTCGGAGAGGTAAAGCACAGGGAATTGAGACAGGATTGCTGATCTGATGAGTATTTGGAGACCTGAGGTCCAGTGCTCGTCTTTGTAATATTATAGGATCCTAAAGTCTCAAGAGTTAGAAGAACCTGTAGGGGCCATTTAGTTTGTACTAATATACTCTTGACTCTATGAATCCTTGCTGTCATAATGTTGTTCGGTATTTGGTTGGACATTTCTCATGATGGGAACCTAATTGCTTTGCAACAGCGACGGCACGACCAAGAACGATGATAGCAAGAAGAGCGGACATGGCACATGGCACTCTGCCGAGCACTTTACACACACTAACTCCCTGTCTCCCCATACCATCGCAATGAGGCTGCGAGGCCCTGAGTCAACTATTTAGTAACTGGCCCGGGGTCCTTCAGTAGATGCAATGCAGTCGGAGTCTGTGTCCTCACCCAGGATGCTTTTTACAAGGAGATCTGTTCTGTGTTTGGTTAGCTCTTATTTGTAAAAAAATTATTTTTTTGTAGGCAGTTTTAAGTCTCTTTCTTACTATGCCTTCTCCTTAAACTTAGTTGTACCATGTCTGGCTTTTAAAATCTTACAGTGTATAAGTTTGTCTGCACAGCACCAGATAGACCTCTTCAGTTCTTGTGCTGGTTTTCTTAGGATAACCATTCTCAGTTCTCTTGACAGCTTCTTTCTCTGCAGTTCTGCTTTGTTATTCAATCAAGTATAGGCGGTGACCTAGAACCAGAATTTCCTTAACAACTTTAATATTTTATCCTGAGATTCCGTATAGAGACAAATAATGAACACATTACAATAAAACCAGCACTGTGTTTAGAAATGGAAGGGAGGCAGAGGAAAAGAGAGATCTCAGTGAGGAGAATCTTTACCTAAAGGTCTATCAAGTTTTGTATTGAAGACCAAACTATCTGCCACCTTTGAAGGAGGAACAAAAGCATATGTTAATTACTGGGACTACTGGGTGGCTCAGATGGTTAAGCATCTACTCTCAGCTCAGGTCATGATCCCAGAGTCTTGAGATCAAGTCCCACAACCTGCTCCTTGCTCAGCAAGGAGGCTGCTTCTCCCTCTGCCTGCTGCTTCCCCTGCTTGTGGGCTCTCTCTCTGACAAATAAATAAAATCTTAAAAAAAAAAAAAAGAATATGTAAATTACTTACCAAAGCATTCCATTGATGTAGAGGAATATTTATAGAAATTTTGGACTAACCATATACCTCTTTAGACTTTATTTATTTGTTGTTCTGATTCTAATTTAAACAAGTATCTACCTTATTTTTTGTCTGTATTTTTTCTGCTCTGGATATTTTTGCCGAGTAACTTTTGCCCTCCCTCCTTCAGTGCAGATCAAGCTTAAATGCTTTCCCAGGCACAGCAGACATCATTTTGTATGCTGCAGCCTGACATACTGTGCCTAAAGTCTTTGTCTTCTGTTTTTGCTATTGTTTAGTTATATTTGTATTTGCCTTGTTTTACTGTTTTTGTCTTTAGTGTTGTCCTTTCCTGAGGACAAGGACCTTGTCTTATTTGCTGTAATATTGTCTATTATAATCCAGAGGTGGATATTCAATAATAATTTGATAAAAAAATTTATATATTTTATCTAAACTCCTTCATTTGCTAACAGTATAAAAGTATATTGAAAGTAATCATATTTCAAGTAAGCGTGGTTTTGGTTTTGAGGTATTTATGACTCAGGTCTTACCTGATAGGCACCTTGGGTGTAATTCATAGTGTTGTACTTTAGATTTGATATTCGTTTTTTTTACTGCATTATCTCAAGTGGCTGGATTTGGGTTTGGCTAAGGAAATACCCCACCGGATGTTTTTATGTGACCCATTGTGTTGAACACCAGGGACTGTTCCTACCATCCTACTCCATACTCTCTCTTACTTTGCATGTAAATGATAGTTTTCTTCATCACTTTTCACAGTCAGTAGCAAATTGAAACATGAAATCATTATGTCTGACTTATTTGTAACTAGAGAATGTTTAGGTATGGATGAATGTGTTATACCTGTACTTGGTTAAAAAGGCTTGGCCTCGGGGCACCTGGGTGGCTCAGTGGGTTAAGCCTCTGCCTTCGGCTCAGGTCATGATCTCAGGGTCCTGGGATGGAGCCCTGCATTGGGCTCTCTGCTCAGCGGGGAGCTTGCTTCCTCCTCTGTCTCTGCCTGCCTCTCTGCCTACTTGTGGTCTCTGTCAAATAAAGAAATAAAATCTTTTTTTTTTTAAAAGATTTTATTTATTTAACAAAGAGAAATCACAAGTAGGCAGAGAGGCAGGCAGAGAGAGAGAGAGAGGAGGAAGCAGACTCCCTACAGAGCAGAGAGCCCGACGTGGGTCTCGATCCCAGGACCCTGGGATCATGACCTGAGCCGAAGGCAGAGGCTTTAACCTACTGAGCCACCCAGGCGCCCCAAGAAATAAAATCTTAAAAAAAAAAAAAAAAAAAAAGGCTTGGCCTCACTGCTGTTTGTTCTAGAACCTGGTTGGTCAGTACACAGAAGTGATCAGATCCAGGAAAACTTAATCCACTTATCAAAACTCATATAAAACCTAGTGAAGGTTGGAAGTTGAAGTCGGTGTATTCCTTCACCTAGGATGAACAGAATACAAATGACTTCTCTTCTAGCAAAAGGGTCTGTCAGTGAAGTCAGATCATTTTTTGAGAGGTTTGAGAAGTGAGAAGAAAGTTAAGAGCATGAAACATTGAAAGATGGAATGGCCCTTTTATCTCTCACTATCCAATGAGATGTATGCATGAAGAAATACAATTAGGAGAAACCATGTTTGGAGGTAGAATGTTGCCTGCAACTTTACCTTTTTCAGTGTTCACAGTTAACTTTTCTGATGATTTGTTTCCTTTAAAATGGCACATTTTAATACACATTATATTTGAATGAGTTGTCTGCCAGCTATTTCCATTTGTCCATCTCCAAAGTTACTTCCTGTATTTTAGCGTCCACACTGACTGTTTAGAAATATTATGAGAAATCTAGGTATCTTTCTTGCTCTCCAGTTCCCATTCTCTTTTTCTCCTCTAACTCTCTCTCCTTCCTATTTTTCCTGGTTGACTTTAATTACTTACTCTGTCCCAGGCACTGCTCTAGATATTGGAGATAGAGTGGTGAATAAGACAAAGTTCTTGCTCTTTATGGGTTTGTAGATTTAATTTTTCTTCCCACCTTCATTGTTTTGGTGTTTACATTATCTCATACTACAATATCAACCTGAGTGAAAGCATGCTTACAAATTAAGTATCTTGTCAACTAATCTTGAAAAAATGAATCACATTTCTATGGAAAATTTGCTTGTGAAGAAAATAACTGTTCACATATGTCTTAAATTATTATTATTTTTTAATAGGAAGAAATGCTCTTCACCTGGCTGCGAAATACGGGCATGCATTGTGTCTACAAAAACTTCTACAGGTAGTAAAAGTGGTTAATACTTTTTCTTTACTATTTTGACTGCTAATAATGTGTTTTCAGTGTGTTTTTGGAATTTGAGATCAAAGAAAATAGTAGGTTAATTCTGACTGTTAGCTTACATAATTTCTTTTCCATCATTTGTGAAAGAATGTGAACAATAAAAAGCAAAAACTCTGAGGGAAGTGAATCGCATAACTCACTGTATTAAAAATAAATAACAAAGGCTTGACCTTCCTGTTGACATTAGCAGGAGACTGGAATTTTCTGTTGTCTGGTCTATGACATAAAGTGATACGGAATAGGAGCTATATATTTCTCTCTAAACATCAGTCGCTTAGACTACATGATATGATATCAATACCTCTAGTTAAACTTGTAGTCAGGCAGCCACAGAATTCTTTGAACTAGTGGACTGAAGAAAGTTTTCAGTTAAAGGGTCCAGTCCTCCATTTCTAGAAACATTGTTACCACTAAGTTTCATAGCAGAACTCATTTGTTTTTCCTGATTCAGTTGTTCAAATTTTAACTCTTGTTGAGAAAAAAACCCCAAACAATAACAGTTTCTACATCCCATGCTATTATAATGTACCATATGGTTTCCGGTTTGGTGGAAAACTTGAATTTACAGTATAATGTTATTAGATTTGTTTCATGTCAAAATATTTAGTGGCTTGTCTAGTAGTACTTAGGTTTTTTGATAAATGGAATATTTTAAGATTAAATAACAGCTGTTCATCTGAGTCTAGTTGTTTAACTTTAAAACTCTCCCAGCTAAGTTTCTGTGTTTTAACAGTACAATTGTCCCACTGAACACGTAGATCTTCAGGGAAGAACCGCTCTTCACGATGCAGGTAAGTGAGGGTTTTACTGGGATATAGCCAGTATTTGTTAAAACGGCTCGGCATTGAAATTCATTTCCAAGTTTTAATATGCATACATTTGTATTCATGGAGAAACAGAATATTACAAAGTTTTTGTATACATGAATATGAAATTTATTTGATTGTACAGCTTAAAAAGATTCATTCAGCCAAGGCTGGTTTGCTAGATCCTAGAAGTCCAGAGATAAACACACATGATCCTGCTCTCAAGGAAGTTCTAAGCACTGTGTCATTGTGGGGATTGGGTGCGGGGGAGGGAGGGAGGGATGTGGTAGGAGAAATGGGAAGATGATTTTTTTTCCTTAAAAATTACATTTACCTAATTAACATGTCTGAACATCATTTTTCTCATCTGCAAAATAAAGTTAATACTACTGCAGTAAGTGGTTTATAATTAAATTATAAATAGTGCCTGGCATGTCATAATTTCTTAATTAATGGTGGTGGTAGCTGTTGGGTTAGGCCTTTGTGCTAAATTTCATATCACTGTTATGTGCTGTATTTAAAAAAAATTATATTCGTAATTTCATAGATTTTATTGATCATACTTGTGTATTTAAATTTATCTGCATTATTCTTCAGTGGTCTTAATGACAAAAGTTAGATATTAAGTGTTTTTGGACTATACCACTGTTTGACCTCTGGCCTGACTCTTCTTAGTCTGACATTCCTACTGTTTACTGGAAAGCCAAAGTAAAATAGTTACCCTCTTTTGTCATGTTTATGGAATATCTGAAGTAAATAAAAGCGGTCTTCATTAAAAATGGAATAGACTGCAAATTTCCTTCAAACTTCGGGACCTTAATTTATTTCAGCTTTTTTCTTTTTATGTTTTACGTGCTTTTGTGATAGTTTAATTTTTTACACAAGTGTTTTTTTTTGTTGTTGTTTGTTTGTTTGTTTTGTATAAAGTGGTGGTATTTGCAAAGTATTTTCATATGCATTGTTGTTTGGGCCTCACAATGACCCCCAGTGTGGTTTTTGTGTTTGAGGAGAAATGCCTTATCCCTTGTTCTCTATGGGCCCTAGCTCTGCCTTCTGGGAGGTTCTTACTTGTCCATTATTCTCTAAGGTCACAGGTAAATTGAATGGCAAACAAGCATGTCCTCTGTAGAGGGAGCTTAAGGGCTGGAACAATCATGAGTGTTAGCAAGGACCTTCTGGGACCTTGCGTAGTACAGTTCCCATAAAACCTTGGTCGGCTTTCTGGTTTATTTGTTGCCAGCTATTTCCATTTGTCCATCTCCAAAGTTACTTCCTGGACATGAAGTTCTTAACCATCCTTTAGTTCTCGTTCTTGTTTGTAGAGTCATGACTCTGCCTCGTTTAATGGCTGCCGCCTCACAGCCATCTGAAATAATACTTTTGAATGGGATTATAATGTCCTTACCATGATATTTATTCCAAGACTAAATTTTTTTTTTTCTCCTTGGTGGGAGAAAAGTTGTGACCAACAATAGTGGTATATCTTGCTGTTTGACACAGAGAAGCAGTTGGCTTCCCCACATCTCTGAGGTCCCAAATATATGTGTTCATAAACTGGCTAATTCTTGCTTGACCTGTCTCTTTCTTACCAGACCTTGGTGAAAGTAAGCAACTGCCAATGTGCACTAAATTTTTGGCTGTTTTCTATGGTTTCACCTTGAAAGGCTTCATCGTCAAATGGTACACCTAAATAATGATGGACGATATAGCTCTTTCAAATGTTTTGCCATAGTGTGAGAAAAATCACAAGATTTCTAGCCTGAAATATGTTTAGTCACTACTTAGTTCCCAACCACTAAATCAGTGCCGTATGATTTACAGATTTATTGTAACAGCACCGAACTCCTGATAGCAGTTTTGTCTCCGCTAGAGATAAGACTAGGCTTCTGTGACAAAGACATTATAAAAGAATACTGGCTTAACAAACCCCACAGGATTGCTTTCTTTCCTGTCGTAGTCCCAGTGTTCAGAGGGGCTTGTGCCTCTGCTCCCTGTGGCCATTCAGGGACCAAGATTCCTTCCATTTTTCCGTTCTGCCTTAAGCTAGGGTGTTGTGCTCATCTTTAAGGCTGAAGCTGAAGCACTTCTGTTTTCCTGCTCACAGGAAGGGGAAAAATCATGGAGAAATGTATAAACCATTCTTTTAAGCCCTAGAGTCAGAAGGTAGCACACATCTCTCCTGTCACATTCCACTGGTGAGATTTAATGCACATGGTCATGCCTGCATGCAAGCATGCAAGGGAGTCTGGGAACTGGGGTCTCCAAGTGAGCCCCCAGTTCCCCCCACCCCCACGTTCGTTACCATGGAAGAAAGGGTGACCACGCTTGGGTGAATGGCTGCCACTCTCCACCATAGCACCTTTAATGCTGACTTTAGTAGTTCAATATATTGTAGCTCTGGAATTTATTATGCTTTACATTGTTTCATTCTTATTTTCAATTGGGCCAGAATGGCTGTTAGTTTTAGAATTCCTGGATTAATGTATTCAGTTTCAGTTTATCTTTTTTTAAAAAACTATATTTTATGTAAAAGACTTGTTGGATTAAAGACAGCAGAAATGAAAATTTACTTGATTTTCTTATGTGTATTTTGTTTTAGACTGTGAAATATATCACACACACACACACACACACACACACACAAGAATGCTGACTTCGTCAGTACTTTTGTGGCTAATAATCTAGTCTCAACTCATAATAAATACTCACAGGAAGTATTTGTTAATAATAATATAAAAACTTTTAATAAAAACTCGTGGGGAGTTGAAACACAATCCTATTTTATGATGTTAACAATAATCTTTTTCCTAATACAAATATGAACTCTAGTGTTGGTTGGAAAAAAAGCATTGTGTCGTTTTACAATATAATTTTCAGCAAAATGACCCTGCTTTGCATCATCAAAGGCAGACATTGAAATCTATGAACTATATGAGTCAAACCTTTTTTACTGTGACTCTTCTATAAAGACCTGAATATGATTCATTAAAAAAAGAAAAAAATTGAGCTAACCCTTCAAGGATCAAGTCAGTTGTAGCCACATTTAAGAATATATTCTAGGGGTGCCTGGGTGGCTCAGTGGTTTAAACCTCTGCCTTTGGCTCAGGTCATGATCTCAGGGTCCTGGGATCGAGCCCCACATCAGGCTCTCTGCTCAGCCGGGAGCCTGCTTCCCCCTCTCTCTCTGCCTGCCTCTCTGCCTACTTGTGATCTCTCTCTGTCTATCAAATAAATAAATAAAAATCTTAAAAAAAATATTCTAAGTAGAAAATTTAAATTTCATTTTTATTTCTATGTTTACACTTAGGGTAGAAGTATATTGTCTTCTTTACAGGTGACAATATTCGTTGGTCCCAATAAATTGTACATTTATAAAATGATCTGGTCTAACCCATTTTCTACAATAGGTACTTAAAATGCTAAACTAAGAAGTGGATGATGTGAAGCTTGGTAGTTTAGAAATTGTAGAACTTATGCCTTATATGGATGTAGCAAAGCACCATGTGTCTTACCAACAGATGTTCACCATTTATCATTTTCCTTTGCTCCTCAAAGCCATGGCAGACTGTCCTTCCAGCATACAGCTGCTTTGTGACCATGGGGCCTCCGTGAATGCCAAAGATGTGGTGAGTCCGTGTATGTTTATTGTCATTTCAACTCGTGTATTCAAACTTTTATGTTTTAGGAGATTTGTTGTCTTAACCTTGTTTTATTTTTCTTGTTGCTTAGGATGGGCGGACACCACTGGTTCTGGCTACTCAGATGTGTAGGCCAACAATATGTCAACTGCTGATAGATAGAGGAGCAGAGATTAATTCCAGAGACAAACAGAACAGGTAATTCTTTTATCACAGCTCTACAGACACCAGCTGGATTCACAGTGACTCTGAAATTCTGCCGCTGTGACTTGTCTTTTCCATCCCCCTTTGGATCTTTCTTTTCTTGGAATTAGCACCCACTTCTTTTTTTCTTTCCCTTTCGTTTTTCCCCAGAGTCTGATGAAGGAAGAAAAGGGAAATAGGGTAAATGTGGAATACAAGCAGTGATTAGAGCCTGTCTTCAGGTCAGAAAACCGAAGAAAGGAATTATATCCCAGTTATTTATTTTAAAGCTTTAAAGCAATCTTTAGTGAAAAATGGGCTCAGATAAGATAATGAGGGAGAACAATAAAAAATCACACCTACGGTCTGCTTCTTTGTTAGTCAGTCTTTTGGGAGTAAATGTTCTTGGGTGTCCTGGAGCTTGATGTTTTTTCCGTTTTTCCATATAGACTTTCTCCATGTGTTGGTTCTGCTTACCCTGCCCAGACATAGTGCTGTCTCCTTCTCTGGAGCCAAGTTCATTGCCACACCCTGAGGTTCCCTACATTTTTGTTACTTCTGTGTTCATGTCATTTTAGTTGGTGCGCACTAATACTTTTCTGTCTGTAACTCTCTCCTTCCCTCCTCCAGGTCCAGTGTATCGTGGTGCTGCTATTACAATTTTCATGTTCATGGTCCTGGTGTTTCCAACAGTGATGTATCTGAAATACATCCTATCCCCAAGTTGGAGCATTATAATAATTCATAACAAATTTTTGGGATTTTGTAAATGATTCCTAGTAAAACTGTTGGTTTCTTCTGACTTAATTTTATTCTTCTAAACATGTATCCTTTTTTTTTTGTAGTTCACTGGAAGTAAATAGGTATAATAAAAGTCTTCAGATGTCAGATTTTATAGCTCTACTTGTTTTTATTGTTTAGACCTCTCAAAGGAGGAAATTCTTAAGCAATTAAGTCATTAATGTGATTATTAAGGAAGTGGCTTTGTTACATTACTTTGTTTTTGCAAATACTATAATCTGGTTTCAACCATTACTAAGAAAATTGGGTTTAAAAATAAAGTTTAGGATCAGAGAGGGATGATCTGGTTGTTCCATGTATAATTCCTCATTTTTTTTAAAGATCCTATATTTTCTCAAGCACTTTGGAATGGCACGCGCGCGCACACACACACACACACACATACACACATACATGATGAGGTAGGACAACGTGTATTAAATAGGCTAGGTAACAGATAACTTTAAAAATAAATTTAAAATTTGGAATTCCTGGGTGGCCCAGTCGGTTGAATATCTGACTCTTGGTTTCAACTCAGGTTATAATCTCAGTGTCATGAGATCGAATACTGTATCTGGCTCTGTACTCAGCATGGAATCTGTTTAAGACTCTTTTTCCCTCTCCCACTGTCCATTCCCCCACCTTCCAACTCATGCTCCTTTTCTCTCAAATTCAAAATCTTAAATATAAGAAGAAATGAAAAATAAATTAAAACTCTGTATTTTTTTCCTGGTCTTACTTATAACATTTTTTTCTCTAATAAAAAAAACTTTGTTGGTGGTTCCCGGTGTTTATAAAATTGTATTCCAGCAACTATTGGGAAGTATAAAAGAGAAATAGGATATGCATAGAATAAAAGCAAGGATCCATTTTCTTATGAAATCCAATATTCACAAAGACTGCATTAGGTATAGGATAAGTCACTTCATTTCATGAGGTATTTTTTGGTTTCCAGCAATAAAAATAGGAATGGAACAAAATAATTTCAAAGTTCCTTCTAAATTTCCATGATGACTCAAGTGTTTAATTGCGTTATTGCTATTTGTTAAGTGTTTCAGTGCTGATGATCCTGCCAAGGCATAATAAACCAGTGGTCCATGATAATGGGGATAGTTAAGGTTGATGGAGGAGGCAGGTTTTATTTATTTATTTATTTTTAAAGATTTTATTTATTTATTCAACAGAGAGAGATCACAAGTAGGCAGAGAGGCAGGCAGAGAGAGAGAAGAGGAAGCAGGCTCCCACCAAGGCGAGAGCCCGATGCGGGGCTCGATCCCATGACGCCAGGATCATGACCTGAGCCGAAGGCAGAGGCTTTAACACTCTGAGCCACCCAAGCGCCCCTGGAGGAGGCAGGTTTTAAAATGAAGTGTGAAGATATGAAGATATGAAGGTCTCCATTAGGAGAAGGAAAGCTCTTTTAAGGAGATTAATCAGAACTGGAATCTGATTCTTGTTTTGGAGTGGAAGGGATTGGTTGAAGAGGTTTACATGATGAGGTTTGTTCATGAAGGACTTGAATAGTTTGGGTTTATAGCTGTAGGTTTTGAGCAGATGGAGTAACAGTATCAGTGATGGGAGAATATTGTGGTAATTTACTTGTAGAACACAGAAGGACTGGAGTAAAGGAGGTTAGTTTGGTAGTAGAAGTAACACGTGTCTATAAGTGATGCCAGATTTTTAGCTCTACAAACTAAGAAAGCAAATGTTTTATAAATATGATAAAGTTAAACTTTAAGATAAAAATAGGAAATAAAATCTGTATAACAACTATTACTTTTTTTTTTTTAAGATTATATTTATTTATTTGACAGAGAGATCACAAGTAGGCAGAGAGGCAGGTAGAGAGAGAGGAGGAAGCAGGCTCCCAGCCAAGCAGAGAGCCTGATGCGGGACTTGATCCCAGGACCCTGGGATTATGACCCCAGCCAAAGGCAGAGGCTTAACCCACTGAGCCACCCAGTGGCCCAACAACTATGACTTTTTAAAGTAATATCTATTTAAGAAGGGGCCTCTGGAATATTTCTGGAGTATTTTCTTGGGTCTTTCTCAACATCTTTTATGCTTCTGTCTTCCCTCTTAGAACTGCTCTCATGCTAGGCTGCGAGTATGGTTGTAAAGATGCTGTAGAAGTCTTACTTAAAAATGGTGCTGATGTCAGCCTGCTGGATGCCCTGGGCCATGACTGTTCTTACTATGCAAGAATCGGGGACAATCTGGACATTCTAACTTTATTGAAGACTGCGTCGGAAAATACCAACAAAGGTAGGTAGCAAAGTAGCTAGAAAAGTCTAGCTTAATAAAGAACAGCTTTTAAAGACTCAGACCGTGGAACTGCAGGTTTTAAGAAGCAAAGCAGTCCTTAATGCTACACATCATTGGTCTTTCTCCCTCTGTGCTGTGGCTTTGTGTATTTGCATTAGTCACTTTGAGGCAGTGCCTGTTGTGTATGTTTGCTAGTTTATCAAGTAGACCCTGTTGTACTATAGAGTAGGTTAAGGAATGCGGAGAAAGAGCCCAATCAAGTGTGTTTTATTAATATATATATATAAATATATACGTATATATTTTTTATATATATATAAAACACACTTATATATACACTTATATAAAACACACTTTATATATATATATAAATATATTTATATATGTAAATATATTTATATATATTTATATAAATAAATAAATACGTATATATATTTATAAATAAATAAATATATACATATATATTTTTATATATATATTTTTTTTTGGATGAGGAGGAGTGTAGTACTTAGCTTTGATACAAAATTTTAAAGAAAGAATCATTGTTTGAACATGTGTATAAAATATTCAATCAGTATTTATCAAATACTTGTATCAAGTATTTTTCTGTGTTTATTAAGGAGAAATATCCTTCCAGTCTTTTCCCTATGCAGGAAGGAATATCCTTGTCTTCACCCTATGCGGGAAATTGAGGTCACTTGTAGTGAGCTGCAGATTACTTTTTGTGTAATAGATTTTGAAGTGTTTTCCCTCATAGATAAACATTTTGTGTAAAATTTTTATTAATGTATGAAATTCCATATATTTAATTGAATTAAGCAATTTTCTGTACATTCATTTAAGTTGTTTACAGTTTTTGCTAATATACATAACAATTTCGTGACTGTCATGATGTGTAAATATTTTAGCGTTTTTTTATTATAGTCTTAGGATCAACTCCTAGAAATTGAATCCTATATTTCAGGATATGCCCATTTCTTTAAGCTTTTGGTATATATTGACAAACTGCCGTCTGTTTAGGAGTGTTTAAAATTTTCTATTTTGCAACTGCTTACCCTTCTAGCATTGAATATTATCCATCTGGATGTAAACATAACAAAAAAAAAATTTTGCAGTTTGATAGGTAAAAATAGGTCACTGTCATTTTAAATGTAGAGCAGTTAAGCTTTAGAGGGAGCTTTAAAACTGATTTCTTTAGTGACTCAATTATATAGTTAGAGAATTCATAATCTGTTTATCTATCCAAGGTAACCTGCTGTTTTACTGTTCCCCCCCTCCTCTCTTTCTCTCTCTCTTTAAATCTTTAGGGAGAGAACTTTGGAAGAAAGGACCATCTTTACAGCAGGTAGATCTTAATTTTAATTTTTTAAAAATTATATATATTGTGCAATTTCAGTAAAGAGTTTACAGGTTAATGATTATACGCAGCTGTTTCAAATTTAAGTGCATGTTGTTCTCTTTGCTCAGTTAATCCTGCCCATGTAGTACCCAGGTATTAAGATCCTGAGGCTTTGATGCAATCCCTCAGCATGAGACAGTGGACCTCAATGACATCCAGTAGGAAATATCCTCCTGATTGCTGGCCTTGAGCCTCCAGCACTTTCAAATATGAGATATGGTACCTTGTTGACATTCTTCAACAATTAATTTTAGCCCAGTAGATCATAAACATAAACATTTCTCCCTTATTAATAGAGCGTAATGTTTACTGTTATAGGAAAATTCTTCCAGTGCCTTATGAAATGAAGAGAACAGAGTTCAAAACTGATTATATATTGTGATTTCAATACTGCTGTTATGATTTTGCTTTCTTTGTACTTTTTCCACCTTGTTGGTAGGACCTCAAAAAAAACCGCAGTATATGAAAGAATTCATACTTTGCCATAACTTTGTTATCAAATCACTATTTAACCCTGGTTTTGTGTTCCAGTCTCAGTAAATATCTTATTGTTTCCCCCTAATCTCTTCAGGTTAGCGTAAGTGGGGCTGGTTTTCTGCACTGTCACCATCTTGCTCAAGAGCTAGCGTAGTAGGCACCTTTCCTCTTCTGTTGGCTGTTCCCTTCCAGGCTTTCAGCTTTTCTCTAGTGAGAGGAACCTGAGCCCTTCCAAACCCTGAGGAGAGTAATCAGGTACCTGCTGAGAAATTCTGACCATCATCCTCTCTGCACATCATTTCCTTGACCTCTCACCGGAATCTGAAAGCTATATGAAAGCATGTTTTCCTCTCCAGTCCATCAGAATTAAGTAATACATTCATGCATGGGTCATGTCTGCCATCACTTTACCTTTCTATCTGGAGCAGCCATTTGTACCTTCTCTCCTGTTCCTCAGATGATCTAAGTAGGAGTAGAGTGGATAAAAATGCACTCCGTAATGTCTGTACCAGCAGACTTATATGGGAGCAGAGAAAGTGATTTCTGAAATATACACATATTTAAAATAAAGAATTATTGAATATTAATGTGAGAATGGTAATCTGCTTAGGGCTCTAGGAGTTTTCTAAATGAATACACAGAGTTAATATTCTGCTAGGAACAGTAAAACTCAATATTTCCATTCTTTGTTGAATACATTTTAAAATAGCTACCGTAGATAGCATTTGTTCCTGTGCTAAGGGACATAGAGTCCCTGTTATCAAGAAGAGTACAGTATAGTTTTAAAAATAAGACTTATTCAGTTGTTTGCTTGACAGACCTCTCTGGGGCACCTACAATATGCCAATTACTATTCTAGGTGCTGGGGAATCATAGTGTACAAAGTTCCTGTCTCATGTTGCTCCCAGCCTGGTGAGCGAAATGAACAATAAACAGATGCTAATATTTAGTATCATAGCATCTGCTTTGAAGAAAAGTGGAACAGGATTAGGGGATGAAGAGAGGAGAGGGCGGGAAGCTATTTTAGATGGCGTGGTCAGCAAAGGCCTCTCTCAGGAAGTGACATTTGAGCAGAGGCATGAAGGAAGCGAGAAGGGAGCCACAGAGCTCTGTAGAGGAAGCCTTAGTGGGCAGAGGGAAGGACAGGTGCCAACCCCCTGATGCAGGAGTGTGTTTAACACATCCAGGGGGCATTAGAAGGACAGCATGGAGGAGTGATGTGCGCATGACCGAGGAGGAGAGGCAGGTGAGGGAAACATCTGCCCGATGATGAAAGACCCTCTAGAGGGAAGATGGGGATGAAGATAGAATGAGAAAATGGATCAGATCCCACACAAAGAACAGTCCTTTGCTGGAAGGAATGAAGCTAGAAATGTAGTTTGGGCCAAGTTGTGGGTATGGAATATCCTCCTAATAGGACCTTTCCTTTCTAATTCTAAATCCAAACTGATTAGAATAACAGTTAAAACAAGACTAAATAAATAATGTAAAACATAAAAAAAATTTTCTTGGAAAAGTAAAGTGGTAGTTTTTTTTTTTTTTTTTAAAGCTCTCAGAGAGACCATAGGTTTTTAAATTATTATGTAGAAGTAAAGGTCAGTTTGCCAAAAAAAAGTTAAATACTCTCTTGCTTATTGATTGTGTTATGGTTTTATTAAAGCAAATCTTCAGGCTGGAATAAGGTTTCAAAGCAGTAAGTGTACAAAACAAGTCGTTTAGAGGATTGAACCAAGTCATTTAGAGGATTGTCTGTCTTCCTGACCACATACTTTGATATTTTATCAGTGGTTAAAGAAATAAATAATTTCCGTATCTCTTTTCAACATTACTGTAATTCCCCGTCCTTTTTAAGTACTAGATTTTTCCTTTGGGGATGGTTGCTGATGTCTTATAGTGCAACTCTAGATTTGTGTTTAGTATAAATTCTACTTTCCAAATCTTGGGAACTTTAGTAAAAATAAATGTTTAACAGTTGGGATTTTAAATTTGATTATGTCTTCGTATTTTTAAATAAATCATACTTGATTTATTTAAAACCTATAATCAAAGATGCGCTTCACTTGGAGTTCCAAGTGCAAACACTGCCACCTTGTGTTGTATACAGTAAAATGTCATGTTGGATAAGCCGCACATCCCTAACTGGATATGTTGCCTACTGAGGAAAAGTATTTCTGTATTTTCATACTTGCTAACCCGTGTTCTCTTATATGTTTCACCAAAGCGAAATTTGCCATACATACTAGATGAAGTAAATATGAAGTCAAGCCAGAGGGAGCATCGAAACATTCAGGTAAAAAAAAAATTAGTATCCTCTTTGTAAAGAATTACTGTGTTGTTTGTAGTGGGGTTGGGTGGGAAGAGGAGCATGAAATGGGGAAATGAACAGGGGAAGGAAGGGCAGCCTGCTATGTTTTGTGATTCTGTTTTCTTGCCCAGTCCCTTCCAAAAGAATTGACTTTTGTTAGGAATGTTTGGGTTATATTATCTTACAGAAATGATTGTTTTAATATGTATTAGGAAGGAAATAATTAAACAACTTTACATAACTTTCTGTTGATTTAAATCTGTTTGGGGCCATAAATCCTAAATTTGTATTCATTTTAGAAAACAAGTATTGGGATGAAAAATGATGGTTACTAATGTAAATAAATGTGTTTAGTTTAATACAACTTTTTTTTATTTTGATAAAGAAAAATCATTTTGTTTAACCATATAATGTTCTATGTTAATCAGAGTGTTCAGAAAATAATTCTTATGTGGATTATGTGGGAGGAAGATTCCATAACTGAATGGTTTATTTTATGACTAAAACACATTAAAATACAAGTTGTAAAAAAAAACAAAAACAACAACAAAAAACAAGTTGTATAGCTGTTTTCCATATGATAAGACAAAAGCATTTTATTTGGGGTTTTATAGTTTATTGTTTATATAACTGTAAAAGAACTCTCAATTGGAGCCTTAAAGACTTCATCAGAGCATGGAAATAATTAGTGGAGCGAAAGCATTAGAACCCAGTCATAAACTTGAGAGGTGTTAAGCAAAAGTTAAAATGGCATATTCTTCTGCTATTTTCTATTTCCAGGTAATTTATTTATTTTGTTAGAATCATGGTGCTTTGCTGTCTTGTATATACTCATATTAATTAGATAACAAGACCATAACCTTCTGCAGGCACACCTTGGAGATAGCGCAGTTCAGTTCCAGGTCATTGCAATAAAGCGAGTATTGTAGCAAAGCAAATACAGTAAAGTGAGTCAAATGAATTTTTTGGTTTCCCAGTACATATAAAAGTTATATTTGCATTATACTGTAGTCTTTTTGTTGTTTTTGTTATTAAGATTTTTATTTATTTACTTGAGAGGGAGAGAGAGAGAGAGAGATAGAACACCAGCCAGGGGGAGAGGCAGAGGGAGGCACAGACTCCCTGCTGAGCAGGGAGCCCAATATGAGGCTGTAGCCCAGGGCCCTGGGATTCATGATCTGAGCTGAAGGCAGACGTTTGACTGACTGAGCCACCCAGGTGCCCCTATACTGTAGTCTGTTAAGTGTGTAATAGCATTATATCTTAAAAAAAAAGAAAGAAAGAAAGAAAGAGAAAAGAAAGAATAGAAAGAAAAGAAAGAAGGAAAGAAAAGGAAGAAAGAAAGAAAGAAAGAACGAACGAACGAACCCCACTGTGTATACCTTAAATTAAAAATACTTTATTGCTAGGGTGCCTGTCTGGCTCAGTCAGAAGAGCATGTGACTGTTGATCTCGGGGTTGTGAGTTCAAGCCCTACGTTGGGTGTATAGATTACCTAAATAAATATTTTTTAAAAGAGAAAAAAATTAAATAAAAATACTTTATTGCTAAGAAGTGCTAGCCGTTATGGGAGTTTTCAGTGAGTTGTCATCTTTTTACTGGGCAGGCGTCTTGCCTTGATGTTGATGGTTGCTGACTGATGAGGGTGGTGAGTTGTTGAAGGTTGGGAAGTCTGTGGCAGTTTCTTAGAGTAAGATAGCAAGGAGTTTTGCCACAGCGATGAACTCTTCCTTTAACAAAAGTTTTCTTGGTAGCATTTTCCCCAAAGTAGAACTCCTTTCAAAACTGCAGCCAATCCTCTCAAACCCTGCTGCTGCCCTATCAACTAACTTTATGTCATATTCTAAATCCTTTGTCACCATTTCAATAATCTAATAGTGTCTTCACCAGAAATAGATTCCATTTCAAGAAACCACTGTCTTTGCTCGTCTGTAAAAAGCAGCTCCTCAATCATTCGTTGTATCATGGAGTAGCTAGCAGTTCAGTTCCATCTGCAGGCTCCACTTCCTTTTTTTTTTTTTTTAATAATTTTTTAAGTTTTTTTTTAATAAACATACGATGTATTATTAGCCCCAGCGGTACAGGTCTGTGAATCGCCAGGTTTCCACACTTCACAGCACTCATCATAGCACATACTTTCCCAAATGTCCATACCCCCACCATCCTCTTCCTATCCCCCTCCCCCCGGCCACCCTCAGTTTGTTTTGTGACATTAAGAGTCTCTTACAGGCTCCACTTCTCTAATTCCAGTTTTCTTGCTATCTCCACCACATCTGCAGTTACTTCCACCGCTGAAGCCTGGAGCCCCTCAAAGTCCTCCATGAGGGTTGGAGAACACTTCCTTCCAACTCTCGTTAATGTTAGTATTTTGACCTCTTCCCATGAATCAATAAATGTTCTTAGTGGCACCTAGAATGGTGAATCCTTTCCAGAAGGTTTTCAGTTTCCTTTGCTCAGATCCATCAGAAGAATCTCCTTCAAGGCAGCCATACAAAATGTATTTCTTAAATAGTAAGCCTTAAAAGTTGAAATTACTCCTTGATCCATGGGCTGCAAGGTGGATATTGGGTTAGCAGCCTTCACAGAATTCATAGAAGAGAGTTAGGGCCTTGTTCTGGATGAGGCTTTGGCTTAAGGGCATGTCGTGGCTGGTTTGATCTTCTATCCAGACACCTAAAACTTTCTCTGTTTTGGCCATCAGTTGGTTTTGCTTTCTCATCATTCATGTGATTGCTGGGGTAGCACTTTGAGTTTCCTTCAAGAACTTTTCCTTTGCATTCAGAACTTGACTGACTGGTAAAAGAGGCCTAGCTTTTGGCTTTTTTTAGTTCGAGACATGCCTTCCTGACTAAGCTTAATCATTTTTAGCTTTTGATTTAAGGTGAGAGACGAGTGACTCTTCCTTTCTCTTGAACACATAGAAGCTATTGTAGAATTGTTAGTTGGTCTAATTTCAATGCCATGTGTCACAGGGAATGGGGGCCTGAGGAGAGGGAGAGAGATAGGGGAATGGCCAGTGGGTACGTTTTTAGGGATAGTAACATAGGTCATCTTAAGCATTTTGTTGTTATTGCCTCTGAATGCCTCATTTTCTCTGAGCAGTCACACTGCTGGTTATTTACTGGTTAAGTTTGCCGTCTTTCATGGGCGCAGTTCATGGTGCCCCTAAGAAAGTTACTGTAGTGTCAGCAAGGGTCACTGATCACAGGTCACCATAATAAACAGAATAGTAAAAAAGTTTCAGAAATTTTGAGAGGTACCAAAATATGACAGAGATACAAAGTAAGTGAAAGCTGGTAGAGAAATGATGCTGATAGGCTAGCTCAATGCAGGGTTGCCACAGACCTTCAATTGGTGAAAAAACATAGTATTTGCGAAGTGTAGGAAAGCAGAGTGCAATAAAATGAGTATGCCTGTATATTATTTCTGATCTATCAATTTTAAGCCATTAACTATTTAAGCCACAATATATTGTGTCTTTGGACTTAAGGTATATATAGGTTTTATATAGGTATATAGGTATATATCTGACCATGATAGTGAACTGCTTTTGAAAATTTCTTCCATAAGAATTGCTCTTTTAAGGCTGTTCTGGCACCTGTTATCTTTACTGTTTAAGGATCTGGAGATTGAAAATGAAGATTTGAAAGATAGGTTGAGAAAAATTCAGCAAGAACAGAGAATATTACTGGATAAAGTCAATGGTTTACAACTACAGCTGAATGAGGTAAATAATCTACATAATATAAAAAAAATGAAAAAAATGTTTTACCACCAATAATCATCATTGAAAACAAATCATTAATGATCGCCTGCCACATCAGGTCATGGTGCTAGATGCAAAAGGAGGTACAATGAGGTCATTGTCCTTCAGAAAAGTTCTGTCTCCCTGGGATCTTCACATGAAATTTGGAGTGTCACATGTAGGAACAGAGATTACTGGCGGTGTATGGTAATAGCAAAGCGCTGACCTATGGTTGGGGGCCTTGGGATTGGAGAGAGAGGAGTTGATAATGGATGGGTTCTCAGAAGAATCGAAGTGCTTCTTAACCTGGTCAGTGAGAAGAATGAGTGATGGCTCAGACCACAGAGCTGGTCATTCAGAGACATTTTCTCCTCACCTCTTTGTTCCCAATCTTAAAGATATGTGCTGGTCTTTTACAAAGATACTCGCTGAGCTCATGCCTTTCAAAATTAATCTTTGCATAATGAAAATACATTTCTTCTTTTTAAATTTAGGAAGTAATGGTTGCTGACGATCTGGAAAGTGAGGTAGGCTGATAAATTTTACTTTAAAGCTATAAAATGCTATGTCAATTGAAGATGACATTGCAGTAGAGTTTTGAGTCCCGTGTTGAGATGGGGGTGAGGATTCGATTTCTGGTTATTGCTTAAAGGAAAAAAAGAAACCTACATGTGACTATAAAAATACGTTTTTAGGGATAGTAACATAGGTCATCTTAAGCATTTTGTTGTTATTGCCTCTGAATGCCTCATTTTCTCTGAAACTTCTAACAAAAAGATATAAAATTCTAAACATTGTAAATAAAATGTCTGAAAATAATAAGATTTGAAACATGCAGAAATGTGAATTTTTCATAGTGTTTTTATATATTTTATATTTTATTGTATATTTGTAGAAACTTTCGACTCTGCTAATAGTTAAAAATCCTAAAAAATCAAAGTTATTCTAATTCACATTTTCTGAAACATATTTTTAACCTAGTTGCAAGTGATTTTGCTCTGTATTTATTCCTTTCCATTTCAGAAAGAAAAGCTGAAGTCCCTTTTGGTGGCTAAAGAAAAGCAACATGAAGAAAGCCTAAGAACTATTGAGACTCTGAAAAATAGATTTAAATATTTTGAGGTATAGAAAGCTTAAATAAATTCTTTCATATAACATATAATGGGCAGTGGAAGGAGCTTGGAGCCAGACTTGAATTTGAAAGATCGCTTTCTTCTTTATTGTATGACCTCAGGCAGTTTATTTAAAGTCTCTGAGCTTGCTGCCGCTTTTGCAAAATGGGGATGATTGTCCCTTTCCCCACAGAGCTGTTGCAAAGGTTAAAGGACACCACTGAAACTGACCTGCATGGGTCTGGCATTCCATACCTGTTTCTCTTCCCTGGCTTTCCTCTTTGTCCATTTTATCTTTACAAAACTTCACACTCGTACCTTTGAATTTGCAATGTGTATGATGGTGAAAAGAACAAAGCCTCATAAATGAATAGTATATTTCTAGGATTATCTCAGAAAGAATTTTGTGTATCTTTTCATTAGTTATGACACTTAAGGTTGAGCGTAGTGTGTCAGTGTGATTCAGTTCATAAGCTCAGCTTTGGTTGGATAAGTTAGGACTTAGTTTTTCCAAAGTCATGGTATTTTTAAGTTTTTATTGAAATACAGTGTACATTATAAAGCACACATGTTAAAGTGTATATGTTGAAAAATTTTCATAAGTCAGACACACCATGATCAAGAAATACAACATCCTGGTACCTAGAAACCTCCTGACACTTGCTTCCTGTCAAAACCCACACTCCCAGCACCGATGGTGACCACTCAACTGATTTTTACCTGCAGAGGTTTGTTTTGCAAGGCCATAATATATATTTCATATCATTGGCGCCACTGAAAGGTGGCTGATACAGTGTGAATCTTTTTTTTTTTTTAAAAGATTTTATTTATTTATTTGACAGAGAGAGATCACAAGTAGGCAGAGAGGCAGGCAGAGAGAGAGGAAGGGAAGCAGGCTCCCCGCTGAGCAGAAAGCCAGATGCGGGGCTCGATCCAGGACCCTGGGATCATGACCTGAGCTGAAGGCAGAGGCTTTAACCCACTGAGCCACCCAGGTGCCCACAGTGTGAATCTTTTATCTTTACTGGGGAGTATAACCCCAAAGTACGTGATGGAAGCAGTTTTTTTCCTTTGGAGATGAAAAACGTGTGCAGCTGTGAAAAAAATTCAGAATTAGACAAAAAACTGATCTGTGGTGATGGAGGTCAGAGTAGAGGCCACCCTTTGGTGAGGGGTTACCGACGAGAGGCATGAAGAAGTGTCTGAGGGCACTGGGAATGTTCTCTGTCTTCATCTGGGTTGTGATGACATGGGGTATACATATGCGGACACTTACTGCAATGTACATGTAACATTCATGTACTTTACTGCAGGCGAGTGAGTTTTGCGTTGATGCATGTTCACACTGATATGACTAAATTCTGAAGATTATTCAGAAATACACATTTATAAACTAATGAACTAGTGGAGTGGCTTCTGTCTTTCATGTCTGAAGATGTTTGTTTTTAAGGTTAATAGTGAAACTAGTAATAGCTAACATTTCGTAGCCTTGCCCATTTGCCAGGAAACGGCCCTGTTTACTATACACGCATTTCATAAACACATCAATCCTGTATGGTGTATCTTACTGTTATCTTCACTTTGTGAGTGAAGAGACTGAGGCCCAGAGCAGTCTACCCATGTGGTGCTCTATAAATAGGAAGTGGCAGGACCAGAACTTGAACGCAGGCAGTCTGACTAGTTTTATGCTCAGAGTAGCTTGAATGAGAAAATACAGATATGCATATGGGATTTTTGAAGTGTCCGCCAAAGTTGGGATACTTGAAATTGGGTACTTTTATGTATTACTTTTCTGCTAAGAGTGGGCTCTCACATCTTAAGAATAAAAAATTTTTTTTGAAGATTTTATTTATTTACTTGACAGATCACAAGTAGGCAGAGAGGCAGGCAGAGAGAGAGAGAGGAGGAAGCAGGCTCCCCATGGAGCAGAGAGCTGGGTGCAGGGCTCCATCCCAGGACCCTGAGATCATGACCTGAGCTGAAGGCAGAGGCTTTAACCCACTGAGCCACCCAGGTGCCCCAAGACTAAAATTGTTTTCTGTAGCTTTCAACAAACTTTCAGCCAAGTCTATAACTTTGAATGAGGTTATAATATATTGTAGAAAAATAACACGTTTTTTCTTATAAAAACAACACATTTATTTTAGGAAGCCGAGAAAATGTAGTTAAACTAAAAGCAGAAAATAAACACACCTATAATGCCAGCACTCTTAGCCCCTGACTGATCTCCTTTGACAACTTCCTTTGTGCATAGCTAGTGATACATACACATTCAACAGGTGGGAATATTGTTTTATAACTTTCTACATATTTGCTAATGGGGACATTTTCTCCAGTCGATACATATTCATTTTGATGAATTTTTATACTAGAAATGAGTTTTTTACTTTCAAGAAGAAAATTGGAGGGTGCACTTTATATGTGACCCAATATTTATGAAAGTGGCCATTAAAACTAAAAATGCATTATTTATAAGTATTGAGTACTCACTCCCGTATCATCTCAACGTGCTAAAAATTCCTCATAAGCTGCCAACAGAAATACTGCCTTATGTGTAATATATAGCATATAGGCAGTTCCCTTATGTTTATAGGGAAAATATAGGCTAATATGGGTACTTTAGAATGAAGCTGATTTTGTGTTACAACTCATCTGTCCCTGTTTGAGTAATCTACTAAAGGTAATAAACCCAAACCAAGTTTTTTGAACTCCTTATGTATGATGTAGGCCTCCCCTGACCCATACATGTAGAAGCCAATTTAGCAACTATTGCAAGCTCTTGTATTCAATATTACATAGAACAAAGAGCTTAACTAAATTTGCAGACATTTTTCCGTACCCTTTGGTGTGCTGTGGATTAGTTGGGGTGGCATTAATTTAGTCACAGAACTGTGGACCGTTTTTATTTTGGTCACCTCTATGAGTCTGACATACAGCTCTTAGTACTAATCCACATAGATACACAAACATGAACTACATCTGCCCAGCTTTTCTTAGAAACTGAAAATCGCTGACGCACAATGGGGCATTAGTTTCAAGTGTACTACATAGTAATGTGACAACTCCGTGCATAATTATACTATGCTCACCACAAGTGTAGCTACCACCATACAATGCCACTCCAATACTCTTGACTGCTTCCCTATACTGTAGCCTTTATCCCCATGATTGATTCGTTCCATACCTAGAAGCCTGTATCTCCACTCTTCTTCATCTGTTTTACCCGTTCTCCTACCTCCTCTCCTCTGGCAACCGTAAGATTGTTCTCTGTATTTATGGGTCGTCTTCTGCTTTTTGTTTGTTCGTTCACTTTTTTGTTTTGGGATTTCACATAGGAGTGAAATCACACGGTATTTGTCTTTCTCTGTCTGATTTATTTCACTTAGCATAATACCTTGAGGTCCATCCATGTTTAGCAAATGGCAACATCTCATCATTTCTTACAGCTAATATTTCTTTGTGTGTATGTGTGTGTACACCACATCTTTTTTTTTTTTTTAAAGATTTTATTTATTTGACAGAGAGAGATCACATGTAGATGGAGAGGCAGCAGAGAGAGAGAGAGAGAGAGGGAAGCAGGCTCCCTGCTGAGCAGAGAGCCCGATGTGGGACTCGATCCCAGGACCCTGAGATCATGACCTGAGCCAAAGGCAGCGGCTTAACCCACTGAGCCACCCAGGCGCCACACACCACATCTTTTTTATTCTCTCTTTTCTTGATGGGCACTTGGGCTGCTCCCATATCTTGGCTGTTGTAAATAGTGCTGCTGTAAACACAGGGGCTTATATATTTTCTCGAATTAGTGTTTCTGTTTTCTTTGGGTAAATTACCCAATAGTGGAGTTACTGGATCATATGGTATTTCTAAATTTTTCAAGGATCCTCCATGCTGTTTTCCACAGTGGCTGCGGAAAATTTACATTCCTACCAGTAGTGCACAGGGTTCCTTTTTCTCCACATTCTTGCCAACACTCGTTTTTTCTTGTCTTTCTGATACTAGCCATTATGACAGGTATGAGGTGATATCTCATTGTTATTTCAATTGTATTTCCCTGATGATTAGTGATGTAGAGTGTCTTTACATGTGATGGCCATCTGTATGCCTTCTTTGTAGAAATGTCTATTCAGGTCTTTTGCCCACTTTTTAATTGGATTATTTTGGGGGAGTGTGTATAAGTTCTTCCTATATTTTGGATATTAATTCATTATCAGATATATGATTTATAGATATCAACTTCCATTCTCTAGATGGTCTTTATATGGTTTTCTTTGCTCTGCAAAGGGTTTTTGTTTTGATGTGGTCCCAGCAATTTATTTTTGCTTTTGTTTCCTTTGCCAGAAGAGACCTATCTAGAAAACTATTTCTATGGCCCATGTCAAATAGGTTATGGCCTATTTTTTTCTACCAGTTTTATGGTTTCACATGTCATATTTAGGTCTTTAATCCATTCTGAGTTTATTTTTGTGTATGGTGTAAGAAATGGTTCAGTTTCTTTTTCTTTCTTTCTTTCTTTCTTTTTTTTTTTTTTTTGCATTTAGCTGTCCCGTTTTCCCAACATGATTTGTTAAAGAGAGACTGTCTTTTCTCCTTTATATACTCTTGCCTCCTTCGTCGTAAATTAATTGACTATATAAGCTTGGGCTTATTTCTGGGCTCTCTGTTCTGTCTATGTGTCTGTTTTTCTGCCGTCCCTGTACCATTTTGATTACTATAGCTTCATAGTATATCCTGAAATCTGGGGTTGTGATCCCTTCAGCTTTATTCTTTCTAAAGATTGCTTGGGCTATTTGGGGTCTTTGTGTTTCCATTCAAAATTTACTATTATTCTAGTTCTTTGACAAGTGCTTTGGTATTTTGATACAGATTGCATTTGATAGGGAAGCCATTTTCTTCCTTTTGAGGTAAAGAAGCAGTGAAGAGTGTGTATTGAAAGTTGTTTCAGTTCATTTGGGGCTCACTTTTTTTGTTTGTTTGTTTGTTTTTTGTTTTGAGCAGAAAAGTTTTTCCTTGAACCGCTTGGCTGCTTTTATTAAAATGCTCAGTGAAGTATTTTATTCCCAACTGGTCTCTCGAATTGTCATCAATGCTGTGTCTTTTTATGGTTTCAAGTAGAGTCATACTCAGGAGAAACAAGTAATCTTGAAATGTGACTTTAATAATTGGATCATTTAAGAGCTAAAATAGATACAGAATTTAACAAAATGAAGCAATATTCATCGTAAATTTATGCTTCTGATTTCAGACCGATCATTTAGGATCAGGAAGTCATTTCAGTAACCGTAAGTACAAAAGCATAGATTATCATTACCATTCACCCAGTTAAAACAAAGAAGAATGTTTATACCTATTCATTTTGTCTAACTGTATATGACATTCTTGCCACTCAATTTCAACTGCTTGTGTGTTATACCTCAACATACGGGAGTAGGAAGAGGTAATGATACTACTGTAGCCTCTAGCATAACATCCGGTAATGCTGAGGCTCTGATTTTCCCTAGCCACTTGTATTTTTAAGTTGTATCTTATATGAGTTACCAAACTTATCTTGTTCATGAGTAGACATTTATTTTGTGATATTTGGGGCTTGTCTTTTATGAAAAGAAACATAACTTCTGATTTGGAGAAATCTTTGGATATAGTTTCAATGCAGGGAGGCATCTAAAAATTAGAAGTTACATAAACACTTATTTCTTAGTTATTTTAAGACTGTGTAATTAATATTAACTTTTATGTATTATTTGCTAATTCTAAATAATTCCTCTAGAAAATCCATTTTTTTTCCTTCCCAGAAAATATTAAATTATCCTCAAGCTCATTTATCCTATAAATATAAAGAACACCATTTTTATTTTGACTGATTATAAGATACATTTTATAATAATCATATAGCTTATGTAATCTAACAGTCTTACATATTTCTAAAAACCAACTTAGTATCTATTTAGAAGAATATGGGTACTTTCCTTATATATGTAGAAATAATAATGAAAAACGGGAATATTTTAGAACAAGGATAATTTTATGTTGTAACTCATGCCTTTGTTTGACTACTAGAGGAGAGATAATAACACCAAATCAATTCTTAGCCTACTTTGGTATGGGTATTTAAGTTAAGATATCATTTATTTGGATTTATGTAGGAAAAGAAGATATGCTTCTCAAACAGGGTCAAATGTACATGGCAGATTCACAGGTAATTGTTTTTTAATGTAAAAATATTTATTAAAAACATTTGTGCCTTTTTAAAAAGAGGAAAACAGCATTCTATATTAGTACATATACATTGAATAAGGTTTTCATTATCAAAGAAAAGTTGTTGGTGGTGTTCTGAGTTTAATAAAAGCAGATATTACTGTTTCTAGTGCCCTCTAGAGTGTTTCTGATGACAGTAGCTTAAATAAGAGATTTGAATTACAATTTCATTGTCTTGGATAGTAAGCCTGTATTTATTAACAGTGATTGGTTACCTCTTCATATTTGCCCATATAGAGGGGAAGACAGATTATGAATAACTCAGAAGTAATTTTTTTGGCTTTGAAATGTATTTTTCCTTATGTTCAAATATCTGTTTTATGTGTTGGAAATTTACCTCAAAATAAGAAAACCTTCCAAGAGATAGTGTTGTCTGATTTTCTTGTTGATATCCTTCTCATCTTTACTTTCCAGTAGATAGAAGTTTGCATTTTTAGCACCTCCCGTGGACTGAAGACATAAATATTTGGGCTTTTGTTTTTATTTTTATTTTTTTAAAGATTTTATTTATTTATTTGATAGACAGAGATCACAAGCCAGCAGAGAGAGAGGAGGAAGCAGGCTTACTGCTGAGCAGAGAGCCCGATGCGGGGCTCGATCCCAGGACCCTGGGATCATGACCTGAGCCGAAGGCAGAGGCTTTACCCCACTGAGCCACCCAGGCGCCCCAATATTTGGACTTTTAAAGGCTTTTTTAACCTTCTGTTATTGATAGGCAGAATGAGTTAGCCTTTGTGATGTCTTAAGATCACTTTAAGCTGCAGGGACACCTGGGTGGCTAAGTCAGTTAAGTATCTGCCTCAGCTCAGGTCATGATCCCCAGGGTCCTGGAATCAAGCCCCATATCGGGCTTCCTGCTCTGTGGAGAGCCTCCTTCTTCCTCTCCCTCTGCCTGCCACTCCCCCTACTTGTGTGCACTCTTTCTCTCAAATAAATAAGTACAATATTAAAAAAAAAAAAAAAGGATCATTTTAAGCTGGAAACTTCTAAGATTCTAGGTTGAGAAAATGGATATCATCTGAAAAGTATTTAAGATTAGATAAATATTTGATTATAATAAAAAAAGTCTGGAAATTGTAAAGATGTATAAGTAATTGGTAAATTTTTGCAGTTTTAGTCTAAAGATCATTGGCAAATTGAAAGATAATTTAGAAGCAGAGAGGCTGGGAAATTCTTCCTTGTTGTTAATTTTCTTTCTTGACCCTGGGGAAGGCAGTATAGATTTAACTAAACAACAGTGAAACCTGCTTATTAAAATAGTGGAATGTGTGCACAGCACATATGTTTTATCAATGAGTTAGTAGCTGTAAGGGGCCCTTACTGTGATAGGCTGTATGGGAAAAAATAAAATTGTTGAATTTAGTGTTTCGTGCTTATATGTTCTGTTTATGAACTATTTCATGAGAAGTTTAATTATACTTTTTTGTGTCAACTCTTAGTGGAGGGAATGAGATGTCAGTCAGATTTTGTACTAAGATCATATGCTAAGTTCTCATTCACCCTACTTGACTGAAGAAGACTTGGTTTCATTTTTGTAAGCTAATATTCTCTTGACAACTCATACTAGCTGTGCTGCTTATTTTGGTGGTATTTTTATAACTTAGAGAACATTACATTGGAGTTAACGAGGATATTCAGAAATTATATATCTTATTAGAAGTTATATAATGTATCATTCTGTGAAATAATTTGCAGATTTAAAATTGTAATACTTGTTTTGATTCGAGGGTTCTGATGACTTTGTTCAGAATTGAAAGTTCTAAGCACATTATGTGCCATAAAGCATAGAAATAATAATGAGTTTTGATAAAGTTGTTATCACTTGTGGGTAGTTACTGTGTATGGAGAAAGGAAGAGGAAGTAGTCCCCAGAGGTCACAACTATTTACCTTCTTTGTTCTGACAGAAATACTTAAAATGAACAGACTCTCTAAGTATCACTGCTTGAGAGCATATGAAGGGACTCATACCCAGAATCACTACTGTAGTTTTCCAGGGTGCTGGTCTGAAAACCCCTTGACTGCTGATGATGTAGGAACTTTGTAAGTTTGGCAGTTAAGTCGTTGTCTTCTTTAGGCTTTTGTGATTAGTATCTTTTTTTTGGTTTCCCTTTTCAGTGTACTTCCCCAGGGGTCCCAGCCTACATGCAGAGCAGGTCCATGTTAAGACCACTGGAGCTGTCATTAACCAATCAAACCTCATATTCTGAAAATGACATTTTAAAGAAAGAGTTAGAGGCAATGAGAACTTTCTGTGAATCGGCAAAACAAGACCGCCTCAAGCTGCAGAACGAGCTGGCGCACAAGGTGGCCGAGTGCAAGGCGTTAGCGCTGGAGTGCGAACGGGTCAAGGCGGACTCCGATGAGCAGATAAAGCAGTTGGAAGACGCCTTGAAGGACGTGCAGAAGAGAATGTATGACTCCGAAGGTAAAGTAAAACAGATGCAGACGCACTTTCTTGCCCTTAAGGAGCACCTGACAAGTGAAGGAGCCACAGGGAGCCACAGGCTGACGGAGGGGCTGAAGGACCAGCTGAAGGACATGAAGGCGAAGTACGAGGGCGCATCCGCTGAAATGGGGAAATTGCGAAACCAAATCAAACAAAATGAGCTGGTAGTGGAACAGTTGAGGAGGGACGAAGGCAGGCTGGTGGAAGAGAATAAGCGCTTACAGAAGGAACTCAGTACGTGTGAAATGGAGCGAGACCAGAAAGGAAGGAGGGTCGCCGAGGCGGAAGGCCAGGTGAAAGAACTCTTAGCCAAGTTGGCCCTCTCGGTTCCGACGGAAAAATTTGAAAGCATGAAGAGCTTGTTGTCAAGCGAAGTAAACGAGAAGGTGAAGAAAATAGGAGAGGCAGAAAGAGAGTATGAAAAGTCACTTACAGAAATCAGACAGTTGAAGAGAGAGCTTGAGAATTGTAAGGCCAAACTTGCTCAGCACATCAAGCCAGAGGAGCACGAGCAGCTCAGAAGCAGACTGGAGCAGAGAGCAGGAGAGCTGGCGAAGAAGGTCACCGAACTCACGTCGAAAAATCAGATGTTGCAAAGGGACATTGAAAAGGTTTATCTGGAGAACAAGGCCCTCAACCAGCAAGTCCAGAACTTAACAAGTGAAATGAAAAGTCATTACGTTCCTCTACAAGTCAGCGAAGAGATGAAAAAGTCACATGATATCACTGTTGATGAGCTGAAGAAACAGCTTTTAGATGTAACACAAAAATACGCAGACAGGAAGCTGGAAATGGAGAAGTTGCTGATGGAAAATGACAGTTTAAGTAAGAATGTTAGCCGCCTGGAAACCATGTTTGTGCCTCCCGAGAAGCACCAAAAAGAGGTCTCGGCTCTGAAATCCAGTGTCGCTGACCTCAAACAACAGCTGTCCGAACTGAATAAGAGGAGCGGTGAAGACCGAGAAAAAATAAATGCACTCGTGTCTGAAAACACTAACCTGAAAAAGACCCTGAGTACCCAGTATGTGCCGGCTAAAACCCATGAGGAGGTGAAAACCGCGTTGAATGGCACAGTGGATAAGGCCAACAGAGAGTTATTAGACACGAAGAAAAAACTCGAAGATCTCAATCAGGAATTTGTAAAAACTAAAGGTGAGAATGAAATCCTCAGAAGAAACCTGGAAAACACTCAGAGCCAAATAAAAGCCGAGTATATCAGCCTCCGAGAGCATGAGGAGAAGATGAGTGCCGTAAACCAGAGCCTGCAGAGAGTACAGGATGACAGCGCGGAAATACTGGCCAACTACAGAAAGGGCCAAGACGAGATTGTGACCCTGCATGCCGAAATCGAAGCCCAGAAGAAGGAACTTGACACGATACAGGAATGCATTAAGCTCAAATACGCTCCAATCGTCAGCTTCGAAGAGTGTGAGAGAAAATTTAAAGCAGCAGAGAAAGAACTAAAAGAACAGCTCTCAGAGCAGACGCAAAAATACCACGTCAGGGAAGAAGAGGCCAAGAAGTGCAAGCACGAGAATGACAAGCTGAAGAAGGAGATATGCGCTCTTCAGAAGGATTTAAAGGATAAGAACGTTCTCGTTGAGAACTCTCATGGCACAGAGAGAGCACTGAACAGGAAAGCAGAAGAGCTAAACAAACAGTTGAAAGACCTGTTACAGAAGTACACGGAGGTGAAGACTGAGAAGGAGAAGCTGGTGGACGAGAATACCAGACAGGCTTCGGAGCTTCTTACCGCCCAGACCCTTCTGCAGAAGCAGCATGTTCCCCTGGAGCAGGTTGAGGCCCTGAAAAAATCTCTTAACGGCACCATCGAGCATCTGAGGGAGGAACTGAAGACTAAGCAGAGGTGTTACGAGAAAGAGCAGCAGACGGTGGCCAATCTGCGTCAGCTGCTAGAGAACCAAAAGAACTCTTCGGTGCCCCTGGCAGAGCATTTGCGGATTAAGGAAGCATTTGAGAAGGAAGTGGGCATCATGAAGGCCAGCCTGAGGGAGAAGGAAGAGGAGAGCCAAAACAAAACGGAAGAGGTCTCCAAACTCCAGTCCGAGGTTCAGAACACTAAACAAGCATTAAAAAAGCTAGAGACGAGAGAGGTGGTAGATTTGTCTAAATACAAAGCAACAAAAAGTGATTTGGAGACCCAGATTTCCAGCCTCAATGAAAAACTGGCCAATCTGAATAGAAAGTACGAGGAAGCCTGCGAGGAGGTGCTGCAGGCCCAAAAGAAGCAACTTTGTGCCAAAGATGAGAAGGAATTACTACATTTCAGCATCGAGCAAGAAATCAAGGATCAGCAGGAGCGGTGCGATAAGTCCTTGACCACAATCGCAGAGTTACAGAAAAGAATACAGGAATCTGCCAAACAGATTGAAGCGAAAGATAATAAGGTAGGCTACGAGGCGTGTGCATGGCTTGGCGTTGGCAGACCCCAGGGCAGAGCTGCCGGAGTGGGACAGGGCCCTTTACCGCAGCATCCCACGGGATGGGGTTACAAAAGTATTCACTACGGGACCACTAAATGCCACCTTTCCGGTTAGACTGCTGGTGTGCAAAGAAATTCAGGATTGAAAGAAAAGTCAAGTCATACAGGCAAAGCTTTTCTCCTTTGGTTTCCTCAACTCGTAGAGCCAAGAATTGAGGAAAGATGGGGAGACTCAGGATTCCTGGGCTTCATAAGCGAGTGGTCAGTGCAATGGGTTTTAGGATATGGAAGGGTGATGAGAGAGAGGAGGAAGAAAGCTGTTTCGGGGCTCCGAGAAACGAAGGACATGGGGGAGCACCCCAGACTTGATCTTGGCACTCACTCATACCAATAACCGAGCCCTCCAGTTCCTTGCACAGTCTGTCCTCGTGTCTTTCCACACCCTGGTCTCCTCACCCAGAATGCCCTGCCCCTCATGCCTGCCGAGTTAAGTCCTTCATGCCCACTTCAACATGTGTCCTCCTTCCTGAAGCCTTCACTGTCCTGTCTAGCCTCCAGTAAACTGTTCCCCTCCCAAAATGCATGGTTTCTGTTAGTGCTGCCATCCACTTCAAATGTCTCAATTATTGAGTTATGTGCTTGATCGTCTCAACCAGCTTATAAGCTCAGGTTTGTAACTTACCTTTTCTTCTTTCATTCTCATGCTACAATCTACAGAACAGGTGCCCAACAATATTTTTGAAACTGGTAGTTGGCGTAAAGTGTATATTGTGAAGACGAGAAATCAGGGTGCATTTGGATGCATTTTTATCAGTTCAGTAAATAACTATTGAATGCCTTCTATGTGCAGGGTGCCGTGGTGAGTTCTAGGGGTACAGTGACACCCGAGAGCAGACACATCCCAGCCCACCTCCTTGGAGAAGTGCCAGTACTAACCTGACCTATCTGCTCCGATGACCCAGAATTTAAATGCCCTCCGCTTATTCAGAAGGATGTTACAAATGTAACATTGAATAATTACAAAAGCAAGTTTTTAATAACTATTTAACATTTTTGCCACTTATTTGAGCTTATACTACATACCAGGCATGTATTTATGATTGCATTTGATTTTCTTAACTATGAAAGAACTTCTCCCCTTTCATTGATAAAGGAACTAAAGCTCAGAGAAAGAAAGGAAATTGACCAAACTCACACAGCTAATCACTAACAGATCAGGCTGATCTTAAATAAAGCCTTTGCTCTCTCCACTGGTCTGAAGAGCCTCCTGATTTTTCCCCCCCTTTTTAAGATGAAGTAGTCTAAAATCATATGTTCTTGACACAAACCAGGGACATGAGTTAGTGCTGGACTTAAATGAGCCATGCTGTCTTTTCAAACTTTGTTGGAGGCAGTGCTCCATAAGTTCCTGTTCAGATGACCTAGAAGATAATCTATAGACTTTCATAAGTACTTAAGTATTATCTAAGAATAAAAAGACTAAGGTCACAGTCCAATCTTAGGATATATATTTATTCTTAATTTGGTAATGCGTTTATAAGGAATTTATTGAGAGGAATTTAATGAAAAAAACCTGTATAGTTTATGTACTATTGATCATAATATTGACAATATCCATTCCTCAATTTTCTGGTCTATAAAGATAAATTGTGTGCCTCAAGGAGGGATTTTTGTGTAAAGGTGTTCATTAGAATCGAATAAGTGAATAATACAGGTTTCTCCCATGCCTTTTTTCTTTCTTTATAAGATAACAGAACTGCTCAATGACGTGGAAAGACTCAAGCAGGCACTCAGTGGCCTTTCACAGCTCACGTCCCCAAGCGGGGGCCCCAGCAAGAGGCAGAGCCAGCTGGTCGACACCCTGCAGCAGCAAGTGAAGTCCCTGCAGCAGCAGCTGGCTGTGAGTAGCCTGCCCTTGGAGCCTTTATGCCCGCATGTGCAGGTTCACATTAGTTGGTAAAAGTTTATTTAGAAGGCACATTAATTTGTGGCTATGCTCAGGTCCAGGAAGGTAATCACGTTTGCTCAGAGTTACTTGTACTAGTAGTAGATGTGCTGCCTTTGATATGCCAGACATGGCCCTGAACACTTTACATACTTTGACCTTGATCTTTATCACAGCCCTACAACAATGCCATTTGTCCTCCATACTGGGAAATCACTGCCTTAGCTGACATCTCATGCCAGAGTTATGTTTGTGGCAAAACTGCCAAGCCTGTTGAGAAGCAAGTGGATGAGTTTGGATTCTCTTTTATACGGAATGAAGTTTCTCCTGAGGTTTTTGAGCCAAAAGTGATATGAGCAAAGAGCTACCTTAATTTCAGGAGCATGAAAAGAAATAAAATTTAGAGGCAGGGAGACAAAATGGGAAGCTTTTGCAATAATCCGATGTAGAAGTTAGTAGGTATCTGGATGATCTGGTGGCATGAGATGTCAGCTAAGGCAGTGATTTCCCAGTACGGAGGACAAGTGGCATTGCTTTCACTAGGTTCCCACACATTGATTAGGAAAGTCTATGTTACTGTTATGCTACAAGGTTTTGCATCATGGAGCCCAAGGTGATTTGTTACAAGGTGTGGCAGGAGCATAACATGGTGGGAGCACACTACTGTTGTGTAGTGTCAAGCCTGAAGGTGGCATTCCCACAAGCCTCTCTGTGTTTGAAAATGTGAATGCCGATGCTCTGACCTGTCTGTCTTTTCACATTTCTAGGATGCTGACAGACAGCACCAAGAGGTGATTGCAATTTACCGTACACATCTTCTTAGTGCTGCACAGGTAAAAAAAAAAAAAAAGAATACTCTTCCTCCTTTGGAAAAGATTTCATTTCATTTGTATTTTCATCCTAAGAGTCCTTTCCATTTTATTTTTTAAAAATTCCGGTGTCATTAACATGCAGTGCTGTATTAGTGTCAGATGTACAATACAGTGATTAAGTAGTTCCATACCTCATCTGTGCTCAGCACAGCCGCACTCCTCGATCCCATTTTGGAGAAGACCATTTTTTATTTGCAAGTACATTTATGAGAAAGTCATTGATGTATAAAGTAGTTGTACCCCATATGCTTATTTAAAAATAATTGTGTTTCTTTTAATCATGGCTGTGTATCTCCCAGCAAAATTTACAAAGCTATATGGTAACACAACATCTTCAATTTCGTGTTCTCTCCATCTGCTTGTCACTCATTTTATAGACCATTTGGCAGCATCTGATGGCGGCCCGTGCTCGTGGCACTGCTAGCTGGAGATAGCGTCTTGACAGCCATACCTGGCTCTCAGCTCAAGAAGTGAAGGACTTCACTGTTTCTCGGGAGTATTTCTTGGACATGTAGTACTATAAAAGTGCAAAAATGACAAAGTGTGCACAAAATTATAAGAATGTAAGGAAAAAATTGGTTCCGGTAGGAGATTACCAATAACATTTATTTATTGAGGCTTAAACTCAGTGAAGCGTAAGATTAAGAATTCCCTTCTTTGGGGGTATAATGAGAAAGCTTTTTTTTAGAAGGATAAGAAAATGTTTGACATATGAAGAGTGCCATACTTAATGCTCTGTAGAAATCCTGTAATCAGCATCTCCAAAATTCTCAGAATAGATTTTTGAGGAAGATGTATTAAAAGAGACAGTGTTAGAATGGCGGGTGAGATATAACAGGACTTGGTTAGAATTTGAAATGTCAGTCCATATGGTTTTTTTTGTTTATTTGTTTGTTTGTTTGTTTTAAAGAGGTGTTGAGATGAGAGAAAGCTTCAAGAAGGTCATTTTTTAATAAAAGGAACCAGGTGAAATAATAAAAAGGAAGAAACTTTACAGTGTCAAATTCTTAAAACCAAAAAGCCTTCCTTTTCTATAGGAGATAAAGGGGTAACAAAAGGAAAAGAATGGATTATGGTATGATTGGCTACTTTCTTTTGCGGAGCTAGAAGATGAGCTGAGATTTCACAGTACCATTGACACGTGAACAGTGGGAGGCAGGGGAGCCAACCCTGCAAGGTCGAAAACTCCACATATAACTTTTGATCCCTCCAAAAACTTGGCTATTAATAGTTTATTGTTGACTGGAAACCTCCCCAATAATATAAGTAGTCAATTCAATTAATATACATTTGCTATGTTATGTTTATTATATACTTATTATATACTATATTATAATAAAGTCAGCTGGAGAAAAAAATAGTATTAAGAAAATCATAAAGAGGGATGCCTGGGTGGCTCAGTTGGTTGGGCGGCTGCCTTTGGCTCAGGTCATGATCCCAGGGTCCTGGGATCGAGTCCCACATTGGGCTCCTTGCTTGGCAGGGAGCCTTCTTCTCCCTCTGCATCTGCCTGCCTCTCTGTCTGCCTGTGCTTGCTCGCCCTCTCCCCGCCCCCTCTCTGATTTAAAAAAAAAAAAGAAAGAAAAGAAAATCATAAAGAGAAAATACATGTATTTTGTATTAATATCATATGCAATATGATATTAATAAAAAAAAATCTGTGTCTGTATGGAGCCATGGTTCAAACTCCTGTTGTTTAAGGGTAAACTGTATATTGCGGTTGTTAGAGAGGACAGTTGATGGATAACGGAATGGGACTTTTAGGAGGGAGAGGGTAGAAAAGTGTCGAAGATGTGTATCAGAGAGGATGAGGAACTCATTCAGGTCTGGTATTGGCCAGAAGAGGAAGAGTGTGCCTTCGCCGAGAGACACTGCAAACTAGCGAGCCTTTCAACTTTGTCTAAAGTCTGCTTCCAAAAGTTGAAATTCTACTGACTCCTAATGAAACATAACAAAAACAACTGGCATCTGAAATAGTCTTGCCTTCTGGCATCATAAAGTTAACTAAGAAATTCAGTTTAGTCAACTATGGCTAATGTTTGAAATTTAAACATCCTGCTGTTATAGAAACAGATTTTGGAAGCATAACTTTTTATATTAATAGGAAGTGTTATGCTAAAACCTGTTCAAGTGTTCAAGCAAAGAAAAAGGGGAAGAGGGTGTTGTAAGCTTACCATATTGACTCGCATTTAATCAACCTCTTGCCATCTTTTTAAGTTCAAAGTGTTTCTTCCTAAATATAAATGGCTAACATACATATAAAAAAGATCTCAACCTCGTCAATAATGGAGAAATGCGAATAAGCAAAGGAGGTACCATTTTTCACCAAGGGGATTGGCAAATACTAAACAAGATGATCGTCTGGAGTGTTGGCCAAGGTGTCTGGGAAATTGGCATTTATACCCTGTTGGTGGGAGTGTAAATTGTTACAACGCCTGTAGGGGAAGTTTTGTAATGCTTAGCAAAATTAGCAATTGAGCCTGCTTTTTGAACAGGCAATTAGGAATCTGCCTGTAAAGATGGGTGACACCTTAAATGGGCATCACTGCAGGACCAAGTAAAGAAATGATGATATATCCGTAAGTGTTATTATCCAATAACTTAAAATAATTAGGGATACAGCTGGGGAAAGACTTTGTGACATTAGGTGAAAGGGCAAGTTGGAAAATCATACATGTGATCCTACTTAGGATAAGAATATAAGTTTGGGGTCTTTTTCATTAATTACTTTTCTAATTACAAAAACATTTCTCAGCAGGAGCAGGAAAAAAACTTAACTTGTAGCTGACTTTGCTTATCTACAATTCATGCTGCCCCTATTATCTGAGCCATTGTTAAAAAAAGAGAAAGAGAGAAGTTTGTCCATCTGTCTTCTGATAATAAGTGTTAAGAGCAGCTGGTTTCTACTACTTTTAAGCTGACTTTCTTTCTTTCCATCACACAGCTCTGCCCTCCTTCCAGGAAATCCTTTAGAATATCTGCAATGATGAGGCTTTAGCATTTGGTGAAGCACAACCACTTAGGCCCTGTTTCAAAGCCTCGGGCTTTAGAATTCTTGTGTCCGTGAGGATGACATAAAATATTTCTGCCTTTCTTCTTTCTCTCCAGGGTCACATGGATGAAGACGTGCAGGCGGCCTTACTCCAGATCATACAAATGCGGCAGGGGCTCGTGTGCTAAAGGCAGTCCCGACCAGCTGGGGCGTGCTTTAGCTGCTGGTGCTCAGCAGTCCCAGTACAACTCCATGGCCTTCCTCAGCTGCCTTGTGCTGGTTACAGTTGAAATAAAATATATTTTGTTTCATCAGCAAGTTTCTTTTTTTTAAGATTTTATATATTTATTTGACAGAGAGAGATCATAAGTAGGTAGAAAGGCAGGCAGAGAGAGAGGGGGAAGCAGGCTCCCTGCTGAACATGGAGCCTGATGTGGGGCTTGATCCCAGGACCCTGAGATCATGACCTGAGCTGAAGGCAGAGACTTAACCCACTGAACCACCCAGGCACCCCAGTTTTGTTTTGTTTTGTTTTTAAATTAGATGGGTATGTTACTGAGTTTTTCCCTATCAGTTCAACTCTTATATTCTATATATGTTAATTTTATGGTCGGGCAAACAACCTAACACTGCCTCAGATGGGCTATGTATTTTTAAACTGTTGAGTCCGTAATAAAGTACGCCACCTTCATAGGGCCATATGAAGAGGGGTCAGACTGAAATAATTTTTAAAGATTTCTTTTAGAGAAATTAATTTGGTAAGTGGCTCAAAAGATCTTTCTGGTCTTCAGCTAAGCCATGAGACCGAATGTGATTTTAAGGAATGCATCATAACTTGGCTGGCCAAGTTGCATTTTTATTGAAGTAACTTCATGAGTGCCTTTGACTTGTTTTAGAGGTACAGATTTTTTTCTTCTTACCTAGTAACTTTTATGCCCCTTTAAATACACTTCTTTTTATAAAGCGGTGTGCAGTGCTAAATTACATTTAGATTAAAAACAGGCAAGGGTAGAATGTATCAGGAATTTATATTAAAATGGCCTCATAATATCCACAACAGCATTTTAATTTTCACTTGTGATTTCTCTTGCCATAGTATTTAGAGAACTATGATAAATGGTATACTAGATTTTTCAAAGTGTCAAAAATTATAGGCTTTTTTTAAGCAACTACTTTGACATTTGCTACTATAGTAACCAAACACTCACTATACACACATCCTCCAAATGCTTTGTACTTACTTATAGGAAAATTGCACTAATGAAATTAATAACGTGCAGTTTTCCTGCGAAATTAGAGAACAGATTTTAGAAAACATTTTTCAGGTTTTAGGTGAAAGGGCAATAATAAACCGTAAGAACGTAGCTCACAAGGAAAAAAATAAAATAGGCCATGTTTTAGTAAATATTGTAACCAACCATTTTTATTAACTATATCTCATTAAGAAGAGTTTATGTGTTTTGCTATTTTGTTTACCATTCAGATTGAAGATTACTAATTTTACTGTTAGCAAATAAACTGAACAAATGAATCCTTTCAACCAAGTTTTCTTTTCATCGCAAAATGTGCCTTAGCAATAATCTTTGAACATTCTGGACCAGATTTCTTATTTATTTATTTATTTGTGCCCAACGTGGGCCTTGAGCTCACGACCCTGAGATCAAGAGTTGCATGCTCCACTGACTGTGCCAGCCAGGCACCCAGATTTTCTGGTTCCAATTTTGTATAGTAACAAGGACAAAGAGCCATCAAAATAGCTTCTTCCACCAGAAACCATCACATTTCTTCAGTGTAGGAACAACAGTGAAAAGTCAGAATTGGATTTATTTTTTAATTCTTTAGATATTTTTTCATGTAAAATTTGGATTCTTTAATTTTCATATTTAATGTTGTCTTTTGGCACGAGTTCTGTTTCATCGGTTTTATTTAGGTCTCCTTTGAAGCTCTAAAGTAGAAAACGTCCCTTACTGAATAGTCACATTTCAGTGCTGCATTTTCCTTAGTAGAGCTGGGAGGGAACCTCATGTGTGCTTTATTTTGTCACCAATCACCAGTAAAATGTGGAATATTGTTTTGAGCATCCTCGTAAAAGGTTTACAAGGTCATTTATGCCATGTGCCACTTTGGAGAATTTGGTGTAGAGAACGACGGGGTCCACCGGTGATGTCGCCCATTATTAGTCCACCACATGGAGGAGCAAGGAACCCCCTTGAATTAATCCCATGTTCTCCTTCACCCATCTTTTGATATCAAAGGCAGAGATAGCCTTTATGACACTGAAGGCTGAAGCTTTTTAGGTAGTAAACAGTGGAATGTACAGAGTAGGTACATGCTGGTCTCTTCTGTTCTGTGTTCAGAAGAACTAGGACATCTGAACGAAGATCAGTTGTGCTGAGATGTGAGTGGGGAAAAGTCACGAAATTCCTATTGGGGCACGTTCCTTTGTTGAAAGCTTTATTACTTTCCCACTGTTTCATTCTTACCATTCCTGCTTCATTGGGAAAGCTCATTATTTTTGCCAGAGGATCCATGTTATAAAGAACTTTTAAAGTCGAATATTCATTCAACAAACATCTTAAATTGTAATATTACAGTGACTTATTCACTAGCTAAACCTGCGCTGTTCTAAGACTCCAGGCGAATGTAGCTTCATCTTTCTGATGGCTTGCTTTTTATTTCCAACCTTTGCTCTTGACCCTAGCCAGATATTCCATGGTTTAAAACTCTTAGGCGTTGGATCTTTGCTGCTTTAGGGATCTTGCCGCTTCAGAACACAAGTGCATTACCAGCTTTCCTCAAACAAGCACCTAAAAACTTCTACACATGCTTCTCATCTACCTGAAGGGTTCCTGTTCTTGGTTGACTTGCTTCAAAGTAGAAAAGGGAAGGTTCATTTTTGGTGCCCACGATGACAAGGCCTATTGGTGCCTGCCCACATAAAGCTGAAGCTTAGGCAGCAATGGCCAGAAGCTTCTCTTGATGTCTGCTTCACCACAGTGGGAGACAACTACTCCTTGCTGCCTCTGCATTCTCCTCATCACTGGACTCTGCAGCCTCGCATGATCTTTTTTCTTCTCACAAGTTCTGTGCGTCAAAGTAATGGCGGTACCTCTGGCACCAATATAGGGACAGAGAGAGACTTGCCTGTGATGAGCAGGCAAAAATATGGCGGCCCACGCCTGCCAGAGAAGGAAGAGCCTCGGCCTCGCTCCTGGCTGCTGCATGCTGTGAGTGATATTCCGCAACGATGCCGTTTCAGAAAAGAGGAAAAAAATGGCACCATCAAATATGTATATGCAAAATACAACACAGAAAACGGGCATCTCCGCTCCCTTCCATTCAGCTGGGGAGTCTTTGTTGTTGGAAGTTCTTTCCCAGGTTTGGGCCTTGGTGCCTTGAAACATGACTGCCTAGATCAGACCTCTCCAGGTAAATCGTAACCTGCAGTCTGAGCACGGCTTAGGTCTCTGGCCACATGTAGGGGCCTCCACCTTGCAAGAGACATGATGGTAGAGATTTAAAAAAAAAAAAAAGGCCCGGAAGCTGCAGCAGGGGTGGCATTCCAGGGCATGGAGCACCGAGTGCCATCGTGGTGAGTGTTACTGGTCATGTGGTGTCGCTTATGCATTAGAGGCTGGGTTCATTATTTATACCCGCAGGAACAAACTTCGGTGAGGGATGGATTCAACCAGAAAGGAAAGGTTACAAAAATGTCATATGTAAATGAGAAAGAGCCAAGACTTGTGAGGATTGCTTCCCCAGTAGCTGTGTGTGTGTGTGTCTGTGTCTGTGTCTGTGTGTGTGCACCTACATATACTTATGTTCTACTCCATGAAATAGTAGAAGAGACGTCGGTAAAAATAATGCCCATTATAATTGCTATTTGGTCTCAAATTGTTGTACTGAATGGGCCTGATTTTTATATTTTAAACAGCTTTGCAGTTTGTTTTTCGAGATAGCGGTCCTGGGAGTATTCTGAATTCAGGAAAGAGTTTAGAGAGGTTATTGCCTTCTTAATAATTTAGAGCTTCTATTGCTCTGCCAAGTCAGAAGATTAACATTTAATAGGAAAAAAATTATATATCTTTAATTCCGTCACGGCTATTAGATCGGATGGATTTTACATTAAGTGACAAAGATGTTGAGCATTTAAGGACCATTAAGCTACAGGACTCTTTTATTGGGTTCTGACGCCTCTGAGTCCAGGTCCCACGGCGAAGAGTATTTGTGTCATAGATACAGAATGCATTAAGGACGAGGAAAAGGGCATACATTTTAAAAGAAAAGAAGCTGTGAAAAAAGAGTGATTTTCCACGTTGTGAACAGCTACCATACAGATTCAGTGTGACTTTAATTAGTTTTGTTCCTCATCAAGTGGCCGCCTCAGAGGCTACGAGACGATGGTGAAGGGCACTCTGAAAGTGGGACTTGCAGGAAATCCAACTCCCTGGGCATCCCCTCTCGATAGCCCACTTTGAGAAACTAGGTTTCCAGTAGTTTTCAGGTCACTCGAGATCATCAAGATTTTAAGTTCAAAAATGCCTTATCTAGTGGTCCTTAAGGACAATGAAAGGAAACAAAAGAGAGAATTTACTTCTAATACGCATTTACTTTTTTTTAGTAATGCCCAACTTATCAAAGAGGGGATCCACTCCTGAGAAGACCCATGGGGATAAAGTCCGCGCCTTCCTTTTAATTAAGTGCTTGTAACATACCTCACGTTATGGTCATTAAAGCACGACAAGCAGTATCTTAAGCATTAGAAACGTTTTTTACTTGTTTCTCCGCCATGCCTCCTGTCCCATTTCCACCTCCAAAACCCCGGGAAGAGTAAAAAAGCAAAAAAGATAACAGGGAGGATGTAGGAATGGAGTTCATCTCATGCGTAACTTTTCCCCCTTGCAATGTCCAAACAAATGGTGTGATTTTTCTTTCCTGCTATTCTAGGCTGTTTTTAATTGCCTCCGACTAAAGTGGCACCTTATGGGCTGCTTCAGAAATTGTCTTCAGGATTTAAAAATGAAGCCCATTCATATTCAGTCTTCCTGCTAAAATCTGTTAAGCCAAAATAAAAATGACTGCTCCTGAGATTTTGTTTTCCTCATCCTTGCTGCAAACATTGTCTCACAGGAGCTGTGCGTTCCCATTTATGCACAATTACAAACTCTTCTCTATGCAAATGGAGAGGCCCGAACCATCACGGCAGGGCCGCCAGCACCAGTCCTGAGGACCGAAGCCTCCGTACCTCCATCAGATAAAGGGGAGCTGCTCTCTTGAGCTTGGAGCCTCTTTTTTTTTTTTTTTTAAAGTGAATTGTTCCAGTTGGCCTTAATCCCTAAGCAATATGGCTCCCTGAAAACCATCTTTATTCATTCACACCAATTGACGTTTTAAGAAATTCCTCCAGCTACTGTTCATCTAAGTCTAAATATATCTGTTAGAGTTGAATGCGTTTAAGAGGATTTGCAATCTGTGATTATCCAAAATACTATTCATTGTCAATATTTTTGGTGTGCCATAGCCAATCTTGTTATTATAATGTACATAACTACTTAACGGCAGCAGAGCCCAAATACATCACAGCAATCCGGATAACCTGAGCGGGGGCTTTTCTCCTGTCGCCTCGCTACCGCTTCAGCACTGCTCGTGTGGTTCTGAGCATCGGAAAGAACTTAATAAGCTCTTGCTCCCCTTCCAGACCCTTTTGGGTAATCTCGCCCTCATGTTCTAAGTAGAGAGCAGTTACCAGGACGACAGAGAATTTGAGGAAGATTTAATTGTGATCTGATGTCTAACCAGCATAAAGAGCTGGTGCCTCGAATTTACAATTCGAGGTTCCCAAGCAAATGTCAATATGCACATTTATTATTTTTGCCCAGCCTCATAACAAAAAGGAAGTTAAGGTGGCTTGCAGTGTTTCCCTTAATATGGGAGAGGAGAAGGGAGGATGTAAATACCAAAAGGAGAGGAAAAATAAGCAGCAGCTTGGGATCCAGAACTCATGACAGAGACACCGTAATATACCGCTTACTTTTCTGGAGCTGCCTCGATGTGACTCAACTTCCTAGCAGCCACTGCAAGGACTGAGCATCATGGATGGGAACATAGCATCTGTTCCCTAGAGCGCCGCTGGCCCTGGTGCTCAGGCGGGCCAGTCCGTCCCCCAGAGGGTCAAGCACAGCCGGTGGTGTTCCCCTCTGGTGTTGCCCCAGAGGGAATGTGTGCTCCCTCTGGGGCACATGCAGGGGGATGGTAGTGTGTCTTACTTTCTAAGTGCTTGCATCAGACTGGATGGTAAGCGGAAGCTAGTTTAGGATAATATTTTTGGTTTGTAGTCGTTTGTAGCTGGTGAGATGATGGAGTCAGCAATAATGGCCCACATTTGTGGTCCATTTGGGTCCATGAAGAAGAAGGTTTTTTCCTCTCCTCTTATTCTCGATCCCCAGTATTTCTATTATAAATGATTTTTTAGTTTAAAAAAAACAACATGCTTAGCTCCCCATCATGTACTAACTGGATAATTTTAGGGGAATAATAAAGAAGAAATCACATTTTAAGGAATGAAGAAGAAAATTTGCAGCAGGTAGAAGAGGACTTCGCCCTCAGTTGAACTTTGCTCACCCCATCTTCGTAATTCCCTCTAAACTATTATTACTTGTCACAGAGTCGTCCCTCCCCCTCTATCTTTGGTGAAGATTTCTTCTTTAAAGTGTACTAAAAAGTGGACGTTCACTGTTCTCTTGACCACTCAACATAAGAACCGTCTTTCTGTGTTTAGGAAATTATCTTATGAACCTTAATGAGATGAAGAGAAGAGACATCTACCCACTATAGAGGCTAAAAATGCCAGATGTTTGCTTTTCCCTGGCATCTCAGGATGGAGACACATGACCCAGGCCAGGTCATTTTGCCAACTGTGCCCTCAACTGTGGGGCACTAAGTGATGGTAAGAGGCAGAGGTGATGTCTTTCCAGTAGCTGGGACAGTTTGGTGTGCTCCAAGATCAAGTTCCTGGTGCAGAGATGGAGGGGACCCAAAGATTAGCATCTATTGCTTGGTTGGGAAGGCTGCTGTTTTCTCCCCAGACAGACTCTGCTGTATGATTTGGAAGCTCTGTCTGTTGGGCCCAAGCCTGGTCTCCTGCCTTCTCTATAATTTAATGAGCTAGCCTAGTACATTCATAATAAATAATAAATCCCCTATTTGGTTAAAACAGACAAGATTAGTTTCTGTGTCTTACAAATAAAAACTTGAGCTGATATAAAAATTTCCCTCTTATCTCCAAAGCAACGTATATTCAATTTAGAAACTAGGAAAATACAATCAGGAAGAAAGGAGAACTCAAGTCGCCTCAAACCCCGATATCAATATTTTTAATGCTTTGGTGAAGTATCTTTTCTAATACCATTGTATATATTCAGTTCAAGGAAGACCGTGCTGTCGAAAAATAATGATACAGGATTTCGGGAGGGCACTTTCTGCCTTGTCCAGGGAATCCAGTATATAGTCTTCCTACCCTTGTCTTAAGAGCTTAGGGTTAAGAGTGCTTAGTCGGATTGGACTGTGTGGGCTGGAATTGCTTTTAAGCCCCATAACTAATGAAAGGATCACTTACAAAAGGCTGGCACCTCTTTGCTGTGTAGGTTGACAATTTTTTCCCTCTAATGTTGTCATTTGTGCTTAACTTTGTTTTTTCTCCCACTCAGAAGTTTAAATTTTGTGTAGAAATTTGGCCATCTTTTGTGGTTTGTGACATTGGTGTCATGCCTTAAATATCCTTTGCCAACACAGAGATACACATTTTATCTAGTGCTTTTATGGTATTATTAGTTATATTAAATACACAATCCACTCAGAATTTGTCTTAGGATATCATGTGAGCTAAAGATTCAGTTTAATTATTGTTTATATTGCTACATAGTTTGATTAATTCAATTACCTTTTATCTTCAATGCAGTCATTTGCATTTTCGCCACTGATTTCTAATGCCACCTTGGGAACATACTAAATTTCTATCTGGGGTTGTTTTTTTACTTTTTGTTCTGTTTCGTTGGTCTACCTATCTCTTACCTCCACTTCAAAATCTGTATGTTCTTTCAAGTTCCAAATCTTTCAGTAGTTGCTCTTAGGGGGTGGGGAGAGACAATCTTGGGTTAAATAGGCAGGGATTTGGTGGGACCTATCAGTTGGGGATTGTCATTATGGAAAACTCTGTTCTTTAATGTAGACAAGGAACGGAATGTTCTGGTTAATGAAGAATTCCTGTAAATAAACAGTTGTATTGAAGTAATTTGATTTTGACTTTGAGAATTCATAAGACCTGTCAAGACCTTATGGTGTCTCAGGGTCATCCGCAACACCACACACACATTGGTTATCCTTATGCTATACATACAGTAATGTGCTCATTAACAGAGTCTGAACAGAATATTGGATAAAATAGAATTGACTATATTTCTTTTTGGATGCCAGGAGTGAAATGAGTACTAGGGTCCTTGGAGACAGAGGACAAGTCTATCAGTTTGCTCTGTAAATTACCACATCCACACAAAGCTGATGAATGGACTTGGTGAGTTAGACCCATTACAGAACGCTAGCTAAACAATCATAAACAGTTGGTGGGAAATTTAGAGAGCCAGTTCCCAGAGGAGGGAAAAGTATCTTTCTATCCTGCTAGGTTCCAAATAGCCTCCTTGCAGGCGAGTCAAGGAGACCTGTTTGGATTTCTATAGTACACCACAGAACAGCCCTGCTGGTGCCCAGTCTTCGAAGCATAATCTGTACATGTTTCCCACGTTGGTAGAATTGATCGTATTGGAGGAAAGCAAATGAAAGCCCATACAAGGGCTGGTAAATGAGGGAGTCGGGACATCTGTATCTTCCGTTCAAGCCCAGCGGGGTCCACGTCACTGCCCTCACCGTCCTGGGCTTTCGTGCCTCTTTGTTTTCCCATTTTATCCCATCACTTGAAATGATCCCCTACTCTATTTCTTGCCATTATAATTCACCTAATTCTTCAAGGAACATCCCCAAATCCTATTTCCGGGCTGATTTCAAGGAATCCCCTTTTGGAAGAATCTTACTTTTTTTTTTTTTTAAAGGTTTTATTTATTTATTTGAGAAAGAAAGAACACACAAGAGGGGCAGAGGGAGAGGGAGAAGCAGGCTCCCTCTCTGCTGAGGTCCTGGGCTCCATCCCAGAACCCTGAGATCATGACCTGAGCCGAAGGCAGACACTTTGCCAACTGAGCCACCCAGGTGCCCCTGGAAGAGTGTTAGTCTTTCCTTTTATTCTGAACTCAAGATATTCATAAAACATTTCTTGAGTACTTGCCATGTATCTGAAAGGCGCTGTCCTAGTTGATGGGGCAGATATCAATTTCGTACGGCTGCTCTGACAAATTACCATAAGCACAGTGGCTTAAAACAACAGAAATTTATTCTCTCACAGTTTGGGAAGCCAGAAGTCCAGCATCCATTTTATTGCCTTTTAATCTCCTAAACCAAAGGATAAACTGCTGGGCTTAGGGATACTCAGAAAACTTTGAATCCCTCCAGCCCTGGCTACCCTAGCCCAGAAGCTTCCACTTGGATAAGCAAATGTACGGATAAAATAGCAAATGAAAATGATCTGGAGAAGAGATGCGTGAACAAGATGTACTTCAAAAATACATTAACTTTCCCATACTGCATGAACCCATTTATGTATCATTCTCAGAATGACGAAATTACAGCAAAATTAGAGCAGTGGAGAACAGATTAGCTGTTGCCAGGAATTGAGTTTAGGAGTGGGGAAGTGATTAGAAAGGAATGGCCCAAAGGAGGTCTCTCTGGGGGTGGAATGTTCCGGGTCTTGACCTCAGTGGAAATTACATAGTTACACAGATCTGCACACACACACACACACACACACACACACACACACACACACACGATAACCTGATCTGGAACTATACACACATTGTACCAACATCAGGTCCCTGGGTTGGATATTTTATTCAGCTGAAGTGTAACTGCTGGAGGAAACTAAGTAAATGGCAAGCAAGACCTCTCTGTATATCTTTAAAAATTTTGGTGACTGTAATTATTGCACAATGTTAAAATCATAAACATAAATTCACTTTGTTCTTCAGAAAAGTAAGCACTGACTTGCAGAAACATACATGACGTAAAAGTAATTACATAAGGAAATTGAAGGTTCAGATAAAGGTAGGGGTATAGTCCTCATATGGTAACTACACTTAGCCTGCAAAATCACCTCTGAGCTTTCTAAAGACCAAAGGAAAACTAGTCTGCTAGGGTTTTCTGTCCCCGCCCCCCAGCTACTTCTCTAATCCAGAGGACAGCGCTGTTAGGACCTGGGCGAATCGAAGGGCCTTTTCTGTCATTGTGTGTTACATTGAAAATATTGGCCCATATCAATCCTTTCTCGTCTGTGTGGGGATTGGGATGTAGTCAAGAACTTGGAGGGCCCCATTTTTGCTATGGCTGTAATGATCAGCAGGAAAAGCCAGGGCCCATGGTGGAAAAACTAGCCCAATAAAATTTCCAAAGTATGAAGCTTGCTGAGATCCTTCCAAAATGGCACTTTGTAGAAGAGTTTCATGTCTTGGGAGAGAAATTAACTGTAAATAAAGCGAGGGATGTCTTTTAAAGATTAGTGTGGGCTCAGTTGGAAATTGGGCTTGCCTTTTTGTAGAAAATCTTTTCATCTTACTGAACACTGTGTGTGTATGTGTGTGTGTGTGTAAGAGAGAGAGAGAGAGAGAGAGAGAGAGACTATGTTAGGTCATAGCTAACACATTTAATGATGAAAATGTATAATTTTGTGAAAGTAGAGATAGAAGCACGATTTGGTGCTGGGTCCTGGGTATGCTCCTGATTACCAGTGTGACCTCAGGTAAACACTTGAACTCCCATATCTAGACCTGAATGGAAAAGAGACCCTTTGATTCTTACATAAGTACTTCTCAGCCTAAAACTTTTATGAGGTTCTATTCCTGGAGCGATTGTTGGTTTGTCTTGGCATTTGGACCACTCATGCTCTTCCTGTTTTCTCTGAATTATGGATTTCAGGTTCCTTTTTCTGACACTGTTTGGTTGAGATGTGTGTGTGCTTGCATGTGTGTCTATGAACCCCTCGCCGGTGGTGTTGTGCGGTCAGTCCTTGCTCATGCGTGTTAACCAAGAGAGGAGACATTCGGGGATAAAACAAGCCGCTGAGACACAAGGGCATCTCTCCTGCCTCTCCAATGGTGGCTGGGAGACCAGCCATATGAACAGAGGAGAGATTAAAGCCCGGGAGTTCACAGAGCTCCCCAACGAAGTAGCAAATGGATGCTGGAGGCAGACTCATTCAAAAAAGATTTCACAGTAGCTCAAACTGGCTCATCCCTTCACTCCAACCCAGAACTCTGTTGTGTGTGGGGGGGTGGCCCTACATCCTGGGCCACTAGTCTGGGAGTTAGAATGAGACTGTTACTTCCCCTCAGAAATTATGCATGTAGTATCCATCAAGGATTTTAATTACAAGAACAGTTGCCTGATTGGAGAATAAACATAAGTCATTGAAAAGAATATAAGGAAGCTCACAGAATCCCTGGAAAGACGGAAAGACAAAGCGCAAGGCCTATGCAGCAAACCATGTTGTAGAGTTGGTTCAGCATGGACACCACTGTCATTATCGAGAGCTGGTTCAGCGTAGATGCTCCCTGTCATTCTCACGCAGTGCCTGGTCCTGGCTGCACCTGACTGTGTGAACTGGGAGGAAGGCTGGAAAGTGGGTCTTGGGCCTCGTCAGCACTGGCTCAGTCTAACACCCACAGGGTGGGAATTTCCTAATTCTAGGCATGGGCTCAAATTCTGGGAAGCCAAAAATCAAACAGAGCACAAGTATCCGCTAACTTCCCTTTGGTGTCCGATACCATAATACCCTATTGTAATACTAGGTATTTACTAAGTGTACCATTGTGTACTAAATGCAAATACATTATCCAAGAAAATTCTTATAAGATGTGAACTGTATGTCCGTGAAACCAATTACATAATGGTGAGGCAGCGGTTGGCTGGGTGGCAGCTCTGAGAGCCTCCCCACCACATGACCCAGCTGGGTCCAGGTCCTGGCTGCTATACGGAGCCATTTGGGGCAGGCATCAGCTCCAGCTTACATAGCAAGGCAATGATTCTGGATTCTGCAGCAGGAAGGGATTCCAAAACAGGTGCAGTGATTCTAAACCTCCCCCCACTTCATCGGTTCCTGTTTCATTGTCCTGATCTGGAAGGAATACCAGTGATGGAACAGAGTAACCCCTGTCTCTCTCCTTTACCATCCAGGGTAGCCTGCTGTTCCCGGGCCTGGCTTGGTCCTCCTTCCATGTTCCTCAGTCCTGCTGCAGAAGCAGAAGATAAGTTATACCTGCCCCCATTCGAGAACAGAGGTTGGGCAGAAGACAGAGCAATTGTTCATCATGCTATATCCAGGGCTGCATCATGAGGTCACGTGTTACTGTATATCGATATCATTCCTTCTTCCCAAATGACTGCTTCAAAAACAAAGTATGACAACACAAACCGCCCTCCCTGTCCTAACCCTCACATGATAAAAATTGCATTCGTCCATTTGTCAAAGGGAGACCACCCAGCATCTCATTAGGTCTGTAACCAGTTCCAACTCCACATCCCAGGTCTCTGGGGATGCCCTCCTCTTCCAGTCCTGACACATTCTTCCCAGAATTCTGTGACCTGACCTAGAGACTAACCTGTGAAGTTCATTACCCCAGCTGGGGACAGTGGAGCAAAGACAAGGAAATGAATCACAACACATGAACGCATACAAGGACTGGAAGTAAGAACGGGTAACCGCTCTAGCCTTAGTTTTTGCAGATGGACCCAAGGCTAGAATTGGGTTTTGTGACTTTTCTCCTCCATAGTATTTAAGATTCTCTTTGCTTTCAACCAGGACTTCGGTTGGATTGTTTAACCAGGAAAGGTGATCCAAACTTTCATTTTCTTCGGAGGCATCTGAGGCTAATGACCCTTTTTCTAGGGAATTGCTTATCAGTGGTGTGCTGGATTTACTTTGCTCTGCCTTGTAAGAGTGGTAAATTTTTGGCAATGGAAGGACTCACTTGTTAAAAATAGCCATTATTAAGAATTAAATTATACTAAATAACTTATATTAAAAACAATGTAATAAATACCCAAACTCATCACTTCCTAATTATTTGACCACTCCCTATCTTTTGGAGATCATTTTTATCTTTTATACACATGGTAGGAATGCCATATAACAGTGTGTTACTGTTCCCCTTTCCCCACGTATGCATTCCTAACGTGGCGATGTTTTATCGCTAGCTTGAAATTGGCCCGGTAGGAGTCTTTAAGGAAATGGGCAAACACAACAATCGTACCACTGGCTGTGGTTTCCATTCATTTTTACCACTGATCATTGCAGTGTCCAGAGGAGTCCTATGGGATCTTCTACGATCCAACTTCACCTTTCTCCTCTTGCGTGATGCGGTAACTCTGTTCCACCACTACAGCAGCCTGAGGAGGTGAAATGGTGAATTATACGAGAAGCCATTTTTTTGTCTTCTGGTGGAAGCATTCTTCTTTCAAGACTGAAAGCTTTTAACCAAAAGAGCTCTGAGTTCTAGGGGTGGGAAGCAAACACTGTGAAGTGGGTCAATACTGACATGATACTGACAAGCCAGAGCTGGTTCCCCTCCACTGCTCCGTTCTGGGCACCATGAAGTGGTCGCTGGCTTAAGACATGTACTGTATATTGTAGATCAGCTCCCTGACCTCAAAGATCTTGTTTCTCCAATGACGCTGTAACTGGGATTTTCAATAGGTGACACCCTTCTGGAAGGCCAACGGTCTCTGGGTGATTTGGTACCAGCCAAAAACTAATGAATGAAGACCATCAACCAATTTTTTTAATTTTGCAGAAAAATGAGTTCCTTAGAAGCGATGTTGTTTTTGATATGAAGTCCATGTAGAAGATGAGTCTACGGACGGCTATGTTGGCAGAAGCATCGTGGGCACAGGAAGCAAATCGAAATGTGTTTCAGTGAGAACGAGGCATCACCCTCTCCATATGGCACTGTCTGATGTCTCAGGTTGGTCATTGCCAGCAAGGGAGCCCATGAGATCAAGAATGTAGGGATCAGGGGCACCTGGGTGGCTCAGTTGGTTAAACATCTGAATCTTGATCTCAGGGTTAGGAGTTCAAGCCCCGCTGGGCATGAAGCTACCTTAAAAAAAAAAAAAAAAAGTAGGGATCAAAGCTTTTCATCCTTTCAGTTGGTCTTCACCACTCACCTCATAGTCCTTGAGTTCTTCAGACTTCTCATATTCTCATACAGCTCTCTGTGTCTCCCATGGCCTTCAGATTGCAATCCAAGTTCGTCAGCATGGCTGTTCTCATTAGGAGCCCCGTCTGTCCCGGCAGCCTCGTGTCATCCCCCGCTCAGCCCCAGCCAGGCGGCCGTGTGCCATATTGAATGCTTTCTTTCCCAGCAACCTGTCCCAAGCCCCTGTGCCTCCCTGTTTTTGCACATGCTCTTTTATTATTATTATTTTTTTGACAGCCACAAAGCATCCCAGAGCTGATGGGGAGGGGACGTGGGGCCTGTGAGCTCTGCCTGCCAGGCAGGGAGAGTGGAGGACACTGTGCCTCACTCCACCCCAGGACTGTCCTAGTGAATGAGACCAGGGGCTGCCCCACTATGCCATGCCCAGCTCCTCGTGGTGCAAAGTCTGCCTGGGGTTTGTTCAGGACTTGCTGGGTCTTCCAAGGCCTCTGGGCCCCAGTGATTCTAGGCTATGAGCTGCATAATGAAGATTCACCAGTGCTCACACTTTCCATAGGTGTTTGAGTGTTCTCTCTCTCTCTCTCTCTGTAGTCACCTAAGTGTACACAATGAGCATGTGGGGGTAGCAATAAAATCTTGGAGGCCTAGGGAATCCCATCTTTTCTAGAACCTTGCCAGCTCTGGGCCACTTACTGCCAGTCCTTTTCATAGGAGGACAACTCCCGTTATAAAACTTTTTCCTTATGTTGACCTGAAACTGCCCTCCTGTGACATCCCCCTGTTGGTTCTAGCTGGAAATGAAATGAGCCTTTTTCATTTCAATAATGCAGCCACACTGCATTATTGATTCTTCCTGGGCTTATTACCAAGGAAAACCTTTAGGACTATTTTCAGAAGCAGTGAGATCAGGCCTCTCGTAGTGTGAATAAGTAGATAACTGAGAACAAAGTAAGTATGGGACTTTACCGCAAAATATGTCCAATGGCGTCATGTTGGCTCAAGCCTGTCCTTTCCCAGTTAGTTCTAATGCCGTGGGAGTGAAGCCCACTGCCAGACGTGTTGTAAACGGGCAGGAGATGGCAGGAGAGAGCCGGGAACGACCAGCATGGCCTCCAGGACTGTGGAGAGGTGCAGTTCTGGAAACTGGCTGGTGGGAAGAACGTGGGAACCCAGGCCAAGGGACCCCCAGGATGGGGAGCAGGGCAAGGGGGAGGCTGTTCATGGACCCTGAGCAAGGTAACCGGAAGAGGGGTGTTTGCAGGTACAGAGAGCGGGCAGGGCAAAGGGGAGAGAAGCAGGTAGCTGGGCAAGGACTCCTGAGCCCCACGGTGTGGGGGAGCACAGGTCAGGGATCCCTGAAGCCAGTCCCCAGACCCAGAGGCAACCTTCCCCAGGCAGGGAGAGGAGGATGGGCCAGTCAGTCGGGTAACCTACGTACAATGGAACACTTTGCCCCGATTATAAAAGGTATTTCCGAAGAGTCTGAACGACAGAAAAATGTTTCGTTGAAACTGAAAAATGCTGCTGTTGACCCAGTTATGTAGTAAAGATATGTGGGCTATGTGTACATAGACTAAATACGTGTTTTATATGTGTATGAATGAAGGAATATTCTGAACACACATTCTAGATTGAGAGAGAAAGAAATTAATAAAAAAGTTAACATTGCTTACAGTTTCTAGATCGGCCTTGGAGAGCAGATGCGACTTCTATAGTTAAAAAATTACAGTGCATGTCATTGAATTTCCGGTTTTCCAGAATTAGTGCACAATGAGTAGATGGTAGCGCTAGGACCCCTGCTTGCTGCCGGGAAAGGGGGACTCCCCGTTTAGGGCAGGTGCCCTTCACCAAGGTGGTGTGTGCGTTCATGTGCCCGTCAGCTGTCTATGGAACACTTAGCATGGGCCAGGTGTTCTGCTGGAATGGATGGGGACAAAATGAAGAAATCACTCTTGTCATGCTATTGCTACTTTGTTGATCACCTGTTGTCTACCAGGGCGTGGGATAAATTCCCGCACACAACACAGGCAGGGTTCAGGGACAGACTTTACAGGGAGAAACACACAAGTAGAGATCAGCAAGAAGAGACACGAGGTCTCCATCTTCCCCGCATCCCATGGATTGGCATGCTAGGCTTAAAGATGGAAGAAAGCAATTACCTTCCACTTGGGGACCTTGGGGACCCATGGGAGTTTCTGGCAGCCACCAACCCTCCTACTGGAGCACAGGACCTCCTGGTCCCCTAGGAAGCTGAGAAGAGGAGGCCCCAAAACCCAGAGCAAGCTACCAGGGTCAGTTTCTCATGAACCCCCTTGGACGCGGCAGACACTGTCTCGGTTCTCAGCATCACGGGAAGACAGACAAGGATCCAGAAAAACCACAGTCCACTGGCATTTTTAGGTCTCCCCCAAGAGCTGCCTGGGTTCTGCCATGGTTCATCATTTGAGCTTGCCAGGATTTTTTTGAATTTGGGCATCCCAAATTTGTTGCCCCTTATGGCTTTGTGTCATCAGCACAGTTGACAGACTTGTTCTCAGTGTCTTCATCCCTCTGGCCTGTGGAGCCAGCCTCGGTGCCCCCCCCTACCCCCCGAGGGTCCTCAGAGCTGACTGGATCCGTGGACATTCCGCGCCCTCAGCCGGCTGTGAATCTGTCCAGAGGGGCCCTCGGCTCGCTTCTCTCCTTGCCCACCCAGCCTCCTGTGAGCGAACGGCCTCCAGTCCCTCCCTCTCTCCAGGCCCACTGCCACCCTGGTCTCCTAGAGGGTCTCCTGGCTTCTCAATTCTTCCTCCTCCTCCCCATGTTTCGTTCCGTCGGCATCATCTTTCAGACATCTCACTGGAATATCAGTCAGCAATAAAAAGGAACAGACAGCTGATTCATGCTCGCACACGAGCTGAGTGAAACACAACACTGAGGGAAAGAAGCCGGAAGCGAAAGACCACATATTATACAATTTCATTACGGGAAGTATCTAGAAATGGCGAATCTATAGCAATGGAAAGCAGATTAGTGGTTGCCTGGGAGTGGGGGTGGTCATGGGGATTGTCTACCAATGCACACGCGGGACTCTTTGAGGTGATAGAAATGTTCTAAAACAGGATTTTGCTAATGTCACACACTCCTGTAAATTTACTGACAATTATAGTGTACACTTAATCTGGCACGTAAACAGGGCAATGGGAGGGTTTGATGAGGATGGATGGGGCAATGTTTTGGCGTGTTCTAGAAGATTCTAGTGGAATCACTGTGTTTTGGTCATTATGGTGCATTTATGAATATGATTAATGTTACAATAGTTCTTTACAGAAAGGAAGTTTTTTTTTTTTTTTTTTTTTTTAACCAAAGAGACAAAGCATATATTCTTATTTTAAAAAGATCTGATCTTATCATCTGCATCACAACTTTCTTGAACCCTGTGCTGGCATGACTCCATCAAGGGGCCCTACCAAGGCATATGGTGTCCCCTGCTCTGTCCCCAGTCATTCCTCCTTACGAGCACCCTTGTCCCACTGGCTTGCTTGTGGCATCCCCAACACAGAGGTGTTTCTAACCTTCATCTCTGCCTTGTGTCCTGGATACAGTTCCATTCATCTTTTAAAGCCCAGCTTGCATGGCACCTTTGCTCTGGTGGGATTGGGGGTTCTTGTGTCTCTGTTCTCATGTCCCCTCCATGAAAGCACATTTCATACAGTGAGCAGCCACCTGCCTCTGTCTCCTGTACTGAAGGGCAAGCTCTCGAGGGGACAGCCTGTTTCCTGTTCATCTGTGTAGTCCCAGGGCACGTTGTGGACGCTCAACGGCTCACTCATTCATTCAACAGTCGCCCATTTAGAGCTGGCTCTCTCAGCCTCTGCATGATCAGCCTGTTAGGACAGAGAATTCTTTGTGGCTAGGGGGTTCTGCTGTGCCTTTTAGGGAGTCAAACCTCCCTGGGCTCTGCCTGCTAGATGTCAATGCACCCCCCCATGCCATACATGACAGCCATATGTGTTCTCCAGTCCTTGTATGTCCTGGGGAGAGAATGCTGGCTAAGGGCCTTTGGTGTGATAAGCACTATGCCTGGAACCTTCCTTACGGTTCTTGGAGAGCATGCTGGGACTCAGGACCGAGCACTGCAGCCCACTCCTAGTAACCATTCGCCCGTCTGCCCTCAGAGCCCAGATTGTTGGGGGCCGCACAGCCCAAGCCAACCTCCCTCCTGCCTGCGGGCACATTAGTTGAGTGCTGATTTCTCTTAACTCTGTCTTCACCTTTTATGCTTTTAAAACAGTTGTCTTGATAGGAAAGACAGGAGTCAAATAGGTTCTGCTTTCTCCCTGTCACCCATGAGGAGCCCACTGTGCCACAAGCACAGGCCTGTCCCTTCCTCCCCCTCGAGCTCCTGTGGGGCAGTCTTGAACAGAACCCTCTCCGTTGTCCTTGGTCTGTTAGCAAGTCATGTGCATTTTGGGGTTTGGCCTTCCAATGCCAGCAGCTCGGACTGGGAGTGGGAGCCTCTGCTCTCTGCTTTGCCAGAGTCACTCCTTCTGATGAAGTCCCAGAACCTAAGTCAGGTTCGGTGGGGTGAGGAAGTTCGGAGCCGACGACTAAAGAAAGAATTCTTAAGACGTCATTGGTGCAAAATGGTGGTTTATTAAAGCACGGGGACAGGGCCCGTGGGCAGGCAGAGATGCGGCCGCCCCGGGTTGTGAGGGGTGGTTGGTTATATACACAGGAGTTGGGTAAGTGAGGACAAAGGGGTGTTCAGAAGGGCTATTGGGGCAAAGAATACTATCAGGATATTGAAGGCTTAGTTGCTATCAAGTAAAGACAATTGGAAGTCTGGTGGAATGTTACATTCCTGCTATCAAGCATCCTTGTTAATGAGATTTAGGTTTAGATGAAATTTAACTTTATTTACTTTTCCTTCTACCTCCACCTCCTTCGGTTTTTCATGGAGGGGAGGGTGACATTAGGGCTTGAGGAACTGAGTTCTGTGTCTTTGGAAATTGGGCTATTGATAAGGTAACTTCTTTGTTGTAATCTCAAGGACATTTGCAAACCAAGGGAGACTCCTATTGTGCAGGATTGTGATCTCAGCAAGTTAACTATTTATCATTTTATGGCAGTCAGGGGTGCCTGAGCAATGCTACACCTATGGAGGGGAGCGGATGAAGGGGGGGGTGTTGCAAGGCGCCAGCTCTTGCTTTGTCCTCAGCCAGCCTCCTGTTCCCTCATCACTTCTGCTCTTTGTCCTTTTAAACACCTGCCCTCCCTCCCCCAGAGCATCCTGGGAAGCCAGAGCCTTTCTGGAGTTGCCTCTGAGGAATAGATTATTTGTGTTTTCTCAGAATTTGTAAAAGCTTCCCTCCCATCCTTGAGTTACCTTCCTGTTCCTCTAGTTCCCAGCTCTGCCTATTCTGAAATCCACTTCCTCAAATCTCTAAATAGCATTCATTTTACTATTAAATGTTTATACACTCGTAGAGGCAGATTCAAACACAGACTGTCTGGCTCCGCAGCCTGTAGGATACCTGCTCTGCTACTAGGCGTCCAGGTTTCTTTCCAGATTTACTTTCCTGGTTATCACATTACTTTAGAGTCCCTCCAGACAGAGACCTGGAGGGAAGGATTTGAGTGAAAGTGGTTTTTTTTTGGAAAGCGATCCTGGGAAAGGCAGGCAAGGGAGTGGGGAAGTGAGGCAAAGAGGGAGGAAGCTTCTAGAGCCTGGGATACAGTGTACGTGTGCACTTGGACAGCGAGGGCTTAGTCCCTGCGGTGAGACCTGGGAGGCACTGGAGCAGCCACACAGAGGGAGAGGGCGCTGGGCGGTGGATGCACCAAATCCTGGTCCCTGGTGGCCGTGGGTTGCTCTGTTGACCATAATTAGGTCCACGAAAGCAGGGTCTAGTTCCTCCACTTTCTTTTCTTTCTTTTAAGATTTTATTTAATTATTTGACAGAGAGCGAGAGTGCATAAGCAGGCAGAGCAGCAGAGGGAGAGGGAGAAGCAGGCTCCCTACCCAGCACAGAGCATGATGTGGGTCTTGACCCCAGGACCCTGGGATCATGACCTGAGCTGAAGGCAGTGGCTTAACCAACTGAGCCACCCAGGCGCCTTAGTTCCTCAACTTTCTGAGAGATTTAGCCCTGAGGGAGGATCAGAGACCACACTCCCAGGAGTGGAAGGAGGGCGGAGCACCCAGCCCGCTTGCCTGGAATGAGATTCTCTGTCCCCTGCACCTGCTTCTGCGCAGACGCAGTGACCCTCCTCCTAGAGGTTCCACCTTCTCCTCTCTGTGGGCTGGACCAACGTGGAGAGGGGGTGTGTGGTGAGTGAGGGGGCCCTGCTGCTCCCTGTTCTGCACTTCAGAGGGCTCAGAGAGGCTTTCCTGAGGCTCGTGTGGAAGCTCACTGCAGGGCGCGCGCCCCTCCAGATGGCGCCAGCATTGGCCACGTGCGCCCACCCCCTGCTCCTTCCAGGGAATCCCACTGCGCTCAGTCCCCACGGAGGGCTCTGCCGGCATGGCCGCTCCCGGCGTCTCAGCCTGGGAGTGATCCCAAGTCCCTGTGAGGACTCCTGCTGTTTTTCTCTGCCAGAATTCCTTTTTTTTTTTTTTTTTTTTTTTCCTGGAAGAAGGAAGCGTCCCTTCCCCATTGCTTCTATCCTCTGGAGGGAGCTAAGGAGCAGCTCCTGCCATCCCAAAGCACGGGCTGTCCCCTGACCCAACTCAGGAAGGCCCAGCCCTGGGTACTCATCATGGGTGTGAACACCCAAGCAAGGACTCTGAGTCCTTCCTGAATGGACACGCAGAGACTAGGAGAGAGAGAGAAGTGCCTTTCCCCTCCGTCTTCCCCAACCCTAGGCTTGCAAAGAGCTAACTAGAGATGCCCACCATGGATGAACTTGGCTGCCAGTCTCTTCTCCTTGCCCCCCCCACCATCTTTTTTTCCCCTCACCTTTAAAAACAGAGCCATGACCGTGGGTGAGGACAGTGTCCTTTGTGGAGCGGGTTGGGATCTGGGAGTCTGTGGCTGCAGTAGTGAGCGGTGAACCAGGCTGGAGGTTGGCTTAGACGCATTTAAAAGCAACAGACCAGATGTTCACTTAGAAACATGGATGGATCTTAAAACCCTAGCCCTGAGGGCCCATAAAATAAAATTAAATACAAATGGAGGTAGTTAAATAAGATAGTCTGCAAGTCCCCTCTTAGGCCTGTATTTGTATAAGGCGGTGTGTGAATCACAGAAGTTAGAAATAGGAACTGCATATTGTATTCACAGAGCCTGCATCCTTCTGCCCTGGGGGCTGCTTTTGGAGACCTGAGATCTGCACCCTGAGCCCCCACCCCTGGCCCCCTCCCTACCCTCTCTGGCTCTGGGGCAAAGTCCCAGGTGTTCACCGGAACCAGGACTTGGTTTCAAATCCCACACTGGCTATACACTAATACTTTGGACAAGTCACTTACATTCTTGGAGCCGGTTACCTAACTTGGGAAGTGAAGATAATAATCCTCATAGAGTGTGTTGGACAGGCCTTGGCTCACAGTAAGAGCCCAAGAAATGATGGGCAGCTCACTTGCATTGTGGGTTAGCAGTGTTATTCTAGGGTGTGGGAAGAAGACAGGCCCGGGCTTTTTATCCTACGGCAGGAAATGTCAAGGGCTCTGCCAGTGTGGAAAAGCCCAGGTTAGAGGGAGTAGAGATCTGGATATTGTCCTTAAGGAAAGCAGAGCCCTCCACAGCCTGTCAGCTCTTGCTGGGTGTCCTCCAGGCTCCCATCACCTGGACCAACCTTGCATCTGAGGAGGGCACGTTGTCCACCACCCCCCCAAGCAGGGGTGGTCATCTGACTGGGCTCAGCCTATCAGAATTCCAGGGCCCCAGGGATTAGTCTTGGTGTGAACACCCAAGCAAAGCCACCTGGAGTCCTTTCCTGAATGGACATGCAGGAATTCAGACAGAGAGGAATGCCTTTACCCCTGGGCTTGCTAAGAGCCAAGAAGAGATGCCCATGATGGGTAAATATGGCTGCCAGCCTCTCTCCACTGGGGCCTCTCTGCACTTCAGAGGGCTTGACACTTTAGTGTCAAGGCAGCTCTGTATTAAAGTTACTGGGGGCACCTGGGTGGCTCAGTGGGGTAAGCCTCTGCCTTCAGCTGGGGTTATGATCCCAGGGTTCTGGGATCGAGCCCCGCATCGGGCTCTCTGCCCGGCGGGGAGCCTACTTCCTCCTCTCTCTCTGCCTGCCTCTTGGCCTACTTGCAATCTCTGTCTGTCAAATAAATAAAATTTAAAAATTAAAAAAAAAGTTACTATAGTGGTTGACTGTTGGTAAGAATGTTTGAGGACCTTAAAAAATATGATCTAAAACTGATCTAATAGGATAACGAAGTCTCCAAACAGCTGTCAACTTTGAATCATAAGAGCAAAAAGAAAGCAATTAATTTATTGGAAATATATGAAAATATATTGAACGGGTTCAGGACAGCCCCCCCGCCCACCTCCTAACGTGCCATTTGGGCCCGTGGATTATTTTGAGCTAAAGGCACTTGAGACCCTGCAGGCTGAAGGGAAATTCTGTCCCTCTCTTAACCACCCAGAAGAATCTAAATTGGGGGTGTTTTCCAAATAATGTTATTAACAGAGAAAAATATTATCTGAGTGGACCCATCTGTATGGCTAGGCAAACACCTAATTACCAAACCTCCTCTCTTCTTACCACCTTGAGAAGTGCACACCATGGCCGCTTCTCCTCAGTTGAGAATGGCATACGTACCTCATGTCTGGCATTTCCATGTCTGTGTGGGTTCTCTGTACCTGTGCTCTTCAATGTGATTTCCGCCTGTTAACCTGTGTCGTGTCAATTCGATTCTTAGTCTAGCTAGAGGGACCTTTGAGGTTGTTCTCTACCCAGATGCAAAGACCACCAGTGGCTCCTGAGCGGGAGTGGGCAGATAGACAAATGGAAAGGAGAGGGAGACTGAGAACAGATCCATGCTGGTGGGAACTGGATTATAACAGAATGCGGCAAACAACCCGGAAAAGAACAGATGGTTTAATAAATAGCTTTGGAAAATCTTGCTCACTCTGTGAAAAGAAAGTCGAATCCCGACTTCTTAACTTCATACGAAGGTGAAACCCACTGAGATTTAGAATCTAAATTTAAAAGGTAAAGCTATAAAGCTAATAGGAGAAATTGTTGAAAGATACATTTACAATTTGGGGGTAGCCCCAAACTTCTTAAATGAAACCCTCAAAACTTTTCTCCTGAGGGAGAAAAATGAATGCATTTGATGATATCAAAATTAAAGATTTTGTTAAACGGTTTTCATAGATGGAGTTAATAAAAAAATTGATAGATTGGGAGGTATTTTTTATAATGTTAAAGGAGATTAAGATAATGGGAAACATTGAATATGAATCCTAAATTAGACATTGGTGTTATATAAATGCTAAATTTGTAGAGTAGAGGAATTGTATTGTGGTTTATGTAACAGAATGTCCTTGTTCTTAGATTTACATTGAAATATTTAGTCGTGTAGTGTCTGAATGTGCCCAACTTACTTTCAAATGTTTCATCAGAATATATGCTTATATATCTATATTTATACCTATACCAAAGAAAGAAAGCAAGCAGATGTGGAACAAGATGACAGTTGGTAAATCTGTTATGATAGGTCACTTTTTTGTTTGTTTCAGATTTTTCAAAATAAAAAGCTGGAGAAAATAACAATAATGTAACATTTAGAATATATATGGAGCTCTTGAAAATCAACAATAAAAAATCAAGAACAGTTTAGAAAAATGGGCAAAGGACAGGAACAGGCAGCTCATAGGGAAGGGAAGCTGAATGTAATAAAGACCCAAAGAAATGCTGAACGTCACCCTTAACCACAGAGAGGAGAAACTAAAAAGTAAGATATACGTTATATCCATCAGGTGACAAAACTGGAAAACCAGAGAATGACCAATGTGAAGGAGGCCATGGGAAACCAGAACCATTGTTAGGGTAGGTCCAGTGGTCTTAGGGAGCAATCTGGAAGTGCAGAGTGAAACCGTGTACGCTTGTGCCCTAGGACTTACCTGTCTGTTCTCAAAAGCCAGAGATCCTCACTGGTACACTTGTACGGAGATGTTCATGCTACTTAGCTCATCTTAGGGGAGGATGTGAAGCCTATCACCTATGGATAGGACCAGGCAGATGAGGTAAACACCTACCAGTTGGGGTCTGCTTGTTATCCAAACCCTACTAGAATAAGCAGCCAGAATGTCAGCAAGATTCCAGAGCGCGGGACAGGAAGCTGGAGGGTTGGGGAAACCTAAGGAAGGCTTCAAGACTCAGGGGTCTGGAATTAGTTGGATGAGGAAAATAAATACAATTCTATTTATTGCTTGTTTAAATTTATGAGTACAGATTTATTCTTGCTACATTGTCATTAACAGCTATTGGCTTCCTTAACTCCCCAGGAGCCAAAGGAAAGATAATGTCTGACCCATAATGGAGGAATTTGAGGCAGAGGACAGTCTAAGGGTGAGGGGCAGAGTTCTTGGCCTGGAGGGGAGCAAGAGCGCTGGGGAATCCCCTGGTGTAGGACAGAGGAGATTTTATGCATGGTCTAAAAAAAAAAAAAGATTTTCAAAGATCCTGGAACGTTTTCTAAGAGAAAAATATTAATGTGTCTTCAAAATAAATGCCCCCAGTTGGGTTGGATGCTAACAAGTTCTGAGCAGCCTGAGTGGAGGCCTTTTCAGGGAAGAAAATAAATGTGTTCATTTCCTGTGTACGAAAAAAAAAAATCCCTCATGTTTTAGGAGATTAATGTACAAGTTCTTTTTTGCAGGTGTTGATAATTATCTTTTAGCCTTGAAAGGAACTTAAATTCCAATGCCTCTGTGTCTCCTTAGGTAAAGTAAGAGGCTGGTATTGAACTTGCCATAACCAGAGGTGAGGACACAGAGTTTTTTCTGTGGAGCATCAAAAGGGTCCTGGCTTGTTGAGTTTATATAGGGACAAAACCTGGGCAGAACAACTCTTCTGAGTCTTCTGAGCAGGAAGCGTCCTCTGAGAAGAAGCCGTTCTGACCCTTCCAGGATCCTACAAAGAAGGCCAGGGTGGAAGCGAGGAATGAACTCCGGTTGAGGCGTCCAGGGCCAGGCAAGGCATCCTCCAAGATTGGTTTTGTATTTCCCACACTTCCCCTGATGAAGCAGCATTCCCTCCCTCCACCCAGCTTGCAGCTCAGAACACTGACCTCCGGAGCGATTCTAGCAGCTTGCCCAAGGTCCCAAGCTCATTCATGGACCGCGAGGATTCCAAGTCCAGGTGGAATTTCTACCCCGCTAGGCAGTCACACTCCAACAGCAACTGAAAAATCTTTCTAAAGTTTATACCAGGCCTCACTATGGCTCCAGCTGGTTTCTCTGAGCTCATCTGAAGGGTGTTCCCCACCTTCCTGAAGATGCTTTCGCTTTTCCCTCAGATGCCATCAGCAGAAAGTGACTTCAGGAGGTCCACATGGGAGTCTGGGCATTTCAGCTGACACAGAGCCCTATTCCGTATGCAAACTTTATTAAGATGCCAGCTTCAGGTTCCAAATGTCATGTTCACTGAAGAAGGGAGGGAAGGTCCCCAGAAGCTACTGGGGCCCCTCATGGAGTGAGGCTCAGGTGCCAGGGGGGACACCCACACCAATTGCCCAGAGACGGAGCAGGAGGAGGAGCTGTCTGGCTGCCAAGCCCTTAAGAGGCTGTGATTTGGAGACTATTGGCTTCTAACCTTTCAAAATTCCTGCTCTGCAGGGAGGAAGAGGCCTCAACTGGAGATCAGGGTTGATGAAAAGTTGAATATTCAAGCTGACATTCTCTAAGAATGATGGTGGGGGGAGCTTTAATAGCATAACAAATGATTCTCCTGAAAGAAAATGTCAGGCAGGCTAGGTTTGGTCCAGGACTCTCTTTCCTCTCCACCCCCTCCTTCACATTTTCAGCTTATTTCAACTTCCTGCCAACTGGGCAGGGAGAAGTGAAATTAGGACCAGTCCAAAGCCTCAGTTTTCAGAGCCCGGTAGATTAGGGGAAAGATATGGGACTGGTGAAAACCGGCAACGGGCTGATTTTCAAACGATTCTTTCCGAGTCAGCATTGGCTTTGGAGGGGTTTGGGACCCTCACAGTGAATCCCTTAGGGTCTGTGGAACCCTGAGCCCTGGGGTATCTTGGGATGGAGGGCTGAAATCTGATTCTAAAGTGGATTCAATGTAATTAGGTCCAATGGACTTGTTCTGCTTCCAGATAAGATGTTTGTTTCAAACAGATCAGCCCTGCAAGTCTGTTGCTGAAAACCCCGACGGTCCTGTTAGGAAATGACAAGCATGTTCGCAGGTAGTCTGTGGCTCATTTGGCTTCGGCTGATGTTGGATTTGTGTGATTATGGGGCCTTCCCCTGGGTTTTTTTTTTTTTTTTTTCCCTCCAAAGAGGAAAATGACTCATGCGCAATGACCTTGTTACTTACAGGAGAGTGGCAAGGTCTCACAAAGACGGTTTTAAATTTTAATGCTCCAAATTGAGACGGTGATTTTTTTTTCCAGCTACTTCTGTTGATCTGCCCATCTGTTTTCTTTCTACTTATATTCATTCTGTCTATCTATGTAGGTCTAAATGTTTGTGTCCTGCCCTCCATCCCATATTCCTAGGTTGAAATCCTAACCACCTCCCCGCCCAAGGTGATGGTCTTGGGAGGTGGTCCCTCTGAGGGGTGACTAGGTCATGGAGGTGAGATGGGATTAGTGCCCTTATGAAACAAGTTCCAGAGAGAACCCTCCCCCCGCCCCTCCACCATGTAAGAATGCAGCAGCCGGTGTTGGCTATGAACCAGGGAGAGGGCCCTCATCCCACGAGGGAGGTGCCTTGATCTTGGACTTCCCAGTCTCCAGAACTGTAGGAAATAAACTTCTGTTGTTTCTAAGCCTTTCGGTCTGTGTGTTCTGTTAGAGCAGCCTGGACGGATTAAGATATATTTTTCTTCTCCTTCTTGTCCTCTTCTCTGCCCCCCTCCCCATCTGTCTGCCTATCTAACTAATCTTTCAACAGATTGAGAGCCTACTCTCCATGAGGTCATGGAAAAAGCCCACATAAGTTTTTTTGCAGGTCCCAGGGACCAACACATGAATCACCTCCAAGAACTTACTAAACTAGGGGTCCCACGCCCCTCTTCCAGGAATTCTGGCTCAGTCGCTACTATTCACTAAACACTTACTATGTACGAGGTGAGTATGTGATCTCATCTGGTCTTTGCGATGTCCATTCCAAGGGGATCAGTTCTTCGTCCCACTTTATAGAGGAGGCTCAGAAAAGTTGAATAATTTCCCCTACGTCTCACAGCAATGAAGTGGTAGGATTCTAACCTAGGTCCCTCTGAAGCGAAGGCCAGCGTGTTACCCATCGTACTACTCTTTCTTGAGTCCAGAACTCTGCCCAGCTCTGATGCCGGTCCAACAGTGGGCACTTCTCTAGGCAAGGGTCTTTCCTCCTATGGACTTGATTTGGGTCTCACTCAGGTATTTGCTCTTGTGTGAGCCTCCTGGCTGGAAGCACTTGGCCCCCAAAAGCAGTGTTTCCAGGAGGAGGTCTAAATTCCTTGGGTTGGCATTCAAAGCTTCATACAATTCGGCGTCCTCTGATTTTACCTCTCATAGCTCCCCTCACACACCCTTGGTCTGTGCCCTATCTTGAGAACCCAAGAGATTGTTATAATGAAGAAAGTTTCTTTCGTCCTTTGGAAGGCCAGCCCTTCTGCCCCCTCTGGATCCTACTTCCTTTAGCTTCCTTCTCTTTCTACATCTTCCCTTCAAGCATCTCCTCAACAGTTGAAATGCTGTAAAGTCTCTCCTTTTTATTGTTTTTTAAAAAGATTTTATTTATTCATTTGACACAGAGAGAGGTAGCGAGAGAGAGAAAGAGAGAGAGAGACGGAGAGAGAGCACAAGCAGGGGGAGCAGCAGGCAGGGGAGAGTTTAGAAGCAGACTCTCCACTGAGCAGGGAGCCCAAAGCGGGACTTGATCCCATGATCCTGAGACCATGACCTGAGCCAAAGGCAGATGCCCAACCGTCTGAGCCACCCAGGGGTCCCTTCTTCTGATTTTCGTCCTGCCTCAGAGTCTAATTCTTCCAAGTCTCTGCTCAAAGGACCTCTGTGCAGGGACATCAGAGCTTGATCCTGGGTCCTCTGCTCATCCCCATCCCATGGCTTTTCTTCTCCATTTCAATGGGTCTTATTTTTGTGTCTCCAGGCACGTTTCTCTCTTGAGCTCTGGACTGCCTGTTCCACTGCCTACCACAATGTTCAAGAGGCATATCTGCCATGGCGTGCCCCACAGAGAACCCACGATTTCACTGCAAATCTTCCCTCTCTGATAAAAGGCAGAATCATCATCCCACTACTTCAACCAACAACCCGGGAAACAGCCTGATTGCTTGTTTTCTGTTCCTCTCCGTGGCTGACCCTGAGCCAGAGCTGTCATTTCATCCTTCAGAAAAATCATGGCACCAGAGCTACTCCCTTAGCCTTACTCTCTAAAGAAAATTCCTTCCCTTTCCAAGTTTCTCCGTCATATTAACAAGCTCCTTAAATTCTCTTGTTAGTTTATATGCTCACTAGCTTGCTGACTATCTCCTCTTCTAGAATATAAACTCCACGGAGGCAGGGACCTCACTCGTCTTCCCCATTGTCTCTCTGCTGCTTAGAGCGGGGCCTGGCACACTGCTGGAGCTGAATTAGTGTTTGCCAAATGAACAGATGAAGGAATGAAAGGATGACCCCACAGTCACTGAGGCCCCTTCCAGTCTGAATGTCTCGGCCCGCTCAGATTGACCCAAATCCCACCCATTTATCAGTGCTCGGGCCAAGCCCCATCACCTTCAGGAAGTCAAAGATGGGATGCTCTTCTCTCCTCTGCAGCAATCACACATGTCGCATATTTGGGTGCCAGAATCCCAACCATTTTGCCCCAGTCTTATCTTGTCAGCTGGACTGTACTCCCTGAAGGCAGGGCAGTTGCCAAGACCTGGTAATGGCAGCCAGCATTGCCAGGGCTCTATTGGGCAACTGGGAGCTGGACCGACATTCTCCTGAATTCTCCTAACAATTTCAGTAGTGTGATCTAGTTGCTCTCAGGTCCCACCGGACAAAGGAGGTTCATGGGAATTAAATCATTCATTCATCCAGGGTCACATGGTAAATGGAAGGTCTGGGTTTCAAGCCCTGAAGCCCATCTCCTGCCTCATCTTGGGATCTTTGGGTCTGCCAGGTTTAGTACCCAGCGGGTGTTGGAGAAAGCCTGTGAGATTCACAGATGAGCATGTAGTGTGGCAGAAGGAACACTGGATTAGAGGGCAGGAGACCTACTTTGGGCAGCCCTGGGCAGGCCCTGCTGCTCTCAGGGCCTCAGTGCCCCTGGGCAGAGGGGTCTGTTCTGTTGGATGGTTCCTGAAGACAGCAGATCTTGCTCTGGGACTCAGACTAGCAGTTCCTCGAGGGAAGAGCCTTTTCTTTCTCAGGTATATCCCAGTGCGTCCAACAGTACAAGGTATACACTAGGTGCTCAGTAAACATCAACCGAACAAATGAATCCCTCCTCCCTCCCTGCATCTTGGTAGGCTGGATGTGATGGAATGAGAATTCAGACATCTCCAGGTTGCAATTGAAGGAAAAACTGCCCCGAGGGAGAGGGTCCTCGGTGCGTAGCTGAATGTACTGGGTTCCAGGTGACTCAAGATCCAGGAGGCAGCTAAGGCCTTGGGAAGTGTGGGAGTGACCAGCCAGATCATCTTTCCCTACTTGAATGAGCCATTAACCAAAGGCAAAGGAGAAAGAGGCTTTGCCATCTTCCAGGTCCCCATTTCTGGTCATTGCAGAAAACATCCCTTTCTGGGCAGATGGCCACCAGCTCTGGCTCAACCTCTAGTGTCATCGACTCAAAATGACCAGGCAAAGCAGCTTGGCAGGGCGTCTGGCTTTCATTTTGAGATTGAGTTCAGAAGCTCCAAATACATGCGACCCTGAGATTATAAAAGGGGATCAAAGCTTTCCTGGCAGGCAGGGCTGAAGGCTGCCTTCTTAAATCTCTGCATCTGAGTGACCGCTAAGGGAGAGGAGGTGGGAGCAGCCTTGCAAGGCAGCCTGCAGCCTGCGCTCACCACCTCCCCCGGGGTTTCACTCTGGAATTCAGAGGCCTCCCTGCCAGCCCTCAGGGCACCAGGGGGTCCAGCCCTCTGGCAGTCCAGCAAACCATCCCAATGGCTTGTCTCCCTGCAGACGGACGAAGACAGCATCAACCCAAAGGCTGGGCAAAGCTTCTAGGGCTGCTCCTCGTTGTAAACATCAAAGGGAGCTCCCAGGACAGGGCTCCCTCTGGGTCTGGTTGGGCTCTCTGAGAAGCCCTAGAAAACCCATCAAGAGGCCCCTGCCCCTGTCCCTCTCCTGACTCCCCTTTTCACTTCCTCCCTCCTCCCCATCCTTCTCTTCTTTGGCCTTTGACTGTGATTTTCTTTGAAGGAAGAAATTATTTTGCCCCAGGAAACTCATTTATAGCAAAATAAGTGAAAGGTCTGGGCATCTGGCCCCACTTGGGGCTCGTTTTCGGGTTATTGCTTTAGCGTGCCTTCATCTGGCTCGCTGGAGCTTGGCACCTCTCCCTGCCGACATCACACCTGGTTTCAGCTGGAAGAGAAAGGACTTCAGCTTTTCATCTTCTGGGCCTCTTTGTTATTATTGGAGCCAAGGTTTGGCCTGGGATCAGTCAGGGGGGCGGGGGGGCGCTGGGAACTGGATCTGGAAACTGTCCCAGCGGCCGGGGGTGGAGGGAGGTGGGGAGGGGAGTGGGGTGAGGAGAAAGGCTTTCCTCAGGGCTGGAACCGCTGCCCTCCTGGCTGGTGAGAGGTTGACCGGCAGCCACCCCAACCCGGTGCAGGAGGGAGCCCCTGGCCTTAGGGTCCTGGGATGAGAAAAGGCCTTCTCAGGCCCCTTGTGATAAGGGACTTGAAGTGATTTGGCTTAAGTGAGAGATGCCTGAGGGTGTGAAGAAGCAAAAGGGTTAAGCTTGGAGAACCATACTTTAAATTTCCTGAGTGGGGAGATTGCTTCCTGGGATAGTTTATAGGTTAGTGGTTAAGATTTCTTTAAAAGCTGGCTTATTTCTATCCCTTATTTATTTTTTTAATGTAGCTTTGAGAAAAACCAAATTATCCTTTAGCATGCCTAGGAGGATTTCGTCTACCGTGTGTTTCAGGATCTTTACAGTGCGCCTATCTAGCAAAAACCGTTTCCCGTAAAAATACCAAGGGAGGGCATTTCGATGGGATTTTAAGCTTATTTGAAATTAATTGCAGATTCATTTCACTGCACATTCATTAAGGGTTTTTCCTTTTTCATTATTAATATGAAGAAATGGTGAGGGCTTTGCCAAAACTCTGCGAGGAGAGAATGGCTGCTTTAAAAGTCTCCTCCAGGCAGCAGACATCTGCCCAAGGTACACATTCCCCCGCTAACTAGGCTCTGGCCTGTGTCTGATTAAATGCAGCCCTTGGCCTGGACCCTGAGAGCCTGGCTGGCGGGGGGGGGGGGGGGGGGGGGGGGGGGGGGGGGGGGGCCTCCAGTCCCTTCCTGCCCCGCCTCCCGCCCCCGCCCACCCAGACAGGCAGGCGCAAAGGGCATCTGCAAGAGGCAAGCACAGCGCCCTGGAGGGTGTGGAGAATTAAGACAGCTGAGAGCAGAGAAGAGCCGTATGCCTGGGCGTGGGGTGGGGGGTGAGAGTGGATAGTTCAGGGCTTGTCCCAAGGCTGAAGTCCTGTTGGGTCCCTCAGAGCAGCATTCCGTGTACCAGGGACCGTGGGGGTGGCACCTGCCAGCGGAAACAAGGTAGTCCTTTGTGTGAGATAAATAGGGTCACGCTGAAGGGCTTTGTGCAGAGATAGAACGAGGTTTAGTTGCTTTGAACTGCGGAGGCTCCAGAGCTGTATTCACTGGGATTTGGTCCTGGTAAATCAATATATGGGTTCTGGAGATGAAAGAGGCTTTGGTGGGCATCGGGTTCCCCCATTTATTTTACCCTGGGAACCCGAATGGGGGTGAGAACCTCTCCCAATGTCACATAGCTGGCTGGAGAAGAACCAAGATTAGGGTCCCAGCTCTTGATTCCTAGTTAAGCGTGCTCTGTTTCATGCTGAGGCTGTGGCAGATCCACTTCCTAGAGGGGAGAGTGGGGTGTAGAGGCTGCCCAGGGTTGGGAGATATTGGGAAAGTCCCAGAAGACATGGCACCTTCCCATGGGGAACTTCGGGGATTGGGGTGGTATCCAGCACTGGTTGGGTGACATGACTGTATTTTTAATTTTAAATTTTGATTTAATTTTATTTTTAAAGATTTTATTTATTTATTTGACACAGAGAGACAGGGAAAGAGGTAATACGTATGAGCAGGGGGAGTGGGAGAGGAAGAAGCAGAGCTCCTGCTGAGCAGGGAGCCTGATGCGGGACTCGATTCCAGGAACCTGGGATCATGACCTGAGCCGAAGGCAGACACCCAACGACTGAGCCACCCAGACATCCCTTTAATTTTTTAATACAATATTTTAATTTTAATTTTTCTGTCTTTTCAGTGGTTGATTTAGGGACTAGCTTTCTTACGGTTAAGCTAGAAAAGAGAAGGCATTTATCAGTCACTGGCCAGGATGATTATGTGGTCTTTTCTCATGAGCCCATCATTTGGTTCTCTCAGTTCTGAGGCCGAAGCTGTCACGGTCACCACTTGGCAGAAAAGAACAAGGATGTGATCTGAAAGCGTCCACTCCTACCACCGCGAAGTCCCTACTCTAGCTGGCATTTCAGCTCCCCTGCAATCAGTGTCAGCTCAGACCTGTGTCCAAAGTTCCTTCAAAAGTCTGGGTGTTTTCCTTTCCCAGTGCACAGTTACCATGGCGACTGGCTGCATGACTCGGGGAAGGGATCAGGAAATGGTTTATCATACACCCTTATAATGGCATTACGGCGGGGTCCCTTCTCAAGGAGATTGGGCCTCCTCTGCAATCCCTGGGCCCCAGATCTGTGAACTGACTTAAATGAAAACTGTATTCGGAACCATGGCGTTCTAGGGTGGCAGCTGGTCGCAGCTTTTGGCAGCTTCTGCTCCCTAGCTCTGAGTGGATTTTGTTTTTTGTTTTTCAAGTCAAATAACACTCCGGTCAGCTGTCTACCTACCATGCCCCTCACAATAGCATCATCAGTTAGCAACCACCAAGATCCCTGTGGGTCAAGGTAGTCTGATGGCCCTTGCTGCCTGTTACAGTCATCGTGTCTACCTTGATGCTGCTGGTTAACTGCTCTCTTTAGCATCAGCCTTTCTGGAATCCCATTATCCCCACTAGGATTCTGGGGATCCCAGTTCTGTGGCAGCATCTGCTGCTTTCAGCCCTGTCATGCAGAGAAGAGCCACCACCATTGCTAAGCTTCTCGGAGATTCTGGTGGCCTCCCTCGCAGTGTAGTTTTGTTGCCTTATAATGCGGGTGGGCTCTGCCTGCTTTGAGGAAGCAGAGGGGGTTCTGTGCTTTCGCATAATATATCCATTCTAACACTCCCACCTTCCTGAGAATTCTGCCAAACATTCCAGTGTCTCCACCTCCTGGGCCATTGGCCATCACTGAGCCCTGCCATGAAGAAGTTATCAGCAGTGTCTTGGGCTGGCTGCAAAGGTCCTGACTTATGACGTGCTCCCATGTCAATAAATATGAAAGATATTCCACCTTATTTTTAGTCGACTCTTGTGAGCACCACTCCCAAGGACCCACCTGGTTCTTGCAGGGGTTCACCAGCCATGGGCTGTCATTCCTTGATGTGGAAGCTGTTTTGTCCCAGAGCAGAGGCTCTGGTGTTTCTCTGCTTGGGCTCTGCTCAATCCTGACCCTGCTGATTGGCCTGAAGCAGCAAGCAGTGGTGGTGAAAGACCTTGGGAAGGTCAAGAGTCCTTTGGAGAGGTGACCCTCTCAGGTGAGGGTATTCATGGTCTCCAGGCCTGGGGAGGCCACTCTTCTCTAGCAAAGAGGGGGGAGCTTCTTCTAGCGCTAAGGACCCAGAGCATCAGTAGGTTCAAAAATTCTCAGGCTTGTCCACTGACTATCCATATCCCATGTCTCAGAGTCCCACTCTCCCTCCAAGGCTTTGACTTTGATGTGGAAGATGGCTCCCCCTAGTAATGCTCTATCTTTACAGTTCGATCTGGGGCCCCAGTTTTGGCCCAGGAGTCCCTGTGGGCAAAAGAGATGAGAGTCCACAGAGGCTATCTGGCTTTCACAGTGAACCCAGAGTTGATCACTACGTCGTCTAGGCCTGTTAGTTTTTCCCCTTTCTGTTCCATTTTTTAAAATACATTTTAATGTTTAAAGCAGGTTTAAAGTTACAGGAAAATTGAGTGGAAAGTACAGAGAGTTCTCAGATACCCTCTACACACCTCAATCCCCTCATACACACTTCCTCCCCCACCATCAGCATACAGCCCTAGAGTGGTACATATCACTATCACCCAAAGTCCATAGCTTGTATTTGAGTTCATTCAAATGGTGAACATTCTATGAGTGGTAACAAAAGTATAATGACATCTATCTACCATTATACTGTCATACAGAATAGCTTCACTGCCCTAAAAATTCTCTGTGCTCTACCTGTTCATCCTGCCATTTTCCCTAACCCCTATTAACCACTGACTTGTTCACTGTTTCCATAGTTTTACCTATTCCAGAATGTCATAGAGTTAGAATCATACAGTATATTTTCAGATGGGCTTCTTGACTTGTAATACGTGGTTAAGGTCCCTCCATGTCTTTTCATGCCTTGGTAGCTCATTTGTTTTGAGCATTAAATAACATTCCATGGTCTGGATGGACCACAGTTTATTTATCCATTTACTTACCAAAGGACATTGTAGTTGCTTCCAGCTTCCGGCAGTTGTGAAGAAAGCTGCGTAAGTTTTCAGGTCCTCTTGGTAAATGCCAAGATTAATAGATTATATGGTAAAAATATGCTTACTTTTATATGAAACCATCTGACCGTCTCCCAGAGTGGATGCGCCATTGTGTATTCCTACCAGCAATGAGTGAGAGTTCTTGTTGCTCTCTATCCTCACCAGCATTTGGTGTTGTCAAGGGTTCCAGAGTCTGGACATTCTAACAGGTGGGTAGTGGTAACTTGTTGTCTTTTCATTTGCATTTCCCTGGGCATATGATGTGGTGAACTTTTTCATGTGCTGTTTGCCAGCTGCATGTATTTTCTGGTGAGGTGCCTGAAGGTCTTTGTCCCATTTCCTAATTAGGTAATTCATTTTCTTAGTTCTGAATTTTGAGAGTTCTTTGTATATTTTGGAAAGCATTTCTTTATGAGATATGTCTTTTGAACATATTTTCTCCCAGTCTGAGGCTTGTCTGCACATTTTCTTGACAGTGTCTTTTGCAGAACAAGAAATTTTAATTTTAATGAACTCCAGCCTATCAATTCTTTGATGGATTTTGCTTTTGGTGTTTTCCCTAAAAGGTTATCACTATACCCAGGGTCATCTAAGTTTCTCCTGTGTTATTTCCAGAAGTTTCAAATTTTTCACTTTGCATTTTGTGAAAGGTGTAAGGTCTGTATCTAGATTTTTTGCATGTGGTGTCTAGCTGTTCCTGCATCATTTGTTGAAAAGACTATCTTTGCTCCATTGTGTTGTCTTTGTCAAAGATCAATTTACTATATTTATGTGGGTCCCCTTCTGGGCCCTCTATTCTATTGCATTGGTCTATTTGTCTGTTCTTTCACTGATATCGCATTGTCTTGATTATGGTAGCTTTATATAATGTTTTAAACTCAACTCAATAACATCAGTCCTCTACCTTTGTTTTTATCTTTCCTTATTAAGTTGGCCCTTCTGGATCCTTTTTCTCTCCATATAAACTTTAGAAGCAGCTTGTTGACATCAACAAAATAAGTTGATGGGCTTTTGATTAGGATTGCTTTGAATCTTCAGACTGAGTTGGAAGAACTGACCTCTCTACAGTATTGAATCTTCCTATCCATGAAAATGGAATATCTCTCCATTTACTTTGTTCTTCTTTTATATCCTTCACTAGAGTTTTATAAATCATTATCTCTTAAAGCTTCCAAAGCAGTTAACCAAAGCCATACAACTAGCACACTTTTAAATTAATTAAATTAAATTAACATATAATGTATTATTCATTTCAGGGGTAAAGGTTTGTGATTCATCAGTCTTACACAATTCACAGTGCTCAGCATAGCACATGCCCTCCCCAGTGTCCATCACCCAGCTATCCCATCCCTCCCACCCCCCTCCACTCCAGCAAACCTATTTGTTTCCTGAGATTGAGTCTCTTATGGTTTGTCTCTCTCTCTCTCTCTCTAGTTTGGTCTTGTTTCATTTTTCCTCTTTTTCCCTATGATCCTCTGTTTTGTTTCTCAAATTCCTAATATCAATGAAATCATATGATAATTGTCTTTCTCAGACTGACTTACTTTGCTTAGCATAATACCCTCTAGTTCTATCCATGTCATTGCAAATTGCAAGATTTTATTTTTTGATGGCTGTATAATATTCCATTGTGTGTGTGTGTGTGTGTGTGTGTGTGCCCCATCTTCTTTATCCATTCATCTGTTGATGGACAGCTAGACTCTCTCCATAGTTTGGTGGGAGGAAGAAGAAAAAACAAGAACAAAACAGGGAAGCCAGGTAGGTAAGCTAGCACTGTAAGGAAGAATCAGCTGAAAAGAAAAAGCAAAACAGAATTAGACCTGAAAAGAATTTAATATTGGAATGAAGAATACAGATTATTAAATAAGTATATTTAGCACACTTACAGAAATTACAAAGATACTTGAAAATAAGGAGGAGGTGCCTGGGTGGCTCAATAGGTTGAGTGTCTGACTCTTGATTTTGACTCATGTTATGATCTTAGCATTGCAGGATTGAGCCCACATCGGGTTCTATGTTCAATGGGGAATCTTGGCTCTTAATTCTTTATTGTGTGCCATAGATGGGATCTGGGATCACATCTGAGAGCCAAGGAAGTAGTGAACATGTGTTTATAAATGCTGACTTTATAAAAAACAATGCCTATGTTTTGATTAAAGAAAAAAAATAGGGTAAAACATAGATCCTAATAATTTGCAAGTATGGAGGAGTGATCAGAGATAAATATTTTAAAGTCCATGGATTGTTCAGAAGAAGGATGAGGGTACTGATTAACTTTAGACATTGTTAAATATGCACATTAAAATTTCTAGAGTAACTATTAAAGTAATAGAGGTAAAAAACTGAATGAGAAAAATAATCAACTCCCACAAATGACAAATAAAGAAAAACTAAATAAAAGAAAGAGAAAAAGTGGAATAGATGTATAATAAAAAGACAGTAAAAATAAAAACATACCAATAATCACAATAAATATAAAGTAGCTAAAATTTCTTGGTAAAATACAAAGATTTTCAGAGTTGATTATTTTTAAATAAGCAAAATTGAGTTTGTATGCTGTTCACAAGAGACATAAAGACACACAAAAGGTAAATGAAAAAGCATGGAAAAATATATGCCAGGCAAATACTAAGCCAAGGAAAAGAAATGGTGTGGGGATATTTAATTTCAGGCAAAATACCATTTAAAGAAGAAAGCAAAACTATAAAAGCAGAGCACCACAACGTAATGATAGAACATTCTTTACCAGAATGATGTAACAAATCTAAGTGACATGAACCTGAAAAAATAGACTTAAAATATATAAAGCAAATGTTGACAGAACTATAAGGAGAAATCAACAATGAATTCAAAGTAGATAGTGAACATCTCCTTCTTATTAACTCATTTTTCTAGGAGATATAAAATTAACAAAGATACAGAATATCTGAACAATACAAATTTTGACTTCATAGAAATGCAAGGACTTTTGCACACAGATAGAAAACACACATTTCTTTTCATGAACACATAGAACATTTATGAAAGTTGGTCACGAGAAAGGCCATGAAGTAAACCTCAAACATTCCAAAAAGCTTATTATCATATGACTACATTATGTAATCCCAATACAATTAAGTTAGACACCAGCAACCATATTTATAAGAAACAACAACCCTCTCTATTATTTTGGAAGTTAGAAAAAGAAATACTTCTCGACAACTCATGGGTCAAAGAAATCATGATAGAAATTTTTAAAGATTTAGAATTGAACCCTCACAGAAATACTACACATCAAAACATGATGACACCATATGTATAGCCAACACCATATGTATAGGTAAGTTTATAGCTTTTAATACTTATATTAAAAACAAAGAAAGCCTAAAACTTAATTTGCCATGCATCAAACTTCAGAAATTAGAATAAATGCAGAAAGTGAAGGAAAGTGATAATAAAGACAGGTAGAGAAAAAGAATAGAGGTAAAGTAGAGGTAATAAAAAACACCCGAAAGTTATTGTTTTGAAAAGTAAACATTTGAGGCACCTGGGTGGCTCAGTAGGTTAAAGCCTCTGCTTTCGGCTCAGGTCATGATCCCAGAGTCCTGGGATCGAGCCCCACATCTGGCTCTCTGCTCAGCAGGGAGCCTGCTTCTCCCTCTCTCTCTGCCTGCTTCTCTGCCTACTTGTGATCTCCATCTGTCAAATAAATTAAAAAAAAAAAAAAAGTAAACATTTGCCAAGACTGATCAAGAAAAACAGGCAGTCTAAGGAACATAAAAGTATCCCCAGTTTACAAAGGGGTCTCATATCATTCTTAGTTTTTTAAAGGTGAGATTTAAAGAGTCCTCATAACTTCAGTCACAGTTCTTCATGGGAAACTTGAGCCCAGAGACCAAATGTGACTTGCACACAGAGTCGATGGGTTCATCCTGGTCTTGTGTGGCCTTAGCACCAATCTTTCTTTTGACTTGGCCTGACATTTCTTGCAGAATTATTCCTTTGAATCAGGGGCCATGGCACCTCTTAAAAGAGGTGAGTATTGGGGTGTGGGTATCTCAGGGTTCTCTATCAATTCAACCCATCTCCCTTCATGTGGACCCAACTCTGTGTGGAACACTGGGGAAGGATAAATGTAGGGAGAGTGAGAAATTAAAGATCTTAACCTCTAGTAACAGAATTCCTCTAAGAGAGAAATACTAGCTTTGGGGTAAGGGGTTGACAAGCCACAAGAAGAAAGTGAGGGAGCTATTGGAGCCCAAGCCAGAGAAGTTGATGGTTAAATTGTTATGAGTAAGATCAGGAGAAGGATTTGGGTTTTGCTCCTTGGAGGGCTGGGGCTGGGGAAGGAAGATCAGAGGAGAGGGAAAGAAGAGAGAGGAGGCCAGAGGGTGTGAGGCTGGGGACCACATGCATTGCTGTGGCCAGAATCTGTACTCCAGCGGTTTGGAGTGGCTGATGGCCTGCTAGGAGTGCGGCTTACTGTTCTTCCGCCTGGTTGAATGTGAGATGCTGCCCCACCTGCTTAGGAGCCTCACAGCAGCTGGGGAGGCCGGGGATCCTCCATCTGTGGACCGGTGGCATTCAGGGGTGACCCACGTTCACGTTGTCGCGGCTGGCCTCGAACCCAGCACTTCTTGAGGCTGCACCCTGGGCTCTTTGGACCTGCTGCTGTCCCGGAGCTCACCCACCTGGTTCGGCCTCTTGTTGGCTGAGGGCCCGGACCCCTCCGCGGGAGAGGGACCCGCCAGCGGTCCGCAGGTGGCGCTGCGCACCCGAGCAAAGGCGCGGCGCCCGCCGCAGGACAGGGGGCGGGGCTCCCTCGACCGCGCAGACCCGCTCGCCGAATTCCAAGGGTAGAGGCGGGATGGAAGGCCTTCCAGACTTAAGAGGAAATTCCCAGAATTTCGAGAGCAGCGAGGACCCGCGAGCTCGTGCTTTCACAGCAGAGGGGAGCCTAGGGCGCCCCGGCAGGAAGTGGGGGGCAGTGAGGGCATCCCGCCTGGAGACCCCGCCTCCCCACCACCACCACACACACCCGTGGGGGCGTGCTCCTGGCTCTCCGCAGGTCTGTGCGGTGGGGCCGCAGGGCTCTGCCAGGCGCCGCCTCCCTCTAACCCAAGTCCTAGCGAGTCAGCCCACGTTTCACACGGAATCTGCCCAGATGATTCTCATTAAAGGCCTCAGCCGCAAAGGACTGCACTTGGGGAAGAATTGCGAACGGCTTTATTATCATGTTTTGCTGAAAAGCAGGATGCGGGGCTCCAGGTGGGGTTTATTTTGCGGAGTGTAGGGGGCGGGGGAGGGGGCGACGGTCAAGAAGCTCCTGGTTCCCTTGCTGGCTTGTGACTCTGGGAGCATCGCTCCTCGCCTGAGACTCAGTTTCCTTATCTGTTACGTGAAGGGATGGGATTAGAACCCGACCTTTGAGCTCTGACCTGAAAATCCTGGAGTGACTGGGCAGCATCCCTCTCCAGCTTCACCGCACCACCCTCCTCCCCGCCCCGGGCAGCTGAGGTCAGTTCTTTCAGGAGATTGGGACCACTTCTGAGTCTTGCCGGCAGATTATTCCAGGCTAATGTAAGGCAGGTACAGAAAGCTCTGGTGTCGGACTCTAGCGGGGGCCACACAAAAACCAGACATCCTTAATGGTTTGAGGCCTCACGGAGGAGGAGGAGGGGCAATGCGAGGGCTCAGTGCCCTGTGGCTCAGGACCAACAGAATTCCCAAAACAACAGAAGGAGGGGCATCCTGAGTTCTCTCTGAAAGGTCCCTCAGCAAGCTGCCTGGCCACCTCCAGACCTTGTGCCCTCCCCCATCCCCATCCTTGTAGCAAATGTCAGGCAGGAACCTGTGGTGTGACCTGGGGGATGAGCCACCTGTCTCTGGAACTCTTCCCCCTGCTCCCTGCCCAGCTGCTGAGGTCCAGCGCGGAGAGAACTGAGAGATGGCTGGGTGTGGTGGTGGCAGCCCCTAGGTGACACAAGGGCTGGTGGGCGAAGGCTTGGAGGGCCGCAGCATCGTGGACGCAACTCCTATCAGAAAAGCTGACTCAAGAATCTGGAATCTGGGGGTCAGTGAGTTTCTGTTTTCTGGAGGCTGTCCTCTCTGATACCAAGGGGCATATCCCAGTTTAGTGCTTGTAAACTTCATTATACATGATTATTATTTCTTTTTTTCTCCCCCCCCCCTTTTTTTAAAGATTTTATTTATGTATTTGACAGACAGAGATCACAAGTAGGCAAAGAGGCAGGCAGAGAGAGAGGGGGAAGCAGACTCCCTGCTGAGCAGAGAGCCTGATGCAGGGCTCCATCCCAGGACCCTGGGATCATGACCTGAGCCGAAGGCAGAGGCTTTAACCTCACTGAGCCACCCAGGTGCCCCTTCTTTTTTTCTTCTAAGATTTTATTTATTTGTAACACAGAGAGAGAACAGGAGAGGTGAGGAGGGGCAGAAGAAGAAGCAGGCTCTCCACGGGCAGGGAGCCCTGTTCGGGGCTCGACCACAGGACCCTGGGATCATCCCCTGAACCCACTGAGCCACACGGGCGCCCCTGTAATTATTATTTCAATGGTGATTATTAGTCCCTCCCTTTCATTGGGTATTTCCTGCAGTGTCTACATCAATCTTCCTAATAGTCAGCAATGGAGGGGCTGTTGTTATTCCATTTTATGGGTAACAAAACTGAGGCTTGGTGCAGAGCCCCTTCCTGGCTCTCCTGCCCCATGTCACATGAGCTGCTGGGAGCCCTGGGACGTGGACAGGGCCTAGTTTGGCACCCATTTATATGACTGGGATAGGGTGCCCCTGAGAGGCTGGGTCACTTGCTTGTGACACACTGTAGGGCTCAAAGCTGGGACTTGACCTGGAGACAAAGAGGTAGTGGAGACCCAGCAACTCCTTGGGAATCTTCTGTGGGTCTTCACCTCACCTGGGTGATATCCAGCTCCTCCATGTGGGGGTTGGGTGCTATGTGGCCTATTCCTACTGGGTGCTGGAATTGCAGGCTAGTGGGCTTGGAGGGTAGTTTTGTCTTGCAAAGAGGATGAAGTAGAAGGCCTGGAACAAGCACTAGAACTTTAGTGTGCAACTTCCAGCCTCACCGGGGCTGAGCACCCCCACCCCCTACAGATAGGGCCTGTCAAGACCTCCTATAGCCGCACCCCAGCCTCCTTGATCTTGCTTTGGTTTTCACCCTCTGACCTGACATATCTGCTAGAATCTAGCCTGTGCTGAGTCATCCAAACTCAGGTGTGATCTGAAGGGACCCAGTATAAAAGCCACAAGCCCTTCTCCTCTCTCTCCCAAAAGGGCGGGCCTGTGTGTGGTGGGTCAGGAGACAGGCTGCCATGGCCAACAAAGACATTTACAGAAACAAGGAACTCCTCTTATGCACTTCCTTCCCATCTGCCAGCATGTTAGAAGGAACTCTCTCTCCTCCAGCTCCGAACTCCACTTGGGCTACAGTGTAGGGCTGGAGGTCCACCCAGAGGAAGGCCAGGAGAACCTTTCTTCTACCATGTCAGCGGTGTGTGGTATGGGTTAAGGCAGGCGTGGGCAATGCCCAAGGCTAGAAGTGATTTCTCTGCCCAGCTTCTTACCCATCACAACTCTTTTCAATCTTACATTTGAACAGTGGCCCAAATGGGGCCCTCACGGTTGAGGATGGAGATGTCCCCCAGCTCCGTCTAAGCCCCTGGGGACTCTTACCATTCTGGACCTTATCCTGAGCTTTTAGAAGATACTTCTGTTTATTGGCCCATACTATCCTTAAATGGGAAGGTGTTTTGGATTTTCTACCTGTTGTAGAAAGTGCACGTGGGGGAGGGCCCAAGTCCCCGGGTATAATCCATACACCTGGGCTGCAGGTAGGAAAGGTGAGGCAGAGGCCTGTGGACCCACCCGGGCAGATCTCCAGACATGATGTGGGTTTCAAAAAAAGCAAATTGCAGACGGAGAACATGGCTATTCACAGCCATAACAATAAGCAAGCAAACAAGACTCCCCACAAAGCAATATAATGTGCTATCCTTGGGCACCTGATATGCATGTAAATAAATAGAAATAGGCAAGGAAGCATTGTCAGAGACCTGGAGAATGCTCACCTCTGGGGGGATGGGAGGAAGGCTCTGGAACTGAGCTTGGTGCACAGGGACTTTAGCGTATCTGTAATGTTTTAATTTTTTATAAGAATTAGTTGTCTAATTAAAAATTAATATTTAAAAAAGTTTGCTCTTCCTTGTCGTTGCCCCAGACTACCTGTTTGAAGCCCCAGGCTGGCGTCCTGTGCCCTGGGGAGCGAGCTCATGCTCCATCCATGTGGAAGCCCCCACCGCGTGCAGAGCACCCTGCACACCAGGTGCCTTACCTGCATGAGCTCATTCGTCAGGAACCGGCCTAGGGGCCTGTGGCATGACGTCAGAGCCTTCGATCTGGTCGCTCTGAGCTCCTGCGCTTCCAGACTCTGGATGGAATTTCTTTAGCCTCAGCACACATGGCAGGCGCTGGAGCCCGGCACACTGTGTCATTCTTCTCCGACTGCCTGGTTCTCACCGCCCCCCGACCGTCTCTCTCTGTGGGTGCAGGTCCTGGCTGCCCCTGGGGGAAGACGATTTGGGGGAGGAAGGCATTTTCTATTTTGTTTTGAATTGGCTTCCCGAAGCTGCCCTCGGGCTGGACGCTACAGGAATTTGCCAAGAGCTTAAACAATCCCCCAAAGACCGGATTGTTGTACCCCATTCGCTCTCTTGATTCTTCAGATTTTTGTGGGTCATCTGCCATGGGCTTGGAGCTGGAGTCAGCAGAGTCTGGAGCCCGTCCACCTCTTCCTGTTCCTATTGTTACTCCTCAGGCCAGTCCGCTGTCACCTCTGTGTCCCTCCCTCCAGTCATTTCTCCTCTCTCCAGCTACAGTGAGCTTTCTAAACCAGATCTGATCAAACCCCTCCCTTGCTGAACACTCTCCATGGCTTTCCATTGTTCTAGGGTCAAGTCAGCGACCTTGACACTGATTGGTGTGACCCCAGCTTCCATCTCCAGCGTCTGTGCTCTGGCCACTCCGAGCCCTATCAAAAGCCCCCAGTCCCATGCCCCGGTCTCTAAGCCTTAACACATGTCCTTCCCTCTGCCTGCAACACGCTCCCCACCACCTCATTCATTTCCTGCTAATTTCAACTTCAGCTTTGGGTCTCAGGCAGCACTTCTTCCTGGCAGAAGCATCTCGGAGCCCTGTCCTCCCGCACCTGCACCCAGATGAGTTCTGTGCATCTCGTCCTCAGGTCACTTATCACACTTTATATAATTGCATGTTAAATTGGTCTGTCTCTCTCACCAGGCTATAAAGTCGCGAATGCAAACATCTTGAATAATAGCAATGACAACCCCCACGGCAGGCTGAGCATTTTGTCGTCGTAACCTGTGCCAGGCACGGCGCTAAATGTTCTGTAGCTCTCCGCTGTCTACTTCCCACCTCCCTGCGAGGCGGGGCCTCCACTATCGAGAGTGGGTCCAGGATTCAAAGCCCAGCAGCCTGACCCAGGAGCCTGCCCCTTCCCGCACCAGGGAGGGCAGGGTTTTGTCTGTCTGATTCACGATTATATCCCTAGCGCCTAACACAGTGCCTGCCATCTAGAAGGAACTCAATAACTATTTGTTGGATGAATAAATCAAGAGACATACGGTGATGGGCAGCAAATCTAATCCCTGCTTGGATTAGTTCCTTTTAAAAGCAGTGAGGAGAAGCAGAGCTACGTTATCGATCCACGCCCGGAACCACCGATATACGAAGATAAGACAATCCGAAGACTCCTGAGTCCCACGGCACTGCTGCGGCTGTTTGCTGGGCTTGGCTGGGGCGCCTGCCCGGTAGGATTTAGTAAGATGGGGCTGGACACGCAGAGAAGGTTCTGGAGCCTGGGGAGGGGCCAGGGGCCCCCAGGACCGGGTCTGAAAAAGCCATCTTGGGAGTTTCAGGGAAGTCAGAGCCCTGGGAGGACCTGAGCACTATATTACTATAGGGAGATTGATGGGAGAGAAACAACCCATAGGACTTGAATTTATTTTCTTCTGTCCAAAGTGGGATTGCTCCTGATGACTGAAATCAGTGGTTCTCATCTAGGATGCTTTTGGTCCTCACGGGACTTGAGTAATATCTGGAGACACTTTCAGTTGTAACCACTGAGGGTGGGGAGTGCTGCTGGCATCGGATGGGTAAAGACCAGATCCTACAGCGCATGGGGACCTCCCCCCGCTGCCGTAACCCCAACACAGCCCTGTCAGGCCCGATACGTTCTTGGTGCTGAGGTTGAGAAGTCCCATTTAAACAATGGAATGAGTGGACCAGGGAATAGGTGAAGTTTGTGGAAGTGTCTCCTCTGATGGCCTTTGACCTACTTGAACAGTGAGGTGACCGGGGATGGACTGGAATGACAGAGCCGTCTCTACTCCCCACTCCTTCCCCCACCAGGAACACGTTACCAGCAACTCAGTGCATCTCTGTGCGATGTCCTCCACCCCTCCCCCATTCCTCACACTTCTCTTATCACTGTGGGATCAAAAGTTTGAAACATTTGGTGCCCATATTTGTAAAAAGTGGAGCGGAGGTGGGGGGCGCATCTCTGATGTGAGCAGGCTTGGCTCACTCTTTTCAAGGGACACCGTTGTGGGAGCACTTGTGTGCCTCCTAATTCTGTGGTCACTGCCAGAAGTGGGTGGGGTTAGAATGGGGTGGGGGAGGCCGCTGGGGCCCACCGTCAGGATTTGCCCAGGCAAAGTAGAAAACTTGCCTTTCCCATGCCCCCGCTGCTGGTGGCCTGACCCCTTCTTTGTGGCTGATGCATATTCATACCGTACCCGTGTCCGGAGTACTCCCCAGGCTCCACAGACGTCGCAGGGTGACAGCTTGGGTCAGGGGGCTGCCTCAGCCTTCAAGCAACAACACTCTCTTAGGACATAATAGAATTCTGTATCTCCTACTGTGTTATTTCAGATCCTACAAAAAGCAGAGCCCGAGATAGAATTAGGCGTGCACAGCCGTTATTGGGGGAATTCTCTGGGAAGGGTGAAGGTCAAGGAGCAGACAGGAGTCTGACACCCAGGAAAGGAAGGAGGGAAGGAGTGGGCGTTGGACAGGAAGTGCTCAGTCCACAGTGTAGCTCTGAGAAACCTTCAGCCAGTTCGAGGAGCATGTCCCACATGTGTGGTGCCCGTCTGCGCCAGGCTCAGCTCCGGGCCCCTCCTGAGCCTTGACCTTGGGCATTGCTTCTCCAGGACACCTCTGCAGGAACCCTGTTCAACTTCTTACCTTCTGAGACAACGAGAAAAGTACTGAAGTGCAGACTCCTGCCTTGAAGCTCTCCTGACCCCCAAGTGCAAGGTGGTTCTCCCACCTTGGTTCTCTCTTCCCCGCTTGGCCCGTCACCCCCTTCAGTGATTGGGGTCAGTTGCCCGCTTAGCCAGCCCACCTTCTGGTCCCTGCCTTTGCACGTCTGCTTAGGACTTGTCCTTCCCGAGAGCCTCCTCCTTCTCTGCAATCTAATGAAACCTGCCCGGTGCTTGGCCCACGCCGACTCCACTTCTTCCAGGATCTCTTCAGCTCCCACTGATGTCCCCACTCCTGGAAGTTCTCTTTTAGGTAGGAGTGTTGCCATACTATAGCCCCTCACTGTTCTCCGGTTGTTTCAGCTGTTGTGATTATGTTTCTTAAATAAGCTTACAAACGTCTAGAGGGTCCGGACGGGATGAATCCGTTTCCTCTCCAGCATCTCTTCTTCTTTCCTTTTCTTCCTTCCTTCCTGTCACTTATCAGGTGTCAGGTCTTTCAGTAGAAATGGATGGGACTTTCTTCCATACTGAGGGGTTGTTGTCTCTGGGTCCCGGCTGCGTCCCGGCTTGGCAAAATTATTATTTGGTTGGTTTATGTGTGTTGGTCTCAGGCTGGCCTGCATTTTGCTCTTTCTCATCCGTCCCTGGATGTCAGTGATCTCCAGAATCCCCTTTTCTGGCCGCCCCAAATAAATCCCTATTCTTAGTGCCTGGATTCATCCTGAGGAACCAGTGACTTCAAGTAGCCCTAAATGTGACTTCTCCCAAGGGACTTTTTGACTAGGGTCTGAAGAGTGGGAAGATCAAATTCTAGTAAGTTTCATGCATGAGCTAGACTCCTTACTATCCTATACAGTTGCCTCTAGCCGTGTGTAGCTATTTAATTAAATTAAAAATACAGTTCCTCAGTTACGGTAGCCACAGTTCAAATGCTCAGTAGCCTTGTGTGGCCAATGGCTACCATACTGGCCTGCACAGTATGTTTCCATCATTACTGAAAGCCCTACAGGTTGATGCTGAGATAAGGAAAGGCTTTTTTTTTTTTTTAAAGCAGGTCTGAGCTGTATCCAGAACTTCCTTCAGTCCTGAGTGATCTCAATGTAGAGGTTCTTGCCCCACCTAAGAGAAGAGCCAAGTTTAAGGCATCCTCACACGCAGTCACTAAAGATGTCCCTGAGTGAGCACAGGCCTGGAGATCCCGGGAGCAGTGGTTCTGGGGCTATGAACAGGCCCCCGGTTGCCTTCTAGGCCTGGGACCCTGCCCTCTGGCTGTGGGAGGCCATCTTCAGATGGCCAGAGAGGCCCCCTTGCGGGGTGGAACCAAGCAGAGCTGCTCCCCACAGCCTCTGGAGGGGGACCAGCTTAGCTGCAGCCTGGGTGTGGAATTCCTTATGCTTCTGACCATTGACATTCTGCATTCTGCGGCATCGGTATCAATTATTAAGCAGAAAGCCCAAGGAGAGTCTGTGGGGCAGTGGAGAGTGTGGGAGGAGCAGAGGAGACAGAGGGAGCACTGCAGAGGTGGGGGGATGCGGAATGCGGAGTGGGAAAGGTGGGGGTGGGAGGAGGATGGGGGAGCAGAGGCACTGGGCAGAGGTTCAGCTGCTGACCCACCCATATGGAGAGTAGATTCTCAGGAGGGAGAGGGAATGGTCCGTGAGTGCTGGGGGTTAGTTGTCTCCCTTTACGAGGGCTTCTAGCAAAGCTGAGGGTTTTCAGGAGTCAGACCCCAGGATGCTGAGGGGACTTTGAGTTTCAGCCCGATGGGGACGGAGGTGAGGCCTGAGGTGAGAATGTTCAGAGGACATGGGTGGAGGGCACGATGGTGCTTCTAGAAACCTGAAGGGCAGTCATCCAAAAGAGGGCTTGGCAAACCTTTCTAATAAAGAGCCAACTATTTTAGGATTTGTGGGCCTGGCTGTTTCTGTCACAACTACTCAACTCTGCTGTCGCACAGAAGCGGCCGGAGATGGTGTGTAAACAGATGGGCCGTGGATGGGTTCCCATAAAATACTATTTATGGAAATGGGGCAGGCTGGATTTGACCCTTCTCCTGATCTAGAACCTCAATCCACAAAGTGTGTTCTGTGGGCCAGGAGTGTCAGTCAGCATCACAGGGGCGTGTGAGAAACGCGGGACCCCAGACTCCACTCTAGAGCTGTAGCAATGGATCTGCGCTTCAGGAGGTCCCCTGTGCCTATCAAAGTTTGGGAAAAAGAGTTGGGTTGTCCTCGGAGGCTCCAAGCATTATCAGAGCAATGGGTGGAAATGGCAGGAAGTGGACGTTCCGCTCAAGGTCAAGAGGAACTTTCTACCCAAGACAGTTGCCCTCAAGTGGGACAGGAGACTGTCTCTGAAGGCCGTGAGCGTCCTGCACTGGGACGGTGGAGCTAAGGCAAGAAGACCCATTCTTTAGGATGGTAGGGAAGCCTCGGGCAGCTTAAATGGCATCCTGGCTAACTTTCCTAGCTGGGGGGGTGAGCTGCCTGGGCTCGAGTACTGGTTGGGCAAGAAGACGTTTCACTCATTCTTATTTCAGATTCTGCATCTGTCAGGGTAATCAAAGACCTCACAGGGTTGTGCTAAGAATTAATGCGCTTCAAGTAGTATAATAGTACTTACCATGTGCTTAGTGCTCCGTGTTAGCTCTTACTATAGAGTACGTAATTCTATAACAGTTATCCGTAGTTTTGGTTGGATCAAGGACCTTTGTATCTCTCCCGTCCAACTCTGAGATTCCAGCTCCGAGGGGGTGGGGGAGGATTTGGGGAATAGGGGAATAACAAGCATAGCCAGCGTTTTCTGAGGATTTAGTATGAGCCAGACATTATGCAAGCATCAGTTAATGGCTCTCAAATTACTTTCAGATACTCGTTGGTGGGTAAGAGCGGATAGATTATAATCTGCATGTTTCAGCTTTAGAACATCTAGTCGAGCCAGAGATGATGCGCTTGGGTTTGTCACTGACAGATTTATGTGGTGATGAGTTAAGGCACAGAACTCCCTAGAGAGAGTCCAAGAGCTGCATCTCTGGGCCATGTCACTGACTCGAGTCTCAGGATGGTGGCGGGAGGGGGGTTGGTGCAGGACACTTTATTGTAGAAAAATATGATGCGTGCTGACTCCCAATCCTATTCGTGTAGAGGTCCCCAAAGATTTAATGTCCCTTCTGTCCCTGTTGCTTTTGTGTTTATAATCCCCAACCATGGGTTTCAGGGACAGACCCCGGTCGGGCTGGGCTCTTGTTCTGTCACTTCATGCTGTGTGGTCAGGGGCAGGCCTCTTGACCTCTCTGAGCCTCGTCAAATGGACTGCTAATGCTGCGTGCTTCCCAGGGCTGTGGCAAGGATTACGTGAGAACGTATGAGACCGCCAAGAGTGGCACAAACATTGGTTGTCATTTTGATGAAGTCTGTAAGCCTCTTAGGGGCTCCTCTTTCCCCCATAGTGCTTGCTCCATAATAAGGGGTTAATACATACTTACTGAATGTGCGAGGAATAAAGGACCTCCTACAGCCTGGGAAGAAACTGCTTCCGACGACGAAGATGGGTTGACGTAAATCCCCTCCGCCCTCCTTTTGCCCGCCCCCCACCCCAATTCCGGCACCAAGTTTCCCTCTCTAGCTCACTGTGAGCTGTGGGAGGAAGTTCCCATCACCCCACGCTAGGAACCTTTTTTCCTACTAACAGTTTTGGCTTGGCTTTGTGGAAACCAACACGGAGTTCTTATCTTCCCAAAGAAACCGTTCAGAAAACAACACACTGCATTTTTTCAGTGTGTGTTTGGGTTTTAAAAGGTGGGTGGGAAGGAAAGGAAAGATTGCCCTTTGAACCCAGAGGTGGGATCTAGCAAAGCCTCAAGAGTGCTTTTTTACTGCTGAGAATGCTCCCCCCACCCCGTCTCACCTCCCCTCACCTCATCTAATTTTTGGTGCATTTAGTTAATTAATTTAAAGTGACGATAGTCCCAGATGAAGCTGTAAATTAGTTTCAAAGGGCGCAGCCGGGCCACCCACTACTGGAAGATCGCATGGCAGTGACAACATTAAACCTTGAACAACCCTCAACAAGGCGGGAGGAGGGAATCCTAAAACCTCAAGTAAAAACACATTTCCAGCCCGATTCCTTGCCGCAGCCCTTAAGAAAGTGGGACCAGATGGATGGTGGCTTTGATAATGAGAGAGGCAATCAACTTTAGAAAAAAAAAAAAAAAAAGCCCTAAACCCTGCCCCAGAAGGATGAGCCTGACAGTCAGACCCCAGACACATAACGTTCCGTTGAAGAGGCTATTGACATATTAGCCGGGAACAGAGGGGGTTCTGAGAGAGGTCAGTCCTCTCTCCTGGAGCATTTTCCACTGTTCCCTTACCTCTGAAGCCAAAGCTCTCAGCTCCCTAATTGAAAACACTGCAGTATCTTTGGATGTTGGCGATGGTCAGATTTCCCCTGGAAATCACTAAGTGTTCTCGGGAGGCTTGCCTGCTGCCTGCTGCCAGATTCTAGAGAGGAGAAGACATTTCTGTTTTTAATTTAACTTAATTATTATTATTTTTTTTGGTTGAGTTGTGATTGTTTTGCGGGGGGAGGGTGGGAAGACACGCTATGAGGAACAAAGAGGGAAAGTTCAGTGTTAAGAGAAAAGAAGACACTGAAGTCTGAAGATTTGGGCTCCTGCCTCCATTTCGCAACCCACCAGTGGTGTAACCTGGGAGAAATTCTGACATTCCTTGTGCCTCCATTTCTTCGTCTGTAAAATGGGGGTGAAAAAGCTTACCGTCTGGGGTTGCCAGAGGACTCAAGTGACGTGACAGATATGAACACGTTGGGTAATGAGTGACAAAGGCCTGGCCTTGGCTCCCTGGGCGGATGGTTCTCAGCGATGGAACTGGGCGGAGCGTCAAGGGAAGGTGTCAGAACAGGAATGAAAGTGCTGGGCATTTTTTCTGGCTCCGCTCCTTGCCAGCCTGTGGTTTGGAGGCCAGGTCCTTGTGCGGGCGGACCCTCAGCTTTGTGCCTGTCTGACCAGGGCTGCCGTGTGTCCCCGTCCACAGGCCAAGGCTGACAGGACGAGCGGATAAATGGTGTGCACCTGCTGGGCTGCAGGCCCTTTGTCCGCATCTGGCACACGCTGGGCACTCAATAAATCATTGTCAAGTGAGTGGAGGAACGCAGGAAGGGGCTTGCGTGAGGAGTGAGGTAAGCCTGCTGGAAAGTTGTACCATTGAATTGATTTCTCGGGGATCGCAGCACATTCCTCTGGAGACTCTGTCCGAAGAGACAGACCACGTGACTTCCTGTCGCTCAGCAGGTTGTTGGGAGTTCCCAAAAGTGGACAGACTCAAATGGAGTGAGACCTCGGTTTGGTCCCGAGGATATTTGCACGCTCATTAGCTCAGTGCTTTGGGACAACATGGAGACTTGGTTCTGATTCAAGCTTCGGCTCAGGCTTTTTTAAAGGTTATTTTTGGCAATATTTATCAGCATCGTGGGGACCAGGCCTGGACCCATCTTATTCACTGAGGTTTCTAAGCATCTCACAGGTGCCTGACACACAGGAGATGCTAATAATAAGCAACTAGTAAATAAATTTAGGGATCTCTGTGTTCTGTCTCTCCAAGATGAACTCCGAGACTTGGCAGCTCCTGCACTGTGGAGGACTGAGTGAGAGCCGTGGCCTCTTGGAGGGAGAATTGCTCAGTGCTGTGAGTTAACCCCTCTGCAGGATTCCCCGCTGGGCGCTGGGGTTTCAAATGCTCGGGGCTCTGTAACTATTCATATTCTCCCAAGCCATAGCCAACGGCTCTGGAGCTGCTGGGATCTACCACTGTCCTTCCTGGGCCCTGCTCCGGGCTCCGGAGCAGTCTTGGGTTTGAGAGTACATTCCCAGTGGCCTCTCTCCGGCCTCCAGACCAGGTCCTGCTCAGGCCTCTGACTCCCCCGTGCTCTGCAGCCTCCAGATACATCACAATCCGCTTGCCTTTCCTTCCCCAGGGTCCTTGGGGAAGGAGGAAGCTGCAAGGGAGAAGCGGGGTGGATGGAGCTGTGAAGGTTGAAATCTCCCTCCATCGGGCCGGCTGGCATCCTGGTCATGCCCCTGGCAAGATGGCAGCTGGAAATGTCTGTGCGTGCTTGACGTGTGCTGTGTTTGTTCCCTCCTCTCCCCTCGTTTCTCTTCTGTCCCTCCGTCTGCTCCACCCCCTTCTCCATCCCAACCCCACTCTGAAATCGAGGCTGTGGGAGGCTTGAGCAGAGAGGATCTCAGTAGGTAGGCGGGAATGAACTCTTGCATGCTTCCTCACCAGGAGCTCCGGCAATCGCGTTTTGCTCAGACACTGGTGGCCAGCCACGGAGAGAGTTGTTCCCCTCGCTGTTTCTTTGACGCTTGGAGCAGCTCGAATCACGGCGCTGGGATGGTTCTGTGACCAACAGGCTATCATCAGCAACATTTAGAAATGTCTCCCCTTTCCACCAGTCTCTCCCTCTCTGCCAGTCCCAGCTCTAACAGCTGGAAGAAATTTCTCCTTCATCTACTACGTTCAATCTTTCATGAAGCTCCATCAATTTTGCCTTTGAAATTTCTTTTGTGCCGGCCTTTTCTCTCGTTCCCACTGCTAATACCCGAGGCCTGGCTCTCATCCCCTTTGCACGGCCGAGCTGCCTCAAGAACCTCTTGGCAGAGTTCCCGGCCTCTGGCCTCTGTGTCTTCGATCTATCCTGCACAGCCTAGCCAGACTCCTCTTTCTCAAGCCGTTTGCGTCCTAGGGGTGCCTCAGCTTGGGATCCCTAGGCTCTCCAAACTTTTTGGAATTGCTCAGACAGCTTTTGTAGCTCCCTCTGCCCATAATTTCTTCCCAGAGCAGCGGCCGTGCTAATTACCTGTGGCTACTGTAATGAGTCACACAACTCGGTGGCTTAAAAGCAACAGAGTCTTGTTTTCTTACAGTTCCGGAGCCCAGAAACCTGAACGGAGTGTTAGGGGCCCGAGCTAACTTGGGAGGACCCGACTGTGCTTCCTTGGGTGTCTCCAGGGAGAACAGTCTTCCCGCCTTTTCCAGCTTCTGGCGGCTGCTCATGCTCCTTGGCCTGTGGTCCCATCACTCCTGTGCCTCCGTGGCCCGTCTCTCCGTGTCTGTGGTCACATTGCCTTTTCCTCTCTATGTGTCATTCTCCTTCTTACAAGCAACTTGGGGTTGCATTTAGGGCCCAGCTGGACTGTCCACGATCATCTCTGCATCTCAAGTCCAAACTTCACCGTGTCTGCCAAATCCCTTCCGATGGTCACAGGGTCCGGGGGTTAGGACGGGGCTGTCTTTGGGGACCATCATGCGGTGATCGCAGGCTTCTGATCCATTCACCACTTCGGCAAATATCTGTTGGGCACCCACGATATGCTAGGCTCTGTTCTGGGCAACGAGAGGCATGAAGACTTAAGAAGCCTTTTCATATGGTCTCCTGCAGGGTGAGCTACCCCTTCTCTGGGCTCTGTCCCTCCTGGAGCACGGTGTTGTGACATAGCGCGATCATCCCGTTCTATTGCATCAATACCTGGTATAGACCCGTCCTCCTCTGTTTCCCCGAGCCGCTTGGAGGTTGAGCTGACCTCTCACACCTGTACTTAGTGCAGGATGGAACCTGTAGTCGGGACTCAGGGAACGGGTCTCTCATTGCTACCCTTCTCATTCTTCCTAATACGCCTAGGATTTCCTTAAATACTAAGATGGCTCTAATAACACCCTCTGCCTCCGAATTAAATGTTCAGGGTCTGGTTTTCCCAGTATTCATCTCCTTGGGCCTGGGTGACTGGGGGGATAGCCCTCGTGGGCATCTGCCACCCTGCTTGGCTTGGTCCCCAAAACTGTGCTATACAATGATCTAGTTGATGCTTGTCACTGCTCATTTCTACTGCCCTTAGGTGTCGGGGGGAGTGCAGAAAGGAAAGCTGTGACGTCGGGGGATTGCTGTCTGCAGTGACTCCCGAGTCACACTTACGAGGGCTTTTCCTTGCATGGTCTATCCAGTGCCCCACGCGTGCTATGCCAACACCATCATTTCAGATCTAGCAAAATGGGGTTTCGTTTCCATAGGTAGAAACTCCTCAGGGAGAAAGATCATGTCACACACACACACACACACACATACACACACACATGCCGTGACTCCGTGGCCTCCCAGAAGGCCTCATCAAGTGAACCTGGGGGTTAGATACTTGGAGGCCGGACTGGGCTTTCCGAGCTGAGTCTTTCACTCCTCGGATGACTTTCGCCACATCCCTATGTCAACTGTGCTATTTAACATTTGTGTTTAACTTGTCTCCAGCTCTGCCTTAGATGAGCAGACACTTATTTTACTTTTTAAAGATTTTATTTATTTGTTTGAGAGGGAGCAAGAGAGAGGGAGAGTGCACAGGCTTGAGAGAGAGAGAGAGAGAGCGAGAGAGAGAGCATGAACAGTCGGGGGCGTAGAGGGAGAGGGAGGAGGAGACTTCCTGCTGAGCAGGGAGCCCCTAGATCACGGAGCTCCATCCCAGGACGCGGGGACCATGACCTGAGCTAAAGGCAGACACTCAACGGACTGAGCCACCCAGGTGCTTCAAGTATAAATTTACTTTAAAAGGAAACATAGCATCTGTACCATAGATAGAAAACCAACATCGTGATGGGATTCAGGGCAGGCTGCCCCAGAATGTGCCACTTCAGCATGTGGGCTATTTCAAGCTAAACACGTTCAAGGCCCAAGAGGGTCAGGGACAGCTCTTACTGCCCATACAGAGCTTAAAAGACTTTAGATGGAGTGCCTGTACCAGGAAGAGAGCTATTCTTTTCTCATTTTCCTGGCACTCGTCTTCCTCCCCTTCAAGTTCCAGAGCCCTACCCACTTCTGCTTAGCGTAGGGTGCCATGTAAGCCTCAGTTACCTGACCATCTGCAAGGGTCTCCTGGCTTTGTGGTCCTCCCAGACATACAAATGTGAATCTGCCTTACGTCAGTTCAGTTAGCAGACCAGCCAAAGAACGCAGAAGGAAGAAAGGAAAACTTTCCCCTCCCTTACCGTCTCTTAGCATAAATAGAATGTAACTCTAAACAAACATACTAAAAACAAAATAATATTACTCACCTACAAATTGAAATAAACGATGCAATTCACAAGATCTAACTGATCCACAAAAATGAGAGCCTCAGTGAGGAAAAAGGGATGGTTTAGGACCAGCCACTAATAAAAGAATATTAAGCGCGATGTCATTGGAGTTAAGATGACCATGGGTTTCTATGTCAAATTCTAATTTTTTTTTTTAGCTTGGGAAGTAACCAGCACTGGGAATCCCATCTCACACGCATTCATAGCCAGAAAAGGTGTCTTCCCATGGTCCCGATGGTAGACAAATGTTAAAGTATTTTAGTATGCAAATCTTTGGGTCCAGGTAAAAGTTTAGATGCATGCAAAACTCATTTCACGTGGAGTTATGAACCGTAACTACAAAAATGAGCCCGTGAACCCACCCGCATCTTAGGGGCTTTGCTGATGAACAGCTCCTCTCCAGAGAAGCTTCCCGTCCTTGCTTCGCTCCCGGCCTCTCCTCTGGTAAAAACTGTCCTGAATTCCTTTGCCTTTAAAGATACTTTAACCATCGAGAACATTCCTGAACAGTATATTGTTGAAATTTGCTTGAATCGGAGCTTCCCAGAAATGCCATCATGCCCTTACCATCTTCTAGGAGACGGGGGTAATCGGCGATGGCGTTATCTATGCAATGAGAGGCTCCTCCAGAAGGAACTGAGCCCACTCGGACTGCGTGCGACTGCTCGGATTAATTCGCAAGAGGCAGCAAGCAGGTCACTGAGTCCTAGTCTCCTCAGGCAGATCCAGTCTTCACCTTCAGTGGAATTCGAGGGTGGGTGGCATGACAAGCACGCCGGTTCCTCCACCTTCCATAGCCCAGCCACTTCCTATGGAGAGCAGTTAACAGCTGCTGGGACTGCTCTCCTCAAAGGGCTGCTTGCAAGACTGGCCCTTCGCTGACATCCAGCAATGGGAGTTGGGGGGGGGGGTTCCCACCATTCCTTAGTGCGAGGGTGGCTCGCTGTGCCTAAACCATCCAAGCAATACGGTTCTCGCTCAACACCTGCTTTCTTCCCCGGGAGTCTGGCATTTTGGGATGTGGCGGCAGGGGGCGCCTCTGTGACCAGTACCCCCTCCCACCTTCCCCCAGTAAAAGCCACCGGCTCTCTAGTGAGCTTCCCTAGGAGACGGCATTTCACGCGTGCTGTCACAAATCATTCCTGGGGAATTAAGCACCACTGGGGGGGCTCCAAAGGGGGTTGACTCTGGAAGCCTGTGCCTGGTTTCCTCTGGACTTTGTCCCGTGCACCTTTCCCTTTGCTGATTTTGCTCTGTGCCCTTTTGCTGTAATAAATCACAGCCATGAGTATGACCGTACGACGAGTCCTATGAGTCTACCTGGGGGTGGTCTTGAGGGGCCTCGGAGCTCCTCCAAACCGTCTGTTTCCTGCACCACATTGAGACTCGGAATAGAGTAGCCTCTGCTCTGAGATTTATACTTTCGGGGGCCTGAATCTCTCTCTTTCTCACACACACACACACACTCTCACACGTGTGTGCATGCCTCTGACACTTGGGATCTGGGGTTCAGAACTGGTCCAGCACCATCCATAACCCTAAGACCAGCTCTGTAACAATCACCATTCAGACCCCAGGGAAACCCTTCTGCGCATCTCTCGCTGACATTTGGGAAAACTGAATCAGACGCCACGAAGGTCGTGTGCTCTCCACTTTTAGCAATGTTGGAGGCAGACCGTGCTTCAGAGAGCAGGGCGGACTGGAGCTGGCGGAGGGCTGGGTAAGAGAAAAGGCAAATTAATTAACTTGTCAAATCCTTCCTCTCAGCTTGAAGGCAGTAGATCCTTGTATAACAAATTACTGTTTCTCAGCGGCGCCAAGCATCCATTCTCTTGCTTCTCTTCATAGTCCCATCCCTGGTTCTGGAGATAAGAATTAACACAGTGCTCATAGCACTTGCGAGTGGATGCTGAAACATATTTTCCTCTAGCAGACAAGCCATATTACTCTTAAATGTGCATATATGCAGGCTCAAAACAAGTGTGTGTGTGGTACGGCATTGATTCTGTTCACTGTCAGCTAGACGAACACTGAACCATAGAATCACAAACTGTTCTATTTTTATAAAAATATTTAATATCCAGGGGCACCTGAGTGGCTCAGTCGTTAACCGTCTGCCTTTGGCTCAGGTCAAGATCTCAGGGTCCTGGAATCAAGTCCTGCATCGGGCTACCTGCTCAGTGGAAAGCCTGCTTCTCCCTTTCCCACACCCCTGGCTTGTGTTCCTTTTCTAACTGTGTCTCTCTCTGTCAAATAAATAAATAAAATCTTACAAAAAAATTTAATAACCAAATTTTTAAGAAACTAAATTAAAAAGTTTCAGCTATATTTAAGTACCTTTGACTAAAATATTTTGCATTTATTACGATTTTTATTTTGCTTTTTAATTTTTTAGCCATTTTTAGTATTTTAGAAGAGAAATAACTCTCACTGAAATCCTATCAAAACATAACTTTAATTTTTCCAATTTTTATATATATTTTAAGGTACTTTAAAAATGAAAGTACATTCACCATTTACTCCCTTTGAATACGATCGCCTTTTATATTCCAACCATTAGGTGATTATTGTCCATAGAATCAAGTTTTGTGAAAATGGACGTACTTGGGGATTTTGCTGAAGTGAAGGCAAAAATGTTATGAAATAAATATGAAGCAATAAATGAGCCGTGTCTCTGTTTATTTTCATACTTCCCCAGATATGACCAGCCCATTAATGGAACACTCAGACTAAGAGTTAAATTCCGTTGTCTTTAATGGAAGACTTTCAGTTATTTAAAGGCTACAACCGTACTAGTTTTTTCACCATGTGTGGTTACGAAGATCTTTTGGTCCAGGTGGCGCATGGGGCATCGTAGTTCAAGTGATAGTCGGCGGTGTAAGAACTTGCACGTGTAGACCCATGGTTTGCGAGGCCTGCTTGTCCTCCGCCCTGGCCCTGCCAATGTTCAGGCACATCTGCTTGTCCTCCACGGCACCCCCCCGCCCGCCCCACCTCACGTACTCCTGCAGGAGGACGTGGTTTCCGGCGAGGCAGGAGCCCCTGGTGTGGAGTGCTGGACAGCCGTGTGGACCAGGCCCCAGCTGACTCTGTGTGCGTGAGTCATCAGGGTCCAGGCCATACCAAGGCCAAGGGAGAGGAAAAGTCCTGGGAGCATCCAGTGGCCTCAGTGGGAGGCCCAGAAAGACTTCCTCCACACACCCTTTAGCTTCTGTACACATGCTGGAAACAGGGTGCTGGGCAGGAGGGTGGTTTGATGTTAGCTCTGCTGCTTGCTAGCAATGTCACCCTGAACAGATTCCCTTAACCTCTTTGATGTTGTTTCCGCATGTGCAAAATGGAAAGACTCATTCTCCTTTTTCCATGGTGTCATGAAAATTGGAGATTTGTATCTGAAACACACAGTGTGTCCCTGGCATGTGGCTTAACACATGTTAGCCAGGGGTTTTGGCCCGGGAAACTGAGGGAGGATGTCATGCAGGAGGCTGATGTCACACTGGTGCCCAGGAGGAGAATGAAGACCCAGGCATCCCCATGTCCAGGCTGATGTTCTTTCCATTTTCTGGGGCCTATATACCCCGTTTCCTCTAAAACACACCTGCGCCCCTCTCGACACCTGGGTTAGGAAGGATGCTTGCTCTCTGAGCTGGGAGGTGTCTCGGTTGAGGGCCAGTTCACTTTCTCCGGGATCTAGCTTGGAGGATTTACAGCCCGTTTGACTGCACACCGGAGATCCCCTTACCTGTAAGTTATTCCACTGGTAATTAGATTTCTTTCTATTGTGGGAAGCCAGCATGTGTAAATCCACAGAAACCTGGGACCAGATGAAATAAGGGTCACCTGAGCCTCCGCACTGCCTAAAATGCATCTTCCAGGAAAATGATTTCTCTGGGCACATAAGTTACTGGGCTCCCAGGGTAACCATAGTTCAGGCTCTGACCATTCCCGTAATGCTGTGTTCAAGTGATGTAGTGTTCATGGCCCCCTCGGCAGGCTGCCCGCCTTGCCCTGCTCTCTGAGTAGAGGAGACGTGTTGACACCTGCTGTTGGTGGATGTGATAAATGCAGAAGGAGGGGGCAGGGGGTGGGTGGGGGAACTGAGTCCTTCCAAGCCCACTTTTCTTCCCAGGCTAGAGAGACTTGAGTCCAGGATTCTTACCCTTCAGGTGAGGCACTTGGAGGTCAAAGGTGTTTGGAATCATCGCTCACATTGCTATCTATTTGCAGAGGATAGAATCAGGTACCTATCTCATGCTGTGTATTATAACACATTCCAGATGGACTAAAGATTCGTGCATTGAAAATCAAATATTAAGAAATTAAAAGAGTGTAAGATTATGTTCACATAAGATTACATGTAAGCCTGTCTATCTCCCTTTATATCTATTTGCTTGTGTATCTCTCTGTGTATCCATGTATCTGTCTGTCATCTATCAGTCTATCTGTGTATCTGTCTATCCCTCAAGGCCCAGTAAAGGGAAATGTGTCATGTCCCTATTTCATCTCTATCTCTATATCTTGGGGTGAGGAAGGGCTTATTAAACCTGGCATCAAACCCTGAGGCCAAAAGCATTTGGCAAGTTGGACCACCTAAAAATTAAAAAGCAAAACATAAAAGTCCCCGCAAAACTGTACTGTGAAAGGGGCCATAAAAAAACCCCAAAATACGATGCATAAATGACAGCTGGGGAGAAAGTATTTGATACCTATACTAGCAGGAAAATTGTGAATACTTATGCTATAGAAAGTATTTCTCTAAGTCAATCAGAAACAACAAAACAGACAAACAGGAAATGTATACACACACCCCAACAACAAATGACCCATTGAAGAGGAAACAAACATAAAAAGATATTCTATCTCGCTGTTAACCAAAGAGATTTAAATGCAGACAACAATGAGGCATTGTTTTTATTTTTGCCCACCCGATTAAAGAGGTTGGTAACCTTCAGAACTGGGGAGACTAAGGGAATGAGCAAACACACCGTGTTGGTAGGAATGTCAATCCCTGTGACTTTTTGAGGGTAATTTGTCAAGAGATATATACACTTAGAATGTGCTTATTGAATAATCCAGCCATCTCTCCTCTGGGAATTCATCCTCCAAAAGTCATAGCATGACTTTGAGCAAAGATGAATGAATGAGCAAAGATATACGTACAAGGACATTCTTTCTACTGTGGCTTAGGAGAACAAACATTAGTAAAAGTTAAAAATTCTCATCACAGAGCACAGTATATTTATGTGATGGAATTCAATCCAACTATTAAGAAACAAGGTAGATCTGTGTAATAAGAACTAATGTTTTCCTGAACATTTGCCACAGTAGGCACTTTTCTGAGTACTTTATGTATGTGACCTCACTTAATCCCCTTGACGCTCTATAAACTAGACAGTGTTGTAATCACCCATAGGCAGCAGCAGAGGCACAGAGAGGTTATTAACCTTCACAGGATCACATAGCTGTGGGAAGTCAGAGCTAGTATTTGAATCAGGCAGTGAGGCTCCTGAGGCATGGACTAGGAAGGTGGTCACAGATAAAAATTAAGTGTTATGGGGGGCACCTGGGTGGCTCAGTGGGTTAAAGCCTCTGCCTTCGGCTCAGGTCATGATCTCAGGGTCCTGGGATTGAGCCCCGCATCGGGCTCTCCGCTCAGCGGGGAGCCTGCTTCCCCCTTTCTCTCTGCCTGCCTCTCTGCCTACTTGGGATCTCTCTCTCTGTGTCAAATAAGTAAATAAAATCTTAAAAAAAAAATTAAGTGTTATGGGATAAAAAAGCCAGCTGGAGAAACATACAGCTTAGCTGTATTTTGGTGAAAATGTGTGAGAACATATATAATATGTATATTGTTTATACGTGTGTTTGCTTTGCTATAATTATAGGAAGATTAATTTGTGGGAGAGGCTGAAGGGGCAGTGAGAGTAGGTTGGTTTATTTTTTTCCTAAAAAAGTGGTGGGATAAAAAAAAAAAATAAAGCTAGCTGCTCAGTTCCCTTCTGTTTTTATTTATTTTTTTATTACCCGTGCCCACTTCACTTGAATGGAATAAAAATGGCCCCGTCTGGTAACAAAAATACATTCTTGAAAAATCACACATCTAGTTCATGCCAGAAATAACAATCCCAGTTTGGAAATAGAGCTTTCAGTAGTTACTATTTAGCGGTGGATAAATTATTTTAAATAAAGGCTTTAAAAATGATCTAAAAGGTAGCATGTCATCATTGCAGAAATAGGGAATTATGGAGCTGGTAGAGTGAGGGGTCATCTAGTTGGTTCTGGGAAGCTGGTGCCTTTCTGCCCCGTGGTCCAGGTATTTGCTTCTCTGTTTTCTTCCCAGTGCCCTGTTTCCACGACATCCTGCTCCAATCTCTGGTACCCGGAGCAAAAGTGGTCAGGGACCTGGGGTCACCATGCAGTTAAAGTCCCCTGAGCCAACTACGTGACATTACGGGGCTAGTCCAGGACGGACACCCTGTCCATTTGCTGGTGGTTAGAGTCATAGGGTCGCAAGACCTCTAGCTGCTAGACTGGAAGGGTCTCGGCACGGCAGGCACTTGGGCTCTGTGCACGTCTGGGTCAGGTGTGGAGCAGAGGCGTTTGCCAAGGCTGAAGAGCAGGAGGTGGCCAGGGCATGGCGGACTTTCTGAGCCTCGTGAAGACCAGTGGAGCTCAACCGTGGAGGGGTAGGATTTTGCTCCCGAGGGGACTTTTGGCAATGTCTGGAGACATTTCTAAGTTGATCCAACCTGGGGGGGGGGTGCTCCTGGCATCTAGCCAGTAGTAGGCAAGGAGTGTGTTGAACACCCTACAGTACACACCAACAGCCACTCACCCAGGCCCACACCTCAGTGGTGCTGAAATTCCAAAACCTGCCCAGAATTAGATCCCTCTGGTCAGCCTTGCCGCTGGAGGGGTGGGGGTCCCAAGGGTCCCGCATCTGGAAGTTCCTTGGCTGGACTGTTCATATTCCAGTGGTGAAGCAGATTTGTCCTAAGGCCAGGTGGAGAGAACAAGCCCAGCCCTCCTCTCGCCCTCCCCCTGCCCCGCCAGGGACTGTATTTCCGAGGAGCTGGGAGGAATTAAATTCTAATAAAGATTCATGTTGATGCAGTGCTTGACAGGTGAAAGTGCTTCCTCTGTGCTTGAGTTTAGTACAGATTAGGGTCCTCTGCTCTCCCCCCTCCCCCACTTATTGTTCAGGTCATGGGCTGGTGGGGGAGCAGGGGGAAGGCTACACCTGCTTCTCATTCTCCCATGATATCAGTTCCTTGTCATAAGACTCTTCACGTTCTCCCTTTGATCGTAACCCAGTGATTCAAACCCTGCGCATTAGGCCAGGTTCCACTTCCGAGAGGGAAGCTTTTCCCAGCAGATGCCAAGGCAAGCAGACCTTTTCTCTCAGTGCCGTGGTGGACTGAGGTGGGTGAGCTTGGCTGGAGCAGGGATGCGGTGAAATTGGATGGGTTACGTGTGGGTTTCGGGTACCTGATAAATACAAGCTTGGAGGGAGGGTCGACAGTAAGAGCTGGCCGGGGAGGGCGGAGGGGGGACTGATCAGGCATTTCGGACCCAGTATTTCATTTGCTTCTCATGACAACCCCTTGAAGTGGGTTTTCATGATCGCATCTATTTTTCTGCAGAAGAATTCGAACTCAGCGAGGTTAAGGAACTTGGCGAAGCTCATGTGACTGGAAAGTGGGGCTTCCTGGGTCATCAGAGATTTGGCAGGGGCAAATGTGAACTGACTGATGTTAGACTGGCTTGGGAATCTGGGCCCAGGATGGGGCAGTTCTAGGTTAGTGGGCACTGCTGTCATCCTATTGAGCAAGGTGGCTTCAGGTTGGGAGGAAGGAGAGGATGAGCACAGCCGCTGGACAGAACATCGCTCGTCTGGGGACTGCAGGAGCTAGGGTGAGGGGACTGGGAATGGGCAAGAGGGGGCAGAGGCTGCCAGGGACCTGCAGACCAGAATGGGGGCAGAAAGAGCTCAGAGAGGCAGAGAGGGGCTCTTCCCTGCATCACATGTGTGCTCTGTGGCTGGAGAAACGGGACATCCCGTGGTAAATGGCATGTGACTTCCGGGAGGCCATCACCCTTCTGTCGATGAGCAGATGGTCTGTGGTCAAATGTACTACCAGGGTGCCAGTAGCTTCTTGGCCCCTTTAAAGGATTTGGGAAGTTGCCTCTCTGGGCAACTGCATAGATCAGAGTGTGGGCTGGATTTCTGCCCCCTTGGCGAGATGTCCGTGAAGGACAGCTGTAGAGGAGGCCTTGGCTCCCACAGTCAGCCAGCGGGGAGCATGTGGCCGGAGAAGGGACTCCAGGAGAGTGGGGTGCTGAGTCCAGTTGTGCCTCATCTGAATGTACAGCTCTGGCCTTGGGCTGGCACAGGACGCTCCCAGAGAGAGGATCACTTTCCTTTTGGTTCCCTGGGGTGAGGGAAGGGATGCTATGGGTGATGTGAGATGGAGCATAGAAGGGGGAGAAGCTTGGCTCACTGTACCAACTTCATCAGTAGGTGCTTTAGCGTCCTGAAGCAGTAGTAGCCAAATACTACCGAGTGATTTGTCACCACGAGCCAGCCATTGTGCTAAGCTTGCCATGATGGGCAGTGTTATGTCACCTTGCCTCGGCGCCAGCCTCCAGTTCTTCAGCCTAACACTAATCTGGGTGTGGCTGTGAAGGTAGATGTCTTTAAAGTCCCAAAGCCGTGACTTTTGGAGAGATTATCTGGGACAATCTGGGTGGGCCTGGTTTAATCAGTTGAAGGGCAAGGCCCAAGAGCTGGAGCTGAGATTACCTGAGGGAGAAGAAATTCCATCTGTGGAATGCAGCTCCCATTCATGCCCAAGTGTCCAGTGTGCACCTCTGATGGATGCCCTGTGAACTTAAGACTCACCCAGTCCCACAAATGCAGGAGCCAATTCTTTGCAATAGACATACCTCTTGCTTGTGTTATCTCTATGGTTGAACTTGGACTCCTATGCCTTTGTGTGGATCCATTTAGCCAGTCCTCTCCAGAAACACTGTCAGAGCCACTCTTATTAGTCCCTTTTGAAACTGAAGCCCTGTGAAAGCACGCAGCAGGGCTGGCACTCCCACCTCAAGCCTTCTTCCTCCAGGGCTTTCTCAGCCCTTTCTCCTCCCCACTTTCTCAGCCGCCACCTCAGAGAATCGCAGGGAGGAAGCCCTGTGGGCAGCAGCCGGCGCTGCACGTGTGACCAAGGTGAGACAGACTGAGCCGCTCTCATTGGCTTGGGACCAACATGAGGGAGGCAGCCGCAGCTCCCCCCCGGCACATCACTGCGGTGGTGGGATGGGGCTGGGAACACATGCATCCCAGCATCACCTCCGAGTGGCAATCTGTCCTTTACCCCGTGCTCCTTGACATTCCGAGTGTACACAGAATGTTCCCTGCGTCTTGCTGTTGCTCGCATTTTGCTTTGGAGTTATCCTCTGGCGGTTTATTCTCAGTGTTTTCTCACAGGGCTGAGCTTATTAAAATGCACTGAAATGTTCACTATCTGTCCTCTAAACTGAATGCCTTTCTCTGATTCATTCATTCAGAGTGACATCTGAGTTCTCCTTCTCAGCAAAGCAGTGCTCAGCTTGCTCTGAAGAAGAAAGGCAGGTTGTGGCTCAGAAGGAACTTGGAGGCATCAAAGGGCGTGGCCACGCTCTCTGTCTGTGCGCACACCACACCCAGGGGAAAAATGACTCCTTGAGACTAAGAAGTTAAAGACAAGCCTGTGGGTCCAATGTTTTAGGCGTTGGTTTTAAATAATTTAAAATCATGGAGTACATTTTTGTGGCGTTTGACTTGTCTCTGTGGAACAGCTAAGACTCCAAAGGCTGCTCACCTCCACCTCTTCCCCCTGCCTCTGCTCATAGCCGTATGGCTTCTCCCCTCCCACGCCTGCAGTCTGGGGTGTGGGGGACACCAGCGGGCTGGGGGCTGGAGGATGAACTGTACCTATTCCTTGCAGTGACTTCTGGGAAATGCAGAATGGAACAAGAGTGAACGTCGTTGTGGGTGTGATGTGTGCACGCACGCATGTATGTTTCCCTGTGTTGGAAGAGGGGTGGGACAGCAGGTGGAAGGTGGGTGACTCCTAACAAGCAGGGACTGAATCTCTGTTCCAGGCCAAGAAGTAGGTTTATTATCTATTTATTTTTTTTAAAAGATTTTATTTATTTGGTGGAGAGAGACGCAGCAAGAAAGGAAACACAAGAAGGGGGAGTGGGAGAGGGAGAAGCAGGCTTCCCGCTGAACAAGGAGCCCGATATGGGGCTTGACCCCAGGACTCTGAGATCATGACCTGAGCTGAAGGCAGACGCTTAATGAATGAGCCACCCAGGTGCCCCAAGAAGTTAGGTTTAAAGTTAGGGGACAAGACTTGGGGTCTGAACTCATGGGACCTCAAGGATGGGCTGGGGGACTGAAGGCTCAGTCTGGAGGAAGTAGAAGAGGAACAGAGACCAGTGCCCATGACTTACTTAGTTCCAAGGACTAGCATATTTTCATTCTTTCTCTTTTTTTTTTTTTTTAGTATATGTGCTGCCGAAGCGAGCACTCTTTCTCTGTCTTTGCTTGTCAGTTTCTGTCTGTCAGTCTCTGCCTCTCTCTCTCACACTCTTTTGAAGCAGAAAAGCTATTGGGGAGCTCACAAAATCACCCGGAAAAGGAACACAGACCTCCCAAAGGCCCAGGCACAAAAGGCAGAACCAAGGGCAAAGTCACGGCCCAGAACCAGGCCTGGAGGGTCAACACCGTTCATGCCCTCTTGGTGCCCAGATGTCGCCTGCTGGCCCCGCAGCCAGTATCCTGGACCCTGGCTGCTGCTGGACCCTGGCTGCTGCCCACACCAGAATCAGGGAAGCTTTTCAGAGACTTGGCATGCCTCTGCCAGGAGCCTTAGAGGTGATGGGAGTCCGTAAAGAACCCAGCTGGCGAGGGTGGGGAGAGCTAGACGAGGCCTTGGGATTCTGGTTTGTTGCTGGAAATAGAAGGGACAATTACAGTCGAGTCTTGTGCTAGTTGGGCACAGAGTGCAGAAGAGAAATTTAAAACCTGAATTTTATGTCAGAATATGAGCAGTCCCTCCCTAAATTCCCCTAGAGGTATTGGGGGATCTCTGACCTCTAGTAAGCCGGGTGCATCAGTGGGACATCTCCTGGATGCTCTGGTTCCGCAGGTGCAGCGTCTCCTCCAAAGCGAATTGGCCACAGGGCATTGGAGATAGGGAGAGGAAGGGGAAGTGAATGCCAGGATGAAAGAGAATGGAGATTCTGGAATTTTCTAGCTGAGAATCCCTGTGTTTTTGTTTCCTTTGGGGCATAGAGTGGAGACTCGGACCTCCAGGACTCTGGTCCTCAGGGGTGGAAAGTGGGGATGGTGGAGTGAGCACCAGTGGGAAGAGGAGCCTGCCGTCTGTGCAGGCAGGCCGCTGTGGCCAGTGCAAGCCTGCTGTGGGAGGGGAGGCTTCCAGAGTCGGGGCCTGTAAGTGTCCCCAGGGCTCAGCCCAGAAGGGAGGTTGGATCCTAGGAGAGCAGGTGAAGGGTGACCTTGTATTTTCCAGCCAGTTCCTATGAAATGACCGAGAGGGCCGGTGGGAAGTTCAGCCTCCCCAAATCCACAGGCTGTGCGGCGCGGGGAATACGTGGAGTGCCTGTGTTCCCTTCGTTGTAGCGGAAAACCAGATGTGCCTCTGCCAGGCCGAGAGCTGCAGAGAAGACGTCTGGGAGCTGGCAGGAGAGACAGCTGGAAACCTGTGGTCTGCTCTGCACGAGGAGAGCTGGCTCTTGGCCTATGAGAACTTGGGGGTATGTGTGTGTGTGCATGTGCATTTGTGAGCTGTGTATACATGTGAACATGTGTGTATGCATGCGCACATGTGGTCAAACACATGTCCATGCACACATGTGAACACATGCGAACACGCGTGCACACACAAACGCATACATGGACATGGGTGTTCAGTTGTGTGCATGCACGAATGTGTACACATGGATGCACGGGCATGTGTGTGCATGTGTGACTATGTACACATGAGTGTGCATATGTATGCACACACAGGTGCAAACATGCATATATATTGTGCGAATGTGAGCGTGTGTGAACATGTGTGCACGTGTATTATGCATGTGTACATGCATGCGTGTGTGCACATGTGCAAGCGTATGGTGGTCAGGGAAGTGCAGAGGCTGGCCCTGCCCCAAGCCTCCCGTTCACACCCACCACCAGGAGGAGGGAGGAGGGCCATTTCTCTTGATGATTCCTTGGAGCTGGGGCATATCGCAGAGGACACATTTGCCCAGAACAAAGCAAAACCCTCAAAGGTTCTTTCCTGTCTCTGATTCTAGAAAATTACCGGCCCTTTCATCTGCTTGTCGCATTCACAGCCTGCCGATGTCACAGCCGTTTTTCATCTCCTGGCATTTCCCTTCTCATCCTTTCTCTTTTGTCCCTCTGTCTGTCCAGGCTGCTTTGCCTCTCTGCCTTTGCAGGGTCTATACAGTCCCTGCCTCTGTCTGTCCCTCCCGCCGCCTTGGCCAAGTTCTCAGTCTGTCACTTTTCTCTCTTCTCCTCCTGGCTCGTGCTGAGCAAAGTGGCTGTCAGGGCCATCTCTCCCTGGAGCTGAATCCCAGAGAAAAACAGCATTGGAACCGATGTGTGATTTTGGCTCCCTGTCTGATTTTCCTCCATTTGGTCTTGAACCTCCCTTGCAGCCCTGGGACGTCTGGAGGCCAGCCGGGATGTGTGCTGGGCTCTGGAGCTCTGGGCTCCCGGTTTCAGCACCGAGAGCCCCCACCCCGTCTCCTGACTTGGAGTGATCCCGTCATCTTGTCTTACAAATTGGGATCGCTCCCTGCATGCGGGCTTTGGTGACAGCCACCAGATGGCAGGGACTGGTTTTTATAGTAACTCATTAACCTCTTGCCATCCTACAATTAAGAAAGCATTTAATTGCTTTTTCTCAAGCCGTCCTATGAGTGATTCGGGCAGTGTGTGTTTATCACGTGAACCAATTTGCAGTGAGAGCCTGGGGGAGTGGGAACGGCGGGGTACGGTGAGCTCAGACGTGGTGGGCACCCTGGGTTGCCCTGGACAGCCTCTTGGGACCTTCCGGGAGGAGGGAAGCACCAGCCTCAGAACCTTCTCCACACAGATTGGTTTCCTTCTGGGTTGATGGTGTGCTGGAGACGAGCCGTGAATGCACTTTAGAGATTATCTTGGTTCTCTCATTTAACTGTCATGGAGAGATTCAGGCCCGCTGGCTCTCAGCACCTTCCAGCTCATGGATGTAGAGCTGCCCATGTGCAGGGAGGCAGGGGAGTAGGGCCCACGAGTCCCCTCATGCAACATAGCACGTGACATGCCCCCTCAGGACTTCTGACTTCTGGGGAGCAGCTGGACACCCCAGGTCCCCGTGGGGATCTGTGCTGGTCAGCTTCACAACCAGGGCCTCACTTGGGGCGGGTGTGTCTCTCCCCGGCTGCCCGCTGTCAAATGGGGTTCACAAGTTGCCCAGGACTCTGCCTGTCACATCTTTCGGCAGCCCCGTCTTTGGCGCTGGCAGCTGGCCCGGCCCCTCTCCAGCCTGAAGGCCAGTAGCTCTCAGCGGCATCACTCCTTGGGCAAGTCCCTGCAGTGGCAGCCAGGGTTCATGCTGGAATGCCTTAGGGGTAATGAGACAACCCCAAATACCTCCTGTCCTCTGCACAGACTCCAGGGCTGGGGGCGGAGACTGGGGGTGGGGGGGCAGGGGGTCCAGCCAGAGTGTGGGTGGGTGTGAGCATTACAGGACTTGTATCTACTCATTCTCCCTTGGCATCCTTCAGGGAGAGAGAACACATCCGGCCTGCTTTCCTGGTTCTGGGATCCTTTCCCACTCAGGGTCGGCCCCCTCTGGCCCCCAGATGCCTCCTGGAACATCTTTTGCGGGATTGCGTGGCTACTTGTTGTCTGGCCTAGAAGGAACCTGGACCTCCAGAACCTGGTTCGGAAGACAGGCCACACACTTCAGAGACATCCTGACTGGGGTCCACTCCCTGCTCTGACACGCACTGAAGGTGGGACCTCGGGCAAGTCACCTGGTTTCTCTCGGTGCCCATTGTCCTCTGTGAAACCCTGTGGTGGTGAAATTAACTTGTCATGCAGAGCCCTAAGACCTGGAGGTCCTGAAATGCTCATTCGTATGCGTTGCAGGTTAGATTCCCAGGAAAGCAAACTCTGAGACAGAGTTTAGCGCTCAGGGTGTTGATAAGGGAGGGCTCTTTTTTTTTTTTTTTTTTAATGAAGTATTTTTTTTAGGATTTTATTTATTTATTTGACAGACAGAGATCACAAGTAGGCAGGGAGGCAGGCAGAGAGAGAGGAGGAAGCAGGCTCTCCGAGGAGCAGAGAGCCCGATGCGGGGCTTGATGCCAGGACTCTGGGATCATGACCTGAGCCGAAGGCAGAGGCTTTAACCTTTTGAGCCACCCAGGTGCCCCATTAGGGAGGGTTCTTGGGGTCAGCGGCCACAGAAGGGAAGGGAAAGGAGCAGATGCGGGTGGAGGGAGAAGCCCACGTGCAGCATCGCCTGACCCTCGAGGGGCCCTGGAGCCCTTTACCCCCTGGAGGTCAGCACTCCGGGGACTCAGTGGGAGGGCTCCCAGGACTCAGCTCATAGTCGAGCTCAGAGCAGCGGGTTACCGTAGCCAAAGGAAGCAAAGCCAAACCGGCAAGGCAAGGTTACAGAAGAAATCCAGAAAACCAGGCTTGCGCTTCCAGGAGTCACAGAGGACACACTTAATCCCTGCAGCCGCAAACTGTGACAATACGTGTGACGTGTTTGCCAGGCAGGGAAGCTCCGTAGAGACTCTGTGCCCCCGGTTTTTGCTGGGAGATGCTGGAGATCTGGTCACATAGGCACCCTCTGCCTGCCTCGTAGTAAACTTCCAGATGCCCAGGGGGAAAGCAGGTGTTCAGCATAAATCATATTGTTTGGACACTTGAGGCACAGTGAACCCTTCTTATCAGGGAAGCTCCCTCATACCCCAATTCCTGGATACCAGCCAAGGGTCAGCCTTGCAAGCAGGCATTTCTAAGAAAGTAGTCTCATGTGGTTATGGTAATATTTTTCTTCATATTTCTCCACCGCGATCAGTCATCGGAATGCCGTGCTCCAGCGGAAGAGGTGTAACCTTGAGCTAAGGCAGTCCCCGAAGGACATGACCACCGAAGGTTGCCTGCCACAGCCCTCCCAGCAAGACCTTTGTCCAAAGGCATCTATCTACACCCACGTGTCTGCAGCAGGCACAGGCGTGAGATGAGTAAAGCATGTTCTGTGGCTGGCGCCCGAGAGCTCAGCTGTTGGAAATGTGGCACCTGACGATCAGGCCATGTGGCCTCTTGTAGATCCTGGAGAGCGAAGCTGAGAGGGAGCCCCTGACATTGTTCCTCCATGAATCATTTATAAAGTGCACTTAGGTGAGACAGCAGAAGAGAGGTTGTAGAACGTGGTGTTCCGGGGTGGAAGTAAGCTGGTGCTGGGGAGATGGCTTGTCTCTAAACAGATAATCAGAATGGAACATAATAGGCTGATGGTAAAGACCTATTTGCTGAGCTGAATTGGTCCCCCTGACCTTCTCTTCCCCATGCGGAGAGCTATGGATTTAGAGACATGAATAGGGCTTGGTTTCTGCCCTTGCGGGCTCACTGTATAGTGGGGAGACTTCGTGTGCAATCAGAAAGACTGATGGTTGAAAGAAGCGAGGGAGTGGGGAGGACCTGGGTGACTCTTGTGCCTGGTAGGAATGGAGTGAGAATGGAAGGCTTCCCAGAGGAGGTGTCATTCATGTTGGGCTCTGAAGGATGAGTAGGAGTTAACCAAGTGCACAAAGAGAGAGGATGGGGACTTCAGGAATGGCCAATACAACAAACGTCGAGTACCTTGAAGCCCATGGATCCTTGCAATCCCTAGGAATTCATTCTAGATCAGGAAAATTTCCCAGAGTCATAGAATCTCAAGCTGGCGAGAGCCTTAAAAGCTCCCATTGCTGAGTGTGTGTCTGTACCAAGTTGTTGGGAACTCTCTGCTCGCATCCCTCTGATGACAGGGAGCTCACTATCTACTAAGCCCATTTATTCATGCAGATGGCTCAGCATCTTCACCAGGTCTTTCTTCTACTGATCTGGCCTCTCTTTCTTGGTTGCTTCCACTCATTGATTCTGAATTTATCCTCCGGAGCTACCTAGGACAAATTAAAATCTTTATGGAATCCTGAGGGTCTGTAGGTTTTCTACTGCCCTTCTCCTAGAGGTGAGACCCTCCATCTAGCCTCTGGGAGAGGCAGGGGCTGATGCTGTGCTATTGCAAGGGGGCAGTGCAAGGAATAAGGTGAGACTCTGGGTGAGACCACCTGGGGCGGAGTCGGAGGCTAGCGTCATCTAGCGTCACCTGTCTGTGCCTCAGTTTCTTCATCTGCATAGTGGGGATAAGGAGAGTAAGTGATGCCACAGGTTGCTGGCGAGGAAGAGTTGACTGCATGCTGGTGAAGTGCTCAGAACTGTGCTGGCAGACAGACAGCACTCAGTGTACCCGCTTCAGCTGCTGTGGAAAAGTGACTCAGATGGCTGCCAGGCCACAGGAACAGTGCCACGGCCCTATCAGACAGAATTAGATGCACAGAGCCGGCGTGGCTGGATGAGGATGAGGCTTTCTCCTGAGAATGAAAACCATCCACTCCTCCCCTCTCCTCTCTGCCTTCGTCACCTCTTGTCAGCCCTTGAGCTGTCCCCAAACTCTGCCATGGGTGGGGGTCACCCTTTGTGATTTGGAATAAAAATAGGTCCTGAGTCGTGGGAAGCCTGCGGCCGGGTTCTTCTGCCGCTGAATCCCCACAGCAGCCACAGCCTTAGACCGACGCGTGTTCTGCTGTGGCTCATGGGCTGTGTGTACACACATGATGCAGCCCAGTGAAGTTCAACTTGAACCGCACTCACGGCCTTTCGGAGGCTCCTGGGCTACTCCCTCCTGTGAGACGCTCCTCCACTGCCTTCTCCCTCTGGGTTTCCTGACTCCTCTTGCTCTCAGGACCATCCTTGCCTTTCTCCCTCTCTTGGCTTTCTCTGCTCTGTCACCCCTGTCCCTTAAGATCTTCCCCCCCCACAAATTGAGCTCCTTTTTATCAGAGGACAGCTCTGGGCCTTCTACCTGCTACTTGGCTGGGACCCATTTCTGTAAGTCGGAAACACGGGCAGGACTCAGCAGAGGATCTGACCTGTCATCTCTACTGTGATCAGGCTTTCCTTGGGGCTCCCCTGCCCACCCAACTTGATCAGTAAAGAGATCCAGACAGTGATGTAATCTTTCCCTGATATAAATTATTCTATCCCGACCCCCTTTATAGGTAGATGGAGTTACTGTTTTTTACTTTTAAAAGCAATTTAAAATCTTTCCTTCTAAGCCTAGAATTTCTTCTTCTTTCTCCCTGACTCTTCAGATTTTTTTAGGAGGACAATCTCTTCCACGAAGCCTCCCCAGTCGTGCGGCAAGGCCCCCATTTGACCATTACTTAGCTGCTACCTGGAGTAAGGTCATCTAAGTCCCAAGCTGGCGTGACTTGTCACTCCACCTATATTGCCCTTTCTCAGAAGCCTCGGGAGACTCTTAAAGTTCCCAGGAAGGTGGCATGGGGACAGGAGGAACAAAGACTCAGAGAGGCCCGGGTTTAATCCTGACTTCCCCACCTGCTGGCTGTGTGGCCCTCCACCAGTTACTTACCCTCTCTGAACTCAGTGCTCCCCTTCATCAAAGTGGGAAAGATGCTTGTACGACACCGTGGCTGCAAGGATTCAAGTGGGGCATGGATGTCCAGTGTCCCAGCGAGGGTCTGGCATGGAGGAGGTGAAGCTTTATAAATGTGGGTTCTTCCAGAGGAAGAACCCACAGACTAAGTGAGGGGCAGATCAACGGCCGTGCTAAAAACTGAAGGGAAGTATACTTACTGAAAACATGGGAGGCAAGAGACAAGAAGAACAAGCTGGAGCCTCAGGGGCCTCTGACAGACGACAGGGACAAAGCCTCCTTTGCCCTCTGCCGCACAAACAGACCTAAAGGCCGCTCTCCAGCATCTCCTTAGGTTCCCTGGGGCTGACCCCTAGGTCTGACTGCTGCCTGAGGGCCCTAGGGCTTGCTCAGACCCTGAGGGAGACAGGGCCGGTGGCAGAGCAGACACCAGGGGAAGAACACACACAGGCCTGCACACCCGACGAACCAAAAGACCGTGGGCCCTTCTGAGAGTGTGGACTGAGCCTGGGGGGTGCAGTGGCCAGCTCTGGCCCTTGGAGCCTCAGTGTCCCCGCTGGCGCAGGAAGCACACTGGGTTATGTGACCTCCAGAGAAGATCCTTCCATGCATGTGCGTGTGTATGTGTGTGTGTGTGCGTGTGTCCTTGAGAGCTCAGTGCACTCCAATTGGCAAATTCAGACCTTATTGATTCTGAATATGTAATTTTTTTGACTTGCACAAGGCTGAAGGCAACTCTTGCATAATTCACACAGAAAAAGGCTTGATTCACTCATGAATAGCATTGGTGTCGTGATGGGAAAACCATTTCCCTGCCACCAGGCTGCCTCTCCACTGATTCCTTTCAGGTTCCCCCGGCAGCAACCGAGCCTGCACTTCCCACAGGCAGCCCGCTCTCCCACTCTCCAGCCTCGGCCTCTCTCCCTCTGGGCTTGGGCCCCCCTTGGACCCCAGCACCCCGCTCACTAATCGGATGTTCACTGTGCTCATCCCTTTATCCAGTCCCTGATGATGACTTTAGTTTTTATAATCATATTTTGAATATGAACTCCTTGTCGAATTGTTGCTTTTCGTTGCGACTTATTACTCTGTAGAAGCGTGTCATCATCTTGATTCTGACTAATTATTGCTTCAAAATGGCCTTCTGTTGCTCCTCGTGATGCTCTTCCCTCAGGTCCTGGTTCTCCTTCGTGTGGTCAAGGCCCCTCTTGTCTAGTGTTGGTTTTCCTCACGTGGTTGGGGGTCCTTGGTTGTGTGCTCACATGGCACCTGGGCCTCCCTGTTTCTCGTGGGGCTCCTCAGGTCTTGGATTGCGGTATTTCTCTGCACCTGCTTCTCCATCATTTCAGCCCACCCCATCCCCCCACTCCCCCACTGCCTGGCTTCCAGGGATGCCTCAACTTTTCTGGTCTGTCAGCCCCACTCACCCTTCCTTCCTCCTCTTCTTCTTCCCCCTCCTCCCTCGCCTCTGTCTTTTTCCCCTGCCTCCTCCTTCTTCAAAAGGTATCAGTTCAGTGATGATGAAGACATTGGCAGGAGGGGAGCATATGGCTGCGCTTGGTCAGGTCTCTCTTTTGGCCGGATCCTCGTGTGTCTCTTTGGAGATCCTCACAATAACCCACAAGACAAGTACCATTTCCCTCTTTCTGTGGCTGAAGAAACTGAGGGGTTCAATGATCCTGGGAGCTGCCCAGTGAGAAGGGGACAGCCTGATATCAGGTCTTCTGACTCCAAGTTCCAACGCATTAGTGTTCCACATTTTTATTTATTTTTAAGATTTTATTTATTTGAGAGAGAGATCGAGAGAGAGTATGAGCAGGGGAGCAGTAGGCAGAGGGAGAGGGAGAAGCAGACTCCCTGAGGGGCCGAGAGCCGGACTGCAGGGCTCCATCCCAGGACCCTGATATCCTGACCTGAGCTGAAGGCAGACGCTTAACAGACTGAGCCACCGAGATGCCCCTCAACCTTTCTGGAACCCGGAGACCTGTCAACCTGCTCTCACTGTTCAGAAATTCTGGCTCAAATCAGTGGTCCCCACATGACAGTCTGCTTCTCATGACATCCCCTGCTTGTGGGAATGGCCGGGATGTTCTCGTAAGCTTCAAGTCTGCATAGGTTATTCAACAAGTCAGAGTGACTTTCTTCCCCCAATGAACCGAACTTATGATGCTTGGATGACATTGTCCGACTTACTAAATTGTTTATCGACTTTTTTCAAGGCAGGAGTTCTTAATAAAGTAAATGAAATAGTGTGGTTGTTGTGTGGAGTTTAACCTGGAAACCACCCTTCAGAAATGCTGGAACATACGAGAAGCTACATCTCTATGGGAACTGAGACTTTCAGACAAAAGACGGAAGTTCCAATATGTCCTGGGGGGACTGGGCGGGGAGGAGGTTACCGGGTTCCCCGAAGGCTGGGACTTGAACTTTAATAGGAGACTGTCCAAGCCCATGGCTCCCTGGTGGGTGCCCCGTTTAGTGTGAACACTGGCCCGTGAGCATGATTCTCAAACGGCCCTTTGAGCTACTCTTGAGGTCCGTGTTCTAAGTTCCTAGGGAAAGTGAATCAGGAAGCCAAACCATGGGCCCTAGAAATCAGCTGTGGTTACTTCTAGAAGGAACATATCCAGGATGGTGCAAAGAAACCCCTCTACCTATGAGAGTGGTAGCTGAGGGGCCGGGAGGAGCTGTGAGCTGGAGAAACAGAAAGGTCTGTCATGTAGTGGGTGGCAACCCTGGGACTGTGGACCTGATGCCCAAACAGCTAACTGGGTGGGGCTCAACTCTGGAGCCTGGAAGCAGCCAGGGGGTGCAGGAGGACCGAGGCGCTGGAGGCCCAGGACACAAGCCCCAAGCTTCTCCAGAAAGTCCTCACCCAGGGAGCTTCCAGCTGCTCCTCAGTGACGGTTTTCTACCTGCTTGGGCACATCGACAGAACGGCTCCCTGTGGAGTTAGAGAAGACCTCCTCCCTCCATTGGGAGGAAGTATGTTCCCTACCTGTAAATGAGGATTTCTGTGTGTGTGTGGGGGGCATATACCTGCACGCGTGTGTCTGAGCTTCGGCTCCAAGCGGGGGCAGGAAACAGAGACCGTCTCATAGAGGATCTGTTGGCCAAGCTCTGGCCCAGTGTGCTGGAGACCGTGACCGGAGCGGGGATGGGCGTACCGGTAGCCCTGGCGGGACACAGCTGAGCCTTGACTGGGTCCTGGCCTCTCGTGAGGCCAATAGGGACAATGTACTGTGCACTCCTAGGTGCGTCTTATCTGTGGGGTATACATTTTGTTCCGAAACAAATAGGGGCTGTCGTAACTACCTTGGGATGAAGTGAATGCTGGGGGAGGAGTCTGAGGCAGCCGAGAAGCCAGGCCAGGAGGCATCCTAAGGAAGACCATGGCTTGGGGCTGGGTTGGCCCCCCTGGGCTTAAGGAGTAGCCATTTCTAGTAATAGTTGTGCATTTTCCTTGGGCTTGTAATTCCTTTCTCCTACTCTCAGCCTCCACTGGAGAAAACTGGCGGTGGGGGAGTTAAGAGGCATGGGGTCCCCTCCCTGAGGCTAGGGGCGAAATTCATGCACAGGGAGCACATTCCGATAAGCCCCTCTCTTAAAGAACTAGCCCCAGCTCCTTAATGTGGTATCCCAGGCCCTCTAGAACCTGGGTCTTCCTGTCTTTTCTTTCGCCACTTATGACGCCTCCCCACCCCTTCTGCCTCTCCATGTTTCACTCATGCCAGGCACAGAGCAGGTGGTCAGGAAATGTGTGTTACTTAAATGGAACCGAGCAGCCATCTGGGCCCAACCCCTGCAGGTCCCCTCAGCTTACCGTCTCTCTTCATACGCCCCTGCGTACCAACGCCACACCTCTCAACCCTCCCACCCTCAAGGTTTTTTCCTCTCTGTCTTCCTTTGTATTCCCACCATTAGGCTTGAAGGAGGGGTCTTGCTTGCAGTAGCCTCCAACCTGGGTGAACCCTGCTCAGCCTCTCCCCATCTCCCACTGGCCCTACTCATCGTCACCAAGAAATTCTCTGAGGTCGCTGCGTTGATCCTGTCCGTCTCTGGCTCCAAGTCTTTATTGGTTCCCTGCGGAGTAGATAGCATCCAGACTTCCCAGCCTGGCCTTCCACGATCTGACATCACCCTACCTTCCCCATTCTGCCTGGGACCGAAGGCACAACAGCCAAATGAGACCACTTGCCTTTCTGTTGTCTGCCCCTGTGTCTGGAATAGCTGTCAGGGAGACCTCCTGGCTCCTTCAAGAAGTGGCTGCGATGCCAGCTCCTCCCTGCCGTCTTCCTTCCTCCTCTCAGCTCAAAGGCTTTCTGCTTCTCAGCTCCATGTGTTTTCAGTCTCTTGGCACATCTCTGCCGCCATCTTGCCTCAAGCACACAAGCGGGGCCTCCAACTTGGTCCCCTTGGTCTCTGCAGTGCCCATAGCAGATATTTGCAGGGAATAGGAGCTCAATAAATGTTTGTACAGTGAATAACTACGTCATTCTCTTCCAGCGCCCTGCTTTCTTACAGGGACGCTCCAACCATCCCAGGGGAAGCATGTTTCCCTTTCTAACATTGCTTCCTACCACTCGTCAAAATTAGAGTAAGTGCTCTGGGGCTTGGGCCCTGAGCTGTCATGTTGCTTCTGGCACCACGAAGACGCAAGGTTAAAAGCGACCCCACAGTTGACTTCCACGAGTCTAACACATTAGCAAGTTTCCACTGCCCAAGACAGTGGGGTCTGTGCTCTCAGGCAGGCATCACCCTGGCTTTCCAGTGCTCTGTCGGACTTCTCAGGCCCTTAGCCCTGGCTTTGCGTCTCCCTCTCTGATTTGACCCCTCTTCTGGACCACAGGACCTTGTGGTTTGGTGTGTATCCCTCTCGTGCTTTCATTTGCCTGGTCTTTCCTGCTGGGGTGCTTTGGACACTGGCCACGGAGACCCCATTGGCTAGTGTCAGCTGAAGGGAGTTTACTGGGACCATGTGGCCAAGCTCATAAAATTGGGGTCAGTGCTCCCTAGCACTGACCCCAGTGACAGGAGCCAGGACAGTGTCCAGGTGGGGTGAGGGTCTCTGAAACAGGCACTGGTAACAAGAGGACAGTCCTCAAGGAAACGCGCATTGCTGTTATGGCTGTGCAAGTGATCGCCAGCCACGTTCAGTCTTTTGGAGGCTGTGTCGAAGGGCTCTCTCTAGTGGACCTAGAACATGCTTCTGTTTCGACCTTAGCTGCCCTGCCTCCTGGCTATGTTCTGGTCACCAGAGCAACCCCCCCAGCTCCGCCCATCCCCCCATACCCACCCCAGCCTGCGCCGGCTGCCCGACAAGGGGCCTCCAGCCCTGGCTCCCCTCCCCCAGGGTGCCAGGCAGCCCTCCGAGCGGTGACCTGAGCAGCAGGAGGACAATTAGCCACCAAGGGAATTGTCCTCCTGGTGACCCATCGTCTTAGAAAGGAAACCATTTCCTGGCTTAGCCAAGATGATGGGTCATTAGTGGCCAATAACATAAAGCAAATTTGGATTCGATGAGTCACTTTAAATTTCATAAGCCTTGTATTTTCTTGTGGCACCAAATGTCTAGGCACAATTCTGAACACTCACAAGAGATTTGTTCTTACAGTGTAAGTGCAAACTTGAGGACGATTTATAATGAGCTAATTGTTCCTCCTTCCGTGGCATCGGCAAAGTGGTCTTTAGGCACAACAGACATGTTCAAATTGTTGATCCCAGTTGCTACAATGCCCACAGAAGCTTCCTGGGAAACAGGTCTGAGCAGAAGTCATAAACACGGGGTTCTTAATTTCTACCCACTGGACTTGCGGCTTCGCCTAATGCTAGCTTTCTCCCTAATGAAAGGCAAGGGAAATATCAGCTAGAAATGTCATAATCAGAGCGTTTGCCTAGTTGGCTATTTTTAAGCACCACAGGCTTTGCTCGAAATGAAGGATGTGCATTAGCCCAGCAAACGCCGCTGGTGGATGTCAACCACGGCTCCCGTCTGCAAAGGTACAATTGAGAGGACAAAGAGTGGGCATAAATAATGGATCGAGAGTGGCTCCAATGAGAGCCCATTCGTCCAGCCGCCTCAAAATGAAAACACGCCGCCGATGACTCATTGGATAATAGTAAATATGACGGGCTCATAAAACCGCTGGTTCCCACGGGTGCTGTTCAGCAGCCTTTGTCTGGTCTTGAGCTTGTTATGTTCGGAAGCTACCAATTTAAGCCTCCCCTCCCCCAGCAAAGACGTGGCTCCTGGATAGAGAGTTATTTGGGTGATTTGCAAAGTCTGGATGGCGCAGGGAGAGGTGGGCTGTTCTTCTCCCCTGACGGTGCCCTGGGCCTGGGGCCAGTTCAAGTGCGGGGCCCCACAGAGACCTGGATGCTATATGGACTTCATTAAGGGGAAGGCAGAGACCTTGACCCCAGGGAGCCCGAAACTGAGAGAAGACATGGCCTTGACATTAAGTAAGGGTCTGCGTCCCCACCTGGGAGATGAATAAAGAAAATAAACACGTCTTCCCCCTCTACCATCGGAAGCACTGCGAGCCAGAGTACGACTGATAATAACAGGAAGGACACACATTCTGGAGGAATATGGCCACAGTGAAAGCGGTTTTCTTCAAACGGGGGGTGGCCACGTGGGCAGAAGAATTGGGCTGGTTCTTTGAGGTCTCAGAGGTTTCCTTAGGACCATGAAGGGGGGAGCATAAGCAGAACGAAGTTGGGGCAAATTTCCTCAGGGTTGGTGTCATCTGAAAATGAAATGAAATCTCCTATCATTGGAGATGTAGCAGAATATACTCGCTCATTCACTGGTTTTTCTTCAGCCATTTGCCATTCCTGGATGCCCTAGGCTTAGACTGGGTGTCCAGTTGTCATAGTAAAGCAGAGGGACTAAGTGCTGGCTTCTCCTTGCAGGTGGGCTTGACACCGTAAGAGGCAGGTTCCTAACTCAAATGCCTCTTGTGAGGAGTAACTGGTAAAGAAGAAACCAGTCTCAGCTCTTTTGCTGAACTGCACGTGCGAAGGGGCAGAGGTGGGGAGATTAGAACATGTGAAGTTTATGTGCTTTCCAGGTATCGGGCTAGGTGCTCTGCCAAGCAGCTCTGGACCGGAGGCTAGGGATGCCGTGACTGGGTGACCTTGGACAAGTCACCGACTCCCTCTGGTCTTTAGTTTTCTTCTTCAGAGAAAACAGAAATAACACCTACACTTCCACAAAACAGGTGAAAGGAATTAGTCAGTTAACTAACTGATTCATGTATCCACTCAGCAAACACTTTCCCACGGCACCTCGATGTCAGGCGCTGTGTTAGGTGTTGAGGAAACAGATGGGTGGGACCAGGCTTGCCTTTGAGTGGTTTGAGGCTCCCTCTGGGAGGCGAGCGTGCAAAGAGGATGGTGTGGGGTTTGAGGTCCACCAAAGTGGAGTGAGCAAGGGACTTGAAAAAGTTAAGGGAGGGAGTGGAGAGTCCCTGGTGGAGGAGGTGCGCCATAGCTTTCCATGCCTGGGAGCAGCTGGAGAGAAGCATAGATCCTAGTATATCATTATTGTCATAAGCACAGACTAGCCGCTTGCACCAGACCCAGCCGACAGGAGGAGAGCTTCCTGAGATCTGTGCAAAACCGCAGTCATAAATATCCTGGCCTTTTCCAGGGTCATTTTCCTAAAGGAAGCAGACTCTCCATCACTTTCTAATAGTCTTTGCACCTGATGAGAAGACCACAGGGAGTGGGAGCAGAGAGGGGCCTGGAGCCAGGCTCTTGCTCGTGTCACGCCCACTTGGTGGTCTCCTTCCCCCCCAGCAGCGCTGCAGGGCTCGGGATTTCCATGTGTGACTCAACGAAACTGCAACTGATTACAGACCTTGGGATTTAGGGTTGCCAGCAAACACTGAATTCAAGAATAGTAAATCTGCAAATGACAAGGGTCAATTATCTTCAGGAGGCATCTGCTAGTAGGCTGCAGTGTTCCCGCACTGTAAGTGACTTGGGGGCGGGAAGGAGAGGAGGATTGTCTTTTCATCTGGCTCTGGCCCTCAGAATCTCACACATTGTGAATCCTTGGGAAATACAGATGCTGCTGCATCCAAAGCAATTGCTTTTGCTTTGCACGCACTAAACTGGATAACTCGGATGACGCTACCGACCACAGGGAGCAGATCTACATTAAAAAAAAAAAAAAAAAAAAAGACTAGCTGTGTGGGCGAGAAACATCATCTCTTCATGCCTCAGTTTGCTCATCTGTAGAATGAATACAAAGTCGATGCTGATCTCGTGGGTACGGAAGGAAAGCGAGGGAACTAGTAAGAGCTCATTAAACGGTGAGCAGCAGCAGCCTCTGATTATTATTGCCCCACCTTCGCCTCAACCACCGCCATCACCCCCCCCCCACCATCACTCTGATTCCTGCAGGCCAGGGTGGAGGGGCAGCCCCAGCACAGGTACTGGGGGCAGCTAGAACTGTGCGTTTCTCCAGCTCCGGGCTTCTCGAGCCGGAGCATGCGGCGGAACCAATAGGCGTCCACGGATCACTGGCCCCACCCACAAAGTTTCCCGCGCAGCACGTGGGGAGTAGGTGGGGCCTGGGAATCTGCATGGCTAATGAGTCCTCAGAATTCCCCTTTGAGAACCAGAGCCCTAGATTTCCCACAGGGTCCCGTCCAGGTGTATCCAAGAATCAGCACTCTGCACATCGTTTACCCGCTGGCTCAGCTGGCTTTCAAAGGCGGCTGTTCCCACGGTGAGGCCCAGGCCGTTCATCACCGTGGATTTGGTCATTTCTGAAGTTTCCTCTTTCCTAGGTGAGGATCATTCACCAAAGTTCTGGAGCCTCCCCCAAGCTTCTCTGGAATAAATCAGAGGTAGCCCAGGTCTCTTGGGTTGTTACCCCACCGCAGAAGGGAGCTAGTGTCCTCTGGTCTCTGTTGTCCTTCTTGGGCTTAGGACATTTTATCAAGTGAAATGAGTAAATCCGTACAGGCAGGTGCCCCAGCCGGAAGCTTCTGCTTGTTTGCCGCATCTCTGATGCCCAAGGAGGCCTAATAAAGGCACTGTGTGGCGGGAGTTACTGTGCTTCCCTTATGAAGTCCTCACTGGACAGCCCAGGTCTAGAAGCTCTCCTTATGTTTAAACACTGGAAAGGGCATCGGCAACAGGGTCCCACGGTGAGCCCCACCGTGACCATTACTCAGCACCATCACCTTCAGGAAGCCTTCCCTGAATGCCCCTCCCCTGTTGGGTTTGTTGATCTTTCTCAGTGATTTGGCAAGAGCACGGGCATCTCACTACCATCTTATAAATGGTATCCTTCCCTGCATCAGTCTCCTCCCCACTACTCAATGGAGAGTTTTGGCAGAAAGGAAGTGTGTTTTCTTGCCATCTGATGGCTGTTTGTTGAGTGAATGTGGAACTGTGTGACATTATGGCCAATAAGCCTGTATTGAGCAAAGTCTGCTAAGATGTCACCACGGACTCCTTGTGCTTCCCTGCCTGCGAGGCTCTCGTCCCTCCTGGGCTCCCACAAGTGGCTGCTCTGTGTGAGGGCAGGGACTGAAGAGCCTAAAGAGGGCACTGCTTCCATAACTCAAGACTTTCCTGATTCCTCCATGCCCACAGGGAAGCTGTGCCCCCCTTGCAGACTCTGGCTCCCAGTCCAGCACCCCACCTGTCCCTTGGCTGGAAGGAACCTCCCGTGATCACTGGAGGCCTGCCCCGCCCTGTGTCTGGGACTTACAGTGATGAAAACCGATAGCCTAGAATGTACTCCCGGCTTCTCACTGGGTCACTGAGGGCGAGTACCATGCCTCTCTGTGCCTCGGTTTCCCCTCTGTGAGACAGGAATGACCCTAGGAGCGGTTGAAGAGGACTGCTGTGGAGATTAAGTGAGATATTTGTAAAGGGCTTAGAATACCACCTGGCACGGAAGACCTGTTCAGTAGGCGTCAGCTGCTATGATGATGATGACGACGACGACGACAAAGATGATGAAGAAAAGGACGTCGTGTCACCTTCGTGTGCACTCCCTGTTTGTTTCTATGTTCTTCTGAGACAGGCCTGCCTGGCTCCTTGGATCTTCTCTGTAGGGACTGGCGTTCTGCCTGGGGTTCCACCACCTGCTTCTGTCCCCTCTCTTAAGCCGTCTTTTGGGGTTTCAGTATCCTTCACAACCTCCTGTCCCTGCAGGTTGGATGCTGCCCTGGCACCTTGCTTGACTGCCTGTGTGGTCCACCTGCTGCCCCCCCCCCGCCCCTTCTTACCGACATCTGTCTCTACCCCTGAGTGCCCGCTACTCCTTGCTGACCCCGCTTCCACACCTCACCTCCCCCTCCCAGAAAAACCACCTGCATGGTGCAGACCACCACCTTTTCCCCCCTCGGTGTTGATTTGTCTTGTGAGGAACTGTGGGGAGACCGTCCCTGCCCTCAGCCACCCTAGTTCCTCCTGGAAACCATCACGCAGAATCCTGACCACCAGCCACGTGGGAGGGCCAATCGGCTGGTTCTTGTTTATTACATAATATTGATATTCAGAAGACAAACTGGACAAAAGATCCAAAGTCAGGACTTCCTGGGTCCATCTGGACTTCCTTTTCTTTCTACCATGGCAGGAGAACAGGTGTATGTGGCAGGAAGTCGGACCCTTGGTCTTAACTGTTGGTTTTACAAAACTCACCCCCATCCCCCACCATGTTGGTTCAGACTGCTTGGGGGCGGTCAAATATATCATATATTATGAGGCTTAGTTTGGGGAGCAGAGAAAAAAATTGTTACTATTATGGATAAAGCAATTATCATCAATCTATTTTTAATCTCATCTTCCTTTTAAAATAATCGAGGCTGTCTTTTCAGAAGAGGAAAAATCCAGGCTTTGATATGAGGGAAGGTGCAAAAAGCTTCCCTTCTTCTAGCTGAAAATGCTAATTGAGCAGCCACTTATGTTTCTAACCTTCATTAACTGCATTAGCCTGCATTAACACCTTTTAAACCTCTTTAAGATTGTGTTCAATTCACTTTCTTTAATCTCTTCTTTTCCGGGAGTGTGGAATCACTTTGATCCTCATCTTCGTCTTTCCTTTGATGACAACTGTGGGTTGAATTTGTATTTGGGAATTGAAATGCAAATTTGCAATTACATGCAACCCCCTTCCCTTACATTCTGCTGGGGTGGCAAGAGCCAGATTAATATAGCTGCCTGTCACGCTGGCCAGGGCACCCTCCCAGTAACCCCCCTTAGTCCCAGGGTGGTTGGGGGAACACAGTTTCCTTGGCTCCTGTCAGTTCTGCACACTGGAGAAAGATGGTGCAAAGTGGTCAGCATTGTGCCTGTCCATGGTAAACCTTCAGCCCTTTGCAGAAACCATTGTTTGTTTTTTGAAATTTTGTAAAGGGTTTCTTTGTTGTCACTGAACATTGTCTTCCTTTGTCTTTTGCCACAATGTCTTGATTTGGGGGAAAGGTTAAGGAAATTTTCAAGAAAAGGACATGAAAGGATGTCATTTCTTTACTAAGTGAAGCAGAGAATTACTATATGATTCAGCAATTCCACTCCTGGTATGAGCCCAAAGAATTGAAAACAGGTGTTCAAATAGAAACTTATACAGGAATGTTCAGAGCAGCCTCATCCACAATAACATGAAGGTGGAGGTGATCCACATGCCCATCACGGTTGAATGGATAAGTAGAATATGGTATATCCATACAGTGGAATATTATTTTGCCACGAAAAGGGACGAAGAGCTGACATAGGCTACAACATGGATAGACCTCCAAAATACTGTTCTAAGTGAAGGAAGCCAGGCACAGAAGGCCACGTATTATATGATTGATTCTGTTTATTTGAAACATCCAGAGTTGGCAAACTCATAGAGACTGGAAGTAGGTTAGTGGTTGCCATGTTGCGGTGGGAGAACAGGGAAATGAAGTGACTGCTTAATGGGTACAGGGCTTTCCTTTTGGAGTGATGACAATGTTCTAGGTAGCCAGCTAGATAGGGGTGATGGTCTCTCATGGAGACGCTCAGCATGGTGAATGAGCTAGATGTCAATAATGATTGATTATGTACATTTACCATGAAAGATAATAATAATAATAAAGTTATATTGGCTTCTCCAAAGGGAAATAAGTATGACTCCAAGATAATATCAACATCAGGCCTAGAGCAATAGGCTGTGGAGAGATGTGAGGACATTGGAAGAGGAGAAAGACAACAGACTTTGTAATTGGACAGAGGACTCCTTCCGAGCTGGGTGCACTGGGCATGGCAGTCCTGGCCTCGGGAGTCTGGCCTTCGTTTCCTTATCAGTAAAATAGGAATAATAATAGCTACTCCTACGTGGTTATAGGGAAGATGAAGAGAGAGGACAGGGTTCATTTTCCAGGCTCAATTGGAAAGTCGCCCACCTTCTGTTCTATATTGACTAAGGCTATTTAAAAAAAAAAAAAGATTTATTTATTTATTTGAGAGAGAAAGAGCAAGCAGGGGGAGGGGCAGAGGGAGAGAATCTCAAGCAAACTCAGAGCTGAGTGTGGAGCCAAACGTGGGGCTCAATCTCACCACCCTGCGATCATGACCTGAGCCCAAACCAAGAGTAGGGGCTCAACCAACTGAGCCACCCAGGTGGCCCCAGCTTATTTTTATTGCAAACAACAGAAACCAATCTTAGTGGGCTCATACAAAATAAGATATTTCACTAGAAGGCTCCTGCCTGGAACAGGGCAAGAATCAGCCTGCTCCTGGGCCCCGTAGCATCAGCTGGTAGACCTTGGCTCTGTCCGACAGTTCCCTGACCACCTTGTGTCTCCGGTTCCTTTCCTTTTTTTTTTTTTTTTTTTAAGGATTTTATTTATTTTTTTGTTTATTTGAGAGAAAGAGAAAGTCAAAGAACAAGTAGGGAGGGAGGAGAGGGAGAAGCAGCCTCCTCTAGAGCAGAGAGCCCCACTTGGGGCTCGATCCCAGGACTCTGGGATCATGACCTGAGCTGAAGGCAGAGGCTTAATGGACTGAGCCACCCAGGCACCTCTCCCAGTTTCTTTTTCAATCTACTAGGGGAGTCATCCTTTTCCAGCGAAGGATCTTGGAAGATCCTTATGACCCTGGGAATCCACTCTTGCCTCTATCAAGGGCTGATCTCCCAGAGTGGGAGTCAGGAGGCGGTTACCCCACTGGTTTCCACTGTCCTGCCCCCCCCTAGTGGCTGGTATGAGGCGGTGGGGGGGGGGTAAGGAGAAACATGCAGAGAAAGGGGGCAGCAGTTCTAGAGGCAAGCCTGACCTGCCCCTGCCTGGCATCACCCCCTTGCCCTCTTCTCTAACGACAAGATGCAGCTTCAAGCATCTTCACTGCTCTGGACCTCTGCTCATCATGATCTCCTTTCACTAATTGCTACGATGTAAGACTGACAGAATTCAGGCTCCATTCTAATTTCACTTCCTCCTTGAAGCCTTCCCTGATTAACCCTATCTCAACTCAGTGTTATCTTTCTCCTCTGTTTCTTTCCCTGCATGATGTACAAGGCTCTGAGCACAGAATGCCAATTGATACCCCTCGTATTGTTCAACTTCTCATGGTGTGTGTGTGTGTGTGTGCGCGCGCTCTCTGCAGCCAGGGTCTGTGGGCTCCATGGCTGCCTCCTTCAGGGATAGTTCTGAAGAGCCAGCTCAGCACTTAGGGGCATAAATGGGTGGTTAGGGGTCCGAGATGACTGCAGGCGACAGAGGCAAGAAGAACCTCGACAGGGTACAGGGCAGGACTTACTGATGGAAAAGGACCCCCCCCCACCGCCCAGTGGGACCCCATCCATCTTGGGCAGGACTACGTGAAGAGTGTTGCCCTGCAGAGCTGAGGTCTTGGGCCATTGAAGATTGAAGGTCTATCTGTAAGAAGACTGAAATGTCTCAGGGCAAAGATCTCACCCTAGGGGAAGAGGAGGGAAGGGCTCAGAGCCAAAGTGATTTTAAGTGTACCTCGCTCCTCACCTCACTCGCTCAGACTCAGAGAAGCAAAATCCGTGCCCCCCTGGCCCCTGGGGTTTGGGATCCCCACTGGGGAGAGAAAACTGCCATGCTTATGCTCCGTCGCATACCAATCTTGCTGTGCCCCTCACCGATGGTGTGGCTGAAAGCAAGTCTCTTAACCTCAGTTTCCGACTCAGCCAAATGACCAATTTTTTTTTTAAGGTTTGATCTATTTATCTGACAGAGAGTTCACAAGCAGGCAGAGAGGCAGGCAGGGGTGGCCGGGGGCAGGGGGGAAGCAGGCTCCCCGCTGAGCAGAGAGCCAGATGCAGGGCTCCATCCCAGAACCCTGAGATTATGACCTGGCAGAGGCTTAACCCACCGAGCCACCCAGGCACCCCTGGGCACAAAGTTTTGCAGAGCTTTTTGAGAAGATTCAAGGTAATGAATCCAGAGCCCCTCAACCTCTGTGGTGCATTATCGCTCAGGGAATTGGAGTGACCTTAAGACTTAGAACAGGAGGGTGTGGTTTTGGAGTTTGGAGGGGCTTGGAGGGGACCATGAGTAACGGGCACGGCTTGGAGGAGTCTTGTGTCTGGACCCCCGGCTCCCTGTGTGGCAGCAGGCTTGTGCGGGTTCCTTTGGGCGTGGTGTCTCAGGAGACAGGGCTGCATTGTCAAAACCTTACTACTCTGATGGGATGGCCCGGAGCTGCATTTAGAGAAAGTGGCATCAGGGGTGCCTGGGTGGCTCAGTCGGTTTGAGTGTCTGACTCTTGGTTTCAGCTCAGGTTGTGATCTCAGGGTCGTGAGATTGAGCTCCAGGCTGAACTCTGTGCTCAGGTCGAAGTTTGCTTGAGATTCTCTCTCTCCCTAACCCCCTTCGCTGGAGTGCTCCTTCTCTCCCTCTAAAATGAATAAGTAAAATCTTAAAGAAAAAAAGAAAAAGGAAAGGAAAAGTGACTCCCGTCCATGTGGCCTGGCTGGTGTGTGCAGGCAGGGAACCAGGGCTGGCGAGGCAGGAAGGGGCAAACCTTTCAGGCCTGGGGCCCACTCCTGTGCCCACAAGTTGCCCAAGAACCATTTACTTGTCTTTAATACTGAACTGAGGATGGTAACAACGTGTGGTCACTATGGTGGTTGTGGAAGGGGAGACCTGCTGTCACCCTCCCAGGAGAAGCAGCGTGCTAGGGAAGCAGACCCACAGGAGAAGCCCAGTGGATCTTTCTGGAAGGTGTATTTTCCTGAAAGATTTTAATATTAAATCAAACATGGCAGAAAGGAAAATTTCCATGAATTTTTCAAACGAAAACCTGGAGGCCTTTCAACAATGAGAAGGGGCCCTTCAGTTACGTGGCCCATCTGAGACTTGTTTAGCAGGAAAAGTCTGGGTAATTCTGGGTGAGATGTGGGGCCATGGGGATCTGAACCCCAGGTAGAGATTTCTGGGTTCCAACCTCTCTGCTGCAACTGGACCTCACTCTCAGGGGCACTGTTGTGCCCTCACCAAGACTTGAGGGCCCTGACGTCCAGCCGGAAACCTGAGAAGTAAGGCATACACTGTGCCCGCTGGTGGCCATGCCTCCTGGCCTCCCCGTGGACTCTGATGAACACGACACAGGGAGGGGCCTGGACATCCATGGCTGTCATTGTTCAGCATGGAGTAGGAGCTGGTTTTGGCACAGTCAGCCTACACATTGTTCTTTTTGCTTCCATAAAAGCCTGGGCTGGCTGCAGGAGCTCTGTCCACCAGCTCTGTCCACCAGGCACGGAGACAGGGTAAAGGGGTTTTCTCTCACCCTCTCTGCTGGTTGGTGGCTAGCCCAGACTTCACCTATTTGCCCATGGCTTTGAGCAAATTATTTTGAACTTTTTAGGCTTCCATTTTCTCATCTTTAAGATGGGACTCCTGAACAATGCTCTGCTTGAAGCACTGTTTGAAGAATTCAGTGAGTCAGTAATTATCAAAGGGCTTAGGATGGTGCCCAGAACATAACAAACTCTTGATAAATGTTGACTCTTCTTATTAAAACTAATACAGCTACCAAAGCTGTTCGAGGGATTCGGGAATAGGGGAGTGGAAACCCAATCTCGGAATTCCCCTCCCGCAAGACTTAAGAAAATGAATTTAAAAATTGGAAACTCCAATAAGCAAGCAATCATCGGTAGCAACCCCAAGGGGAGAGGCATGCCCGGGTCCCATAAGTGTTAACATTGATGGCTAAGAGAAGAACTAGAAGGGTCTGGAATGGGGTGGAGAGATGTAGCTCAGCAAGGATCCTTTTTAATTAGATAAAACATCTTTTTTCTAACTGGACTCCTAAGCCTTTTTCTTTAAGATTTTATTTATTTATTTATCTATCCATTTAATTTATTTATTTATTTTTAAAAGATTTTATTTATTTATTTGACAGAGAGAGATCACAAGTAGGCAGAGAGGCAGGCAGAGAGAGAGAGAGGAGGAAGCAGGCTCCCTGCTGAGCAGGGACTCGATCCCAGGACCCTGAGATCATGACCTGAGCCCAAGGCCGCGACTTAACCCTCTGAGCCACCCAGGTGCCCCAAGATTTTATTTATTTATTTGGCACACACACACACACAGAGGGAGTGCACAAGAAGGGGAAGTGGCAGGCAGAAGGGGAAGCAGGCTCCCCGCTGAGCAAGGAGCCTGATGCAGGGCTCAATCCAAAGACCCCAAGATCAAGATCTGAGCCAAAGGCAGATACTGAACTGACTGAGCCACCCAGGCACGCCAGGAAGACTCCTAAGTTTTTAGAAATACAAAATGACTGAATTCCTGTCCATGTTTTCTCTTCTGTCTCCGGATAGTGGGGAAGCTGCAGAGGAGATGGAAAGGGGAGGCAGGGGACTGTGAAGCCATCCCTTCTAACAGAAAGCAAGGCTTCAGGGCTACACTCTCGGTTAGGGAGAAGATCCCCAGCTCAGGTGTGCCCCATGGTGACAAAATCTATCCGAAAAGCAGGTAGAGTAAACCCTGGCACAGACCATCTGACAAGCTTTGGATGAGAAGGTAGAACCAGTCCAGTTACTCTAAGGAAGAATGCCTAATGTCTTAGCTGTACTCCTCCCCCTGCCCCACACCTTCCCCCATCCCTCAGGCCAAAGGAAAAGTGGACAGAAATGCTTTTTCCCAAGCCTCAGCCTGGAGCTCAGAGCTCCCACAAACTGGTCTCAGGTGTGGCAAGAATCGAGAGGCAACATCATTTTTATCAGGGCAAACAGGAAGTCCAGAACTGTTTAAAACAAAAGGAAAATAAACAGAAACCACAGAGCAGCTATAAAATGCACGATAGCACAAAGAAGGACCCTACCTAGAAGAAAAGCTACTCACAAAACAGAAGAAGAGCCTTCCCTACTGCCTCGTATACAGAACAACCTCATAAACACACAAATTCTAGCTTTAAGTTACTGGAGAAAAATCAAAGAACGGATAGAGACTGCAGAGCTGGAAAGGTAAACTGAGGATCCAGACCTTCACCTAGGCTAAATAAATCAGAAAGAGCCAAGAAAGAATGGATGAAGGGAAGCACAAATGATATGGAAATTACTGCTACAGAGGAACGTTCTGATGGGAAAGGACAAAGGGATGACAGAAGAGACAAAGATATCCAAATGAGACAGTTGCTCCAAGATGAACATCAGAGGTGTTGCCTGAACTCAAGAGCCCAACGAAGGGTGAGAAAGATGTACCAGACAATTTCCCTGAAATGAGGGTGGGGAAAAAAAAAAAAAAAAGAATCCTGCAGATCAAAAGAGCACACTGCCTTCCAAGAAAAGGTGATTATGAATATTCATTGCTGAATGTAGCCTAGGTAGGCTATGGAATTTCCAGGATAGAAACAAAAGCAACAATAAAACCAGAGATATCTGGGTGGCTCAGTGGGTTAAGTGTCTGCCTTCAGCTCAGGTCATGATCGCAGAGTCCTGGGATTGAGTCCCACATCAGGCCCCTTGCTTGGCGGGGGCCCTGCTTCTCCTCTGCCTCTGCCTGCCACTCTGCCTGCCTGTGATCTCTCTCTCTCTCTTTTCCCTCTGACAAATAGATAAATCTAAAATCTTAAAAAAAAAAAAAACCAAACCAAAAAAACCCCCAATATCCTTAGATATCAAGAAGGCAAAAGCAAATTGCTAACAAGGTTTGGGGCGGGGGGTGGGTTAGCAGGCTGGCCATGGGCTTTCTCCATAGGAATCATCTATTCCCAAAGACCATTAAATAATGTCTCCCAAAGCTCTGAAGGAGTCTTAGAGAGTCCCCTAAAAACATTTTACACCAGTATGCTATCACTTAAATATAAAGACCAGGCAGATGTGTATTTTCAAAACGTAAAAGAACTTGTGGATACATCATACATGAGCTCTTGAGTAGGGCTATACTTGGTAAAGACAGACAGCCAAATAAGTGATGGATAAAAATGAAGAATTTAGGAATTCAGAAAAACTGGTGGGAATCACAGAATCCATTCAAACACAGAATGGCAAACAACTGTGAGAGTTATGGTTATCAAATACCAATATTATAAATCTTATTAAAATAATAGCTAATAAAAATGGGAAAGTAAACTATGCCTTCATACCGAGTGAAGGATCAATTGGGATTGTCTAGAGTATGAACATGTACTTTAAGAAAATAGAATCACAAGATACAATGCTCTTCATAATCTCTGTGGTTAACTTTGTGGGAATTGTTAACAAATTTGTGTGTGTGTGCGTGCGTGTGTGCATGTGTGTGTGTGTGTGTGTGTGTGTGGTAAAGAACTATTTCAAGTTCAGCAATTTCTTCTGTTTCACTTCTGTTTCTTCTTCTGATAAATTCATGTAAAATTAAATTTAATACTTTTTATGAAACTAGCATCTATAGTATTATCCCATTTTTATTAAAGTATTTCTGACTTTCTCTCTACATACATACCCGAATATTTGGCTTCCTTCACTTATAAATGCAGGGGCAGTCATCTGCAGTGATGTTTACCTAATGTTAATAACGGTTATTTCTGGGTGATAGTTCACTTTGATTTTGTACTTTTCCGTATTACTTAACTTCTTTATAATGAACACGTAGATTTTTTGAAAAAAAAAAATTATACAATGATTTTTTTTCCCACCTGTCATGGTAAAGTAGAAAATCCTGAAAATAATTATGCCAAAGACTTAGCAGTGTTTTTAATTCTGCGTGTTGGAAATAGGATGCTTTTCTTTTCCAGCTAGTATTTTTTCTGTGTTTTTCAAATTTTTCAAAATGAAAAATTCTACATTCAATAAAGTGATGCAAATAAAAAGACAACACAGATATTTTTTTGAATAAGATTCTATTTATTTAAGAAAAGAGAGAGTGAGCACAAGTTGGGGGGGGGTGGGGTTGGCTGAGGGACAGGGAGAAATAGGTTTCCTGCTGAGCAGGGACCCTGATGCAGGGCTGGATCCCCGGACCCTGAGATCATGACCTGAGCCAAAGGCAGACACTTAACTGACTAAGCCACTCAGGAGCCCCGAAGACACAGTATTTTGCAGAAGGCACACTTTGAAGGAAAGCAAATCACCCCAGTTCTGGATGTTGACTAAGTCCGTCGGAATGACAGGGACAGAGCTGGCTAGTGCTATAGGAACCACTGCAGGAGACTCAGAATTTCAAGTCTAACCCCTGAGCTACTGCAGACAGAGCCCGCAGATTCTTTGATGTAAGACGTGACTATTTCAGCGAAGATTGGCATGGATAATGGGTAGATAGGTAGATTAGATGATAGATAGACAGACAGATAGACAGATGGATAGAATGGGACCCAGAGGAGCATCCTGGATGGAAAGAGCCAGATGATGAAGAACAAAAGAATCTTGTTTGGAACAGTTCTCCCCTCCCTACATGGGACGAAGGGTTTCTCAATCCTGCACATAATTAATGGGGTGTCTGGCAGAGACTGGATTTTAAAATAAAGCTGGAGGTGAAACCCAGGTCTAGGGGCGTGCAAAAACATTTGAAGCAGTCTAGGGAGGAGATTGGAGTTCCCCTCTTGGAAGTTCTGGGAGTGAAGCCCTTGATCACGGCCACAAGCACCTGCACGTTTTTCTTGAGGGATCTCTGAAAAGTGAGTGAAATGCCCCCAACGCAGGGACCACAGTCCAGGATGTCCCGTGCCTTGTCTGGAATGTGGCCGGTAGGTAGGTCGGGGAGAGCCTGGTCCTGGGTCTTATTTGCACCCCACTCCTCCAGCCAACATCTGGATTTACAAAAAAACTCTTGTGCTGGGCTGGTCGTGTCCCCTAGTCTCCTGACACGCCTAGAGCTGAGCCTGAACCAGGCAGGGTGAGGTATGCGAGCTGCACCCCATTCTTCTCAGACAGGGGTGACCGTGTGCAGAAGCCAGCGCTCCCCTCACCGAACAGGACAGCATCTTACCCCCCCGGGGCATTTTGATCGGCAGGACTGAGGCCTGCTGCTCAGACCCACACCCACGGGGCCCTGGCCTGGGAGCCCTCCCGAAGCAAAGGGATGTCTTGGGCAGGAAAGGACACAGGCCTTTCACTGGGGAGGGGAGGGTTTTTCTCCTCTCTCTCTCTGGGCCAGAAAGAGCAGAATGTGAGGCCTGGAGGCTCCTGGAGATTCCTGGAGCTCCTGGGAATCAAGCCGTTCCCCTCCATGTGGAGTCCTGCCAGCAGGTGGCTGACCAGACATTAGGTTTGGCCCGGGTTTGGACTATGGATCTTAAAACTAGCAACTTCTAGCAGCGGCTGCAAATTAATTTCCATAGCGCACATACATTATTCCTCCACCTTCAAGAAAAGCACGTGGAAATTCTAGCTCGGTCTTTAATGGAGTCTGATGCTGGAGATATGGGCTTGCGTCCAAGCCTAAGAGGCAGCGCTCAGGGGGATGTGAGGGTGTCGGGGGGCAATGGCCTGGAGAATGGGATTCTGGGAAGGCAGGCAGGGATCCCCATGTAGTAGCCCAACAGCTGGTGGGGGTTGGGGGAGGAGGCGCTGAGTCACTGGAAATAACCAGAGTGTCCCAGGAACATGCTCAGAAATGCCTGGAGGGGAGTCCCAGGAGACATCAGCCCCCGGACTGGAGATCGATGCTGGAAAGGAAAGGTGACCCCAGCAATGCAGGGGCCTGGAGGCATGAGGGTTACATGAAGCGTGCTCGGGCCCGGTGTGCACCAGTCTGCTCTCATTCCACAAGGCCTCCCACCTGGGCCTTTGGAGGCTGCCCTGAAACCCTGAATTTGAGGATACTTTCTGCCATGGCCAAGGGGAAGGCCGTGAGCCAGCTGTGGCCAGCTGATAGAGGTGACCAAGATCCCAGGAGCAGGGGTTGGTGTGGGTGTGATCCCTTGTCGGGGGCTGGAAAGGGGGCTTTCTGCCTGGGATCCCACCTGCTCCTGTAAGAGTCTGCAGGCTGCTGTCCCAGGGGGCCTTTCTTCTGTCAACCTTGTCCACAGGAGTGGTTCTAGGGAGCCGAATTTCCTCATCCTCCACTTCACCTCATCCCTGCAACGCAGCTGGTGGAAAATCGACTTTTTTCTCTTTCCCACCACGTCTGCCCTGACCCTAGGCCTCCGGCATGTATCGTTGCTGTTTTAAAATCAACACTTTGCTCCTTTCTTCTTTTTTTTTTCCCCACGTAACTAATAAATGCCCCACGGAGAAACTTGGTCCCTTTCGTTTTGGGAGAGTGGGAACTTTTAGAAACTTGGTAGGTATTTTATCGCTATGGAGCTGCTTTGTTTTTTTGGATGGCCTAACAAAGGGCCCTCTGCTGCTGTCCTGGAAAAAAGAGTCTTCCTGTGGGGCGTCTGCTGCGGGGGTGGGGTGAGGCGTGGGGGGCTCTCTGGTATCTAGGAGGCCCAGCAGTGGTAGTGGCCTGGCCTGGCAGGAAGAGGATGCTGTGGAGCCAAGCACCAAGCCCTTGAAAACTCTGCCCGCCCCTGCCCCGCCCCCCACCCCCCGCACCCCCCCATCCCCAACCACCACCTTGAAGGACTCCACCAGGTTGGCTGTAAAATCCTCTGCTCGGTCCAAGGGTGCCTCACCGGCAAATTCCACCATAACGCGGAATGTTGATTATGCGCAGGGCCTTCAGGCACCTGGGTAGGGCACCTTAAACACTTGATCATGTTTAATCCTCACAATAGCCCCTAAAAGAAAGATATCCTAATTCTTACTTCGCAGGAGGGAGCATACAGAGACTTAGGAAGGATTAGGAAGTCGTTCAAGGTCAAGATCATCCAGGCAGCAGGGAGAGGAGCAGAGGATCCCAACTCACATCACTAACCCCGAAGCCCAGGCCAGGAGCCCCCTTCTCTGTGGTTGCCCCAGAGCTGGGCTGAGGAGGGGGAGGGGGAAGGTCTGGGCACAGCACCAGGAGACCCACTGGCCCTACCCTAGGCTCAGTGGCTCAGGAACCTGCCTGTTACAGGGTGTTGCTGCTCTGATCTCTGCAGAAGGCCCTGGGGCCTGACCGGGAAGTGGAGGCTTATCTTCAGGTCAGATCTGATGGGGATACTGGGACATAGGGTATAGTGGGGGGCGTGGCTGCTCACCCCAGGGGTGACACCAGGGCTTGCTGGCTCAGGAACCACTACAGGCCTGGGCGCTCCCCATGCATCTTTGGGGTGGGCCGGGGGATCATGCAGAGTTATGTCTCCAGCAAGGAGGAAGGTGCAGAATCACCCCAGGAAGGCCCGTGTCTATCAACCCTGAGGCTCCTCCATGGGGAAGCCTGGGCAGGTCTTGTCAGTCTAAGCTTCCTGTGGTACCCTGTGCCCAACAGAACCAACCTCCTAGAACTAGAAGTACAGACGAAATGAACCAAAGAGGAACTTGTAGGTCACTTTGTCTGATATCTGCATTTTGGGATGAGGGAACTGAGGTTTGAGGGGAGCTCAGACTCATCTAAAGTGGCAAAACCAGTGAGGGGCAGAGGTGAGCTAGCCCCTGAACCCTCTCTCGCCATGCCTGCGGGCCTCACACAACTTTCCTGACGGCCACCCTGGGGTCTTTTCCCATCATATCACAGACTAAGTCCATCCTCCTCCCCCTCTCCTCCTCCTAGGCCAAAGCTTTCCCTTTTGCTACCAAGTTGTTCATTCTTGCTGCCAGGCCTTTGCCCCACACTGTCCCTTTGCTTGGCCCTGCAGTGGCTGCTCGTCTGTCCCTCTGGCTTCCCGGTAGAACTCCTCTGCATCCTTTACAACGTGGATCAAATATCACCTCTTCCAGGAAGCCTACCCTAGTCTTCCCAACCTCCTAGTCTCTCTTCCTCCTTTTTTTTTTTTTGTTTTTAAGAGATTTTTTTTATTTATTTGAGAGAGAGGGAGAGAGAGAGAGAGAACAAGCCAGGTGAGGGACAGAGAAGCAGGCTCCCTGCTGAGCAGGGACTCTGGGATCATGACCTGAGCTGAAGCCAGACACTTAAACTGGCTGAGCCACCGAGGCGTCCACCCCTACCTCCTCTTTATCTCTGAACCCTTTGTTTGGGGTTTTTCTATAAGCCGAGTTACCTATTTTGTCTCTATCACAAAAGTTTACAAAGTGCACATCTTCCTTGGGAGACTGGGGTTGAGAAGGGTGACTACTGTAAACAGCCTCCTCCCCCTGCCCCCGCCACTGTTTGGACATAAGAAATCTAAGACTCAAGGATGTTAGATGACTAAGGAGTGGGGGACCCGGGCCCTTGACTCCCACACTATGTGGACAGGAGCCAGCCTGCTTCCTCTGCAGAACCACCACTGTTGTCTATAGGAATGGAGCCTCTGGAGTTGTGCAGTGCACAGCCTATGCTACTGTATTCTTCAGCTTTGCCCTGGTGCCTGACTCAGGGCCCTAAGTGAGGCAGACGCCCAATAAATGTGAGTGGACTCAGCAGAACCACAACTCAGAGACAGCTTTCTTTTCCTTCCCTTCCTGCTTCCTTCCTGAATCTGTTTTTTCCCTCCTTTACTCCCTGCGTTTTTCCACTAAATTTTTCATTGGGAAGAAGCACATTTAGAGATGTGAAGCACATGCTTTGCAGGGCCTCAGCTTTGATGAATCTTTTGATACTGACACTGGGGAGGCAGCTGCTGCCTGACTGGAGAAGGGAGGGAGGGGGATGGGGAAGAGTCTCCAAGGACCTGATCCACCCCCAACACTGGGGGGGATGTGTGTGTTCAAACCTGCCCCTGTGACTTGTGGGAGGTGGTGGGAAGGGGCAGGAGCCTGAGTGGGAATGGCCAGAACAGCACTGGGGGCGGGGCAGCCAGTAGCCTGTAACCCCTGAAACCACCCCCCTCTAACCTCAGCCCCCTCCACTTCCCCTGGGTTCTCTCAAGGCTTGGAGGTCTTACCAATTTCTAGCTGTGTGGCTTTGGGCGGGTTGTTTAGCCTTTTGAACTCTGGATCTTCAACTGAACATTGGAGATGCTATATCCCTCCCTCCTAATAAGGCCATCCTGACTCACACTGCATGCTAAATAAATACCAATCCTCCTACCCCTCTGTTCAAATCCACCTCTCAGAGCCTGGCCAGGCAGTTTTCTTTAATGTGAGTGCCATTGCTGCGGCGGGGGGGCCCTGCTGGGAGGGATTGGTCCTCAGCCATGAGCCGTCTACACCAAGGGTCAAGGACAGCCCTGTGTCCAGAGTGCTGCTGTCCTGGGCATCCGAAAGGGCCAAGTCGTCTGAGCTCTGACCTGACTCAGGGTTGTGCGTGTGGGCTCTCCCCATCCTCTTGTGGGGGGAAATACCCTGCTTGAGTCACAGCTGGAGGTCCTGTGATGTCCAGAGCCAGTGGCCATAGACAGAGGGGATGATGGCAGGGGGACATTTGGCTGTGGTGGGAAACACCTGCCCTTTGCCCCTGACTCTCCTCTCTGCATGGCCTCTGTCAGGATTCTAGAACCATTAGGTGGCCACGGGGGGGGACGGGGGTGGGGGGAAAACTCGTGTTGGGGCCCCTTACCCCTATAGTTGGCTTCATTTTTACTAAACCACATGGGTGTGGATCCCACCGCAGGCCACATTGTCCGCACACCTCGGCTGGGCCCCTCATCTCTCCCCGCACTTCCCTTTTCCTGGTGCTTCTCCGTTGCCTGAGGTGGAACTGCTGGTCTACCAAGGGCCAGGTTCGGCAGGCCCAATCCCTCTATATTCTCTGGAGTTTCTCCAAAGGCCCATTTGGGCCTTCCCAGTAGAGAGATCTTTGGATGGCATTCCAGCCTTTGACCACCAGATTCGCTCTGCTCTACAGAATTCCCTCAGCAAGTGACTGTAGACAGCGTGAAAGCCTACCAACGCCCCTCCCCCCCCATTTTAGATCTGTATTCATTTGCATCCCCCCCCCACCCCCCACCCCCCTATGCTCTGGCTGGCCCCGAAGGCCCCTTCTGACTCTGGGCTCATGATTCTGTGATGCATCTCCCAAATGCATAATGTGCCGTGGAGGCCTTTCCCCTGGCAGGGGTCGGGTCAGGGAACTCCCCGGCAAAGCCCTTGGTTCTTTTCTTTCACTGCCTTTGGGGCTAGCTTCAGGGGCTGGGCAGCTGTCTGAGATTTCCCCCTCTATGCGGGGTTGGCAAGACACCCAAGAAGTAATCCCCCCAAACCCTCTCCACTCCCCACCGTAGTGCTATTAGTCATCCACACCTGAGTGTGAATTACTCCAGTCATATCTCTGGCCTCATTAACCACCCCCAAGGAAGGGCTCTCAGTTGAAGTAGAGCCAGCGCGCCTGAGTGCCTCTGCCTTTCAGAATTCCCCAGCTCTGAGTCTGTTTGCGCAAGCAGCAGAGTATAATGGGGGAGAGGAGAGCTGCCCTTGGCATCAGAAGGCCTTTTTTGGAGCAGATGGACTTGCTCTGGGGAGGGAAGGGCTGGGGGGGCTCCAGGAGGGCCCCAGAAGGCTGGGAACTCAGGGGATCTTCTTCCTCTGGGCTTTCACTGCGTGGGTGAGATTTCGATGGTCACTCAGATCCCTATGGGCCTGGGCCGTGCTTCAGCCAGCTTGCGGTCCAGAGGACTGCCCTAAGAGGTCAGGGTCACAGCCCCGGGACGCGAACACGGGGCGGACGCCAGCAGGGGTCGCTGTTTTTGCGCGTGAAGGCCAAACTAGAGGGCTGCTCCCGGGTTGCGGGGAGAGGAGGGGAGCTGGAACCTGAACCGGCCTGGCCCTCTCTTAGGGATGGAGGTGCTCGCCTCTTGCAGGGAATTCTTTGGCAGCCAAGCCTGAATTTGGGGTCCCAAATTCCCAGCCGTCCTAACAGAGGCACGGAATTCCTGGGGCTCCCCCTAGGGTGGGGAGTGCCGGGTAAAGCTCCACCACATACATTCACATCCCTGACGGCCACAGCTCACGTGGCCCCTGAGCACCTTGGGAAGGCAGCCTGTGCAGTCAAGGGTCGGGCATCTGGGGCTGACTCACGGGGTCACACTGGGCAGCTCACAGCCCCTCTGTGAGGTCCTGTCTGTGCACTGAGGGCTGGATAACGCTCTGCAGGCGGAGCTTCACTGATCCTAAATTCTTACACCAAACTCTGCTGGAGTACCCAGGGTAACTTCATGCTGCGGGGATGGGAGGCCGTGCAAAGGCCCCAGTCTCCTGCGTCACAGATGGGGACCCCGAGGCGGCACGGTGGCTTGTTCCGATTCGCAAGCAGAGCCCAGATTCTGCAGAACCAGCTGGCCCCAGTGGGCTGGAGGAGGTGATTTGCCCACATTTCTGCGAGCCACATGGCCATGTCATGATCAGCCCTTGCCATGGGGCTCTGGGCTCCAGAGCCTGGGGTTTTTGGTCAACCCCACCTCCTTGGTTTACAGCAGAAATGACTGAGGCCCAGAGGGGTCAGGGTCCCGTCGTTAAGGTCACCAGCAAGTTGGGAATGCATGGTGGAAACTGACCCTGGCCCTCCTGACTGTTCTTTCCAATGTCACCCTGGGTTCCTCGTCTCTCTCTCCAGAAAGCTCTGCTATAAATGGCCAGCTGCTGCTTTTCTGCTTTCCTCCATCCCCTCACTCACAGAAAACTTTCTTTTTATAGTTTCCCTTGGGCTTGAATTTGTACTCTTCTCTCTCTAGGTCTCTGACCTCCCACGTAACTGCTTGCTGTCACAGCCATTTGTCCGTCTGTCTGTCCGTCCATCCATCCATCCATCCATCCATCCATGTACTCCTTCACTGAAAAGAGTTTGTGGGCTTCTCTAAGTGCCAGGCTCTATTCTGGACCAGGCAGACCCAGTCGTTTGCACTCTAGAAAGGGGGACAGAGTCTTTAAATAGAAAATTCCACCAGCAGGTAATGAAGCTGGTGGTCTGTGCCATGATGAAGGAAAAAGCACAGGGGGGGGGGGTACCGGGACAGTGTAGAACAACTAAGTCCTAGCCCAGGCTGGGCCACTCAGGGCATCTTCCTGCTGCAAGTGACATTCTTCTACCCCCTCCTTGATGCTTCCAGCAACTCTCGAGGTCAGAAACCTCCAGATCTCTCCCTCTGGAGTCTCCTTAGCAGAGAGCCTAGAAGGGTCACCAGGGGTGCCCTGGGAAGCCCTGGGAAGCCCTGGGAAGCCGAGTGGGAGTGGAATGAGCACATCTGCAGGACACTGGTAGGACTGCTGCAGTGATATCCGGGGTCAAGTGCTTTACCCTCCTTGGGCCTCCAGTTCATCGTCTGTAAAACTGAGGGTATAAATGGTGCCCCCCGAAGGATAGACAGTGGCGGGATAATAAACTGTCCCTCCTTCTCCTTTGACTTGACACTGAGGGTCCATGATCTCAAGCCTTCCTGTTTTTCCCTTGCGCCGGCTTCTTTCCGCTTTCACCTTGTGATCAAATGAACGGCAGACACTGATGGGACATGACACTGGTAGGGATGGGGTCGTTGTTGGTGCTGGCTGGAGTGAGCACCGGTTTTAGGATCCAGGGCTCAAGGAGCTCGCTGTGTGGATCTGTGGGTAAATTGCTCTCTCAGGACCTAGTTTTCCTCAGCTGTAACCCTGGGTCTGCCTCTGTCCCAGGAGGGGGGACGGGGCGTGGGGGGTGGTAGCAGGTGGCCGGCGCCTGTCAAGTAATGTTGCAGCATCGAGACCGCTCCTCCTCCGGCTCTTATGCCCAGGGAAGGATTAAGCTGGGCAGGCTCGATCATGGGCTGAGGGTTCCGGAGGCAGGTGCACGGGCAGGATGAAGGCCCAGGCCAGCCTGCTGCGGGGCACCCGGCCTGGCACCCCAGCCCCGGCCACTAGCCATGTGAGGCCCGAGGCAGGCTCCTGGGCTGTGGGCTTCAGCTGGAATAAACAAGCAGCGCTTGGATGGAGGGGGTGGTGCCGAGGAGGGAGGGCCCAGCTGGTTTCCAGATGCAGGCCTGACAACCCGCACGAGGGACCCAGGGGGGCTCATTATGGCTCTGCCTCCACCGCCTCCCTGCTCCCGACCCGGGGAAACGCTATCCTCCTTCCTGCGGGGCCATCAAATATTCAGAGCAGAAATGGTGGAGCTGCCAGGCGAGGGAGAGCAGCCCCCTCCCGGCCTCCAGGTGAGCCCCTTCCTAAGGCCGATGTGGGTTTTGACGCGTGGGGGCCCTAGAAACCTGTACCCCAGCCTGTAATCCTCTCCCTCTTAGAGAGGCTCCCCCACCCCTTGCTTACCAGTTTTTTTTTTTTTTTTTCCTTTTTTCCTTTGGTCCTGCCCTTCAGTCAGGGCTGACCCTCCCCATCTCTGTGGCTCTCTCTTTTCCCTTCATTCACTCAGCAGCTTAACTGGCCACCTCCTCCATACTCGGCCCAGCAGCTAGGTGCACACCCAGGACGGTCGGTTGTGTGGTTAGCAAGAGCTGGTTTTTTCTTAGGTGAAAATATCCATGGAGGCCCAAGGTGTCAAACAGACCAGAGAGAGCTGCACCCTCCCAGCCTTGCCCTCCTGGGCCCATAGATGGGTGGGGAGGGGGGTCCTTGAACTTGCATTTTTTGAAATCCACAGTTCTGGTCCAACTCGCTTTGTTTCATACAAAAGAGAGCCAGGCCCAGTGTGGAGCAGGGTTTGCCCAAGGGCTGACGTCCATGGCCTGACGGCAGAGTGGGGACCGGAGGCCATGTGCCCCAAGTGTCCTCCAGGTTAGGTGCAACTTCTCATAGGGACCCCCCTTGGTCTCTTCTTCCGGGACCTGAGTCTCTCCTCCTGCCTGCTAGGCTTGTGCTGTGACATCTCACATGCTTTTCTGAAGGTGCGGTGAAGCCAATGGAATGACATGAGATGCGGTTGGCTTCCGGTGAAGTGGCTCTTGGGGTCAGGGCAGCTGGGATGGGAAAGAAGCCCCCAGAAGATACACTGATGGCAGCCATGGTCCTTGAGGGAGGAGGAGGAGAGGCAGCCCAACCCTTCTCCTTGATCAGAATAGATCCTACAGCCTGATCTCAAGAAATATCTCAGGCACATCCATTTCTCTTCACGTCATCCAACAACAACCACTGAGGTAGCCTTATTGTTCTCATTTGCCTGGAAAGGAAATGGAAGTTCAGAGAGGTTAGGTGACTCGCTCAAGGCCCCACAGCCAGTGGCAGAGCTGGGATCTAAAACCCGTCTGGCTCCAGAGCCAGGCCCAAGTGCCCCACTGGAAGGGGTTTCAGTGACTCCGGGCTGTGTGAGATCCTGGAGATATGGAGTACCTGCTGGCGATGCTCCTCCTCCTTCCCCTGCCCACACCCCAACCCTAGACAAACCTAGTCATCATAGGGACTCCGACTAGCCTGTCCAGAGGAGGGAATGGGGATCTTGGCACAGGTCTGACGTATAGCACAACCTGGTCCTGCTCTCTACTACTGAAGACATCGAGACATCGTGTGCCTTCATTCATCAGATGCCCCCAGACAAGGTAACATGTCTTTGCAAGTTCCCCTAAAATGCTGTTTAGTTTGACCTTAGAAGCTACCTCTGCATAGGCTGAGCCTGTGGGATTCTGGACTCCAGTGCACATTGTCAAAATGTTTGTTTGGCCTTGTGCATTGACCAGTCAAGGAAGGATATTTAAAGCAGGCAGCCGTTGCCTCTGACATGTGGGGATCCCCAGGCATTATATACGCACGCTCTTGGCTCCTCTTCCTTCTACTGGGGGCTGGGTCCTCCCTGTCTCCTTATAGAATTGCTCTGTATGTTTGGCTTTTCAAATCCTGGATATTCCTAGAGCCTAGAAGTATGTACTGTTGTGAGCCCCCGTGCAAGAAAAATTCAAGATATTTTCACCTCTCACCCTTGGCATGGGGGAGAAGAAGGGACCCCCTCTTCTCCCACTGGCCCGGGGAATGGTTGGCACCAGGAACCACCTGCTTTTCCCCGCCCACCTGCCTGCCAGTGAGTGTTTTCCTCCTGACCGGGTTCATAAGCCTAGGAACTTCGAGAGAATTTTCCTCATTTCATAAAAATTTTAAACTAATGTGCAGAAGCTGCCCAGGGTCCTCCCTACCTAGTTAGTTCCTCTCCCCTGCCCAGAGACAGTTAGTTATCTCTCTTCCTGGAAAGAGATAAGGCACTGGAGGAAAACAGAAGCAGCTGATGGAGGGATGATTTCCTTCTGTTGGGGGTGTGTTACCTTACGGGGAGCTCGTGATTAATCAGCATTGATTGAATGCTGACTGCATGCCGGACTTCGTATAGTCTTGATTTCATTTTATTTGCACCATAGCCCTGTGAGCTAAGGATTTGATCCTCTGATTTCACAGGTGGGGAAATCAGTATTCAGAGAGGTGAGCTGACTTGCCTAAAGTCACCCAGCTAGAGGCCGACAGAGCTGGGTCTCAAAAGGTGAGTCTGTAAGCCACGAAGGCCTGAGCTGAGGTCAGTACCATGTATGTGGCTTCCTACGGGAGCAGCTGTGCTGACAGCCTTTGGGTGATGAGTCAGGTTTGGAAAACGTGGACTCCTCACCTGCTAGTTTGGGGACTTGGGCTCTCCTCGCTTGGACCTGGGTGGGACCTATTCCAGGGCAGGGTGGGATGGAGCTTGTCGAAGAAGAAGCAGCTGGCAAACCATGTTCCAGCCCAGCACAGCACTTCCTCTGTGCTTTGGGAGAAGGTTTTGGGGGTCAAACGTTGGGGTTTGGATCTTGGCTATTCTTGAACTTATCACGTGCCAGGTTCAAGTAACTTACCTTCTCTGTGCCTCAGTGTTTTTGTTTGTGCAATGGGGCTAACGGCAGCATTTACCTCTTAGGAAGCATTTGAGAGTCGATGAGTGTCTTTAAGCAGTCTTCTCCCAGTGCCTGGCCCATGGGAGGCACTCACAACGTATTAGGTCCTCTCTGCAAATCCTTTCCAGAATTTCCACACTTTCCACACTCTGAATTCCCTGTGTCTCACTTTGCTGTATTGTCTGCTATGCCCCATCGCATCTCCTGTCATTGGTGGTAGAGGGACCATCTCCCTTGGCCCGTCATGGGGCCATTGCTGTGCCCCTGGGTGAGAAGAGCCCACATGAGTCATTGAAGGTACGTGGGTCAGGGAGGAATGGAAGGGTGCTTGCTCTCCCAAGGGTGCCAACTGTCCTGAAGGTCTCCCTGGCCGAAAGTGAGCTACCCCTAGAAATGCTGAATAGAGGACACCGTTCTCCTGAGGTCCTTTGGGTGTGGGGGGAATCCATGGGAATGTGGCTGGGTTACAGAAGTGTCACTGAGCCTAGTGCTTGTCTAGGGAGTCCAGGACCTCTTATGGGGAGGGGGTGTCATGTCTTGCACTTCCCGGAACTTAGAAAAGGCCTGTTTCAGCCCTGAAGAAAGTATGAGTCATCTAAGCAGTGTGGACAGAAGACTTCTGATCTCCCCAGGGTGGCCTGATCAAGGAAGATGCTGCTGGAAGGGGACATTCAGGCAGGCAGATGGCCAGTGCGTAGAGGCTGCCAGGGTGCGTGGTGGGACACGGTCATGGCGGGGTGGGAGAGGAGAATCCCAGGCCCTCTGAGTGGCTTTGTCATTGATTTCCGCACAGCCTTGTGAGAGGCATGGCCCTAAGTTGCTTCTGTCTTGAAGGAGGGAGGAGGGAAGTCCAGAAAGGCACAGGGCCTCCAAAGTGACACGGCCGGGAGCAAGACCCAAGCCTGCACTATTGCCACTGCAGCTTGGAAGTCTGCATGCGGGCTGCCAGTGCGGGACATGCTGGTTGATGAAAGCCACCAGTAAGCCTCAGTCAGCCCTTAGTCTCAAGCATGGAAGAGCCAAGTGATGATTCAACCACCTCTGGGTCAACAAGAGCGACTAGCCCTTGGAGTTCATCAGGAGAGGAGCGTGACAGGGGCTCATGGTGTGGACCTCCAGAGGTCCCTTTTGTCCTTGGCAGTTCAGGATTCCCTGAGGCAGAATCTGGGGCTACATATCTAATCATAGCAGGTCTGTGATGTCCCACTGAAGGGGCTCCGCCAGGCTTCCCTATCCCCGCCCACTGGGGGGCTGGTACCCTGACCCACCTGCCCCTGAAACCCAGGAAGTTAGGCAGCCCCTGTGCTTTTAAGCCAGCCAGCATCTGGCAGGTTAACAGGCTTTATTTAATTCTGCAAAAATCTATCATGGGCTAGACACGTATGCCAGTTAGAGGCTTTCTCCCCTTCAAGGAACTAGCTCACAGTCTGGGAAGGGTATGAGACCCAGAACCAGGCTATCACTGCAGGGGGTGCATGTGGACGAAGGGAGGGTGCATTGAACCCAGCCCAGGGAAGCACAGAGAACCTCCCACGGAAGAGATTTTCAGGTTAAATCTGAAAGAGGAAGAGCTGGAATTAGGACCCCCGGTGCCCTGTGGGGCTGCAGGAGGACTGGGACAAGGAAAAGACCCCGTGCACCCCCTTTCCTCACATAACCAGTCCTCCAGCATAGCTGATGGCTGGATGCCCCCCCCCCCCGGGGACTTCTTTCAGCATGGTTACTGTTGACAGATTTGCTAACAGAAGTGTCTCATGAAGGCCACCAATTCAGAGCTCCTTCCCAGTCTTATGAAATTGAAGTCTGGAGGTTTGGGGGAGTCCAGGAATCTGTGTTTTATAGCAATGAGTTGTCCGCAGAGCCCACTTGGATAACACTGTATTGGGAGGGGGACCTGCTCCCTTGGACCCAGTCCATGCCTGATCTAATGGAAGCCTCCATAAATAAGAAGCAAAAGCAAGGAGTAAAATAAAATATAATAAAATAAAAACTATAATACAATTCAATTAAAATAGAAAACGCATACTTTGTCTTCGTCTACTGTGAGTTTATAACCTCTTTGGGGAGAGCAAGCACTCATGTAGAAAGCACTCCTGCTCCTACACAGCTTGAGAGGCAAAGGCTCTGCCCCATGGGGCACTCTTAAACTTGGATACCCAGATCAGACTGGCAGGGTTGAAGGAAGTCCTGGGAGGGAAGGATTAGGACAGATGTGAGGCAAGGAGATGGGACAAGTAAAGCTTTCCACCACTGCATCAAATTCAGTTCAGCCAGCATTTATCGGGGTATCTCCTGCATGCTGGGTCCTGGGCTCCCTGCTGAGGATGGGCGAGAAATGGTCACTACCACCCACAGAGGAAGTAACTGTCCCAAAAAGGCAGGCACGCGGGTCCTAAGAAATGACATCTTGGTGTGTGTTTACAGTGAGAGGAGGAGATCCCCGGATCATGGCACAATTATGGAGATGTGGAATCAGAGCTGGGTGTCACAGCCCAGCTGGGGGGACTCGGGCAAGTTCTCACCATTACTCGGTGTCGGGTCCTCATCTGTGTAAAATGGGGTCATTTTAGAACATAATGTAGAGTATCCAACGAGGTGTGAGGGTGAAGCATGTGAGGAATTTGTCCCTTGTCCAGCCCGGGAACGACAGCAATGTTGCTTCTGTTGATTATAATGTGCTGGAGGGAAAGCGAGAACCTCCTCGAGGTAGGGATGGGGGGCAGCGATGGGTAGATGAGGAGGAGGAAAATGAGCTCATCAGGTCAGGTGGAGGGTGGAGAGGTTTTGGAGGTGGTGGGAATGTGACATTTTGAAGGCTATCTGAAGCTTATGCTAATGCATCGTCTTCCAGAATGTGGTCAGAGAACCTTAACCGTGCGTGGGGGAGTGGCTCGAGGTGAGCAGGTTGGGAGGGGAGTGGGAGATGAAGCTGCAGCCAGCCTGACTGGCGTTGACCTGTAAGCTGGAGGCTCTTGGCCATCCCTGAGCAAGGACTAGACACTGGTCCAGCCAGAACCCGCTCACACATCCCTGCCCCCAGCTGGGAGGCTCACGAAGACTTTCCTGGCTTTGGCACACTGTGGTTTGGACGAGCTGTGGCCTTCCTTTCTCTTAGACTGGCCTTTTCTGGTTCTTTGTCCTAACCGCGGGCCTGGGAGGCGGCTAGAGCAGCCTGCATTCGAGGTCTGGCTGGCCTTGGCCTGTTCCACCCCACCCTCCGCCCGGGGAGGGCAGCAGAACCCGCCCAGCCCCAGCCAGCCCCGGAACCATGTGGGTGGGCAGGTCCCTCTGCGGGATCCTGCTCGCTCTCCACCTGTGTGCAGCAGCTGCGGCCCTGGGCCTCCACGTCGTCCGGCCCAGGGGGAGCTTGCAAAGCTTGCAGGGCACGTTTCCAGTGTGGTGGAACCTCACAGAGCATGCATGAGTGAGGGGATGCGGGCAGGGCGGAGCTCAGTCTGAGATGGGCCACTGGAGCTGGGACACAGGGCTGGCATACACCGTTTATGAAACCCTGCATTTTGGGAAGGCAGGAGCGAGGTGCACAGACTTGGTGTCCAGACGGCCTGGAGGCAAAGCCTGGTTCTGCTGCTTATCAGCTTTATGACTTATCTTCTCCGTGCCTTGGTTTTCTCATCTGTAAAGTGAGGATAATAATAGTAATTCTTCATGGGTTTATTGCCAGGATTGATTGGATGACTCTAAGGAAAGCGCTGGCACTTAGTAACATGCTATAGTCTATAGGTCCTATTATATATTTTATAATATAGAGGTTATCATCCATTAGAAGGAAAGAAGGTAGAATGGGTACACAAAAGGTTTGTGAATGAGATGAAATGGGGGCCAAACAGGACTTTGCAGAACTGAGAAGATGACTAAAGGGGTCACAGCCACACACCGCCACAGTGGCTCCCTCCCTGCTATCAGGGGGCTAGGACCCCTGACTGTCCTGCCCCACCACCTTTCCCCCCGGGAACAAGCGTTTTCACAGAACCCCCTGTGAATCCCCCACCAAGGCTACTCCCTCCAGCCTGGTTAGATGGAAACTTAATCTCCCTTTAATCCTACACTTAATGTACAGGATTCCACTCCCCTCCCGGTGAGACAATGAAATTAATCTGCCACTAATTTTCTGTTTGCCAACCCAGGTTTCAGCATTTTCAACCCTGCCTTTCCGACCGTCTTTCGTCGAGGGAAACAAAGACCTAATCTCTTCTCCCGTCTTGTTTACTCTGCGTCTTGAACAAAAATGAATCACGCCGTGTCCTGCTCCGCGGGCTCGGATAGGAGAGCCGACTGAGGTTTCTCGTCTCTCCTGGAGGGCACGAGTTCCAGGCCCGACACCCCAGCCTCTCCCCAGCTTTCTGGGTGTGAGAGGATTAGAGGCTCCATTATCTGCTCGCTCACTCAGAGGCTGCGTGTCGGTCCCACACAGGATGACTAACAGCTGCCCTCGGGGAGAGGGAGGCCCCGAAACTCCAATGCCAAGTTCTGGTGTGAAGTGGGGACCTGGCCCCTTCTCCCCAGGGTGTATGTGTCTGGGTAGAGGATCTGGACGGGGGGCCTTTGCCTGTCTGCTTAGGCTCTGTTCTCTGGACCTCCAGCTCCAACCACTCAGCCGCTGTTCCTTCCGGAATTTCACACATGTTCTGATCTGCTGTCTCTGCTTGGCCTCTGCTCCACCTTCTTAGATAAGGCCTTGAGCTCTCCCTGTCCCAGAAAAAGGAATAATAATAGTGCTTACCACATGGGTGGGAAGCAAGAGCTAAATGAGACCCACCCCTAGTGGCTGAGAAGTACAAGACATTTGCCACGTGTCCCATAAATGGCAGTTAGTTTTGTTGGCAGGTGACTCAAACACCCTTGCCTCTTGGACACCTTGCCAAGACCCCCCCAGCAGAAAAATGGTCCTCTCGCCTGGTCCCCCCTTGGCGCCTTGTTCCCACCTCTGCTCTTCTGGGTGCCCTATGCTGCACCTGCGTGCTGGCCCCTTCTCAGATGCCTGGCCCAGCTCTGGGGACCATAGTCTCTCTCTGTTTGGTTTCAACTGCTAAGGCAAAATAATGGTAGCGATGACCTCACTGAGGTTGTTAGGGCATTCAATGAAATAATGCTCATTAAGGGCTCAACACAGGCGTGGCCTGGGGTGAGTGGAGAATAAGTGTCGCAATGCGCTGTTATTATTAGCATCGTTCTTGATCATGCACTGTGAAGTCTGTCCTTCCCTGGCAAAGGCTTCTGAAAGGGAGAGATGGGCCTTGGGTTTTCTTAGGACTTTGGTGGGCTTGACTCCAGGAAGGGGCAGGTGAGGCTAGCCAGGTGGGGGAAGGTGCTGGGCGTCTGCTGTCATGAGTGCCGGCCCACCACCTCCCCCGGCGTTTATATGCCCCTTGGTGCTACCTCTTGTGCCCTCTCTGAGCGCCCTGTCCACATCACGGTCACAGGTAGACTGCTCCATCACCATGATGATGGCGATATCCATATCCCAATCGCCTCTGCCTTCCCTGGAGTGTCAGAGTTGGGGGAAACCTGGGAAACCATCCGGCATCCACACTTACATATGAGGATATCAAGGACCAGAGAGGTTGTCCACAGGCCTGAGGCCACACAGCAAGTCAGAGGCGGTGTGGGGATTGGACCCAGTCTCTTGACTACCACTGGAGGGAAGACCCAACCCTGTCCTGTGTCATCACACTGTGGTGGAAGAAGGACACTTGTGTTTACTGAGCCTGTGTAAGCTTTGTGTGAGTTGGTTCAGTTTCTCTTCCTGTCACAGCTGGAAGAGGTAACATTACGCTCCCCATCTTACAGGTGGACATACACAGGCTAAGAAAGGTGAAGTCACCAAATCAAGTCACAGTAGAGTAATGACAGAGCTGGGCTTGGAACTCCCATCTGTCTGACTCCAAAGCCAGTGCTCTTTCTGTCCTTCCTGCCATGCCCCGTGGAGAGATGGGGCATAGCCGGACCCCAGCCCTGGGCAAATGGGTAGGGGGCCGCCAGCCTGGTACCTCTGTTCCTCCCTCTGTGGTGGACAGACCCAGAGGTGGTGAGGACAGTCTGGTCACAGTGGCTGAGGATTTGTGAACAGCCTGGGTGGGGTTTTGCCACGTGGTGGGGGTGGGGGCTGGTCTTCAAGGGCTTGATGCCCCAACTGGGGGCCTGTTCCCCTGGACAGGCAGATTCATGCCCCGCCTGTGGGTGGGAAGGTGGTTGTGCAGCGGGCTGGGGGTGAGCGGGGGCTGGAGGAGCAGCAGAGACCAGGAGCGTGCAGCTGCCAGCAGCCTGGGGCTGGTGGTGCCTGGAATGGGCAGGAAGTGGTTTGCGGGGAGCGGAGACGAGGCCGAGGCTGTGCGATGTGGCTCTGCCTGAGGTTTCTGCTCTGGAAACCTGAGTTATGTGGATGAGGACCAGACTCCCCCATCCCCAAGGGGCAGTTAGTGCAATTACAGGCCAGGGAAGAGAGGATGTTCTCTGAGGGGGGCCTGAAGTGGGCCTCAGGAACCCGAGGTGTCCCCAGGGGAGAGTGGTTGCACCGCTGGCCGGTGGGCGGAGGGCGTGTGGGAGGACGTGCCCACACAGGCCAGTGCCAGGCTGAGCAGCAGGGGGAGACCATGCCGGGTGCCTGCCTGCCAGGAGGGCTCCCCTGGACTCTGCAGGCCTTGGTGCTGGCCCAGCTCCCTTCTGACTCACCATGTGAACTTGGCCAAGGCCTCTTCTGTCTCCAGGACTCACTTCTTTATCTCTGAGATGAGGTTTCCACAGCCTCTAAGCATCCGAAGATTCTCCCCTGCCCCCACCCAATCAAAGGAGCTTGCAAACCACAAGGGAACAAAATAACAACAACACGGAAAACCACAGTTAGCAGGTAGGAACTGCTGGAGAGTTAACTGCTGGGCTCTGCTCTGGGCCCTTTGCATGACTTCTAGAATCTTTCCAAACAGCCCTGATGTACCCACTTCACAGATTGGGAAAGGCGCCAAAATATATCCGGGGCCCCCACGTCCTGTAGAAAACAGGAATCTGGATGTGAACCGAGGGGTACCGCCAGGCCCGTCTGCCCCACTGTGCCCCCTTACTCCCACCCCGTCTAAACCCCTCTCCCCTTCCCCGTGGTGAATCCCAGGATGACAGAACTGAAGGAGGCCCTCATCAACCACAATGAAGCCTTGGGAGCGGGAAGGCTGTGTGGGGCCTGCTGCCAGGTTCTCAAACATCTCCGTGTTCCATGCCCAGCTTTACATGAAGAAAGTTGCCCGGCACAGAACAATCTCAAAGATCTTCGGTAGAGTTCAGCCCTTCCATTTAGTGATAGTGGAACTGAGGCCCAGAGGAGGGAAGTGAACTGCCCCATGGACGGCGGCAGAGCTGGGACTAGACCTCACGTGTCCCGACTCTCCGCGCTGCGCTCAGCGCACTTCTGGAGCCGTGACTGGGCGTGGCTGGGCCTGGAGTCAGACCAGGCTTTGCCTGCCCTGAGCAAAGACTGAAGGGCCTTGGCTGTCAGACAGAAATTCCAAGCAAGACCTTTTGGATTTTGTTAAGCTTGCTTGGGTTCCTCTCTTCCCCCCAGCTTTACTGAGATCTGATTGACATGGAACATTGTGCAACTGTAAGATGTAGAAAGTGATGACTTGATACATGTATATGTTGTGAAATGTTTCCCAGAATAAGGTGAGCTGACACACGCCTCTCCTCCCATAACGAGCATGCTGTTACTGTTGATCCGGTGAGAACGGTCCAGTGCAGCTCTCCTTCAGCCGTCAAGTACACAGCACAGGATCCTCACCGAGAATCCCCATGCTGTACGCTCCATCCCTAGACCTTCCTCATCCTGTAACTAATAGTTTGCATCCTTTCGCCAGCTCTCCCGGCTTCCCCCCACTCCGGCCCCTGGTAACCATCAATCTGCTCTGTTTCCACGAGCTTGCTGTTTCTAGATTTCCACATGTAAGTGAGCTCACATGGTATTTGTCTTTCTCCGTCTGTCTCATTTCACTTAGCATAAAGCCCTCCAGGTCCAACCCTGTTGTTTGCAAATGTAGGATTTCCTTCTTCTTCTTCTTCTTCTTTTTTTTATGGCTGAATAATACTTCATTATGGCTATAGACCACACTTTCTGTCTGTTCATCTGGTGACGGACACCGGCTTGCATTTTTCTCTTGGGGAACGGGGAGGAATTCCAGCCAGAAACGGCGGATCTCGGCGATGAGGAAATGCCAGTGAAAAGATTTGGCAAGACTGTGTAAAAAGTAGGTGCTCAGAGCTGCTAACCAGGGCTGAAACGGCTGTTGGCCTACTCTGTCACCTTCCCACTATCTGACTCACGGAGAAGATTCTGAGAGTGAAGACTTGGCTCACTCAGGAGGGCAGGCCAGCCTTTCCATCAAGGGGTGGGAACCAGGGTGGGCATTCTCTCCTTGCAACCTGGCCTGACTACTGTGGGGTGCACTGGTTTGGGGGTGCGAAGCCCCCCAATTCCAGGCGAGTGATCCTGGGACCTAGCTTTAATGTATCACCAGCTCCTCAGGCTGGGTGTTGGTTTCCTCCTCTGGCAAAGGGAGAGCGGTTAGACCAGAGGGCACCAATCACCTGGGCAGCTTTCAAACAATCTGGAGACCCAGGCCTCACCCCTGGTCACCTGTGGGTGCCACTTAAGTGTCCGTGCTTTTGGTTTTGATGCCAAGGGAAGGGTGGGGGCCGCTGGATGGTTCTGGGGTCCTGGTGGTTGGAACACAGGACAGTTGAATGGAATACCATAGATGCTCTGAGCAGGGCTTTGCCTCTCCTCTTAGCGTGGGTGAGGGTGAGCGACAGCACTACCCTGGGCTTCTCTCTCAGCCAGAAGCTGTTTTCTAGCATGGCTAGATGTTCCTCTCCTGCCATGTAACAGGTGACAGTCAGGGGTGGACCTCTGGATGCCTGTAGTGAGAAAGCTCCGTGGGATTGGTGTCCAGGCCCAAGATCCCAGGAACTTCATTCTTCTCCCCACCAGGAAGTTGGGGTTGCAGCTGATTAGAGCACAGCCCCCAGGGACCTCCCAGCTCTGAGGCAAACTCTTCTTGAAGGAGTCAGACCATCTAAAGATTTGGGACTCCTGTACCCTGGATGGGGATCCTGGTGAGCAGCTGGGGTTGGGGATGCAGCAGGAGCCCCCGAAGGAGGGCCAGCATCCAAAATCAGACTCCCAGGATCCAGTTTGTGTTCTGCTGCCTCTGAGCCTCAGTGATTGCATCTGTAAAATGTGCCATGAGTCCACAGCCAATGTGGAGCTGGAGAGCTGCCGTGGGGATTCTGAGAAAGAGGCCCTCTTCTTCTTCTTCTTCTTCTTCTTTATTTTGCATTTTTAATTTAATTTAATTTTTTCAGTGTTCCAAGATTCATTGTTTATGCACCGCACCCAGTGCTTCATGCAATCCATGCCCTCCTAAATACCCACACCAGGCCCACCCCTCCCCCGCCCCTCTCTTTTCCAAAACCCTCATTTTGTTTCTCAGAGTCCACAGTCTCTGGTTCATCTCCCCCTCCACTGTCCCCCAATTCAACTTTTTCCTTTTTTCTCCTAATGTCCTCCATGTTACTGCTTATGCTCCACAAGTAAGCGAAACCATATGATAATTGACTCTCTCTGCTTGACTTATTTCACTCAGCATAATCTCTTCCAGTCCCATCCATGTTGATACAAAAGTTGGGTATTCATCCTTTCTGATGGAGGCGTAATACTCCATTGTATATATGGACCGTATCTTCTTTATGCTCTTATTCATTCATCTTGTGAAGGGCATCTTGGCTAGAAAGAGAGGCCTTCTGAGAGAGGGGTCAGTCAGCACCAGGATTTTAAAGCCTCAGGGAGAAAGAAAGGAGGGGAGTAAAAGCTGGGGGGAAGGGTCCAGGGACGTGGAGTAGGGAAGGCTGAACTCACGGCATCTTCCTGTGAGAGAAACAACGGGTCACCGTGCAGACTTACCCGTGGGGTTCAAATGTATACAGGTGACTATTTTCACCTGTATAAGAAAATAAGAATTTTTACAAGGACAAATAGCATGTAGGTGGCTGAAGTGGGGACAGGTCCCTGGAATTGTCCCAGGTCCCCCCTTCGCCACCCTCACAAGGACCTTATTTGGGAATAAATTTGAAAACCACTGACCTAACTACAGTGGGAAGACCAGCTTTCCCCATCTCCTGCTGTGATTCAGCACAGGGGAAGTGAGTGTAAAATGCAGCAGGAGAATTGAGGGGGGGGGGGTGGGTGTTGGACACCGGGAAGCCCTTCCCAGAAGCGGGGGGTGGGGAGCCACGGTGTCTAAAGGACCTGGAGTGCTGGTAGCTTTGTTCTACCTGAGGCCTGAGGGGTGAAAAACAGCTTCCTGAAGGGCCCAGAGGCCTCCTGCTTTGGGCGGGGGATGGTAGTGGCGGCAGGAGGTCTTTCCTGCTCTGGTTCTCAGGCCCCTGGGAAAGGGGGAGGCTTCTCTCTGGAAAGCTGGACACCGGCCATCTGGCTAGGTCCCCCAGGGGAGATGGGGGCTTGAGGGGGGAGTGAAAACCATGCACAGGACAGCCTGTCAGGGGACAGTGGGGGTGAGCAGAACCCACAGAGGGAGGAGGAGAGGGATCAGGAGCCAGAGGTTGGGGTGGAAGCCTAGGGGTGAGTGCGAGAGGGGGTCGGACAAGGAGGAACTGACTTGAGAAGAAACAAGACTCAGAAGAAGCAGAGTTGGAAGGTGGAGGCCGGGCCTGGGCACCACTTCCCACCCCCGTGCCACCGCGTGCACACCACTGTGTTCTGCCTCAGGCAGCCCTACCAGTGCTCGGGCCTCCCCACCCAGCAGCTCCCCCTTCAGCTTACTCCCCCACCTGCTTGTCAGAGTAATCCCTGAGAGAAGAAACCCATGAGCACAGCTCAAAGCCTGCAGTGGCTCCCCTCTCCCTGTCTGGGTCTCCCGCTTCACGCCTCCCAGGGGCCCCAGACTGTTCCTTGGGGGGCGGGGGGACCCCTAAACCAGCTGCCATCCTCTCCCACCCCGGAATGGCAGCTGGTCTAGGATTGCCAGATAAAATAGAGGACACCCAGTTCCATTTGAATTTCAGATCAACAAGGAATGCTTTTTTAGGGTGAGTATGTCCCAAATAGTGCATTCATTGTTTATCTGTAATTCAAATCAGATTGAGCATCCTGTATTTTTATTGGCTAAATCTGGCAGCCTCAAGTCTAGTCCATCCGCTCTAGACCCGATGTTATCAGATCCGCTGTCCTGTGCTACGGGCTGCTGGGAGGCGGTGGGAAGCTACCTTGTAGGTATTTTATCTTAAATTACATTGACTTAAGTATGCTTATTTTTAAAGAAGTGCATTTATTTTAATATGTTTATTTTCTTTTAAATAAATCCAGCTTTTAAGTGGGGTGTCCTAGGGGCCATGTTTCTCTGCTGCTTTCTTGCCTTAAGTGACCCAGAGCACTGGTGATTTTAGGAAAATCGGGAGGATAGGCTTTTTAAGTCAGAGAATCTGGGTTCAAGTGTAGGGTCAGTCATTGATTCCCTGACTGACTGGACTTGGGGATTTCTTTTCCTGATCACTTTTGTGATGAAGACCTGCTTCCAGAGCCTCCTGGACTGGGGCGCTGAGCGATGTGGCCCGATCCGTAAGCTCCGCCGGTCAGAACTTGGCCCAGTCTGTGGCACCGGCACCACCATGAGGGTCAAACCTCTTGACCTCTTCTGCCCTCTTGGCTGGCCATGCAGTTCAAGGTTATGGTCACCAGGGGTCAGGCTTGCATGCTGATGGCCAAGTTTGGCCTTTTGTGATGCTCCAGGGGGCTTCTGATCTGAGCACAGGGGCAGGACCGATGGGATGACGTGGCACATGCTTGATGGGGCCCCCTGGGACCCAGGGACCACCTGGAAGTTCCCATGCTTGGGACCACCTGGAAGGCCCCTGATCATTTCGTTGGCCCTCACCAGGAGACCCCATGAAGGAAGTTAGTTTAGGGGGCTGGAATCTGGAAAGCATTCTGGGTAGGGAATTTGGAGGGAGTTTGAACCCCTGTTGTGAGTCTGCCTCTTATTCATGTCCTTGTGGGTTATATGGCCTCCTGAGCCTCAGGTTCTCCTTCAGGAGAACAGGGTTATAATGCCTTTCTTGCAGGTGCGTGGCAAGATCTGGAGAGGTGAGGTGGCTCTCCTGGGCAGGGCTGGTGTCTCCAGGTCAAGGCAGCCCCTGTCTGGAAGGGCTTATGTCAAAAGTGTAGATGTAATAGAAACACAGGGAAAGATCCCAGCACGACGGCTGTCGGGAGGCACCTGGAAGCAAGTCTGGAGATCTGAGGGGAGAGGGTGTGCTTTAGCCCACAGAGGGCAGTTCACGGGCTTGCTTCTCCATAATCAGGGGGACAAACCCAGGGCTCACCGGGGAGGTGGGCTGAGCTGGGCTTCCCGGCCTCTGGAAATGGGTGGTAGATCAGGCACCCAGGGCAAGGGTGCCGGATGAGGCAAGTCCCAGCACACGGGTTGTTGGCCCTCTGGGATTTCAGATTCCCTTCTGTATACTCCCTGAGTGACTGCTCTGGCTATGGGAGCTTAAGCTCTAGAGGTAGGGACAGATGCTTCCAGGACAGGGTTGGGTAGGGGCGGCAAGGTGGCTCTGATCCCAGGCCAGGCACCAGAGCCAGCACGCAGAGAAGCACCAGAAGCAACACCCTGTTCATGGGTGCCTAACCTCCTCCAAGGACCTCCCACATCCACCTCTATATGGCGCAGGGTGAAAGATGGATGACTTGGGGGTCACTGGAACAGTTGGTGTCTTTGAACTTGGCCATCCTTGCCTGGTAATAGTCGAGCCCTCCCTCCCAGCCCCAGCCCTGCTGCATCGCAGTGGGTGGACAGCCAGACGCTGGGGCTGTTTTCTGCACCACCACCCCTTGCCCTCCCTGCCCACTGGCTGTGGTGAGGTTGATGGCCCTGGACAGCCTGAATGTCTCCCTTGTGCCCTTTCTCAGGGTGGGTCCCCATGGCCCCGATGGATTGCCCTCTCTCACCCCATTGGGTTGCTGTGGTTTGCTCATCAGCAGAAATGACTCCTCACCCACAATTGCATCAGTCTTTCCACAGATGGAGTGAATCACGTTGCAAGATGTGGTTACAGGCTGCGCCCCTGTGCTCCGGTTAGGGGCCAGCTGGGCCAAGCCGGGCTGGGGCCCTAAGGCTGACCGTGCTCTGACTTGGACTCGGGAGAGGGAACCAGAGGCCAGGAGGGGAGCGTCAGCAGTGAGGGGAGGGGTGCGGGGGGCGCGAGGTGAGAGAGTTGTGGAACTCGTTCACACAGGCAGGGCAGGGGGCCGAAAAAAAATGTCCAGTGACTGTGGCCATGACCGCACTAGGGAACCATGAACCATATGGCTTCCTCAGCCTCAGGCTGACCACAACAGCAAGGGGAAGAGAATTGGGAGGGGCAACAAGCTGGTGCCTCTTCAGACAGTGCAGGGGTGTGGGGAGCCGGGGAGATGAGTGGGTGTTGCTTCTTCCTCTTTCTCTATTTTGAACTCCTCTGGCTTGCTTCCCCCTTCAGCTGACTGAAGGCTTGCAACCTCAATACCAGTTTCTTTCTTCCCGCTGCTCCACAGGCCCAGCCCACAGCTGCCCTCAGGTAGGGACTTGGAGGAGGAGAGGTGAAGCGTCCACTTCGTTGAGTTTCCACAATTCTTCCCAAAGGCAGAAAGAGGCAACCTTTTCCCCTCTGAGGCAGCAAAAGCCATTTCTGCCCAGTTTTCTGGTGGAGAGGGTGAGATCCAAAGGGAACGCGGCCAGCACCTTGCCTCCCTCCTCTTTTCCCAAACTCCACGGCCCTGCGTGGCTCACTGCGTCAGAACCCCAGGACCCGTCAGCAACTGCCAGCAGGATGAGGGCAGGAGTGGGGGCGGAAGGAGAAGGGTCAATGCGACAGGTCTAAGGTGGCCCAGCAGGGCTCTAAATCAGATTGGGGTTTCAGGCTCCCCAACAAGAAGAAGAGAAATGGGCAGTGATGTTTGGAGGTAGCCCCTGGAACAGAGTGGCCCCGGTCTGGGACCAACACAGACAAGGTCATGTCTGGAGTGTCCCTAGATGCATGTGGATTTGCCCGAGTGACAAATAAGCTTGTGCAAGCCACTGACATTTGGGGGGAGGGGCCCTTCGTTACTGCAGCATGATCCCCCCTACCTGGACCCCACAAATGCCATGTGGGGGAGACTGGCCGTGATCCTAAAGGCCTGGGAAATGAGTAAAATCAGCCTGGCCATGCCTGTATCCCACGCTGAGGTTAAGAAGCTGAGCTGCTCCCCTCTGACTTGTAATTCAGGGGTACAGCAATATGTCTTTTTTTCCCATCATTGAGAGCCTAGAACAGTGCCTGCTACATGATCCGGGCTCATTAAGAAATCGTTCTCTCCCCTCCTGCCTCCAGTTACCCTCCTTTCCAGGTGAAAGGAGGTGAACTTCTGGTGAACACCCTTTACTCCTGCCTTCGTGCCTTCATTTTGTTCTAAATCCCCAGCACTGTGCTTCCCACATGTTGCCTGACTTTTTCACTTGCCTTCACAGAGTGGCCCTTATCCCTTTTTACAGATGAGGCGTGTGAGCCCAGCATGTGTCCCCTTCCCCCGGGGCACCCTTCCTTCATCTCTTTCATCTGCATGGAGTACCCACTGGGGACCCTCAGGCAGGGCTGGTGAGAAATGTGGGCTGCATGTCAACGTGAACAGGCATGGTCCAGCCTGCAAGGAACCTTGGTCTTGTGGGGGTTGCTCTCACATCTGTACACAGATGCCACGTGCGCTAGTAGCTTTGCCAGAAATATGCACAGCAACATGAAGTGAGTAAGGAAGACTGCCAGGAGGTAAGGCAGGAGGAACACGGAGGGCTTAATTGTGACACTGGAAGACATCTTAAGCCTTTAGAAGGCTAAAGACAGCAAGAGCATTTGATCTGGAAAGCCAGCTGTGATGAACTGGCGGTGGCTTCTTGGAGTACTGTACTGAGTTAAGAAGGATTCTGAGGCTGCATCTGCTCTTTTAGGAAAGAATGCCATGAGAAGTTGGTGATGTCTTCCCTAGGCCTGGGACTGGGTCATGACCACCAGCATGTCATGGACCTTCCAGCTTCACTTAGGAGCTGTGAGAACCCTGGGAAGATGTGGAGAAGAACATTGGGGGCTAGAGGTCACATTCGACAAATCTGATCATCAGACTGTCATAGAGCATGGAAGAGGTGTGATTGAACACAGGTCTGCCAGCACAGCCTGCATTCTTAAAACTTCCCCTGTCTTCTGATAGAGCAATCCCCTTCTTGTCCACAGCAAGCATATTTCAGCACGGATGCTCCCCGTTAGTTTTATCAGCGATCTTTTTTTTCACTGCGTCTTCGTTTTCATCTCTATCTCTTATCACTTCCTCCTCCCTCGCACACATCCTCATCATCTTCTGCCTAGACCATCGCCCCTGTGACCTGCTCCAGCGAGGACTCCCCGCCGGGAGGGCTGTGGCTTCCTGGGTGCCAGGAACTTTCTCACCTGGGAGGTCAAACCTCGATCATTGAGTAAAGCTTATTAACTCATTCATTGATTTTTTTTGGGGGGGGGTGTGCAACTAATAGGGGGATGTCTGCGGACAGAACCTTGAGCAGAATGTGGGACACCGCAGCAGAACATCTGGGTATCCCCAAAGGAAGATGGCGGGGCGGCTCTGCTCATCGTGGTGACGTGGGGCTCGGGCCGAGGGAACAGTCATCATCTTGAACCTTGCCAGTCCCACACCAGAAGGAAAATGAACCCTGGAGAGTCTCACATGTGTCCCAGCTGCAAGTGACTCCCATCAGTTCTACTCCCAACTCACTGGCTACAGCTAATCACTTGGCCTCCCCAACTAGGAGGTGTCTAGTGCGAAGGTGGGGCGCTGGATGAATGTGGCGAGCGGTGTGCCTGAGTACCACAGCATGCCTCCTGTCCAGCAGAGAGCCTGGTAGGAAGTAGCTGATCAGTAAATCTTTGACGAAACAGTTTCCAGCCCAACCACGGTTCCCAGAATAGCTCTTGTGAAGGCGCTGCTGACCTTCAACTTGCTCCGTGCACTGGACACATTTCAGTCCTCATCTCCCTTGACCTGGCAGGTAACACCTCACTTTCATTCTTCATGCACGTCTCCTGGCTTCAGGACACAAGGCTTATCTGATGTTCTTCCTGCCTCTTGGGCCACGGCTTCCCTCCTCCTTCCCTCCCCCACTTGGCCTTCCATTCTGGAGTGTCCCGGGGACGGGGACGGACCTCTTTGCTCCTCACTAAACTTAGCTCTCAGTTGATCTCACCCACCCCCGGGGCTTGAATATTTCCTCAGCTTTTGTTGGACTCACCTTTCTTTTGAGTTCCCGGGTCACTTGTCCCATTATCTACTTGGCATCTTCTCAAGCGATTTCAATATCATCTGAAACTGAACATGTTGAAAACCAAAGCCACGGCCTTCCTCCCTCGAGCCCTGCTCCCTAAGGCTGGCCCCGCTCTCAGGGCTCCCCATCTCACTGAATGGCCATGCCATCCCCCTACTTGCACAACCAGAGTCCGTCTAGGCCCTTCCTTCTCTCTCCCACACACCCTTTCGTGTTAACCCCCCCCACACTGAATTCTGCCAGTGTGAGTTCTTCCGTATCTCTCCTCTCCATCCGGCCTCTCTCCTTTTCCGTCACTAGTCCACAGGGCCCCCATGTCCCCACGTGGCTGCTGTCAGGTCCCTCCGCGGCCTCCATGCCCATCTAGCCCCACCCAGATGTCCTTCGGGCGGCAACCAGAGTGATTCTTTCCAAATGCACATTTGATCACACACTCCCTCTCCCTGTGAAAACCCTTGAATGGCCTGCCGTTGCTCGTAGAAAAAAGATAAAATGCTTGTGCAGGACGCGTGTCTGCTTGCTTCTGCTCTTAACTCCGTCCTCTTACAGTGCACATAGTAGGGCCCTCGGTAAGTATTTTTTGATTGAACCAGCATGTGGTATCAGAGAAAAGAAACTGTCTCTCGGTTCTGGGGCATTTAGTCAGATCGTTTCTACCATGAGGAAGCTGCGGAGGTAGCCTGGTGTGGCTTTCCCTAGATGCCGAGGCTGGTTTAGGTTCCTTTGGCAGGACCAGCAGGCCCTGATAGGGGACCGCTGTTGAGTTCTGAGCCGTTGCTCAGATGGGATGATCCTTTGATGTACCCTCTGTCCAGGCTTGGAACTCGGGCAGCCTGAGCTAACATCCCGGCTCCTCATGTCTACACGGTTCTCATGTCTCCCAGCTCCTCATGTCTACACCGCTCTGCCTACTCGCTGCACTCGGCACAGAGAAGGCGTCGACACTGACACGATTTGCAAGGACTCTGCCGGGGGCCGGGGCACAGCAGAAGCAGGAGGGCTTAAGGCTGCCGGCTGGGCCAGACAGACAGGCTACCTTCATGGTTGCCTTCCTTCATCATGTGGGCTTCCCAGGCTGGGGTGGGGGGCCCCACAGAGTGGGCTCAAAGAAAGTCTCTATTTCTGGGGCCAGGGGTGAGTCAGCCATCTCCCTGTGGTCTGAGGCTGTCATCTGAACCGCGACAGTCATTTCTTTCTCTGTGGCTTTGAGGTCTGGGGGCAGAGTGGGGTGGGCTCCCGAGACCCCTTGGGCTGCCATCTTGGGACCCAGGGGATCCAGGAGGGATTCGGGGGAGTCCCTGGAGGAGCCTAGCTTGCTCCCCACTGGCCGTGGGCCTCCAGGTAGGCAGAGGGTCCCCTTCCATCTTTTTAAGTCCCAAGGAAGCCGCTGCCCTCGTGTTCTCCTGCTCACGGGTTACGAAACCGGAGCATGGGGAATTGAAGGGACTGAGCCAAGTTCCCACGGCCGTGAAGTGCACTGCCAGGCTGGGTGCTCGGCCTGCCTGGCCCCCCAGGGCCCGCCCACTTTCCCCTGTCCCACGCCACCCCCCCAGCCCCCATGCCCCGGAGATGGCAGCTCTTCCTCTTTGAGGGGCCAAGGGGAAGAGGAAGTGAGGAGTGGAGGGGAAGCTGTGTCCCGGCAGGAAAGGGATTCACTCAGATGGCTTAAAGGAGGGGACCGAGGGCAGAGGCTTCTCACCAGGGGGAGAGGGGTGCACAGGATGGAGGGAGGTATGAAGGGTGTTGTGAGACTAGCAAGCAGGGACGCTCTGATCATCCCTGGTCTGGAGAGGCAGGGGGGCCATGTAACGGGGACCTGGTGAGAACTGGACCCTGGAGGAGGTGATGCGATCAGGGAGGATGTGGGGACCCCCAGTGGCTCACACCCCACCTCTCTCCTCCGGCGTCCCATATCCTGTGAGCCTCCCCAGGACAGCCAGCAGGCAAGGGAGCCTGAGGAATGTGCAGTCCTAGAGGCCAAGCCCTGGGGATGCATACCCTGGGGAGGAGTGTGGGGCCTTGGTGTGGGGTCTTGGTGGCAAAGACACAGGTCCCAGGCCCTGGGGGTGCATAAGTCTGTGTGCCCCGTGTCTCCTTTTGACCCTGTCTGCCCCCAAATGGAGGGAACAATCAGCTGGGCCTTCTCCCCCTAGCATGGCGGTGCTTGTCTCCAGGGCCTCCTCAGTCTCGTCCTGTGTCTGTTTTCCTGACAGGTGTTTTTCTCGAGGCGGGGGTAAGAATCCGGCATTATCCCTGGGAGCCCTTCAGGGCTGGGGCTGGGCCTCCCTCATCCACTGCCCAGGTGAAGCCTGGCTTCTTAGCTCCCTTCTCAATCTCTCTCTCTCCCTCTGCCTCCCTCCCTCCCCCCAACCCCATCCCCTACCTGAGGATGACAACCGATAGGCCCTCTTGGTGTCTCTCGGGCTGCTTTCTGCTCGCCCTCCAGGGCCCTCTTCCCACCTGACTGGGCTTGTCTGCTGGGCCAGAGAGGCTGAGGGACAGACTGGGCGGGTCTGGAAGCCATTTTGAGCATGCCCGGCCCGTTCCTGATGAGCGTGTCAGGAGAGACGCTCCCCGGAGCTCCTGGAGGGCACCCTCAGCCGGCAGAGCCAGGAAGTGAAACCACCTGCTCAGCACTTGGGGAGAGGGCCCGGGGGGCCCCGCCGGGGCTGGCCTGAGGAGCCGGCAGAAGGGAGAGGCCTCTTGGCCCTGAGGAGAGCTTGGCCTCCTCTGTCCTGAAGGCAACTGACCACCTCTCCGGAACCCCGCCTGCTCCTCGGTGAAGGCATTAAATACTGATGAATTCGCAGAGTTCACAATGTTTTCTGAGCAATAAGTTTTCATGATGTGTGTTTGGTGAGCAAGGCAGCCGCCCTGCCAGGGCCTGCTGGGTCGTCCATCCCGCTTGTCATTCCCTCCCACCTGCCACGCTCTTAGAAGTAACGTGGTCAGGTAATCAGATAATGGGGGAGGGTGGAGAGAGCCCACTCTGAGTGGTGGTGGGGGGCGGGGTTAGAGGGACCGAGGAGGGGTGGGCTGGGGAGGGGGCGCTCCAGTCCATCTGCAGCTGCCAGGAAAGATGGCGACCACCCTTGGAGGAGCTCCAGGAGCCGCTGAATCCCAGCCCCAAATCACCTCCACAAGCTGATGCTTTCCGGGGTGCTGAGGAGGGTGGCGCTCCCACCACCCACTTCTGTGGGACCTGGGTGACTTGCCCTCTGGTCCTCAGAGCCTGGCCCACACCCTGGCTGGTAGGAGTGTAGGCAGAGAGGCTCCTCGCTGTGGGCCAGGCCTCTGCAAGGCTGGTGTGCTGGGTGTCACCGCCGGGCTGGTTGACGGGGAGAGAGTCCTGGGCAGTTCCTCCTTCTTCCTCTTCCTCCTCCTCATGGATCAGGGAAGCCACAGAAGGAACAGGCCAGGCTTCCTCTGCTTATTTCCACTTAGTAGAAAGCGAGTGACTTAGTCCCTGAACCTCCACTTCCCCATCTGCAAGTGGAGGTTAGAAATCGTGGCAAAGATTCCCATGGCTCTGAGGTAGTGTTAGGGGTCGAAGGCCCCAGGGGTCCCTTCCTTCCCCGTGGGTTCCCTGAGGGCTTTGTGGGGCACAAGGGCGGTTATTACCGAGTGGGAACCACGTTGCCCGGGCTTTGGAAACTCCTGCCCCTTAACCCACACCAGGGCTGGGATCTGAGTCTTGCTGTGTCCTGTAAGGGGGGGTGGTGGGGGCACTGAGGGGACGGGCAGAAAGGGCTGGAGAGGGTGCTTGTCCCCGGACCTAGTACTCAGGCCAGCCAGAGGGGTTGGCCCAGCTGTCGCTGGAGGGGAGAGAAGGGAAGCCCCGCCCCTCCACAAGTCCCAACTCAACGGGCCGCTCCCTCCACCCTAGACCCATCTAGGCTTGAGGAAGGAAAGGATGAGGTTCGGAGGTGGGGACAGGATCAGGCACTGGATCTCCACTTGACAACAAATCGCCAGATGGATAAGGCAGGACCAGGAGTGGCAGGAAACTGTCAGGGGGACGGCAGGGAAGCAGGAACCCGAGCACCTTCTTCAACATCGATATAACCTGGTTAAGTGGATTTCAAAGCCAACTTGAGGAGCATGCAAGGGACTACTCGGAAGGGCAGCTTGAGCCGGGCTCTTCCCCGGCCCACAGAAGGGGAGAGCAGGGACCGCACACAGCCCCGGGAGCCACACAACGAGCCGGGGCCAGCCATCTGCTGCCGGCACTGTAGGCTGTTCTGCCCTTTTGAGAGTTACTTCCATGTCTATAAAATTCATCCATCACGAGATTATCTTAATTAGTAGATATGTCCTTAGAAGCATCCCCACGGGCAGGTGACGTGGTTGGAGAGACACCGCCTTCGCGGTCTGTGCTGTTGGCTTGAACCTCAACTAGAAGCCACCACTATCTCCGGTCTCCCCGTGACCCCCCAACACCCACTCCTGCCCCTCCAGTCTCTCCTTCAGAAAACGACCAAGGGACCCTTTAAAAAACCCAGAGCTGATTAGGCCGCTGGTTAAAACCCATCAAGGACTGCCCCTTGCTGTTAGGATAACGCCCCTCCCCCACACTATGTCCTGGGCCTTTGAGGCCCTAGGCAAGTGTCTCAACCCTCATGACCCTTTCCTCTGTGTCCTCCAGCTCCCAGCTTCCGGTGTGTGGCCATCCCCCTGGTCTCACCGACTTCGTGCCTGCCATTCCCTCTACCAGCAGCACTTTGCCCACTTAATTCCTACCCAGCCCTCAGCCCTCTCCAGCCAGCCCGGCCCTCTGCAGCATGCTGTGACCACCTCTTACTTCTCCTGAGGATGCTACCGCAGTCGCAGTGAACCAGCCACTTCTTGGATTGACCTTGACCCTCTACCTCTCCAGCCTGACTGTCAGCCTGCAGGGGTGGGGGGTGAGGGTGGGTAAGGACCACATCAGTGTTGATCACCCTCGTAAACCCCCAGACCTCACTCGGTGCGCTCCAAATGTCAGATATTATGGGATGAAGAGCCTGGTTGATCTGGGTTCAAGCCCCCACTCTGCCACTTACTACACATGGGGCTTGACTCTGAATTACAAACAGAGAAGGCTCTATTTCCTCATCTATACACTGAGGCTATAGCTGTTTTCTTGATGAAGCCACGGAGAGCATAAAGCAGGCCACACTTTGGTGGCTTCTGGCCACAGTCTCTGGTCACCGGTTTCTTGGCTGCCTCCCCCTTGGGGCCTGGCTGGGAGCAGGGCACTTGGGGTACCTGGTTCCAGCCCGGCTGGTGGAAATGTGAATCTACTGAGGGGCGATGTTGCCTAGTGGGGGGGTGGGGGGCTCCCTGTCCAGCCCCCACCTCCCATCTGCTCCGGCTGCCCCTCCATGGGAACAGAGCAGCAGACGGAGGGGGAGGGGTAAGGTTTTGCTTTCAGGGTTTTCAAACCAGAAGACAAAAAGAGGACAAATGAAAGCACCGGAAAGCGGCAGGGGCCCATTTTGTCGGCAGCCTCGGCCCGACATGTTCTGCTTGCTGGGCACAGTCAGCCTCGACCATTTATTTTTAAGTAACTGACTCATGAGTCAGTTGGTTGGCTTGGTGGTAAAACGCAAGCCACTATCAAGGAAATAGCTGATGAACGACATGCCGTGGACACCATGCCAACACACCACTCCTGACTTCTGAAAATCTCTTGTTTTCCCGGCCTGCACGAGCCAACTGGAGCCGTGGTCCCTCGCACTGCTCTCCAGGACCAAGTGCCAAGTGCATCTGAGCTCCGGCAATGATTGCCTCATGGTCGCTGCTCCCCGCCAGTGCATGTTTGCTGTAATTATACAGTGTCTAAAGGAGAAGCACAAAAGACTTGTTGATTTTGGCCGGGGTCCGGCCTGCGAGGCGGAGGCTGACCCGGGCCCCTGGCAGAGTGTGGGAAGGCCGGCCGGCCGCCCCGGTGAGGACGTGACCAGCTGGAGCAAGCCTTGAACCAGGGCCATCGCCGCCTCTGCCTGCCTCTCCTGCCAGCGGGCTTGAGCCGCTTTCTTTGGAGAATAACCCGAGGAGAACAAAACGAGGAACTGCCGTTCCTATAAAAAGCAGCTCGCTCCTTCCTCTCGCCAAGTCCCCAAACGATAATCATCTCTGAAGCTGGCGGCCCCTCCCTCCCAAGTCACTGAACGTGCTCGTTGTCTCTCTCGAGTCTCTCTGCGAGGAAGCATCTTGGCTTCGGACTGGCCCCTCCGTGGTGGCCGGGGAGCGCGGCCATCAGAGCCCTCCTTCCTGCTTCCCCCAGACGGGCGGTGCTGGGCGGTCAAGAGGTCGGCCAGAATGTGCTGGAAGGGGGACCCTGGCTGTGGTTTGGGTGCTGCCGCGATGATTTCTGTGACGCGGACAAATTCCTTACCCTTGGGGCAGCTTCAGTCTCTCCATCTAAGTGGGCTAAGCTGTGGTTTTCCATACTCATCCCTTTTTTAATTTTTAAAAAATCGGGGGGCAACACTTCTGTCCAAGGAAATTTTATATGGGGACCCTCAATGCAGAAAGCAGAACTGCTTGGTGGAGGTGGGGGGTACAGGATCACATCCTAGAGCCTCATCCACTCAGTATTCCCAACCCACACCCCTCTCAGAGGTCCCCTGGGGCTCCCTGGGGGAACCCTCGGCTACCGCGGAACACAGTCTGAAAACCGTGGGCTTTGCTCTCAAAGGCCCCTTCCAGCCTTTGGGTGAGGAGAAGAACGTACTCGCTGAGGTAAAATCCCAGGAGTTGCCTTCGGCTGTCTCTGGTGAACCCAACTCTGTGCTGGGATGGGGGACAAATTCAGCAAGAACACGACAGCCCCTAGTAACGACAACAACAACAAAAATGATTTTGCTCCCACTGAAGTTTCTTGAGCAACTGGCAGGCTGCCACAAATGTACTTAGGCGGAAAATCACCAGAAAAAAATGATATAATCTGACAGATTTTTCACAGGCTTAAATATTCATGAATTAAAGGAATTGGCAGAATTTTCTACATTATTAGCTTTCATCATGGCTGCAGGAGCAGTTGGTATCCTGGCTGCTCTTCAAGATCCATTAATCTCGTCCATCATAAGAGCAGCCATTTTAAAATTAGCTCTTTTTACCGAGTGATGGTGTACAGGGGAGATGGGGAGACTGAAACGCTGTCCCAGTGTAAAGCTCAGTCCCCTCCTCACTTTAAAAACCAGCAGGGGAAACCAAACCGACGCTCAGCAGGAAGGAGTCAGGGACAGGACCGTGCAGGGAGCCTTCTGGTTCCTTTACACAGGGCAGTGAGCCTGGTGTGTCTCTGCCCTGCCTGCTGAGCCCTGAATGCTGGGAGCCCAAGACCGAGAGACCCAAAGACGGGCTTCTGAGTGAGGAAGGCATTTAGACCCAACAGCACAGTCTTTCTGCCCAGATGGCACTCAGGGTGCGGGACGGCCCGATAGCCAAGTAATGATATTACTTGCTGGATTACGGCCACCGTGCTGGGCCTGCGTCTTCTCATTCCGGCATCAAAGAACTTGGAAAGGTCGGTGTAGAGAGGTGGCAGCCAAGGAAACGAGTCAAGAGAGGTTTAAGTCAGTTGTCCAAGGTCTCACAGCCAGTAAACAGCAGGGCCGTGATTCCGATCCAGGTCCGTCCCCAAAGGTGCGGAGAATATGCTATGTTCATCCGTGGCCTGGGTTCCTTTGAAGAGAGGTTCCCTCCAATACATCCAGAACCTGCTGGGAGGAGAAGCTGTTTCCTTCAAAGCTCAGAGCAAAGTTGTGGGTCAGACCATCCCTACAGAAACTGGAGACGCAGGTTAATTTCATCTTCCTTGCTCCCCGGCCTCCGTCTCTTTCTCCCCCCTCCCTTGTTTCCATCTTCCCCCTCCTGCCCTCCCTCATTACGTTCCTGTTTTAAAAATGCAGGTTTTATGGTTATTCAGGTACGGTGAGGCCAGCAGATCAGGAGAGGATGGCCGGGGAAAAGAGAGTTTAACGGCTTATACTTCCCAAGAACACCAGGAACCCGTGTGCAAGCCAGACCACGCCGGGGGCCGGGGTCATCGGTGGGAGTCCTGGGGTCAGCCTGGAGGCAGAGGGAGTGAGGCAAAAACTGGGCCAGAGTCTTTATAGTAATTCCCGAGGGAGGGAACCAGTGGGGCAGGAAAAACAGGTTTAGGATTAGTTAGTACAAATAATGTCAGTAGGCTCTGGGGCATAGGGACTGTCCCCGGTTGTCTGGTACCTGACCCTGGGGTCAGTGGAGAAGGTGGAGAGTGGCCTCAGTCTGTGAGTCTGATAAAAGAGGTAGTTGGGAGGGGCAAGGGCTTTGGACAGGTTTGTATAGGAAAGGGATAGTCACACGGAAGTTGTTTACTTTCCCTAGGAATTGACTACCCTTGGGGGGGGGCAGTATCTCTGGGTCCTTGAAGCCCCAGGTATCAGCGTCAGAAAATATCAAAAATAAAAAGGCATGATTAATATACTCCCTTTCATCCATGTATGCATATAGACAAGCACACATCCATCCATCCGTCCGTCCGTCCATCCATCCATCCATCCGTCTGTCCGTCCATCCATCCATCCATCCGTCTGTCCATCCATCCATCCATCCATCCATCCATCCATCCATCCATCCATGTACTTATTGGGCTCCTACTATGCTGGGGCCAAGCTAGGCCTCGGTACCTCTGTAGGCCTTGCTCGAACTCATTTTTCAGCATGGTGGTGAGAGCCTTGGGTCACCAGAGCCTGCTCCTTACCCATCTGCCCTCATCCCAGAGGCAGAATTCCCAGAGCTAATCCAGGAGTTTCCCAGGTTACTCTCCTTCCCAGGTCACTTCTGCCTGTTGCCCATGAGCCAGGGCTCGAGGAATTGCCGTGGGGTGTTCTTGTTTAGGTGATATCCAAAATATTTAACACCCAGAGACAGAGGAGCCCATCCGAGGTAGAGTATAAGCAGTCTGACTCGCCAGATGGGGTGTGTTTGGGTGAATGTCACCTGCTTGGGGGGACAGCCATGCAGTGCCGCTCAGAGGGTTGCGGGGAGGACAGTGCTCCCTGTGTGCCAGCCTGGGACCAGCAATCTTCCTGGGTCCCAGCATATTCTTCGTGGTTGAGGCGTGATAACTATCTGCAGACAGATTGAGTGGGGGAGCTGGTGTTTGGGTAGCAGTTCTCACGTTTATCATCAACAATAATGATGATTAGTCATCATAATAATTAATAACTATTTAGACTTGCATGGTGCTTATTTGTAGAGCATTCCATGCCAAGTGCTTTATAACAGCTTATAATTGTAGCCAAAGTTTACTCAGCTCTGCTGGGGGGGCCCATCGCCGCTGAGCTTAGCACTGTCCGGGGCATTAGTCAAAACACCATGAGGTTGAGGGTAGAGGTAGGTGAAGGCTCAGAGAGGTTAAGCCACCCCTCCAGGGCCACAAAGTGAGTAAGCAGAAGAGGTAAGTCCCCAGATCCTGTGTCTGACTCCTGCCACTGTCCTCTCCAAGGCCCAACCTGCCCCTCAGGCCTCTGAAGTCCAGGTCCCAGGAGATCAGAGAAAAGGTTCAAGGCCTGGGCACTGGGTGAGGAGCAGAGCCAAGGTCATGAGGCTGTCACGGCCCCTGTCTGTGTCCCAGGCCAGGTGGAAACATTGAAACACTGAAGGGACGAGAGTTCTTACCAAAAGCTCATGGAAAATCTTGCACGATTGTAGCCTGACATGAGCCCTCAGTTCCCCCAGCACCAGAGTCCCTACGGGAACCTCCACGATTACCAACCACCTCCCTCAGCTTGGCTCTGATTTGTTTGGACTTCCCAGCTGGATTCAGAGCTGGCATCAAGATTCCTCAGCCAGCCCCTCTACCCCACTGCTTCCATGGCTGGTGCTTATGTCATCCCACTAGATGACACAGAAACACACACAGGAAATCCTGGGGTGTGCTGTGAAGATGCTGGGAAAAACCCAACGGGGCCAGTTTTTTACTGTATAATCAGGACCGCTAAGGAATCAGCTGAGGGACTCAGGGGCTTTGGAGGGCGGAGACAGGGATGCCAGTGGTTTTCCTGCAGCCTCAGAATGTTTGGTTCCTACAGGATGACTTCCCTAGAAGTCTGTCCTTGGGATAGGATTTCCTGACTCAAACCAGGAAGGGTGGCACGTGGAGTGGGACAGTGTCCGAGGGAGCAGAGGCTGGGTCCTGCTTTCTTCAGCAAGCATTAGGAGGAGACGGAGAATGGCAGAGCTGGAGGAGGAGGGCTGTACAGGGGCCCATCGTGTAACAGGGGCTGGCTGAGCACCGGTCCCTGAACATACCCCGGGGCTTGTGCTGTGGGAGAGTGCCCCTCTGCACCTGCCTATAGCCTCTGGGGCTGAGCCCAAACTCCATGGGGGCTTGTGGGTGGGACCAGAGACTGGCCTTGTCCCAGCAGGCTGGGTCTATGTCCTGCCCCATATGCACCCTACACTCTAGTCTCATGGCACCACCTCTGTCCCCTCCCCTTGGTACACTTGCCGCCCAGCCCCCCCCACTACTCCCCCGCACCCCCCAACCCGCCCCCGCAATGCCGCCAGGAATGCTCTCTATCTGTCTGTCCTCCAGGACCAGCCCTGCTCCTGCTCAGCAGAGTGAGCTGTCTACACACCTCGGTCTCAGTGTTTATATGTGGCTGGTGAATTCCCTTACGTACGTTCATCCTCTGCTGTGGAAGGCAAGGCCTTCACTGAGTTATTCGTGAAAAGTTCATGTGGGACCACATCTGATGCAGAGAAGTGCCTGATCTCCCCCACCCCAACCCCCAGCACTGGCTCAAGCCCTAGCCCTGCTCCCAGGGCAGACAGGACCTGCAGGGGGGATGCTGGTGAGCAGTGGGGGTCCCTGAGAGCTGGAACACTCTGGAAACAAGTGGACTTTGGTGACTCATGGGGAGTGAGAGGCTCATGGGGAATGACTGCCAGAAATGGAGAGGTATAGATTTGCTTGGCTCCTGTATCCTGTTGGGAGGGTATTCCCTGGGGGAGTGGGGAAGGCAGGTGCAAAAGGCTTTGCGCCCACCCACCCTCTTCTGCCCTAAGGACTTCATTCCTTGACTCACCTACAAAAGCCAACACTCCCGGGTCTTCATGAGGCACCAACTCGCCCGTGACCTTGAACCAGTGGTTTCTCCTTCAGAATTAGGTTTCCAGGCTCTGACCGATTTGGTTTGGGACGAAGTGTATGTTGGGCTGGCAGGAAGGGCTACTAAAGATGGCGAAAAGTTCCCGCCACAGGACCTGAGCTCGGAAGGAGAACAAAGGCCCAAGCAGGAATCTGAGACCCCCGCCCCGGGCTCCTGTGGACCAATGGGATCCTGATGGAGCAGACGGGATATCCGAATAAGGAAAACTTGCCAAAAGACCCCTAAGCTTTCCCCAAGACCCCTTAAAAAGCCCCCTCCTCCGTGCCTTGGGCGTGACTTCCGTCATTCCGCTTTCCAGAGTCGCGGAACCTCACCCGAGGGTGCCCACCTCCTCCTGGCACAATTTTTCCTGGCTCCCCTTCTCCTGAGCCCTGAAACTTTGCCGGAGAGCGTTTTTAATAAATCTTGCCTTGCACCCCACTTTGCCTGGTGTTGTGTTTATCTCGCCGGAAAAAACTTTGCAGTGTAGAGCAGCTGGGGGAGTGCTCGTGGAGGCTGAGCCCCAGTCCCCACCCCATGGAACTTGAGGAGAACGAGGGACTCTGTAAGCAGCCTGCACATGGGTGCATGCTGGGAGCAGTCCCTGGGACCAGCCGGCCTGTGTGTCCCCTGCTGGGGCTCCCTTGCTTGCTCCCTGGGGCTTGCCAAGGCCACCCCCACCCGCTGGTATCCGTGGCTGTCTGCTTCCCACCTCGCCGTTTCTCTGCCTCCTTGCTCTCTCAGTGTACATGTTCCTCTCTCCATCTCTGGCTCTGTCTGTCCCTCCCTCCCCTTCCTACCTTTCTCATTCTCCACCATTCACCCCCTGCTGATTCTTCCACTTGCCATCCCCCCATTCCCAGCTAAACCCATTCTTTTGCCCCCCGACCCCAGGATGTCCCTTGCATCTCTGCATCTCTGAAACCATCTACCACAGCTTTTGGGGGACACAGAAAAAAATAGTAAGGCTCTCGGGCTTTCAACTCATCAGCAAATGTTAAGGGCCTGCTGCTGCCAGAGTGGGACCCCTTCAGGAAGGAAGCCGAGGCAGGCCCAGGGGTCACTTTTCTTCTGGAGGAACACACAATACTTTTTGCTTCTTAATACCACTGTCCTCCTGACTTCTGTGACACGTGGGGGGAAGACAGTGGTGCTGCTGGCCCCGGGTGAGAGTTACCCATCTAAGTGCTCAGTTTTCTCATCTGTGAAATTGGGAATGATGATGATGTCTAATGGATGCTTTTCTGGTGAGGTTTAAGCAAGTCTATCCGTGATGATGATGTCTAATGGATGCTTTTCTGGTGAGGTTTAAGCAAGTCTATCCGTCGCCCGGAACACAGAGTCACACTGCCTATGTGTTAACTGTTGAGGTCACATTGATGATGGCGTTGGTTACGGCCTTCCAACTGTGTGATGTTCAGTTTATCTTCCCGAGCCCACTTCCGCCTTCCTAAGATAGGGCTACAATTCTTGCACCTGGGGGCTTGTAGGTATTTCAGGGAAAACACCTTGCACTGTGCCTACCTCTCAGTAGGGACAAAGTTAGCCTCCCTTCTCTTTTTCCCTCCCTTCCTCCTTGTACATAAAACTGAAGCCCAGGGAGGTGGCCAAGGAGGCTGGCTCGGTAACCCAGTGGCGAGTCTAGAAATAAAACCAGACTTGGACTTGCCTTTTCCCTCAGTCCCTTGGCAGACAATACCCGGCTTTGCGGCTTAGTCTGCATTTTGGCTGCAGGTTCTAATTCTGTTTGTCCCCAGAGGCTGGGCTCCCTTGACCGTTCACCAGTTTGTGCTGATTGTCCCTTGCACGTGGAGAACAGTTCATCCTAGTTCTAAAGCACGGGGACACTCCTGGCCTTGTGAACTTCTGCTGAGATTAAGGTGAGGCCGTTAAAGTCTTTCGTGAGCCAGGAAAGAAAGGTAGGACAAGAAATGGGAAATATGCTTTCTGAGCTCAATTAAGTCCTGTCTGCAGGCAGGACTGTACCAAAGACGGACTCATCCCAGATGGTCAGGTGTCTCTTGAGCTCATCTCGGTGCCTCCCACCACTTGTGCGCTATTTCCTTTAGACTCCACCCCCCCCAACTCCATTCTTCCCCTGTGGGGCCTGGATCATCATCACAGAAGAGCCCAGATGTAAAACTTTCCAGGTCCAAGTCTTCCCAGCCCTCTGCCATCCCTTAGCCACCGTCGGAGAGGTCCTCAGGTCACCCTTCTGCCCAGAGATCCTGTAAGAGCTCAGTGCCTTTGCACGGGAGGCCTGTAGGTGGCAGCAGCTTCCGAACCCAGGAGGAAGAGCCAAGCTGGAGAGGGGGCTGCAGAGAGGGAGGCTGAGCGAGGAGCAGGCAGGCCCTGCTTGGAAGCACCTGCAGGAGTTAAGAGCTTTCTGAGCTCAATTAAGTCCTGTCTGCAGGCAGGACTGTACCAAAGACGGACTCATCCCAGATGGTCAGGTGTCTGACCTGGGGGGCAGGAATCAGGAATCAGGTGAGCAGTCTGGAAGGCCACTCAAGACACTGTCAGCAGTGGAGAGAGCTACACAAGGAGGGCCGTGGGAGACATGGACCTACAGGAGGACAGCCTCGCTCAAATCCTCGCTCTGTCCCTCACTCGCTGCGTGACTATGGCCAAATCACTCTACCTCCCTGGGCCTCAGGTGCCCGATCTGCAAAATGGGAATCAGAATAGTACCCGTGTGGGGCACCTGGGTGGCTCAGTGGGTTAAGCCTCTGCCTTCAGCTCAGGTCATGATCTCAGGGTCCTGGGATTGAGCCCCGCATCGGGCTCTCTGCTCAGCGGGGAGCCTGCTTCCTCCTCTCTCTCTGCCTGCGTCTCTGCCTACTTGTGATCTCTGTCTGTCAAATAAATAAATTAAATCTTAAAAAAAAAAAAAAAGAATAGTACCCGTGTGAAAAGATTGTTTCAAGATTACATTAGAAGTTGGTTGCTAGGGTATGTCCTCATTAAAGGTTAATTCTGTGCCAAATGGTCAAACTATGAACGGTGTTACAGAAAAATGCTGTGGTTGCCTTGTCTTCAACACCCAGTCCAGGAGTGGGAAATGGTGCGTCAGCAGAACATGTCCAGCCACCAGGGTCGCAGCCTGAGTAAGGGGACAGACTCCAGACACCAAGCTGGGGCCCTCGAGAGCTGTGTGTGCACCTGGGAGCTGTGGTTCCTTCCTGCCCACCCCTGCAGGCATTGACCCACAGACACTGAGGTCCTGGGACTTCAGGGTGGGGCGGAGGCTCGACTAGGTGGGAAGGGAGGGAACAGGGAGAAAAGCCACGAGGGCCAGCTGCCCTCCACATGGTTAGCTCTTGACAGTGCCTTTTCATTAAAACCATCTCTTTTCAAAGGCTCCCGTCTCCAGCCTCACTGAGGCTTTGGTTCCCTCCAGTGCTGTCCGTTTTACTTTCCAAAGAGCTGCCTCAGTGCTCCCCAGGGCCACTGACAGATTTCGGAGCAACAATTATGGAACCCATAGACGCTTCTGGGAGTAAGCATGAGCCTCGCTCTCTCCTCACACCAGTGTGCCCCAGGCCTTGGGAGGGGGCTGGAATTGTCACAGCCCAGCTTCTGGGGCTTTTGGGTTGCTCTAAGGATTCCTAGGGAAGTGAGGAGGTTTTTGGTAGGAAAGTCTGCTGGCCCCGGTCTCCAGCTCCCACCCTATCTCCCATTCTTGTCTCCTCCTGCCTGCCAGTGTTGTACTGGCTTTGAACTTGAATGCCCTAGAAATGCCTTCATTAGGCAGATAGCACTGTTGATCAGGAAGGCTTTGGTCTCTGCCTGCAGCATCAGACGCTCCAGCCTGCCCACGGAGACTTTCAAAGGCTACAGACTGGGGCTCCCCACAAAGGGGTGAGCCCCCTTTGCCACCTCTTCTCCAAGTGGCCCTGGCTTTTCTCACCACGGATAATGGAGAGCTCAGTACCTCTGGAGGCAGCCAGTGATGTTAGCTACCGGCTTCTGAGATAATTCGCTGGTCCCCCCAGAACAGGAGGATACTCTGTACCTCACCCTATCATCTGACCTCGGTCCTTAGATCTGCCTTGGGAGCTGGATCAGATCCCCCACGTTTCACAGCAGGACAAACAGGAAGCTGGGGACCTTCCCACTTTGTGGCCGGGCATGGGCTCTCGGAGGAAGGACGTGCGAGGCCGATGGTGGGCACGCGATGCTTTGGTGATCAGGCGTGGGTGCTGGTTGTGGTCTGTGCTTCTGTCCCTGGTGGTGTCTTCAGGCGACCGGCTTCCTGTTTAGCTGTTGCCAGGGGTTCTTTCATTATTGCCTGCCTCGCCCTTTGGGCAGGAGACTGAGGCCTCTTTTTTTGACCCTTTTCTGCATACTCACTCACCCAGAGCCATTTCCCCTCCTGGGTTCCCTGCAGGCCTTGGGGGTGTGGAGGAGCCAGGATCCCCTACCAGGGTTCCTCTCCCCGTGATCGTGTGAAGTTGACGTGCCCCCTTCTCTGGGGACAGCCCCTGCTCTTGGAAGCTATCTTTGGAGTCACCTTGCCCTGAGGCATGAAGGCACCCAAGTTTCTCTTTCTATCTCAACCCCTGGGTCCTCAGAATATTAGAATGGGGAGTAGTGGCATCCGATGGACCTGGAGGCAGACCCCAGCGCCCCCATTCGTGTGACCTCGGGCTGGTCACTGCGCTCTTGGAGCCTCTGTTTCCTCAATGGTAAAATTAGGATAATAATTAAAAAAAAAAAATCATCATCAGTTTATGTTCCTATTTTATGCTAAGTGTCATGCATTATTCGAAGTACTTCATATAGATGATCTCATTTAATTGTTGTAACAACTGTATGAAACCATTAACGTCTTTTAATCTCTGTTTTGGGGAAGGAGACTGAGATCAGGCAGCACAGCAGGGATCCAGGAGCAGCCAGCTCCACGGTCCTCGCCGGTGGTGGTCTTCTGTGTCTCAGGAATGCACACGGCCGGTCTAATCAGTATGCCCGCTGCGCTGGGTAAGGAAAAATGTGATGGTGTTTGTATGGGCCCAGCACTGAGCCTGGCACATTACAGATGCTCGTGAAAGCTCATCAGACTTGTCCCCTCCTGGCCTCCCATTCCTTTTCCTTCTCGCCCCCCCACCATGTGAGCACACACTGTGGCTACAGCAAAGAAGCCAGCAGGCTATGTCTGAAAATGGCTGGCGGGACAAGCGTGGGCCAGTGTCTCTCACTTCCCTTTCTCCCTCCGCAGGTGGGACAGCTGGCAATATAGCAAATGAGCAGATGTGGGTCGTGTCCCCTGCAGCTGACATCCACCTCTGACGGTTTCCCAACACAGGAGAGTAGGACGGTGTAGCAATTGTCCACTGGCAGCTCTCAGTAGGCCTGGGGTCACAGGGTTCCTCCCGTCTGCTCCGGGGACGTTGTCTGCTTATGTTTGCCTCCATTTCCTCATGGGCACACTGAGGGTCAGAGGTCATGTGGCCTGGCATCTGGGCCCCTGGAATGCTGGCGAGGAGTGGCTCACCCACTGGGGTCCACTGGGGCTGGGGGGGGTCCTTCCCACTGCTTCACATGCCAATGGAGATAGCCAAGGCCTGACGCAGAATTCACACTCTCCTGATCTCTTTCTTTAGGCTTCTCAAACCCTCAACCAGCTCAACCCCAGCTTACAGTTCCCCACAGACAGATTAAACCCTGCTGGAACTCTGGGGAAGTTTCAAGAACCAGTTTGACCGCAAAACCGAGAAGCAGGTCTGTTAGGCCCTATCTGGCCAGAGTGGTCATGCTAGCTGTCAGGTGAGGATCCAAATTAGTCATGGGAGGAACAAGAGCCAGTCTGGGGGTGGAAACAAGCCCCAGTGGGCTCTGCTCCAGGCCCTGGGATCCGACTGGGGCAGAAGCAGGGGTGGTGTTGCAATTTCACTGCAAATCAACTGGGTCATCTCTTGTGGGTGGCACTGTGTAGGGCTGCCAACCCTCGTGGGTTTTTTCTTTCTTTCTTTCTTTCTTTCTTTCTTTTTTTTTCAGAGATATGGAGATGCTATCATATCGCTCAACTGCCTTCAGCATTCGGCTATGAGGTGATGCCAGAGGGAAGACATGCAATAGGTGTTTTTGGCCATGCCGGCAGCTCTGGGGGCACGGGGTGGGGGGGAGCAGGGTGGAGTCAATGTTTGGACAAGCTGGGAGCGAACATTGGAGCACTGTGGGCCGGGGGTCCCTCCCTCCAGCTCAGAGTAGGTCCCTGGATCTGTTTTCAAGAGAGGAGGGAAACACCACCTCTCCAATTTGGACTACTGCTGGCTGTGACACAGTAGCTGACTCATTGGCCCCGGGCCCATCCTCAGTGCCTTGAATACACAGTGCCTGGAGAGGCAGTGAGGTGCGGTGGGAAGAACGCTGGCTTTGGAGTCCAACCAACTTGAAATTAGATCTCAGCTCTGCCTGAAACACTGGCTGACCTTGGACACATCATTTAGCATCTCTGGAGCCCGTTTTCCTCATCTTGGGAAAAAAAGCATCACAGCTTCTCAGCAGGGTGGTTATGAAAAGTAATAATGATAACGTGCATGGAGGGATGGTATACAGTAGGACATTAATAAAGGTCTGGCATGTTTCTCCTCCTCTTGCAACACACACTATCCTTCAGCCACTTCCGGGTTTACCCTCTTCATCCTGGTCATTGGCTGAAAGGCCTCATGGCTGGCTGCCTCTGCCTAGATAGGGATTGACAAACTTTTTTCTGCCAAGGATAAGAAAACAAATACTTCAGAGAGCAATTAAGTGTTTCTCATAACAACTCATCTTTGCTATTGAGGTGCAGAATTAATCATAGACGATATGTAAATGAGTGACTGTGGCTGCGTTCCAATAAAACTTTATTTATAAAAACAGGCAGTGGGCCAGATTTGGCCCACAGGCTGTAGCTTGCCTACCTCTGTTCCAAAGTTTCAAGTACAAACAAACCTTCTTATCTCTCAGGGGACTTCCCCAGGTTGGGCTCACATTGTCCATCCAATCAGGTTTGTAATTTTTCTCTAAAATGTTTCTCATCCCTATCAAATAAAAAACTTCCCTTTGTTCTTTGCTTATGAAGTCTTCAGTCTTGCCCCCAAGCCTTTGCTCATGCTTTACCCCCTGCTTGGAACAACATCCCATTTCCTCCCTACACTTCCACAATCCCACCTCTAGTTAACCTCCTAGGTTGTCCTACAAAATGAAGGGCTCAGATCAAGGTATTCTGATACATTATCGAGGGGGGCATCCTTCAAGGCTGAGCTCATGTTAGCTGTCCACAGGAATTACTCCCTTTGCAGGAATCCTACATCCATTTCCACTGATGCCAGCATGGCCTTCCTGCAGTTGCACTAGTGTCCCCTTTTGGGAGATGATCCTTGAGGTTCAGTCCTCAGCCTTTCTACATCGAACTAACTGCTTGCACTTCCATCCTGTTTGGTATCTTCGGGACTTCCTGCACATATGGATCTGGAAATTCTCCAATGTTATCTCTGCAAAAGTTACTTCTCTCTCATCGCTTTATTCTTTCCTTCGGGTGCCTCAGCTCGTTATATCTTAACCTCTCTATCACATTGTCCTTGTCTTTTATCTTGTTATGTCCCCCCCCCCCCGCTTTTTTTTTTTTTTTTTTTTTTTGGCTGTTCTGATTAGTTAGAGTAATTTCTTCAAATCTTTCTTCTAATTCATTCATTCTTTCTTTCTCTGCGTCTAACACAACCATGGACATTTTAATTTAATTTTTTTTCCATTTTCAGATGTTCTATTTGAGTCTTTATAAACCTCTCCCTCTAATTTTTTGTGGTCTCTTATGCCTTGATAATTTTCTTCCATTCTATCTTTCAAGTCTTGACACCTTTCATACATAGTTAGTTTACGACTTATCTCATTATTTTAATATTTGCAACCTTTGAGGATCTAAGTCACTGCTTTTCTGTGGGGGCACTTTGCCCCTCTGGGGACATGTGAAAATGTCTGGAGACTCAAAAATGTCTGGAGATGTTTTTGGTTGTCAAAACTGGTGTGTGTGTGTGTGTGCGCGCATGCACACGCACGCGCCCATAGGCACACGCCATTGGCATCCAGCGGTAGAGGTCAGGCACGCCGCTAAACATACACAGACAGCCCCCACAGTAAAGAATAACCTGGCAACGTGTCAGTAGCTCTGAGGTTGAGAAACCGTGTTTGAAATCTGTTGCTTGTTGTCTCTGCTGACTCTTGCTCATGGTGACTCATTGCTTTGAGTGTGTTTTTTTACAGGTTTTCTTTGGTAAACCAGATTGCCTCTAGAAAGGGTTTGCGTTTTTGCGTCTTCCAACCACCAGGGGGCACCACCAACCTTGGGACCACTTTCCTGTTTCCAGCGTGGGAGGTGGGGGGGAGGTTTCCTCATCACCGTGGCAGCATGGATTCAAACCCCAGCCTCCAGGAGAGCCGGCCCTGTGAAACTGTGTGCATTAGTGCTGGATGACCTGGGGCCGACATTCACCGTCGCTTTGGGTTGCCCTGCCTCCGCTGATTCACGAAGCTCTGAGCCTGGGCGCGCGCGAAAGTGCAGTCTCAGCCCCGCGTGTGCTCAGTCCGCTCCCCACGCTGTGCTCACGCCTGGGACTGTGCCTGAGCATTTTGTCCCATATCGTTTCCTAGTAGTGAGCAGACAACGGATAAATGCAAACGCTGGCATGGGAACAATAGATGTCCAAATCTTCATCCAGTTGTGCCAAACATGGAAACTATTTGGCGCGACCCAGGCTGGCCTCAGAGGCTCCCTCACCCCCCTAACTCGGCTGTGTCTACGGTGTGCTCAACCAGGAGAAGACGGAACCATCCGGAGACGCAGGCACAACGTGGTGATGTTATATTGTCTGAAATGGTTTTCAAAATGTGAGACTTCATCAGGGGTCATCTTGGGATACGGTCCCTCATGCACACGGTCCTTTACACACAGTTTCAAAATCCAGAAAGATCTCCAATACCAAAAGTTGATTTTGTCCGTTCAGCACAGACTCATTCAGGAGCAGAATCTGACTTCAACGACCTGCGGTTTTGCAGTCTTCATATCCAGTGTGAGCATTTGTGCACTTTGCTGCAGAAATACTGTGGGTGACTATAAGGCACCAGACGTACTCTGCTGGGAGCACGACACAGAAGAGAAATTTTGTACACAAGCACTTACTAAAACTGTAAAACTTCTGATTTTTCAGAACACATCTGGCTCCCAGGGTTCTGAGTAAGGAGTTGTTGGCCCACATTATGGAGTTTCAGAGAAAGGGTTCCCCCACCACTACCCTCATACTCACGATGCATGTGAGAATATGGGTCAACACTCACAGTTCAACTACCTAGAATTTAATTTTTTTCAATGTGATATGAAAGACCTTTATCCTAGCCCAAGGCATATAAGGTAAGAATTGTTACCCCATTTTCCAGATAGGGAAGATGAGGCTCAGAATGCCTCATCTTCCAGTTCACGCCACACAGCTAGCAGGGAGCGAGGTTCAGAAGCAAACTCATTTCCTTTAAAACTGCTTCCTCTCCTAGGACTCTGGGTTCCCATCTATACCCTTAACATAAATTCTGCAGGAAAGAAGCAGGAACAGGAATATGTGTACACACACACGCAAACATACATGTGTGTGCTTGCAGAAGAATTAACCCGAAATTCGTGGAGGAGCATGGGAACAGGGCGGAGGGCATTGGCATGGGAGTAAAGCTTTTCCAAATTGGATTTTTAATACAGTTATGTGTTTTTAACCATGTCCATGATTTATAAGTTCAAAAAAATCAAATTAAAGAAAAAATTTAAAAAGAAACCCCCTAGATTGTGCACAAAACATAAACAAGTGAACCTAAGCTATGAATTAAGTTAAGAACTAGCCATGCAGCAAAGACAATGATTTCAAATAGCTTGGAAAAACATACACTGACCGTATACTTGTGATGGAATATGTTCCCAGGACAAATACAACTACAGAGAAGTCTTGAGCTTTGTAACAGTAGGCTTGTTACTATGCATGTTGTAACATAAAGCTAGGACCTATATCAATGTTATTAGAAACCAAGATTTTCTGTGTAAGAGACAAGAGATTCACCTATTAACAACAAGCAACAAAGAGTTAAGAAGAACCACCCAGAATGTTCAATTTTATTTTAGAGGTCAGGAGGGACAGAGAGAGAGAATTTTAAGCAGACTCACCATTGAGTGTGGAGCCCGATGCAGAGCTTGACCCCCACGACCCTGAGATCATGACCTGAGCTAAAATCAAGAGTCAACCACTTAACAGACCGAGCCCCCCAGGCGCCCAGAGAATGTTCAGTTTGAGTTGGTAAGTCGCCACTTGCAATCTGCAATGTGATTCTTGATTCGGGTTGGGACCATCAATAGATGGTAAAACCAGTGAGTGAAGGGTGTTGGGGGATAGGATATTTGTGCAGTGATAAAGACTCTTCCCCCAGTGTATGTACTAATTAAAAAGGGAGGAAACATACATGGGGGAGATTCGGTGGTCACGAATTTATCCCAGCTGAACTTCGTTAGTAATGGCACGACAACCCCGGCCCACAACCCAGGCCTCCTGATGTGAGGAACACGGACTTACCCATGCAGTGTCCTCACCCAAGACTTTAACCTTCGACCCCAACTGCCTGTGCACAGGATTTACAGGGCAGAGAGGGACAGGCTGAACGACACCAAGCTTAAACAAATCAGGGAAATCCACAGTGAGGGCCTTTCTGAAAGGCTGATGTTACCCGGTGGGGGGAAGCCAGGGCCATTTTCCTATGAAAGAAACCAGATATCCACACATCATGTGGGAAACTTCCTAAGATCCTTCTGAAAACAAACCAAAGAGTCAACAAACAAAAGGCATGGAAGAAATGTTTAGGGCAGCCGGGAAGGCAACAAAAGGCATGGAAGAAATGTTTAGGGCAGCCGGGAAGGGGCTACGGACTAGAAGTACAGCTGCAGGGCCCTGCGGCAGGGGGGATAGATTTGTTACTGTGTCCAACGTCCTCGGAGCGGATGGGAGCAGAACAACCAGGAGACAAGCATCCTGATCACCATAGTACGTCTTCCAGAATCTCAGCAAGAACATGTGTTTACAGAGCAGGATAAAGCAAGTATGTCAACAATACTAAAATTGTCCAACGGGGCCAGGCCTGGGGTGAGGCCAGCGGGGTGCCTCAGGTGCAGCTCTCAGGGTGCACCTGCCCAGCCTGGGGCAGGCGTCTCCTTTCCTGAGCACTGAGGCAGCACCTTGGCCTTGCCCTGGTTCTTGCCCAGCCGCGGAATCTGGGAAACGGGAAGATGGGTGCTCATCATGTTATTCTGTCCATATTTCTGCAGGTTTAAAAATGGTGAAATAATCCGATGTCCAGCCACGGGCAAATGCAGTGGAATATGATTTAGTCATAAAAAGGTATAAAGGACGGAGGCGTGCTGGAAACCAGAAAGCCTCGGGAAGAGTATGGTCAGGACTAGAACCTGGACTCAAAAGACCACATGATGTAGGCTTTCATTTGTCTGTCCTACCCAGAATAGGCAGATCTAGAGAGACAGAAAGCATATTTGGGGTTATGGGGGGTTGGAGGAGGGGCCTGGGAATGGGGAGAGATTATCTGATGGGGAGGGGGTGTCTTAACAGGGTGCTGAAAACTTTCCAGAGTCGAGAGAGCTGCTGGCCACCCGACCTTGGCACTCTCTCCCACTGACTTGTACACTGAAAATGGCTAATTATGTGTCGAGTGAATTTCCTCCAAAAAATTAACCGCAACAAAAAGCCGGAGAACAGGGGTGCCTCGGTGGCTCAGTGGGTTAAAGCCTCTGCCTTGGGCTCAGGTCATGATCTCAGGGTCCTGGGATCGAGTCCTGCATCGGGCTTTCTGCTCAGCGGGAAGCCTGCTTCCCTTCCTTTCTCTCTTTCTGACTCTCTGCCTGCTTGTGATCTCTGTCTGTCAAATAAATAAATAAAATCTTAAAAAAAAAAAAAAAGCTGGAGAACACAGTGGTCAAAAGTCTGGTGTAAGATTGATGGCGTTTCAAAAGCAATTGAAATTGTACCCATCTGCCCACAAAGGAAGATTTCTTGGAATGTCAGTGTGTGGCAAGGTGGCCAAAGCAGGGGCAGGAGTCAGGTGCTGTGGGCTAGCAGTGGCTGTCACCCGACTGTATCCCGACCATGGTGTCTTCCATGCCCACCGCCCCCCACCCCTCCCTTGAACCTGGGCTTCTGGTCTCCGGTAGGCTCTAGGTTTGCTCAGGCCCCGCGGCGACTGCAAAACTTAGCCTCCACCCGGGACTCGGGCCACACACAGATAGTCCACACAGAGCAGGTGTGGCTCCCCTCGTTCCTCCCAGCACCTCTGGGCCCTGGCTGAGAGTGTAGCAAGGAAATATTCTCCTATTCTGGGAATTCGCTAGCACCGTTCCTGACCTGACCCCAGGAGCTGGGTGCCTTGTGGGTGACTCAGGGGTGCCAAGTGTCCCACAGGTGATGTTGATCCAGCTGGGAGGTGTGGATGATGAAACAGTTTCTGGTTGGGGCGGCACCTGCTGCCGGCTCTCCTGGGGTTCCAGGGGCCATGCTGCCTGTGTCACTCTAACTACAGGAGAGTGGTGTGCCTCTGTTGGGTGTGTGTTCTAAAAACAGTGGAACCACCAACATTTGCCGAGCACTCCCTCCATGCCAGTGACTGGCTTGACTTGGCTTGTGTCACCCCCATTCAGTCCTCCCGATGGCCCTCTGCCCTGGCATCTGTTACAGGTCCCTATCACCTAAAGGAGAGGGACAGTCTGACAGGTTAGGTTAGTTGCCCAAAGCAAACCCAGCTGGTGAGGGGTGGGGGTCAGGCTTCAGACCCACGGTGTCTGCTCCACGCCGCAGGGTGGGGAACCCCAGATCCACTCAGGTGGTGAAGGGGCAGCAGGGGACCTGTTGTCTGTTGAACACCTGCCATGTGCCACCCCGTGAAGCTCAGAGTCCAGAGGTTCTCGCTGCACGTTTGCAAGTAACCCCTGCAGCAGGCATTCCGTCCTTGTGACCGTTTCCCTGGTCGGGGGGTGGGGTGGGGAAACTGAGGCTCAGAGAGGTCATGTTGCCCAGCACCCCATGGCCAGTAAGCCAGCGAGGCAGGATTCGAGCCAGGTTCACCTCAAGTCACATGACTGAACCTCCGCTTCCCAGAGGTGAGTGCCTGTCAGGGTTTTGATTTTGGCTCTCCCCTTCCATGGGCATCTTCGACGAGCATTTTGGCCTCAGGAGAAGACAGGGAAGGAAAGGGTTGTTTTTGTCTAGGAAAACGTGCAGGGCTGGGAGGCGTCCTGTGCGGGCCAGAAGCCTCTTCTGCGTCTCCTTGACAAGCCTGACAGGGACGTCAGGACCCCTAGCTGCTGTGACCTCTCCTCGCTGGAGGAGCAGGGGCCTGGTTTTAATACCCCATGGAGGATGGAGGTGATGGAAGTTTCCAGAGGGGAGGCCACCCACTGCAGTCTGGCTACCCACAAGCCTGGAACATACATAGTTTCTCCAAGGACTCCAGGGCAAGGACACAGGTGCCTTCAGGGTTTTCTGGACACCTAGAGCTAGGGCTCCCCTTTTCTCCAGAGGTCTCGACCAAACAGGATTGGGCTAGGATGGGGCTGAGGAGACAGGAAGCCCCAGCCTTGTTGTTTCTGAGTGTCTCTGTGGGCATGTGTTGTGGTTCCTCCCGTGGGGGGACCCACCTCTCCCGTGGTGCTGGGCTAGAGGTCCAGCTTTCAGAAACAGCCAGGCTCCAGATACCTCTGGCCACTCCCACTCACCAGGTGTGAACCACTCACTTCCTCCCCTGCTCAAACATAGCAAACCGGCTAAGTCTGGTCTAAACCAGTTCCTGTCAGTCTCTGCACCCCTCCAGGTCCTGGCGCATCTGCTCTGGGCATGGCTGCGCTGGAGGCGAGACCCTATTCTGGGGCCAGGCGTTGATGTCACCCCAGGTCATGGGAAGGGTGCTCAGGGTTCCAGTCCTGGGCTGGAGGGAGGCCCTGGGGGGACCTTTTCTGAAGGAGGGAACATGGCAATGGCTTGAGTGGTGAGTAGCTAATGATGCGACCAGCAGGAAGTCTGTCCTCACTCCTCCTTAGCAGAGAGCAGGCTGGGCTTGCCACAGGGATGCATCTGTCATTTAAGGGGAAAGCTGGGTTCCCATGACCCCATCTAGGCTTCGGGGTCCAAACCACTTCACAGGGGTCAAGCACTCACTTTGGATCCAAGGTATGAGAGTATGAGGGTGGAAGAGAGGACCTTGAATGGGGCCTCTGGCCCGAAAGGAATATAAAAGGCTTTGTGGCACGGAGAGGGACCCCAGGCCTGTCTCCTAGGAGAAGGAGCAGGTCCTAGAACTGGGGCAACCAAATTCCAGGGAGGCACCCTCCTCTGCCTGGACATGCCCTTCATTCTTCCCGTGCACGCATCCATCAACTGCCTGCTATATGCCAAACTCAGACCTAGACTTCAGGAGCAAGAGATAAATTAAGGCATGGTCCCTTTCCTCATGCCTGGAAGGGAAACGCCCAGGAAAATAAATGATCTTGGCAGAAGTATGTGCAGAGTAGATGACGGTATAGGCATAAGCAGTGGGGGGTGCTGCTGGGGTGAGTTCTCACCCAGGGAAGTCTTCATAGAAGAGGATATTCAAGCAGGTTCCTGAAAGAGCAGTCATCAGGCCGGAAGGAAAGGGAAAGGCATTATGGGCAGAGGACCTGGTAGGTGCAAAGGCACTGGGGTATCAGAGTTGGGGGTGTGATAGGCCTGGCAAACTTTCTGGGTGGTTTAGCCATATCCATGGGATAGATGGAAGGTGGTAATGCTGAAAAAAGTAGGCTGGTCCAGAGCCAGCCAGCCTTAAATACCATGCCACGGAAGGAAGACTGTGGTCCCCACGGAGAGAGTGAGGAGGTGAGGAGGCGGCTGCCGGAATATCCACTCGATGACTCTCACGGCAGGCAGTCTGCAGCCCAAGACCCACGCAGCAGAGCCCTGTCCCAGAGCAGGCCTGGCGTGGGAGGAGGGGCCCAGCCTGCACTCATCTCTGTTCTCGGCATCCGCCGCCCCAGCCCCAAGCAAGTGAATTCTCCCAAGGGAACTCATGTCTCCGCTCAGGAACCGCCCCCCACGTGTGCTCTGTTACCAGAGTCGGAGGGCCAGTGGTCTGCTCCTGCCCTCCATTGTCACTGCTGGGCCATGTGTTATCTCCCACTTTGTGCTGTTACCTTGCATTACAAAACCTGCAGAAGTTCTCCGAATCAGCTCATGGGTTATCTCGCGCTCCCCACAACCTCCGGCCTGGGCCCTGGGGGCCTGAACCACAAGGTAAGCACAGCCGGTCAGGTCAGCATGGTGGGGGGGCCTTCCCAGCTGCTGCCCCTGCCCCATCTGGGCTTGCCACACTTCCTTTTCTCTCTTTCTTTGGCTTTTTCTTTCTTCTTAAAGATTTTATTTATTTATTTATTTGACAGAGAAAGAGGGAGGCAGACAGGCAGACAGACAGACACAGTGAGAGAGGGAACACAAGCAGGGGGAGTGGGAGAGGGAGAACCAGGCTTCCTGCTGAGCAGGGAGCCCTATAAGGGGCTCCATCCCAAGACCCTGGGAACATGACCTGAGCCCAAGGCAGGTGCTTAACAACTGAGCCATCCATGTGCCTCTCTTTGGGTTTTTCTAAATCTTAGAAACTGAACTGGAGCAGGGCAAGGCCTGGGGGTGACGGAGGAGAGCCTCTGAGGCTGCCCCAGCAAGGGGGCAGGTCAGAGCCGGCCCAAGAGGCTCTGTTTGGAGGAAGGCTGGGTCGGAAGTGGGAGCAAAGGGCTGAATCAACCTTCTCTCCCCATGGGGCTCCTTCTGGTTTCCAGAAAGTACACTCAGGAGAGCAGAGAAGGAAGGGGGCAAGGAGCTTGAGGTTGGGATCAGACCTGGGAGTGTGGGCTGAGGACAGCCAGAGCCAGCAGGAGCAGGGGTCTGGTTCTTACTATTTTATATGTCCCCAGAAGATGCTCCCAGAAGAAGATACGTGTAAGTTTTGCATACAGTTTCCAGGGGTTCAAGGTGCTCCCTCAGGAAGAGGGAGGGAGCCCGGGAAGGGACAGGGACAATACCAAAGCTTCTTGTCCTCCAAGGGAAATCGTGATCAGCCCTCACCCCAGAGGCGGAGCTCCCAGAGCAGGACTAGGAAATTCTTGACTCACTTAGGGTGAAAAACAACTTTGGAGAAAGTGGGATTTTTTTTTTCCTCCTTAAGCCCAACACAAAACATGTGGGCTTCAGGGACTCCCTGCTTCTCTTCCGTTTGTCCTTAACAACCGTACTCTGGCACTCAGAGTGATGGTGTGATGTCCTCAACTAGTGACCCAATGGCAGCTAAAGCAAGGCAGTGACCAGCAATGTGTCAAGAGGTGACAGCTCTATACACCTATCACAAAGTAAAATATAAAAACTATTCTTCGAGTCCTATCAAATGGACATACATGTTTACATCTCACCATGATTACAAAAGGGGCTCCTGGCTGCTATGAAATCTAAAGAGAGACGACACACAATGGCCACGTTGCATGTGTCATCAGTTCAACCCCAAATCCTATATTAACTTGAATAAGCATTAATTAAATTTTTTCCCAAAGATTTTATTTATTTGACAGAGAGACACAGAGAGAGGGAGCACAAGCAGGGGGAGTGGGAGAGGGGGAAGCAGGCTTCCCACTGAGCAGGGAGGCCGATGTGGGCCTCGATCCCAGGACCCTGGGATCATGACCTGAGTGGAAGGCAGACGCTTAATGACTGAGCCACCCAGGCGTCCCTAATTAAACTTTTATTTAAGAAACTTTTTAAAAATCGTGTTGCAATTTGGAAATGCAATTAGACAAGATAATATTCGAGGGAAAAAAAAAAAAACCCACTGAAGCAGTGTTGGAGCAGGTGCCCACCTCCCTTTTTAAAGACACATTCTTGCCCCAAATAAGACCTCTCTGTTCCACCCTGCGGCCTTTTGAGGCTGTGTCCAGGGCCGCGGGTGGGGAGAAACAGCCCTGACGTGCACCAGCCTGTAACCTTGGGGAGGGACCACCACCTTCTCTTTCCAGGCAGGAACTTGGGCTGCCCAGGGGCACAGCCACCTGCCCCAGCAACCCCCACCCCCCCGCCCCACCCAGTGTTTGAATGTGGGCCCACGTCACTCCGGAGCCACTGTCCTTTCAATGAAGCTATGTTGTTTCTGACGCTGCTGGAAAGAGTGAAAAGAACGTGCGAGGCAGAGAGGACCAGACAGGGCGTGAAATATTCACGACCGAACTGGACGTGGTTGAGAGGATGATCAGTCATGTCTTGGACCCCTTGCCAGGCAGAGAGACCCAGGGCAGGCGGAGGCAGACACCCAAGGTCCAGAGAGGGCACCAAACTGCTCCTCCTCCTTGTGGCCTCCTTGCTTGGTCACCAATCTCTGGTCCTTTTGTTTCAGTCCTCCTGACACGGGCGGATCTGGAAAGTCGTGTGGCCCAGGAAAGGGAATGCGTGTCCTTGAGAACCCACTGGGTGCTGGGTGCTGGGTGGCCCGCTGTGAGGAAACTCCGTGCCCCCAGGCCCATTGCACGCATGGGGGAAAATTGAATTTGCTAAGTGAGTGGCGGCCTCTGGCCTGAGCCGCCAGAATCCTGACGTTTCTCCTCCCTGGACTAGAGCCTAGTCTCTCTGGAGTGCTCTCTCTATGCAAGGGGACTAACAAGAGTGCCTCCATGGCCCGGATTTTTTGAAAGACGTGTTTAGAGCACACATGGCACATTGATAAGGGCTGCACGAAGGCCAGCCATGGCCACTGCTGGCTGGGACTGAGCCCCAGGTCGGCCTGCCTCTCCAGCCCCAGAGGACCCAGCGCTGCATTCCTGTTTTATGGTGTGCAAGCTGTGTTTCCTTGGACCTGTCGCTTTCCTTAGACCTCGGTTTCCTTTTTATTGCCCAGGGGAGATGTTAGTTTTACATGGCAGTTGTTGACTCTCAGTGGGTTAGAAGTAAACATTTACTAAAGTAAAGAAGTAAACATTTACTAAACTGTTAAGAGTAACATGTAGAGTTAAGTGTTAGCTGGCATTTTGATAGGAGCTGGCCAGGGTTTTAGGGTTAGTCCATGTTGCCTTTGGGGTAGAGAACCCTAACCCTTGACTCCCTCGGAGACCAGATCGAGGAAAAGTTCCATGCCTGACAAATGCACAGAGACTCAGGAATGAGGGGGATAGGGAAGGAAGTTGATGGCATTGACACCTACTCTAGATGTCGTCTAAGGGTAGGTGTTTCAGAGATATAACCCAGGTGGCCCAGCCCCCCAGCCTGTGACAGAAAAATCTCAGCCCATTTGCTTTCATTGGCTCCCACTGTCAGAAATGAGTGTTTGCTGGGTATTTTGGGGTCTTGGAGGCTGTCCCTGATGGTATCTGCCCCACGCTTCCTCTCCTGCTGTCGTCTCCTCTCTCTGCCCACTGTCTCTAACCAGGATGACCCCTGCTGTGCGAGGGGGCCATCCCCGGCCAGGGCATCGTACAAGGGAACACAGAACATTCTGGGAAGAGGACAGGAGAGTGCACCTCTCTTGGCTTTCATGCCACAGGCTCTGCTTCCATCCACAGTCCTACAAAACCTTTTTTAACTTCTGACTCCAAGCTTCAAGATTTCAGAGCTCAGCCCAGTTCCCGGGGACCCGATGACAAACAGGCCTGATATCTATTGTCTCTCTTCCTCTGCTCTCCCCTCAGACCAAGCCGCCAATCCAACATTTTCTTTTCTCCCTCTCTTATGGAGAGGGAGATCATATCAGTGGGCATGTCAGTGGGCATGTCAGTGGGCAGCAAAGATATGGGAGATCGCTGGTAAGAGTACCATTTGTCCTGATCGTGTCTGCAGTCAGGCTCGGCAATTTCCAAATTCCATGCTGCCTCCTTGCGAAGATGCTGTGAGGTAGATATTATTCATCCGTTTTACAGATGGAGACACTGAGTCTCAGAGAGGAGAAGCTGGGCCAAAGATTCTCGACTAGTGAGTGGCTGAACTGGCGTCCAGGTGCAGGGCCGTTCGGTACCACCCTGCATCCAAAAGCCAAAGGGAGGAAGCCCTGGCCCTGTGGCCTGGGGCAGGTAGCAGGGGTCTCTGGGGCCCGTCCCACTGGCCACTCAGGCATTAGCGGATGGGCCCTTCCCAGGTTCAGCTTTCATTATGCCTGCTCTTGAGAAAGTCAAGGAATTCACCCTGTACAGAAACCCAGGCTCCCCCGGAGCCTTCTAGTGCCGTTCTGAAGCTAAGCAGGGTTAGTATTTGGACGGGAGGGGTCTTCCAGTGCCACTAAAATGAGGGAGCCTGGGGTCAATGTGGACTCCAAGTTCTTGCTTCTCAGTGATAAGGCAGCCTTCACCCAGGCCTGTGGGGAGGATGTCACCCACCCTTCCTTTCCACTCGTTCCTTCTTTCTCGTTCTTTTTCCGAGTCTTACATGCAAAGAGCCCCACCTCCATTCATCATTTTCTTCCCTGCCCTTTGTGTCTTGGAACCCTTAAATCACGTGCCACGGCGGCCGGTTTTTAGCATAAGAAATTAGATTAATTTTCATGCTCCAACTCCAGATGTAAATGCCTTTGTTAATAATTTAAAGCACATTTATTTATGCAGTTTGATATTTTTTAGGTTCAGGGAAGCAAAGCAATTAAGTTCTGCTCAAGTCGTGGATCAGCAGAGGCGTGTTCTTTGCCCTCTCTCCCCTCCAGAGCCGGGGGGAGCAATCACGCAGGCCAGGACCGGCCAAGTGGCTCCCCTCCTCAACACCTCCCGCAAGCCCCCCCCCACCCCGCCTCTGGGAGATCTGTGCCTTTGAAATTGAGGGGGACCCTAGCTATTTGCTCGGGCCCGTTCCAAGAAAGGCCAGTCTCTTCCTCAGAATGGCCCTGCGTTCTCAGACTTGAGCTTCCAAGGTCCCAGCCACTAAAAGTTGCCTCACCCAGTTCCCGGGGAGACATCAGCGTGGAAAAGCCACCTTGAGCTTTGACCTCCAAAAGCGGTTCCTCATCTGTAAATGGCTCCCGGCTGGGGGCAGAGAGCGCGGACCCCCCCTTTGGAGCCGGTGAGTGTGGACACCCTGCTTGCTTCTCTTCACTTTTGTTTCCTTATCTGAACAAGGAGCGACTTCATAGGGACTGCCGGGCACGGAGACTGGGCAGCAGGATAACACACGCCACTATGCTTAGCCAATCTGCACCGGATCCTTCGGGCAAGCCCCACTGGGCCCCCCTCCTCGGGCCTTTGCCTGGGCGGTGTCCCCAGCCTATAACGCCCTCCCTCCATGTCTCGACTCCAGCCCGTGCTTGGTAAGGCAGGTATTTTCTGCTCACTCACTGCTTGTTGCGATCAGAAGAGCTTTTGTGTGCCTGGTGTCATTTTACCCTCAGGAACCATACTTGAAACAGAGATGGAAGGCAAGGTCCCGGGTGACTAAAACTTTCTGGAGACAGATAAGAATTTGGAAGTGGGTTCAGGATCCCTGGCTTCTCCATCCCAAGCCCGGGGTGCCGGGGACAGGGTCACACATATACTGTGGGTTGGGGGTGGGGCACACCGTGATGCCCAGGGCTCATTTCCAACATCTCACGCTCTAGGGGCAGAGAGAGAAGCCGTATCCCTGGGGACCCCCGCTCTGCTCAGCACATGCTGCGTGTTGAGAAGAGACAAGAGGAGTCGAGGCTGGAGCCCTGGCTGTGAAGTCTGGGGCGCACCTCACCACGATCTCAGGTCCCCACATCTGAGCTTCCTCACTCATATTCATCCACGGAGTGGAGCCCGCAGCCACACTTGACGTGGCTCTCCCGCATCTCCCCCTGCAATGCACCACCCACCCACGCCGAGCTCACCTCCTGACTATGTATCTCTAGGACGTGCCTCCTCCTTTTCCCCACACTGGTGCCCTCCCTCTAGAGCATCCTCATCCCCTCTGGGCACAGGCGCCAGCCTCCGGACAGGTCTTCCTGCTGCTGCCTCTTGCCCTTGAGGAGCCATTCTTCCGCCTGCAGGGGCAAGCTTTAATGCCTCTCCTCCCCACATAGTCCCAGTGAGGAGCTCCACAGGCTTCTTATTACGTCAGGATCAAGGCCCAGTGCTTTATCACACCCATCACTCACCCCATGCTGTGGGCCTCACCCACGATACCGGCACCCGTGGCTGTTTTCCGCTTCAGAGTCATACCAGCGCCACTGCCCTGTCCAGTTTTCTAGAACTCACTGTGCACCTTGCCCCTGGCTGTTCCTTCTGGTTTAATGCCAAAATGTCGTCCCCTGCCTCTGGGACCCCCCAGAATAAATCCGCTATACCCCTTATCAGAAGCTCTCCTGTCAACCCTTCCTTGCCTATCGCAGTCCCCGTCCTGGCGTGGGATCTTGCAGTCACGTGGACTTGGTCACCACCCAAGCCCTCTGTTAGGGCGCGAACTCCACAAGGTGGGACTCCCTATCCGTCTCCCTCCCCACGGTGTGCCCAGTGCCTCACGTGGTAAGCGGCACACAGTGGGCGCTTAGTGCACTTATGTGACTACAGAGAGAGCAACAAACAGATGAGGTGCTTGGATTACATTCTCTGGCACTTCTGGCTTCAAAGCACTGACCTGAGATCAATCAGTTCAGCCAACGGTCTGCCCCATGATCAGAGGGCAGCTCCTGACTGCCCTCCTGAGGGATCACTCTGTTGGCTGGATTGTGCCTGGAGCTCCGCGGTTGTTCCTGCTTCCAGCCATCCGTGCAGACAACCTGCAGGGGCTGAGCCGGGTTGGAGGGGAGGGGAGGCTGTCCCAGGCTTGAGGGAGGGGGGAAGGCTGTGGTCTCATACGGTGCCTGGAAGGCAGTGGGATTTGGAAATAGCCCCAGGCTGGAAGTCCAGAGGCTGGGTCCTGCGGAGAGCAGGTCTGCACCGGCTCCGTGTCTCTCGGAAACACTGGGAGCCTCAGTCTTCTCCTCTGTGACTAGAGACCATCTCTACCTCTCCTGGAGAGGACGTAAGACCAATGCCATGCAGGGTGGCCGAGGGACAGGCTGGGCCGTGCACTTTGCTTCGTAGCCTTCTCAGCATGTGGCATGGTCAGAGGCTGTCTTCCTACTTCTTTGCCCACAAACCTGCCTCCCTCAAGAAGAATAGAAAGCCCGAGAGCGGGGGAGTGTGCACAGTGCCCTGCTCACTATCAGTGTCTCTCCGGCACCCAGCAGAGTCCCTGAGCTTTCATGGTTCCCCAAATATACTTTGGAAACGGAAATGGAGGGAAAGGCACTTGTGACCCTTGGACAAGTTGGGGGGGGGGTGAGGGACAAGGAAAGGAGGGAGGTGTGACCAAGGGCTACCCTTGGACTGAGGAGGGAACCACGGTTGTGCCTGAGACAGGGACAGATGTCCACGGTGGAGAAGGATGGCGGTAGCCAGAGTCTGGGAGGAGAAGTGATGACCATGGTGGTGCCCCGTGCAACTGGGGTCCAGTCTAGACAGCGGTGGCAGGGCTGCAGGCATTGGTGGAACACGGCGTTTTCCCTCTGACGTGGCTTTGATTTCAGCTCCTGCCATCAGCCCCTGGGTGACTCTCAATAAGTTAGCCAACCTCTTTGGGCTCCCATGAGGGACAGGAAAACTGAACGTGGGGGGTTCATTTGGGTGGTTGTGCCCCTCCCTTCTAGAAGGGCCTCTTAGGCGGAAGAGCCACATGCAGGTGTGTGGTTGGGAGGAACATACAGGCTCTGGTTTCCAAGGAAAGGAAAGCCTGTTTTTCACTTTGGTAACCCTGGGGCTCTATAGCCTAGTGGGCCCTCACAGCAATTTCTTTTTCTTATGGCCCTCAGGACCTTATCTGGGGGAAAAGAAGAGAGACTGGCGGACTTTTTCTGTGGTGGGGGGTCAAAGTGGGTGGGGGAGCGGGGCCCTGGACAGAGAGGCCAGTGGAAAGACACAGAGAAAAGGCCCGAGGGTGGGAGAAGCAGACTTCCAGCCTGTCCCTTGAGCTGAGTCTCCACTGGGGCTGTGGGCCCAGGGGGCTGGCCTGAAAGTCTGGGTCTCTGGGTCGGGTCCCCAGTGGGCTTTCCCCTGGGGTGTGGTCACATCATGGTGCCCCCCCCCACACCCATATCCCACCTGTCCCAGACCTGCCATAAATGGGAACTCAAGACTTCCCAAACTCCCCAGCCATCAGATAGCCATGTGGCCATCCCTGGGGTGCTCTAGGCACGGTCAGCCTGGGGAACACCACCAGGCCCCAGGGTACCCTAGCTGGGGTTGGAGGGGCAGCCCCTCACTGTTTACATGTAAAAAAATCCGGATGGTAGCAAGTGTTTATGGGGTGGGTGGGTACCTACTCCTTGTTTTGGTCAACGTGTGCAGCTCAGTACCTTCCAACCGTCACCCTGAAGGTTCTCTGTCCTGGAGGACAGGGTGACTTGGGGCAAGACAAAGCCTACCACTGAGCTTCATTTGAGAATTGGGTATCTGCTTTGTGGAATTATGAGGTGGAAGAAATTTTCTAGTGGGCCAGAAAGAGGACGCAGGGAAAGAAAAATTCCCTGCCCCTTTCCTTTGTCCCCAGAACCCTGAAAACTGTGAGGCAAGGGGACAAGGCAGCCTGAGCCCGTCCTGTATTCCGGCTTCCACATCTCCTCCGGACCTGGCTTTCTAGGGCGCAGGCTCCTCCTGGCCCTGGCCCTGCCCCGCCTGCCCTGAAGTGTGGGTGCCGAAGTGTTGACGTGCCCCTGACATATTCCCACTCAACGAAGCATCTGGCTGAGCATGACACGGGACCCGTGCTGAGCTCCCCTCTCCTTCTCATGATTGTCACTCATCACTCAGCATGGCTCCCACAGGCAGGCACCTCTCCCAGCCAGATGGGGTTGGGGGGGTGGGGGGCTCTGGGGAGCCGTCCCTCCCCGCTGACAGGAGAGAGCCTGGTTTGCACAGGGGTAGCTCTCTGCTGGGGACGAGCCTCAGACACGCCCTAGAAGCATAAAATGACAAGGATGAATGGGGTGGGAAGGCTTTCACCCGGACTTATCAAGCCGAGGCACTGTCTGTAAAGAGAAACTGAGGCCCAGAGGGAAAGTCTTGTCTGTGGGTAATTAAGGGCAAGGACCAGAACTCAGATTTCTTTCTACCAATGTGATTCAGAATGGGCTGAAATGAAGACTGGGCTTGGTGGTGGGGAACACGGCGGGGAAGAGGAAGACTTGAGTCTTCATCATGCCTCTGGGCTGGAGGGACCCCGTTCCAGATCGCCTGAGTTGGGGGGGGGGGCAGTCGTGTAGGGTGAGAGGCTGGGGCTCGTGGCTATCGGCTCTGTGGGGGGCCCTCCGCCCCGGCTCAGGGCTCTGCACAGACCTGGGCATTTACTGCAGCTCACAGCGGTGAGTCTGGGTTTTGGGGGATCCCACGGGAGTGCTGCCTGGGGCCCCTGGCCTCTTGCTCTCTTCTCTGTCGCTTGCTGTCTCCCTGCGGAAGCACAGACAGTTCTTTAGGGAACTGGATCTACCCCTGTGTGACCCCCACGGTCAGTGGACAGTCAATGCCACTTAGGCTGGTTTAACTATCCACACTGCGTTTTTTCAAGATGCGAACAGCTGGGCTCCGTTCCGGAATCACTTCAACCTCTTCATTGTGTAAGACTGAGAAATTGGGGGAGGCGTGGGGCCTTTATTCCCGTGGAGCCCCGCATCTGCCTTCGCCGGCCGGGTGGGGGGCCAATCTCTCCAGGAAGACTGCAGGGGGAGTTCTGGAAGCCAGCTCCCAGCCGCGGCCCGCCGTGCCCGGGGGACAGAGGGCTGGTCCACGCCCACAGCTCGGAAGGACGAGTCAATTCCTGGATGGCCGTGTCTGCTTACACGGCGTTTCCAGAAAGCTGACTCTTGGGCTGTGAGCTTCCTCCCGCCTTGAGCAAAGTGCTGTGCTAGGTGCTCGGGGGGTGGGAGGAAGACTGACCTCACTGAGCTGATTTGGGGGGTTGAGGGAGCTGACCCAAACTAGGATGGGCTGGGTGAATGAGAGACACGGTGGTGGCATTGGTCAATTCCATCGTGATATATAAATATCCCCACCGTGGCCCATGTCCCCAGGTCCCAGTGTGGACATCTTTGGAAGAGACGCACAGAATCCATTTTGAGAGCCAGTGGAGGCCGGCTCCGGCCTGCCACGCAAAAACCCAAGCCCCTGGTGAGGCAGTTTGAAAGATGCCCTAAAATAGTGGAAAAGAAATACAATTCTATGGGCCCTGGACAGCAGAGCAGTACCTTCTGACTGCGCTTCCCCCGGGGAGGCTGGACAGGAGCAGGTGATGCTTGGTTTGGGCCTCAAGGGAGGATGAGGCTTTCCCTGAGAGAGCAATGGGGGGGAAGGTCCTCTGGCTGTAGGAAGCGGCTTGAGCTAGGGAAGCACCCCCCACACCCAGCACGTTTGGGGACCAGTGGTCTGCAACAGGACCATGGACACCCGATCACAGGCCTAGCCTTAGAGACTCTGCTGAGGGTTTGGAGTTTGTTCTTTGTCCTGTCATCAGTAAGGGAAACACTGGTGCCTCTTTCAGCAGGTGAACAGCATGGTAACACTTGGGTTTTGCTATTTTTTTTTTTGAATCCTGAATTTATATCATTTTTTACCCCTAAAAAAAAATGATTCATGTCCTGTACCCCCCCCCCAAAAAAAATCAAGCCATGCATCAAAGTATAAAAAAAACCATGCCTTTTTTGAACATTAAGTGAACATTTCCCAAACACATCTCCCTACATACGCAGACATAAGGATAGACAGGTACAGTAGAGGATTACAGGAAACCAGTAGAAAGAAGACCGAAAACATAAAGAAAAAAAGAGAGAGACACACAGGAATTAACTAGTCTCTTTCTTACATTGGATATCATCAGAATTGTGTCTCTTGGTTGGAGCCGTGGCAGCCATTCTGCAACCATGAGGGAAGCTAGCTGACAGAGTGGGAATATGGAGAGAATATGAGTTTTGTATGATGTCAGGTAGCTGCTGTCTTTCCAATCTAGATCCACCAATGGGACAACTCTGGTTTTCATATGTGTATGGTTTCCTCATCTACCTAGATTCTGAACTCTCTAGCCTCAAAACTGGGTCATAATAATGAAGCAAGTCAGTGTGATGTAGTGTTTAAGAGCTCCAGCTTTGGATTCATTCATTCCCCAAATGTAGGCTCTTCAAACAATGGACATTGTTGCTTAAAGGAAATTTTATTTTTCTGGGGAAAAATTCTTTAAAGGAACCTGTATTTGAATTGAGCTTCTTATGGTGGAATGCTTAATTTCTTAGTGCCTCAATTTTCTCACCTCTGAAACAGGACATAATTAAGCTCCTTGCAGAAAGGTGAGCATTGCATCCAATCACATTGCAAAAGGTTTCCAGCCACCGTGCTCAGGGACAGAAGGCGCTATGGCGCCGTGCAGTGATGGTGAGGTCTACAAATGCATCTTTGAAAACACTGAGCATGTCCCTGGGGTGGGGAGAACACTGTACTTCTGTTTCTTCACAGCCCTCTCAGCAAAGAATGAGCTGACAATGAGCGCTGATGCTGGAAGAGTAATTTTGGAGCATTACTTTACTTCTCTATCAGTTCCTTTAGCCATAGAACATGATGCCTCAAGTAGAGGCTTGAGGAAGGTTGATGTCCAAACTCTAGTTTCCTTCTTTGTTGTTCCTCTTCAACAACACACACACACACACACACCCCTTTTTTGAGCCCTAGAATCACTTAGGAGGAATTTTTATGAGGAAGTTGTCCCTATGTCTGTCTGCAAGCCAACCTGTTCCCCCAACCAGGCTGCAGTCACAGCGTCTTTGTCTTTCTCTGGATTCTTTTCCCAAATGTAGGCTCTTCAAACAATGGGCATGCTTGCTTAAAGGAAAAATTACTTTTGGGGGGAAAAAAAAAACATACTTCGTAAAAATGTCATTATGTATTAGACACACATCTCGTAAATCCTCTAGTAAATAATGAGATGTGTGCTGCTTTGAATACAAAGTGCCCCGTTTTATATAGATGGGACAGCTACCTGGGCAGTCAGAGGGAGTGGGGGACAGAAGCAAAAAGAAGAAAGCATGTTCTCCCTTTCTGTCTACTGTTGGGCTGGGAGGGGCCTGCCGGGCAGGATGTGGCTGGGATGAGGGGAGAGGAAGCCAGAATTTGCTGCAGGGGCCCACCCGGCTTTGTTCAGGTGGCGCGTGAGTACACTTGTCCTTCTGTCCATTCATGACCATCCCGGCTGCGCGCCTTCAAGGGATTCGTTTTCCCAGTTCCAAGTCTCTCCTCTTTCCCTGTTCTGTGGAGCATCATTACAAGTGTGTCCCCGAAATGTTACTCTCCTCGTGTCACGCTCCTGCCCGGGAAGACGCCCGTGCTCCACGCGTCCGCGTCCTACATCACCTGCCTGGCTTTCCAGGGGAAAGTACAGTACTCTCCAGGCCGCCGTCGGACAGCCCCATCTCCCACGCTCTGCAACCATGCCCCGTCCCAGAAACCGACAGGCCCAGCCCTGGGCCACCCCGCTGGCTGGAGTCCCATCCTCTTTTAAAGGGCAAGTCTAAGCCTGAACTCAGTCCTAAAGAACAGCCGTTCTCTCTGAGCCACCCCGCACCCCTCTCTCCAACCCCGTTCTTTCTCTTCCTGATGCTTCTTTCCACTTCACCTTCCTTGGCTTCTTGGGCTAGACGGTCAGTTGTACTTCACCGTCTTTGACCTGACTCTTCAGCTAGCAGGTGGCTTCCATGGCCCTTCCGGCCAGACAAATCATTTCCTTTATGGAGGCTTTCTGGGGCATGTGCTAGCTAGATCACAGCGTTTGTGATCTGGAAAGAAGAGGCCATTCCATGATTCACTGAGAGCTCACTTTCCTGTGTGTGTGTGTGTGTTGTGTCTGTGTGCGCGTGCGCATATGTGCGTGTATGTGTGTGTGTGTGCTTGTGTGTGTGTATTTGCAGCGGGTGGGTGGTGTTGGAGGGTGGGGAGAGTACAGTTGCACAGAAGAATAAACAAACGTTGTCCTTGAACCCTGGCAGCTAGCCAGAGGCCAGTCAATGGAATTTTTATCCTTAATTGATTTATCAGATTAGCTTTAATGGAACCCAAAGGAAGCAGGAGCAAGGCAAGAAGTGATTACAACAGAAGAGAGACTGCACTCAAGGATTCCTTTTGATCTTCAAACAACCCCCTGAGAGGGAGGGGGTTGTTCCCATTGCTTAGCCTGGGAAGCAGGCTCAGAGAGGCCGACTGACTTTGCCCAGGTTACCCAGCTCTCGGTGGGGAGGCAGTGGACGAAAGTCCTGCAGAGCCGGTGTGCATTCTGTGCTCACACTGCTGAAGGGCACTGACCCCCAGGGCTGTGGTCAAGTCGCTTCCTGACTGTTGACCGCAAGTCCCTTCCACAGGGCAGATGACAAGCCATGCTCTCACTCTGGACACCTTCCTCTGCCCGCCACCCTCCTCCTGCTGGGCTTCCCTGCAGTGGCCCCGGAGCATAAGCGGGGTGCGGGACGGGGGGCCCCTGCTGAGCTGTCATTTGAGCACACCGCTGAGGCTGCAGGGGAAAAGGACACTGAGGCATCATCGGAAAGGCTCAGGATGATGCCGGGGAAGAAACAGGGTAGTGGAGGTGGGTGGGCAAGAAAGGCTGGAAACACCGGAAAACAATTAAAAAAAGACTCCAGTAGCTTGCAAACAGAGACCGCCCTCTGATTCCTGGCAAGCGGGGCCAAAGATCTCTCCCAAGACTGAAATGGAATCACGAATGAGGAGACATCATCTTGGAGCCTGGGTGTGCCTTGTAGGACTGAATTTCAATTAAAAAAAATGTATGGACAGGGGACACCCCCCCTTGATTAAACAGGGGCTTGGCACGCCAGGAAGGGCAGCCTCCCAGCGAGCTGCTTAACTCTGTCCCCAGCTCGCCGGCGTCCCTCTGCCGCCACAGCGTCACCTCTGAGTCTTGGCGATTTTAAATTTGGCCCAAATGGGTTTTTATGATTTGAAAACGGAGGAGCCAATTAGCAGGAGTCTCCTCTGGACCTCCAGTTTGGTGGTGGTGGTAGGAGACGAGGGACTGGGTAATGACTTGAGACAGGGAGAAGAAAAAAAGAAAAAAAACAACAACAAAAAAAAAACCCAAAATGAAAAATAAAAATAGAAAATATCAAGAGCAAAAGACCCTAAAATTCTTTTTTGGCTCCCTGATTAATAACCCTGTCCATGCCGATCACAGACCCTAAACAGCAATGCTGGTAGCAGCTGAATTTTTTATACTTTCTATTAATCTTTAATGATAGCTTGGTCACCTAGTCTCTTTTATCTTGTCAGATAAATGTATGGTTAACAGGATAATGAGATTTCTAAAGCCCCATTTCCAGCTCCCAGCGATCCAGGGCAGCCGGTGACCTCTGACCCCAGGGCAGACAGCGGCACCAGGGTGCTGGTAATTGGTAGGTGTGGCTGGGAATGTATTGGAAGCTGACGGATGGTTTTTTTTTAAAAACTTTGATTTGGGGTCAGCAAGGTCACCAAGCTCTGGAAGACCAGCCCGGTTTTATTACCCAGCTGCCTCTGATGGGGATATAATTAGATTTAGCTATTGCTTTATTAATAAGTAATCGCTTCCCCCCCCCATCGCTGGTGGGTGGGCAAATGTATTCCTTGGATAATTTGAGGAAACACTGGTCTGGCTATCTTTATTAATAAGAATATATCATGTGTCTTTGGCCAGAGACAGACACCCATTTTGGGTTTCTGGACTTTGGAGGAACTTTATCATCATTTTTTACTCATTTGCAACCTATTGGATAATTGGCTGTGCCTGTGAAATCTGGCCTTGCCTTCAGTGACCTTGAAAAAACTTCTGTTTTTGACCTGTTTGCTGTGACTTAAGACTAAAAGGGGTAGGTAAATAGTTTCATCCACTCAGGCATCCATCCACGCGACCATCCACCCACAATCCTGTCATCTACTCAATCGTGTGAGTACTTGTTTAAATGCTTAGTTACAGCCCTAGGTGAAAGCAGGGCGGGGGTGGGGGGGGGTACGGGTTTTCGGTTTACAGGGAGTTAAAGACCTAATTCCTGCCTTAAGAGATTCACAAGAAGACAATGCAAACTCACCTTCAAGGAAAAAAGTGAGTGAAGAGCTATAAGCAATGTGTTAACACCATTTTTTCTAGAGCGTGCTGGAAAGGGGGAAGCATTGGACCTAAAGCGTCAAAACTGTTCATATTTTTGGAAACAGTTATTAACATTACTCATATTTTTCGGAGGAGGGCCTGGCCACGAGGAGGAGAAGGGTTTAAGATTCTCTTTAGATATGTAAACATTTTTGAGAGTTTCTCCCATGCATCCCTAGGATAGAAAATTAGGAAGGAGTGGGGGGGGAGGGGAAGAGGAGAGAAAACAAAACAGAAGAAGAAACAGAATTAATGATGACTCAGTTACCTAGACTACTCATAAATTAATTCAGCAAAGCTATTTACGGACGTGAGTGTGTAGTGTGTGTAAGTCACCTCCAGCCATATTCCCCATTCACCCCCAAAGGAAACCCCGGTCTGAAACTGGAAAGAATCTCTGTCCGTGGTAACCCCCTACGCAGAGCAGTGGACAGTTTTTGCCATCCGTGTTTGGGGTACTGATGCAATTCGGGAGTCCTTATGGAGTGCACAGGACAATAGTTTTGAAGTCAGGGCCCAACTGGGAGATTGGATTTTATAGGAGTACCTAGTTTCCTGTGGCTGCTGTAACAAAAATCGCGTGGCCCTGATGGTTTAAAAGCAACACACAAGCTCGTTCTTACACCAATACACCGTTGTAGAGGTCAGAAAGTTAGAAATGAGTCTCACGCAGGCAGGTGAATAAAGGTGTCAGCCTATGTGGTTCCTTGGTGAGGGCTCCCGAGGGGAATCTCTTTCTTACCTCATCCAGATCCTACAGCGGCCACACTCCCTGTGTGCAGCATGGCTGCATTTTTCCGTCTCTCTCTTTTAACGTCACATCGACTCCCTCTCTTAATGTGGTCAATCTCCCTATTATGAGAGCACTTGTGTGACCTCAAAGTCACTTGAGGTAAAACTTTGGGGCCTCTCCTGGATAATCCAAGATAATCGCCTCACTCACCTCAATCAACGTCCTTAACTGAATCAAAATCTGCAAAGTCCCCTTTGCCACCTCAAAATACCTTCACAGATTTCTGGAGGTTAGGATGGGGGTACCATTGGGGAACTGTCGTGCGGCGAACGTCCGACATAGACTGAGGTGCTCATGGGGAAGTTGGGAGCTTTTTCCGGGATGGAAGACAAGAGCCGTAGGGAGCCCAGCACAGCCACTATTTGGCCTCACCCTGAAGTCTCTGAGAGGAAGAGTGCAGCAGAGACTCCAAGGGCTTTGGAATGGCCAAGTCTGCGCGTCGCCTTTCTGCTGCTGCCATTGCCAACTGTATGGCCTTGGACAAAAACAAGTCCGTTGACTCCCTTCCCTGGGTCTGTTTCTTTATTTTTAAACTAGAGGACGTTACACCTAATTGCCAGGACTACTGTCAAGAAAAGCAACAACTGTGAAAAGCACTTTGCACGGTGGCTCAGCACAGGGCAATGCCTAAAGGCTACAAGGGTTTATCCCAAACCCCCCCACCCAGGACCTCTGCGGGCATGTCCGTCCGCCTAGCGGCTATAACAGCGGCATCGACCGGGGGGCTTAAACAACAGACGTTGACTTCCGTCATTGTGTCTGCTTATGGAAACTGGAAATCCAAGTTGAAAGGGCCGTCCAGCCGATTGTAGTTCCGAATAACGTTACTGTGAGAGCTGTCTATCTGCGCCGCTGGGCTTGTAGATGGTAGTTCCTTTTGCGCTGGCTCCGACACCCTGTCCCATGAGTAGAGAGCGACAGCACAGGGGCGCGGCTCATCTGTGTGATCTTTTCTCTTCTTCGAAGGACACCGACCCCCATCGACCAGGCCCCGGCCTCACGACCCACTAAGCGTTGAATTATCTCTCCCAAACGGCCTCCCCTGCAAATACCATATGGTGTTGGGGGTAGAAAAAGGGCCCAACAACCACCAACGGAGTATGGTCCCATCACGCGGATCGTGTGTCAACGGATAGCAACAGGTGAGGGAGACGGCTGGCATCTGGGCAGGAGGCGGAGATGTTCGCCAACAGTGTGGTCACGCATCTGTGGGGGAGAGGGAAAAGGCTAAGGGCCACGAAGTCCAGCAGCAAGGACCGCTTGGTCACCGTCGCTTCCCGGCCCTACCCCCACTGAAGAACGGAATTTGTGGATGGCAGAGCCTGTGGATAGGAGGCATTTTGGGGGAAACAGCAAAGGCCCTGCGAAGAAGGCGAACCTACAGGAACACAATAGAGACTCCCGAGCCCCGACTTCCCTGCCGGCCATCTTCGTCAGGAACCTGTAGGTGATGTTTTGGCGACACGATGCTGGTGCAGTAGACCCCAGGCTGGGCTCGTATTTCCAACAACTGGGGTGAAAATCTCTGTTTTTCTCGCTCACCTCCTCGGACACCGTGCCTGTATTCCTTTCTACCTTCTAAGGGGCCTTTCTGAGGCTGAGGACAATCCCAAAGCCAGCAAGCCCAGCGGTTAAGAGTGTGGTTGTTTAATTGAACCTTACCAGCTACTAGGCATCTGGGACCCGCCCGAGGAGCTACTAAGCTATCTCGAGTGTTTTCATTCCCCCTCGTGTGGGACTGCTGCTGATAGAGGGAGGCAGGCCTCTACAGGATCACTGTAGAAGGGACTATCATGGGTGTACAAATTGGAGTTGAAGTTCAGCATGGCAGGACAGCAATGGAGGGGACACATTGTGGGGCCAAGGTGAGAGAGCCGCCACGGTCATCGCCAGGCCTTCTTGGCAACCCTCTCTCCCGGCCAACAAGCACCACACCGACCTCAGAACGACACAAGCTTTGCCGAGCTCCGTCGCAAATGAACTGACTTTCCAGATCAGTTATCATCAAAAACGACCACAGTAAATCGTAGGAATGTTTTTTAATTATATGACTCCATAAACAGTTTCCTCAGCTCTGCAAACATGAGAAATAGTTTCCTTTCATTATGAAACGAAGAAGCCAATTTAGTGCCTGTAGTAGTTAAGGTGGTATCAAATAGATCGACGTGGCAGAGTCGCGGCGGAGGGATATGGCACGCAGTTGTTGTTCATAGCGTCGGGACCGGGCTGACACGGCATGTGTGTAAAAGATATAAACAAACAGAGTGGCTGACAAATGGCGTGTACCGTGGGAGAGTGGAGCGCAAGCAAAGCAGGCTCGACGGGGAACCCACAAATCCGTTCCTGTCGCGGACCAGGAACAACGGTTGAACACAGAGCATCTTGTTCCCAGCTTCCTTCCTCTTTGTGCCATCGTTCCACGTCAGAAGTGAGGGCCAATGTTGGGAGACTTGGTTAACCTGAACAGACGCCTTGGCGCAGCCCTCTCTGAAGCCTTCTAGCTGAAGAGGATTCACTCCCCTGGGGAGGGGAAGCCCGCACCTATGACCACACCCACCTCACTGCCCAAGATGGCCAATGCCAGGCACATCGGGCACAAACTGACTTCATCAACTTCTTAGAAAAGGCCTGGGGCCCCAGGTGGGTGAGTGGTGGGAACACAGAAACGCAGAAGCCTGAGGGTGCTGGGTCCAAGGTCGAGGGCTCTGGCTCGTCTGGGTTCCATGGGAATCCTGGGCAGAGCAAGCTCAAAACTCTCCTCTGGACAGCTTCCGTTCCTCTTGTGTTCTGTTTCTTCAGTGGGGACACACTGTCTGCCGGTCACCTTCACACACGATTAAATGAGAAGAAAGCACGTCTGTAGCGTGTCCGGCTTTGCGACAAGGCTCGTCCCAGATTCATTCTGTAGAGGAGAATTGCAAAAATTCCATGAGCCAGAAGGGGCGGTGGGGCTGAGAAGGGGAGACTCCAGATCAGACTCCGATCTCTTCGGGACCCCTAAGCCCGTAGCGAGGGCTCCTATCTACGCCGGCTGTGTCCCTTTGGACGTAACCTTGTTGCTCTGGAAAGGCAAGGACCACTGTTCGAATGTGCACGGGACTTAAAGGTAAAAGGTCACATCCAGGGTGGTGGGGGATGATGGCTGTGCCCGATGAATGGACAATAGACAATGAAGAGCAAGCCCCTGAGCAAGGTTGGGGAGGGGCACAACGGCATGGGCTGGAAGGTAGGGGTCATGCTCAGAACCAGTGTATCTTCTCACCAGGTAGTTTGAGTACTGAATTGTTCCGATTCCTCCCTGGATAGATGAGCCACTTGGCAGAGATAGAATCCCTAAGATGTTGATGGTCTTTGATGCCAGGGGTCTCAACAGGAGGATCGCAGCGGAAAAGCCGAGAGGGACGTGGGACTACAGCCCTGGGGGGGCTGGCCTCAAAGACTGAGAGGTTAAGTGTGTCCGCGCCCACGAGACACCTGGCAAGGAAGGAGTGGCAGAGGGGTACGGGCGGGAAGGTGAAGACGTGGAAATGACGAGGAGAGAGCCTTTTCCCAGAAGAAAGTCCAAGGGGAACCAAAGTCTTTGTCTCTCGGAGTTGAAAGTCACCGTTTTTTGTCTGTACAATGGCATAGGAGTATCTTGCTGTGCCGAAGAGCAAGGCAGACCAAAGTCTCCACGGGCCTGCTCCAATCCAGAGTTACTCTGAGTTTGTGCTGTCAGCAGAGGTCATTTCCTTTCTCTGCTGTGTATAAGGTGTTAGTTTGTTCCTACTTACACAATTTGAAGGATTCGGTCTTCCTAGTTGGGGTTGCTGGGAGCCTGATCAGCTGGTGAACCCAGTGGAGATGAGGGTGTTTTGGGTCCAGTCCATCATAACAGAAGAGCTTAGCCCCTTAACGAGGGGAGGGCCAAGAGTTCAATTAATTGATCTGTTAGGAGCATGTTGAGGGCCCCAAGTCTGGGTTGTGATCTGAATGGTGGGGTAGGACCTGTAGGTGGGGGGAGAGGGGTTCTGGCACCCGCAGAGGGGCCTTGTCTATGGTGCAGTGAAAAAGAATGCACAGAGTACGTGCGAAACGCTTCCAGATGGCCGGCTACCGTTCTGTCCCCCACATGCATCAGTGCCCGGCAGCATCAGATTGGAACTGCTCTATCTGAATGTTTCAAGCAGGTTTAAAATCAAGAATTGGTTACAGTGGGGCTAACGGGTCAGAGTCAAAAGGACAGGAAGTTTCCCTACCCCCTGCCACCAGAGGCTTTGCCTTTATCCTGGGGGCTGTGGCACCCTGGGAGTGGGCCTCCTGCTTCCCGGGCATGCGGCCCTAGCCTCCAGCAGCAGGCAATGCCTTCCTCCTCTTCTACTTCCAATCTCCCCACCAATGTTTCCCATTATTGAAACCAATGGGAAGCCAACAGGAAGGGGACCCCCTGGGAAATGTAGTTTCAGGGACTAGACCTGAGCAGTGAGGATTCCAAACCAGGAGAGTGTGGCACTGAGCAACAACATGCACTATTTGGCACTATGTGGGTTACTCAGAGGTACCCCACTTATGTTTCCAGAAGCGAACCATTGATTGGGGGGTCAGAATCCATTATCTGACTAAAAGAAGTATTCCTGAATCTTACCAACTTTTTTGCAAAAAGGTAGTATCCATTATCTGTTGTATAGGTATGAAGATTAGAGAGGTAACTGAAGTGCCCAGGATTCACAACCCAGCCGGTGTAGGTGTAGATGCGGGATTTGACCCCCGAACAAACTGTTCATGGGGGTCGGGGGGCATGGTCCATGGGGTTTGGGAGGAAACCAGGGAAGTGTGGATATGCCTTTCCTGAGGGGGGGTTGTCTAAAGCCCATGTGGCCCCCAGAGCTGGGTTCACTAGCAGCCTATGGGCTCACCCTTTTTCTGGGGGGACAAGAAGGCCGTGGAGTTGTTTCGTCGGCATCAAAACCGTGTGGGACAGGTATCCCATTGACCAGAAGGGGGCAGTGTGTATCGTGTGTGGGTGGAGGACAGGGAATTGGACGCTGGTTTTTTGAGAGCATAGGAGTGTGTACTCTGGGGGAACCACGGGAGCAGTTCATGAGTCAGTGATTCCCGGGTAACCACTGGCTGGTGGGCCCTTGTGCCGTGCTGGGGGACAGCGTGTGAGAGTATCCCAGGCTCCATCCCAGTCCTTCGTTGGAGAAGATGGCAGGTGTGTGGCATCCCAGAAGATGGGGGGGCCACCGGATCCCAAACTCATCTGTTTACTTTTACTCTGGTTCCCACGGCGGCAGGGTCCACTCGGTGCTGTCGTCAGTGGCAGATAGTGCACTGATATCCAGGGCTCAAGCTGGAAATTCAGGCTCTGTCAACCTACTCACTGAGGGGTCTGAAGTATCAGTCACTTTGTTTCAGGTCTTTATGGTTCTGCCAGGGAAGGGACCAGGCAGCGGGCTGGCCTGGCCCAGCATAGACCCTCAGAGGAAAGCCTGGCCACTTGGTGGTGCGTCGCCCCGTACCCCGCCTTTTCCCTCTCCAAGCTTGAGCCAGCAGTTCTGTTCTGGATGCACCGAGCTTTTCCAAAGTTACCTTGTCTACTTTCCTGTCTCTCTGAAATCCCAGCGGGGGTATCTTTGTTTTTTTCATTTCATCGCCGACTTTGCCCTTGCTGTCACCCACTGAAGGGTCTTTTGGGGGGCTAAGCTGACTCCATCGATGACAGATTGGAGCCCAACGGGACAGGAGGGGCTTGGAACTCTCGCTTCGGGCCCACACCAATTGTCAATCGACAGTAGGAGTTGTAGAGGCTGGGACTCTGGGCTCTCTCTTCCATTGCCCTCAATTTCTGTCCAACCATGAAGACATCTGGGACGACCACTGGATCCCGGAAGGAACTCTTCTTTTGGAATTGGGCGACTATAACAACTAACGGTGGGATTATTTGGGAGAAGTGGGTTTAATATCAGTTCCCCAAGGAATTATTCCTTATACACCTACTTCTACATATTCCGGTGTGTTCGCACCTGCCGCCCTTTCCCATCAGCCTTGGTGCACGCGCAGAGAGCAGTGGCCCCCCCACTGCGCCCCCCGAGACGCCGCATTCAGTTACTTTAAGTGATGCGCGTCTGCTTCTTGAGGTTCGCCCCCCCGTCATGAGTTGAGTTTCTGTTAGCTCTGTGCCTGCCTCACGACGATCCGCAGTACCGTGGCGTGTTGGCTGCGGGCTAGCTGGCTCCTTGCTCACCCACTTCCCAGTGGTCACCTAAGATGTCAGCTGGCGGCCCAGCTTTTCCTTGTTTATGTGACTTCTTATCTTCCAGAAGGCAAAGCGCCAGGAGGGGGAGGCTTTTCGCCCACATGTCAGCCCAGCATTGAAGAGTAACACTAAGCGGGATTTGCAATAGCTCTTGATGGCCTAGACTAGGAATTGGTCTACTGTTGCTTCTACTAAACCCAATTGGTAGAAAGGAAGTCCAAGTATCAGGCCCAGCCCAGATGCAAGGGGTGGTGTTATAGATGATCAGAATACCAATGTCATTGTAGGCCTCTTTGGCAATCTGCCATACTGCCACAGATGGCATACCTTCCCTAAGTAGAATCTCCCATTGGCTACCTAATTCATACTTACTCTACTACGCACTTCTTCCTGAAATGATAGAACCCTTACATTGATCCGGGGCATAGAATTATGGTGCCATTTTTGGCCAGACTTCCCTGAGGTTGGGATCGACTATTGCAACTCACTTCTGGCCAATGGACCTGGGGAAAAGGACCCTGGCGTAAATCCTTTGTCCCATTCTCTTTCTCTTACTTTTCTTCCTGCTGCATGGATTCTAGATGTCAATGGGCCTGCGCAGAGGGCAGCACCATATTGGAGCAACCAGAAAATACCACTAAACCAGAGAAGCAAGGATAGGAAAACCACCTAACCTCCCCTAGTTTCCTTCATAATCTTTTATGGTGAGGGTACAACAAGCTTTATGTCTTGTCATCACACAAGTGTGATTTGGAAATTTTTGTTACTCAAAATTGAGCCCAACCCAATAATTGATTGACTGTTCTTTCACTTACGAAATTGCTTTCAGTTTCTTTATTTCTATTTGCTATAGTTTTGTTCCTAGCTCTCTGTGAAGCCTTACTGATTACACTCATCTCTTCGTTTCTAGATTCTCAGAACCCTGCTTGTGTGTATGAGGAGTCCCTGACATCTCCCATCAGTCCTGGGCTTTGGTCTCATTCGCTGTCTGTTTATTTTGGTTCATCTGTGGGTATTTTATTATATATGTAAGTTCATGGCCTTTTAACTTGATTGGAGAGATGGGAGCGGTAGTCTCCTGGGTGTTTCTCCTCAGATTCGTCATTCATCCCATTACTCAGTAACTCAAAAATATTTATGGGAATACTTACAACGTGTCCAGGAACCGTGGTAGGATTGCGGGAACATAAAATGTGATTCGTGAACAAAAATCACAGTTTGTTTGCTGCCATCCTGGAACTGAGGGTTTTAGTTGGAAGCGAAACGGGCTTTGGGAAATAATCAAACAAAGTAGTATATTAATTTCCAAGTGTGAGTATTTCTTGAAAATGAAAAGTACCAGGAAGCATGTGGTGTTAAGGTCCGGGAGCTTAGGGCAAGGCCTCTTTGAGGTGCTCACCGGTGGCAATGGAAACAAGACAAGGGGAAACCGGGCTGGGAGGTTGCTGTCAAGAGTGTTGCCTGCGGAGGAAGAGGAAGAGAAGGTATGATGGGCTATGAATCCAAAGAAAGAGCGTGGAAAAAGGGTCCATGTGAATGAAACAGCAAAGGAGAGAATGGAAGAAGGAATCGAAAAGGGAAGCTAGCAGCCAGATAACATGGGGCTATGTGGCGACATGGAAAGGAATCTGTGAATTTTATTCAAAATGCAACGAAGGGATTTTATGCCACCGATAGTTCCTAAGGTTTAGGATTAGGTTCCTCCTGCATGTAAATGAAAACCCGAAACACAAGGGGCTAAATCATCGCCTGGAGAAGGCTAACAGGGAGGCTCATGATGACTCTTTGGAGCATAGAATCTGTAGTTTCAGCTTTGCCATCTTATCCCATGGTTCCATTATTCAAGTAGCTCATGGCCCAAGATCGGCTGCCGGAGAGGCTCCACTTCATGTTCACACACCGTCAGAAGGCAGGGGAGGAGGGAGGACCTATGGGCTGGACTCAGATTTACTCCAGTGACCCATCGCGCACGCAGCTCTGCTGAGTGGCCGCCACTGTCTCTTGGCTTCAGTGGTTCCCTTAGCAGCAGAAGAAGAGACATGAGAATGTGGTTTCTAAGTGAGGTGCATGGTACTCTATCCAACATAAATCAGGAGCCTCTGTAGCAAAAAACGGAGGAGAAAAAAGAGAAATGGTAGGGTGTGATAGGGTAACAAGAAGGCTTTGCCAGAAATGGGTTCACAGGAGGAAAGAATTCATTAAAACAAGGACTATTTGTAGCGATTGATACAACACAACAGGGATAAGTCTTGGCAGACATAAGGTTGAATGAACAAAGCCAGAGTGGAAAGATTTTTCTCTTCTCTCCACGATTTCCAAGACAGAGAAGTCATCTATGGTGGGTCGAAGGGGGGCTACTCCTGGGGCACCGGGTGCCTGGGGAGCGGGCATTGGGGAGCTACCTGGGGCCTGGGAAATACTCCTCGTTCTTGATCTGGGTGGTAGTTAAGAGGTGGAGACTGACTAAGAAAAGAATCTAGTGAGGCATCTGCTTACCACACAAGTGTAAAAAGGGAGATGCGTGTCTTCCAAACTTTCTGGGCTGTCCCAAATCATTGTCTTTAAAAAAATACATGTCATTTCATTCCAGGCCTTATCCTCGGGGTTTGTGTGTGTTGTGTGTGGGTGCGTGGTGCGTGCAAGTGCGGCGGCACGCATGCACACACGCTCATGGGTTTTCTGGAAAACTCTAGTGTCAGATCAATTACCAGCTTTGCTCTAATGCCTTCTCTAATGCCCAGCTCCAGCCAATCTCTCCTGAAAACTCTCTCTAAGGCTCTGAGCTGGGGGTGCCAACAGTTCCTTTGACATGTCCCAGTATACATCTCCTGTGATAGCACGTCAGACTGTATCGTGACCCCAATGATAGCCGCACAGTCTTTTAGTTTGGGCACAGCGCCTGGGCACATGTTTGTCGAGCAAAACGTGTTGGATTGTTGACGCACTCACATTCCATATAACAACCTTTATTCAACCCATTTATCAGAACAGGCTCTGTGTGCTGGGGGTGGAGGGATAAAGACACCATGAACACTGTGCACAGTGTGGTCTTACCTTGGAATCGATGGAACATTGAGGGAACCAAGAGATCAGGGAGAAAGAGGAGATTGACGTTATGGGAGCAAACCTGGGAAGCCTTCCTGGAGGAGTTGGCCCTTTGAACCAGATGCTGAAAATAAATGGGACTTTGTTACCAGGTAGAAGTAGCTGGAGAGGGAGGAGGTAGAGAAGCTAGTGGTGTGTGCGTGTCTGTGTGTGTGTGTGTGTGTGTGTCCCAGTGACTGGCTGGGGCAGGGCAGAGGGAGCAGCAAGCCTAATAGCATAGTGTGGCCGGGCATCACACGTGTCTATCTGTCTGCCTGCGGAGAATGGGGACCCTGGGGGCTGCAGAGTGGTAACCTGTGTCCCCAGGCTGGGCAGCTTGCCTCTGGGAAGCCCACTTCTTTCCTTCCCTCTCCCCTCCTCTCTGCTTCTCACAAAATGGTCCTGAAATGACACCAAGAGCAGCTGCTTAGGCAATTTTGCCATTAATGGGTCTCTGAAATTAAACCGCCTACACAGTCTAGATGGGTCTTCTCCAGGAGGGATTTCAGCAATTGTCTTCATGATAATCAGCTTGACTCGCCTTCACACATTAATAAAAAAAGTGAAGGCGTCGGAGAGATGCCCTTTCGAGGGGAATATCGACAATATCGTAATGAGGCTCTAGGAGAAGATGGTGAGGAATGGTGCTGTGTGGCAAAAGCCATTCCCCGCTGGGAGCGAGAGCTGTGGCTGCAAGCAGCTGGGCTTACAGGCTTACAGGCAAGAACAGCAGTGCCTCAGAGCCGGGGAGGCTGGAGGGTCCCGAGAAAGGAAAGAAGAGGCAGGCTAGGCTGTATGTAGGAAGAGTGGTTGGGAGGGCCTCCTGGAGGAATGATCTGGACGGAAGTGGGAGGAAAACAAGCCGGCCAGTGCTGAGCAGTCAAGGGGCAAAACAGCCAGGCTGCCTTCCACCCTCTGCCCCTGCACGCCTGCGAGACCCAAGATGTGCCCATCGTTACTGACAGACATTGTCAGTTGATCTCAGAATCCTCGGCATGACCGGCGGTAGCTTCTACCCATTGGTTGGAAGTAGACCCAGAATTAGAAATTGCCTGGCACCGCCATATAGTGTGGTGTGTGTGTGTGTTTGTTTTAGCACCTGCCAGCCTCTTACTCTGCACTTTTTCTTTCTTTTTTAAGATTTTATTTTATTTGAGAGAGAGTGAGAGAGCAGGAGCGGGTGGGGGCAGTGGGAAGGGGAGAAGCAGACTCCTCGCTGAGCAGGGAGCCTGCCTGGGCTCCATCCCAGGATCCTGGATCCCAGGACCCAGGACACTGAGATCATGACCCGAGCTGAAGTGGGATCATTAACCCACTGAGCCAGGCTCTCTGTACTGTTTCTGCCATACCCAGGCCCCGAGATTTTCTCCCAATGGGCACTATATTTTCACAAGGATCGGCAGCTCAAGAGATCATGTCCTAATGGTGAAATCCATGTGTGAACACAGCAGGGCCGCATGGCTACCCGAGTCCTTGAAAGAACATGTGAGAAAAAGATACCGACAGCTGTCTGATAGCCACACAATCAGACGCCCCGCCTCCCGTCTTGTCCAGCCCCGCATCTGTTCTCCTGGCAGGTGGGCCCTTCCTTCGCACACAGGGAATGGGAGGCTTAGCGAGGTTCTGCACTTGCTCACAGTCACAGTGAGGGAATGGCAGAGTTGGGATGGGACCCCGGTCCATGGGATCCCCAGGTGTGCGCTCTTTCCGCACCATCAGGTTGGGGAGTGGACACACACACACACGCATCACTTGGGCACTCTTACGTGAGTTCCCTCAGCTCAGCAGCAGGAGAATTCAGGAGAGAATGTTCTGCACACGGTGAGTGTCTCAGCTGCCAGGGCAGACAGGATGGGAAGAAGGGTCAACGGAGGGCTGGAGGGAAGGGCGGGGGAGGCGGCAGCCCCCCGAGTTATCGTTCAGCGGTGGATGAAGGGCTTGCCATGTGCCCTGCAGAGCATGTAGCCCACGAGGGCCACCCGACAGCTAACCGAATCCTCCAGTCCCTCTGTGTGAAGTGAGAGCTGGCGATGAGCTGACCGCA